>NC_141689.1:1534786742-1536069242 GCF_964263255.1 Lissotriton vulgaris | reverse complement strand
AAATAAGTAACTTTGTTTAACAAATCCAAAATGACGACCACTGTTTAGATTCTGCAACTGGCCCTTGAAAAGGAGCGTTGGCACTCAAAAGCTGAATGTTTCACAACCGCCCCACCTAATGACTCATCATAGGATAGTGACAGAAAGTGACATACACAAGCCATATTGTGCAATCTTGTTTTAAATTGTATACTTTTATGATTCTGTTCTTTTGAATCGAAATAAAGTTTATTGAATCGAATCGACACACACAAGCAGAACACAACATGCTATACAAAATCCATAACATACCAAGCCAACATTATTTTTACATACTCCTTTAATTCGTTCTCACACAGTTTAATGCATTTCTGACAATTTTCTAGCTTTATTGGATATTCAATTTGGATGCTGAAGGTGTCCCTTTCACATCCAACAAGGTGGTTTGCATGATCTCAGCCATTCTTTCTACAACCCATAGCTGTTATTGTACATGAATAATCAAAGATGTCTGTCAATAATATCTTTGTATTCACCAGGGAGATTAGTATCAGTTGAAGAATAAGATTAGATAGAAAAGTGAAATGTGGAAAAGTACTATGTATTTACATGGTTGATTAACAGTGCAGAGATGAGTCAATTTAATTTTCATCTGCATCACAAAGCCCACAAAATCACAGGCATACAAAAAGGCAAGTTAATAAATGGCAAAACATGTCATTTTAAAGTACAATACAAAATATAATATTTCTGGATCTTCTGTCTCAATTAAAACAAGTAAATAACATGGGAAATTATAGGCATTTGTATGGAAGCAAACAACTTTAGACTAATATTGGTATAAGTAAAAAGTTTAGCTGACAGTTCCACTATCAAGCAAGACCTACAAATTCATGTAGTTTAATAACCGATCTCCTCCTATCTGTGCTGCTTCCAGAGAAAAACAACATAAATGATCTAGTTATCTGAGATACTTTAATAGTATTACCATGCCATGTGTGCCCCTGAAAGTCCATGCTTAGGCAATTGGATAAATAAACAAAATGATCCCAGCTGTGTGGAGGAAAAGCACTCTTTTGTGGAAGTACACATTTCGCCCAATCAAAACATGTACTTCTGGCTCCCAAAATGTGGGCGGAGCCAAAGCCCCTCTCTAGTAATGGTCACATAATTGTCTGGCGACATCTGCACTGTCAAGCCAGACCATAAAAAGCATTGAATTATATAAAAGTAATGAAGAGAATGCCTGACTTAATCTCAGTCGCTGGTAATTACTCGGGCCGCACCCTAGTCCACTGTTCCTTTGCACACCATGCCACCTCAGTTTGGTCCCAGCCATATCCAAATCAGTTTGACTATGCTCCTATATGAGCAGTACAAGCCGAATTGCCTGGTCAGGTCTTTCGTGAACTGGAACACAAGCAACCCAAGACTGGTTTCACCTCTGCTGGGGCTCTTCAGTGGGGTGTAGTTTGGTTCCAGTGGCACAGTAAGCACAGGGCCTACTTCTGGGCATAGCTGTCGCACTCAGGTCATCACATTGAAGCATACAAAAAAGTGATGGATGGAATTAATGAACTAATCTCAGAAACTGGTAATTACTCGGTTACGCATCCCGTCTCATCCTTCTCCTGCACACTATGCCACCTCTGTTTGAGCTGCAAATAAGTCTTGACCTTGCTCCAACAGGAACACTCCAGCCAAGACTGCCAGGCAAGGTCTTTCATGAACCAGAAAACAACACAGTAGTAACAAAGGCAGATGGCATGACCTGTTGGTACTCGGAAGATACTGCAAAAGTTTCGAGATCGAGTCTATCACATGGGGAGATTCACAAGAGAGTAGTCTAAGGTTAAGTAGAGTATCCACCAGAACAAAAGGTAAATAATTTACTGTAGTGTTGCAGTAAGAATTAAGTGATTTTTAGGACTCTAAGCCCTCTGTAATTTCTATCTCAACTAAGAATTCTTAGGTCTCACACTACGGTTCTTGATGAGATTCTTCGTAACAGTAATAGACTTTGAGTTTATACACTACTATAATAGGGACAACAATAAACTTTGAAGACCCACTTGCACAACATTCTTTTCCATATCAACCCGTAGCCTAACGTCTCCAACAAGGTGTTGGCCTTAGTAATAAGTTGGACCACCAAAGCACATTTTAACAGTGGCAGCAGGCACGAGTCGGAGGTTGCAGCCTGGATGGTGAGAGGGGGTGAAGAAAAAAATAATGTACCTCCTCACCGCGTCTCTCCTCTGTCGTCTCTCCCAGCCGGAACAGGAAGCACCCAGGCTCCCCTGAGCCAATCACAATGCTGCAATGCAGCGTTGTGATTGGTCTGAGCGCCGTGGATCGGCGTTCAGCTAGAGAGCCTGGGCTTTTTTTCCACCGAGGCTGTAATGCAGCCTGGGTGGAGAACATGCAAAGTATGCAGGATTGTATGGCAGGCCAAACATTCATGCACGCTTACAACGTGTGCTCACCTCGGCCATTCATGTACGCTTTTTCCATCCTTTTCACTTTGGTTTAGACCTTTAAACAGCTGTTGAGATCAAAACTGGCAGTACATACACAGCTTGACTACCCGATTGTAGTGGCTGCAGTTAACGCCAGGTCCTTCTAGGTAGGATAGAACTATGCACAGGAGTTAAGGATTCTGAACTGGTCTAGGGTCTGTCTTATTATTTTATCTAGCTCCCTCCAAACCTTGAGTTGAGATGAATGGTTTACTGTAGCTATCCATTAATACTCAGGACAATCGCCCTTCTTTTATCACTACTTGTGGTTGTCAGCAGAGGTATTCAGCAGATATATAATTTGCATAACTGTGACTGACACTCAACTGATGGTCTGTTTAAAAATGAAAGGATTGCAGAAAAGTAAAGACGTTTCCCTGTGCCCTTACAAAATAAATGACTGATTGAGGGAGGTGTAGCCTTCGATGCAAGTACATGAATATTAGTAAGTTCGAAGTGTTATTGGCTGGAGCTTTTTTTCTGTGATTGAATTATTGGCTTTTAAGAGAAAGTGTAGTGATTAAATGTTTTGTGCTACGTATTTCCGACAAAATCAAGTCAGAGGTCCAGGTAGACAAAGTATGAATTGGTTTTGTTGCAGGCCGTGCAATACGGAATACAAAGTGGTTACACATCACAGTATAACAGATATTTGCATCAGGCCATATGAAGAAGTAATATCAGGACCAGAATTGTTACCTTGGAAAATAAAAGTGCGTTTCGAATTCTGCTTAAATAGGGAGATATCTAGTCATTGCAACTTGAAATCTGAAAAGTATAATTCCAAGCATTCCATTACCTGGCCATGCACTGTAGTCCAACTGATAATTTTTCAAAAAGTGTGACAGGAACGTAACGCTTAAAACTCACAAGTCCTGGGAATAGGAACCAAAGTTGTGTTTCAGCCACATATTGTGATGTTGTCCTGAATGCTGTCTTTCTGTAAGATTCGTGCACCAAGTAAAAGTGTGACTGATTTGTGAGTAAACTCTGCTCCTCCTGGCCAAAAAAATACCTAGTTCTACATATCAAATTGACCAGAAGGGCAGGATCCATTCGGGGGGATGGACAATTAGGATATTGAAGAGCAGTGCTGGTATAGAGGATTAGCAGAGGGTCTTCGGTTCTGGCGGCTGGCCTTTGGGGGCAGCTGGACTGATGTCTCAGGCCCTAACGCTGGATCCTGTGGCTGATAATAAATTGTGATACATATATTTGCTTGCAAAATGTAACAATGTGCAGGGGCTAGCTGTAGAAAGAGAGCTTATACATTTCCGGTTGCTTTATATTTTGAAAATAAATCTGTATACGTATTACATTTTTGGAGTGAAATTAACAGTGTTCGTCCATACGAGGAAAGGGTATTGTTTTTGAGCCCAAAGAGAACATGTTTGTTGTGGGCAAATAGTGTTGCATTCCATTAGGTTAAATTCTTTATTTGAACGGGTGAATGCCACATTTCAGATGCAAGGCAAAAAAGCATCCTTCATGGTGATATTGATAAATAGTGGGAAAGATATAATTTTTTTCTAATATTCCAGTAAATTAGATGCTTATTCTTACAGATTAGTTAACTGAATTGTCCTTGGTTCTGAGGCTGTTTGCTCCTCTGAAAAAGTGAGGTTGTTATGAATGGTACAAATGCCCTTTAAATAAAATGGTATTTTGGCAAACTAAATCAAGGTCAGATGTTGGAACCTCTAGACATTACTAGAGTAAAGAACTCACTCTGCTCTCTTAGTGAGTATGGGGGGGGGCAGGGTCACAAATTAAAAGCTGTGGTCTTTGATTAGAGTAGGGGACAAGCAGTCCCATAAGTGATAAGGAAGGAGGAAACTTTATGAATACATATTTTCAATTTAGAACTGATTGCTTAAGCTTGCAGCATATTCCTTAAATTTTAAATATCCGGGGGTACAAACAAAAGGGAATTGAGAAGAGGTAGATAAACCTCTGTCTCCACAGAAAAATGTCAAGTATCTTTCACAAACATCCCTTTTCCGTAGCCGGAGATTTTCGGGTCACAACCCAAACTAGATGATCAGACTGGGAACTTAGGAGTGATCATGGATCACAAACTTAAAGCGCTCTGATACCTTTGGGTCAAGTTTGCACTATACAAAACTCTATAAATGAAATAAAACTCTCCAGAGATCCTTTGTTCAAATGAATTGTCATTATATATATATATATATTACCTACTGGCGATAGCCAGTAGGTATATATAGTTAGGATCTAGCTACCATAGGAATTCCGCAACATTCTATTGGAACTTTGGCGCCGGTTGAGGTATTTGCGTGTAATTTTCCAAAATTTAGGCCAGCTCTGCTCCGCTCCTTCCCTGAAAGTTTCGGGGGGATTCGTGAAGTGGGGGCCGAGAAAAAAGGGGGGTCCCAAAACGTGTTTGCCCCATGTTAATTTCCATAGGACGAATTGAGAAGGCTACAGCCCGAACCGCTGAACGGAATTACACCAAACTTTGCAAAATTGTAGGGACTGGTACGCAGATGTGCCTTTGCTATATTTGGTGAAAATTGCTCCAGTGGTTTTTTCAAAAATTAACTTCAAAAACACATACATATCTATAGGCGCGCTCCGAGCTCTCACCGGTACGCGTACCGGGGAGCGCACCCGGCGCGCCACGGGAGTGCGCGAGCGGAAAACTGATTGGCTCTCGGATGTCTGTCAACATTCTAAACAGTCTGGAGAGTCTGCCATCTTGTATATCGGTAGAATTGAGACACAAGGTGTGAAAATAAAAAGGGGGAAATTTTTAAAAGGGGGCAGGGTAGACACCCCCTGACCCCCTAGGTTTTCTGAGGGGGGCCTAGAAGGACCCTGAAGGGCAAAAAAACGATTTATTTTTGTAAAAAATGTCATGGGGTAAGCGCTTGCTGCGTTCTCATGTACGCTTACAGGTACGCGTACCCTGAGCGAACCACGGGGAAAACCAGAAAAAAAAATATTTCTTGGCCTGGGGGGTCCTTGTGGGACCCCCTGAGCAGGCCTAGGGGGTCAGAGGGCTTCTACCCTGCCACCTTTGCATGTTTTGCACCTTTGTTTCACTGCTTTCTTGTGCCTTGGTTCTACCGAGGCACAAGATGGCTGCCAACACTTCCTGGTTTGGAGTGTTGACAGACAGTGGCAGCCAATCACAGGAAAGCAGCATGCTCATTGGCTGGCAATACTTCTAACCAGGAAGTGTTGGTATTCATCTTGTGCTAGGTAGACTGAGGCACAAAAGAAGCGGAAAAACACATGTGTAGAATGCAAAAAGGGGGCAGGGTAGAAAGAACCTGACCCCCTAGGGCTGGTCAGGTGGTCCCACAAGGATATTAACATATTTAAACGTTATCTGCTAATAGAATTAGCATTTAAAAAACCTTGCGAATTCACTGAAAAAAACCATAGGTTTCAGGCCTTATATAGTTAGGAATTAGCATTAAAAAAACCTTGCAAATTCACTGAAAAAACCATAGGTTTCAGGCCTTGTATAGTTAGGAATTAGCATATAAAACACCTTTGAAATTCACTGAAAAACCATAGGTTTCAGGCCTTATATAGTTAGGAATTAGCATTTAAAAAACCATTGAAATTGCTCCTATATAGTTAGTTGTACTAACTATATTTCCTGCACCCGCAATCCACTGCTGATGATGTCACATATTAGATATCATTCATGACATGGTCGTGACATCACTGATGACATCTCAAATGACATCACTGATGACATCACTGATGACATCATCCATGTGACAATCACATACACCTTTTCATACACTAGTAAAATCTTTCATCACTCTTTGTAAAATACAGAGTATCATATTTGAATCCATTGTCACAGCAATACAAGTATCTACAAACCCACTCAGTGATTCATAGATGTATACATACATCTAATCCTTTACCTGTAGATTCACTCATACATGCTGTCAATGAACAATAGAACACTATCAAAAATACTTATACACCTATATCGACATTACACACCAGCACACATCCTATTCACATATGAAGTCATCCTACTCACTTATGCAAACAATGGATCATACTTACATATTTACTTAGCTACACACTTATACAAACACCACTTCACCTATTCATTTAGATATTAAGTCATACTTAGTGAATTATAAAATTATTATTACAAGTATACAGTTATCCATACAGTCACTCACACAATCATTGAGTCTTATGTATACTTACTTATATATAACAATTGACACATACACGGCCTTTTATTTTTCTAGTTTGTTGGACATGTACCATTGAGAAATATATTTGCTCATCACCACACCCATAAAGAGATTCACTCACCCAAACAACTGTTAGAACATGTAGTTTTAACTTCATATATCTACTGAATCAACTATTCACACATCTTTGGACAGTCACACCCCCCCCACCGAACCACACACACTTTCACTCTCCCATACAAATACTCAGTCAACTAATCAATAACTAATATAGACTTTCACATAGCTAGTAACCAACTGCAGAACCAGTTTACACAACAACTGACAAAGTGATACAGATATTCACACAGTTTAGTCACTATCCACTATATTTAGTGAAATATAATAAATTGGTCAAGAAAACAGTCAATAACACTGCTAGTAAATGCTGCATCCAAATATTTATTTATATATATCCACTCATTCTTCAATGCAATTTGCTATATATATAATGCATATTTAAATACCGAAGCAAACCACATTCACTGGATGATGTCATCAGTGATGTCATTTGAGGTGTCATCAGTGATGTCACTGACCATGTCATGAATGATCTAATATGTGACATCATCAGCAGTGGATTGCGGGTGCACGAAATATGGTTAGTCCAACTAACTATATAGGAGCAATTTCAATGGTTTTTTAAATGCTAATTCCTAACTATATAAGGCCTGAAACCTATGTTTTTTCAGTAAATATATATATCCACGCACTTTTGGCGCTATAACCAGCACCTCCTTTACTCACGGCGGGCCGCAGCGGGGTTCCCCAACCCCATTTAATCCAGAAGACAGTCATTTTAAGTTTTCAAGCAACAAGCTGCAGCCCATAGTCATTCTCTTCAAATTAGATTTATTATGGCACAAACACCACCCGACGCGTTTCGCAGCCTCAGCCGCTTGCTCACAGGTAAGGGCGTATCAACCATCTCAATATAGTTATATTGATAGATATACCATGTGACATTATTTTCAGTTACAAGTGAAAACAGACTTTGCCATACATTAAGTGCTCATTGCGTGGTCCATAATTTGATATTGAATTTAAATTCATTTGTTCACCAAAGTATAAACATAATTGTGTGAAAACGCTTTTGAAATTAAATCCATAAATGCCATTAATCATATTTTCGTGATTGTGCTCTTGCGACTTACACGTTCAATTTTAACTTTTTCAAAATTATATTATGTCTCATTGATTTATAAAGTATTATAGCCCCATAATATTTTGTTTATACACAGGATATTACACCAGACTCGAACCCCAGTCTCTTATCTGGTTTAGTAAAAATCCACAACCAATCATGCTCGTTGAGCTAATGGGACAACAGAATTTCAGAGCAGTTAACTCAAATTACTACTCCACATTGTACTTCCACCAATGTTATTGCCCAAGTGGGCTTTACCGTTTTAACGATTTTAACAATATTTCTCCAGAATTCTCATTGATTTTAATAATCACCTATTCTGTTAACATTATTTCACGCCCAAGTGGGCTTCAAAACAACAAATTAAATTACGTCACCTAGTCTATATATATCTCCAGGGCTATTTGGCAAACAATAATTCATATTCGCTTGACATAATTTCAAAAGTGTTTCAACTTAACTTGCGCCTTTAGTGAGCAAGTTAAGTTGAAACACTTTTGTAAATAATGTCAAGCCGACTTCCATTCGAGTTCCAAGACCTGCGTCGGTTCCTCTTTCAGTGATGCTGTTCCCAACGTCGCTAGTGTCGACTCTGATGTCCAACCCCAAACTGAACCAGTCTGGAACTCACTGAGGTTGTGCTTTTTGATTCCACTTCAGCACACCCTGGTCCCCTACAGCCTGCTTCAGACTATAGATTCCCACTCCTGCAGAGAGATCCTCTGAAGTTCCATCAGCTTCCTGGTTTCAATTCTGACTAAAGTTTATTACCATTTCAAAATGACAATGGTTATGAGGGGGATGATTTTCCCCACATTATGATGGTGACAATTTATACAAAGATTTACTGGTGAACAGAGAGCTTGATACTTACCATGATATGGAATTGTTTTCCTCTGTGCCCGCCAATAGAGGAGAAAGCTTTCTTTGTGGTGGTATTAGACATGCTTCTGAGGTTCTAGACCTACTTCTGCCCTATGTGTGTTAAGTGTGGTGGTATTACACATGCTTCTGAGGTTCTAGACCTACTTCTGCCCAATGTTTGTTAAGTTAATTGTCCTTAAAGAAGTCTTGCAACCTGGAACTGCTTCCTCTAAGCTTTTGTAGGAGGCTGGATTAGTATATAGTGTACACTTATTCAAGTGATGCAACTTGCACTAATCCAGGCAACCCTTATGGGGATTTTAGTGGTCTTTATTAACCATAGAAAGCACTCAAAATTGTAGCTGTGAAGAGCAGCCATCAGGCTTATCTTGAAGGAGTATAAAGCAGCTTGTTAGCCACATTTAATCGACAGTGTAGATTAGATTAAAAAGAACCTTACCGTATTTTATAGAAACAACTCTATTCATTACACACCACAATCACAAAAACCTTGATAAATCTCCCACTGGGAGATACCAACACAATACACAAGAATACTTCAAAATAATCAGGTAAGTAGCACAAATATACACTGGTCTCCAGGAGGAGACCAAAACATATACTAAGAAAGTGGAATGCGAACTCCAAAGAAGAACAGGACTTGCATCACTAGACTCAGAGGAGCAGGGGAAACAAGGAACCACCCAAGGTAAGTACCCAGGAACCCCACAGAGGCTATGTGCAGAATGAAAGCACAGCCATGTGCCAAATGGAAGTCAATTTAGAAGACGCAGTTGCAGTTTTAAAGAAGGACCCTTCCCAGAGGACCCCGGATAAACCCTTTGGAGGATGGAAGGTTGGAGAGCCCCTCCACCTGTGGCTGCCCCAGGAACCAGGTTATTTGCACCAGGGAAGTCGGTTGCATATGGGTGAAGTAACATTGGAACCTGCCATAGACAACAATGGGAGACTTCGAAGAAAATTCCTCTGGAGAAATAGTGAAGGCGTCCGGTGGAACCCAAGAGTGGATTCTGTAAGTGAAGGCCCGGCAAGCGGAAGGGACAGAGTCTATGGCACTCTGAGGGGATCAGAAGACATGGAAGCACAATGCCCACCGATGTCGGGAGGTTCAGAAAAAACAATGGCGATCATGTTGATGCAGCTGTGAAGACCAGGCAATGCTGAGGAAGACCAGGAGCAGTGCAGGAGTTGTCCCATGTCGGATGTCGGTGTCTAGGTGGTCAGTGTCCGGGGGAGCACCAACAAGTCTTGGTAGCCACAACTGACATGGAGAGCGAAAAGATGCTGGCGTTGGAACTAGCAAGGTCAAAGGGACTCACCAAGAACAGGAGAGTCAGAGCAGGCCCCAAGCAAGCAGGGGAGCACACTAAAGCAAAAGAAGACCCCCAGGAGGACCCAGCGGCCGAGGGAACAGAAGTCGCAGGAGAACCTCGGGCCGCTCACCCAAGATGGAGGCTCACGGTGCAGAGGATGCGGTGAGGATACTGATTTTCGAGGGATGAAGTGCTGGAGGCTGGCACTTCTTGTAGCCAACAAGCCTTAGCAATGACAAGTTGACGCGGTGCACAGGGGTTTGGTCCCAACGGCTCCGACGAGGGATACTGTCCTCAAAATTGCTGAGAATACAGGTCAGGCCTAAAGGGAGCTGCAGTGCTTCCACCTGTGTTGCTGGGCCAAGGGAAGTCAGTAGGACAACAGGAGCAGCAGACTGGTCAGCTTCCTTGCGGTGCCTGCAGATTCAGGGGAGCGACTTCTTGACTCCACAGGAGATTAATTCAGATTTCCTTGATACCCACAGGCCTTCTGGAGAACCTGGTTGAAGCACAGACACACACGGCGCAGAAGACTTGAAGAACAGCGAGATCAGGAGCAGCAGGAGTCTTCCTTGAAGTAATCTCTGTTCCAGTCCAAGTCCAAGTGTCCAGATGGTCGAAGAGTGTCTTGGTTTCAGAGGTGAGTCTTGTTCCACAATGAATCTAAGGACCCACCCAAAGGGGAGCCCTTAAGTACCCTAGAGAAAGAGTTGGAACTACTATGGGGCTCCTCCCAGTGGAGGGACTGAACAGAGGGGAGGATATTCCCCTGTTCTTTGTCCAGTTTCATGCCAGAGCGGGAACCAAGAGTTCCTGAACTAGCTCAAACTGGAGGATGCAAGAAGGGCAACCAATGTGCCCTTCAAAGCAGTATGGTGGGTCTGGAAAGTGACCCCACACCAGCCCAATACACTAAGGTCTGTCTGGGAGGTGGGCACACCTCCCTTCAACCGGAAACCTATTGTACTATCTTCCCCTGCTTAAGCTCAGCTCAACAGGAGGAGGTCAGAATTGTGTCTGTGGTTTGCAGCAGCACTAGCTTGCAGGCAGACCCTTAGCTAAGCAGTACATGGGATCATACTTCCAGCACTGGAATCTGTGTTGGTGTATGATTTCAACATGTTTGGTACCAAACATGACCAGGTTTGGTGCAGCCATTAAATAGTTAAACTTCTTGTAATGAGTGATGTCTACTATATACCTTAAAATGGCTGACTGCACTTACAAAGCCTGGAGAATCGACTCTGGGGTTTGTAGGGCTGTCCTGGTCATGCAGGGGCACCCTCACACATGTAACCAAACAACCTGCCCTCAAGACCAAAGAGCATGCATTAGGGGTGACTTATAGGTTTTAAGTGCAGTGACTCAGATATAAGGAAACATATCTGTTGTGAGAGAAGCAAGCACCAACTCCCAAATGCTGCAATGACAGACCTGTAGTCGCAGTTTAAGTGAACTCCCATGAGTGGCACAATACATGCTGCAGCCCAAGGGAGACCCCTGGTGTAGCTATGGCCTGGATACCTCAGTACCATATACTAGGGATTTATAAGGGTGCACCAGTAGCCAATTGTGGAGGCACCAAAGTACTTACAAGAGCCAAATACTGGGGTCCCGATTAGCAGGAACCCAGCAAATTAAGTCAACTAGCATTTGCAATGCATTCGGTCTCGCCTTTGAGACCTTATATGTATTTAGCTATTCAGCACATTAGCCTGGGTGCTGAAACATCTACTGTTCTTTAACATGGAGGGAACGTATGCACCAAACTGCGTGACACGCCAGGTACGGAAACGCATGGAGAAAAATATTGCCTTTCAGCGGGAAATGGTGTAGTCCAAAATTCAGTTTTGAATATAAAAGCAGGGCCTTCAATGGTCATATCACTGAAAATACAAGATTTGAAAAATATATTATTGTCTACGGGTGCTCGTGGAAGACAATTTCTATGGACTGAAATCTAGAGAATGCTAAAGTGATTTTGGTATTTTACTGACTCTGCTGGTCGTGTCCTATCAAGAAAGTTAAATATAGGCAGTTGACAGAAAAATGTAAAAAAGAAAGTCCCTCAGCAGAAAGCAATTCTGATATTTTACTGACCTCTGCTGGTCGTGTTCTATAAAGATAGTTAAATAGAGGCAGTTGAACAGAAACAAAAGTCCGTAAACTGAAGCAGACAAGTCCTAGGGCTGATCTCCAGATCCCACAAAGTGCATACACATATAAGTATATACTAAAGTATATATACTAAATTATATACTTAAGTATATACAAAAGGTCAGAAATGCTCGACCTAAAAAGTGGGGGTAACCATGCTTGAAAGATCCTACCTTCCTACACCCTTACTCCAATTAAACGAAGCCCTAACTGTCCCTATGATGGACACTTGGTCTAAGACGAGACCTTGTCTGCCAGTGAATAGGCAGGTGGCCAGACATCACAGACCGTTGTCTAGCATCCCTGATTTCCTTATGCAGTATTTTACTCCTGATAGTTTGATGTTCTAAGCTTCCACTTGCAAGGGGAATCCCAATTTGTTCCCCACTAACTCCATTACCCCGGAGGCAGGGAGTAATAAAGGATTGATGTGTTTAGGAAACGCTAGCCCAAGTTCTCTCTGCTCTAGATCTGGGCGGCTGATTGGATGCCTTGGACCTGCAAGGCGCGTTTTGTCATGTGCCCATCATACATTTCCACAGATTTTACATGCAGTTCAAGGTTTACAGGAACATTTTTGGTTTGTCGTACTCCGTTTCAGCCTTGCCAGCAATCCTCGGGTGTTTACAAAAGTGATGGCAGTGGTTGCTGTCAATCTTCAGATGTTAGGGATACCGGACGACTGCCAGTTGAAGGTGAGTTTGCCACAGTCACCGTAGAACACCTCCAGACGAGATAATGACTAACCACCTGACATCATTGAAGTTCTAGATCAATGAGTCAAAGTCACACCTGACTAATTTGCAGATACTTCCCTTTATAGGAGCTGGTCTGGACACAGTGAAGCTCAGGGCTTTTCCTCCATCACAAGTAGTACAGGACATTTGGGATGTGATCCCGATTTTTCTGCCTTGGTTCTGGAACTGAGTGAGAGCACCACTGTGGCTTCTTTGTCTGATGACCTCATGCATCCTACCTTTCAAATTCAGCAAGTGGAAGGTAGACAAGCCCGAGCATCTGACATTCAGGCGAGATTCAGGTCGAACCCGCCAGGAGTTCTATATGGGAAGGCAAAGTCATTGCAAGGATAAACAAAGGAGGGCCTGCTGATTAGATTAGCTACACTGCTTAAACCCCTTAGAAGAGTGGCCAATTTAATTATATAGCCTTTATTGAATACAAATGTACAACACACAATAAGTAAAGTTGAAAAACCATTTACAATGCAAACAGCGGGTCAACCTTTACCCAGAAATACACTTCAGGACAGTGAGTCATTCGCAATATTGTGGCTGCTCTCTAAAGGCAAAAAGGGAATACTCTTCACTGTCAGGAATCAATAGTAGGTTTAGCTTTTGTGACTTGTCTGGGTTGCAATGTATAAAGAACCCCACACTTTGACACAGTGGTAAAGAACCCCACATGGGGCCTGCTAGTTGTAATGTTGTGTTTCTTTAACATACATGTTGTGTTTCTTTAACATACATCTCTTCCTTTCATGGTTCTAGCTTCCCTGCTCATGACACTTCTTAGAATAGGAATGTTGTATAGTTCTTGGAATAGGAATGTAACTTGGATTCTAGGTCAGTTACGACCTGGAGCTGTTGATGGATGAGGCGATTAAACTACACTCGTGAACTATTCTTTGTTTCCTGTTTAATTCATTTCGGAAACACCACATTAATATTGGAAATCTGTCTACCACCACCTCCTTATTTAATGCTCTTAAGTCAATACATAAACGAATCTCCCCAGTTGAAAAGATGAGGAGTTGGTTAGAGTAATATCCCTATTAAAGGATAATAAACGTCTAGATAAACCATGGTCCCTGGTCTCTCAGGAGTTATCCATTTCTGATGACATGTTAACTCGTGGTTTGAGGCTTATACCTCCTTCTTCTTTAAGGAAAAGGTTATTGTTACATGCACACTCTGGGCACTTGGGCATAGTGAAAACCAAGGAGATGATACGTACCCAATTTTGGTGGCTTGGTATGGATTTAGAAATAGAACGTATGGTCAGAGACTGCGTTGAGTGTTGCGCAAGTGACAAGATTCTAAAAGTCAGACAAATGCCTATGGTATGTAGAGACTTACCCAATCATCCTTGGGATGAATTAGCCATCAACATCTTGGGACCCCTCACAGGAGTATCTGATACACCTTACTTGATTGTTTTAATTGATTTATATTCACGGTGGATAGAGGTATGTGCAGTTAGCGACATTACGTCAAGTTCTATTATCAAATTTTTATCTGATATATTTTTGAGGGAGAGTTTTCCCAATAGCATCTTATCAGATAATGGTCCGCAGTTTTGTTCTACCACGTTTGATGCTTATCTTAAAAAATGTGGTATAATACATAAACGTTCATCATTATACCATCCTGAAACAAATGGTGCTGTTGAGAGGGTCAACCGTACATTAAAGGAATGCATTCAGCTTGCAAGAGCTAGTGGATTGAATTGGAAAGAGGCACTAAGAGAAAGAATTGATGCATATCGTTGTTCCCCTCACTCAACCACTGGAAAATCTCCTTTTGAACTATTCAGGGGTAGAGTTCCCAATACAATGTGGTGTCCAGGATGGATGAATCTGCAAAAGGGGTTTGTTGATAATCGTGTTGGTGCTTGGAGAGAGAGAGAAATAGAAAAACAAACTTGTAGGAAAACATATTTTGACAAAGTTAAATGCGTTAAATTCCATGAAGTAAAGGTAGGTGACCTTGTAAAAATAAAGGCACCTGTAGGGAGAAGGTCTTGGTCTAAATACACTAATGTCAGACCTGTCATTTAAGTTTTTGGTAATGCAATCAAAACACAAGATGGGAGGATTTGGAACAAAAGTCGAGTTGTGGTAGTTAAATCAAAGAACATTGCTCATGCTGACTGTGATTCTGACTCTAATCTTCTTGGTACTATCAACCCTTCTCCGTCCAGTTCTAACTTTTCTTCCAATAATCGTGTGAGGAGTCAGAGATTACGCAGTGCTCCAATGTACATGAAAGATTATGTGTAAGCAATGTTCATTTTTTCCTTTATTTGTTAGTTCTTTTTATCTTCTTTTTACTTTGATTCTTTATGTCATAAGTTGTTGTAAAGAAGGGAGATGTGTAATGTTGTGTTTCTTTAACATACATGTTGTGTTTCTTTAACATACATCTCTTCCTTTCATGGTTCTAGCTTCCCTGCTCATGACACTTCTTAGAATAGGAATGTTGTATAGTTCTTGGAATAGGAATGTAACTTGGATTCTAGGTCAGTTACGACCTGGAGCTGTTGATGGATGAGGCGATTAAACTACACTCGTGAACTATTCTTTGTTTCCTGTTTAATTCATTTCGGAAACACCACACTAGTCAGATGATGGCTTTCTACAGAACCAACAACTAAAATAAACAACAGCAAAAGCCAGCACCTAGATAACACCTAGACAGTCAAATGAGACACTGTAGAAGGAAATGAACAAAATAAAAAAATGTCAAATTGTAAATGGATTGGAAGGCCTGGCACGAACAGTGGACCTCCAAAAAATTAGAAGATAAAATTAGAGAGAGGCAAAAGAGGAGCAGGATGGGATAGCAAGCGGTAAGAAGGGAAAGGAAGCACCTGAGGAAGAGAGAGTAACAAGGAGGGGAGACAAAACGGAGATAACAACACGGGGCAAAGGAAGAAACATAAGGGTGAGTGTAACATAGATTGAAGGGAGCAGACAAGTGGGAGACAAAGCAAGAAGGAGCGTGTGGGACAAGCAAAAAGACAAGAGAAAATAAGCCGGAGCACAGGGGAGAGAATCACACAGAATAGACTGCTGGAAAACACATGCACTCTCAAGGAATAATTAAGCAACCAGAAAAAAATGGTATCTAAGAGTGAGCAAAGGAAGAACACAACTAAGGAGGCTATTATACAGGGAAGAGACAAACACATGATAGACAAGGCAAGCCATCAAATTAGAAGCAAGCAAATGAGTGACAAAAAGCCAATCAATGGTAAGCAATGGACGAGCTATAAGACCACTGTAACTTCGTGTTAAGCCAGCAATAGTGCTTTTGCAGCTAGACAGCTTGTGCTGTCTGGCAGGCTTGACCTAAAAAGGAGGGGATGAGGCAGTTGGTATGCCTCTTAGATTACTCCCAGCTGTTCAACAAAGTAAACAGAGGCATTCTTTGGTCAAAGTTAACAAAACAAGGTATATGATTGGTCCCGTCAAGCACTTTACAAGGATACGAGGATCATGAAAATTGAACCCATGCAAGGATAATCATGGGAATTAGACGAGAATCATCGGGATTAAACAACAATCTGCACTAGCCACTCTCCTTTATAGCCTATGTACAGCGGATTTAGATTCCTCCCTAGCCAACAAGATATCAGGCCGCCCAGGCTAGAGGCAAGGCACTTTGGCATCTGCAGTATGTAGGCAACATCGTAACAATAGGCTTAGCTCCAGTTGGGCTACAACACTCATTGAAACCCCTTGATAAATACAACCATCAGAATCAGCAACACAACAAAGATGATGGTCCTAGGTAGATGGAGGTCAAATTATACATGGCATACTATAAAAAAAAGTTGAGGTAGCACAATCATATGAATGTCCAGGGTTCACTATGGACTTGAGGGTATATACATAAAGTCCAGTTCAGCAAACAGAAATCTAATACAGCCTTGTTAACATCTGTTCTTCGTCTTATGGTCAATTACCAGCTCCTACAATAGACCCGGTCCCCAAGTAAATAAAAACAAAAGGAATCCCTTTGTTACTATACTGAGCAACAGCATTCCCAGGCTCTGTGAGTGGTGCTGGTCAGTGTGGGTTGATGTTTCTTGACAGTGAGGGTATGTAGACACTTGGGCTTCCAGTGGTGAAGGTAGGAGACATAGGACTGTCCACTTTCACCAACCTACCTCAGGTCTGTGGAGACCTGGGCGAGGCGGAAAGAAAGTAGGTGAGACCGTGAATCGCCATTCCTCTCCACCACGCATGCGTAGCTAGAGACCTGTAAGAGGTGGCAGAACAAACGGAAAGCGAACACTTCCTTTATCATGTCACAACAGTGATTAACCAGTTTGTTACCCACTGTTGTGACATCACAGCGGTGAACAACGGGATTTCAATAATGTTGTTTACAATCTAGGTTTCCTATAGAAGCCATATACAACAAAAGTTTTTATTAACTGCACAGTAAAGTTTCACTTACAGAATGACAACATTACCGTAGGAGGTACTTTCTGCTAAAATTAAAAAAAAGACATCTCAGAAAATCCCTAGATATTTCAGCTCATTGCACCAGTGCAGCTATATGGCCAAGGACATGGATGCGGAACTATACTTTTTTTTTTACATCTTATAGTGATTTCAATGACCTGGTGTTACCTCTGCTCAGGTGGAAAAGTCATATAAGTATATACTTTAATTTCACAAAATGCAATGATATCCTCCCTGGGATACTCAGAATCTGAAAAGATGGAACAACCATTTTCGAATGAAGATTTATACCTAATTTTCCCAGAATTCTAAGCAACTGGATGCCAGATGTGTGTATTCTGGTCATTAAAAGCAGTGCTGTATATGGTCAGGTAGTCAGTAACTTTAGGGATAGTTCCTGCACTCCTCAGCACAGCTGCAATGCTTCTAATGGAAGAGTACCGACGCCTCTCAGTAGCAACGAGGTACTTTGGGACAAGGAGTAACCATACTTCTAAATTTCCGTTTCAAGCACTGAATAAGGCCGTCTCTTTAACTCCTTTATCCGCTTTGTGATTACCCATTCTGGCTGATGTGGCTCAATGCGATGTGTAGTGTAGCATTGCTGAACGTTTCCACTAGAAGGGCGGCTGACTACTCTGGAAGACCGGAAGACCTGAAGACCTGAACCCTGGCTGTCTGTCAGGGTGTGGTCACGAATGACCAAGTGCAGAGCCAGGGTCTAAGAACTGCACTTTTATCATGTCAGGGGTCCAAGCCTCAGCAGGAACCTAAGCAACAGCCGAAAAGCAGCACAACTCTGGAAGACTGTGTCCATGTTTGACGGCATGGGCATTGTGTCCGTAAATAAGCTGCAAACATCTGCCCTGTCTGCACATATCTGCCCATGAGCCGTGCACACAAGTTTACTTACATGCAGCCAACTCATGATTAGAGCCGCTCAATCGGTGTAAATTGTGTTAAAAAACAATGTATTTCTGTTGATTTTCCCCATATGACAAATATTAAAACACGTAAAACTATTAGAAAAGCACCGCGTTCATTTTAAATTTGAAAATAAATAAAGAATAGCTACATGAGAAGGGTGTGATCTGTGTGATGCAGGCCACTCGTTTACCCAAACTTTCGATAATCATTCCATCTGCTTCCCTCAGCCAGCTAAAATTTAGAATTCAAATGTAGTGTACACCTACGGTCTTGCAGGAAAGCACCCCAGTCGGTGCTCAGGACCCTGCTCAGCATAAGACAGTGGCCTGCCCACTGCCGCACAATAGCAGGACTCCTATGATACCCTGCATCGCGCGCCGTTTTGAAGAGGTAACATGGGACCGGTATGACGCAATATATGAGTGAAAATTCAACTCCTATGTATATTCGAGTATAATCAGCAACAATACACTGGTTTACTTTCGCCCGCTCTTCCATGACTTGCCAAGATGAATAAAACATTCCTTTTGACACACATTATAATATGCTGCGCGAAACCTCTCATCAAAACTTGAGTTGTCGGTTTATTTTTAGCGCTTACGTTAGTTTCCAGCTGCGAAAAGCACGGTTTGAAAAACGACGCAGCAGTCACGCCCCCCCCCCCACTTTGAAAAACGACGCAGCAGTCACGCCCCCCCCCCCCCCCCCCCCCCCCCCCCCCAGATCTTACGCCAGTCCCATTAGGCCGCATCTGCGCGTGGCTGCGCTACTCACGTCGGGGATGAAGCCAATCTCATTCAGGTGGTTACTCAGCTCCGGGTCATGGAACGCAATCATCTGGGAGAAGACGGTCAGATACTCTGCAACGACAACGGCGACAGCAGCATTAGGGACAGCCGCGCCCAACGGGAAGAAAGACAATTGCACAATGTGTATCCACTAAAATGAACCCACAAATACATGCACGCTCCCTCAAACACATGCACCACGCTTCGTCGCGGACTCTATCACTGCGAGCTCTCTGTACTTGGCTGCTTGACGCATGGACTGACAAGTGAAAAGCACTGGCAACTCTAGAACTGCTTTCTAACGGGGCACGGATACAACTGTTGGGTCTATCAATCAATAAAGAGGTCCTACCCGCCAAGAAATGTTTTCACATAGGATTAAATCCCACTAAAACAGATCCAGATCACACTCTATATTTTGTTTAGCATATTGGTTATTATTTATTTTTTATATTTTTTTCAACTGTTTGTTGCAGACCATTTTGTAAAAGTTTTTTCTGTTGGGACTACCTACAGGGGAAAATCGTAATGATCGTGCAATATATATACACACACAAACATATGTATATATATATCTCAAAACATTGCTCTTTTAAGCAAAGAAGCATGGAACCCTGGGTAGTTCCCAAGTTTTAGTTGGAGACAATGCTTAATTTGTATGAGTGCGGATGCACAACGCTCTGCTCAGAAGTTTGTGGATAGGACTATTAAATGTTGCCGCATCGAATATTAGAGGTGCATAGTCTTGAATCCACCTAATTTCTTTTTAATTCACAATCAGACACTGCCTGCCGCGTTATATCTGTCTTACTTAACCGTGCATTCTCCCTTTTTTTCCGTCTTTCACTTCCTCCTCCTTTCCTGTTTGTGTGATTTTTCCTCTCATGGTCTTGATCAATGTCTGAGGAGGAAAACTTAGTACTGGTCTCCATAAACAAGTGCCAGTGAGCCCCACAGGCAACCACTGGCTGAAACTAAGCACTGGGTTGACAGAGTTCCTTCTAATGGAATATTCTACGACACAAACAACACTATTAATCAGGTAACCTCAAAAGTCTTTATTTACAAGAAATTTTAAGCACAGAATTAGCACAGTGCCATCCAGGCTGAACTAGAAAGTGACAAAGCATTTCACTATTTTTTCAACAAAGTCTTTAAGCAAAGGATTAGGAAGTGTCATCCATGCCAAGTTGAAAAAAGACACACGCCTTTTTACCACACCAGGATCAATATTACAGGTTGGATTAGTAAAATGTCATCCAATCCAACCTGGAATGTCAAGTCAAGATTTTATTAATGTTTACGCACTTGTATTTAAACCATAATAAAATAATAAACATAATAGAAAATACCTTACACTAACCCAAACCCCCACCAACTGAAACAATCCAATTCCACAAACCATAGAGTCTGCCATAAACATTGGTCTTACAAGCACTTGAGACACTAATTAACGCTCAGCCCTCAGCCTTTACACATGTCATCAAGTTCCCATCATGTCTTAAAAATGCAGTCATTGCCAAAAGAGCTAAAGTCGACAAAACAACAATATAAAATCCCTGATTTTTCCATCATCTTTTGCTCTAGGGTCCACAAGCTGAAACAATGATCGACTGTAGAATGCCCATGCTTGAAACCGCCTTGCTCCATAGAGCCCATATCATTGCAGACAATCCAATTCTTAAGGGAAATGAGAATTACCTTTAACCCCTTGTATGCTGATGACAGAACCGCTCCGTCATCAGCTGCGGTGGCGCTGTGCTGATGACGGAGCGGTTCCGTCATGGCCCGCCCGCCGCTCATGCGCGGCGCGAATTCCGCGCCTGCGCTGAGCGTTCTATTGAGCGGGCGGGGCCATGACGGAACTGCTCCGTCATAAGCACAGCGCAACCGACGCTGGTGACGGAGCGGTTCCGTCACCAGCATGCGCCTGCGGCTCTTCCGCCCCGCCTCCTTAGCACTGCGGCGGAATAGCCGCCGCAGTGAAGGGGTTAAGTACAATTTAGTACCCACATCAAGAAGGGATACCAAGTAAACATTAATTGGGACATCTGTCTCCCTCTTTGTGTAGCTGTTTAATTATTGCAGCCTTCCAGCTCTTTGGGAATACACCAGACTGTGTTATTGCTACAAAGACTTTGGAGACAAAGGCTGCCCACCACATAGAATTTGACTTCAATACAGCTGCACGCAGGTTATCCAGCGACCGCTTTTGCTAAGTTTAGTGAAGATATCAGTTTAGCTATAGCCTGTACCGAAAAGGAGCTAAATGAATCCTCTCCTCAGTGTGGCCAGATTCCTCTCACAGTTGTCTTCCACCCTTTATAGATGTTACTTAAGTAGATAACGCAACCGTTTGCTGGCACTGTGCATCTTAGGGGGGAATTCGAATTACTACACCCCCTCTGGACTAACTTGCAGAACTTAATCATATTTTTATCCTGGAGAATACTAATCATAAGGTCCCAGTAAGATTAGTAAAAAAGTCTGCATTTTAGCACTAATCAGGGCCTCATACTCCTTGTTCATGTTAATGTAACCATCTCTTCCACTAGAGTTCGCCTTGAAGCACCTTATCCTCCCTGCTTTCTTCAACTTCTTCCTGGCATTTAAGCACTCTTTATCAAACCACAGCTGTTTTAGGGGCCGCCTAGGAATATCCCTCTTAGCCTCCTTGTTCCATAAACTAACTGTAGGGGTCAGCCACTTTATTGCTGCTTCAATGGTTTCGGAGTACAATGCTAGGATTTTCGGCCCTGGGACCTCCCCAAAGTCCAAATCCTTAGACATGTGGAATTACATCAGTTGGTTCACATATTTTTTGATTCTGGCTGTTAAGCGCATTGGGTAGGCTACTTCTATCAGTATCACACATTCTCTTCAGTAAGGAGCTGCAGGGAGGGCTTTTTCAAGTCCCAGTGGTCACTACCCCTTATTCTTAATACCTGAAAGCTTGTACACACATTGAGGGAAGGTTGCATGTGGGATTCCATAGCCTTCAAGCATGTCGCAACAACCAACCTTTACCTGGGCTGGCGCTAAATAATGATCGAAGTCCCCTAATAGGAGAAATGGGGCAGGGGGTCCCGGGGCCTCCACCAAACCCGTCAGATCCCTCTGGAAGACCTCCCACATCTCCTAGTGGGTCTCATTCTGATGTACATAGATGTTGACAATTAATAAACTTTTACGTTTATTGCTTTTGTCATACAAATCCAGATAGCATGCCAGGAGCCACTCGCTGCTTGTCTGTATTACTCTTGGTCCCCTAATGCATTTGGTTGGTAACAACATCATTAACCCACCTTTTACCCGTCCAGGTCCTGATTTTGTGTCCCTTGAAACAAATTGCTTAAATATACTCAAGTGAATTTGATCACCCGCAATCCAGGTCTCCTGTAAACAGATTATCACATTTTCGTTCCAAATTCTAGTGAGATTAACTGTTCTAATCAAGTTTCCTAAACCATGATCATTCCAGAAGATAACTCCCCAGGTGGTGTGGCATCTACCTAGGCCACTTCCTCCTACCCACCAATGATCCAATGCTGTCCCTTTCAACGCTTAGACATGCAAATCTATTGTGAAGTGGTAATGAGTCTAACGCACAAGCTACTTACCTTCGGTAACGATATATCTGTAAGAAATAGTAGTTAGTATTATATTCCTTACCTTAGAATATCCCTAGGCGTCAGACTGGATCCGGAAATTTTTGCGTAGCAGTACCCTTGCGCTTCGGTAGGCGTCGTCTGCGGCTCCGCGTCCGTCGTCGGCATCGTTGGCGCCGGGATGACGTCGCCGGAGTACTTAGACGCTGCCCTCGCGCGCTGACATCAATTGTTATACATAGCTTTTCCACGCCAGAAACGCAGAGCCATGATAAAAACCAACACTGGTGCTATGAAACTAGGGCCCTGAAAGGGGATGACCTTAACCTTAGATATCAGTTCGCAGAACGGGGAGGATGGGTGGGGCGGTAAGGAATCTAATACTAACTAGTGTTTCTTACAGATATATTGTTACCGAAGGTAAGTAACTTGTGCATCTGAAAGAAACAGGTTAGTATTAGATTACTTCCCTTAGAATAGATACCCCAGCAATACAAACCCGGTGGTGGGTCTTCGAACCAATGATCACACCAGAAAGTCCTGGAGAACGGAACGGGCCAAAGAAGCCATCTCTACGGACTTGGCTGTCCTGGCAGTAGGGTCTTGCAAATGTGTGCAGCGAGGCCCACATAGCTGCCTGACAGATGTCCTGCAAGGGGACTCCCCGACCAGGGCCAATAGTACCCGCCGTGGTCCGAGTGGAATGGGCCCTCAGCCCAACAGGAGGCTCCTTTTTAGCCAAAGAGTAGCATACCTTGATGCACAACATGACCCACCGAGATATGGTCCGCTTGTGCACCGCCCGACCTTTCTTAGCGCCCACGTAATCAACAAAGAGTTGGTCTTCCACCCGGAACTGGCGTGTGCGATCCAGATAGAAGGAGAGCGCACATTTTGGGTCCAGACGGTGGAGCCTCTCTTCCTTTTTCGAAGGATGCGGAGGCGGAAAGAAGGTGGGCAAGGTGATGGACTGCCCGATGTGGAAGGCTGTGACTACCTTGGGAAGGAAAGAGGGTCGCGTCAGCAACACAACTTTGTCCGGATGGACAGAAAGGGAAGGAGGTTTAGAAGAAAGAGCCTGGAGCTCACTCACTCTCCTGGCAGACGTGATGGCAACCAGGAATGCAGTCTTAAGAGTAAGGAGACGAAGAGGACAGTTATGAAGTGGCTCGAAGGGAGCGCACATCAGATACGAAAGAACAAGGTTCAAGTCCCACTGAGGCATCACGAAAAGAACAGGAGGAAATATATGAATGATGTCCTTCAAAAACCTATTTACAAATGGGGACTTGAACAAAGAGGGCTGTTCAGGTAGCCTTAAGAAGGCGGAAATGGCAGAGAGGTAGCCCTTGATAGTGCCCAGAGCAGAGCCCTGCTGGGCAAGAGAAAGAAGGAAGAGGAGAACCTCTGAAAGAGGGACAGAGAGTGGATCCACAGCCTTTGATGTGCACCATACCACAAATTTGTTCCACCTGCAGGCATATACCGATTTTGTGGAGGGACGCCTAGCTACCAGAATCACATTACAGACTTCAGGAGGCAAGTCAAATGGCCTCAACTGCCGCCGCTAAATCTCCACGCATGTGTGTGGAGACTGGACAGGCTCGGGTGGAGGACCGTCCCCTACTGCTGCGACAGAAGGTCCTCCTGAAGAGGCAGACTAATCGGGGAATCGAGAGACATGTTGAGTAGCTCGGGATACCAGTATCTTAGTGCCCAGTCCGGAGCCACAAGGATGACTTGGGCCCGGTTGCGCCTGATCTTCTTCAGCACTCTGGGCAGAAGTGGTATAGGCGTAAAAGGCGTACAACAGGCCGAAGCTCCACTCGCGATGAAAAGCGTCTCTGAGCGAGTGCCGCCTTGGAAATTCCAACACGCAGAACTGATGACATTGCGCGTTCTCTTCTGTGGCAAATAGATCTAACCAAGGCTCTCCCCACTGCTGAAAGAGACCTAGCGCCACGTCAGAGTTCAGACGCTATTCGTGATCCATCATGCACCGACGGCTGAGTTCGTCCGCCCTGGCGTTTAGGGAACCTGCCAGGTGTTGAACCATAAGGGTTACGCCTGATGTTCCAGCCACTGCCAAAGGCGCAGAGCCTCCTGGCATAGGGTCCACGACCCCACCCGCCCTGTTTGTTGCAGTACCACATGGCGATGGTGTTGTCCGTGAACACCTGCACTACACTCCCCCGGACAGAGGGAGGAATGCCTTCAGTGCAAGCCGGATCGCCCGCAGCTCCAGAAGGTTGATGTGGAGCCGGGACTCCGCTGGAGACCAGAGGCCTCTGATCTCCGCCTCTCCCATGTGGCCCCCCCAGTCCTGGAGGGACGCGTCCGTCACAACTACGTGCTCCGGTTGGGGTAGGGAGAGGGATGTGCTGCTGACCCAATCGCGGTCCGTGAGCCACCACTGCAACTGTCTTGCAGTGCCCTCAGAGATCAAGACATGGTCGGACAAGTTGCCCTGATGCTGGGCCCACTGAAACTTCAGGTCCCACTGCAGAGCCCGCATCCGCCGCCGGGCGTGATGCACCAGAAGGATCCAGGAGGCCATCAGCCCCAGGAGCCGCAGCGTCAACCTGACCGAGACTCGGGATAACGGCTGAAAGATCGGAATCAGAGCCTGAATATCCCGAACCCGCTGTTCGGGAGGATAAACCCGAAACTGCACCGAGTCTAGAACCGCTCCGATGAAGAGGAGCTTCTGAGAGGGACACAGGTGTGACTTCAGCACATTGATCGAGAACCCCAGCAGGTGCAGGAGGTCGGCCGTAGTCTGGAGGTGGCTGACGACTGTCTGGGGCGAGCCCGCCTTCAACAACCAGTCGTCGAGGTAGGGGAAGACTGAAACCCCTAACCTGCGCAGATGAGCTGCGAACACCGCCATCACTTTCGTGAACACCCGTGGGGCGCTGGTAAGGCCGAAGGGGGAGCACGGTAAACTGAAAGTGCTCGTGGCCTACCGTGAACCGCAGGTAACGCAGGTGGGCCGGCAGGACGGGGATGTGAAAATAAGCGTCCTGCAAGTCCAACGCTACCATCCAGTCTTCCGGGTCCAGGGCAGCTAAGACCTGAGCCAAAGTCAGCATCTTGAACTTCTCCTTCCGGAGGAAGCAGTTGACGTTCCGCAGGTCCAAGATAGGGACTAGGCCCCCTTTGACCTTCTTGGGAACCAGAAAGTAGTGGGAGTAACAACCACACCCTACTTCTGGCCCAGGAACGCGCTCGATGGCCCCCTTGGCCAAGAGGGCCATAACTTCCTCTCGCAGAAGACTCAAGTGATCCCCCGACACGCGGTGGTACTGCGGTGGCATGGCTGGAGGGGTCGCCTTGAAGAGGAGGGAGTAGCCCCTTCGGATGATTTGCAGCACCCACCTGTCCGATGTGACGGTGCGCCAGTGAAGGAGGTGCTGGTGAACCCTGCCCCCCACTGGCATCACATGTGCCTGAAAGCTCGGACTAGGAGGGTTTTGAGGCGGATGCTGCAGGGGGTAGGTGTGGATTGACATCGTCGTTGTCCCCGACCGCTGCCACGGCGGTTATCACATCCGCCACCGGCTGGCTGTTAGTCTGCAGGGCGTGGCTGGGAGGACCTGTGGGGGCGCCCCTTCCTTGGCCACAGAAGGAGCGAGAGGCAACAGTTTGCTGGCGCGGGGCCGAGAGGCCCAAGGACTTGGCCGTAGCCCTGGAGTCCTTAAAGTGCTCAAGTGCACTGTCTGCCCTGTCGCCAAAGAGGCGACGGCCATCAAACGGCATGTCCATAAGGGTGTTTTGGACATCAGCCGAAAAGTTGGCGGACCTCAGCCAGGCGTGGTGACAAATCTCAACCGTCGTTGCCATCGCCCTGCCCAGCGAGTCCGTGGTATCCAGCCCACACCGGATGGAATACTGTGCGGTATCTCGACCCTCCACAAGGGCTTGGATGAGTTTAGTAAGACCCCCTTCGGACATTGTGGCAGCACATCCGCGACCGTGTCCCACAGAGAGTGGGTGTAACGGCCCAAGAGGCAGGCGGTGTTGACTGACAGCAACCCCAAACTAAGGGAGGAGAACATCTTTTTACCATACTGTTCGTACCTCTTGGATTCCGATCGGGGGAAGCCGTCGGGAATGCGTTCTGGGAGTTAGAGGCCTGGATGACCAGGCTCTCTGGGTGGGGTGGGTGGACAGGAAGCAAGGGTCGCCCAGAGCCGGGCGGTGGCGCCTGGCCACGTTCCGATCTACAGGCGGACCAGTAGCGGGCTTGGACCAAGTGACCAGAAGAATGTCTCACAAGATCTCATTAAAAAGCAGCAGAGGCTCAGCGGAGCTTGCTTGCGGTTTAAGGACCTCAGTGAGGAGATTAGTCCTCACGGCCGCAACGGGGAGTTCGAGGCCCAAGTAGACACAGTAGGAGGGGAGACAAAACCAGTGTCGGGCGAAGTGTCCAGACCACTGGCCTCCCCTAGCTCACCTGCCCTGTCCTGAGAAGACTTGCACTCACGTGCCAGAGGGTCCTCGGACCCCTCCCAATCCTCCTCGCCACCCATCTCCTGATACTCAGGTTCAAAGGAAGGGGCCGGGCTGTAAAAGTAGAAATCTCCTAGGGGCGTCGCTCCAACGCCAGACCCGAATCGAGGGTAGGACCGGGGACGGCGTCGTTCTGGGACGGCGCCGACATCCTGGGGGCCGGCGCCAGCGAGGTCGACCGGCGACGACCCGGATCCGGAACCGGTGGGACCCTGCGGCGTTGGGACCGAAGTCTCCGATGGCGCCGGGGCCGAAGCACCCGATGGCGTCGGGGCCGAAGCACCCAGCCCGCTTGGGGACCCAGTCGGGGCCGCTTGGCCCGAAGGCGCCGCGGAACCCGACGGAGGAGTGAGCGACCTCATGGCCATGAAGTAGGCCTCGATCTCCTCCAGCATTGCGTTCTGCCCAGGGACCGGCGGGTATGGAGCAGGCCGCGACGCCTGCGGCTCCGGCGGAGCCGCAGGGGCGGTGTCGCCCGATCCCCCAGCTGCGTTGTGCGAGCATCGGGGGGAGTCAGAAGAGCGATGTTGCCTCTTCGACTTCTTGTGCCTCTTACTTGAGGACTTCGAGCCCGAAGACAGATGACGACTCCCGGAACTGTGGTGACTCCGGCCCCGCGACCGGTCTCTCAACCTCCTTCAGGACCGGGACCTTGAGCGGCGCAGGGCTGACTGCCAGAGCTCGAGTCGCTTGCGGGACCGCTCCCGTCTAGCTTTGGACATCAGGGCCTGGCAGTCGGAGCAGGATTGTCGTCGTGAAGGCACCAGCGATGAGGGTCGGTAACCGACATCACTCGGCTGCAATCGACGCAGGGTTGGAACCCAGGCATCCCTACCGGCACCATCGAAGTCGAGTGACTTCGAATGATGATCAAAAAGGATCGAAAAAGTTAGTAAAAAAATGACTAAGCGTACAACTTTTTCCGGATCGGTGCTTGCTGGTGCGGAAAAAAGAAGAACTGACGTCAGCGCGTGAGGGCGGCGTCTAAGTACTCCAACAACATCATCCCAGCGCCAACGACGCAGACGACGGACGAGGAGCCGCAGACGACGCCTACTGACACGTAAGGGTACTGCTACGCAAAAGTTTCCGGATCCAGTCTGACGCCTGGGGATATTCTAAGGTAAGGGATCTAATACTAACCTGTTTCTTTCAGATATTACTTGTCCAGAGTGAGAAGGGACAGTTATCTCAAGGGAACCCTTATTATAACCCACGAGGTGGGTTTATTTCTGTTCTAATAACAATGTTCAATTACACTGATTTAAGACCAGAGTGATTGGCCAGTAAGGGCAACCTGAATGAATAAAAACAGCCTCGTGCTAATCCTATGCTTAAAAAACTCTGTTAGAAAAGTACGAGTTACTTACCTTCGGTAACGATGTATCTGGTAGAGACGATTCTAGCTGCAGATTCCTTCACGTAGAATTATCCCCAGGTGTGAGACTGGATCCGGAAACTTTTTTGCCACAGCATCCCTGCGTGCTGGGGGCGGGGCGACATCACGCAACTCCGCCCAGGCGTCGTCTGCGCACGTGACGTCAGCGAGGTCACTAAAGACCCGCCCCGGCGCGCCTACGTCAGTTTTCGTCTGAGAACTTTTTCGCACCACAACGCGGAATCACCAGATAAAGTGTGGAAGCATGGGAACAGTGTGCGAAGAGCAGAAAATGGGAAAGAAGCGGTGACCAACAACACCACACAGAATTGTGGCAACACAGCAGAACCCAAAGACAGAAAAGAAGAAAGAGCAAGCAGAGCTCTGCGTAGCCACCCTGTCAGCACATAGACAGCCTCCCACTCCCGTGCCTCAGAGGCAAGGAACATGCGTAAAGTCATGGTACACGTAGTTAACCTACTACCCCCATCCAGAGAAAGGGGATCAATCCCAAGACAGACTCCACAGCCAGAACAACCGGCCTAAGAAGGCCCAGAATCAACCCTACTCAGGTGAGGGGTGGAGGGAAAGGCACACCGGGTCACGCGGCGTCGGGAGACGCCAGTGCACAAGATGCTGAGGCACCGGGTCCCCTGAGGCAGGACGCCTCCAAGCCCTTGTCACGGAAGAAAGGAGGGAACCTTCAAAGAGAAGCAGAATCTCCCTCCCACCAGAGCCCTGGTGGAGGACCTCCAACAGATGGTCCACCGGAAAATGAGCCACCGGGTCATCCATACGCAGGAGGTCCATAGTCATGGACACCGCGTGAGCGAAGGCCGCACCCTCCTATGTAGAGCCCCGCGGCGGGGAAAGCAGCTCCTCCGTGGGCGACGGCTGCAAACTAAGGCGGCCGCCCCCAAGGCCAAGTGGGGCGGGCAAGGGCCAGACCTGGAAATCGGAAGGAGCCGACGAATGAGGGATCTGCCGCTCTTCAGACTAACACCTCTGCCTCAGGAAGGGAGGAGAAACGCCCTTCGACGCCGGAGAAAAAGACACGACACAGCGACCCGTCTCTGGGGAGGAAGACACCAATATACAGGCTGCCTCCAGAGAAGAGGGAGCGTCTGAAAACAAATCCGCGGCACTATCTGGCGTCACTGGACAAGGTTCCTCCCAGTCGCCCCGCACCGGGGACCAGAGCGGAGACCGGAGCCGGGCTGGAGCCGACCCGACCTCCACCGAGGTAGCCATCCGCGTGGGGGAACGAGACAGCCTTGGGGAGTGACACGAAGCCCTCCGCGGCCCAGAATGAGGCATAGATCGCTCGGCAGCCCATGAGGCGGTGCCAAGGCCATTCCACCTCCAACTCGCCCCCCGTCGAGGCAGCCACCAGCGGGGAAGGACGAGAGGGTCCCGGAGAGGGGCGAGGGGTCCTCACCCGGCCTCGACCTGGAGTGGGGCGAGGAGGGTTCATTGACCTCATGGTCCAGCTGCTGCCGGCGCCGTAGCGGCATCACCTCGGCCTTAGATGGGACCACCCTATCAAGGGACGAGTGGGGGTCGGGGATGCGACTCAAGCCCCGGTGACCTCACGCGACACCACAGGGATTCCCGCAGGAGTTTGCAGCAAGGCAGAGATGCCGTGGCCTGAAGGAGGTGCCTCAGAGGAGCCGCAACCCAACAGCACCACACCCTCCAGGCCTGGATCCGAACCAGTCGGCGCCGGAGCCACTGGCTGCGCGGCGGAGGGCCCAGCGCAGCGCTAGGGGTCCACGGACGCCCCAGGAGGGGAAGGAGGAGGAGAAGCCAGCGAGGCCTGCAAAGCAGCCGTGTATGTCTCCATCTGGACTCTCGACGCCCCAACACCTTGAAACGGTGGATAGGACGACTCGCAGGCCGCATCACCCGTGGAGAGTCCAGGCCCCAGTAGGCCGGAACCCAGCCCCCGGGGACAAACTGCGACACTTACCCACCGGGGAGCGACGCTCATGTGACATCGGACAAGGGCGAGGACGACGACCAGGGCCGAACATGAAGCCGTTCGCCGAAGCAGACCGAGGGGAGGACGTCGACCTGGAGAGACTCGCCGAGAGAAGTTTCATGCGGCGCTCCCGCCGCGACTTCGACTTTAACTGTTGACAGGCCTCGCAGTCGGTGGTGCCGTGGTCCTCCCCCAGACACTGCATACAAATGAGGTGCGGTCCGTCGCCGACATAAGATGCCCACAAAATGTACAAGTTTTGAAGTCCGAAGGCATTCGCACACTGTTACACCAAAGAAATGGAGAAAAAAGGGCCCGAAACAGGCCCGTAGCAAGAACCGGGTCTGCGTTGCACGCGGAAAAGGAAAACACTGACATAGGCGCGCCGGGCGGGTCTTATGTGACCTCGCTGACGTCACGTGCACAGACGTTTCCGGATCCAGTCTCACTCTTGGGGATAATTGTACGTGGAGGAATCTGCGGCTAGTAGTCTCGATCAGATACAGGAATTTGAGGTGAGCAGATTTGAAGTGTTGCAGATTTTTCCATATAAAGTAAGTGCTCTCCACCTAAAACTTGGGAACTCAAGGATAAAGACCTGGCTCTTAGACTGAACCTCCACGCTCAAACGGATCATCGCCCCCTCCCCCCCTCAGTGCGCCTTGAGATCCTCACGGGTGAGTAGCCGTGTTATACAAACTCCTTGATTGATTGACCCAGAGTTTCCTGAAGATATATGTATCCACAAAGTTCAGTACACGCGTTCTCAGGATGCAGCACAATCAACGCCAAGTTGTTGCAGGAAACTGTTTAATCACACAACGCGTTACGGCTGCCCAGCAGCCTTGGTCACATGCGACTCTGTGGATGTTATGACAGCTGGTCTGGTAGCTCAGTGGACTAATGCATCCACTGCAGAGGCCTGTGTTTGACCTCATGGTCACAGGTTCAAATCCCGGCGTGTCCTCTCAGCCTTTCATCCATCTGAGGTCGATAAAATGAGTACCATTGAGTTGGGTAACAATAAACAGCACTTATTCAGCGCCAAGAGACCTATGGATGAACGTGCGTTTTACAAATGCACATGTTATCTTTTATACTCTGGCGGCACGTGCGCTACTTCGCATGGGTCCTTCAGTTTCAGAAGGAGCAATGAGTTAAGGAGGGGTGTGCTTGCAACAATACTGCCGACTTCAACTTCCAAACAGGCGATAAAGATGGGAAACAAAATCCTCTTCAGGTTTGGCAAACAGATTTATTGCTCACATTGAGTAGCCATTATGTATATATATATATATATATATATATATATATATATATATATATATATATATATATATATTTCGGCGGAATTGCCTTTTTCGATGTTACCGGCACTCGTGTAAATCACCATGTTATATTGGCATTCACATTATCAAAATTGAGGAAGGACTTGCGTACCACTTCTAACGTGGGCGCCATTTTGTAACATGTTGTAATATATATACATTATGTGACAATTACTCATATATATATATATATATATATATATATAGAGAGAGAGAGAGAGAGAGAGAGAAAGAAGTTATTCCTAATTAAAACTATGTATTTGCATTATTATCAGCCATTACACATTTGACATCATGAGTGTAATAACACAAAGCTATTGCAATTCAAACAAAAAATTAACCCCTTCCATGCTCATGACGGAACGGTTCCGTCATGAGCATAAGGTGGCCTGTGCTTATGATGGAACCGTTCCGTCATGGTTCCATAGGCCCAATGGAACGTTCAGCACCGGGGGAAAATTTGCGCAGCACAGAAGGGGTTAAAATGTGCTTTAATGTGCTTTTCTGGCTTAAACTAAACTAAGTCACTAAAGAGAGTCACTGTTCCTGAGATAGGAATTAGAAGAAAAGTTCAGTTGTTTTTGAAAGTTGGAGAAGTGTTGGAGAGACTCTTACTTGATGCCCTCACACATCCCGAAGGATGTCATGCTTCATCATCTGGCAATGCTGCTCGTTGGGCAGGTGCTGCAATGCCCTACTGGTCCGCAGAAGGGTCACTTTATCAGAGATCTATTATAGAGCTAGCCGTAAGGTGTGTGCGGGTCTCTGTACAGTATTAGGTAAAGTGTAATACCCGGTCCTCCACGGCCATAGATATTAATTAAAAGGTAAGGGGGTCTTGCAGCCTCCCAACCCTTATTAGGTCCTGGGTTACCGCACCCTCCAGGGTCACTACTTAAAATAACGAGGGGGGGGGGCGTGTGGCCCCCACCCCCCAAGCTGTTTTCGGCCCAGTGACCCCATCACCCAGGGTCCACATTATTAAAGGTGGGTGCCCTGGTGCCCAACCAGGGCCCACACCATACACTTGTTGGGAGCTGCGGAGAGCCCTAGATCTCCTGCGGCCCCAGTCAGCTTCCCACATGCTGCGGGAACAGGCTTGGCTCCCACCTGCAAGGAGCAGCTAATTATGCTGCTCCCTTTGGGCAGAAGAAGTCTCTTGATCTGTTTCCCTGCAGCATCAGTGAGGGAAGGGAAACAGATCTCAAGTCTACTCCCAACTGGCAAGAGAATTCTTAAGACACCCGCCATCTGGGAGCAGACTTGGTGTTTGCTCCCGTTTGGCAGGAGTTTTAAAAATGCTCCAACAAGCGGGAGCAAATGCAAGTTTCCATGCCCAGGCAGGGAAACAGCTGTGTACCAAGAGTGGGCTCCCTGAGACATAGGATGAGAGCCGGCCCTGGCAATTAGATGGGCCACCTTTCCCTTACAAATACAGCAGGCCTGGGGGATGGGGTTCCTTGGCCAAAGAAGGCCCCCTCCCTATAAAAAAACTACAGCACAGGGTAATGAGGTCCCTTGGGTGGAAAACAGCTGGGGGGTGCCCCCTCCCCTTATAAAATATTTTGGGGATGTGGTCCCGGGACAAATTACTTCCTGAGGAGGGGGAAGCACATGAACCTTGGCTTTTTCAGTATTTTTTTTTTTTTTACATTTTTTAAAATGTATATACATCCAAAGTGCAATTTTTCCCATTTAATACCATTTCTGCCAACCCTCTCCCCTCCAGCCCTACACAGCTTATCAAAAGACCAACAAAAAAAGCCCACCAAACTGGAATTAAATCTTACTTTCTGAACATTCTTCATCATGTAAACAAATATTAGAAAATGTGCAAACAAGACAAAGTGCTATGTGCAAAGTGCAGACTGCAAAATGCAGCTCAGATTGACCCGAGAATACTCTTTAGGCGTATATATTGTCCCTATTGGCCCCTTACAGACTTTCTGAATAAATTAATACATTCTTATAACGTCCCACTAACAACCTTTATCCAGCAGAAAACATATAAAGTATCATGTGCAAAATGCAAAAGTACTAATCAAACTAAATTCCACAGGGAGTGCTTATTGGGTTAAAAGGATCTAATTGATAGGTCCAAATATTTCGATATAAATTCTAAAACGCTCAGGGAGGCATCCCTCAGATATACAATAATTAACAAAAGAGTTAATAAACGCAAGATATACAATACAGGTAGCTTATTCGTCATACATTAGCCCAGGTTTGCTCTGTGCTCATTAAGTTTAATTCCCCTTATGTTTCAGAGTGGTATGATCTACCCATGTTGGTCAATCGATCCTGTATAACCAATCCTTTTTTTCTACAGCCCATTCCTTTCTTGGCATATATTGCTTTTTCCAGGTTATAAATCAAGAGTAATCGGACCAGCAACTTCTGAAAAGAAGGGGGGTTGGAATGCAACCATGCCGATGCAATACACAGCCTAAGTATGGCTACAAAGATCACGGCCCGCCTCCTTACCATCCGATAATATCCTGTACTCCCAATAAGATCATAGAGGGGTTTAGACAAACATTCTAGAACAATACTTGTTTAAAAAAGCCTGACATCTCTTCCATTAAAGGTCTGAGCTTGCCACATGTTGCAAACATACGCACCGAGTCGGCCCTTATTCCGAGCAGCCTTTACCGCCCCGACCCCCCATTTAGCGATTTTACTCTGGGCATAATATAGGAAGAAGCTAGTTTTATAAAACTGGGCTTGCAGTTTCGCAAACAGAAAATCAGTTTATGCATTTAGGAGGGCTTGCTGGAAAGCTTTTTCAATAATTCCCGATTTCAACTGCCATTTTCCAGATAACTTACTTAGGTCATCTGACATCAGGCTATTAAGAATATTATAAATAGTCCCTATTCGAGGTAGATTGTTACCAGCCAGTTTCTCCATGAGTTCACATTGAGCAAACCTGGAGGGCTCTCCCCCCTTATGCTCTTCATTGATAAATATTTGAATAACTCCTTATGGCTAAGGACAACTTTTGTTCTTAAATCCCCAAAAGCTATAACCCCATAAGGGGAAAAAAACTCCCAATTTGGTTATCACAGCTTTAAACCAATTTGCCGAGCAATAGTCCCCAAATATCTCTGGTAGGTTCTCGTCTTTTCTAGTTGGAGTATAGTAATTCAGTCTGCCTATACCAAGAAGTTTACGTACACCTGTAAAGGCCTTATAAGTTCCCATAAGGGTCTTAAACCTCACCCTTTTAAAGTATCCTAGTTCTAATTGCTGCCACCGGCAGCACGAGCTTCTGGACCAACCAGAAAATCGAAGGGCGAAGGAAAGTCCGACATTTGATCATAGGGCCTATCTTGCAGCAGTACAGAGCAGTGCTGCAAGATAGTTGCCCAGTAATACAACTTTAAATTAGGGAGTGCCCAAAGTCCTCTATCCTTAGGGAGAGATAAAAACATTATAGATCTTCTAGGCTGAGAGTAAGCCCATAGGAATTGTGTAAAAAGGTTATCAAATTTCTTTAATATTTGATTCAAGAATTCTAAAGGAATGGCTCTAAAAACATATTAAAGTTTTGGAAAACCAATGATTTTTAAAACATTACATCTACCATCTTATGTAAGGTGCAAATTATTCAGCCTGTGCTATAACCTCTTTGTCTCCATTGCTAGAGGAACAAAATTTTCTTCCACAATCAAGTCGATATTAGACAAAATGTTCACTTTGAGGTATCTAGCCTTGTTTACAATCCTAAGATCAACCAATACGATTTCCTTATTTAAAATAATCTGTGTTTTTTCCTTATTTACAGCACATCCCAAGACCTCCCCAAAACCTTGAGCCTCTAATTGTATCGCCTCAGTTGCCCTTACTGGATAGGGAGTAAGGAGTGCTATGCCATCAGCATAGGCCACAATTTTAGTATCGTATCCATGCCTATGTATTGGACGGATACACGGGTTCGTTTCTAGCTTCTTGATAAATGGATCGATATACATTGCGAAAAGCAAGGACACCATTGGAGAGTCCCCCAGGATATTAAAAATTGCTCCGTCAATACTCCATTTATCAAGACACAAGCCATAGGTTTGATATATAGTGCAGTTATAGCCTGAATGAATCCAGGCCCACTCCCCATTTTCTGCATGGTGGTTCACAGGGAAAGCCAGGAGATCAAATGCCTTTTCGGCATCCAGCAGGATCAGTGCCATCAGGTCTCCTGTAACCTGCGTTCCATCGAGCAGAGTGATGGACCTCCTTATATGATCAGTAGTATCTCTTTTAGGGATGAATCCGTGCTGCCATTTAGAAACTAATCCATTGATTAGTTACGAAAGGAGAGAAGCTAATATTTTAGAATAGATTTTGGAGTCCCCAATAATTAAAGTAATGGGTCGATACAAGCCCAATTTCTTGAGGAGTTTATCTTTTTTTGGGAAGTTTATAATCTTTACAGAAGTCCAAGACTGAGGAGGAACAGTGCCATTAACAATTTGCTCAAACATAATTTTTAGGATCTCTTTAATTTGATCAATAAAAACTTAAAAAAATTCAACCGGAATAAGGTCTAACCCGCAGCTTTCCCGTCCGGCAGATTGGTCAGTGCCGTGACAATCTCATCCGAAGAGGGGGGCCTTCTAAAGGTTCATAGTCCCCCTCACTCAGTCTGGTTAAAAATATAGGGTCCAGATACTTATCAGTCCCCCTCTGTCTGGTAGTTTCATCCCCGACCCCAATCTCAATATACAGTGTTTGATAGTGTTGAAGGAAAGCTGCTCGGATCTTTTGTGTGAATATCTATGTTTTTAAATGTTATTTCCTAACTATACCATCCCTGTAATCTTTGGCATTTTCTGTGAATTTTGAAGGATTTGTTTTATTTTATTTTTAACTACAACTTGTAACCTTTGAGAGTGGGTGTGTGAGTGGCTGTATAGGTCAGTGAATGGATGTGTGAGTTCCTGTATGGGTCTGAGAGTGGGTGAGTGAGTGAGTTTGTGAGTTGCTGTATGGGTCTGTGAGTGTGTGTGGGTGTGTGAGTGGCTTTATGGGTCTGTGAGTGAGTGTGTAAGTGAGCTTGTGAGTCGCTGTATGGGTCAGTGAGTGTGTGCGAGTGGCTCTATGGGTGTGTGTGATTGGTTGTGTGAGTGACTGTATGAGTCTGTGAGTAGGTATGTGAGTGGTTTTGAGGGTTTCTGGGTCTGTGAGTGGATGTGAAAATTTGAGCTTGAAATGGTGTCTTGAGTGTCTGTGTGGGTGTGTCAGTAGCTGTGTGAGTGGCTATTCCAGAACAGAACCTCACCTGCCCCTTTTTCCAACAAGAGTTCACAGTTCTGCACAAAATATCTACCCAACTGGAGTACTTTCTTCTGGTTAATTAGTAAGTGCTAACTCGTTGGATACATTTCTAGTGCATATTCTGCACTACAGCTGCATAATGGACCAGAAGGAAATGTCTCCAGTGACCTTCTGTGCATTTAATTTCAGCAATGTAATTGCTCCTCGTTCGTCTTCTTCCAGAAATCTGTAATAACATGAATTCTGTTTTAGAGAAAATGACGAGAGTACAAAGAGGCGAATCTCCCCAAAACAAGGGTATTTCCTCTTAACTATATAAAGTGAGCGTTTATTTGTTTCGTGGAGATGTCTCATAATCATTGCATCAAGAAGATGTCACCAAAATCAGCAGGAAACACAATGGGGACCTTTTGGTAAGCTGTCTATCATACTGGCAAAATGCGGGAAGACCTTTATAGACTACTAAGGTGGGCAGGGCCAAACGGACAAGGCTTGCAGGTGATATTGCACATTTGGATACTCATAGTAATTTAAAAGGAGAACCATGGACTCTGCTTTCACCAGGCGAGGACAAAAAAGAACCCACTCATCACAGTCACTATAGATCACACTACGATAGATCAACAATGCAGTCACCTCCACCAAGGATTTCAGATGGTTTTTCAATGTGGAATTGTGAGAGAACACTTGCTTTGCCTTCGCCACGCCCAGGAAGTTAGGGTCATTTCTTCATACAGAAGGGGAGGGGGGCTGCACAGTCCCCCTCCTCAAGCCAATTTTGACACTGGGGACCACATCTCATGGGGTCTGGCCATTTGATGCTGGGTGCCCTAGAGCCCACCTAGGGCACCCAGTGTGCACTTTTGGGGACTGCAGGGAGAGCCTTAATGCACCTGTGGTCCCTGCTGGTTGCCTGCCTCCAGCGGGAAACAGCAATAAAGGCTGCTCTCTGCATGCAGAAGCAATTGTTTCATCTGTTTTCCTGCTGGGAGAGGACTTGCTGTTTTTGCTCTTGCTTTGCGGGTACTGTTATAACTCCCACCAAGCAACAGCAAACTACTATGTCCCATGTGTGGGCACCTCGGGACAAAAAAGCCGGCCCTGGAGGAAGGCAGTCCCAAGGGCCATTAATGGCTCCAGGAGGGGGGGTGCAGCCCACCTCCTTTCATATTGCAGGGCTTGCCCCCGGGAGGTGGTGATCTCCGGGGCTGAAAACAGCCCAAAGCAGGGCTGTGGGCCACCCCTGCCCCATTTTGTAGTTGGGGCAGGCCCCAGGGAGGTGGTGGTCTCCAGGGCAGTAATAGGGCCCAGGAGGGGGGTCCATGCGGTCACCCTCCTCTATATTGTTAAACCTTGTCCCGTGGAGGTGGCGACTCTGGTGCATATACAGCTTACAGAGGGGGGCCGCTCAGCCCCGGCCTCATGATTTTGCCATGGCCTGGATCCGGGCAGGTGGCGGTCCTCCCGGGCCAATATCGGCAGTGGTGAGGGATGTTGCATGTCCCCCCTTCCGAAAATGTATATTTATATATGCCCCTGGGACCTTGTCCACCCAGGGGCTCAAATAGATACAAGCGCGGGAGACCGCGCATAGTTGTTTTTTTTCAATTTTGCTACAAATCTTCAAATTAACAGTGATTTTGCAGCATTTTGGAAAAAAACGCTTTTTGACCCTGGCAGGGTCTCTTGGGGACCCTTCCACCAGGCCTAGGGGGCAGGGTATTCTTACCCTGCCCCCTTTTCTTTTTCTGTTTACTTTTTTTTGGGAATCAACTGAGTCTGAGTCCCAAAAAGACTGCCAACACTTTCTGGTTGAAGTGTTGGCAGCCAATCAGATCTTAGCATGAGATCTCAGGGATCCCCGGAGGGTCCACATCCATAGATATACAAATTTAAATTTCTTTTAATAACTACTGAACGAATTTACACCAAATCGCAAAAAGGACTCTTTCTGGAACAAGAGCTACCTCTCTGCCAAATTTGGTGTAATTCCTTCCAGTAGTTCATGCTATACTCATGTTCAAAATCCCTATAGGAAATTGCTTGGGAAACACACATTTTTATACACCCCCCCCCCCCCCCACACTCTCCACCTCCACCCTTTTTCCTGGCTCTCACTTGACAGATCGCTCCAAAACGTTAGAACTAGTCAAACTGTGCAACTTTGTTTGGATAATTTTGTGAAGATTCGTCAAATTGCACCAAAGTTATAAGAAGTCAAAATACGCTTTTCTTATGGAAACTAGGTCCTTACTAGAATTACCTACTGGCGACCAGCAGTAGGATATATATATATATATCTCCCGCTGACTATGAGCATTGCCTAAAAGAGTTGTTAGCGCGTTTAAAAGTCAGGGGTTATTCAGATACCATTTTGAATAAGGCAGTTGAAAAATCTAAACTCAGATCCAGACAAAACCTGTTTCCAGAATCTCAGTTAGAACTAGATTCAGAAAATATCTCTGGCATCCAAGAAGACGGTCCGCGTATGATCACTGCCTTTAGTAGTGAGGACAGAAAACTAAAAGCCATACTAAAAAAGAATTGGCCTATTGTTCTTAGTGATCACATTTTGAACACTAGGCTGCCAGCCAACCCTACTATCACCTTTAGACGGGCCAGAAGTATGGGCTCTGCTTTGGACAAATGAGCCCCAGAATTAAAATCTAAAACTCCCTGGTTGAAACCCTCTAAAGCTTTCTTTAAATGTTCCAGCTGCCGCGCATGCAGGTTCGGTATCAACACTCTACATTATTCAACTCCATTTGATGTAGAACTCAAAACCATTACCGGCAATTTCAATTGCAAGACTGATTTTGCTGTGTACGTCCTGACGTGTACCTGTGGGTTAAGATATGTTGGTAGTACCAAGCTCCAGGTACACGTCAGGATTTTACAGCATTTGCGCGCCATACTTCATAGTGACCCAGCCTACCCTGTAGCTCGTCACTTTAAAAGAATCCACAACAATGATCTTTCCTGTTTAAAATATTTTGTGATTGGAGCCATACCCCCCTCAAAAGAGGTGGGGACAGGGAGTCACTGTTAAGGCAGTTGGAAACTAAGATGATTTTAGAACTAGATACTCGTTGGCCGAATGGATTGAATAATATTGATGAAATGCATCACTTTTTGTGATGCCTCTTTCTGATTTAGCAATCCTTTCTTTAGCAGTATTCTAGTGCCCGGCTAACAACATTTACTCCCTCTTAGTTAGGTTCCCTATTTTGAGGTTGAGGCCGGGCCAATTTTCTGCCCCACATTATTTGTCTAAAGCAAGATGTTTGAAACAAGCAAAATTTGTGTTGATTGATGTATGCACTTTTTGACTTGTGTGTATATAATATATCCATTCTAGCTTGTATGATGTTGTTCTGATTGTAAATTAGTCCTTGATATATATGTATTTGTATATAGATGTGTATATTTATTACATATTTATCTATATATACCTCTATTTTTCTAAATTTTCTATTTTTCTACTTTGACTGAGTCTAGATTGAAAACATGAAATATCATATTGGTCATAGATTTTATTCTTTGTGTATATATGCGTGTATATATGAATTGTATATGCATGTATATATATTATTGGATAAGAATTTAGGTGTATTTATTGGGTTTTATCACATTTTTTATACTATTTTATACTATTTATTGCAAAGTGATGATTCATGTTCATGAACTAGGTATATTCAAATGTTTCCAGGGACCTGTGAAACGGTTTTATGTCATGATATTTTTGTCCCTTGTTTAATGAATGGTATTGCACTTATCTTTCGCTCCCTTTCTTGCTTTTTCCTTCTTTGCACTTTATCTCCCTCTCACATAGCACTTAATTGTCTGCCACTGTTTTATGATCAAATCGGCACATTATGTATTATACTGTATATGTTAACAATTGTACGTCCTATGAGAACTCTGTATTTATACAGTTAGACTTTGTTCCATTGTTTGACGTAAATATGTGGTTAGTTTATTTACTTATCACAATATACATATAAGAATCCTGGATTTATCCGGTAAAAATTATTAGTGCATATGTTTTGTTAAAGAACTACTAGTGGCAGTATGTTTTCACTATTAGTTGTCACATGGCACACCACGTCACTGTGAGGGGGTGTTCCCTTCTAACATTGCATTTATAAAAAGCATTATGTCTTCTATGCATGTTGCAGCGTGATCAAGGGCATAATTTGCCAGAAACGCGTAGCTGCTCTCTGTGCGTCGAATAAAAACTTGCTGATGCTGAATTATCGTGGTCCGTCTCCCTTCTGTTTGCTGGCGTGCGAGGTTGAGACGCCGAGAGATTCGAGGAGGAGTCACATGGTGTGTATATATCAGGCTGTGCATTAAACGTTTAAACATTACCTAATTATTTAAATCTGTGACAGGGATAATTTAGCAATACACAGAGTAGCTGTGGGTCACAAAGAAATATAGTGTTGACTAACTACGTACCTGACATACCGAGAGTGTTGAATAGAAACACATATTTAGAAAAATATATGTGAAAATAATATGACAAAAATGGTCACATGGGTACTTTCTGTGTGTGAAAAAATACCCATCAGTTATCGACCGAGGACGCCCTGGTCATCATCTGGGATCCTTGACACCAGGAAGGGTAGATGTTACGACCACTGTAAAAGAATTTTTCTTTAGTTTAAACTATGTGTGTGTCCCTGTGAATTAGCAGGTATATGGGCATGTGGTGACACCTGTTAAGCAGTGCGTGAATATATGTGCGAAAAATAAGGAGTAAAGTGCCAGAAAAGGACTAAAATTGGAGAGAAAAGAGGAAAAATAGTTTTAATCGGTACCTCTCTAATTCCAAATCAATAAAAACCAGTGCGATATAGTAGTTTAAACAAATATCTACTATGTGTATAAACAGACTAATGGACCCTAGTAGGTGTCCGCTGCTTTCATCGGGACCAAGTCGCTACTGCTCATAAAATGGTGAAAGAAATAATGTATTGAAGATATCACCTGGGTAACCTAGGTGTGATCATTCTCCTAGCTAATTGGCAGAGGAGAAAAAGCTCCACCTCACCTGGCTGTGGCGCAGGTAAGTAGAGCACCGCTCTGACCGTCGGTACTCCAGGCGTCACTCTGGGCCGTCTTGGGGAGGTGACAGGGATAGGCAGTATCTTAATCACTCTCACTCTCCTCTTCACACCACTTTCTTTTGCAGTCTCTAAGACACGTGCACCTACTTTCTTCACCTGGCTTTCTGAAACACTCCATCTGCACATCTCACACCACATCTATATCTTAGACCTAGAGGCAACTCTTTCCACTGTATGCTTTATTATACATAAGTAAAATGTTACATAAATAAAACAGATATGCAACATGTTTGAAAAACAAATACTGTTACGGAATGCAAAAGGGAAATTTGAAATGTGAACTGGAAGACAGCTGTTTCGTGGCTGGGAGGGCAATATCTGCTTTTTCCAGCTGTGGCTGTTGTCCGGTGGTGGGGCACAAGGTGTGGCCAGGGCAGTTACAGATGGGCCACTGACCTCACCATCTGTTCACCTCTGCCCCCGTGACCCCACTACTAGAAAAGAGAGCACAAATATTTCGCTGATGTACCAGAAGACACATTATAGGATGAGCAGGTAAATTTAGCGGGTCTGATATTTCTGTCCTGCCATGAGTGGTGCAGACAAGATATTCACAATATCTGATTTTTTAGACAGCAAACAATTACTATGTACAGCATTAGAACTGTATTGCCAGTAGGGTAGCCAGTATGTCATGGGTCCCAGTCAAGGAAGGAAATGGGCTCCCAGCTGCTGTTTCAATGATAAAATGATGCAATTATCAGGGTTCTGATGGCCCCTCAGGCCTTTGGGCCCCTTTGCCTCTGCCCTGTTGCACCAATAGAAATTACGTCCTTGTGTAACGCCAATCAACAGATAACAGTGATGTTTAATCGAATAAAATGCCCTAAGAGCATGCTGACTTTCCGCCCAACCTCTTCATGCATTGGCCAGCTCACTTTAGCCACTGGCTAACTTCACTGTGAATGAGGCATTCTGCTCTTCCACAAGTAGCACATCGACACACAAAGTAGTTCCCTTCAGTGGCATGGATGACTTAAAGGAATATGTGCTTTTGGGTTTTGGTTTGCTTTTAGACAATGTGCTTTTTTAAAATAAATAATACATTGCGAGGGCCTGGCAGCTCAACTAAAAATGAAGTTTTAGAAAAATAATGACAAAACAAAACCAGAACTGACCAAGTCATAAGGGCATTTGTCAGCAGAAGACCTATTGGCTTTGCCAGTGCTTGTTTATCCTTTTTCCTAATGTGAGCTACATAAACAAGTGAGAAACAAGTTTAGTGCCCACTTCTTGGACTCAGTGACAACTATGCACTATCAATAATTGACCAGCAAGGAGGAAAATCGAGCTGATGTACATGGACAGGAGTATGTGAAACAGGAGTTATGAGGAACTAGAATTTGTGTTTGACTTTGTAATAGTCTTAGGGCTGCGGACTTTTGGTGAAGAGCCAGTGCCGGACTAGGGAACCAAAGCCCTGACAGACATGCTCAAACCAGTCCCACTCCCTTAGTCTCCTCGTGCTGTCTCTCTCTTTCCATCCGTTTACTGTCTGTCTGTCTCTCCTCTCCCATCACTTTCTCTCTGCCTTCCTCCCCACACTCTCTTTCCCTCTCGAAGACTCCCCGGGCCGGCTGCAATTAACCTGGGGAGCTGAGGGAAGTGACCGCGGCCCTGGCCTTTCAAAGTCGGCCCACCAGGGAAATGCTCGGTGGCATAAAGGCCTGGCCGGCTCTGCTAAGAGCCAGTATCCTCGCTTGACCAACCTGGCTCACCACCAATATTAAGTATTGTATTTATTTAAAAAAAACTTGAACACTTATGAGATTGTGAAATTATGCAACTGCTTTTTCAGTTTGACCACAAATTGGCAGCAGTCCCTAAAAGAGATAAGGCAGCGTGTTTCAGGAGCAGTGCTCGTGTTCTGCTCAGCCGTCACCGGCAATCCGGAGCCCGAATAAACTGAAAAGCTGCCCATCTTCTTTCCTTGCCTCCTGGTAATCGAGCCGGGGTGTTTAGTGCCACAGGTGCACGCGCATTAGATGCCTCACTTGCAAACATCCACCATTTCACTGCGTTCACAATCCCCGCCGTCGCGAGCACACAGTACCTATTCAGACACCGTTGGCGGGGGCACGCGCAGCTCGTTACCTGGTCGGATATGCTAATCCAGGATATTCGTTATCTGCAGACCTTTAATTGAGCTTTTCATCCGACACCTCCGGTGGAAGCACGGGCCGATAAGCCTGACAGGAACCCTTCCGATGGTAAGCCATGAAATCAGATGCACCGTGCGCATCTGTCTGCGATGCTCTTAAGGGGCGATAACGCTGCGCTCATGCAAATGAATGGAAGGAAGCCACTGGCACTCTGCCGACACCCTCGTGCTGCCCGGAAGAAGGTATGAGCGCGCGCCGGCAGCAGCGACAGACAGGTCTCTCTTTGGAGTGGTGTCATCTGCGACCCCACTCTCTTTTCAAGCACTTTTTATGCTTCGTCGATTTGTCTCTTCATACCTCGAGGGTTCTTTCTGAACAGTATTTTTGCTCGTTTTATCCCGAGGGCAATGGCCCTAGATGAGCAAAGCTTTTGTTCCTCCTGCTTTTATTCACCATTCATTCACTTCACAAGCCCTCGTGACAACATGGCGGCCTCTCTGTAGAGGTCAACAAGATATACTAGGGGATTCAAATCATGTAACCACATGATAAGAGAGGCGCTCCAGCATTGGTGGAGAATCCCTTGGCTAGGGTTACCTCCTTGCCCTGGTAGAGCTGGGCTGAAAGGATAGCTATTATACAAACTGTTGCTGCTGCCATCACATTACTTTACGCAAGCGTTTTATTACCCTCTTGCCTTAGGTGTGGTGCTGGAGAGATGCAAGAAGGAAGTGGCCACTCTTCTCTTGAAGAAACTAAAATTGGATGTAAGTAAATAATTATGGGCCTATTACTCTGCTGCCTGTCTTCTGGAAAATTACAGAGCGGCACCTGCCTAGCTATGCAGTCTAAAGGCTTTAGGTTTGGCAAGGCAAACAGCACAGTGGTAGTCGTAGTGTCCACTCTAGATAATTCAGAGACACAAGACATTGGGGCATCACAGCTGGTTTGATGCAATTGGATCCCTCAGAGGTTCTCAACACTGTTGATCATAACCTCCTGATTGACCGTTTAGGTTATCTCGTTTAGGTGTGGCTGATTGAATAGTTCAGATCTTTTTTGAACAGATAGATTCAAGTTTGTGTGTTGTGGAGTTCGACAGAAGTCAGTCTCCAAATTTAATATCTGTGCTCAGCCACTGGAGGAAATCGTACTTTCAGCACTAAAACATTCTTGTATGCAGACGGTACACAACTGCTGCTGAGCTGAGCTGTGACCATGTATCCGTAAGCAGAATCAGCCACCTCTGAGAGTGCCTTACTGTTATTTAGGACTAGATGACTTGTAATTTCCTAAAGCTTAATTAATTGAGATGGAATGTAATGTGAGATGGATTTGTAGAGTGCTGCTTGTCATCCACAAGGGTATTGAGGCGCTAAGTAGGCGTGTGGTGAGGCTGGGCCTGAGTATAGGCAGTCTCAATGGTCCCTGTTAGACGGACCGGGAGGGTCAGCCGAGGACAAGGGGAGAGGTCTCCGGGGAGAGCCGTCTCCAGCGATCGTACAGACAAGTAACTTCCCCCCCACAGACAGACACCACACCAGGATAAGGTTCAACGATACTTTATCAGCAATTCTTAGGTACGGTAAAATTATACAAGGACTCAGGGGTCCCCTCGATTCTGGTCTCTGGATTGGGAAAAGGGTAGCGGGACAGTCTTGTTACCAATAGATGAAAATAGCTCTCAATCCTCGAGCTCGGCGTTCTAGATGATCGGGCCGCGGCGGAGCCAGGCAGGTCCCGAGATGGATGAAGGAAGCGACGGTCCGCGGCGGAGCCAGCAGGTCCCGATGAAGATGGTGGTTACAAACGGTCCGCGGCCACGCCAGCAGGTCCCGACGACGATGAAGGTTACGAAGGTTGCGGCAGCGCCAGCAGGCAGGACGATGGTTCGCAAGGCAGGGCTACGGCAGCGCCAGTAGTCCGTCAAGGATGAGTTCTTCACTGCGTCTCTCGACTCCAGGATACAACTGCCTTCCTGCTCTGGAGCTGCCCCAGTTATAGGGCTGGTGCCCTTTGATGTCCGGACCCTCGCACTTGGAGGTTGGGGGGTCCGGGATGAAGGGGTCCAGACACCCAGCAGGGGGGTGGAGCCAGCGCCCGGGGAGGTTGTGGCGAGCGGCACCTGGCGAGGGAGAACCATCGACACCTCTTTCTCCCATTGACCTGCCAAGTAGTCCGCTCACCTCCTGGGTGGATGGTGGTGCCGGGATGTCTGAGGCCTGGCCAGGCCCAGGGTTGGGGTCGATCGGGGGCCACGCGGCCTCGTGGCGGAGTGTCCAAGATGGCGCCCGGGCTGGGCGCGCGGGCCAGTAATGGATCGGGCCCACGAGGTCGATATGTTCAGAGGCAAGGGTCCCGGAGGGGACGGAAAACGTGAAGTGGTGGTGTGTGACACTTGAGGGACCGGGCTCGGGCCTGGTCGGGCAGAGGGGGAGCGGCCCTTCACGTGGCCTGTCCAACATGCGTCCCCCCCAGCTGAAGGCGGGGAGAGTCACCCATCCTCTTGGGGACTCTCCTCGTCGAGGCGGAAAAACCGGGACAGGCCATCTGCGTTGGCGTGATCTGGCCCAGGCCGGTGTTCAACAGTGAAGTCCATCCCTTGTAGGGAGATGGACCAACGCAGTAGTTTTGGGTTTTCCCCCCGCATCTGCATCAGCCACTGCAGGGGTCGATGGTCGGTCTGCACCCGGAAGTGTGTGCCAAAGAGGTAGGGCCGGAGCTTTTTGAGGGCCCATACCACGGCGAAGGCCTCCCTCTCGATGGTGCTCCAGCGTTGTTCTCGAGGTAGGAGTCGCCTGCTGATGAAGGCCACTGGCTGATCAAGGCCTTCGGTGTTCAATTGAGACAGGACCGCCCCAATGCCGTGGTCGGAGGCATCCGTCTGGACGACGAATTCCCGGCTGTAGTCGGGGGCCTGGAGCACAGGGGCGGAGCACATGGCGGCCTTCAGTTGTTCGAAGGCTGTTTGACAATCTGGGGTCCAGTTGACCTTCTTGGGTTGATTTTTGGACGTGAGCTCTGTGAGGGGCCCCACTATGGTACCATAGTCTTTCACGAACCGTCTGTAATAGCACGTGAGTCCCAAAAAGGCGCGGACCTCGGTCTGGGTGATGGGGGGCTGCCAGGACTGGATGGCGGCAATCTTGAGCTGCAGAGGGGCCACCAGGCCGCTTCCCACCTGGTGTCCGAGGTAGGTTACGGACCCCTGACCAATTTGGCATTTGCTGGCCTTGATCGTGAGGCCAGCTTGCTGAAGGGCCTGTAGCACCGCTCGGAGGTGGTGGAGGTGGTCGGACCAGTGGTGGCTGTACACAGCGATGTCGTCTAGGTAGGCGGCGCTGAATCCTTCGAGCCCGGCCAAGACCTTGTTGACTAGCCGCTGAAATGTTGCGGGGGCATTCTTCATGCCGAAGGGCATGACCTTGAAATGGTAATGGCCATCAGGAGTGGAAAATGCAGATCGTTCTTGGGCCCGGGGTGTGAGGCCGATCTGCCAGTAGCCCGCCGTCAAGTCGAAAATGCTGAGGTAGCGGGCAGCTCCCATGCGGTCGATTAGTTCATCCGCCCGGGGGATGGGATGCGCGTCTGTTCTGGTGACCGCATTCAAGCCCCGGTAGTCGACGCAGAACCGGAGTTCCGGTGTGGTGCCGGGAGCGGCTGCTTTGGGGACCAGGGCTACTGGGCTGGCCCAGGGGCTGTCTGAGGGCTCAATGACCCAGAGGGTGAGCATTTTGGTTACTTCTTCCTGGATGCAAGCCCGTACCCGATCTGGTACGCGGTAGGCCCGGTGGCGGATAGGGGGGCTGTCCCCCGTGTCCACGTCGTGCACACACCAGGAAGTGACACCTGGGGTGAGGGAAAACAGGTCGGCGAACTGCAACAGAAGGTCTCGACATTCCTGGCGTTGGTCCAGGGTGAGGGCTCCCGAGAGCCGGACCCCATCCACGGAGCCATCTTTCTCCCGAGTCCGTAGGAGGTCAGGAAGGGGTTCGGAGTCTTCTTCGGCTCCATTGTCTGTGGCCATCAGGAGGCTGAGTTCTGAACGCACAAAGTGGGGTTTCAGCCTATTAGCGTGGAGGACTCGGAGGGGGTTCCGTGAAGATTCCATGTCGATGAGATAGGTGACAGGACCCTTACGCTCGACTACTTTGAAGGGCCCCGTCCACTTGTCTTGCAGGGCGCAGGGCTCGGTGGGGGACATCACCCATACCTGTTGTCCGGGTTCAAATTCGATGGAGGAGGCATTTTGGTCATACCACTTTTTCATGTCCTCTTGACTGGCCTCCAAGTTTGCTTTTGCCAGCTCTCTGAACCGTCGGGTCTGGTTGCGGAGGGTTAGGAGGTATTTGAAGACATCTGGGGGGTTCTTTAGAGGGGGCATTTCCCAGCCTTCCTTGACTAGACTGAGAGGCCCCCGTACGGGGTGTCCATACAATATCTCAAACGGGCTGAAGCCGAGGGACTTCATATATTTGGAAATAAAGTTTGTGCCCCTGTCGCTGACGACTTCTCTGGGGAAGCCCACACGGGAGAAGATCCCCATCAGGGCCCGGCCGACCACCGGGGCTGTCACAGTTCGCAGGGGAACAGCCTCGGGGTAGCGGGTGGCGTGGTCCACTAGTACCAGGATGAACCGATGTCCTTGTTTTGTACGGGGGTCCAGGGGCCCCACAATGTCTATCCCGACCCTCTCGAACGGGGTGGTGACCACGGGAAATGGTTGCAGGGGGGCCTTTAGTTTGCGGCCGCTCTTTCCACTGGCTTGGCACGTGGGGCAAGATCGGCAATGCTGGAGTACATCATTCCTCATTTTGGGCCAGAAGAAGTGGGTTACTAGGCGGCTGTAAGTTTTATCCTGACCCAGGTGTCCAGCCAGGGGGACATCGTGGGCCAGGTTTAGCAAGAAGTCTCTAAAACGGAGGGGCACCACTAGCACTCGGCTGGCCCCCAACTCCGCGATCCTTTGTTCACTGTATAGCAGATCATTGTCCCAGTAGATCCAATGTGTTCCGGAGGTATCTCCTGCGCTCTGGGCGAGGGCTTGTTGGCGGAGTCCCTCGAGGGAGGGACAGGTCTTTTGCTCTTGGCGAAACTGTTCCTGTGTGGGTCCCCCCTCTTGATGCCACTGGTCGAGGCCAGCGAGGTCCGGAGAGTGAGCTGGTTCTGGGGGGACGGCACGGTCGGTGTCTTCGACTGGGGCGACCGGGGGAGGAGGCGCCGGCCATTCGGGTTCCTCTTGTCGGGGATTGGCACGGGCGGCCATGGACCGGGTGGTGACGCACGCCCAGTCCGGGACGCCCAACATCCCCAGGTGTTCTCTTCGTTCTACGGCTGCCCAGGGAGAGCTTTCAAGGTCATTCCCCAGGAGACAGTCTACGGGAGCATCATCTCGGACCGTTACTTTCAACATGCCGGAGACCCCTCCCCATTCGAAAGGGACGCAGGCCATCCGACACAGACTTTCCGAGTTATCGGCTGAACGGACAGGGCAGAGAATGTTTGGTATGAACTGTTCTGGGGTCACCAGGTGACAGCGGACGGCTGTTACACTGGCCCCGGTGTCACGGAGGGCTTCGGCCTGGCGTCCATTGATGCTCACCCATTGGCTGTACTTCCGGGTGTTAGCGGGTAGGGGGACCCGCGGGACCATGTCTTTCCCCCCTAAGCATGCTAAAGTCATGGCGGCTGGCTCCCATTCTTGATGCTCTTGTTCGTATTCTTCCTGCTCCTCGGAGATCTGTTCTTCCCCTAGGGCAGCAGCGGCCACTTGGCGGGGTCTTGGGCTCTGGTACTGCGGGCAATTTGGGTCGTTTGCATAGTGGCCGACTCGTTGGCATCGGTGACACGTGACATTGGCTCTGTATCCCGGTCGCGCCGGGGTGCTGCCCCGGTTGGCCGGGGGGGTGGTGCTGGTAGCGGGGGCGACCGGAGCGTTGTCTCTTCCTCGCCCTTGGCCCCCCCCCTCCTCCTCGGGGACGGTGCTGACCGTTGTTGTTCCGGTTCTGTTCATAGGACCCATTTCGGCCCACTCTGGTGATTTCCCACCGGTCAGCCTCGGCTGCGAGCTGCCGTGGATCAGTCAATTTGCTGTCGAGGAGGTGCTGCCGGAGCTCAATGAAGCAATTGTTTGATAGATGCTCCCACACCATGAGGTTGAAGAGTTGTTCGTACGTTGTGACATTGCTTCCTTTGATCCAGCCCTCGAAGGCTCGGCTAAAGTAGTTCACGTAGTCCACCCAAGTTGTACCCGGGATGCGGGTGCAGTCTCGGAACCTCTGACGGTACATCTCGGGTGTGAGCCCATAGCGGGTGAGGAGGGCAGCTTTCATGTGGTCATAGGAGGTCATCTGATGGTCCGGGAGCTGTAGCAGGGCATCGCGGCCCTCATTGAGGAATCTCCCCCATAGACCGGCTCCCCAATCGCTTCGATCGATCCGGTGGGCGGTCATAGCGATTTCGTAGGCCTTGAACCATTGCTGGATGTCGTCCTCTCGGAAGTATTCTCGAACGACATCCTTGGGGATGTGTACCTTTTTCTCTGTTGCCCCTGGGTCGCGGGGTTGCTCGGGCACCCCTAATTCTCTGTTCTGCTTGCGTAAGTCTATCTCAGCTAGTTTGCGCTCGTGTTCATACGCCAGCCTCTTTTCCTCGAGCTCCCTTTGTCTCTGTTTTTCCTCTCTTTCTTCGCGGAGACGCAGGTGCTCTAAGCTTATTTTTTGTTCGGCCAGTTTAAGTTCAACATCCATTTTGAGCCGGGCCATTTCCAGTTCATGTAGTCGTGTTCTTTCTCGTTCCTGGATCTCGTCTTGCGAGAGACCCGTTCTTTGCTCCTCGGGGGCCGTGGTGTTTTTTCCTACTGCTGCGATGTTTTGGTCGGTGGTTCCCACGGCCCCGGTTTCTGCCCAGGACTCTAGGGCATGCTTGAAATCGTCTTTGGTACTTAGACCGGTGGTAGCGATACCTAGTTCGATGCAGAATTGTTTTAGTTCACGATGGCTGTACTCGTCCAATTTCTCCATTTGAAATTTCTCGGTGGATCCGCTTTCTTTGGTTGTCATTGTGATTTCGTCGTGGGGTGAGCTACTCTCTGTACGATTATGCGGTGATTCGGATCGCGCCGCTGGCCACCAATGTTAGACGGACCGGGAGGGTCGGCCGAGGACAAGGGGAGAGGTCTCCGGGGAGAGCCGTCTCCAGCGATCGTACAGACAAGTAACTTCCCCCCCACAGACGGACACCACACCAGGATAAGGTTCAACGATACTTTATCAGCAATTCTTAGGTACGGTAAAATTATACAAGGAGGTCTGGACTCAGGGGTCCCCTCGATTCTGGTCTCTGGATTGGGAAAAGGGTAGCGGGACAGTCTTGTTACCAATAGATGAAAATAGCTCTCAATCCTCGAGCTCGGCGTTCTAGATGATCGGGCCGCGGCGGAGCCAGGCAGGTCCCGAGATGGATGAAGGAAACGACGGTCCGCGGCGGAGCCAGCAGGTCCCGATGAAGATGGTGGTTACAAACGGTCCGCGGCCACGCCAGCAGGTCCCGACGACGATGAAGGTTACGAAGGTTGCGGCAGCGCCAGCAGGCAGGACGATGGTTCGCAAGGCAGGGCTACGGCAGCGCCAGTAGTCCGTCAAGGATGAGTTCTTCACTGCGTCTCTCGACTCCAGGATACAACTGCCTTCCTGCTCTGGAGCTGCCCCAGTTATAGGGCTGGTGCCCTTTGATGTCCGGACCCTCGCACTTGGAGGTTGGGGGGTCCGGGATGAAGGGGTCCAGACACCCAGCAGGGGGGTGGAGCCAGCCCCCGGGGAGGTTGTGGCGAGCGGCACCTGGCGAGGGAGAACCATCGACACCTCTTTCTCCCATTGACCTGCCAAGTAGTCCGCTCACCTCCTGGGTGGATGGTGGTGCCGGGATGTCTGAGGCCTGGCCAGGCCCAGGGTTGGGGTCGATCGGGGGCCACGCGGCCTCGTGGCGGAGTGTCCAAGATGGCGCCCGGGCTGGGCGCGTGGGCCAGTAATGGATCGGGCCCACGAGGTATATATGTTCAGAGGCAAGGGTCCCGGAGGGGACGGAAAACGTGAAGTGGTGGTGTGTGACACTTGAGGGACCGGGCTCGGGCCTGGTCGGGCAGAGGGGGAGCGGCCCTTCACGTGGCCTGTCCAACAGTCCCGCAAGAAGACTAGATGAAAAGCCATGTCTTCAGCTTCTTGTGGAATTCAAGAAGTTAGGAAGGGGCCCTGATGTGTTGGGAGAGGTCGTTTCAGGATTTGATGACTTGGCAGGATAATAATCAACTTCCCGTTCTGCTTCTGTGGATGCAGGCTGCTTGTGCAAGTGAGAGTGAAGCGGAGAGAAGTTGTCTGGTGGGTTGGTGGAAGTGAAGCCGGTGATTGAGGTATGGGTGTCCTGAATTGTGTAGTGATTTGAATGCGCGTGTGAAAACACAAGACACCCAATTTGGGGCAGTAAATTAAACAAAACTTATCAAAAGTGCACCAAAGCCTTTTTTTATTTAACAGAAACAAGTGATGTAGCAGCAAATTGCAGCTGCTGGAAAAGGAGAGAGCAATAGAGAAGCATGGTGGGGTGACAGTTGTGTTTAAATAAAAAAGAGAAGTAAAAAGAAATACAAAGTGAAAGAAGGAGGGCGGACGACTAAAGAACAAGTTTGGGGAGCCCAAAAGGGAGAGCGTGTACATGGGGGAAGGGAGCAGCAGATGGGCTTGAGAGCTAGAAGACACATGAACTCTCATGGAGTGCTGGAAGCAATACAAAACAAGCATTTGCAATGCAATAAGACTTGCATTTACGCGATACCTTTTGCATTGAAAACAGGAGTGCGGGTGGGAGGCAGCGGGGCGAGAAGGTACGGACAGCAGGGTTGGGGGTGGGCGGGTACGAGAAAATAGTGCTCTAAATAATACGTACCGCACAGTGTAACACTCGAGGTAAAGGGGCCAAAAGCCATGGGAGGGTACAAATGACGGCATGGTCATAATAAGGCAGGACTAACAAGCCTCATAATCAATCAGAAGACAGAATTTACGTAGGACAAAGGCAGAAGCCAACAAAAAATATAGGCGGAGAGTGAGGGCAGCTTGTCTCCCCATACTCTACTACTGCATGCATCGCAGAGCGAGAGGCGCATGCAGGCTGCCGCTAAAGCTCAACCTAAAAATAGCTCCTTAACATGAGGCGGCGTGAAGGACTGGGTTCTTTGGACCCAGCGGTGCCAGGGCACAACACCTGAAACCTTCGTGGGTAACCTGCTCCGGCGTACAAATCACAGAGACACGGGACACTTCCTTCGGCGTCAAAGAGTCAAGGTTTATTTACTGCAGGGAACACAGAAGTCACAAGAAGTACATCGAGTGTAGTTCGGGGAGACTGCTTCAAATTGTATTTGTGGATCGCTCCTTTTATACAGTTTCTACCCATAGGATAACATGATACACAATAGTTTACAACCTGGTTCCCACAAGTCGCTCTCAGAGGGGTCGCTTAGATCACTTTGAAACACACAAGATCCGGAACATAAGTGCGGAAACATTTGGCGGTTCCCAACTGTAAAAACCCATCTTCCCACCATTAGCAAATTCCAATCAGCAGTAAAGTAGATCGAAATAGGAACGAAGACAGGTGCAGAGGAAGACGGAGACAGTGGGGAGATCGGAAAGGGTGTAAAAGGGGAGTGTCGAGAAGCACGAGATACAGGCATCAAAGGGACGTGCCTAATGAGATGCACAACTGAGACAATAAGCCCGTGCGGCAAGATGAGCCTCGAGCGGCGCCATCTGCCTTACAGTAGCATCCCCCTCGTCATAAAGACACTTTCAAAGAACATGTGTCTTCCGCAAATATCTTGGGAGTCCCAGGGTCGCGAAGCGGACAGCGTCCGTTCGCTGGCTACTTGAGGGCAAGAGACAAAATGGATGCCGTATCTAAGATGGAACCCGTGGGTACAGATGACAAACCCACATAACAAACGAACGGTTTAAGTTAGCACAGCGAAACTGCGCACACTTGCTAAACTCGTCATTTGCGGTTCATAGATACTAGACTCGACCATATTCGTGTGAGTCGAAAACACCACTTACAATTGTCACGGAACCTCAGACGCTCCTTTTGCCCTCATGTAGGCAAGCACTAGTCGGAATCATACTCGATATTCATCAGACCATCAAGATGTCGTTGTAGCATAGCTCTGTCCAACCGAGTCCCCTTGGTAACAGATGGTTGTCTCATACACGTTGTAGCACAGAGGCCACATAAGGCAGGACCACACTGCACACAAAGGCAACACGTGAACAGGAACACTACCACAACCCCGATGATCGTCAGAATCTTCCAACCCCAAGTCGACACCAGGCCCCAAAACCAACCAAGTAGCGTCCAATCCCCTACATCCACGTGTATGGATTCGGAGATCTTGTGCAACTTCGAGATGGCTTGATAGACAGTAGGAGCATTATCTGGAATGAAAATGCAACAGCTCGAATGGATCACTTTACATACCCCACCGCGATCTGCTAAGACAACATCTAAAACCATACGGTTTTGTAATGTCATAAGTCTCTCCGCCTGAAGTTCTGTGGTGATATTACCAAGGGCACTGGCAGTAATGTTAGCTGTCGATTCTACCACTCGGGTCAAATGTCTCAGGTTCCTACTATTAACCATAGGTCCCCAAAACGGGAGGAAACCCTTGAAAAAGTCTCCTGCCTCTTGACCGGCAGTATCCTCTTCACTAATTACGCCTCGTACAACTCTAGTCTTATGATAATCGGCATCTACAGTAAACGTCGGAGGCAACAGATTTGCAACAAAACATGAGCCCATGAAGTCTGCGGGCAACCATGTGTATGCACGATCATGACAGATGAAGTACGTACCCTTGGCAGCCAGAAGCACAGGGATCGGGGACATTGACAGAACGTAACTTTCAGTGCAAGCACTTACTCCAAGTGAGGCTTGCGAGCCACGACCCACAAGACAAAGATTACCAGTGTGGGGTACGACCCATATTGGAGACGAGCTTTTAAGCTGCTTTTCATTAGTGAACGTACTATATTCCCCTCTATTCGGTGCCCTATAGGCTTGTACCTCTGCCTTAGGGATGAGATAAGCATCATAGATCTCATCTTCCAAATCCTGTATTATCATCGATACCACCCACTGCCATGAGGTAGGACCCGGTTTGGGGGAACGTTCTGGAGAGGGGTGGAAACCTAGTGCGCTTCGAAGCATTGTTTGGTATGCTCGAGCTGACCCTTGGGAACTATACGGTAACACCAGATATGGAATTCCCTTACCCGTAGTATGTGGCATCAACCCACACACCCAACAATTAGTAGTGTTAACCACTAACTGATGCTGATGGAGGAGCTGGATAAAGGAATTGTTGCGGAATTCTACACGTCTAGCCTGTTCGTGTTCTGGTAACATATGAAAGGAATGAGGAGAAGCAGTAGAAGTAATGTTAGGGTAAGGAGTAGGAGTAGGGGTAGGAAGTAAGAAGTAAGACATAGTGTAATACACCCCACCCGCCAAAAATGCGGAAGCAGTTAAAAACAATACAAACAATTGGGATACAAAACATTTCGTACGACTAAGTTTCTGCAGCTTGACTCTATATGCCTGAGCTCCTTCCAAATCATTCAGCTTCAAAAATGCCATTTCCCTACGACCGTCCGCAACGTTTCTTGACGCACTTCGTTCTGTGCAGCAATAGTCAATTCCCAGGAGTTCCTAGGAACCGACGGCCTTTAACCTAGCGTCAAGACCTACTGTCCAGAAGGAGGTACGCGCGCGGCCCTACGGCCCTCAATACACAATATGTATTTATTTAGCACAATAATTCAGCTGTGGAAGGAAAAAGATACAAGGAAGAAGCTTGATATATATATATATACAAAACAATTTTCAATGATACGAATGTTCAAAGTTGATCATGGGAAACGAAGATATTGCAGTTATCAATTTCAGCAAAGCAAGCAAAATTTTTATTTGTCCTTAGTGTGAGATCGCAAAGAATATCGATGTTTCCCGGGACGTGTCTGCACGTCGAACAAAGGATCTGTCGAAGAGACAGCGTCCTGCTGATCAGTTCGTTGGTCTGGTCTTGAGTCTCTTGCTGACAATGTTCCAACAATGGCTTTCTGCTGCACTGAGTGTTCACCAACAAGTTGTGCGTCACTGAAAGGTACAAACGCCGGCAATGTCGCTGCTTCTGTTGACGCAATGCCTTTCCTCACCCACGGGTCTGCCGGCAAAGGAATAGGGACTCGCTTACAATGGGTAGCATGTACCCAGTTCTTCCGTCCCTCAAGACGAACGGCAGTCCTCGTGGCCAAAAGCACCTGGTGAGGTCCAACAAAGCGGGGGTCCAGATTCTTCTTGCGCGAAAAATTTCGGGTGACAACCCAATCACCAGGCTGGAGCTGGTGGCCTGGACCCTCCGTCTGCGTCGGCAAGGCGTCGTAAACCTGTTGATGAATTAACCTCAGTTTAGCAGTCAAGTCATGTAAGTAGTCAATCAACATCGGGTACTCAAGATCAACGAATATACCTGGCCTAGGAACCCCCCACACATTCGCAGGACGGCCGAACACTATTTCATAGGGACTAAGCCCTATTCGGGAGTGTACAGTCGCCCTAGTTGACAGTAATGCTAGAGGCAAAGCGTCAGGCCACGAAAGTCCAGTCGTAGCCTGGATCTTCGCTAATTTTAGTTTAAGGGTGCCATTGTACCCTTCAACCAATCCAGCTGACTGGGGATGATTGGCGCTATGGAATTTCTGATTAATTCCAAGGCCCTTACACACACTCTTCATCACACTTCCAACAAACTCACTTCCGTTATCTGACCACACGACTCTAGGCATTCCATACCGAGGAAAGTATTCCTTCAGTAGGATTTTCGCAGTAGACAAAGCAGTATTATCTTTGAGGGGATAGGCCTCGATCCATCGGGAGAATGCGCAAACCACAACCAAAACGTACTTCAGGTTATTGCATCGCTCCATATGGATGAAGTCCAATTGGATCACCTCAAAGGGATACGAAGGAGGAGCAAAACTGCCAGGGGGAGTTGGGGTTCCTTTGCCAGGATTGTACATTATACACACCATACAATTCTTCACCAAACGTTCAGCACACTTAGTAATTCCATCATTCTTCCACACATCAGCCAACAACTTGCAAATACCTTTCGCGCTAATATGTGCTAACCCATGTGCCATTTGCACAACGGCCAGTACATACGCATCAGGCAACATCCATCTTTTCTGATCTGACAAATCAATCCAGCAACCATTCACATCCAACCTTCCCGTACTTTCTTTCCACTTCATCTTTTCAGTGTCGGTGGCCTCATTCTGAATTGCTTTCACACTCTCTATAGTATTCTCACACATACTTGATTCTGTAGGCCACCTAACCGAATTCGTCACATACATTCGAGTGCTAAGGTTCCGGGCAGTCTCCTTAGCAATCTCATCTGCAAACGCATTACCACGACCAACATCATCCGTCACTTTACGATGCGCACTACATTTAACAATTGCGACTTGAGCAGGCAAAGTCAATGCATCCAAAAGATCGTTCACAAGCTGGCCATGCTGTATTTTCGTGCCATGTGACGTCAAGAAACCACGTTCTCGCCACAATCGTCCGAAACTATGCGCTACACCGAAAGCATACTGACTATCGGTGTACACATTCACACGTTTACCTTTTGCTAATACACATGCTCTAGTAAGAGCGATCAGCTCTGCAGCTTGGGCAGAATTCTGATTCAATCTCGCAGTCTCAACAACAGTATTCAATGTCACCACAGCATAAGCAGTAGTCACATCACCATTCGGCAATTTAAAACATGACCCATCCACATACAGGATGCCATCCGGGTCTTCCAATGGGGTGTTTTTAAGGTCCACACGACCTTTTGTTTCCTCCTCTGTCCGCAAGTAACAGTCATGTTCTGTTACTGCATCTGACTCTGCACTAATTGGTAACAAAGTTGCCGGATTTAGGACATTACAACGTTTTATCTGAATGTGGCTTGCCAAGAGCGTCAATTCGTACCCAGATAACCTCGCACTCGTCAAGTGCTGAGTTTTCGTACGGTTCAAAAGAGTATCGCCTGCATGCGGAACCATCACCGTAAGCATATTATCCATGACCAATCCTGCTGATTGTCGGATGGAGACCGCAGCTGCCGCAGTTGCTCTCAAACAACTCGGCAATGCTCTAGCTACTGGGTCTAAGGTCGAGGAAAAATATGCACATGGACGTTGCTTACCACCAAAAGGTTGCGTTAAGACGCTTAAAGCACAACCTTCCCTCTCGTGAACATATAACGTGAACGGTTTACTGTAATCAGGGGTACCTAACACAGGGGCCGAACACAATGAATCACGTAATTCAGAAAAACTTTTCTGACATTCTTCCGTCCATGGTAAAGGAGTCGAAACATCCTTGCACGTAAGAGCCACCAATGGTTTCGCTAGCAATGAAAAATTAGGAATCCACTGCCTGCAGTACGATGTGATACCTAGAAAGGCACGCACATCTCTTTGGGTTTGTGGCACAGCCATGCGCGCAATCGCTGCAATTCTCTCTGGGGTCAATCTCCTTCCCTCCTTTGACAATAAGTGACCTAGATAGGTTACTTCTTGACAACAATATTGGAGTTTAGAAGGTGACACCTTGTGATTTAACTCACAGAGATGTTGCAGCAACGACACTGTAGCAATTTTGCAAATGTCCTGAGTATCAGCAGCCACCAATAAGTCGTCGACGTATTGGATTAAAGCCGCACCAACCGGCAACCTAAACGCATCTAGTTGACCCTTCAAAGCTTGACTGTAAATCGATGGACTTTCACAGTAGCCCTGAGGAGCGCGTTTGAACCGGAAGCTACGTCCACCAAGAGAGAAACCGAAAAGGTCCCTGCTCTCTTCGGCAATCGGGATGCTGAAAAACGCATTTTTCAAATCAATCACCGAAAACCATGAAGCTGTAGCTGGAATCAGAGTCAGCAGCGCCGTAATGTCAGGCACAACAGGGAATTGAGGAACCACAATTTTATTCACCTCCCGTAAATCAATAACAAAACGATAAACAGGCGGTTTGGTAGGATCAGTACGTTTAAGAATGGGCAGTACAGGACTATTGCACACGTTTCCCCGAGTTTCTTCAATGACATCTTTCTCGATCAAATCATAGATGATCGCTAACAAAGCTCGTTCACCATCAAGGGAGATACGATATTGGGGAATACGTGGCAATCGCACATTCGATTTCAACTGAACAACATAAGGGGAGATATCAAGTAGGCCCACGTCATTTGGACCCGTCGCCCACAAAGATGCAGGAAGAGAACTCAATTCCGGTGGAAGCTTATCGAGGGACAAGTACATGGGAGAGACTACCCTCTCTCCTAGCGTAAGCTTTACACCCGCAGGAGAACAATACAAAGTTGCATACAAACGTTTAAGCAAATCCAGACCCAAAAGATTTTCACCACAACCAGTAGACAAAATCAATGGAGCTTCGAGCTCACGTGGCCCAATTTGAAGGGGCAAAGGGCGCGAAACTGGATTGCTAACGGGGGCGCCAGAGAATCCAACGGATACATTTGTTAAGCCAGACAAAGGTGCGCCAGGGAGTTTCGAATGCATGATAGAACTTTTCGCTGCACCAGTGTCCAACAGAAAAGGCTCAACGACGCCCGATGTAGCAACTGCGACGTAAGGCCCTCTCTGATCAACCGGAACTGATACCACTCCCTCTCCTTGTCTTTGGCTGTCCTAGTAATTACTATCGTCAGTTCCCTGATCGACGTAATAATCGTCTACATTGTACTGCGCAGATCGTCCTTGCGATGATCCACGTTGGTCGAAACAATTATTAGAATTTGACGAGTTATCAGAACAGTCGTTCTGAGCACCACGACCTCTACCACGTGATGCGTGCTGTGCACCACCACGACCTCCTCTAGACGAATTACCACCACTACGGTCATTTAAAGCAGGACAATTGAATTTAATGTGTCCCTCCTGTCTACAATAAGCACATTGATTGTACCCCAACGAAGATCTCTGAAAAGATGAATCATTACGCGGCTGCGATCGATTCGATTGCGACTGCGATCTATTCTGCTGAGGCGCATTCTGATTAGAACGCGGCGGATATGCTTGTTGTAATAACACTTTAGTTTTCAGCTCTTTCGTCTTTTTATCGGCACGGTCATTTTCCTCTTTTTCTCTATTTTCGTAATATTGTGCCGTAGCCAGAATCTGAGCTGAGGTAGAAACGGCCCACGCACTTTCTGAATTCTTCAATTTATGGCTCAAGTCGGGCAATAAGTTCGATACGAATTTATCCACAAACAACCTCTGTCCACCCTCAGTACCCATATCCTGCCCACTATGATCGACGAATGTTTCCTCGAACCTCGTAAAGAAGTCTGAAACACTCTCATCTTTCTTCTGCTTGCAGGCTGACAACTTGTCCCAATTTACCCTCATAGCTGGCATAAGCGTTTTCATTAATGTAATGATTCGCTGGGGAAGAAGTTCAATCAACTGATCGGGTTTAGTAGCAGCCACTTGTCCAGCGTCTGCCGCTGTAATGGCAGCCCAATCACCACCTAATTCATTCGCGTGATCTTGGTGACGAATCTTGGCCCATACCGGTTGCGGTACGACATTGCCAAACAACATGTCGATATCGGCCAGATTCATTATCGTAGCGTCTACGAGCTGCGATAATTCTTTGTAATACCCCGCAGGATTTTTGCGAGGATCAGGCAAAGTTTGTTTCACCTGAAGCACTTCCGATCGTTTCCAAGGGAGGTGTATCCACACTCTCTGGAAATGTGCTGGTATTGGAGCATTAGCATTAGTATTATCAGCGGGTACCCAAACTGGCGGAACTTCTCGCATAGGATATTGGCCAGACCCATCTCGTTGTTCAATGTCCTCAACGAACAATGCATGAGGAATAGGAGCGGGACGAAGAGATAGCAACCGTTCAATAGCACGTCGGACATTAGTGTCGACTATCAGTCCAGTTGCGAACTGAAGCCGGAGTTCAGACAGGGCGGTCAGCACCTCGTCAGGCGCATTGGCCGCTATCTGATCATGTAAGAACTTGCACATTTCATCAAACACATATCTCTGAGTAGGTATGTTGAATTGATCAAACGTTTCGAGGACAACACGAGGTGGATTTCTAACAGGGTTTATCATCCAACCCATCGCCATATTGTATAGCGCAACACGTTCTCTATTACCAGGAAGCTGGCTACGTCTCTGTGGACCATCAGAACCTGCAGACCCAAAAACAGGTCCGAGCGACTGAAAGAAGTTTGTCGCAAGGGGAGAATCACGATTACGAGTAGAGGGAGAAGAGTAAGACACAGGACTAACAAGAGAAGGAGTAGAGACGTTAGCAGCAACAGGGGTTAACAACACAGGAGCAGTAGCGTGAGCAGTAGCGGGAACAGGAGTATGTGGAAGCGGAGGAGCAGTAGGAATAGAAAGAGGCAAAGGAGCAGGAACAGTCGGAAGAGCAAGTGCAGGTTGAGGAACTGGTGGAACAGGTACGGCAGGGACCACAGGAGCTGCGGTACCCTGTACGTACGGAGGTGGCGACTTCATAAGATAGGACATTAAAGAATCCTCAACTGCCTCTTCCTTCTTATCCGACTCCGTAGACAAAACAGGATAGCATTTGTCTATGGACATACGCTGTAATCTCTCAAACACTTCCTTATCCTTATCCTCCTTATCACGCTGAAACTGCTCAGCTTTCTTCACTATAGTAGCAACAGTATCTCGCTGACTACGTTTATTTTGTCTGATCTCTTTCTGTCGGGCTTCTTTGCGCCAGAACCGAAAGGCATCAAACATGGCCGGCCTTGATTTACGTTCGAACAACTTTATTTCCAAATTATCTAAGATCGACGCTTCGAAGCTACCGTGAGGTGGCCAACGAAGATCGCCGTCTTTCTTTGTATATTTGATCCAATAATCGTTAAAAGCAATCGGGCCTAGCCCATGTTTGCTATATAAGTCATATGTAGGAGTTCCAACCGGAGGTATCGGACACGAGTCCTCCAGCAGGGAATCCGCACCACAAGGTCTAAAGCAACTGAACAAAGTACTGCGACCAGGCATCTTGCACACTAGCCGAGTTTCACAAACTTCAAGGGTTACGGGATTTCGGGATTTACCAAGTCCCAGCAAAGAACTAAACCCTCGGTCTTTGGCGGCTGCAGTCGTCAAACAAATACAACAACAACAAAGTACGCTAGCAAAGTGTCACCGACAAAAACACTCACACAGCGTGTACAACAAAGACACCCGCTAAAGTGTCTACAACAAAAACACTCGCTAAAGTGTTTACAACAAAGACACTCGCTAAAGTGTCTACAACCAAGAACTCTGGGAGCGACCCACAAATACTTAACTCAAAGATCAATGGCGTCCTCAGGAAGGCCCGTCAATCGTCTCGCTATACCAAGGTCTACGCCAGGCGCCAAAACAGGTCTACAGTCAGGGCAGCAGTCCGTCGCAGCCGTTAGGAGGCGGGAATCTTCGCGGGAAAAGTCTTCGGGCCACTTATTTCGACAACAGGATCGATGAAGCGGGGTGCACCTTCCCTCGGAGATTTCACACGAAGTTCCTCACGATCGTCAGGCTTGGACCGGTACCACTGATGCAGCCCCACGTTGGGCGCCAACTGAAGGACTGGGTTCTTTGGACCCAGCGGTGCCAGGGCACAACACCTGAAACCTTCGTGGGTAACCTGCTCCGGCGTACAAATCACAGAGACACGGGACACTTCCTTCGGCGTCAAAGAGTCAAGGTTTATTTACTGCAGGGAACACAGAAGTCACAAGAAGTACATCGAGTGTAGTTCGGGGAGACTGCTTCAAATTGTATTTGTGGATCGCTCCTTTTATACAGTTTCTACCCATAGGATAACATGATACACAATAGTTTACAACCTGGTTCCCACAAGTCGCTCTCAGAGGGGTCGCTTAGATCACTTTGAAACACACAAGATCCGGAACATAAGTGCGGAAACATTTGGCGGTTCCCAACTGTAAAAACCCATCTTCCCACCATTAGCAAATTCCAATCAGCAGTAAAGTAGATCGAAATAGGAACGAAGACAGGTGCAGAGGAAGACGGAGACAGTGGGGAGATCGGAAAGGGTGTAAAAGGGGAGTGTCGAGAAGCACGAGATACAGGCATCAAAGGGACGTGCCTAATGAGATGCACAACTGAGACAATAAGCCCGTGCGGCAAGATGAGCCTCGAGCGGCGCCATCTGCCTTACAGTAGCATCCCCCTCGTCATAAAGACACTTTCAAAGAACATGTGTCTTCCGCAAATATCTTGGGAGTCCCAGGGTCGCGAAGCGGACAGCGTCCGTTCGCTGGCTACTTGAGGGCAAGAGACAAAATGGATGCCGTATCTAAGATGGAACCCGTGGGTACAGATGACAAACCCACATAACAAACGAACGGTTTAAGTTAGCACAGCGAAACTGCGCACACTTGCTAAACTCGTCATTTGCGGTTCATAGATACTAGACTCGACCATATTCGTGTGAGTCGAAAACACCACTTACAATTGTCACGGAACCTCAGGCGGAAGGAAACAATAGATCCAAACAGGATAGTAAAGAAGATTTGCTCCAGTGGAGAGACAAACTCGAGAAGAGGAAGGAAAGCCATCAAATAAGATGCAACAAATGAGATTGACAAGAAGCTAACCAGTTGTAAGAGATAATCTGTTCCTACGTCCACTGTAAGTATTGATATTGTCCACAATAGGTAATCAACAACAGGCTTTTGAAAAGTGGTCCGCAGGCAAGACATAATCATGGCAGCAGTCGGCATCACAAGGGATACAGATTAAGAAGTGCTATCGTTTTCTCACAGGATGTGGGGGAGAAGGAGGATTTCTGCTCTTCTTCCCGTTCGCGACCAACCTGCAAGTGCAAGAAGCATCATTGTTATAAGGCCATCCCTAAGACGTTCTGGCCTTCAGATGTTGTTAAGCCAGCAGCACAGTAGTGGATTGACAACTGGTAAGAAGATGCACATGGCGTAGCTAAGGCTCCTCCAACAGAAACTCTGCAATGCATAGAAAATAGGCAGATGGCCATTACTGCCCACCTCCCACTAGGAGACTAAACCCCACATTACAGAAGACGGATTGTGTAGAGAAACATGTGATGCAGATTTCTGCACATTTAACAAGTTCTTCGACCCAGAGCGAAGTGACACTGAAGCATCATTAATCCAGAATTATCATTCCACTGCACAGGAAATCCAGGTCTTCAGGTACAAAGGAAGCGCTGGTGCTAACCGTGCACCTTTAATTATGGAAAAACATGCAGATACAAAGTTTTCACGTGGTATTCTCCAGTTAATTCTCAATTTCTTACCAGTTACGGCAACACAATTACAGAAAAACTCTGAAAGGCTGGCTAAGCCAAAGCTACTACTATGATGTCAAGGGCACAGTGCTATCTATTGAAATGTCAACGTAAATACATTACTTTTAACATTTACTGGAAGTCTTCAGACTAAATGGTTCCATACATCATCAGCTAGCAAGCACGGACTTGTGAGAACTCTTTACGGTAAACAGTCCTTTGAAGTCTGGAAAGCATTCCGGATATGATTGTACATTGCTCATATCTCTGTCTTTATCCTCTGTAGTAAACTCTGTCAAGGAAGGTGCCCACAATAGAGGCAATCGTGGATTCCTGTCTGCATAATATGCTTGCAAAAAAAATATAGAAAGCAGATAGCTCCCAGCACATCTTGCAATGTAGCTAAAATGAAAACGAGGCAACAGGAAGCTAGGAAAAAATATATTTCGCTGCCCACCGAATCTGATCCCACCATAAAAATGTGTTCCTATGTATAAGGTGTAATCATTTTGTTGTATAAGTTACATAGTGTAAATGCTTGGTGTGCGTGTGTTCTTACTACTGCGATTGTGGGGAAAGGAAGCTAGAACCATGTTGCCAGAAGAAGCATGTAAAAGGGTAGTAGCCCTGGTTGCACTGACAGGAAGTCACTTGGTACTTGGTCAATGTTTGCAAGTAGTGTTTTGTTATTGGTCATGTTATACTAGTGACTATGGTGTCTATGTAGGACTTCTGTATGCGCTCTTAAACTTGTCACTGGTAAATGGAGGCATAGTATGTGTTGTTTGATTGGCTTTGAATGTGTGCAAGGTGTCTGTTTGTGTGAAGGAACAATCGTTATGTATGAATGTGAAGGTTTTGGCAAGCGCATATGTGTGGCTTCAGAGGGTGTAGTATGCAGGTGCGGTCTCACTTTGGCACCCTATCACACTGGTCGGGTGTGCTGACGTGGGCTGGTGTTGAGAGTTGGCAGTGCTGGATTTGACTTGTGTTTGGATGTTTTGTTTTCCTCTTCACAGTTTTCGTCTGTGCACACTGGGTGACGTCATTCATTGTGCTCAGGAGACATTCAGTTTGGTTTTCGTGCACCATCAAGCGGAAGTGCATTGTGTGTACATTTCTAGTACATTATTCTGTCTGGTGCTAGGTCATGTTGGTTTGGCCAACTTGTGCGAGTGAGCCACGGGTGTTGTGTAGTACTGGGCTGCACTTGTGTGTGCCTAGTTAAGTGATTATGGAGTCACTTTATGGATGTACTATTTAGCCATCAGAGGTGAGAGTTTTTCTTATTCCTGATTGTTGCGCCTATTAACCTTTGCCCGGTGTGTATGGGAATTGGATTATGATGTGACTGAGAAAATGCGTTGTCCATTATGCAAGAAAAGGGTATGATGCACTGACATGGGGTGTCTCTGTATGCAGGGGTGGACAGGTGTTCTTTACAATGTTGACTGTGGGCGCTCTAAGAATAGAATACTGTATAGAATGTCTTGGGACTGTGTGCATGGGCACATTTTTCTTTGGTAGTTAATTTCAAAGGAAGGGAGGCTGGAGCCTGCCTGGAGCTATGCAGCTGTGCAGCTGTGGCTGTAGCTAAGGACCTAACATTGAAAAATGGACTTACCTCCTACATAAGCGGCTTGAGACTCTTTTGTGAAGCCCCCGCCCTCCACCTACAACAAACTGGTTTTGTCAGAAAAGGAGCACAGTAGATATTTCTTTTAGGCCTACTTTTCTTTCTCGCTCCCTTTCACTATCTCTAGGGCTGTGTTGCGCTTCCAAAAGTGAATGGTGAAATGGTGATCAACTAAGATACCTGGTTCCTCACGGCTGTCCTTAGCCTGCGATGGTTGCAGCGGCTGCGAGAGGACGTACAGGTGAGTTAGGATATTCTCAAAACCCAAGAGCCAAATTTCCAAAAAGTAAGAAAACTATTTCAATGACAAATGCCAACAATTCAAGAGTTCAAAAGCACCCCACACAGAGCGCAGCGCATGAAGCACAGTAAGATTACAATAGGAGCGGATGCTAGAGTAAGAAATATCCGTTCAGTAACTGCAAGTATCACAGAAAGACCGAGAGGACAGACAACTCTCACTTAATTTATGCTTACAACTAACAAGACTGCTGAACAGACTTGGCGCTGCTGAGGTTAAGCCACCTCTTGGCAGAACTTAAGGTTAGAAACACACCAATCTGAGACCATGGTCCAACAAGGTGGTGCAGTTGGCACGGTACCATGTCAAACCATGGCACTCATGACTTCCTCCACAATATCTCAGTCTTCAAAGCTTAACTGCTCAGGAACCGGTCCAGGAATATGCAACTGTACCCTTGCTCTTGCCCAGCCCAACACAAAAACATAAGTAAGGAGAATCGGACACTGCTGCCCAGTTAGGAAAAATGGTAATCATTGTAGAAAGGATCACTCTCCATGCCTGCAAAAAGGCAGAAGTAGAAAGAATTTTGAGAGTGATTCATTGACTCTTTCAGCCAGCTTTTTCCTGGAATCCTTTCCTTAAATTCCATGTAACAGATTCCATTTCCTGCGAGTCAATTTAGAAAGGACTATGGGTGTCTTAAAGAGAGCAGTTTCATCTAAGAACATTGTTCCGACACTCCACTTTGTAAAATGTTCTCTATACCTGGCTTCGATCATCTTACAGTTCTCAGAACCAGTCAGATGGGGGATAGTAATCATCATTACCCTCTTAACTGGCCCTGATAAAAAGGACAGTGAAATATGTATATGGGAATGTAGCTCACTTTACCAACTACTACTTAGTTATTTCATCATTATCATGCCTCAGGTTTATGCCACAACCACCACAATATATTCCTGATTTGCAAGGACAATAAACTGAAGATCTAGGAAGACAGTTTTTAGCTCCAGAATAGGTGCGCATAAATGGTTTGTGCAGAAGAAAGTCTAGTGGATCCCCTGCTAGAAAATGAGTCCCTAACATTGAACACTACAAGTACTGAACACACCGGTAGTGACGTCCAATGGAGATTTGAGAAGCAAGTTGAACCATGCAACCATCGACTTTCACCACATTCAAAGGGGCCCCTTAGAACAACAAACATGCAAGATGTTATTTCTCTAATACATTGGACACGCACAATGGTTAGAAGGACAACTCCTAAATTAAAAAGGTGGATGGTCTACAAAAGATCCTGGAGTGCGTTCCTTGAATACTAGGCATGCACTATCATGTACAGAATGGCCAGTAAAAAGTTGACATGGCAAAAAGAGGCACAGGAAGGCTTCTAATATTAAGTGAGAATCCTAGGTCAGAGTACAGTGCATGTCTTTTTTAAACGAACAGAGGGTTTTCTCCTTCATGCTGCTCTTGGTTGATGGGTTCTCCAAATACAGCAAAATATGGATCTTCACAAAACAAGCGGATGCAACAGTAAGCATCTTTAGAAGTTCTCTCTCCCAAAAAAGCTAAAGAGCAAGTTACTTACCTTCGGTAACATCTTATCTGGTAGAGACTCTATCTAGCCACAGATTTCTTAGCTTAGAATAATCCCCAGAGTTACAAAACAATGGAGGGGGGGGGGGGACCCAAAATCCACTGGACCTGCGTGAGGTAGGGTACAAAAGGAAAGTGGTCACAGTGAAAATGACTTCAACATGAGATTTAACATTACCTCTGAGTAAATCATAATCACAATTTATTAATGTTTAACACATAATAATCATTTTCCATAACAGCACAATTGTCTGCATTAACGTGAAGAGGTGTATATATTGCACATTGCCCTTCCTTTCTCACCAACCTTCACTCTCACACATTGGTGCACATTCTCTCCCCCACCAGGAGCACCTCTTCACGTTAATGGTGACGATTGTGCTGTTATGGAACATGATTATTATGTGTTAAACATTAACAAATGTTGATTATGATTACTCAAAGGTGATGTTGAATCTCACATAGAAGTTATTTTTACTGTGACCACTTTCCTTTTGTACCATAGAATAATCCCCAGGCATCAGATTGGATCTGGAAACTTTTCAAGCACTACCACTGCAAGCCAGTAGGTGGCGTTGTTTTGCTGTGTTGGTGACCTCGCCAGAAGTGACATGCATGGTGCCTATACCCTCCCAGCGCACTGACATCAGTAACTTTTCACAATATTTCCAAGCCAGAAGCGCTAAACCACGAGATTGCTGATGTACCAGTGGGCAGACACTAAGGACCTCGTAAGGGTAACCCTATATGAAGAAACCCATTCACAGAGCGGGGAAGATGGGAGGGTCAGTAAGGAATCTACAGCTAGAGTCTCTACCAGGTAAGGTGTTACTGTACTTTAAGTAACTTGCTTATCTGATACAGACATCTTGCTGCAGATTCCTTTACCTTAGAATAAATACCCAAGCAATACATTCTGGAGGTGGGACTGTGAACAGAATAGACCAAGTAGTCCTGGAGGACCAAACTAGCAGGGTCCATCACAACATACCTGACTGTTCCATCAGTGGTGCGTGGTAAACATGTGCAGTGATGTCCACGTTGCAGCCTAACAGATGTCCAGGACACAGATTCCCTGAGCTAACACAGTGTTTGCAGCTTTGACTCTGGAGGAATGAACACACAAGCACTCAAGTGGTTGATTTTTGGCCAGTGTGCAGCATATTTTAATATAGAATACAATCCGTTGTGAGATAGTCCTTTTCTGTACAGCCTTTCCTTTCTTTGCTCTGGCGAACCCAATGAAGAGTTGATCCTCCACCCAGTGTTCTCTAGTGCAATCAATGCAGAGCAATGTGATGGTCTGGCCGACACTGAAGGGTGAATAAAAAAAGTTTCCCTTGGGTAAATAACTTGGCAGAGAACACGGCTCGAGAAAACAGTCACCCTGATTCACTCTTGTAGTCATTCATTTTTAGCCACACGTTTCAAGATTCACATATAATAGGGAAGCCACTCTACTCCTTTATAAAAAAATATATGACATATATTTATTACACACAATACAAAATATATCAAGTTAAAACACGGAAATGTCCTGTCAGTCAGTACAATTGGTATCACAATATTTCATAAAATCACAAAAACAATACATTATAAAATACAGTATGCATGAAAGTAAAAAGAGTGAAAAGAGCAAAGGTTAGACAAAACAACTTGGTCTTAACTAGTTACACATCCGTTGTCATAATATATCCAAGGCATGGAGTTAAGCAATTTATGATTAGCTTTTTAGGCACCACTGCCCTCTGAGCGGATTGTGTATGGAGGTATAGTTTTGACGCGTTTTGATGGAGAAAACCTTATAAATCCATCTTTTTCAAGACTCTAGTATAAACACTCTGTATGTTGTAACACATTTTCATGCAGACACCTGCTTATGAAAAAAAGGGGAGGGGGGGGGGGAAGCCTCCCTTGGTAATACTTTTTTAAGAATACAAGTCCCAGCTTGGTGAAGACCTCCAACTAGCGTTCTGTTACATACGCCGGGAATCTCGGTATGCACGGTATTATTTCGATACAGGGTCTTCTCTCTGATTATGATTGGGTGGCAGAGCGTTCAGAGAAATGACCGCTAAACTTTGGAACAGCCTCCCATTGGATCTTAGGTTCATCTCTTCTGAATCAGTGTTCCGGAGTAAATTGAAAACCTGGTTGTTCACTAGCCCCTAAGTGCCTCCCTTATATTTCTAGCCTGCAGTCTGCAGCGCCGGGACAACCCCTTCGGGGGTAGCCGTGCGCTTTACAAGCTTAAAAAAAAGGGCAGTTGTGGAAAGGCTCAAAAGGCGAGCACATCAATAATGTTAATACCAGATTGAAATCACATTGGGGCATGATGAAGGGTTTTGGAGTTTGGAACACATGTTCTAGACCTTTTATAAAGCAAGTTACAACAGGTGACTTAACACAATCGCTGCTGATGGTATTCCCCTCCTGTGCTGACCCTCATCGAATCCCATTGTTCATGACGAGCTCAGCTCGTCATCAGCACAGCTCAACAGTGCCTCATGACGAGCTGAGCTCGTCATGAGCATCGAAGGGGTTAAACAAGGAGGGATGATCCAGCTACCATAAAAATACCAATAAGGTAGAAAGACACCCTTTCTCTGTGCCCAAAGCAAAGCTTTACTGGGCTAATAAAAGAACAAATAACAGGACCTATGACAGAGAAGGGTTCAACCCTTTTTGGAGTGCACTGTTGAACCCGACAGCCTCTGCAGGTTCACCACCAAACTTTTTGCTTTCACTCCTATTTTTGCTCAATTTGTTTTTGTTGGCCGTAGGACTCTGCACACTTTACCACTGCTAACCAGTGCTAAAGTGCTTGTGCTCTCTACTTTAAACATGGGAACATTGGCTTACACCCAATTAGGATATTTCATTTATTTGTAAGTACCTAGTAAAGTGGTACTACATGACCTCAGGGCCTGCAGGTTAAATGCTGCTGGTGTGCATGGGGCACTGGTTATGCCACCCACTTAAATAGCCTTTTGAAACATGTCCTAGGCTTGCGATTGCAGCCTGTGCGTGCAGTTATAAACTGCCATTTCGACCTGGCAAAATAAACCTGTTGCCAGGCCTAAACCTGCCCTTTAACACCTATAAGTCACCCGTAGGGTAGGCCCTAACCAGCACATAGGTCAGTGTGAGCTGTATTTAAAAAGTTGGGCATGTACTTTTAAGTTTTATTTGTCCTGGGAGTGAAAAACTCTCAAATTCACTTTTCACTATTGCAAGGCCTACCACTCCCATAGGATAACATTTGGTTACTTTAATATTCAGTGATAACTTTTGATTATAAGAATTATAATTTAAAGGCCTCTTTAATGGTAAAGTCAGATTTTAAGTCACAATTCTGAAAATGCAACCTTTAGACAGTTGGCATTTTCTTGTCCTAGCCATTTGGTGCCTGCAGTCTTTTTCCGGGGTCATATGACTAAGTGTAGTTGGCAGTTGGCCTTTGTGTATTCCTCCCACACAGCATCATAATAGAGGGCCTGGGTGTTGGCAGGATGGGCTATCTGTAGCAGAATGGGGCGGGGGAGGGAGCGGCAGAGTTGTCACCTACCGCACTTCAAAGGGGCTGTCTTAGCGCACTCAAAGGATTTCACACTAGTCAATTGCGACCACAGACAATCTGGGGCTAAGGCACAGAGGATGGCCATTCCAAACACATCTGTAGAGGGGTAACTCTAAAAGCTTCTCCAACTTCGAAGGGGCACCGGTTATAAAAATAAGACCCTCAGACCCACTCTTGATTACACTCCCGAACCTGTGGATACTACAGAAGAAGGCTGAAGTGACTCTTAAGGTCAGTTAAATGACCTCCGGTTCTGAACCACAGGGACTGAACAAGCTCCAGAGTCCTCTCTACAACTGCCCAGCTGACCTGCTGCAACTGGACATGCCTAGACCTGCCTGAGCCCTGCTGGCCTTTTCTGGTCCCCATGTGGTGCCTCCCAAATTGCTAAACCCTTGGTGTGGCATCATTTGAGCACCTTGAAGAAAAGGAGAAATCCTAAATATTTGGGCTCTTCACGACCGCAAATGGGCAAGTTCATGCCAAGATGTTGCCAACCGCCAGCGCAAAGCATCAGTGAACCCGTCTGTCTTACAGCGACTGCCAGCAATGACCAGCAACACGTGATCCTCACTTTGTGTTACAGCATCAACAGCCTGCAGTAACATCAACTTGAATTTTCAGAAATGAATGCCTGACAGGATCTTCGCACTACAGTGAAGACCGTCCGTGACACCTAGCCTGCTGTTCACGCAACAGCGACAACCCTCCACAATGCTCTTCCTGGTCCTCGCGGCCTCCTCCACCATGAACTGAACTGTTTGTGCTGGACTTTAGAAGGTAACTCTTTCAGCAGGACTAATCTGTTCCTCGGATACAGCCCGCCTCCATCACGGCCTGATCTTGTGACTTTTACCCAGTTTTGCATGACTAGATAATAGCAAGTGGCACTTTGTGCTTTAGGCGCTATACTTACTTTACATCTTTGAAACTGCATATCTCCGGTTCTAGTGATTAGATTGTTGTTGCTTTAGTGTCAGATCATTTATTACATTTTACTCTATTTTTCAAAATTGGCATATTCACTTTATTCTTCTTTGTGTGCTGCATAAATACTTTACAAATTGCATCTAAGTTAAGCCTGACTGCTTTTTTGCAAAGCTACCAGAGGGTTAAGCATAGGTTAATTTAGTGATTTTTTGTGGTTCACATGACAAGGATTGTGGCTGTTGCTTGAGAAGGGTTTAACCTTCCCTCAACCACAAACCAACTTTCTCACATGCACCAAGACACAAATTTGTCCCAAACGGCAGGAGTATATGGTTTTGGTTGAGGTACGCTTGACTACCAGAATACCATCAGAATCTTCAGCAGGGAGGTCAAAACACTCAATTGCTGCTGGACAATCACCATGCATAAAGGCAGAGTGTTCTCAGGTTTGGGTGTGAGACCCTGCCCTGTTGCTGCAACCATAGATCCTCCAGAGAGGGCAGCCTGATTGGAAGACTAGGGAGAAGACTCAGGAGTTCTGGATACTACACACTCTGTGCTCTTTCTAGGGCCTAAAGAATGGTTCAGGATCTAGGACAGGCAGAACCTGACCTACTGTGACCTGAACCTGCCCTATTGTGAGCATCCTACATTTCTACTTCTTCAGGAAGAAATCGAGCAGGCGCAGACCTAAACGAGGGCATACGCCTCCGCCCTTATAGGGTAACAGAAAGTAGTGGGAATAGCAACCACAGCCTAATTCTGATGCAGGCACCCTTTTGGTGGCTCATTTGGCCAAAAGAACCTGAACTTCCTGACAGAGCAGGGAGAGGTGGTCCTCCATCAGTCAGTTTGGGGATGGTGACATGTGTGGAGAGGTTTCTAGCAGAAGGATGGAGTAACCCAGCAGAACAATGTGTAGTACCCACTTGCCCAAAGTTATGGATTGCCAGTGAGACAGGTGATGATGGATGCTGCCACTAACTGGGTGCCTGTGATGGTATAAGATAAACGAAAGTGTTTTTTAGGACTTCAGTATGGTTGTAGGAGATTGATGATGAGAAAAAGATGCAAAAATGAGAGACATCAATATTCAAATCACTGAAAGTAATGGGCTCATGAAGAAATATTATCAGCAGGAGTACTGGGAAGTATCCTGTACACCTCAATTCTGGGGAAGAAAATAAAAACTGGTCTGCCCCACCTTGCGGTAGATCATGATACCGATACATATAGCACTGGTCACAATAAGTATATGTGTACTCAGCAAACATCTGCTTGCTAACGGATAGGGGAAAGGGGAAGGAGATGGAAAGAGTGTCCACCTTACTTGCGAAGAGGAACAAGAAATTATTTTAAAGGTTTAGTTACATGTAACTTGCTGGTGACTGAGCCAAAGCAAAGCCTACCTTTGGTTGTTCTTAGCTGGGTCACACAGGCATCTAAGAGACCCAAGGACTTTTTCAGAAGAGTGCCTCATCACTTGCAGGCAATAAGTCCCCGGTTCCAGAGCCAGAGCAATGACTTAGCTTGAATGTGTATTAAATGTACCTCTTTGAGTTGCTCCCATACCAGCACAGTTTTTTTTAAGAAGAGGAATAGCGTGATCTCTTTAGCAGGAACTTATGATGGGCGCATTGGGGGAATATTTGGAGATAAATTATTTGAAGTGGAACAATGGGTTTAATCACTTCCAACTTAAAACCAGCGGTTTTAGGAAATGGCACTAGTCATAAAATGACATACTGTAATAAAAAGAATAAAATGCAATACAACATTATTTTTTAAAAGAAAGCCTACAAATGTTTAATTATGGTCTCACGTACTTTCCAATAAGTAATTACTTAAAAATAAAATAGTTTTATTTAGTATTTTATATATGAAACTATAAAACTGACAACAATATACAGAATAGGATTAAATTAAAGGAATACACTCCTTGGGGCAAATAACATTTGTGCCAGATGGTTGGTGTATTTTTGTGATTGATTTACGCATTTTTAGGGAAAAAAGGCACAATGTCCAACAAGAGAATTTTTTTACGGTTTTAGACTAATTTTTGCCAGGATTTTCAAAGAGCGAGTGCAGTTGATTTTCAACTCATTTGTATCTATTTGCAGTCTTGCACTAACCTTTAAATGAAGCCACATGTGCTATTTATTGTAATGTAAAACATGGGTGGCAAGATCAATAGGTCTGCCTCTGTACTAGAGCATTTTATAAAACAAAGCCCTCTTGAGACAGTGCCTATCATTGCTTTTTAAGTGGGATTCCTTGCAAAGTAGAGTGACGCCACAGAGAAGCCCCTGGATACAGCAACACTAAGGTGCAACCTTAGTGCTGCTCTTAGTGCAAGGACACCTCATGCTACCAACAAAGAGTCAAATTCGGTGTCCGTCAATGGCAGTGTCCTCAGACAAGCACCATTCAGTAAGTGCTTTCATAGCTCCCTGCCCATTCCAGAGGATTCCCACTCCAGGTGTAGTGTAGCCAAACTGGGTGGTAGAATGGCTCACTGATACCCTCAATCACGGGTGTAGGAGAAACATCTCACCACTGTGCTCCCCACCTAGCAGTATAGAAAACAACCTGTCCATTTGCAATCACCCAGTGATTTGGGTCAATGAGGACATTAGACTTGCCTCTATGTAATCATGTATTTAAGTGTACGAGGTGGTGAGAAGTGGAGTGTGATCATGTATCAAAGGGTGCCACCTTAGATCTGATCATAGCCAAAGATGTCCTACAACTGGATGACATATTACCATGTGATTGGTCAGATCATTTAGTCTCTTTTGGCATCTTGGAAAGGAAGCTGTCCAGACAACGACAACCTCATAAGGCCAAACAATGGTCCCGAGATCTGAACAAAATCAATCTAAAGGATCTTACCTGCATGAGCAACAATCTCCCCCCACCCCCCCACACACAAAGAATCTGGATGAACTCACTGATGACTACATTCATTCCATGACGAATATTTCCGACTCGCTGGCTCCTATGCAACTCAAAAGGATGACTAGCAAACATTTAAAATCTTCGTTTAATGGCTCCCTTAATGAGGAAAAACGTAAACTAAGGCTTGCAGAAAAATCTTGGAGAAACCCCCCTTCTATAACTAACCTCAAGCAGTTAAGGATGACAAGAAGTGCCTATACCAAACCTATCCATCACGCCAAAACTGACCACTTTAAGGATCAGTTAAGGGCAAAAATAGATCCAAAAACCTTTTGAAGTCATCAAACAACAAGCAAACCACTCTCCTAATCAACTCTCGGTACTCAAGGACTAACTCCCATGTGGCGAGGAGTTCTCTACACACTTTATGGAAAAGACAAGAAAGATCGAACAAGAACTGCAACTGTCTTATTCTGACACGCAGAATCCGGTCCAATCCTATCCCTCAAGAAGGTCTCTTTGGGAGAGCTCTCTTCTTGCAGGATCGGTGGATTATACTCCAAAAAATAATTCATCATGGAATACTTTCATACTACCGGGCGATGCAGAGCTGCTCAACATCATAAAATCATTAAAGCTTTCAAATTATTTTAAGGATCCTTTGCCCACCAAGTTCTTCAAATAGCTTACCTCTTCCATTTTCCCTCTCTGGTCTAAGATTGTGCATGGATCTCTCATGCAAGGCTTAATTCCTAATTGCCTCAAGATCTGTCAAGTCACCACCATCCCAAAGAAGTCAAATACAGACTTATCTGACCCTAACAATTTCCAACCAATTTCTATATCATGACTTTAGCCAAACTACTTGAGAAGTGCGTACATACACAACTCTACAATCAGATCGAACAGTTTCAGATCTAGACCAAAATCGATCGAGCTTCAGACCTGGACATAGTACTGAATCTGCTCTAACACATTGTTGATGATGCCCTTAGACTTTTTGACCACAACGAACCTTGCCTACTAACACTGCTTGATATTTCCTCAGCATTTGACACGGTCAAACATGATAACTTGATTGACCTTCTTAATAAAAGGACAGGGTTATAGTGTCCAGCCTTAAATTGGTTTGCTTTGTTCCTTAAAAATATAACGCAAAGAATCAAAGTCAACTACAACCTTTCTAACTGTAAACCGGTCTCAATTAGAGTTCCGCAAGGATCCACACTTTCACCCACACTATTCAACTTGTACATGGACCATCTCACCAAAATTCTGATACACACAAACATACACTATCACATGTTCGGCGATGATACCCAATGGTACATGAAAATTTCTTCACCAGACAACATCAACTCTCAACTCTGCTCTTCTGAAAACTCAACAGTGGCTATCCTACAACCTCCTTATGATAAATGCTCTCAAGATGGAATCTCTCCTCATTGCAACCCATAATCATCCTGTCCCCATCCTATATTGGCTCAAACAACTAACAGCCCTCATTGTACCCCGCATATTGTTAACTCAACTAGATCATTAGGCATCACCTTGGACTAATTCCTGAATATGCAAGACCACATCAGTACAACAACTAGATGAGTAGATCATCAACTCTACAGTTTAAGAAAAATCAAACCGTTCTTATGGGGGCATGCAACTTTCAGTCCAATCCCTAGTTATCTCCCGTTTAGACTAAGGAATCATGACCCTAGACGGTCTACCCAGAGCTAAAACTGGCCCCTTTAAGGGACACTCTGATCTCAGCTGCCAGGCTCATCACTGGATCAAGAAAACAGAATCACATCACACCAGATCTAATCCAACTCAACTGGTTTTCTCTCGATGCAAGGATAAGGTACAAGATAGCCTTCTTGACACACAAAGAGCTGCATCAGAACACTCCTACTTACTTGGTGAAAAACTTGAACTATCTTGTGGGAATTGAACTCTAAGAAGCTCAGACACTCTTCTGTTAAAACCACAAAAGTTAACCACATGGCTGCTAGGCGTTTTCCCGTCCTGCGCTGTATATCCAAAATGACCATTATTCATGACGAGCTGGCCTTGTCATCCGCGCACGGCAGGTAAGCGCCATGACGAGCCCAGCTCGTCATTAGCTTCGAAGGGGTTAAAAAAGAGAACCTTCAACCAAGCGTTCTCTGGTTTGCTCTGAGAATATGGAACGCTATCCCTCCGCAAACCAGAACGAACCCCTCGATCTCTGCATTTAAAAAAGAAGTCAAAGGATTGCTCCTGAATAACCACTTGCCACAATGGAACATTAACCATACAAACTATCTTTAACCACTTCCCATCATTGACCAAACTTACCTACCAAGCATTGTGCATCTGATGTACCCGCATTTATATCTATTATTTTTTGTAATGAGCATTTGATGTAACAGCTTACTTGTCTATTATTTTCTCCTTTACCAGTGCTACTTTTCAGCCTCAATGTACAGCCCTCTGATACTCTGAAAGCTCTGGTTTGCGCTATATAAAACCTTTCTAATAAATGATTAAATAAATGTATGGTGATAAGAGGGGACAAGAAAAAATCCTATGTGGAAGGGAGAAAATATGTAGGAGGAGGATAAGTAATGTAGACGGATGCTAGAATAGAGGGATACGATATGAAGACAAAAGTGGGAGTTGGCAGGCTGCAATTTAGTGGAAGGAGGTGAGGCAGTCATCCGCAGGTTGAAGATGCAAACCTAAGAAACAGTACTCAGGATAAAGAAAGAGCCTGTGTGTGCTTAGGAGTGAGACAAAGAAAGCGAGGAGTCTGTTGATGATTTGTGGGGGCAATGGACAGAAAAGAAACCCAGTGTGAAGTGCATGAGGAAAGGGAAGTCCCATGATATGAAGCTCTTACTTATCTCCCTCCTGCATTTTTTCTCTCCTGCACAGGGATCCCTGAAAAGCGATTAAAGGTTCACACATAGTTTATGGCTAAAACCAATTATTGCAAGAGAAAAGTAAAATAGTAGTTAATTTCTTCATTTAAAAAATACAACCACCGAAAATGGTCAATGCCTACTGGTGTAAGTTAAGGAAACATTCCTATGATTTTGCCACATTATGCTTCCTTTGAGGAGAATCTGTAACTGTGCTTTGCATCAGGCAGCTTTACCTTATGTAAATGTTTGGGGTCCACATATCAAAACTTGCCAACGGATGTCAAGACTAGTGATCAACAATAAGCAACAAAAAGTGCAGATGACTTTATGTTGACTCCACTCTACGGAACGCAACTTGAGGGAACAGAGCAGTGGTGCAATGAGAAATGTTCTATAATAAATTAAGGCCTTTTGTTCTCTTGATTCCATTTAGGCAGTCACTCGTCGTACACAGACATGTGCAACCTTGTGTGGATGCAGGCCCTCTACAATACCTTGTTTAATAAGTATTGGCAAGCAAATAAGCCAGGTCTTGACAAGCATGCAATTTGTTGTTGTTTTTTGCAAACATATGCAATAAGAAAACAAAAACCACAAAAAAACTGTCAGACATAGGTTCAGGGTCCCAGGACAAACAAGGGCTATTGGGCCCAGACCATGGTGGATCAATCGGGGAGCTCACCACATTCGTACTGGGATGTCTTTCCACAGTTGTGGCTGACTGCTGATCTCACTCAATACCGGTTTCTTTTGATGCGGTTCACAGAGACCAAGAGACCAACTCCATACAGAGGTCACTCCTGGCTTTGCTGCCCTGCAGTCTATCACTCTCTCTGGCTATTCTCCACATCAGGAACATGCTGTCCGTTGCCTCTAGAGGCAGTCTCTACTCCTGCAGGGCCTGGTTCTCTCTGCCCCTCTTTCAGCAGGCAGACAAGTAGGCTTCTAAGCAGACCTTTAGTTCTTCTGGTAGAAAGTGCAGACTTCATGTGAAGCACCCTCACCTTTAGAAGACTGGCTGTTATATAGATATCAGCCCCGGTCACACAGCAGTCCTTTGATTGCTATGTGGAGCACTCCTTTCCTTGGTCAAAGAATTTGGAACTGGAATGAAGTGAGGTGGTTTGTTTCTCACTGTTTACCTTTACAGTGACCAGGCCTCTGAAACATAGTGGTACAAAAGGGGGTGGTGATGGACGGATCATCTGAACCAATCAAACACTCACACCCAGTCAACAGATCTGGGTTTAATCCATAACCGTTCTTTAGCCCACTCTGCCACCCCAGTTCAGACATGGCTATATGCAAATCAGTCTGACCCTGTGCCTTATGGGAACAGTCCAGCCTGAACTGCCAAGCCATGCCTTCCCTGGACCGGAAACAAGCTTCCTAGGACCGGTTTCTGGCATTCCAGCCGTCTTTGCCAGGCTTGCTTTAATCCAGTGGCAAATTGAGCAAGGGACTCACGTCTGAGCCTACCCTGCCAACTTATGGTGAACAAAGCGGTACAAAAGGGGGTGGTGATGGACGGAGCATCTGAACCAATCAAACACTCACACCCAGTCAAGAGATCTGGGTTTAATCCATCACCGTTCTTTAGCCCACTCTGCCACCCCAGTTCAAACATGGCCATATGCAAATCAGTCTGATCCTGTGCCTCATGGGAACAGTCCAGCCCGAACTGCCAAGCCATGCCTTCCCTGGACCGGAAACAAGCTTCCAAGGACCGTTTTCTGGCATTTCAGCCGTCTTCAGCCCGGCTTGCTTGAATCCAGTGGCAAAGTGAGCAAGGGACTCACGTCTGAGCATACCCTGCCAACTTATGGCGAACAAAGCGGTACAAAAGGGGGTGGTGATGGACGGAGGCACAGGGTCAGACTGATTTGCATATAGCCATGTCTGAACTGGGGTGGCAGAGTGGGCTAAAGAACGGTGATGGATTAAACCCAGATCTGTTGAATGGGTGTGAGTGTTTGATTGGTTCAGATGCTCCGTCCATCACCACCCCCTTTTGTACCGCTTTGTTCGCCATAAGTCGGCAGGGTATGCTCAGACGTGAGTCCCTTGCTCACTTTGCCACTGGATTCAAGCAAGCCGAGCTGAAGAGGGCTGAAATGCCAGAAACCGGTCCTCGGAAGCTTGTTTCCGGTCCAGGGAAGGCATGGCTTGGCAGTTCGGGCTGGACTGTTCCCATGAGGCACAGGGTCAGACTGATTTGCATATGGCCATGTCTGAACTGGGGTGGCAGAGTGGGCTAAAGAACGCTGATGGATTAAACTCAGATCTCTTGACTGGGTGTGAGTGTTTGATTGGTTCAGATGCTCCGTCCATCACCACCCCCTTTTGTACCGCTCTGAAACATAGTAGCACCTGGTAGAATGTAGGGCCTCATGGTTGCTCGTACTTGATTCTGGGTCAGTGTCCGGCTCCCCCGCACAATCCATCTTACAAGGAGAAGGCCTGGAAGATAGATCTACAGGGTAAGCTGCACTGGCTAGTACTGGGTGAAGCAGATTAACTGAGAATGGTGGTCTCAGATGAAACTAAATACAACCAACATTGCCTTGTGTTTAAACTAGCTACCAGGTGAATGAAGGAGAACCTGCTATAGAGGAACAGAGCCAAAACCGAAATCCTATTTGTGGAAGCACCTGAGCATTAAACACTAAACTTTGACCGGCTCTGGGCCTCAAAACTACCATAAGCCTCCCAAAAAAAGAACCTGAGCATACTCATTGACACAGACCTTTCCTTGGCACCATGGATCAATGCAGAATTCTAGTGCCCCAACCTACAGCTCTTCTTACTCAGCAAAAATCTCCTGAATCTCCATTTTATTTACAGACTAGCAGCCCGCCCCAGCGTTGACTGGGGCAGAAAGGGGCTCGGGGCAGTACACCCGCTCCCGTCCCGACCCCCTCCCGCACCGACTCCCTCCCGCCCAGACTCACTCGCGCCCCCCTCCCGCCCAGACTCACTCGTGCCCCCCTCCCGCCCAGACTTACTCGCGCCCCCCTCCCGCCCAGACTCACTCGCGCCCCTACTTCCTCCGAAACTGCTGCCTCCACACCTTTCCTCGGGCCCCGCAACCTTCGGCAGCTCCGAGCCGCGTTCAGTGCGCTCAAGTGCGGACCCTCCGCTCCACCGCACTCCCCGTTGTCGCCATCTCGCACACAGCTCGCTGCAGAGCCGTAGTCATAGAAGAGAGACACGGCCCTGACAGACTGCAATCGAGGCATTACTGCACCGCCCTCCTCCTTGTCGTCATGACGCACGTCGCGTCGTGGCCAGCGCTAGGTCCCGGCCGGTGCTTCTTTCTGGGGGGGGACTACTTTGTTTACAAACGTAATTTTTTTAATTTACTTTTTTTTTGTAATTTATATAGCCTATGTCCATCTACACACCCTGACATTTTCATAGATGTATTGGGTGTGTAGATTGGCGCTGTGGTTCCTGAGTTTACCTTGCCAAAATGTGCAAGTTCTCTCTTTATATTAGTAGTATAGATGGAGCTGACAAGAACTCTGGTTATGGAATGTCTAGACTACTGCAATGTAATTTACCCTGGTCTCTCTGAAAATCTTATCTCTAGGTTAAAAGGCTTCAGAATCAAACCAGAGATATCTCGTAAGTTTGGCTGGCTCTTTATTACACTCCTCCCACAAACCTCCACTCAGGGTCCGCCCATTCAAATAACTGTTGATCTTACAAAAGAATGAAGCATAGAGGTCGACCCTGGGGAGTCCAAAGATGAGGGCTGTGAAATGTCCTTTAGCATAACCAGAACCTAACAACATGCAATTCAGGAAATGACTTCAAATAAACCATCAGACTCTAAGACCCGATGGAAAAACATCAGAATCAACCATCACCATTCAATCAGACTTGATCATACCCCACCTTTGTCTTTTCAATATACCTCAATGACCTAAGAATGCACTCTTAAGTAACTTAACCGCTACACATAACCCTTCACAAAACTCTGAAATAAATAAATATAACATAAACGTGTTCGTGCATTTTCCCAGACAAGATAAACCATCAAGTCAATGTTTTAGGGAGACTTTCCCAGAGAAGGACCTCTAAAGAGCCTTCAGCAAGTTCCATCTACTAGACCCTTAGGAGGAGCTTGTCTCAGACGAATGATCAGCAGCAAGAGGCTCACAGCGATTAAGGTAGGAATACTGATGCTATCTGAGGAGTATGGTCTGTTATGTTATGCAGATCTGAAGAGTAACCCATCATCCGAGATGGTATCCTAGTGCTGAGCAGATGTGAGTCTAGCCACAAATAGGGCCTAGAGGGACAACTCGAAAAGCCAGGTCGTCAGCTTCTTGCGGAACTTAGGAAGTGAGAAGGATGCTTTTTTCTGTAGCAGCAGGTTCCACATGCTACAAGAGCGATGTAGGAGAAGGCTTAACCATCAGATCTGGTATTCCATAGGAGATGTGTGCAAGTACGAGACTAGACTAGCGGAGGTGTCTGGACGGTTTGTAAAAGCTGATGCAATTGTTGAGGTATGAATTGTGCTCGTTTGTGAACCAGGACAGAGTGGAGCTTTTTCAGGTGTGGTATGATGCAAGTGCAGTGTGGGAGGTTGAGGGTGAATCTGGCCTCAGAGCTCTGAATGGTCTGTAGCCTTCTTGCGAGTAATTAAAACCGAGGATGTGGAGAGAACAGGCACATGTACATCACTTCATTAGTATGAGCAAAACAGTAGACCAAGCCCAACAAATTCATGTCTTAACAGTTTCAGTCAGAAGCAACAAATAATATCCTAACTTACCCTGAATCACGTGAGAGTTGTCTTTCAGAAAGAAGTTATACAGGTACTTTGGGATGAAAGCAGACATGCAGGCATATGCCAGGGCTAAAACAAAATAAATGAAACACAACATGAATAAAAGTCAAGTAAATCGTCTCCATCTGCAATTGACGTGTAAGTTCATAGTAAAACGTAATGTTTTTTAGACGAATAAAGTATTAAGGGTATTTTAGAAAACATAATACCACAACCGAATATTTGACTTTGTGCCTAAAGAGGAGTGAGCCACTGAAGGCTTGAGACAAGCTCAAGCCATCCCCTCCCCACCTCCCCCCCCCGACTCTGACTCAAGGACATTTCGGACCCTTGAGACAACAAATAGCCAGACTGTGAGCAGAACCAATCCAAAGCACACAACCCCACGGAGAGAGAAACTGGAGAGAAAGACAGGGCAGTGAAGAAGTGGAGAGACAGGGCAGAGGGACATGGGCAGTGGTTAATAAGAGAAAATGGATAGTGGTTAGTAAGAAACATGGGTCTGTATGCTACTTGCTTCTTCCCTTTCAATTTCTCCCAACCACCTTGCTCCCCAACCCCACCCCTCCGGTCTGTCACTGAATTGTACTTTTTACACTGGCTTGAAATGTGTTTGGGCTCTTAAATTCAAACGACAGCCTTGGCCTGGGTCTTCTCATAAACGTTCTGACTAGCACAACTCTTTGCGTCTAATGCGTCTCATACCCAGGGTTCTTTAGCTAAAATACTGTAACCAACTCTTGGCACAGACCTTTAACCTACCTCATCCATTTACGACTGTATGCAGACTCAGTCTTACTGCGAAAGATACACAAATGATGAGCAGGGCCAAGACTGCTTTGCATATGGCTGGGTCTAAACTGGAAAGCGTGAACAAAAAATGATGGATTTAACACAGATCTGTGGATGTGGTTGAATGTTTGATTAATTCAGCATTCCGTCCATCATCTGTTCTTTTTGCATTTGTCACCCTACGTGGGAAGGGTATACACAGATGTGGGCCCCGTGCTCGATACGCCACCATATTCAAGCTAGCATAGCTGATGAGGGCTGTTACTCCGAAACCGGTCCCTGTGACTGGGGTTGAAAGTGGTTACATGTCGTTACTATGAATTCAGTTGCAACGCATGCCTTTTCCACGCATGCGTTACCACGGAATTCGTTTTCCCCGCATCACCTTTACCGCGTCGCTCTTACGTCGTAAAGAGGAAGCGGAAGTTTATTCCGCTTCCTCTCTAACGACGCTGATTTCTTCGGCACGGCGGGTTCTTTTTTTTATTGGGGGGGGGAGACCCCCCCAACCCCTTTTTTAATCCTACGTTTTTTTTATGCGTGGTAAAGACGATCGTTGAAGGCATACGCGTTGAAAAGACGATTACGTGGTAAGTGCCCCGTTGTAAACGTTACGCGTAGTAATGCCTTCGTTGTTATTGATGTTTCCCGTTGAAAGTTTGATTCACCCAGCATTCAGTCCTTCATCTGTTCTTTTTGCATCAGTCTTTCTGCGATCCTATACACCTTTTACACCCTATATACCACTTCAACCCTTTTACGGCTTTCATACATTCAGTTTTATGTAATGGTCTAATTTGTTGTAATTTCAACCTTTGCAATTACTAATAGCTGTTTTGTCTATCTATCCCAAACCATCTGTAACTTCCATGTAACGAAATATTTCTTCTGTAAAGTGTTATATAAATATGCGTAAATAAATACCATCATCACCTTGCACGAGAAAGATGTCGACAACTTACTGTGTGCAATAAGAGAATTATTGTTTTGATTGATGTGACAACACTGCCATCTGCAGGCTGCTGAAACACTAAAAAAAAATTCAGGTTTTCACTCCGGCAAGTTCACATTTTTTACGGTTGAATGTTTCAGGCTATATTTATTCAAGTTACGCGTTTTGGAGATCAAAGAATAAGAGACGATTGTGTGCTATTTGTCTCAAAATTAAGACTTTTTTTAATAACTGATTTTTTTCTATGTAGGGGACACAAAAATAGGTGAAATAGAGTCCTCAGGCGCTCATACAAATTTACACTACAATATAAAGCAAATTACATATATCCTGCTGTGCATTCAGAAGAGGAGAAAATTCACCCAATTTCTCCTAATATCTCAATCTAAGATTGAACAAACAATTTACAGTTTCTGAAGCACACGCAATTACTAAAGATATGATAATACAATAGCATAAAGATACAAAGATATTTTCGTGTTCTTGGGCTTGTCCAGTCTTTTTATTTTTCAAAGTCTTCCACTCCCTTACACCAACGCATTTCGTCGTATACGGGTGTAACCCCACAACTTCCGCAGGTTAAAAGTATATTCCAAAGACTTTTCTCTCAGTTTCATCTGTATTCAAAGTAAGAGCTCCATAGTAGGATCTGCTTTCATGGTTACCCCCACTTTTTGCTGGTGTTATTCTGTTTTCCTACTAGCCTGGATGGAGTCCTGCTAATTAGGACCCCAGTCACTGTGCTCTCCCCCTAAATTTGACTATGGTAAGAACTTTGGTACCTTCCCAATGGGCTACTGGTGTACCCTTTTATGTCCGTAATATAATACTAACATACCCAAGGCATATGTACACCAGGTGCCTTCCATGGGCTGCAGCATGTATTGTACCACCCAGGAGACAACACTCAATCTGTGACTACAGGCCTGACCTCGAAGCCTGCGTAGGTTGGTGCGTAGGTTGGTGTTAACATCACTTACAACAGATATACATTTTCTTACATCTGAGGTCACTGCACTTAATCCTATAAGTCACCCCATAGGGAGACCTTTCAATCCTGAAGGAAGGGTACTAGGTTGTAAGTGAGAGAGTGCCCTGCATGAGCAGGACACCTTCTGCAAAGCCTTGAGTGGATTCTCCAGGTTATGTAAGTTTAGTCAGTCATTTAATACATATAGTGGACATCATGTCAAGTACCATATGTCCCACCCCAGCAGCTGTTCAAGTCTTGGATGTGAGATCCCTTGTACTGGGGGACTCCCCAAGGGTGCACCCCTGTATTCCCAAGACCAGCCTTTCAGGGGTTAACAACAAGGTAGTGCTGCTGCCAACCACAGACATGATTTTGCCCTCCTGCTGCAGAGCCAAGCTCGAGCAGGGGAAGGTAGACCAATAGGTTTCCTGTTGCAGGGAGGTGTGACCACCTCCCCAGACAGGACTTAGTGTATTGGGCTGGGGAAGGGGTGCTTGCCAGTGCCACCAGACTGCTTTGGTGGCACATTTGGGGCCCTTCTTGCATGCTCTAGGTTTAGTCAGTTCCGGAAGCCCTTGGCTCCTGCTCTGGCGTGAAACTGGACAAAGGACTTGGGATTATCCTCCCCTCTGTCCAGCCTCTCCTCTGGGAGGGAACCTTGAATTGTCCCAACCCTTTCCCTAGGGTACTTACAGGTTTACCTGTGGGTGGCTCTTCCGATTCGTCCTGTGGCAAGATTTACACCCAAAACCACTTCAACTTCTACCATCTGAGCCCTTTTGACTTCGTTGGACTTCGCCTAGGAACTGAGACTGCGCCAAGGAAGGCTCCTGCTGCTCCTGGTCTCGTCGTCCTGACAGTCTTCTGTTTCATCTGTGCCTGTGCTTCATCCAGGTTCCTCTCCAGGCCTGTGGGCATCAAAGACACCTGAAGGAATCTACCTTGGAGAGAAGAAGTCACTCCCCTGCATCTGCAGGCTCCGCAATGAAGCTGACCAGTCTGCTGCTCCTGACATCCCAGGGACACTGACAGGCTCAGCAAAGCAGGTGGTAGTTAAGCAACTCTCTTGAAGCTTGCACTGTCTTCTGAGCAAGTTTGAGGCCAGTATCCCTCGTCGGAACTGCTGGAACAGAACCCCTGTGCACTACATCAACTTGCCGCTGCCAAGGCTTGTTGACTCTGTCCTCCAAAGATCTTCAGGCTGCAAGAAGCTCCAGCCTCCAGCATCTCTGGCTACCAAGATCTTCGTTCTCAATGCATCGTTGCACCGTGGGCCTGTTTCTTTGGTGAGCTGCTGGAGGTCAGCTTGCGACTCCTGTGCCTTCGGCCTGTGGGTGCTCTTGAGGGTCTTCTTAGGCTTCAGTGTGCTCCCTTGCTTGCTTGGGGCCTGCTCTGACTCTCCTGCACTTGGTGAGTCCCTTGTACCTCGCTGGTCCCAACGCTGCATGTTTTTTGTTTATCATATCTGCTGCGGCTGCCAAGGCTTGTTCGTGCTTTCACCGGACACCGACCCCCAGATTCTTGACTTCCGACTTGGAACAGCTCGTGAATTGCTCCTGGTCTTTCACAGCATCGCCAGGTCCGCACAGCTGCAGCTACAAGTTCACAATCATAACTCCTGCGTCGTAAGTGGTCATTGGTCTTCTGTGCCTCCTGGTCACTCCCGAGTGACATAGACTCTGTCCCCTCTGCTTGCAGGTACTCCTCTTCAAGATTTCATCCTTGGATTCCACTGGGCTCTTTCACCTTCTTCGCCAGCGACATCTTTTCTAAAGTCCTCCCTTGTGGCCTATGGTAGTTTCCTACGTCACTTTGCAACTATGCCCCCTGCTTCACTGGTATAGGTATTCTGGTTCCTGGGGTATCGCCGGGTGGCGGGACTCTCCTACCTGCCATCTTCTATGAGGTTTCTTCAGGGTCCACTGCTAAGGATCCTTCTTAAAAACTGCAACCACGACTGTCCCATTTACTCGCATTGAGATTGCGGCTGTGTTTTCACTCTGCCCACAGCCTCCGTGGGATTCCTGTGCACTTACATCGGGTGGTTCCTTGTGTCCCCAGCTCGTCTGAGTCTTCTGGTCTAAGTCCCAACTTCTGCCGCAGTTCACATTCCACTTCTTTAGTATATGGTTTGGTCTGCTCTGGAGACCACTGTGTATTCGTGCTTTCTTACCTGTTTTACAGCTGAAGAATTGTGTGTATTGCGTTTATTTCTCCGGGTAACAGATATACCAATGTGTTAGTGAGTGTGTATAATAAATATACTTATTTTTGTAACTACACTGTGTGGTTCTTTTTGTTTGACCTACACTACACAATTAGTTCTGGTAAAACAAGCAGATTAAAACTCCTTCTGGACTAAGGCTGAAGGCTGTTCTCCACAGCTACCACTCAGAGAGCTTTCTATGGCTGTCTAAGACCACTAAAATCACCATAAGGGTTGCCTGGATTAGTGCAAGGTGCTTCAATTAAATAAATGTGAACCATATACTAAGCCAGTCTCCTACACAAAATAAAACAAGTCAAAATGGCAACAGCATAAAAATCAAACACGTTTTCCACCATCTGTTAGTCCATCTGTCCATGTAGCTCATAAGTGGTCTGTATTGCTGTGTGCACTCAAAAGAACTTTGTATTCTGGGAATTGTAGTTCATCCTTCATCTTCACAAGTGTGGGTTTAAAAATGACAGCACACAAATGCTGTTGGTCCAAAATTCCCGAATTACTTTACTGTGTGGCACTTGGTATGGCATCATGACACTTAGGCAGCTTTGCCAGTTTGGAAGTTGTGCCTGCATGTGTGTTACCTGTACTTGTGATGCTGGGTCCATTAGAAGTGGAAAAAACAACAAATTAAAAGAGATAGCCGAGCCATGAAACGTTTGCCATGTAAATTGTGCAATAAATATCACGTGAATGTATGATACGTTATCATAAAAATATTTAATAAGCAGACTTGCTTAAGCTTAGTGCATCAGATTATATCACTGCATTGAGAAGAATTGATGAAAAGTGATAGCTTTTAAACATGAACTTAGAAACACTCATGCCCCCGTGCCATGATGACAATCGTGTTAGTGAAGCAAGAGGAAAGTCAGTTGTCATGTGCACGGTATATGAGACCCGGATTCTTATCAAACATGGAGCAACAATAAAGTCTGTTAAGTCAAAAACAAGCGAGGTTTTTGGACAATGGAAATCCTTTAGTCGTGGATTTCAAGGTGCTCTCATATTTAATAATGAAGAAATAGGAGACGCAGTGAAAGAGAATATTTGCCTAAGATAACACAACTTAGTGAAATGGGGAAGCTTGGTTTGAGCCCAGGTTTTTTGGTTTGATATTATGCAATTCCGCCACTTAATAGACTTTTCTCTCTCCTGTTTCACATAAAATATTAATGCGTTATCTTTCATTCTTGGTGCATGAGGCTTGAGCATGGGTGTCCGGTAGAGGCCACATGAAATTCGGCTCGTTTTGGACTCGAGTGTCCAATAGGCCCTCGAGCTGAGCCACAACCAGATTTCTGGCTCAAACCTTCAGTGGCTCTCACCCCACTCGTGACTTGTTTATGCGTTGAATTCCTGCTGCCGACTAGCCAAACCTATTGTCTCTGTCAATGATTGTTAGATATTTGATACCACAGAAAACAACATCAAGTATCAGTAGAATGCTTTATAGAAGACGTTTTTCCTGTATCAGGAGTATCTGAAACAAAAAATGCTGCTCTTGAACATATATATTATTTTTATATGAAGTGGGCCTCTAGGAAGACAGGGTGCATGTAAAAGTGTTTGAACTGAGGTCTACCCACACTTACTATGTTTCTGCAGACGGGTGTGCTAATGTTATAGCTAAAATCAAGGAACCTGGGGTGAAGATGTACTGGCTTCAGCACGAGGCCATGACTTTGTGCCTCGAACTGTAAATTAAATATGTGTTAAGTGAAAAGTAACTGTGCAGTGTGCTGCCTCGCACTGCATGCTTCCTCTCTGCCCATAATGTCCAGGTTTCTAAAACCTAGACTGGCTGTTTAAGACATGTATTTAAAAGCAGTTTTATCTAAAGAGCTGTAAATATAAATCGGTACTTGTTCTCTCCTGGAAGAAACATTTTTTCCCCCAGCTGTTCTCGCATCAGCCTGAGGCATCGAAAGCATGCTTGTATCAAAATGGGCTCTTGCACATATTTCAGAGTAAAAAAGACAAATATTTCTCAGTACAAAAATTGTAAAAAAGTGACAACTGAAGAAAGACCAAATGAAGCAGGGAGGTAGTCCAAAAAAAGACACTGAATCGGAAAGGCACAGATGCTCAAAATAGAACGAATTATGTTTTACGCTTGTTGAATAATTACAGCTTGAGCGCATATTTAGTGGTAAAAAACGAGGGAACATTATCCAGAGAGAGTGCATTAAGTCGAAAGCTTCGAGGGTGCAGGTAGTGCCAGAAAACACAGAATGCAAATGTGCATGAGACAGATGTGAAAGTGGTGTAAAAAAAGAAAAAAAAGGTTGCAGTTGTAGGGCAGGCGTAGATGCTAGGCTACACCAAATTACATTTTAGATCAGAGGTGCTCACCTTTCTTGGGGTTCAAAGCAAAAAGTATGCGCATGCCTGGCTGGCAATGTTACAATGGGTTTTCTTTGCACATGCGTAGTGAGGCACGCAACCATTATTAATTAACCGTTTTAAGGTGGGCCATGTTAGAACAGAAAATTAAAACGTTTAAAAAGTGCGAAATAAGTGTGAACAAAAAGGGCGTGGGTGGCCTGCATCACTTGGCAGTTACAAAGCTCACGCAAAATAATAATAATCAAGAAATGTAATATGGGGAGGGGCACAAGGAGTGGAGTGGGGAAAACAGAAAGAGGGCCTGGGGAAACAGGAAAAATTGGCGATAGAGCAATGAAATGCATGCACCTCACAAAGTTACAAAATAAGATAAATAGCGTGCCCTCATGTATGAAGTGAAAAAATAGGCTAAAATAGCCTAATAGCTTGCTGCCGAGGGCTATGCCGGTTGTTAAAGGCCCTGAATTCCAGTTACAGGTCCAAGCCGCCGGCGAGGGCCTATAAAGAGGGAGAGAGCCTTTACCAACTGGTATCGCCCTCGGCAGAACGGCTATTAGACTATTAGGACATTACACCCAATAAGGGTAAAATGTTCTGAATAAAAAAAGGGGAAACATGAAGACAAACATCTGGGTTAATCCAGCCATTATAAGCCTGGAGCTACTCCACTGTCTTCAATGCTCTCAACATCCCACTGTTCTCATATAGCCTTGTAGCCCACCGCTGAGGGCTACACCAGTTGTTAAAGGCCCTGGATCTAAGTTAAAACTGGCGTGATGGTCACAAGATAGTAGCTAAAACTTTTTGATAGTAATATTGTTTTTCAATCAGTACATTTATGGGATCACTTCAAGTGAAAGTTTGATACCTACATATTCAGTTTTTAATAGGGAGCAAATTCTTCATCATGGTCTACGTAAAAATAATGCTCTGGGCTCACACGTCTCTGTCTATTATAATAAACAGGGCCTGATTCATAAAAATTGGTGTATGACTGGATGTGACTGTTTTTCTTCACACAGCTTACTGATGAATTTCAGGAGTAAGTCATGACCCCTTCTGTCTTGCTTCTGGAATTCAGGAGTACTTCACGATTAAGTTAAACTGTTTGTAAATCAAGGCCTTACTCTTTGGAAAACAGACGTAAAATTACAAAAACTGCACCATGACAATTCTCTACTGGCATTTCCAGGACTACACAGATTGTACTAGTGCAATTAGATATGGGCATTTGGTCTTTCTGCCTAGAGCAAACAGATAATTTAACATCATCTGTTTTGCTCAAACGGTGAGGCCAAATAGTAGTGTCTGTAAAACAGTTGATCTACTCCAGGCCCGGATCACGTTTTGAATTTATATGAGCGAAGCAATCTATTTAGTAAAGACAATTCATATTATCAGTTAAGTTTTGAGGCCACTTCCTACTTTCAGATGCTACCATCATCATATTACTGCATTTTAAAGGTGGTGCTGCATATAGTCTCCCAGGGGAGCTTATCGAGAGACGACAGCAGCCATCTTCCGGGAGCTACTTTCATCCCTCGCCTCTGCTGGCAGACTGCTATTCCCAGAACGAATGTGCTCGCACAATCTTGCAATTAATGGGCTGTAAATGGTACTTAAGAAGCGTTCTCGGCATCTGCATGCCAAGATGCTGAGCTGCGAGCTAAGGCTGGCGATCACTCAGAAAAACATATCAATCTAAAGCATTTGAGCAATGTTGCAGCCTCTCAATTAAAAGAGGCATAAATCACGTCTCAAACACAAGTGTCGAGGATAAAAATCCATTTCCCTCAAACACAGAAGAATACTCGGCACTACCATAAACACTGAATCCAATCACCCTTCTTAAAACCAGACGGAAGCTCCCTTCAAACCACAGCCCCCCTGCCAGGTAGGAACGGACATCTAAAAAGGGTGATGCCTTGGTGGACTGCCAGAACGTTCACCTTCGTCTAAATGATCCCCTTTGTCTCTCCTAGCAGCACAGAAGACTTGAGGGCAAGGTAGAGTGCCCTCAACTCCAGTGGATTTATATGATGTCTTTTTGGGATCACGTCCCTTGTATTTGTTTGTAGGTGAAGCATAGGGGCTCACCATCTCTCCAGAGATGAATCTGTAACAATTATCAGACTTGAAATGCCTTGATGAACAGGAGGGCATTTCAGAATATTCTTTGGCTTGCAGTACCATGAGAAAGAGTAAATCGCAAGTGGTGTTAGAATTAGCCTCCATTCTCGATGTCTCACTTTGGCACCATGTGTAGTCTAGATTGAGGCACTAGGAAGATGCAGGAAAGGTAAGGCTCTTTCTGATGGATACTTCTAACTGCAGATTCCTCACCTTTAGAATATCTCCAGGCGCCAAACTGGATCCGGTAAGCTTTTCAGCATAGCGCCTGCGTGCCAATAGGTGGTGTCGTGCAATTAAGAGTCAACTCTGTTCCACCCCAAAGGACACAACTGGAGCCATATAGAGGCATCATCCAAGTGCTCTGACATCAGGTTTCTTGCCTTCAGAAGCAAACCCAAATGTAATCAATTTTAGCCTATGTGAAAATCTCCAATGTGTAACCTTTTAGCTGGAAAAGGAGTCATTCCACAGAACGGGGAAGACGGAGGAAGGTGAGGAATCTGCCGTACGACAGAGTATCCCTAGAAGAAAAAGTGAACTACTTTCCAAAGCAATCTTTCTGCTGGATATCTATCTACCTTCAGATACCTCACCTTTGGAATATCCCAGGTGTCAGACTGAATCTGGAAAATGTTGAATAGCACTCCACGTCAGAAGGGGGAGCTGGCTCCACTTTCGTGCCAGAAACAAACTCATACTGATGTCACAGGAGTCATAAAGCACCACCTCTGGCACCCAGATATCAGTTTCCCTTCCATTTTCACAAGCCTTCAAGGTGAACAAGATGAAAATGACATCAGATTGACACGGTGCAGTACTTCTAGACAGGAACCATATTATGCTAGTTAAATTAGTTGTTCATCCTTCAAAATAGGGAGGAGGGTAGAGTAAATGAGAAATCTGAAGGTAGATAGAGTTTCCACTAGAAACATCATTACTGAAAGCAAGTAACTTTTTCTTTTGATACTTTTACCTGCAGATTCCTCGCCTTTTAAATAAATTGCTCACACAGTACCCAACTAGGAGATGGATTTGAAAGGTCAGTTTAAACTAATAAGTCCTGAAGGATAGAACATGCAGTTACTTTCCCTCCACACTTGAAAACCTAAACAGTAGCCAAAGGGTGGAGGGAAGCCTACGTTGCCACTTAGCAAATCTCTGCAATGGGGACTCCCGTTGACAGAGCTGAAGTAGATATTACTCTGGTGGAGTGAGCTCTGATGCCCTCAATGGGTTCCTTGCTGGCCAAGGTCTAGCATATTTTAAAGCATAAGATAATCCACCTCGACAGCTACTTCATCTAGATGGCTTTCCTTTTCATCTTGCCAGTGTAGTCTACGAAAAGCTGATCGTCAATTCGGTAGTCCTTGGTACAGTTAATGTAAAAACTGACAGCTTTCTTGGGATCCAGTCTATGAAGCCTTTCTTACTCTTTAGTTGAGTGAGGAGGGGAAAAGAAATCAGGCATTAGCCAGCAATTCCAGCAGATTGATATGGAATATATGCTCCACCGGAGAATAACATCTCTGATCTTGAGGCAATCTAGTTGAGATCCCCACACTAGATTCAAATGTATTCATTGTTATCACTGTGACTGCTACTAGTGGTAAATGTTATGTCCTTCCTTGCACCAGGTTGAATTCCACACCAGATCAAGTCACTGCAGCTTCCCTCAAGATCTCCACCATGTTTGGAACACTGCCTCTGAAGGGCCCTCCTGTGCCAGTGTGTGTGAGCGACCAGGAAAATGAAGGAAGCTAATAGATCTAGCAGGCGTAGAATGTCAGAATAGGAACATGTGCTTTGTCCTTAAACGTCAGATTCACAACCTGGACATCCTTTACCCTCTGAGAAAGGGTAAAGCCTTCATTCAGTGTAGAGTCAAGTACTTCCACTACAAACAAGATGTGCTGAGAGGGCACAGAGTGAGATTTGGGCTTGCTGATGGATAAGCTCAAATCGAACAACAGAGATATTTTCACTTGTGAGTGGTGCAATACAATCCCCGTGGACTCGGCTTTGAGAAGCCAGACATCCAGGTATGGAACTAATAGATTCCTGTCCATCTGCGATTGGTAGCAACCACTGCCATCACCTTCATAAACAAACAGAGGCGAAGACAAAATAAACAGAAGCACTACAAATTGGTAATGCGCCAATCGCACCCTGAAGTGTAGACACTTACTCAATCAATCAATCAATCAATCACTCAAATAATTTGTAAAGGGCACTACATACCTGCAAGGGTTTCAAGGCACTGAGGGTGGGGAGAGGGGGGGTGCTGTTGCTACTGGTCGAACAGCCAGGTCTTGAGTTGTCTCCTGAAGGTTAGAAGGTCTTCGGTTTGTCGTAGGATGAGGGGGAGGGTGTTCCAGGTCTTGCGGCACGGTGGGAGAAGGATTTGCCTCCGACTGTGGTTCTGTGGATGCGTGGGACGGTAGCCAGAGAGAGGTCTGCGGAGCGGAGTTTCCTGTTGGGTACGTAGAAAGAGAGTCAACTGTTGAGATAGGCTGGGCCGGTCTTGTGGCGTGCCTTGTGTGCGTGGATCAGGAGCTTGAAGGAGATTCTTTTGTCGACAGGGAGCCAGTGCAGGTTCCTCAGGTGGGGGGTGATGTGGTTGCGGCGCGGGACTTCGAAGATCAGGCGTGCAGAGGCATTCTGGATTCTTTGCAGTCTGTTGATGAGCTTGGTCAGGGCTCCGGAGTAGAGGGTGTTTCCGTAGTCGAGTCTGCTGCTGACTAGGGCTTGGGTGACTGTTTTCCTTGTGTCTGTCAGGATCCATCTGTAGATCTTGCGGAGCATACAGAGAGTTTTTCAAGCAGGTGGAGGAGACAACGTTGACTTGTTTGGTCATGGTGAGTTTCGAGTCTAGGATGACTCCCAGGTTTTGTGCGTGGTTGGTGGGTGCGGGGGGTGTCCCCAGCGACGCGGGCCACCAGGAGTCGTCCCATGCTGAAGGGTTGGGCCCGAGGATGAGGATCTCCGACTTGCCTGTGTTCAGTTTAAGGCGGCTATCCTCCATCCAGTTGGCAACGGCCTTCATTCCCTGGTGGAGGTTGGATTTGGCAGCGAGGGGGTCCTTGGTGAGGGAGAGGATCAGTTGCGTGTCGTCGGCATAGGAGATTATGTTGAGGTTGTGATGTCGGGCGATGCGTGCGAGAGGCGCCATGTAGATGTTGAACAGCGTCGGGCTGAGGGAGGATCCCTGCGGGACGCCTCAGATGATCTCGGAGGCTTCGGATCAGAACTGAAGAGGCGGACTCTCGGGGTTCTGCTGGAGAGAAAGGAGGAGGTCCAGTCCAGGGCCTGCGTTGTGGAGTCGTGTGCATAGTGTGCAGTGGCAGACGGTGTCGAAGGCGGCGGAGAGGTCCAGAAGGATGAGGGTCGCCGTCTTGCCGTTGTCCAGTAGGATCCTGATGTCGTCTGTGGCGGCGATGAGGGCGGTCTCGGTGCTGTGGTTGCTGCGGAATCCTGACTGGGAGGGGTCCAGGATGCTGTTGTCTTCGAGGTAGCGGGTGAGCTGGATGTTGACTATCTTCTCGATGATCTTAGCTGGGAACGGAAGCAGGGAGATGGGCCGGACGTTTTTCAGTTCACTCGGGTCCGCCTTGGGTTTCTTCAGTAGGGCGCTGATCTCAGCGTGTTTCCAGCTTTCACAGAAGGTGGCGGTCGACTTTAGAATTGGTAATTGGAAATAAACATCCTACAGGTTAACAGGCACCATCCAGTCTTCCACTTCCAGCATGTGCAACACCTGTGCCAGGTACGGCATTTTGAACTTCTCCTTTTGCAGGAACAGCTTTAGATCCTGAGGTTCCAGCTACGTCCAGAGACGCCGGGCCTCTTGACAAAGGTTCCACAGCCCCACTCTGCCCCGTTTGTTGCAGTTTCACATGGCAGTGGTGTTGCCTGTGAACACCTGCATCAGCCTTTCCTTGATGGAGGGAAGAAAGGCGATCAATGCCAGCAGGATCACTCAGAGCACCAGAATGTTAATGTGGAGACCGGATTCTGCCGGAGACCAGATGCCTCTGATCTCCACCTCTCCCAGATGACTGCCCCATCCCAGGAGTGATGCATCCATCACTACGGTCAGATCCGGTTTGGCAAGGGAAGAGGGTCTGCTGCTGACTCACTCACAGTTTGGTAGCCACCACTGCAGATATTTTGCAGTTCCATCCGGGATGTGGACCATGTCGGAGAGACTCTCCTGATGATGCACTCACTGGAACTTCAAGTCCCACTGCAGAGCCTGTATATGCCAGTGGGCATGTGTCACTATCAGGATGCAGGAGGCCATGAGGCCCAGCAGCCTCAGAGTTAGTCTCACTGAAATCCAGGATAATGGTTGAAACATCAGTATCAGAGTCTGAATAACCTGGGCTCGTCGTTTGTGAGGATACGCCCAAAATAGCACCATACCCAGAATCGCTCTGATGAAAGGGTATGTCTGAGAGGGATTCAGGTGTGATTTCAGCAAACTGACTGCGAACCTCAGCGAATGCAGAAGGTCCGGCGTAGTCTGGAGGTGGGAGATGACAGCCTGAGGCGAGCATGCCTTCAACTGACAGTCAAAGACGTAGGGGAAGATTGACACCCTGATCTCCACAGATGAGCTGCAACCACCATCATCACTTTGGTGACCACCCGAGGGGCACTGGCATGGCCGAAAGGAAGCACAGTGACCTGAAAGTGCTCATGGCCAACAGCAGGTAATGTCTGTGGGTAGGCAGGACATGGAAGTACGCGCCCTGCAAGTCCAATACCACCATCCAATCTCCTGGGTCCAGGGCAGATAGTACCTGATCAAGAGTGAGCATCTTGAACTTCATCTTCTTGAGGAAGTAATTGATAGGGCATAGGTCTAGGATAGGACGAATGCCTCAATCCTTTTCCGGCATCAATAGGCAGTGGGAATAGCAATGATGACCTACTTCTGGTGTCGACACCCCCTTTATGGGTCCCTTGGCCAAGAGAGCCACGACTTCCAGGCAGAGAAGAGAGAGATGATCTTGCGACAGCTGCTTGTAAGAGGGTGGCATTGGGGAAGGGTCGTCTTGAAGGGCAGGGAGTAGAGGTTCCGAAAGATCTGCAAAACCCACCTGTCCGAAGTTATAGACTGCCAGCGGGGTAGGTGATGGTGAATCCTGTCGTCGACTGGGTGCCATGATTGCACGAGGGCAGATTAGGAGGGTTTGTAAGCTGCGAATGCCAGGGGAGATGCGTGGATGTGGGCTTGCCCGACCGCTGTCCGCCCGATCCAAGGGGTCTATGGATACCGCACCCTCGGCCAAGCAGAGGCTGGGGAGCATGCATGCTGCGGTGGCTGGGAGGGTAGAAGTACGGTTGGAAGCCCCTTCCATAGCAGCGAAGGCGGACTGTGGGTGGTGGGGGGCCATGGAAATGCCCAATGACCAGGCCGTAGCAGTACTGTCCTTGAAGGGCTCTAGCACCGAATCTGCCTTGTCTTCAAAGAGATGGGAGCTATCAAAGGGCATGTCCATAAGAGAGGACTGGACATCCCCCAAAAAAACAGTAATTTTCAACCAAGCGTGGCATCTTACGGCCATTGCCAACGAAACCGATCTGTCTAGTGAGTCGATGGTGTGCAGTCCACATCGTATTGTGAACTTCGCTGCATCTCTCCGATCGGCCACAGCCAGAGAAGTATGACCCAGGCCTCCTACGGGACCGCTAGTAGCACCTGCAAAACCCTATCCGATAGGACATGTGAATAGCTGCCCAAAAGGCACATGGTGTTCTCAGACCACAGTGCCAGGCTAAAGGAAGAAAACATCTTCTTACCCAACGCGTCCAGCCTCTTAGAGTCCCTGTACGGAGGGGCAGTAGGGAATGCACCAGTATTTACATGGGACTTTGAGGATAAGACCATCAAGCTATCTAGGTTTGGGCGAGGAAGTTTGTGTCCCCTGGAGCTGGGCGGTGGTGGCGGGCAATCCTCCTATTCACAAGGGCCCCGGTGTTGGGCTTGGATGTCTGTGAGGGTTTCATTGAACGTAGCAGTTCTGAGAGGGATACTCCTGGTTGCAGCACCTCTGTCAAAACATTAGTCTTGACTGCCACTGAGGGTAATCTAAGGTCAAGGACCTCAGCAGCCCTCCGCACCACAGTAGCGAAAGATGCTCCCTCCTACGTAGCCACGGTAGGGGGGAGATGGCAGGCCAGTATCTGAAGAAGTGTCGAGTCCACTGGCTTCATACACATCTTCATCCAAGTATATAGTTCCTTCTTTATAAGGCTGGTATTCGTCAGGGCATGGCGACCCCGCTCATTCCTCCCAGAGTCCTAGCCTTTAAGAATGAGACTCAGGCTCTGCCTGGACTGCATGGCTCCAGTCAGCGTTAGGCGACTCCCCTCCAGCTCTGTGTCAGAGTTGGGGATGAGGATGGCACCAGGAACATCGGCAATCTGTGGAATCGTGGTGCCCCTCTGGAGCTAGAGCCTCCGGCGTGAATCCAGAAGGGGCCTCAACCAAACCCATGAGGTTTGAAGACAAGCTGGCGGGAACAGGCCACCCAAATATGAGGTGCATGGCCGTATGAAACTCTTAGGAGTGGGTGGAGTTCGCATCAGGTCCCGGAAACTCAAGGAGGCACGGAGTCGGCGCATGCACTGGCTCAACCGTGAAACCAGGCCGTGAGTGGCAATGCTCCCTCGACAGCCAATGGATGAGAAAAAGTCAAAGCATGCTTCAACGACTTCTGTCTATGAGACTTCGATTTTCCCGAATGGCTCGATGACTTGGAATGCGATGACGACCACGGGCTCTGCGGCCGCTCCCGGGACTTGCTCTCAACTGGGACCTTGATCGTCGCACGCTGTGCATCGAACTGCCAGAAGCTTGCGGGATCGCTCCTTCAAGGCCTTCGGGTGCATGGTGTGGCAGTCGGGGCAGGCCTTTGCGTTGTGCCCGCGCTTGAGGCACTAGAGACAAACAAGGTGCGGGTCCGTCACCGACATCTGTCGGTGGCAGGCGCTGCAGGGCTTGGAGCCGGCCTTTTTGGATGACATCCCTAACACAATAATTAAAAACTACTACTTTATTTTTTAAATTTTATTTTTAAAGTTTTGTATAGCACTAGCTAGACCCGTAGATATCAGAGCGCTTCAAATACATATTGGGCAAAGCCAAAGGGCCTTACATTACCTAGAAGGCTGACAGTAATGCACCACATAATAAGCTGATTTAGCTATCTATCTTTAACCCAGTATTTCCTAAAGTGTCTTCCTATGCCCCATCATTACCATTAAGACCACCATGGTCTCATCCTCTAATTGGCCTCAACACTGCAACACAAATAACCCTTACTAACGCAATTACTACTTCTTCCATTCCTAAATATATTCATGCATTCTTGCTTGCTATATCTACTTCTTTAAAGATTATAAATACATTAGATTCATTGTGTTCCATGCTACTACCTTCCACAGTATACATAGCCATCATTACAAAGGGTACTTAGTCGATATTTCAATCACTCTCACAGAAGCCGATCATTTCGTTTTGCCTTTGTCAAAATTGTTAGGGAAATATTCACAAACCTACAGGCTTGTCAGTGTTCTATGTATTTGTCATTGTTACCCTTCCCACGTCCAGTCAATACCCCATTTGCTGCTCTGTATCCTAACTTTACCCCTGCTAAAAATCTATCAGTCTCTCCACAGTACTTCAATAGTTCAGTTAAACAGGCTCTCAACATCAGGGCCCATAAATAACTTAATTTTCATGCCATTTCAAAGGGCTGAAAGGAACATTGTGTTTTTATAACCCACTTTAATTTTATTCAGCTTACTAACTTTGGAAGACTGAAAGCCTGAGGTGGCTTTGACATGATTCAGACTCGAGACCAGCACATAATATCAGATGTCAAGGGTGAGCGTCTAAATACTGAGTGATCTCACTGGCTCATAACTTGATCATTTTAGTTCACCTACGTTTAACTACGTTTTACAGTGCGCTAAATAGCTTGAGAATAAGACTCTAAATTAAATAAACAAAAAATAAATGCTATTCAAAGTTAAATAAAACAACATCCAATTGTACATAACTGCTGATTTTGTACAGAGCTCCGCTGCCTTTTGGCTAGGTTTGCCTATAGAAATACTATATACATACATACTGCTTAAAATAAGGAAATAAGGTACGTACCTTCATTGTTAAAATTTAGGTAAAGAAAAGGCGCACAAAGAGAATCCAGACCTAAAGAAAAGAAAGGAACCAACTTTAGGTGTTATGCTTGCCTCAATGTCATACAGGAGTCAAACAGGGAAAAAAATACACTAGCTCGCTCATTTAGCAAGTTAAGCAACAAAACTACTCCATCAAGATTAAGTCAGTTCATAATGTTAGAAGGTTTGAAACAATATAACATTTTCAGAGCAGATCTGTAATTTACATGCATTTAAACAACTTTGCTTCACCCACAGAAGGTTGTATGCTTGATCATACCATTTGTCTTTGTCCTCGCCTTCAACGAACCTTGATAGGGCTCCTCTCGCGCTCTTATTGCGAGGGGCTGTTTGACTTGTCCTGAGAGAGTGATTTTGTTTTGTTTTGTTTGTAACTCATTTTATTGAGATATTTGGCAAGTAATAATTCATAAAAACAATAAGTAACCATATTACAAGTTCCTTAGTCATAACGTTCAATGGAATTCATAAATACATAGTTTTTAACAAGAATGGCTTATGCATACAATCTCCTAAACAGATTTCACCTTATAAGGAGATTGAAATTCATACATTTTTTTATTGAATTAACGACCGCCTAGAAAAATTTTGTGTCGCTCCCACTTGGACCACACACATCTTTTCTCAATCTTTAACTCCCTGCATTTTCGCCACCCACTCTTGAAATGTTGGAATGTTTTTAGTTTCACTTCTCTGGAGAGTCGAGGTATGAGCATAGAGATAAATAGTAGTTTACTATTGCTGTCTGAAACACCCATTAGGTAGCGAAATATCAAATAAAACCATTTGGGGATCATATGGCAATTGAATTTTTAATTTATCTACACAATCATCCAAAATCGGTTTCCAATAGGAATGTAAATTAGAACATCAAAAAATAATGTGCAAACAATTTCCTTAGATCACATGAAAAACAAATAACAGAGAGCTCAGTGTTGATCTTATTTAGAAACATGGGAGTGTGGTAAATTGGCCACTTTGCATAAAATTGCATTTTACGGAAACTGACCCGTCTTCAAACCGAAAAATTCATTTTGTAAATTTTATTCCACATATCCATTTTCACTAGTATATATATTCCTCTTTCTGCCATCTATTGGAAATTCTCATGACATTTTATGTCTCTTTTGCCTGGACTAGGTAAGTTCTCCAAGAGCAGACTGATCTTTCATTTGCCCTCTGAAATAACCCTTAAATCAAATCCAAACGAGTGACAAGTCGATGTGTGTCAAAATATATATATTATTATAGGACAACAATAGCCACCCTTTAAATTTCTCTTTCAAGGGGCCAATATCTGTCCAGGGTCGCCATGATCTATTTATAAAAAAAAGTCCGATAATTTACAAACCCATTGGCTTGTCAACTAGCTAGTATTATTTTATCCAGGAGTGGGATCTAGATTTACCGAATGTGAGATGGACAAAGAGAGGAGGCCAGGTCCTAGCCCTTAGCCTACAACATGGTCTAAGAGCTACAAACGGGAGAACAAGGTCTGATCCCAAAGGGGAGTGTACTTTCAACAGAAGTGACCACACAAGCAGAATTGATTATTGCCTAGTATCGCTTAATCTCTGGCCCGTAGTGGATGGCATGATGGTAGTAAAAAAAGTAGAGAGCGATCATAACGCTCTTGCACTTACTCAAAAAACTTGGTACTGCCCAACCTGACATTAGGGGGTGTCCGGAGTTGGGTGTCCTTTTCATCACAAATGACCAAAGGTCAATTAAATGGGAGTGGGTCGAGGAACACCCAGAAGCTTTAGAATTAGTTAAAAGTAAAGCACGTCGGGTGATTGAGGAACTAAGCCCGTTCAAGATGCTGCTGTTAGTCTGGGATCTTGTCACAAGTTGTTTTATATTGAAATGCGAGATATGCTAAGCCAGCCTCCAAAAGCACTGAAAAGGGTGGGGACACTCAATAGACCCGTTTCAGGCTGAGAACGCCTGGTATAATCAGCACTGCAGGGAAGCAAAGAGGGTGCTCATCTGTACATTAAAAAGCAAGGATCGCGCTTGCACCGGGGCCCACTGCTTTCCCTGGCTTCCTAGATGCGATGGGGCTGGCAGATGTGTGGCGTCACAAGCACCCCACTGCACAACAATTCACCTATCATTCACCGGTCCATAATAGTCTTTCCCGAATAGACTATTTCTTGCTGCTGGGTAGTGGGCTATGTGACATAGACTCCATTGACATAATGCCTAGAGGGATATCGGACCACTCCCCAGTGGTGATGACCCTGTCCAGTTGGGAACGAAAGTGCGCTAGGATTTACCCCATATACCCTAACTATCTGACGATCCCCAAGATCAACAAAAAGGATCTTAAAAAGGCAACTGCCTTCTATTTTGCTGAAAATGCAGCGTCGGTATCCTCTCCTTCGATCCTGTGGGAGGCATACAAAACGGTCCTGCGTGGCCAGGCAATAGCGTCCATCTCAGGACACAAAAAGGCACAACGGCAGGAACTTTCAGAACTGGAATTAACACTACACGCAGCAAACACAGCACATGTGTCGGACCCCATGGCAGACACCCTGCACACACTCAAACTGCGACAGCAGCAATATCAGGACCATCTTAAGTCACAAGTCGTAGACGACATCTCCGGCACGAAGCACAGGATATATGACATTGGAGACAAGGCAGGGAAGATGCTGGCCTGGCTGGATAAGAAAGGGGGGAGCACTAGGGGCATACAGCGATTATGCACACGTGACGGACTGCTGCGATCGCACCCAGAAGACATAATACACACACTAGCAGAGCACTTTCAGGACGTGTACACTCCTGTCAGGGATGTCACAGCACAGACTGCACTTGATTCCCTTCGACACGTGGAAGTCCCCACGCTGCCACCGGAGGTGGTCCGCGTACTAGAGTCAGATTTGACGGAGAAAGAAATACACCGAGCGATTCACGCGTTGCGGTCGGGGAAGGCACTGGGCCCGAACGGGATTCCCATTGAATGGTATAAGGTCATGTCCGACAAACTAGGGAAGCCTTTGTTGGCAATGTACACAGAGAGCCTGGCAAAAGCAGAGATCCCGCTGGATCAGCGAGTTGCTACGATCATAGCCATCCCAAAACCCGGTAAGCCCCCGACGGAATGCACATCATACCGCCCGATATCCCTTCTCAATGCGGAAGCCAAAATTCTCGCAGAACTGTTGGCCAATAGACTAATGAATCATCTCCACCTGTTGATACACCCGTACCAATCGAGCTTCATGCCCCACAGGAGCACGGCCCACAATCTCAGGCGGGTGCACGGGATCCTGGCACATGCCCCCTCACTAACAGAGGCAGCAGAGATCCTGTCCTTGGATGCCAAAATGGTCTTCGACATAGTGGAGTGGGAGTATTTGTTTGCAGTCCTGGCTCACATGGGCTTTGGCCCAAAATATATTGTATGGATCCGTCTTTTATATGCCAACCCAATCGCACAGGTCACTGCAAATGGTCATATTTCACAAACGTTCCCGCTGGCGAGGGGTACCCGTCAGGGATGCCCTCTGTCCCCCTTGCTTTTTGCCCTGGCTCTGGAGCCACTGGCCACAATGATTATGACGTCGCCGTTGTTAAAAGGGATTTGTTGGAAAGAGGGATGGGAAGACCGAGTGTCACTATACGCTGATGATATGTTGATTTACTTAACCGATCCGGACAGCGGCATTCGGGCACTCCTTGTACTCTGTGATGCCCACGGAAAGACGTCGGGATACACGCTTAACTGGTCGAAATCTGTGATATACGTACTGAGGGGACCGCAGCCCTCGCTCGCAGCAGATTGTCCGCTTCTATTGACTTCGGGCTCCTTTAAATATCTGGGCATACATATCACCACTGACGCAGCGGATTTCTTCGAAAAAAACCTAAAACCTCCCCTGGAGGGCCTGCGCGCAGACGTTAAGAATTGGGCAACTCTACCTCTGACCCTCCTCGGACGTGCTGCCCTCTATAAAATGATGGCGCTTCCAAGATTCATATACGCCCTGGAAAACACCCCATACCCGGTCGCGCCGAGATACTTCCAACAAGTCACAGTGTTGGTCTCCAACCTGCTATGGGGTAATTGGCCGGCACGGATTGCACACATCAAACTGACCAGAAGTTGGTACGAGGGAGGGATAGCATTACCAAACCTGCAACTATACTACTGGGTGGCGCAACTCAAAATAGTGAACCAATGGGTACACGCTCCGAGGGAAGACCCAGCCTACAGGACCGATAGGGCGCAACTAGGAACCAACAGCATGTTAGCGGTACTATATGACAGGCACCAGGCCACGAAGCTAATTGGACCCACGAGACACACTGCCATTCTGTGGCACACCGCACAGGCGAAGCTGGGATGGAAAGGCAAAATTACCAAACTCACCCCGCTCTGGCACACAAAAGCTCTGGGACGGCTAAGACAAAGTAAGGGATTTGCGCAATGGGACAGCATTGGGATATCTACAGTTGGGGACTTGTGGGATAAGGGCACTGTGATACTGTTTGCCAGGCTTCAACAACAATATGAATTGGGTCCACATGAAACTTACAGATATATACAGATTAGACACGCTTTACTGCAGGCAATACCGGCAGACACTGACGTTCCGGAGTCATTGCCATTAGAGGATAGACTACTTACTGATTACATGCAGCATAGTGCGACCTCCCTAACATACCGGAAATTGCTGAATAACCTAACAGACCCTACCCTGACACTGCGTGAGAGGTGGGTGGAAGACGTGGGTGATATCGATGACTCGGAATGGAATGAGGCTCTGGCATCACCGAAAGAGGTGGGAATTTCTGCCAAATTTAGACTAGTACAATTTAAAATCTTACACTGAGTTTATTATACTAGACTCATGCTACACAAGATACACAGGGCACCACACCCATTCTGCCTTCGTGGCTGTGGGGAAGAAGGGACATTATTACACACACTTTGGGACTGCCCACTTATAGTCGAATATTGGCGGCAGGTGATGCGCACCATCTCACAAACACTCCAGGTATCCCTAGTCCCGGAACCTCGCAAATGTCTCCTAAATATCTGGGAACCTACTGATCTATCCATTTATGGCCAAATCTGGGGTACACTGGCGATGATGGTAGCCAAGAGAGACACTGCACAGAGGTGGGGCGCACCGGACCTGCCCACAGTGTCACTGTGGTGTGGCAACATGGACATGCTAATGTTCACGGAGAGGGCGGTCTATGTACTTAGGGCCTACCCCAGTAAATGGAACAACGTGTGGTCGGCGTGGAATACATACAGAGGGGAGTTGTGTGACTCACTGACGGAAGATGACAGTGTTAGCTCTGATGAGGAGGAGGAGAGGGAATAGGAGAAACAGAGGGGATGAGACCTAGGCAAAGAGATAGAGATACAGCTCGAGTACTACAGACATCATGTGTCAACGCTATGGACCACCGAATCTGCACATTATGTAGCTACAGACGTGATGTTGGATATTGTGTGTGATATTAAACTTGAACTCAGTTATAAGTTTAGTTTTTTAAAAAAATGAAAATTCTAGACCTACTGTTTTTTCAACGTCAATGCAAATTCTTGAGAGTATCAATATAGAAATATGACGCCGCCGAACCTCAGGGTTGTCGGCCACTAGGCTGTGTACATATGAATGGTAAGATCACAGGAATGCAAATGTCACGGCCGGCCTGGATGGTTGTAGGCCAGTAATAATGTATACTCTAACTTGTCAAATAAAGGTCTTTAAAAAAAAAAAAGCAAGGATCGCTCTGAGGTTGTGAACTGCAGAGCCAAATATAGGCAGGCCGTTGAGAGAGCAAAAAAAAAATGGGAGGGTTCTCTCTGGTACTCGTTACACTCAGCATTGACAGACAAAGATCCCAAGACATTTTGGAGAAACACAAAACATTGGCTTAAGGGAAATAAGGCAGTCTTAGAATACACTGTGAAATCAGAAGAATGGGTTACTCATTTTAGCTCCCTTTATGGCAAAGGCATTAGAGAAACCATGGAGGACAGTGAAATGGGGGTTGAGGCCCGAGGTGGGAATGATGATACCATTGTTTTTTCCATCGAGGAAACCCAAATGGCGATTTCCACCTGTGTCCCCAGACGTGCTCCTAGCCCGGACAGAATTCCTAATGATCTATATAGGGAGGATAGATCTCTCTGGGTCTCCTATAATAACTTAATATCAAATTGGATTATATCTGGTGCTGACATACCAGCATCGTGGCAGATTGCTGAGATAGTGCCCATCTATAAACAAGCATTTGCAATGCCATAGGTCTCGCGTTAGGAAAGTTTGAGCTATTGGTATTGTAAATGATTTTTTTTTAATTTATGTGTTGGTTTTGAAAATAGCTAAATTAATAGCTTTGTCATTTACAATGCCAATAGTTATAACTTTCGCAAATGTGACACCTGTAGAATTTGTAATGCAATACGTTTTGTATTTATGTGACTTACATGTATTGCTATTACAAATAACAATGGCTTTTATTTATTTTTTAATAATTAATACTTAAATACAAGTTATTGTAATTTATAATGGCAATAGCTTAAACGTTTGTAAATAACTTTTGTGAAGATGATGTTCAGTGTATTTTAGTGTGACGAAAATACAAGAACAGAAGTGAAATATTAACATCTTTTTGTGACTTTTGTATTAAAGCTTGAAACATTGAGAGAACATATTTGAACCAGTGATGCTGTGGTGGTGCTGAGTGATGCTGTTGTTGCGCTGAGTGATGCTGTGGTTACGCTGAGTGATGCTGTGGTTGCGCTGAGTGATGCTGTGGTTGCGCTGAGTGATCCTGTGGTTACGCTGGGCGATGCTGTGGTGGCGCTGAGTGACGCTGTGGCGGTGCTGAGGGATGCATTCGTGGCCCCGAGTGATGATGTGGTATTCCTGAGTGATACTGTGGTGGTGCTGAATGATGCTGTGGTGCTGCTGAGTGATGCTGTGGTGCTGCTGAGTGATGCTGTGGTGGTGCTGAGTGATGCATTCTTGGCCCTTGGTGATGATGTGGTGTTGCTGAGTGATACTGTGGTGGTGCTAAGTGATACTGTGGTTTTGCTGAGTGATGCTGTGGTGGTGCTGAGTGATGCTGTGGTGGTGCTGAGTGATGCTGTGGTGGTGCTGAGTGATGCTGTGGTGGTGGTGCTGAGTGATGCTGTGGTGGTGCTGAGTGATGCTGTGGTGGTGATGAGTGATGCTGTGGTGGTGATGAGTGATGCTGTGGTGGTGATGAGTGATGCTGTGGTGGTGCTGAGTGATGCTGTGGTGGCCCTGAGCGATATTGTTGTGTGCTGAGTGATGCTGTGGTGGTGCAGAGTGATGCTGTGGTGGTGCTGAGTGATGCTGTGGTGGTGCTGAGGGATCCTGTGGTGGTGCTGAGTGATGCTGTGGTGGTGCAGAGTGATGCTGTGGTGGTGCTGAGTGATGCTGTGGTGGTGCTGAGGGATCCTGTGGTGGTGCTGAGGGATCCTGTGGTGGGGCTGAGTTATCCTGTGGTGGTGTTGCGTGATGCCTTCTTAGCCCTGAATGATGCTGTGGCGGTGCAGGGTGATGCTGTGGTGGCGCAGAGTGATGCTGTGGTGGTGCTGAGTGATGCTGTGGTAGTTCAGAGTGATGCTGTGGTGGTGCAGAGTGATGCTGTGGTGGGGCAGAGTGATGCTGTGGTGGGGCAGAGTGATGCTGTGGTGGTGCAGAGTGATGCTGTGGTGATGCAGAGTGATGCTGTGGTGCTGCTGAGTGATGCTGTGGTGGTGCTGAGTGATGCTGTGGTGGCGCTGAGGGATGCTGTGGTGGTGCAGAGTGATCCTGTGGTGGTGTTGAGTTATCCTGTGGTGGTGTTGAGTTATCCTGTGGTGGTGCTGAGTTATCCTGTGGTGGTGTTGAAATCCTCCATTTTCCGAGCACTGCGTCGCGTGATACCTGCTGCGAACAGCTAGCGTTTTATGGGGCTCGCAATGGACTAATGCAGCACACGAAACAAGCGGGCGTTAGAAAAGTAAGAAAGGTATGCATTCATCGGCCGAGTTCCCATTCCCCAAACATCTGCAGATTTCACAAGGCAGTGCAGTAAAACGCAAAAGATGCTGGTGTGAGCAAACTGTATTTCAAATGCAGATCTGTGACTTCACCCGCACTCCCTCAAAGGTCCTTTATAAATGGCGGTCTATGCTGCAATGTGTAGGCTTCCAGGTGTGAACACACAAGAGACGCCGAGGGTATGTGCGAGAAATAATGCACTTTATGCCGAAGGAAGCAAGAGTGTTTTCATTCAAGGTGTTAACAATATAACACAAATAGCAATAAAAGCTGAAAGCAAAACAATCCAAACCATCCAAAGAGCGAGCACAAGGTAATAAAACGCGATGCTAAAACTGTCGCAGTAAATCTTAAACACAAATGAAATCATATCCGTGTCTATGTTACAAAATAAATCCCTTTACATTTTTTGTTAAATTTTGAATGATTGTTAAATTTTGAATGGCTCCATTTTTGTGTCGTTCATTTAACAGGCGTTTACCCATATGATAGACAAAATAACGGCACTTTTAACAACACAGTGGTAAAGATCTAACCGTAGAAAGGGCAGGCTTATGGGGGATGGAAGTGTTGAGAAGTAACCATAAATAAATGCTCCGCGGAGGGGAAACTGGAACAAAGGAGGATGGCTCTGTCGGCCTTGTGCCACAGTGGCGCCTATTGTCTGTTTCCTTCTAACACTCCATCATACTACCATTCGAATGTAATTGCTACCAAGCCTCGCTGTCTGCATTTTTTACACATCAAACACTAAATAATGGGTTGTCGACCTTGCTGCAGGAACACCGGGACCATGAAGTGAACCATCCATTTAACAAACATTGTGCGAATAAGGAGGGAACTGCAACTCTTAGTTAAAGTGAAAGTACAATATGCGAGGCACAGACTGGGGGGAGCGGGAGGCGGGGGGCGGGGGAGCGAGCGAGTGGGAGAGAAGGAGCATGGTGGTGTGCGAGGCGGATGGGGGGGCAGGGGAGCAGGGACTGCAACTCTTAGTTAAAGCCGAAGGAAGCAAGAGTGTTTTCATTCAAGGTGTTAACAATATAACACAAATAGCAATAAAAGCTGAAAGCAAAACAATTCAAACCGTCCAAAGAGCGAGCACAAGGTAATAAAACGCGATGTTAAAACTGTCGCAGTAAATCCTAAACACAAATGAAATCATATCCGTGTCTATGTTACAAAATAAATCCCTTTACATTTTTTGTTAAATTTTGAATGATTGTTACATTTTGAAATGTTGTTTACCCTGCAATAGTTCAGAGCTATAAATAGATTTTGAATGATTGTTAAATTTTGAAATGGTCCTGTTTATGACCTGCGGAGCGAGGCGTTTCAAGAGCCAAGTGGGGGGGCGGGGGAGCGAGCGAGTGGGAGGGAACGAGCATATGGGGATGGGGTGTGAGGCCAAGCGTGCGCCTGGCGAAGCGTCACGCTTCAGTACACAACATGCATTGGGACAAATCCGCTTGTTCAAGAGTGTTATTTCCCCTGCAATAGTTCAGAGCTATAAATAGCTCGACCTAAAAAGGGGACTATGCCGGGAAGTTATAGGCCAATTAGATTAATTGATTCTCTCCAGAAAACCTTCTGTAAGCAGATACTAGGAAGGATCCAGGACTGGATGTCTGAGTGCCAAATCCTCAGAAATTTTCAAGCAGGCTTCCGCACAAACGTTAGTACTCTGGACCAGGTCTTTCGTCTTTTGTGTATCTACTGGAAGGAAGCAGAAGTAAAGGGGGGGGGGAATTATATGTGGTCTTTGTTGACCTTGTTCCCCAGGCTAGACTCTGGAGAGTATTGAATGACATGGGTTTGCCGGGCAACCTTTTAGATATTTTAATGAGACTTCATTCATCAAATGCGGAACAGGTCAGGTGGTGGGCAAACAACCAAGTAAAAAGAACCTTCCCAGTGCAACGAGGTGAGGCAGGGATGGGTGCTAGCCCCCACGCTTTGTACTCTTTTTATAAACAGGGTGGTAGATTTTATTGATAGAGATGGCTGTGATGCCCCAGAAATTGGTGTAAGAAGAGTGCTTGCACTTCTCTTCGCCGATGACACTCTTTTAATTTCTAAATCTCTGCAGGGTTTGCAACAACTTTGAATTGATTTTATAAGATTCTGTGATGAAAGGGGGCTGGTTTTAAATGAGGTGAATACAAAGTGTATGATTTTTAACAGGGGTATGGTAAAACTGTCCAAAAGACCTGTATTGGCTGGTGGAACTCAACTGGAGCAAGTTGAAGCTTTTGATTATTTAAGTATTCGTCTGACTCCATCGATTAATTGGGGTGCCTACATCGAGAAAGTAAAACATCAACAAATCCACCAGTGGGGGGCGTGGCCAAGCCGGCGTCGAAGATGGCCGCCATTTAGAGAGGCTCATAACATCAGCCAGGTCCAGCTGCATATATCCCCGGTCCCACCGACGCAATCAGCATCGAGACCCTTGCCGAGGACAGCAGGGGAGGCGCTGTCACTGTGGGCCCATTTGCGGCTTTCCAGCTCCTGCTGGAACCATACTTCTGTCGTGTGGCGTGGAGAACGGGCCTGCCGGCGCTGCTCCTTCGAGCAGCTGGGTGGGCCCGTACAGCGAGAGACTGTGCCCGACCAGTGTAACTGAGGCCGATACCATCTGGGCCCCTGGTGAGTCGGGCGGCGTTTCTGGGCTTTCCTGTCCACCCACCCCCAGCCCGCCTCTCGTTCCTGTGCCCGGTCTGGCTGCCCGGCCCTGTGTTTGGAGCATTCCGTTTATGACATGGTGGGGACAGGGGCCCACACGCCGGTGATATTGGGGGCTGGGGCGCTGGTGTGGTATTGCGGGCAGGCCCGGTGTGTGGGGGTGGGGCGTCCACTGGCTGTCGCAGCAGAGACACTCATGGACATCCGCTGGACCGCTGCCTGCCACATGTTAATGTTCTGTTCTCTTTACAGGACTGGGGCCACATTTTAAGACATCATTGTCCACCCAGCACTGATGACTTGCGGTCAGCTCCGCCTGGACCTCATAGAAAACCTGTTCATCCCTCCAGCATTGGGCATGTGAGGCCTGGTGCCCTGCTCTGCTTGACCGCTGCTCCTTCTTTAGTGTTCGAGACACTATTTCAGCCACATCCATTACCCGGCACGGCTACACTCCTGCGCCTTGGCACCCCCACGCAAATTACTGCGCACTACCTGCTCTCCCCGACCCACGCTACACTTGTGCCAACCGTTCCCTCAGTACCCACTTCCACCCGGGCGTTGCTTCGAAAGCATGAGTCGTAAGGACCCGAAACAGAGCACTTTGCCGTTTGGAAAAGCGACTGAGGGGACTGCGTCACACTCTCCTACGATGGCAGAGGAGGCACCGGAGCCTCCTGGAGCCTTGGTGGCAGCACTTTTGTCTGAGATGCGAGCAGGTTTTAGGGCACTGGACTCACGTTTCGACATCCTAGATCAAACTATTGCGTCGTCCAGACACATAATCGCCGGCTTGACGTGGTAGAGGCATGTGTGTCGGATTTGGAGGACGGAATGGCCCAATCTCGGAAGAAATCAGAGCGGACTGAGCGTCTGTTAAAGGAGGTGGCCATTAGGAACGAGTATTTGGAGGCCCCTGGACGACGCAATAACGTTCGCATTATGGGGGTCCCGGAGACGACTGCTACAGGCCGGCTTGATCTATTCGTGGAGAAACTGCTCACTGCCCTATTTGGAAGTGAATCATTCACCCCTGGATTTGTGGTAGAGAGAGCGCACCGGTCACTTGGCCCCAGACCAAATCCTGGCCTTCCCCCGAGACTAATCATTGCGAGACTATTGAACTTTCGAGACCGTGACACTGCACTTAGGATGACCAGAGAACACAACGTGATTGAGTGGCAGGATCCAGGCTGTCCTTTTATCCCGATTTCAGGAAGCAAGACAGAAATTTCAGGGAGTAGAGGCCACGCTGCGCAATCTTGGTCTTAAGTATGGAATGCTATATCCGGCAAGATTGAAAGTTGCCTTCTGAGGCAGGTCTAGAAGGCCCGCTTACTTCCCCGCCGCACAGCGGCTCGGACACCAGTGCGGAACTCTTTTCAAATTCAGGGCATGGTTAATGGTTTGGGAATGTCGGTTTGCTTTAATTGTTCAGTCCAGGGATATGGCACTGTTTACTGTTTCTGCTTTTTAATTGAGACGTCAGTTGGCCTGGCTGTTTGCGAGCTGCCTGCCCCCCTGCCCCCATAACCCCCCCCCCGGGTGTATCTCGTGTGTTTGGGTTTACTGCAATTTCTGGGGTCCATTCCTTGGCCTTCGTTGGTTTGCCTGATGATTGGGCTAGAAAATTCAATTGGGGTTGGCCACCTTCGGGATGGGTAGTGGCTGGGTGGTAGGAGGGGGATTAGGGGTTGTTACACACATTGTTATGGTTATTATTCACATTTTATGCTCACATTGCTTAACTCATTGACATGGCACACGCGTACTGACAGACGGCCATCTATACACTGGTTGAATGGCGCAGTTGGGTAACGTACAGGGTTCCTCGGCCGTCACCCTCATGTCCTGGAACGTCAGCGGTCTTAATAATACACGAAAGACGAGACAGGTTATACACTATCTGATGAGACTTATGGTGGATATAGCGTACCTGCAGGAGACTCACCTCCCAACCACTGACTCGTCGCGTTTTCGTTCCAGCTGGGGCGTCCACAGATTGTTTGCTAACTACAGCAATTACGTTAGGAGCACGGCCATTTTGATCCACGAGAGACTCTCTTTTACACTCCTTGATATTAACCGAGATCCCGAGGGTAGATATGTTATAGTTACACGGAATCTCTATGGCCGCAAAATTACCTTGGCGAATGTTTATGCCCCCAATATTGATGACCCTGAATTCTTCCGCAGTTTGAATGCGCGGCTCATAACTCACGACCCCCAAGCCCTTCTTTTGGGAGGGGACCTTAATCTGCTAATACACCCGGTCCTTGACAGCACCTCTAAAGCACCAGACACCAAGCCCCGGGCTCGGGGTGCCCGGAGAGACCTCTTCGTGCAGCATGCTTTACTAGACATTGGGCGACGGCAGGACCCCACTCTCACTAAGTACACACATCACTCAGGCCCACATGGAACCTGGTCTAGGATAGACTATTGGCCAATCTCACCCTTAATAGCAGACTGGTTTCTCTCTCACGCCACGCTCCCGTGCACGTACTCGGACCACTCACCTATAGTTCTGCATTTACAATTTCCTCGGCCGGAGGGTTACGAGAGACAATGGCGTTTCCCTGGTAGAGCTTTGCAGGATGATCTGTTTAAGGCTGAAATCCGGGAGGCGATAGAAGATCATTTTGAGCTTTATTCTGGCTCTGTGGACACCGTTGCGGTGCTGTGGGAGGGATTCAAGGAATTCATACGGGGAGTGTGCATCTCCAAACAGGGAGGGGTACTTAGAGATCTCAAACACACTTTAAATCGACTTGAACGTGTCATTGCTGCATTAGATTTCCAACTGGCGCGACAGCCTGACGCAGAGGCGCAAACTGCTCGCCTCACACTGCTTACGGAATACAGAGACACAGCTGACCGGGAGATTGACCAGGAGATTCTTTATATGGGGAAATACCACACGGCAACGCAGTATGGTGAGGGAGAACGCCCTGGTAGAGAGCTGGCTCACATGATTAGACCGCCTTACTGTAAGGCATACATTCCCGAATTGCAATCGTACACTGGCGTCACCCTCAAATCCACAGCGAAAATTCGGGACAAATTCCTAGATTATTTCACTACGCTATATGCGACCAGGGCAGGTCCCGACGGTACAGCACAAACTACGTATCTGGACAAGGTTGAACTGGTGTTTCTGGAAAAATATATGTTAGATTACATGGCTGAACAGATTTCCGTTGCGGGCATTGAACTGGCTATGGAAAAACCAAAGGAAATGATGGACGGAGCGTTGACAATACAAGCACTCACCCCCAGTCAACTGATCTGGGTTTAATCCATCACCGTTCTTTAGCCCACTCTGCCACCCCAGTTCAGACATGGCCATATGCAAATCAATCTGACCCTGTGCCTCATGGGAACAGTCCGGCCCGAACTGCCACGCCATGCCTTCCCTGGATCGGAAACAAGCTACCGAGGACCGGTTTCTTGCATTTCAGCCTTCTTCAGCCCGGCTTGCTTGAATCCAGTGGCAAAGTGAGTAAGGGACTCACGTCTGAGCATACCCTGACAAACTTATGGCGAACAAAGAAAAACCAAAGGAAATGATGGACGGAACATTGACAATACAAGCACTCACCCCCAGTCAACTGATCTGGGTTTAATCCATCACCGTTCTTAAGCCCACTCTGCCACCCCAGTTCAGACATGGCCATATGCAAATCAGTCTGACCCTGTGCCTCATGGGAACAGTCCAGCCCGAACTGCCAAGTCATGCCTTTCCTGGACCGGAAAAAAGCTACTGACGACTGGTTTCTGGCATTTCAGCCTTCTTCAGCCCGGCTTGCTTGAATCCAGTGGCAAAGTGAGCAAGGGACTCACGTCTGAGCATACCCTGCCAACTTATGGCGAACAAAGAAAAACCAAAGGAAATGATGGACGGAGCGTTGTCAATACAAGCACTCACCCCCAGTCAACTGATCTGGGTTTAATCCATCACCGTTCTTTAGCCCACTCTGCCACCCCAATTCAGACATGGCTATATGCAAATCAGTCTGACGCTGTGCCTCATGGGAACAGTCCAGCCCCAACTGCCAAGCCATGCCTTCCCTGGACCGGAAACAAGCTTTTTGAACTGGCTATAGACACCTTGCGAGGATCCTCAGCCCCCGGGCTGGATGGGTTCACTGATGACTTTAAAAAAGAGTTCAAGGATGTTTTGGCCCCTCAGTTAATTGAAGTGTATGCTTAGGCACTGGAAAAGCAGAATCTCCCCCCTACAATGCGTGAGGCGGTAATTATCCTGCTTCCGAAGCCGGGCAAGGACCACAGACAATGCTGCTCTTACCGGCCGCTGTCCTTACTGAACTTAAGACTACAAAATTTTGGCGAAGGTACTTGCCAACAAGCTTTCGCAACTGATGGAGTACATCATCTCCCCGGTTCAGTCTGGCTTTGTCCCCAAATGCTCTACATCCTTGAACCTCCGGACACTGTTTACTGTGCTGCATAGGATTCAACCTGAAATACCGGCCGCGGCGGTGCTCCTCGACGCAGAAAAAGCGTGTGACTCCTTAGAATGACCCTTCCTGGTGGAAGTTATGCAACGTATGGGCTTGCCCTATGGCTTCATTGAGACGGTTTCCCTGCTGTATATAGGCCCAACGGCAAGGCTCCGCCTGAACGGCACACTGTCCACGCGGTTTGCCCAATACCGTGGGACTAGACAGGGCTGCCCTCTGTCTCCCCTGCTGTTTATCCTGGCGATGGACCCACTGGTCAGGCATTTCCAAGAGCAACATCTGCATAGAGGTTTGCAGTTTCAGACAGGCCCACTTTTGGCCTCCCTGTATGCAGACAATACCATTCTATATGTCCGGGTTCCCCACTGATACGAGAAATAATCCGTTTTGGCAGGTTTTCGGGACTAAGCATCAACTGGCACGAATAGATCATATTCTCTCTAACGACGAGTACTGTTCAGTGGGAGTGTGAATTCCCGCTTGAATGGTGCCGTGCCACGGTGGAATATCTAGGGGTCCATGTCCACTTGGACACTGCTCAGATGGTCCTCTTAAATTATGGACAAACCTCCCAAAAGCTAGAAGCACAAGTGGAAAGCTGGCTGAAGTTGCCCTTATCCATGGTGGGCAGAGTAGCAATTTTGAAAATGGCGGTTCTCCCTAAGTTTTTATATCTTTTTAATAATATCCCTGTTCCCTTGACAGACGTGTTTTTTCAGACACTACCATACGATAGGGGGGGCTTTAATGTCCCTGACTTACAGTTGACCTACTTGGTGGCGCAGTGTCGCTATGCGCACGCTTGGTTTCATCCCGACGCCCGCATTCCCTTGCTAAGACCAGAGGCTGACCTAGTTCTCCTGGACAAACTGTGTGAGGTGTTGCCTAGCGGCTTTCCACGGGATAGGCATGACATCCAGACAGTGTCCACAACTGCTTGGGCGTGGGACAAACTGGGAAAGCGTACTGGGGCTCCGCTATTGTATTCCTCCGCATTACCACTTCCCAACGCTAGATGGATTCCGATCACGGGAGAGGCTACTGTGCAGCGCACGCTCACAACATTCGACATAAGGAAGGTGGGCGACCTGTTCCCTGGGGGTCACGTTCTTTCCATAGAAGAAGACAACAGAATCATGAACTGCAATTTAATGATGCGCTTTAACATGTGCAGAGTGAAGTCCGTGCTGCGTGCGACGTTCCCCACGTATCCAGTGGAACTAGATTCATTCCCCCCTCTTACATTGGTTCTGGAAAGCTCGGGTGGCGCTCACTTGATCTCTAAACTGTACAAAGCCTGTGTTCAGATGCTACCTGTAGAGGCCTCCAAACTTAGACGGGAATGGGAGGCAGACACGGGAGGGGAAATTTCGGGTGAACAATGGGCGAAGTGCTGCGAGGCCACCAGGGACATCTCACTCAATAGCCGGCATAAGCTATTGCATTTCAAATTTCTCCGCCGGGCCTATTTTACACCTACAATCACCCACAGGATTGACGCTACTAAATCACACCATTGCTTAAAATGTACATCCCCGCATGCTGACTTTATACACTTGGCCTGGACATGTCCCAGCGGTTACACACATATTGGTCTGCAGTACATGAGACTTTAGGGAAAATAATTGGGATCCCACTTGTCTTCCTCCCTGAAATCGCCCTTTTGGGGTTCCCAAGAAAGTTAGGAAATTGGCGTCCCTGGGGCTAATACTGGCAAAGAGGGAAGTGGCCATACACTGGGGCAGGAAGATGGCCCCTAAGTTGCAGGATTGGCTGATTAGCCTGACCTACTGCAACACAAATGCGGAAGAATATGCCAGCCTCATGCCATCGACATCCTGACCCAAGGACATTTGGGGACTGTTAAGGGCCTATCTAGAAACGACTAAGCAGCCTACCAGCTCACAGGTGGACAGTGGTATTGTGCCTGAAGGAGTGGGCTGAGAGAAGAGTGCACAGTCATACGACTGCGTGAGGGGGTACACAGTGAACACAACAGCATACCGATGCTCTGCACATTGGTCATACACGGAGAGCTTTCACTATGACACTGCGGATGGGATCGCTTTGAGGGATGGGGCTGGGGCCCTGTGTTTGTTGTAATATTGCCATTCCATTGTTTTGGATAATGGTTGCGATTGTGCTGCAACTGTCAGGAGCGTTATTCTTTTTCTTTTTGTGTTTGCCAATGCTATACTACATGCAATGTGAATACTCTCCTTTATTTGAAAAAAAAGTGTTAAAAAAACCCAAAAAACGAATCCACCAGAGTGCCCATATCAGTAAAATTCACAAGAAGACTGTCTACCGTCAAATTGCTCCGGCACTTGAAATTCACAACGTCATGGTCCTGGGGGGCACTTTATGGTGCAGAACTGTGGGGTATGGGCCTTTCTGCCAATGAAAACCGTTTTAGAAGGTTTTTGGTGGATTTCTATCTAGCTCCCCCCGATGCCTCTGTATATGGACCTTGCCCATAAACAATTGGCACACAAGCTGAATTATAAACTCTTGATGTTTTGGTATAGGCTAAGGAGTGTGGACAAACTAGAAACTTAGCAAGAGGCTTTGTCTGACCTTTTAAAATTTCCCAGGGTCACGTCAATTAGGTGTTTTTACGTCTTTAAGGGAACTGTTAGGGAGGTTGGGAAGGGAAACGTTCTGGTACGACCCGGAAAGTACGACCCAAGTACCAAGGGCAAAGCTTAAAGAACTGTATTGGGAAAAAAACACTTGTAAAGGATTTGACAAAACCAGCGACCAGCCTGACTTCTGTATTTTTGAATTTCAAATGTGTTCCCTATTTTGAGCCCAGTATTGACGAAATCATCCACCCCCTGGCACGTAAATTGTTCTTACGGTTCAGCTATAAGACCTTACCCACCAAACTGTTCTGTATTAAATGGTCTCAAAAAGTTTTTACTGATGATCTGTGTCCTACGTGTAAATCCTGCCCGGAATCTATTGTCCACTTACTTTTCTTTTGCCCTCATTATTCATCCTTGAGGAAAAATTAGATTTTGCTTTTGTGTAGAATGGAAGGCCCGGGACACTATCTCAAGGTGCTACCAATTCTGTGTACTGATTCACGAAGAGTAATGGTGTATGGCCTCTCAAGATTTTGGTACGCACTTTGGATCAGGCGTGGGAAATCATTTGCATGCAGCATTTGTATCTTTTTTAACCTTCTTGTACCATGCATTTGTAAACTATTTTATACCCATGTTGTTTTTATAATATTTATCTACCAATGTCTATTTAATTGCTCTGTGCTGCATGCTTTTATGATCTTTGTGATCGAAATAAAGTTGTTGATGATGATGAATGTAAATTAGAACATCAAAAAATAATGTTATGTTATGTTAAGATAAATTTGTAAAGCACACATACACCGGGGAGGTTTCATGGCACTACTTTGATTGATACCCAAGTCCTGGAGAACATTAAAAAAGCCTGACGGAATAGCCAAGTTTTAAGAAGGCTTTTGAAGCCAAGGAGATTGGTGCAAACGCGAATTTCAGAGGGGAGGGATTTCTAGAACATGGGGGCCAAAATGGCAAACCTAGCACCACCAGTGTGCTTTAATTTAAAAGAGGGAGTGGACAAAAATTGCTTGTGGGATGAGCGAAGATTGCTTGTGGGGGCGTACTTGTTAATCAAGTTGTTCACAAATTTAGGGCTTCTTCCATTGAGTGACTTAAAAATAAGGTATCCAACCTTGAAGGCACAGCGCTGGACCACCTGAAGCCAATGAAGTTTCTTTAAAAGAGGAGTGACGTGAAGGTGCCTAGGTTGATGAACAATCAGACGTGCTGCTGATTTTGTACCATCTGCAGCCGTTTAGATAAGTAGAGAAGGATGCCAAAGTAAAGCAAATTAGCATAGTCAACATGGGACATGGCGATAATCACCTGAAAACGAGCTTCATGGTAAGAAATCTACAGATCTTTTTTATTTTCCTAAACTGGAAAAAGCAGGTAGCGATTACCGACCCAATCTGGGGCTTCATAGTGAGGTCTTGACTGATTATTACCTCAAGGCTCTTAATGGCGCTAGATAGAGAGGGGGACTGACCCAGCTCCCTGGGCCAGAAATGAGGGCCCCAGGGATTTTTAGAAATACCACCTGTTAAAACCAACTACGTCTTGTCCAGATTGAGTTTTAGATGGTTACTGTTCAACATGGTAGACTAAAGGCGTGGACCGACTGAGAAGTTGCTGATGGAGAAAATAAGTTGAAAATCGTCAGCATAGTTAAATGTACAAACTTGGTGCTCTTTCAGGGCTCGGACAAGAGGAATAAGGTAAAAATTCATCAACAGGGAAGAAAGTGACTCCGCAAAAAATTCTAATTCTGGGGGCAGTAAACTGTGCAGTACAGACATAGCCTGGGATCGATTTTCTAAAAAAGGAGGTGATCCAGTCCAGAGCAAGTCCCGAGATTGCCGCGTCCCTCACAGGGTAAACCAAAAGATTATGGTCACCGTGTCAAAGGCCACGGAAAGATCAAGCAGGACAAGAGCCTGCGAAGAGTGTCCAACACTGTAAGGATCACAGCCTCAGTAGAATGAGCCAGGCGGAACCCTGCTTGGTGGGAATCAAGAAATTCGGATTCCTCCAGGAAATCAGCGAGGCATCTCATGACAGACTTCCAAGACCTTGGCTAGGTAAGGAAGAAGAGAGATTGGTCGATAGTTAGTTCAACTTAGCGGATCCGCGCCCACCTTCTTCAATAGGGGGACAACAATTTCTTTCTTAAAAGTGGCAGCGACGATACCCTGGGACAGCGACTCATTTAAAAGATTGAGGGTTGGACTGGGGAGGGCAGTAAAGATTTCCTTCAAGATGCTAGGAGGGCAGCAGTCGGTGGGGGAGCCAGATTAGACTTTAGAGAGGAGATCCACAAAGGTATGCTAATAGATTATTGGGAATTGCGTAAAGGTGCTATGATTTCGTGTGGTATGAGAGCTAGAGTCCAGATTTTGGCAAACCGGAATACTGGACTTTATTTTTTTTTATTTTGTCAATGAAGAAGGGATTCAATGAGCTGCAAAAGGTTTGGGAAGGCGTAGGCTTGATTGAAATTCTGTTGGGGTTAGACAACTCATTCACTATAGAGAAAATCTTCTTTGAGCGATTAGTTGCAGACAAGATTTTAGAAGAAAAGTATGTCGCTTTGGCAGTCAGAATAGATTTTTTATATGTTTTCAGGGTGTTCAAGTAAAGCCATTTATCTTCAGATAAATAGTTATGTCTCCACTTTCTTTCCAATTGCCGTAGGGCTAATTTTTGATTTTTCAGCTCGGTGTGAAACCATTTCTGAGGTCATGACGACGAGTGGCATGAATCTTACTGAGGGAAGCAAACTGTCGCTAGCAGCCAGTAGCCAGCTAGTTAACTGTGCATCAGCCAAGTTAATAGAAGAATTAACAGGAGGAGTAGAGTTAGCAAGTGAATCAAGAAATGAAGGTTTCTTGCTCTTATTCCAGTTTCTACGTGTGCCACCTCCTCAGCTGGGGGTTTTGGTCGAAAAATGGTCATGAATAAAGAATTTAATTACATGGTGGTCTGACCATGTACACGGTGAAACTGATACAGGGGACATAGTAATGTTGACTGTGCAGACCTGGTCAAGGATATACCCCTTAATATGAGTGGCCATGGACACCTGTTGTGTAAGGTTCAATCCTTTAAGTAACTCAGCAAGTTCAGCCGATTGTGGACCGCCAGATGTTTCATTGGCCCAATAGTTAAAATCACCAATCAGTATGACCTTCCCATAGTTAGTAACTAAATGCCCAACCTGTTCACACAAAGAATGAGGGAAAGAGGGTATCCTTTGAGGGAGCCTATAGAGCAGGACGCATACTAAAGGGGTGGTATCAGATTCTAATTCAAATTTTATTACCAGATTATCGACAAAGGGTAGATCTAGAGGGGTTAAAACGGTATATTTACAGTTGTGGCGTGTGATAATAGCTACTCCTCCACCAACTTTCCCCTGGGGACGGTTGGCTTGGATGATGTGGTAATCCAAAGGGAGTGCAGCATAAATATCTGGTGATGATTCCTGAGATAGCCAGGTTTCAGTGAGCAGGAGAAAGTCTGGCTGCTCGAATTTAAGCAAAAGAAAAATGTCCATTTGGTGCTTAACCATCGAGCAGGTTTTCAAATATATAACAGAGAACTTACGAGCGCCGCTGCACTCTTGAGTCTGAGGTAAAACCACCCTATGAGTACCACAGAATTCAGGAAAAGCTGCTCTGGACGACAAAAACCTCTGTGCAGTCAAGTTAGAATAGGTGAGGGTATTAAGTTTGGCAGAGACTTCGTGCAATGCTATCAACTCAGAGGCGGTGTAGCTAATTTTATTTTGGGCATAATAACAGGTCCCAATCTTGTTAATTTTATTCCACTTATCCATTTTCACTAGTTTATATTCCTCTTTCTGTCATCTATTGGAAATTCTCATGAACGTTTATGTCTCTTTTGCATTGACTAGGTAAGTTTTCCAAGAGCAGACTGATCTTTCATTTGCCTTCTGAAATAACTCTGAAATCAAATCCAAATGAGTCATGAGCCAATGTGTGTCAAAATATATATAATATTATAGGATAACATTAGCCACCCTTTAAATTTCTCTTTCAAGGGGTCAATATCTGTCAGGGGTCGCCATGATCTATTTATTAAAAAGTCTGATAATTTACAAAACCATTGGCTTGCCAACTAGTTGGTATTATTTTATCCAGGAGTGGCTGATCCTTCTTGTTATTATCCTTAAGACCAGTGGCAGCATTTATGTAAGGAATGATGACATTTAAAAAAAAGTGACCTTTGCTTTAAAAAAATATTATAAATCATTATACTGAACATTTGTTAGGGGATTTTACCAACACCATAATACCCTCTAGCCTTTGATCTTTAACTATCATTTAGTCACTATTGCAATATCTGTGTGAAATATACTTATTTTCATATCTGTAATATACATTTAAAAATGGTACATAGTAATATGTTTTAATATTCAGGAGAGCTAATCCACTGTGTGCAAGTGATTTGTATAAAGTGGCAACTGATAATCTAGAAGTTATTTTTCCCATATTAAGTAGGATAACAGACTCAATTTCTTAAAAAACAAAACAAAAAAACAACAACATTCTGTGTGAATGGGGCAGCCAAAAAAAAGCTAAATACAGGTAAAACTGCCATGCCAATAAGAGTGACTTGATGAAAGAATCAGTTCAGTTCAATAGTCTTTATTCAGTCATAACAATGACCATACAAATATAGAGTAAAAAAATACATTGTACATCAATCAATCAATCAATCATCGCAATTTATATAGCGCACTACTCACCCAGAGGGTCTCAAGGTGCTGGGGGAGGGGGGTCCGCTACTGCTCGAACAGCCAGGTCTTGAGTTGCTTCCTGAAGGCAAGGTGGTCCTAGGTCAGGCGGAGGTGGGTGGGGAGGGAGTTCCATGTCTTGGCGGCGAGGTAGGAGAAGGACCGTCCCCCTGTGGTGGCTCTTCGGATGCGGGGGACGGCGGCGAGGGCGTGGCTGGTCGTTCGAAGCTGGCGTTTGGGAGCGTAGAAGTTGAGGCGGCTGTTGAGGTATCCTGTGCCTTGGTTGTGTAGGGCTTTGTGTGCGTGGGTGAGGAGACCGAAGGTGATTCTCTTGTTGACCGGGAGCCAGTGCAGGTCTCTCAGGTGTCCGGAGATGTGGCTGCGACGGGGGATGTCCAGGATGAGTCGTGCTGAGGCGTTCTGGATCCGCTGGAGTCTCTTCTGGAGTTTGGCGGTGGTTCCAGCGTAGAGGGAGTTGCCGTAGTCCAGACAGCTGGTGACGAGGGCCTGGGTGACCGTCTTCCTGGTCTTGGTGGGGATCCACCGGAAGATCTTACGTAGCATGCGCAGGATGTTGAAGCACGACGAGGAGACGGCGTTGACTTGTCTGGTCATGGAGAGGGAGGAGTCCAGGATGAAGCCCAGGTTGCGTGCGTGGTCTGTTGGTTTGGGTGCGCTGCCTATGGCGGGGGGCCACCAGGAGTCGTCCCAAGCGGCGGGTGAGGATCCCAGGATGAGGACTTCCGTCTTGTCCGAGTTCAGTTTCAGGCGGCTGTTCTTCATCCATTCGGCTACCTCTTTCATCCCTTCGTGAAGGTTGGCTCTGGCGGTGTCGGGGTCGTTGGTAAGGGAGAGGATCAGTTGGGTGTCGTCGGCGTAGGAGATGATGTTGAGGTTGTGCTGGCGTGCGATGTCTGCGAGGGGGCTCATGTAGACGTTGAAGAGGGTTGGACTGAGCGAGGAGCCTTGAGGAACGCCACAGATGACTTCGGTGGCTTCAGATCTGAACGGAGGGAGGCGGACTCTCTGTGTCCTTCCGGCGAGGAAGGAGATGATCCACTCCAGTTCCTTCTCCTGGACTCCGACGTTGCTGAGGCGTTGTACTAGGGTACGGTGGCAGACCGTGTCGAAGGCCGCGGAGAGGTCGAGGAGGATGAGGGCCGCTGTTTCTCCGTTGTCGAGCAGCGCTCGGATGTCATCGGTGGCTGCGATCAGGGCGGTCTCGGTGCTGTGGTTGGCCCGGAAGCCAGACTGTGAAGGGTCGAGGGATCCGTTCGTCTCGAGGAAGGCGGCCAGCTGCTTGTTGACGGTCTTCTCGATGGCTTTTGCAGGAAACGGGAGCAGCGAGATGGGGCGGTAGTTCTTGAGGTCGGTGGGGTTGGCCGATGGTTTCTTAAGTAGGGCGCTGAGTTCGGCGTGCTTCCAGCTCTCCGGGAAGGTAGCGGTGTCGAAGGAGTTGTTGATGATGTCCCGCAGGTGGGGTGCGATGACAGCGTCAGCCTTGTTGAAGACGTGGTGGGGGCAGGGGTCGGTCGGAGATCCGGAGTGGATGGAGTTCATCGTGCGGACTGTGTCTTCGGTGCTGATCGGAGTCCAGGCGCGGAGGGTGGTGGTGGGGGGCGGTGGTTTGGTCGTGGCGTTCGTCGGTTGAGTGCTGAAGCTGTTGTGTATGTCCGCGATCTTGTTGTGGAAGTAGGAGGCGAGGGAGTTGCAGAGGTCTTGCGAAGGGGTGATGTCGTTGTTTCCGGCGTTGGGGTTGGAGAGCTCTTTGACGATGTTGAAGAGTTCCTTGCTGTTGTGTGCGTTGTTGTCCAGTCGTTCCTTGAATGCAGTTTTCTTGGTGGCGTGGATGAGTTGGTGGTGTTTTCGGGTGGCGAGCTTGAGGGCAGTCATGTTGTCCGGTGTTGGGTCTCTGCGCCAAGTTCTCTCGAGGGCTCGGCAGTTCTTCTTGGAGCTCTTGAGTTCGTCGGTGAACCATGGGGCTTTCTTGCTACCGGGTCTGCTAGGCAGGGTCCTCAGGGGGGCGAGCTCGTCTGCGCAGTCGCTGATCCACTTCGTGAGGTTGGTGGCCGCCTGGCTAGGGTTCGTTGTGCTGGTGGGAGGGTTCATGCTCAGGGAGGTCGCGAGCTGGTTGGCTGTGATCTTGTTCCAGCTCCTGCGTGCAACCTGTTGCTGGTGGTGGTGGGTCGTGGTCCTTCCGAAGCTGAAGTGGACGCAGCTGTGGTCCGTCCAGTGGAGTCCGGTGGCGTGGCTGAAGGCGATATCCTTGCTGGAAGAGAAGACGGGGTCGAGTGTGTGTCCGGCGTAGTGGGTGGGGGTGGTTACCAGTTGCTTGAGTCCGAGGTTAGCGAGGTTGTCCAGCAGGGTGGTGGTGTTGCGGTCGTTGTTATTCTCCAGGTGGAAGTTGAGGTCCCCTAGGAGGATGTAGTCAGCGGAGCAGAGGGTGTGCGGGCTAATGAAGTCGGCGATGTCTTCGCTGAATTGTGTGCGTTGTCCCGGGGGTCTGTAGATGAGGGTGCCTCTGAGGGTGGTCTTGGGGTTGATGTGGACCTGAAAGTGTAGGTGCTCGGCGGTTGCGAGGATGTCGTCGGTGTGGGTCGTGATGCGGATGGTGTTCCTGTGGATGATGGCGATGCCTCCTCCGGTGTGGTTGATGCGGTCCCTTCGGATGATCTTGTAGCCGTCTGGGATGGCGATGGCGATGTCGGGCGCTGAGGAGGCGTTCATCCAGGTTTCCGTGAAGAAGGCGACGTCTGGGGCTGTGGTGTCGAGTAGGTTCCAGATCTCGATGGCGTGCCTGTGGACGACGCGGGTGTTGAGCAGGATGCATTTCAGGTGGCTGCTGCTGTTGCTCGTCTTGGTCTTGGTTGGTGCTGGAGTAGTGCAGGTCTGGAAGCAGGTGAACTTGCAGGAGTTGCAGCAGAAGGGTCCGTGGGTGCGTCTCGGGTGGCTCGGTACATCACATAATGTTTCAAATTCAGAGGTTATTAAAAAGGCTTCACACATAAAATAAAAACAGATTTAAAACATCATTAAATATAATTTATGTATACATTTACCCAACTGTATAAAATGACTGTATTAGCACCATGGTGACTAGCACTCATTTAAAACCATTGACAATCTCATCAGGGCTAAAATAAGTATCCTTGTGAAGCATACCTCCTCCTCAGTTTTATTGCAGACAAGATATAGTTGAGGACAGTATAATAAATCGCAGGAGTATTTAAACATTTTAATAAGATCAACCACTCTTGGTGTGATGTCAAGTGCTTGTGCTTTATCTGTGGTCATAAGAAGCGTCTTCTCAAGCTACTATATAAGGTGCAAATAAAGGTGTTGTTTGAGGTGAGAAACTATTGCATGGACAGCCCGAAAGAGATTCAAAACAGGAGCCAGGTTTAGGGAAAGTAACCAAATAATGAAAGGAATGTAACCTGAACCTCATGAGATAAAATCTATGTTCTGGTTTTTTCACCCAGATTAAATACTGCTCTATCCCAAGTGTTGTGGAAATAGGCAAATAGGTAAGAACTGAAGTTAAATGACTGGACTGTGGGATTCCAATCTCTTCCACATTTTTATATTGCCTTTTCCGCAAAACACTGCTTCAGCGAAGTTTTATAAAAAGAAGAGGGAGGAAGGTCTCTGACAGAGGCATGTTTTCCCAACTTTAATTAGATAAAAAGATTAGTTCACACTGGTGAAAAACACCTGAAAACAAGTGAGGCCACTTCTGCTCAGGCCCCCTGACCCCCCTCAATATGCATACATTAATTAACATTAATGGGCCAGCCCAGCCAGAGAAAGGGAGTGACACCTTGCCCGTTGATAAAAGGGAGGTAATAGACCCCCATCTGCCTCCAGAAAGGCCACCCAGGAAACCACTGGGTGGCTGGCGGCATCCGAACAATACAAACACTGCCCAAATCGTCCCCCAAGGCTGCCCAAAAGAGCAGCCCACAGCTGAAACTCGGATATCGGCCCATCGCCCATTGCCTGAGTGCCCGCCTTACCAAAACGACCCTGGTAGATGTGTAGCCTTGGCCACGATTCAGCGCTCCACAGGGACGGGGGTGCTAGCGGTCCCGGACCTTGACGCATATTACCTCGCGGCACAGCTCCAGTGGTGTGTGAGGTGGTTGGCAGCCAGTAGGAACCCAGGAGGGGCGTAAAGCCCATTTGCTCCAGAGACCCCAGAGCTGGCGAGAATACTATTAAGACTGAAACGATGACTTCTTCGCAGACACTGAAGGGACAAAAACAGTGACACAGTGCTGGACCACATGGTTACTCCCCAGACTTACCACTGGAAATGCTCAGGTACTTACCGTATGGAGGGAACTGGGCATGACTAAACAACCGGAGGGAAGCAGGAGCGACTGTAGTAGGAGACTTATTTCGAGACTCCAAGAGGCTTCATTTTGAGGACTTCCGCGAGGAGTTTGACCTCTCCCGAGGCCACTTCTTGATGCACAGAGCCCTCACCGCGGCATTCAAGAAACATTGGGGCACTGGATCCACGGAGCCGAGGGCACTAGATTGCTGTAGATATGTGCCCTGTCGGCAGTTAGAATCAAAACGGTCTCCTGTATTCACAGGGCGATCTGTAGTGAGATCCAGAGACCCATGGAATGATTGCGGCTACAGTGGGAGGAGGATCTGGAAGTACCGATTACAGAGGAAAGTTGGGGAGCCATTGTGGAAAGGACCCTTAAGATATCCAGGAATTCACCACTTAAGTTGATAAACTATTATGTATTACATAGGGCGTACCTCACACTCGCATGAAACAGACGATACTTCCAAGCAGAAAAGGCGTCTTGCCCTAGATGCGAGGACAGAGATACACATACACTGCACATGTCCTGGGACCGCCCTGATCTCCGAGCGTTTTGGGAGGAGGTAGTAAACACTGTAGGAAATGTTATAGATAAAGAGATACCACACACACCAGGCCACTGCTTACTGAGGTTGGTTCCCACACATGGCCAATATGAAAGTTACCGGGAGGTTCCAGGACCTTGCATATATATTAGCTAAGCGAGGAATCGCTAAGAATTGGAAGTCGACAGGGGGACGGAGAATAGAGACTTGGAAAAGAGAACTGGAGAGGTGGGTAGGCACAGAAAGCTGAATCCAACTGAGAGAGGTGCGATGGGGTATAAGAACAATGGCAACTGCAAGGGCATAGGGGAGGCTAGTGGACGAAATACAGGCACTAGACTCGGATGAGACAGCAGCAATCCACCCGGATCCACTGTCGCCAGAAAAGCAAGAAGGGGCGATGGCCCAAAGCGAATAAGGGAAGGTAAATAGCACATGGCCTTCCTAGCTATAAGCCAACCCCCAATGAGTGCAACCAGAATGAGGGAATGTTAGATGAAAATGTGCTTATGTATCTTGAACACATGAGAATGGTAATATGCCTAAGTAAAATGCCAATAAAATCTATTTAAAATAAAATAGCAGCCTTGGACAACAGATGGTTTGCTTCCTGCAACAGGAATGCTGAGTGTTCCTTTAAACTTAGAATCATATGTTCATTGTACATAACACATAATCAATAGGATCAGTGAGATTACATGGGTTTCATTAAATGACAAGAATGGCCAAGATGATGCTGCTCTGGTTGAAAAATCTCAGTCAATACATTTGCTTTAGTCTCGAAAATTGACAACTGCAATTGTAGTGTTTCATTTACCCTCTGAATCACACTACAAACAAGGCACTTTCTTCTGTTGGTGGCCTGAGGGGAGAGTCAAGCTACATTTAATCATCATCAACAATCTTCTACGAAATATTGGATGCCTCTTGTAGTGGGCACAGATAAAAGTGAAAAAAGAGCATGAATTGTCTCTTGGTGCTAGCTTTGAAGCAGATCGTTTTTATTGAAAACTGGTTGTATAATGAGGTTTCTCATTGTGATTTCATAGAGTGTAATGGTCCTGGGGTGGGCCGATGTAGGGTCAGGGTCAGAGATCAGCCTTTGGACCAGATCATTGATCTGTGCCAGCAGAGATATTCTGATGCCTGTATGGAAGGAACCAGTGTAGACATGGGTGCTGAAGAGGAGGTCAGTATTAGTGTTGATATGTGCCTGTAACAGATCTCTAGTGGGTATATGGCATCCGGGGTGGAACAGTTGTATGACAGGATGAGGTAAAGTTCCATTTAGCCTTTTTTTGTTTATCTATGGACTATAACTTTAAATAAAACTTTGAGCAGGAAGCAGATTTTTTGCAGGAGCAGACTTGTGACAGGGACCGCAACAGGTCTCCAACATGAAGCAGGAGCAGAACCTAAACTAGTCTTAGCAGGGAACAAGATGGGTGGTGAGGAAAGCTCTCCCAGATAGTGAAAGTGTATTGCCTGAATTCCTGTGGTTGAAGGGTGGAGCCCCAGACATTGAAGTGAGGAGGATGGAGTAAGAGATATGTTAGGAAATTCCATTAAGACTAAGTTATCAAAAGCCTGCTACTTTGTTCTTACTGAGCACTGCCATGTCTTGAATTGTAGGAGTGAGTGGTGGGACTGCAGATTCTGATATTCAAAATTATGAATCTTCTAGGCCAGTCCTGACATTTTATATGCTTACAATTACTGCTTCAGTGAGGCTGATCATAGCCAGGTGCAGATAACCCACAGTTCATTGTGTCAATGTTTAGGTACTACTGCTTGGATCCACACCCAATGCACAAAGGTTGTATCAAGAGAGAAACCTAGGTATGATATTTTAAATAAAAACTTATAAAATAGTTGTGTACCATCTTAATAGTGGCAGTAGTTCTCCTACCATAACCAGTATTGATAATATTGACCCCACTGGAGAACCTGACCTATTGGTAAGGTAAAACAGTGCTTTGTATTTCAGAACAGTGGAAGCTTCTATCTCTAATGTCCCTGCTTCCAATGAAGTAATTTCCAGCCTGCAACACCTATCACACCAGGCTTGGGGGTCACGGCGTAGCACTAGACCACGCCACGAGACGCTTCCAGTCAGCGCTGCCTGCCTCCGCCGCCGCAGCTCACCAGCGGCCTCCGAGAGGGGCCGGGAAGCCCCTAAAACTACACTACCCAGCGTCCCCTGGTTCGCGGGGGCGCCGCCAGACCACAGTCACTTCCACCCGGAGGTCCATTTCTTCCAGCACTTCCTCCCGCGTCGCGGGACGCGCGCGGGCAGCGCCGGTCCGGGGCAGGAAGAGGCAGGGCAGGGCCACTCCGCTAACATCTGCTGCTACAAATGGGTAAGAGAAAGAAAAATCGGACTATGGAGGAGGATGGAAAAAACGCTAAAGTACCAAGACACTCCAACTCTATTATGATCTACCTCTCCTCTGCTGTGGGGGCCTTAACCAAGGAGATTGCTAATGCTGAGCATGAACTGGGCATCTCATCTTCCTCCCTCCTCAATACTGTACCATCCCAACCTTTGGTGGACGATGTTTCAGGCTCTACTAACTTCCCCTGGATCCTGTTGTCACCATAGTTAATCCCCCCCCTCCGGGTCAAATGAGCAAAGATACCACCCCTGCCTTGCCTGCAAACCCCCTTAGACTGAACCCCCAGATGGGACCTGAACCAGCTAGACGGAAGAAGGGGAAAAGCGCCAATACGACGATCACCACTAGTGAAAAATCGGACTTTTTAGGAGAAAAACTTGAGGAACTCTTTGTGGCCAGGATTGAACCCCTTTTGGTGGGAATTGCTAAAGACATAGTGGACACTTTAAACACCTGCCTGGAAGGCCTTTTAAAGAAATGCTCCCTCATAGATAGACTTGTAAACTCTTTACCCCCCAATATTGCTTTACTTAGTAAGGGCTTGACTGGGGATGGTGTAGGGAGCTTGACATCAGCAGGCAACACGATAATTACACTCCCCCAAGTAGGGCTACGAATGAGGATGTTAGCCCGGAGGTGTCTAAACCTGCTCCCCCCGCCCGATGGCTTGTGTTTCCAACATGGGGGACCAGACATCCTCCCTACCCCAGAAGAGTCCACCCCCCCAAAGGAATGTTACCCCAAGCACTTACAAACTTAATCTACCCCCAGAGGCCTCCCCTCTGGTAGCAGTGTTCATTGGGGTCCCACCACTTATGGAGGGGGAGAGGGAATCAACCCGGGATCTTATGGCTAAGGTGCACAAGTGGTGCTCTGAGAAATGTTGTGGGGAGAACACTGCAGATATGATTATCCATGCAAGGAGGGTGGGCTTGATCGGTAAACAACCGAAAACTACGCATGTGGATTGCGTGGTAATACATTTCTGTAGGGCCGACCTAGCCGATAGGCTGTTTTGGGACGGCTCGGTGATCTCTAGTAGGGACCACCTGAGACCCGTTCCCTTGGGCTTTTTTTACCAACCCCCATCCTGCACTAAACACACAACCAACTACCAAGCTAGATGGCAGGGTCTGAGGGCAGTATCAAGGCGGAGCAATGTCCAAGACAGCATAAAACACACAACCAACTACCAAGCTAGATGGCAAGGTCTGAGGGCCGTATCAGGGTGGAGCTATGGCCAAGACGGCATAAAGACACATCTCGTTATGGACCCCAGTGCCCCGCTGACAACACGCCCCCAGGCTCCACAGGGTTTAGTAGAGGATGGTGGGCTGGTTATGAGCAACCATTATGCCCCCCTGTCTGGCTTAGACGACACAGATTGACTACTAAACACAGCAATAACACCGACTGAGGGGAGTAGCAAGCCAAATGAGGCTGCAGCATGTAAAATCCTCAGTTGGAATGTCGCAGGAATTAGATCTAAAATTGGCGACACTGATTGGGTTAGATTTGTCTCCGAACACAAAGTTATTGCCCTTCAGGAAACCTGGGATACCTCATCCTGCTTTTGGTTGGATGGGTTTGCAGGTTTCACTGTAGCCGCAACCCCCAGTAATGCAGGCAGAGCTAGGGGAGGCCTTCTGACCCTATTCTCACTTGACCTTAAAGGGCCTTTAAGGCAGATTGAATATGATTCCCAGAATTTCTTAATTGTTGAAAGGGAAATTAGTCCCACTAAGAGTACCCTGTTTATACATTTTTATAATTCAGGTAATAGGGATGGTTGTGGCGATAACATTGTCGCCCTCGATTCCTTCTTAAATTTAGTTAGTCACAATACTCACATAAATTATGAATATGTGCTCATGGGCGATTTTAATATTAATCCTTGTGAATCTGGGTGTGGTTTAACTGATCCTATGGTGACAACGGGACAGGAGGGGCCCCACTTTGAGCATACCAAATCGGGTGAAGAACTGGAAGAACTTTTGGCCAACTTTAACTTTTTTGAACCAACGAATACGGAGGGGGAGTCCAGAACACCTACCTTTAAAGGGTCAGTCCCGGGTACAATAATTGATTATATATTTGTGACCCCAGTCATCCTTAACCGTGCTATTTCTTACTACACAGTCCCTTCTTACCCTTAGTGACCACAATCCTGTCCTCCTGGAGGTGGCGTGGGGGGATTTTATGGGCCCGATGCCGGGGCAGGCCATTACAGGGCCTGCTCTACGCACAATAGATCAGGGAAGAAGGCTTAAGTGGGCAAATGTGGTTCCTAACAATTTTTATGCTGACATTTGCCCGCAAATTGAGGACCAGGTTATGATCTGTCAGAACCCAGTTTCCCAAGACAGCGAAATAATGGACGCCTTCCAAACCATATGTTGTAAAATGTCTTCAAACTCACTGTAAAACTGAGGAAGGGGGAAAATAAACACTGTCGATGGTTTGATGCCCCATGTTCAAAAGCCCATAAATCTTTAAAAATGGCGCTTAAAGCTAACCCAAGGGTCAGGACAGATATCACAATCCTAAGAAAAGATTATAAACGAGCCATCAAGATCAGACAGGATAAAATCAAAAATGAGGCTTGGAGAACCTACTCTCTATTGATATCTTGCGGGACAGTAGGCAATTCTGGGCCGTAATTAACCAGCCTTACTTCTCTGGTTCGCCTAACCTAGACACGGACTGCGTCATCCCGGATGATAAGTGGTTGGCACATTTTAGCTCCGTCTATGGAGATAATTGAACAGTTACCCAGCCACCCAATATGACTGTCCCCGAGGCTATCCCCATGTGTTTTAACAGGGCAGAGGTTGAAAAAGCTATTCGGGCTACTACTAGGAACAAAGCCCCTGGGCCAGACGGGGTGCCAGCTGATTTTTACATACACTCTCCAGAGTTATGGGCAGGCATCCTAGCCAATGTATTTACAGCTGCAAACAGCAACCCCCCCCCCCCCAACCACATGGGCAACCACCACAATAGTTCCCATATTTAAGAAGGGGCAACGGGATGACCCAGGTTGTTACAGGCCTATATCCCTTTTGGACTCTGCAATTAAGATCCTAGGCAGAGTCCTCTTGGCTAGGTTAAGGGATAGTCTGGAGAGCTGTGGTGGTTTGGCCGACATTCAATACGGTTTTAGAGAGACGAGAGGCAGGATAGAGCAGTGCTCCAATCTACACCTGTTGATATCAAAGTACACGGTGGCCAAGGAGGGGTCTCTGTACCTAGCGTTCATGGACCTCTCCTCGGCCTTCGACCTGGTGAACAGGTCCAAGCTCTGGGACATCCTCCTGAAGATTGGGATCGATGAGGCACTGGTTAGGTTCATGGCCTCACTTCATCAAGAGCTTTTTGCAGTGGTGCGGGTCACAAAAGAAGGTAGATGCACGTCCCGTTTTAACTCTATGCGAGGGGTTAGGCAGGGCTGCATACTGGCCCCCCTGCTTTTTACAATCTATATCAACGGCCTAGGTACCCATCTAGATGGAGCTGCCAGAGACGTTCCGCGTGTAGGTGAAGTTAAGATCCCTGCTCTCCTATACGCGGACGACGCGGTGCTGATAGCTCGCACCGGCGTCTGTCTCCAGCAGCTCTTGGACGCATTTGGTACCTTTATGGACCAACTAGACTTGAAGGTCAACTCAAACAAGTCACACACCATGGTTGTTGGTCCCCAGAAGAAAAGGGCCCTGGTAAAAACCTTCAGATGTAAGGGAGAAGGTGTGCCTAGTGTTTCTGTTTTTCCCTACCTAGGGGTGCTTTTCGACAATAAGGGTACCTGGGGCCCGCAGGTAAGGGCCAAAAGCCTGGCGGTGACCAGAACATCAATGGCCCTTTTGGGCTTTGCCAAAAGGTTGGGTCATAGACCGATGGAAGCCCTTTTAAAGGTTTACAATAGCAAATGTTTTTCTGTGGCACTGTATGGCGCACCTTTATGGGGTTATGTATGTTTGGAAAATATTCAAAAGGCGGAAAATAGATTCTTACGCTCCCTCTTGTCCGTACCCCAGTCGACACCAACCTTTTCCATACATGCAGAGGTGGGCATGGATTATGTTTACAACAGGTTAAATTTGGCGCCTTAATCTTTTGGCTCAAGACATGGCTGAACACAGAATTAACTCTTAATCATTTGATAATGAAGGAAGTCATGTCTTTGGATTATAGCAGTAGAATTCCTTGGTTGGCCTATTTGAAGAAGTCCTTTACAGATCTGGGCCGGCCGGAACTCTTTATAGACCCCTCTGGCATAACATATCAAGACATAGTCATCATTAAAAAACAATTTATGCTAAGGGCAAGAATGTGCCGAGAGGAAAAGGAACAGCTTAAGCCTACAGTAAGACGACACTATTTGTTAGTAAACTCAATTGCACTAGAACCCTATTTATGTTTTGTCACCAAGCCATTTCACAGGTTCCTTTTAACTAAATTTAGATTTAAACTTATCCATTTTTATTTGGGAAGTTTCAACACTTGGGTGAAACCAGTCAGCACCGCCCTGTACTTGTGATAATTTTTCTGTACAAGACACCATGCACTTTATTATGTTTTGTGATTTCTTTTCTGAACAGAGGAAAAAATATTTGTTACCGGTTCTAAGGGAAGCTGGTTTCTCCAAGGTGAGACCAGCCATGTTTTATCTTCAATCACTGAGTAACATCCACATCACATTCTGTATGGCTAACTTTTTAGTGGCGGCGGCTAGATCAAGATCACGCAAGATACTATAAAACTTCCCCGTATGAACTGTCTTTTATACTCTTTTTAATCTTGTTTTAATTGATATACCTCGTCACATGAATTTGATTGAAACAAAATTGTTTAATTGTATTTTACTTGTATATAAATGTTTTTTATGCTCTTTGTATGATTTTTAACTAAATCGAATAAAGATTACTTGACTGACTATCACACCAAATCTAACCATCTCTACCCTTCTGCAGTGTGATACTGAACATGTGGCAAAGGCCCCTCGAACGACCAATCTCTACTATGGTCTCCAAAGTTAGACACAGAAGAGTTACAATAAATTAAGTTTCATCTAAGTGTAGTTCAGTTAAATACTAAGAAACCTTTGCTTCCAAAGTCTAGTACAGTGGCCCCCAAAATGCAGCTGATGAGAAACAAGTTGCTCACCGTACTATAAATCCTCAACCACAGTGTTTCTTTTCTAGTGCTATACTGTGCTAGAATCTACTTTCCTTTGAAGGGGAGAATAAAGATGCTTTCGACTCTTTTTTCCCCAGTGTTACTTGATGGTTTTTCCCAGGGCATTTTCTGATGGAAGCACAATTTTTTAAAAGATACATGGATCTCATGGACTGAGGCTTGATCATCGTTAGTGGTGGATTGGCATCTCTAAAAGAATGCTGCAAGCTTTGTATGGAAGTTCTCACCAGAGCGAAGAGCAGGAAGAATTAAGAGACTGCAAAGCATCTCGAAAGAGGCTGACAGAGACACTCAGGGAATACCTCTGCTCAAACAGCCTTGCTCTTGTATCAGCAGCACTGTCTCCTTTCTGTCAGTGCTAATGCCTTCTATATTCTAGGCAGACTGGGCAACAGAATAAATGGTGTGAATAAGAATCCATGAACAACATTGATCATCCGACCAATTAAAGTCTCTTTGTCCATTGACCACCAGTGTGCATTGTTAGCATTATGGAAGATTGTTAACTGCTCTAACTGGAGAATTATGGTAAAATCAAAGTGCAGCCTAAGGCATTTTGGAAACTAGCAAGGTATGCTAGCAGATACAGAAAAAAATGCAAAATGTGCTTGTTAGAGAATTATGAAAACGTACAAAATCTTGCCTGTTGCCTCTGTTAGTTCAAAGGTTCAAAATAAGCTTTATTCGATATTCAAAGAAATATCATATAAGCATACATTTTTATACAGAATTTGTAAAACATGGTAATTAAAAAGACAAGAAAGATTTCAATTAAAAAAGTCATCCAGTACTCGGTAACATGTTAAAAACATTGGTGCAAGGACTAAAAAAGAGCCATAAACAACAGACGACGGTTAAAAACAGAGATGGTTATTTTCTCTGGTATCAGTCTAAAGTATTCCTCAATTTTATCAATAATTTTAAAAACTGCTCCATTTTAATTATCACCTCCCTATCTTCGAGTTCCTGTAAACGCTCGAAGGCAAGTTTGCACGACCTGAGATTCCATCTCTTAAGTAGGGGAGATAATAGAGCTTTTCTCAATAACCCATAATATTTACAAAAAAGAATGGTATGGATGTTAGTTTGTTGAGATATATTATCACAGGGGCAGGAGCAGAGAGTCCGAGACCAGTCGTTACATGTTGGAAATGTTACATATCGGAAGAAAGAGCCCAGTCTGAATCTGGTGAGCAGCATCCTTGAATAGCACGAAAAATCTGTTGAAAGGTATAGTTGAAGGCCCTTGTGTGGTGTCACCCTTTGATGTGCCAGAATAGTGTCACAGTGCTTTTGTTTATTCCATCTGGCTGTTTCCAGGTGGGCCATAAGAGTCTTTCTTAAGCATTTTCGTGTAATATTTTCTAATGTCAAAGGATCTGTGAACCATTCTGGGTGCCCAATTTAAAAAAAGAACTTTTTCACATAGACCAGCCAGTTTGATAGAGAGTGTATGGCCCCTTCCAGGTTTAAAATGTCTTGAATCACCTCTCTATTAAAATCAGTCTCGGGGGTGGTCCAAATTTTGTGCCAAAGAAGGGGAGGTTCAGATTTTATAATATCTGATATATACGGTAAGTCCAATTCAATGTGCATCTGGTACACCGATGTTGCTTTTGAGGCGGCCAGGAGATACCTTGCAAATTTATTTTCCACCATTTGTATCGGCAAGATGTTTTTGTCTATTCCCCAAAGGCCTGCCCCATACGTAGCAGTACTGACACATTTTGCTTTACATACCGTTAGTAATTGTTTCACCGGTCTTCCCCCTATTTTTCCTGCGAAGTCACCGAGCCCGCCAATGGCACTCAAAAAAGCGAATTTCCTTTTCTCTATTGCCGCTTTCCAGGATAATTTTTTATGTAGGCAGATACCCAAGTAAGTGAATGCCTCCACTGTTTCCAGTCTTTGACCCTCGATGAAAATAGGGCATGGGGTTTTTTTGTGGCCTTTATTACTTAGCATGGAATAAGATTTTCCTATATTCACTTTAAGGCCCCTATCCTTCATGAAATCCGTGAACGCTGAAACTGCCTTTTGTAAACCCAATCTAGTCTGGGAGAGAATTGCAGCATCGTCTGCATATAGCAGGATTGGAATCGGTTGTCCTCCTATTTTGGGGAAATCACACTCGATGTTTTTGAGATGCTCGCCAATCGCATTTATATAAAGGGAGAAGAGAAGGGGTGCCAAAATGCACCCCTGTCTGACCCCTCTATTGATATCAAAACGTGGCGAACACTCTCCCCTCAGTCCGAATCTAACTCTGGCTCCGGCTTCTCTGTACAGAGCCTTGATGAATAAAAGGATTGATGGATCTATCCCAAGTTGATTTAATGTGTCCCATAGTTGGTCATGCTGGACGCAATCGAAAGCTGAGGTAAGGTCTATGTACGTTATGTACAGACTGCGTTTTTTGATATCGATGTATTTGGACTTAATTAGATGCAAATTGAGGACCTGTTCAATTGTGCCTCTACCTGTCCGGTAGCCATATTGTAGTTTCGAGAGTATGTTTTTTCCCTCCAGCCAGGTGGTTAGTCTTTTCAGGAGTATACGTCCGACAATTTTCATCAAGGTGTCAAGGAGGGATATAGGCCGGTAGCACGATGGCAAGTGTCTATCTCCTTTTTTGAAGATTGGTATTACTATTGCCTCTACCCATGTTGGAAGGAGATCGACGGTGTTTATCGAGTTTAGGACAGAGGTCAATAGAGGTACCCAAAACTCCATGTCTGCCTTATAGACGTCTGCAGGAATTGCATCCGGTCCGGGTGCCTTCCCTGCTGGACTTTCTTTGATGGCCAGTTCTACCTCCTCAAGTGAAAAAGGAATTTTGCAGGGACTCTCTCGAGGTGGATTTAAGATTGGTAAGGGGAGGCCTTCTAATTCCAACTTTTTTGGACATGTGGGATTCGAATATAACTTCTGGAAGTGTTCCGCCCACGTCTCCCCATTTATTGCCATATCCAAGTTCCTTTCAGGCATTTTCACCCATGGTAAGGGGGTATTGATGAGTCTCCAAAAAGCTGACATATCCCCCATTTCCGATGTTTTGACCAGGTTCTGCCATGCTTCCTGTTTGAGTGCCCTTTTTCTATCTTTTATGGCTAGGCGATATGGAGTTCTTGCCTGGCGTATTTCTGTTTGGGGTTTGGGTATGACATGCAGCAAGTTCTTTAAATATTTCAGAGCCTTCGAGCATTTTGTATCGAACCCTCCTTTTTGTGCAATGGGACCTGATTTAAACTGTCTCGTCAAAAGTTCTTTCAAGGTGGCCTGAATTTTAATGAAGGCTTTACAGATATCATCGGGATTGTTTTCATTAGAAAGACAGGTATGGATCTCCTCCCTCATCTTGTCGACTAGGTTTTTGAGAAGGTTGTTTGGATTGATCTTATTCCATTTAACACAGTATCCGTTTTTAGCTCCCATTTTAATAGGTTGTTCATAGGTAACCTTGAGTGAATTTTGATTCTTGATAACCACCGGTAGCTCGATGGTCATAGACAAAGGATAATGATCACTGTATGGGTGGTCGAGGTTGTTCCAGTCTCGTATTAGCGGCGCATGAGTTTTTGAGAATAATATGAAATCAATGGTGGTGTTCGTGCCTCTGCCATAAAAGGTTGGTTTATGAGGGCATGGGGTATAAAGAAGCTCATTTACAAAACGTAAATTAAATGAGGTCACAAAGTTGTTGAAAAGATCCCCTGATTTTGTGTGCAGGAAATGGTTAAAAGTAGCTTCACCAGAGTCTGAATCATATGTCACAAACCTGTCACAATCATCTCTTACGATGTTTGGGCAAATATGGCAATTTAAATCGCCGAGAAAGACTATTACACACTCTCCACCAGAGGAATCTTTGATCTTTTGCAGTGCTTGTTGGAGATTTTCCATGGCAACCCCCAGTTGTTCTACCGTAAGGTTGTTGTAAAAGTTGACAATTAATAATAGCAGTGACGGGGCGATATCCATAGCGATTACCTGGTAAGAGTCTCTCAGTATTGTTTTCCTAATCCTATGACCAACTGCTACACTAATATAAGAGCATAATCCCCCTTTATGTCTACCCTGTTTACTCATGGCAGCCGGAGAGTGGAATGTCTGAAAACCTTGGAGGTGGATAGGTAAAATCGCCCAGGTTTCCTGGAAACACAAGATGGAGTACTGGTTAACAACCTTTAGCCAGTCCGGTAGTGTGATTTTTGAGGAAAGACCTGCCAAATTCCATGAGAGGAAATGCAAATTGAACATGTTATTTCGGTGTGCCTTATAGGTGGAAATTGAGTTGTCAGTTGCATTTAAGGCAGGACAAGATAGTCTTTTGGCATTGCCCCTTTCAGAAATTTTTACTCTATTGCTTGTCCCGTTTTCTGGGGAATTTTTATTGGTCCCATTTAGTGGATCGTCCTGCATGGCTTGGGTATGATCAGTTATGCAATCACAACTCCCAATATCTTGGTTTACTTCCTTATCTTGAAGGAGTCATTCCACGTCTTCCAGCCCGTAGAGTGACTCAAAGTAGTTATAGCAAGGTAAGTTCCAAGACGGATTAAAGATTGGTGGGGGTTGGGCCAACCCCTCTGGGTAATGCCGTGGTGTCGGGGGTTGCATGTAATCAATAAGAGGAAATAAAGGTTGGTCTCTTGTTCCATGCCTTCGGTTATAATTTCTGTAATGCGCAAAAGTAGGTGTATTATGGTAGGCTTTAGATTGGTGTGATTTAGGATGCATTAACGCCTCAGGGTAAAAATAAGCTAGGGGTTTTGGCAAAATTGGACCCCTGTTTAAGCCAGAGAACCAGTCTGTGATGTGCGTGATGACCCTTGGATCTTTGAAGGTAACAATAACTACATCCCCTTCTATGTCTTTGGGGCGAATTCCAATCCAATAGGTTCTTTTTACCATTATTATGTCGCCGTTTATGTGAGGAGGTAGGGGCCTGTTTTCTCTAAGCCAAAAAATCACCTTATTTTTTAGGCTATGATGGTTTTCATAACCTCCTGTAGGAGGTAATGGTGCAACTCCCGTTAGAATGATAACGTTCTGTGCAGCGGCAGGAGGTAAGTCAACATATCTTTTGGGTGCACGTTTTTCCTGTTGTACGGCAGACATCATTTTTTCAGGGGTAGGTTGTGCTTTGCCCATTTTTGCAGAGGCTATGAGGGAGTTAAATTGTGATGAATGGGTATCAGAAGACACTTTTGGAGAGGGAGCTGGATTATGAATAGTTACTGTCTTCTTTATTGGGACTGGTTGGTGGGTTTTTTTCTGAATTGGAGCAGTGAATTGCTTATTAGTATTCTGGGCTTTGGTCATTTTTTCTATTTTCGAGTTTGTTCCCCCAGCAACCGATGTAGTGGGCTTTACATTGGGGATTGTAAGTTTTGGTTCATGGATAGTCTTGTCTCCAGTTGTTAATTTTGAGACGGCGTCTGGAGCCCCCTTAGCTAGTTGATTTTGGGTCAGGGTTTCTGAGAGAGTATCGAGTTGGGTGGCTATTCTTTTCACTCTCTCGTGTATTGGTATTAACAATGCCTTAACAAGATGTTCCATGGCGTCCACAAAATCTTTAATTGTAGGAGGGACGAATGAAGTAAAGGTTTCCCGTGGTATTCTGGGTGATCCTTCTACAATTTGTAGTAGTTCTTTAGTTAGTATTTCCTTAACCGATGTTTGGGTTTTAGGAATACTTTTCATAGGGGCTCTTTTACGTCTCTTTTTTGGTGGGGATCGAATAATGACCTGTTTCTTTTTGGGTTGATTTTTAGAAAGTGAAACTTTATCTGTCTTTAAAACAACTGGTAAAGGTTGAAACATGGTTACCTTTTGAGTGGCCAACGAGTGAGGGATTTCTATTATGTCAGGTGGAACAAACTCTGCAATCTTGGCCAAATTTGGGGTAACCAGGTCAATGAGGTCAGAGGGTGCGGAGATTGTATTGTTCCCGGATTTTAAAGGAGATGGGAGAGAGTATCCACTTTTTGGAGGAAAATAGGATCGGAACACTGAGGGAACATTATCTGTGTTCATTAGATCCTCATCTATGTTTTTTAAAGTCGAATTAAGTGGAAGGGGCTCAGAGGTAAGAGTCGGGTCTGGTAATAGAGTGATGTTTTTAAGTAACTCTATGGATTGGCGGCGTGCAATACGTCGCTCTGCCAGGGCCAAGTCTCTATCAATTTCACCTGTTGCTTTGAAGAAAAATGTGTCCAGTGGTCCAAGGAGCGGGGTCCCTTCTGCATTTGGTTGCATTTCAGTTCCTGTTTTAGGCATGATTCTGGCTACTAGAACTGTGTGGACCAGAAGCACAGGTTTTGGGAATGGCCCTGCCCGGCCTTATCTGGCCTTGGAGGGCCGTAGAGGGCCCGCCCTTTGCCCGGGCTTCGCCCCGGGCGTCCCGCTCGCGTCCCGCGACGCTGAGGGCTCCCTGGTTTATACTGCCCCTCCCGGCGCGTATACCGCGTCGGGGAAAGCGCCGCCGCTGAGCCTGACGGGATTTGCAGTCCCGAGGCGGCGGCGCGGCTGGTGGCGGGAAATTGGAGTCCTTGGCTGGTCCGCTGGTGATTCCCTGGGCGCTCTCACAATCCGGCGCTGTCAGGTAGGGTGGTGTTTGTTTTCCTTCAAGAATGCCTCTGTTCAGACCCCCCAGGATATTGCGGCATGGATTAGCAAATTTAGCGGCACAAATATGGAAATTTAGCGGCACAAATATGGAAATTTAGCGGCATTTTTGCGGCACTGTATTTAACTCATAATCATCAATTTTCAACGTTAAAACAATGGAAACGGTTTAGCAGAGTATTCCACTTTAGGGGAAGAGCCGTGGCTGATCTTATCAGTGCCTGGATGTTTTGTAGTCAACCCTGATTTTTTAAGAGTGTATGTCCATTTTTTCTGAATAATCCTTGAAATTCGAAAGGGTTACAGAACAATATGTCATGGACATGCATGTTTTGCACTCTATGTATTGCGTTTTGACCACTATGGCTCGAAATACTGCATTAGTATTTTGCACACCCGTCATTAAAAAAAAAAATCTTTTCTTTTTCTGCGTTCTTTTATATAGCGCGAACTTGACCGGAAAGTATTTGGTATCAGATTCATTACATGAAAACCAGTTGCGTTACACAAGGACACATTTATTTTTGTTATGCAAGGGGAGATTAATTGATTTGCCCAGAATTACAGGATGTTGAGCATCATTGCCGAGACTCGAATCTGGTTCCCCAGATTTCAGGTCGACCCCCTGGCTGTTTGGACACATCCTCTCATTGAGGGTATTGGTAATTCCAGGAATGCTGTGGTATTCCGATTGAAACCTCAGAGTCTCCTTAGAAATGGGTGATGGAAAAGGAATCGCTTACTTCACCTGATTACCATGGTGAGTCTGCAATGTGAGGCATTTTCCACCCGCATATTTTTTCAGCTTTTAGTTGGTGTAAGGTCAAGCTGGAAACAACAGGGAACGTGGTATTCCTTAACCTAGATTCAGTTGGTATCTCCTGCATTCCACATGAATCAAGGATGGCTTTTTTTGGAAGTTTAATATAGGTATTGGAGTGCTTTTTCGAGATGGGGGCCTAAGGGTAGAACGCACACATATGTTACGAGTTAGCTGATTTGGTATAGTTGGTTGGTATGTGCTAATTGTCATTTTCACAATGCAATGTTATAAATAAATCAGAAATGTGCTCGGTTCTTTTTGCCATTGGAATAAAAACTGCTACTTGGTTCAAGTGCTTAATATAGGACATGGGAGTGTTTACGTTAGGCTGAATCATTACATTCTGTTTTCCAAACCGACACGGGCACCTGTCAAGTAACCGACCAGCCTGTCAAAGGCTTGTTTAGTCATCTTTCCAAAGCGGTAGTGAGTGCTAAAAGATTAAAGTTTCCCAGACACATTCAGGCGGGCAACTAGAGCCACATTTCGAGGGGGGCTGTAAAATATTTCGGGGGAGGGGGTGGTGGGGGGGGGGTTACTTCTTCCAACCAGGGACAAAGTGGTTAGAAGGTGTGAACACACAACAGCCTCATTTACATCTAAATGGTCTTTTAAAGACCTGTTGAGTACTCGGGTGCGGCCGCAATTAGGTGATTGCCAGCCCGCAAAGCTGTCTCCGCTCGGGCTGACAGACGCGACGGGGGGGGGGGGGGGGGGGGGGGGGGGGGGGGGAGCGAGGGGGGGGGGGGGGGGACTTTTACTTCTGTGCCGTAACAGTGATCTTTTAGCACAGTATGCAGCTATAATACCATACGGCCGCACAGAGCAGTTTCAAGGGGTGACGTAGGCAAGTAGTACAGTCAAAACAATGGCATAATTGTTGTGATGCCTACCGGGAGACTCTTTTTCGCGGCAAGTTTGTTAAATATCGCGGCCGTCGCGCTTGCCTGCAGATTTCGCGATTTTTTTCGTGAATCGCGAAATCGCGATATGCTGGAGGGTCTGTCTGTTAGTTATGGAACTGTGGTTTTGGTTATCTGTCTCCACAATTCAAACTAAATGCCATGCAGTTTGGGAAATTCCAATCAGTCGCAACTGTTATGATCTTAGACTCATTTCTTTATTCTGAGAAGTAGTATAGCCTGCCATTGGCTTTCCCTAAGAGGCTATAATTGAATTTGCAAACAAATGTGCACTATAGAAAGCTGTAAAACAGTGTGCGCTAAATAATGCAATTACCTAAACTTGCAGGGCGTGATGCCAGTCCCCTTATGGAAAATTGTTAACTGCACTAAGATTCTATGTCAGGACCGGAGGCTCAGATTATGATTTTCTTCCTTCGCTTTAATTCATAAACCAAATCACAGCAGCCAGAAAAGCAATGCAAATGTATTTTTCTTCCAGAAACATAGAAAAGCATCATATAAAGCAATAATAAAAAAGTATATTGTGGTCCATGAACTATAACTCCCATCAATCTATGGGGAAACACCGCAGTATAGTCCTTCTACACTGTCCAATGAAAAGGTCATCCAACTTATGAAGTCCTCCTCTTTCTTCGCTGCTGCAGCCAGAGTTAAGTGCTGTTGTTTTCTGTCTCGATTTCTTTAGTCTTGTGCTTTGTTATATGTGTTTATGCATTTGGGGCCATTGTTTAGGAGGGAACGTGATTTTTTTTTCTTGTTATTTACAGTGTTTGTTTCCAGGTTCCTTTTGAAGCCGCGGGAGCATTCTCTTGCTCCTTACGCAGCTTGCCCACTTGCGGCGCAGCTTGTTGCCCTCCAGGGGGCGCCCGCACGTCGCGTTGCTCCCGGCGCGAGTCTCCCATCTGAGGAGACCGCGCTGAGGGAGCCGAGAGCGTCGGAGCCTGTACCCCTGCCGCCACACCTTGAACGCCCCCCAGGGGTCCGTATTACCGCACCGTGAGTGCCTGAACGCCCGCTGGGCCATATAATTACACACAGAGATTACGCTCTGAAAGCGCATGCGGGCGAGTTTATTTTTGACTGCGATTCCCACGTCAGGCAGCGTGCAGGGTGGTGGCTGGCCCAGTCTGATTAGAGGGCCTGCGCGCTTGGGGCTGTCTGTGTACACATTTACTGCGGCCTGTCCGCGTAAAAGCTTTTGCAGATCTTGTAGTCTGCCCGAAAATTTTACAGGCATTGCTGGCCTGTTAACCCCTATGCACCAGGGTTGTGTTGGTGGTTCATAGTTGTCTGCTTGTCAGGTATCACCCTTCGTAGTGTAGGTTTTGGTTGGGGATCCTAAGCAAGATGGAGCACGGAAATTATTATGAGGAACAGAAGTCCACCCAGTACTTACCTCTTGATGATGATTTTTTTGAGGCGGTGGATAGCTCCATCTACCGGTGTGTAAATGAAGTAGTGGCCCCTAGGGAGGAGCGCCTTTCCAACCCTGCCCCAGCTCCGGTACCGGAGGAGGGGGGCCCCCTCCTCAGGAATGTGGGGAAGGTAGAGCGGAAGGGGCGCAGGAGGTGGATATGGACGCCTTTGAGCGCTTGAAGAGTGCTTTCTTGGCGAAGTCCGGGCCACCTCCTTCTGTCACCCGCCGCAACTGGAACCCGTGATATCCACGGCGCCTCCTTCCCAGTCTCACAATGGGGGTTCTCCGACGGACACCGACGACGAGGGGTCTACACGTTCTTGGCGTCCGGCCAGTTCTGCAGGCGCGTTGCCCCAGGATGAGTCAGGCATGCTGTACCGGACGAGATTATGCATCCGCGCTCCGCTGCCTGGGCACGTGGGGACAAGGTGGCCAAGTTTGTGGCAGGGCGCCTCCGTAAACCTCTTGAAAAGAAGGCGCGTGGATGTCTCCAGGCTGAGTGCCCCCGTCCAACGCTAGAAGGGAAGGTAGCCCTAACACCCGAGTTGGACTCAAAGATGGCTACTTTCCTGGCCAAGTACGTAAAGGACCCACGGAAAAGGATTGATAGGTCCTGGCGCTCATGCCAGGACAAACTTCTAGACGCCATCGGTCCAATGACCAAAATCCTAGATATGGCGGAGGAGGCAAAGGTCACTGGTTCTACCATATCCCCAGAAGTTCTGTCCAATTGGGCGCAGAGGGCTATCATTTTTATGGGAAATGCCAACTGTGCTTAATAAACAACAGAAGGATTATCACCATTGGACCACATCAGCAGTCCGAAATTGGATATAGGGAGATGGAGATGTAACAAAAGAAAAGTATTCTTTTGTTAGAAGACCCCTCACTCACCAACCTGGTTGGTGATATGCTTCATCATAGGGGTCCCACCCGGACAGCCGAGTGCCGTCCGGGAGTGCTGCGGCACCTGACTACAGTGGAGCAGATTTTTTGCTGTGAGTGTGGTGCACAAAAAGGTGTGGTGATGTTAAAAATTGTCACAGTATAACTTCTTAAAATTTTTATTCTGAAGCTACTATACAATATTAAAAACACTTGTGGGATACTAGTGTTGGTTTAATAGACCAACAGTATCTATGCGAAGTGAAATAACTATCTACATGTTTCAACCTGTGGTGGAAAAGGCCAGGTTTTCATCAGGACCAAGGTCAGTGGAAACTGGGCGGTATACAAACTCTAACGTGTATCCAACCCTAGATTCCTAAAACCTAACTGTATACTTGCAGTTGGCGTCCTCAAGGCCTAAATAGGCGAGGAAAAAAGCAGAGAAACCTGTAGAGAAAATAGGAACAATCACAAACAAATAAATTACATGCCTGTACCGTAGTGAATTTTCTCAGTGATCTACATGCTCCATGCGCTCCCCTTCATGCTGGTAAGTCTAAACCCGGTAGGTGCATAATATATAAGGTGGTAACAAAATACTGACGGATGTCAGCATTGTGATCCAAGTATGCTTGGGTTATGTCAACTTTTAGCAGAGTAAAAAGGGGCTCAGTTTGCCTGTGATCGGATATTTCATACACTCAGAATCACGCGATCAATATCCGTGAGATAGTTGGTGCGAAATAATATATTAGTCACTTTCACTTATTTTGGCAAAGTGGCTATCAACGCTTGCATACAGTAGTGATTGCGTCTTTAATTGCATGCATTTATGGATTGAAAAAGTAGCATCGTGAATTGAGGCAATGGGAGTTGCATGTTAGGACTGGTGGTAAAATCTTACTCATAATATGATTTTCTATTGCGTCATGGGAGCGTGGAAAGGCCTGTTCTATCTCAAACTTGTTCTGTTGAAGTAAAAAAGTGAGTAATGGAGGCACGTTGTTAAAGCTAATGAATGTCCGCTTCCGTGTCGGAGATCGGAAACAAACAGCAGCGGGTTACGTGCAATAGCTCTCACGAGTGGATAACTCTGTCGCCTGAAATAAAATTGGATTATATAGGACTTACAGTTTGGTAGAAGGAAGGAGGCCATTGTGACTAGTTGCCCTCTCGAGCTCCCTGTGACAGTGTGGAGAAAGCTGTAGGCAGGTTAAATAAAAGGAGTTGAGTTCCGGGTATGGGCGTGGCTAGTGATCACGTGGTGCGCGTGATGTCCGATTGCCATGACAACCACAAAGCTAGAGTTACGGTAGCTCTAGTGGTCAAGAAGCATATCTATGTGTATACAGCTAACAGGGGGAATATTACTGGGAGACAAACGCGACTAGAGAGTTGCGTATGGTACTGGAAAAGGAACCTTGCAGCAGCGTATCTAATAGATCAAAGTGCAAGCTGTGAGTGTTCATGGCTAAAGCGACTAATGGACTAATAGTCGCGCAAGGAGTTGATAATAACAAATTATTTGAGGGGATATTACAAAACTAAAAGGGGGGCAAACTGCAAACAGATGGTGTGCAGTGAGTGGAGTGAACTGCTGGCACTAAAGGAAGAATGTAAATAGTGCACAACAAGGAAATTACACAAGTGTTATTATATGTCAGAGGGTGCATCATGGTCAGCGGTAAGATTGTAGGTACGCAATAGGTGGATGTTCATTAGGAGGATCACCTCTGGAGTATTGAGCCCCAGGGGATATTATCATTGAGTCCAGATATATGTGTCGAAAGCCTATAGATCCAGCGTTGCTCTTTCTCAAAGAGACGTTGTTGTATCTTGGGCCCGGTCTGAATCTGTTCAATGATAGTCCACTCCATGTCATTTGGAGTATGGTTCATTTCTAAGAAGTGGTCTGTCAGTTTCATGGCATTTTTTTCTACATCAGATAGTACTGCAATGTTCACAGATCCTCAGTTTTTATCTTCCTACATGTCATACCCACGTATGATTTGTTGCATGGGCATTTTATGAGATATACAACATTGTTCTCTGTCAGAGGGCCTATCCTGTGGAACACACTTCCTTTACATATCCGGAAAGAACAAAACTACACCAGCTTCCGAAAGAATATAAAAACTTGGCTTTTCCAGAAACAACTGTGTTAAAACCATACTCGTCATATACCTTTCTTCATCCATATGCCAAAGGCGCCGGGAAACCCCTTTTGGGTAGCTGTGCGCCATACAAATGCAAAAAAATAAATAAATAAAATTGTTGCTGTTGCAATTTGTGTGTGACAGTTGTTTCCATATTCTTCCTGGTTCCAAGGATAGAGTTTTTGTGTTGCTGGTCAAGTGGCAAACACTGCAGTCTCCGCAGCGGAAATGGCCCATAACATCCGGGAGCCCCTAGATTCTTGTGATAGATTGGGTCTTAGTCTGATTTTTGTCTTTTGGCCGGGTGTTGACCAGGGAATCCCTTAGGCTGCAACATTTTTTGAAAGAGAACCTCGGTTTTTCCCAGTGGAGATTACCTGTATTAAGAATAGACCAATGCTTGTTAATGGACTTAGTTACCAGATTCGATGCTGTGTTAAAAGTTGTTACGCATGTGAGTAGTATGTCCATGTTAGTGTTCATTTTGTCTTCCAACAGTGCTTCTATGGGCTGATTGCGAGCTCTTTTTTGGCATTTTTTGATTATCTTTTTGGGATATCCTCTGCTTGTAAGTTTTTCTGTGAGTTTCTTAGCCTGTGTGTGATAGTCATTAACCCTTTCCTTGCTGCCGTCGGCCATTGGCCGACGGCAGCACTACCTCCCCAGTGCTGCCGTCGCCCAATGGCCGACGCGGACCCGCCCGTTTGGCGGAAGTGCCGCACTGAGGGAAAATCGGGGCCGCGGTAAACGGGTTAACTGTGCCCTCTCAACTGAGCGTCGGCGGTCTTTGTTAATAAAACTTGACCCGAAGCTGGGCGACATAGCTTCTTCGGAGGTGGGAGCCGTCGCTCAGGGAGGCCTGTTCGGTGAGCCTTTTTTAAAGGAACTTGGGAAATGTGTTGCCACCTTTACATCATTGGACAAGGCCCAATCTAATATTAAGAGGGTGTTTCCGATGCGTTTCTCTCAAGGGGCCGGTCGCGGTAGGGGCCCCGCGCCCGGCCGTGTTGGCCAGCTATCTGGCGGCGAGGGGCAAAGCTCCGGACGAGGGCAATACAATTCCTCTGCGAACTTCAATAACTTCTACCCTACCAGAGGGCAGAGTTTTCAAGGCAGCAGCGGCTTCAGGAACAATACCGGAGCTGGTCAAGCAAGCGGTAAGTGTCTTGGCTGCGGAGCAGGTGCGTATTGGGGGTCGTTTGGTGGCCTTTCAGGACGTTTGGGCTCTGCTGATGTCAGACGCATGGGTCTTACAGGCGGTAAAAGGGTTCCACATAGAGTTTTACGACCGACCTGTTCAGGTGGAACCCCCAAGGCCCTTTTCCTTTTCCGTTCTCGATGCCCAGGTGATTGACGAGGAGGTGTCCAATCTCCTTGAGAAAGGGGCCATCTGTCGATCCACTCGGCATCCCAACGGTTTCCTCAGCAATGTCTTTTTGGTGGAAAAGACAGATGGAGGGCGGCGTCCGGTAATCAACCTAAAGGAATTCAATGGATATTTGCTTTACCGGCATTTCAAAATGGAGGAGATTCATCTTCTTCGGGATCTCCTCCTGCCAGGCGATTGGATGGTCAGATTGGACCTCAAGGATGCGTATTTAGTAGTCCCGTGCATCCTCCCCATCGACGTTTCCTTCAATTTCTCTGGCGAGGTCAGGTTTACGAATTTGTCGCCCTTCCTTTCGGTCTTTCTTCAGCGCCTCGGTGTTTCACAAAGGTGCTCCATCCGGTGGTGGAGTTTTTGAGGGGACAAGGAATAAGGATGATTGTGTACCTAGATGACATGCTTCTTATGGCACAGTGTCCTCAGAGGCTGACAGTTTAGTTACAACGCATGGTGTCCCTACTGGAAAGCCTGGGATTTGTCATCAACAGGCCAAAATCGGTCCTTGCTCCAACTCAAAGTCTAGTTTTTCTCGGATTTGTCATGGACTCCGTCCAGGCTTCCTTCAGTCTTCCACCCCGCAAGATAGCCAAAATTTGGCACATACTGCGTCAGACTATATCCAGGCCCCGGACCTCACTGCGGCAGATTGCCCGGGTAGTGGGCCTCCTGTCGTCATCCATTCAGGCAATTTTTCCAGATCCGTTGCATTATCGTCCTTGCAGCGCCTGAAGGAGCATCACCTCAGGAAAGGATTAACTTACGACCAGTCTGTGCCCCTGTCACAGGAAGCAAAAAAGGAGATGGCATGGTGGTTGGCACACATGGAGACCTGGAACGGGCATACGATTTTCGGCTCCACCCCAGACTTGGTCATAGAATCGAAAGCAAGCAGGTCCGGATGGGGTGCCCGCTGCGGAGAGTTCTCTACATGCGGCGTTTGGTCATTAGAGGAGCAGAGGTTACATATCAATTGCTTGGAGCTCCTGGCGGGCTCATTCGCCGTGCACTGCTGGACCAGTCAGCAAGCGAGTGCATTCGTCCTGTTGAAAATGGACGACATCTCAGCGGTCCGCTATGTCAATCGCCTGGGAGGCCCTCGGTCCTGATCCTTGGCGGTCCTAGCGAAGGAGTTCTGGGAGTATTGCTTGGCACATCAAATCTCGGTGACAGCGGAATACCTTCCGGGGCAAGCCAACCAAGTGGCGGATTGGCACTAGAGGCATCTGAGGGATTCCAGTCTGTGGAAGCTGGATGTTCTGGTGTTCAGGTGGCAGGATGATCTCTGGGGTCCGTTTTCGGTGGACCTCTTTGCGTCCCGCCTCGATCATCAGCGCCCACGCTTCTTCAGCTGGAGACAGGATCCCCTAGCGGAAGCCACGGATGCCTTCCTCCAGGATTGGAGTCACAAGGCGGGTTATGCCTTACCCTTGTTCTCGATGGTGGTGCGGATGGCAGCCCGGATCCGGCTTCTGGGATCAGAGGTGGTGGTGGGGATGCCGTTTTGGAGATCTCAAGTGTGGTTTCCAGTTCTTCTGGAACTTTCTTGGGATTTTCCAATCCTACTTCCCCCCCCACTTCCTCATCTTTTTCTGAATCCGGACGGGGAGCAACACCAACTCATTCGTCAGGGTTCTCTACGCCTCATGGCATGGAGGCTTTCCGGAGACGTTGGTCGCTCCCAGGCCTTTCGGGCTCGGCTTAAGATCTCTTGTCAAAGGCCTGGGCGGACAGTACAACAAAACGATATCGGTCCGCTTGAACTAAGTGGCTGCATTGGTGTCTTAGACGGGGTCTGGATCCTGTGGTCGCCAACGTTGTTCCCACATTAAATTTCCTGGCTGAATTGGCTACGGATGGTCTGGCTTCCGGCTCTATTAATGCGATTCGTTCAGCGATCTCTGCGGCCCATTGTCCAGTGGACGGTTCTCTGAATGGGGAACACCCTCTGGTCTGTCATCTCTTAGGGGGATCCGTCTTTCGTCCAAGTGCAGTTCAGTTAAAACTAAAACCTTTGCTTCCAAAGTCTACTACAGTGGCCCCCAAAGTGCAGCTGATGAGAAACAAGTTGCTCACCGTACTCTAAACCCTCAACCACAGTGTTTCTTTTCCAGTGATATACTGTGCTAGCATCTACTTTCTTTTGAAGGGGAGAATAAAGATGCTTTTGACTATTTTTTCCCCAGTGTTACTTGATGGTTTTTCCCAGGGCATTTTCTGATGGAAGCACACTTTTTTAAAGGATACATGGATCTCATGGACTGAGTCTTGATCATCGTTAGTGGTGGATTGGCATCTGTAAAAGAATGCTGCAAGCTTTGTATGGAAGTTCTCACCAGAGCGAAGAGCAGGAAGAATTAAGAGACTACAAAGCATCTAGAAAGAGGATGACAGAGATACTCAGGGAATACCTCTGCTCAAACAGCCTTGCTCTTGTATCAGCAACACTGTCTCCTTTCTGGCAGTGCTAATGCCTTCTATATTCTAGGCAGACTGGGCAACAGAATAAATGGTGTGAATAAGAATCCATGAACAACATTGACCATCTGACCCATTAAAGTCTCTTTGTCCATTGGGGAATTGACCACCAGCGTGCATTGTTAGCATTATGGAAGATTGTTAACTGCTCTAACTGGAGAATTATGGTAAAATCAAAGTGCAGCCTAAGGCATTTTGGAAACTAGCAAGGTATTCTAGCAGATACAGAAAAAATGCAAAATGTGCTTGTTAGAAAATTTTGAAAACTTACAAAATCTTGCCTGTTGCCTCTGTCAGTTATGGAACTGTGGTTTTAGTTATCTGTCTCACAATTCAAACTAAATGCCATGCAGTTTGGGAAATTCCAATCAGTCCCAACAGTTATGATCTTAGACTCATTTCTTTATTCTGAGAAATAGTATAGCCTGCCATTGGCTTTCCCTAAGAGGCTATAATTGAATTTGCAAACAAATGTGCACTGTATAAAGCTGTAAAACAGTGTGCGCTAAATGATGCAATTACCTAAACTTGCAAGGTGTGATGCCAGTCCACTTACTGATATTGTTAACTGCACTTAGATTCCAATGTAAAGACCTCTTGTATTCAATACATTCCACAGCATTACTGGCCTACATGATATGCAAAGTTTGTCACATAATATGTGTATATAGCTTATTCAATTGTGAATACGTTTACAAAAATAAGACAGTTAAAATGCACATTTCCAATGGAAGGAATCCCCCTCCTTTGGCTATTATATAGTGCGCAGAATCTTGATTTTCTTCCCCACTCCAGCAGAACGACAATTCAGCTGTGGAGATATATGGTCTGGCGAATTATTATTATTATTATTATTATTGGACATTTATTAAGCGCCTGGTTACGCCACTGGCGTGTCCCCGCGCTATGATAAGTGGAATGACTGTCCCCCCTCCTCCTAACCCAGCTGTCTACTGAAAAAGATAAGTTTTAAGTTTTTTCCTAAACTGGATTTCGGAGGGCTCAAGCCGAAGTTCCAGTGGCAGTTTGTTCCAGCATTTGGGAGCAAGGTATCCGAAGGACCTGCCTCCCATACGAGCTTTAAATATTCTTGGTACTTTTAACAGCCCGACCTGCGAGGACCGAAGACTGCGTGTAGGCTCGTAGTAGGCTACTAGGCTCTGGAGCGGGAGAGGTGCCTTGCCATACAAAATACGGTGGCAGGTGGCAAGGGCCTTAAACTTTACTCTCCTCTCAATGGGGAGCCAATGGAGCGCTCGCAAGGCTGGCTTGGCGGAAGATCTCCTGGGGAGTCTGAGGACCAACCGCGCTGCCGCGTTTTGAAGAACCTGCAGGCGACCGATGACCCTGCCTGAATGGGATGGTATGGGGGTTTGACTCAGACAACGCGCTTCTGGCATGGTATCTACCTATGCCAAGAGACAACATTGAAGGCGTCTCGTAAGTGGGAACAGATGAGCATCTCCAAACTAGGGGATGTCATGTGGGGTACCACACTAAAATACTTCCAGCATCTACAGGATGAGTTTCATCTTGATAAAACTCAGTTCTACAAGTATCTCCAATTACTCCGTGCTCCCACCCCATTGCTTCAAAAATTGGACGACCTCCCAGAATTTCACCCATTAGAGGGCCGCCTCCTTATGGGTGATGTGGGCGCCCACAAAATACACTGAGAACGCACTCCACCACAACTCTTCATAAGAGTAAGAAGGCATGGCAAGATGATATCCCAGAATTAACCGATGGCGATTGGGCAGAGGCTATAGCTAGTCCCAGGGGTGCTGTGGTATTTTCTAGATACCGTCTCACTCAATTTAAATATGTCCATCACGTATATTACACACGCCTTTATCTTTGGAGGATGGGATTTAAAGTATCCCCTCAATGCCTACGCTGTGAAAGGGAGGAGGGGTCATTTTTCCACACTGTATGGAGCTGTGCTGCAATACAATCGTCCTGGCGCTGAGTCTCGACCTGCCTCAAAGAGGTGTTATCCCTAGACCTCCCAATTGACCCTAGACTATTCTTCTAGGGTGCAGTAGTGTGGCTCACTGGTTAGAGGCGGCAGACCCGAGAGCAGAGGACGGCCCGGGACCAGGGTTCGATTCCCGACGCGGCAGGTTTCTGGACCAGGGTCAGCGGACTTGATAATTCTCTCGCCTCGGTGCCCACTCTGATCAGCGATCACACTCGGCAACTCTGGGCATAAGCTTGCCGCATCTGCACTAACGGCCCCACCAGACCGCCGGGGATGCCTGGTCTCACCCTGGAGATATCCATTAAGGGACCATCTCTCAGGGAAGCCAGGAAGGGTTTCGCAGCGGTCGAAGCGCGGAGATACTCCTCCGGGAGTCGATCCTAGCGCTATATAAACTTGCAATTAATTAATTAATAGTACAGACGATATAGGGGGGAATCGCTACAAACAACACTTACTTTTCCTTGCTCTCACAATTGCCAAACGCGATATCGCTAAGTTATGGAAAGGAACTTTCCCACCGACAATAGGGAAATGGCGAAAGGAACTAGACAACTGCATGGGTGTGGAAATAGCAGTCTTCCAAGCACGGGGTTGCCCTCAAAAGCACAGGAAAATCTGGTCTCGGGCTACATACAGGGGCATTGACCTTCCTCCTCTTCCTTCGCAAACCCCTTAAACAGCAGTTTCTACTAGATGTTAGAGGCCACATTATATAACATTGTGTTGTCTTTCTTTGGACATGTATTTATATCTAAAATTCTCGCCAGTGTGGGTGGGGTGGGAAAGTCTGCGTAAAGTTTTGGTTTCCACTTTTATTATGTATAAAAAATGTACCCAATGATATTTCCATAGTTAGTAATATGTAATTATCTTGTCTAAAATGGTTTATGTCGGGCAATCGCCCACGTGGTACTATAAAAACTCAATAAAATGTTTTTAAAAAAAACGCACATTTCCACTATGTTTAATGGCAAATAACCATCTCTCTTTATGAAAAGTGATCTTTTAACCCTATCAGATTTTGAATAGTGTTGCAGACGTAATGACCTTTAAATACTCAATCAGCCCTTAAATTACACAAATGTTCTTTGGGAAGAACCCCAAACCTCCGTACACATTTCAATCCAAACAAGATTGTGTCAATGTTATTGTCCTAACGTATTTCAAACTGCACCGTTTGACAACAATTTTTAAAGCATCTATGGGGAAAGCTGTAGGCTCTCAAGCAAAAAGAAAGCTTCTATTTCATCCAATTTTGAACAGATTTTTTTGGCCCAATGTCCTAAAATTCACAATACGGCACAATTCAAAAAGTCCTGCAAAGGAACACATCGACTGTAATCCTTAACCACATTTGTATCCCTGTTAATTGACTACATAATGCATTAAAATTCAGTTTCTCAATAACTCACCACAAAGTATGGTTCACTGTAATGTGTATTACTGATATTTTGATTAGGTTTTATAAATCATGCATCAATATTTTAAACGATAAAAACAATAAAAGTATGCCAAAATTATCCATTGTGATTTGGATGTTGTTCACAATTAAAATTACCTTATTGCCCATAAGTGCCTTGAAGTCATACATCATAGCTGTCAATGTCTCAGATTGCTTATGGTGACATTTTCATAATTTCAGTGTAATTATGAGTGACATTTAACAACTATGAGTGACACTTTCTCAAGAGCAAAGTCAAGCATTTGAGATGAGAGAAACATAAATATCAGAAATTACACCCATTTCAGGAACGACAAACTAAGAAGATCTTTAAACTGCTGCAAATCATCAGAAATGAAAAGACACAGGATGCGGGAGGCCCCAGCGCCAATTAACTGAGCTGCCAATAAATTATCATAATTACTGTCACTACAGTCAGCTGACCCGCCGACGCGTAGCGCTGCCCGGCCCACCACAGAACATGGTAGCCTGGCTAAGGAGAGTGAAAGTCTGAGGCACACAGGCTCTAATTTCTTCAAAAGACTTGTTACTTTGGCTCAGCTGCTTGCTAGCTCTCTAAAGTAGGCCTGGGCGGTAAATTCTGTTCTGCTTGCGGAATTTGGGTAATTTCGCATTCCGCGGAGAACCCGGAATTGCCAAAAATTCCGCAGCTTCACTGAATTTTTTGCTTATTCGCGCTTTCAAAATGCGTGTTCGCAAGATATTTCTCCCTGAGCACGCAAACAGCGTTGGCAAACAGGAAAAAAGCATCGAAACAGGCGGAACAAGCAAATCCGCATGTTCGCAGAGCTTTTGAATGCTCGCAGAGATTTTTTTACCTCTTTGCGGAGCTTTGCGGAGCGCGACTAAGCAAATTCCGGCAACCTATTAAAATTAATTATACCGAGCTGACATTTGACGATTTTCATTACTATTATGGTCTTTATTTCACTCCAGTCTCCAGGATGTGAAGGCATACACTACGACAGCCGGACTGCTTAGATCAACAAGGAAGCAGCTCAAAATAATATATCCTTAAGATGTCAAAACCAGCTGAAGGGTCGCTCTCAGGGGAAACTGGTTTGTAATCAACTAGGAAATACCATTGTCCAAAATAAAACGTGATCAAGGCACATGAATACTACACAAATAATCCCTCTGCTAGAATACCATACTGCAAAAAAAACTCTGAATGAGGGTTACCACCAAGTTTCCAAACCTGTACTGGCGCTTTGCCATACATTCTGTACACTTATCTGACTAAAACAAACAGACTTATCAAGAACCTAATGGTAAACAATCTGTTGACCGGAAGTAAAGTTCAGTAAAGACATTGGTGATATTGCACTGCTGATACCCCATCTCATGAGTGACACAAATAACTTGTCCGGCCTTTTTGGCTAGCAGCAAGTTGCATTTTATTTGTTTGAGCTTCTGTAGGCTAAACAGCCTTAGCGTGCAGCTGCTTGGCCATCCCTGTTCTTCCTGTAAATGAGGTATGAAATTCCTTCTAAGAGGCGTACAATAGATAACTTTGATTGACAGGTTGACCTGAATGGTCAGGGGCGGCTCATTTCAGCTTAGCAGAATATTTAGGGTGGGGGTTGTTGCCCCTCCATTTGGCACAACATTGTACAATTGTGCATGATAGGCCTGTCTGGGGCACATGTAAAACATTTACACCTTTAAAAGGGCTCAAACAGGACAAAATCACATTTTATGTCCTCCCAGCCCATTGACTTTATGTGACGTTTTATTTTTCTTGGCTCTTTTTCATTTTAATTCTTTGATAATTGAAACTTTGGGATGGATTACTTGATGTGGCATACCCAGGCAATATCACTTCCTGAGGAACTAAACTTGAAGAAGTGCGACTTTTTGAACACCCTAAAGGGAGTGAGCGTCTTTAGGATTAATGCCTGTAATAGGTGAAGGGCTCATCCGAACACTTTTAAAAATTCCCTGTGCATGTTAGGGAGTAATAATGAGTACTGAAGAAATTAAATACTTTGCATATCTAAGCCAAAAGTGAAATAGGTAGAAGAGTAGCTTCTCAGTGCCTTTGCTGAACTGTATTTATAAAACACTGAGGAAGGAAACTCCTGTAGGTAGATGAAGCTAGAAGTGTTTGGGTTGGGAAGAAGGGTGTGATGGGTCCGAGTTTAAGAGGCAGGGCACACAGAGGGGTGGAGGCATTACAAATCAACATAAATGAAGATTAAACAATGTGGCAGAACAATGCAACTGAATGTCAAGGGGTATTATATTTATGTATTTGAATATTAAAGGGCTAGATACCAAGCTAAAAAACAATTACATGTTTTACGTGAGAAATACCAGGACCGCATGGAGACAGTCTGCTTTAAGAAAGGACACACCACCTTCAGTGAAAGTCATAAAATGTATAGGCCATTGGATTTTCCAACCTGTGAGCTTACTTCTTCCTGGTCTGCTACGAGAGCAGTGGTAGCGGCCATATTGGATAGGAATCTTAAACTGATTAAACCGGAAACAGATTGAAATAGTAGACAGATTATGAACCAAACAGACGGTATTTTAACCGTTTCCCTATTTATGGCCCTAAAGCATGAAGGTCCAATATTAGAACTGTCAAGATTTAGAGGACCACTAACTGTGTGACAATTTAAATCACACACTTTCTGTCAATTTAACCGGCACACGTTGGCGACAAAACTGGCATTTCCCGAGGGGTTGCTTGAAGAAGAAAGTTACTTGCCTTTGGCAGAACTCTTTCTGAGGAACAGTCTATCTAACGGCAGAAGGTATTTTAAAAGAGTGGGAAGACTGGCTTCAAAACATTCACTCAGTTTCCAAACCCAAAAAATGTATGCATTTGGTGTAAAGAAATATGATAGTGCCCAGACCAAAAAAGCAGGAATAGAATTTCTCAATATTTGCTATGAACTAAATAAAACTCAAATTTTGCTAGTAGGAAAGTCACCCACCCATGGAAAGTCACCTCAGCCAGATATCTTGGCATTACCAAGTCAAGCAATTTCCTAATTGGTTTCAAGATGAATTATGAAGCAACTCATTCTCAATGTATTACGTTTATCAACAGATGTCACTCTCTACAATCTCACTGGTTTGTCATATTAACATCATTGAGCCAATATAACTTTCAACATTTCTATTTTATTCTGCGCATTACTTCTCGATAGATTGACAAAGTGAAAAAAAGCATTGCTCTCAACCCCTAGGAAAAGGAGACGAGGAGGACTTGTATATACCTAATGCCAAATGTAAGATTGGGATGGGAAGTACCAGACAGGAGTCTTTACAATTAGACAGCTATGGGCAAAGGATGATTCTCCTGACTCAAACCAAAATTTGCCCAGAGCCTTTTCTTGATGCTTTCTATGAGTCAGGACCTAGAGGTGTACTACTGAAATTCAGCAACAGAACGTTTTCAAACCCTTGACACTTTTATTTTACATTCCGGGAAGAAATAAAGAGGTATACAGACTTCCCCGTGCTGCATAGCAAGGCATAGTATTAGAATGCAATGTCCCTAGAAGAAAGCTTTTGAAATACTTACAGATCATGGACTATTTTCACAGCAAACCACACTTGGTAAGATTCTCGAGCAAATATACTATGCTTAATTAAAAGTTGTCACCTATTTATAACTGCCTGCTATGGCTATCTGATAAATGAAAAGCAAGAAAGGCAATAAGCCATAATGCTGAAGGTTTTGAGGGGAAACTCATTCATCTACGCTTCTCGATGGATTTCCATTCTACACTGACCTCGGTCAAACACAAATTTCAATAAAACTGTCAACTGTTCAACTTCTAGAACACCCAGTCTACAATACTGAAATGAAACGAAGCAGATCAAGGCCATTTCCTCAGATGCTACTCAATAATCATATTTGGCTTACAAAGAGAAAAAAATGAGTACCTTAAGCTGTAATGGTTAGTAATGTGTACTAGAACTATTTGGACTTATAACAGGAAAAGCAAACGGGCAGCCTCCTTTTGGGACCAGTATATCAAGTTCTGTGAAGTTTAATCGTTTGAATATCAGATCACTGTAACTAAGGGGAGACATACATTCCAGAAAGCAGGGAGACAGTTAAACTAGCATTATTATTTTGGAATTAATATGAATGACCAACACTTCCTGAGTTTTTGAGATGGATGCACTGGCTAAGGGGATGCATTAAAGACCAATACCTCTTGAGCCTTTGAGATGGTTGCACTGGCTAAGGGGATGCATTAAAGACCAATACCTCTTGAGCCTTTGAGATGGTTGCACTGGCTAAGGGGATGCGTTTGGGGACTTCAGTTTTAAAGGCATGCAGGTTTGAATGATGCTAGTTTAAGAAAAAACAAATTCTGTGTTTATTCACAACCTTTTTTTTAATTTTTCTTGTGTTTCTATTGTTTCCAATTTCATATATTTGTATGGGGTTTTTTGCGTGCTTTTGCACTGTGAGTGTTGAATGTCATTAAAAATATTTTTTTAAAGTACAAAGAAAAACTTTTTTCACAAAAGATCAAGAACATTTCCTATGACCAAAACAGGTCTTTAATCAAAGATCATGGGGACACCATGAAGCACAAAGTGGTCTTGTTGTTGCTTCTTGCTTAACAATTTTATTTTATTTGTTATCCGCCCCCAGAAGATTCTCTGCAAGGACAAGAATGTAATTCCAAATATCCAAATACCAAAACCATTGGGCTTGCTCCAACAAAAGGGACAGGTGTGTTCCCCCTTAATTCTGGATACACTTCACCATTGCTTTCTATCAGAAGGGGGGAGAAGGACATTATCTGTGATCCTTTCAGCTTCCTTGGTTGCTAATGTTAAACAATCAAAGGGGGAAGGGATCACTTGTCCTGAGTAACCAGGGTTTTGTTCTCTTATTCAGATCCGGTGCCGATAAAAAACCCTCATTCACGTACCAAGGCTCGATAGGCGGTATATCTTGGTTCTCCACCTTGTTGTTAGCGACGTGACAGCATCATCATTGGGTTTAATTGTGTGCTTCCTCCACCCGGAGGTGAACCACTGGTTAGTACAGTAGTGATTTAGTAATAAAAGAAAAGCAAAAGAGGGAAGGGGTTTTGTGCAGTTAAAAAGGGCTTCTATTGACCAGTGTTGAAAAACTTTTATTGGTACTGGAAAGAATCCCTCGTTAAAAAAACTTAGGGCGTGCGTAGGAAACTTGGTAATGAGGTTTCCGCACTGAGTTATGTACAAAGTAAGGTCGACATGTTTCAGCCGTGTATTGCCCTCAGGGGGTCAAGTCAGCTTTCATCAGGACCTAATATTCACATAAAAAAAACGGGGGGGGGGGGGATAGGGGGGTTGCATAACCTCAAATGAGGGTTAAATTCTAAGAATTATTCATGAATTCGAAAAGGCCTTTAAGTACCTTTTAGGGAATTGAATGGCCTCCTTGGGTGTGCTGAGAGTCGCTTGGCCTGCTCGGTCACAGGTTCGGCACGACTTGTGCTGACATGGACTGAGAGGCAGCGAGGGCTGCACAATCGGATACACCAGGCATTAGTCCACAGACTATGAATGCTGTTACAGGTAAGATAGCCACCAGACAGGAGGATATCTAGTTCTGGATTGCACAAAAAACAAGCAAGCTTGAAGCAGTGTTTCCTCATACGGGACCTAAGGAGAAACACAAAATCCTTATAATTTGCTAGCCAATGGGGATGGCTCCCCCGGTGCAGGACTGCACCACATGGGGTACGGTCGAAGCTGCAGTATATACCAGACCTCATGGTACACCCTCCACATTGGCTGTTTTGCCAGATGTGCTTAAACAGATTCAAAATGAGTACGGACGGCCCCTCCCCCGGATTTGGGGATGACAATGGTGGGTAATTTTGCAGTAGTGTCTGCCATTATGTTAAGTAACGTTAAGGGCAAGCAGCATCATTGGCTATACGTCAGTGCCTACGAGATTTGGCTCTGGAACAACATGAGTGCAAATTGCCAAACATTATCAAAGAAACTTATGCAACAGTGCTAGAGATAATTCGGGAGCCAGAACAAGTAAACCTCAAATTAAGAGTAATTCTGAGAAGGATAACTCTAGGCAGGCTCCTGACTTTTCTACAAAGAAGAAGTGGAGTAATAAGAAACAAAGAAAATACTAAGCCATGGGGTGGCTTTCCTCAACAGGAGACCACAAATAATGCTCTAATTTGCGTAACCCTGATAATATTAAAGTGCCTGGCAGGTATCAGGATATTGATACACGTTCGTCTCATTCCTTTCAGGAGGCATCCGAGAAACGATTGGAGAGAGTGGGATGGTCAGAGCGCAGATCAGAGGAGTACATGGAACAGAAGGACTCACAATGCTCGCTGGCTACATAATAAAAAAGGAAGATCAACCCAACCAGTCAAAACCTCACTTCAAAAAGAAATGCAGAGTTGTACTACACTTGGTACAAGCCGTATAACAGTAGTGCTTTATGAGCGTTTGCACTGACGTCCACGTCACAGCCTGGCAGATGTCAAGGACAGGCACTCTGCGTGCCCAAGCAGAGGTAGCAGCCTTGACTCTGGTGCAATGTGCTCAAAGACCTTCTGAAGGCTGGCTGTTTCTAGGCCAATGATTAGCGAATCTTGATAAAGAGAATGATGAAGCGAGGTTCAGAAATAAATTATATTTTGACTTGCGAAGTTAAACTTCCATAATAAATAATCGTATTAATGAGTTTATGCACGAAAATGTACTAATCAACCTAGATTAAAATACATTCATGACACACGGGACTAATCTATATGCTTTATGTTGCATCTGCAAGTGCGTTGAAAAATAATGAACTAACCTTGTCTATTGATTTTGTCAACATTAATTGCAGCTGTTTAATAAACGGCATGTGCCTATTTTAAATGTGCTTTTGTCTATGTCGTGTCTTATATGTTGCAAAGGCTCGTGGAGAATCCTGTTGGCCTAAAAAGAAGATGGTAAATAAAAATGCTGCTTATTTGTGCTTAAAGCTAGTTAACATAAACTAATGGGTTAACTTTAGCAAAGGGGGTGGGTAACAGAGTAATTTTCATTACTCTAATTAATTAAAGTTTTGTGTTTGTTTGAATATTAGTTCTCGAACGGGCCCAAAAGAAAATGGCTGGCAGTGCTGAAAGAAAATATGAAACTTGACCGGAGTGAAGCCTTCACTCACGTGCAGGAAGAGGAATTCGAATTCTCTTTTGCTGATTAAACAAAGAATAAATCAGAAGCGTTATGGTCAAGTCGAATGTGTTCTTGTTGTAAGGACCAAGGACGAAAAGCCTGGAAAGCCTGCCAAGAGAAGGAAGTGAACTTTGCATTCGGACGAATGTTGCTCTTTTGAGGAAGCTAGAAGGATGGTAAATCTAAGAACAATAAGGGCTTATGATGTGCCCCGGTCTTGGTCAGAAGTGAATGACCTAACAGTGGACTGACGTGAAACAGCCAATTAGAAGCATGGATTTAGTTGAAGGAATGCAGAATTAGTAAGTTTTAGATATAGAAAAGGTATAAAACCTGACCTCATGAGAGGAGGTCGGCTGGCTCTTTCCTGATTCCTGAAGAGCGTGAAGTGATGTCGGACTTTAGACACACACGTAAGGATAGCTGATTTAATGAGTTTTTCTTTTAGGTTTAAATGAGTTTAGTCAGGGAAATAGAAATTAGGGGATGAGACCTTTACTGCTTTAATTCTTTCCAAAGCTGATCCGTTTTGAAATGTCAGTCTAATATGCCTTTACATTGAATAAATGATATTTTCATTCGCAAATAAAAGATTTCTAAATTCTAAAAATGCTCTTTGTTTGATAATAAAATTAATAAATTAGATTTTAAATGACAAGCTGGTCTTGTTTATTCTTAGTCTAGTTACCATCTGTTGATCCATTTACCAAGTGACTTAATTAGATGTTTCCGTTATATTTTCATGATTATGATGATGACAAACTGCAGTTGTATATAATGTGTAAATAGATTGTGAATAGTTTCGGTTAATTAGGTCACATGATTCAGTTGCCCAATATTTGTCTTGGTTACTTATGGGCCTTGCGAAAGTTTATGATTAATGGTGAGTATCATGGTGTTGGGTAGTGTTGTTGAGACAGATTTTCTGTAGGGGCGCTGGATCAATTCTTTGGTAGCAGAGTTACGGTTACTATGGTAACGGACATGCTACATGGTAGTTACATAGGATCCATGTCTAAAAGATGTTAAGTTTGTTCTCTTGTTACATGTAGTCAAAAGGTTTTTTCCAGCAGTGTGAAAATTCCTGGTTGCCGGCAAAAGAGTAGTGTAACAGAAGAAGTTACACAGTGCATTTGTTCTATTTCAAAATAGTGGTATTGACATATCGCTAGGGTTGTGGACGTACAGCACAAGTTTAGGGATTTTAGGTGTGATAAGTTGAAAGTATAGTGAGGATTCTCAATGAAATCGTAGCTTTGAGTATAGGGACTAGGAGCCTGTTTTGAAACTCGCTGTGAAAAGAGTAATAGGATTTATCCAAGCTTGAGTGAAGGGTAAGGAAGTGTCGTCTATTCTTACTGGCGAATGAGGATTTTCTATTGGCAGGTTAAAGTCCTACCAAAGATTTTATGTATGCCTGGTTAGGGTTTTCTGTTTGAATGTGTATAAATGATTTTGTGAGAATAGCGTTGTCTATTTCACGAGAAAGAATACTTGAATGATTGAGAAAACTATTGCTTTATTTAGCGAAACAGACAAATGGTTTTTCTGTAGTTACTAATTGAATTTCATTGAAAGAATTGTCAAAATGGCGGTGTGAAAATATTTTGTAAAGGAGGGGTGAGTTTATGGAGCGGAGACAGTGAAGCTGCAGCGGCAGCATACGTCACAAGGTTCGCACTGTGATTGGTTAACATACGTCACAGCAAGCGCACTGATTGGTTCATGTGACCAAAACGAGCTGATAGCTGATTGGTCCTTTCTGAAAACAGAACTTCCCTTGGTTGGGCAAGGTAGTGACGTGGCTTAACCTGATTGGCTTGTTGGTGAGTTTCGTGCACGGTTTCTATAGAGTAGCGGAACGACAAAGAAATACTTACGATCTTTTCCAAATCAAGCAGAATAGTTTTAAAACAGGAGTTATTGGTACAGAAAAGAGGAAAAGAAGCCTACATGGTTTCAGAAATTGAAAAATATATTCAGCCCCGATAAGAAAATTGAAACGCGTGGTGGAAAATTACTTCATAAGTACAAAACACCTGCAGCATATATGGAAGGTGAATATGGTTATCATACTGTCCTTTGGTTTGACAATTGGATGCATTATACCAAAGATGATGGTGTATTAGTATGGCCGGAAGATGGGTCATTTAATATTAAAGTTTTGAAAAACTTGAGAAAAAATGACGGCTCTTGTGCCAAAGCCTAGACCTACTCAATTTGAGGCTTTAGTAGAATGGGAGGATGAGATGATTGAACTCGAGCGAGAAACTAGAGGTATAACAAGAGGTCCTAAATAAGACATAAATAGGGAAACTCATGAGGATAGAATATGTCGATGGAGACGTGCAGAAATGTGTGATGGTTTGTACCTAGTAAGAGTGATGATTACTAAAACACCAGGTTAAAAGAATACCCAAAAGAAAAATAATATTGATGAAGAATTAGATGATGCGGTTTTAGAAGAAATTTATATTACAAAACGCAAACCGCCACCTTATCAACCAGATTGTTCATGGTCTACCCCGAGAATTTCTTCAGGAACCTCTCCAAGTGCACCTCCTAGAGAAATTGATGAAAATTCACCCAGTTGAAATCAGAATAACGAAAAATTACCTGAAAGAGTAGGGACAAGAAGTAATTCTAGTTCATCAGGAGAAAACAGAAATTATCCTGAGATTCCAGAACAGAGAAATTAATTCTCAAGGAATGTAATAAGAACAGAGAGACTTGGGAATATACCAGAAATTTTGGAATATTTAAGAGCAAAAGAGGAATTAATACAGCAATTAACTAAAGGGATGAAAGCAGTAACAGTACCAGTAACAATTGGTCCTGTTGTACCGGTTTTTGACCAAAGAGAAAATAGACACTCAGCTCTGACTGTTCCATTAAATGCGGAAATTCAGAAAGTGGCTGAAAAGTTTTATTCAGATTTATCAGAAATACATCGAGAAAAAACAATGCCAGATTTAACTTTAAATCGAAGTTTGTCAAATGATCAGACACCATCTGTTGCAGGATCTGATTCTGGATCACCAGAAAAGAACATGAATAAAATAGACTTACCACAGACTCCACACTCCCCTGAATTTAAATTACTTGATGTTGCGAAATTGAAAGTAGATTTAGAAGAATTAATTATTGGCACAATTGGAACTGACAATTTAAAATTATATCAGGATGATGAATTATTGTTTATTTGCAAAAGCATACAATGGAAAACACAAAACAAGTATGATCAATTAGAGGAAATGGCTGCTGAATTAGAAATAGATTTGAGTAGACAGAAACAATTGCAAAAACATTACAGAGTGGATTTGTCTGAAGAAGATATTGAAAATTTGAACACCACAGGTAGGATAACTCATGTAAAAGAATTAATTGTGTTTCAGAAAAGATTAGGTGAATTAAGTAAATGGAGAGTGACATGGACAAAGAAAAGAGAAGAAAAAGAGAAAGAGGGGAAGTTGCAAATGAGTTTCCTATGAGAGAAATAGCTGGTGGAGGGTATGTCCATGTCCCTTGGACAAGACAGGACATTTTACTGTTTACAAATGATTTTCCTCGGCTGAGAGAAAAGCCAGTAGAATGGTATCGCCAGGTAGACAGATTCATTAAAGTTTCAAAAGTTCTGTGGATTGATCTTGATGGATTCTTTGACATTGTTGTCCCATCAGATCTTTGGACAGAATGTAAAATTTCTGTAAGTTGGCCCAAAGAAGAACCAGCTCAAGATAAAACAACAGGTGCTCCTTCAGCAGATGTCATGGATTTATATGACAAAGTAATTGTGTGGTTGAAAAACAAAATTGCCCCAAAAGAAGTAGATTGGGTTAAAATTGACAGAACAAATCAAGAACCAAAAGAGTCAGTACATTCATTTTATGAAAGATTACTGCTGGTATTTAAACAATACAGTGGCTACGAAAAATTAAGTGAGAAAGACATGAGCCACTTCATATACAGGTTTGTTTATGGCTTGAGACCTGAAATTGGTGAAATGATTAGAAATGGAATTGTCGGTTGGTAATCACTCACAGTTGACGACATTCTGAGAAAAGAAAAATACTGCAGTGACGAGATAGATGCCAAGCAAAAGAAGCTTAAGGAAAAAGCAATGTGGGCACAAGTAAAGGTAGCTGAACAGCAAATAGCGACCTTAGAAAATAAAAATGTTCACCAGAATCAAGGCAAATTTAAAGGAAATTTCAATAAACCAAAATTTAATGTGAATATTGAAGAGCTCAAGCAGAAGCTCCCATGTTTTAATTGCGGCGAAATTGGACACTGGAAGCGTGAATGTAAGAATCCGCACAGAAATTTAAAAAATACAATCATTAAATCCACAGATGCAGAGTGAGATAAATCAGCAGCAACAGCTACAGCGACAGTTAAATGAAATAAGTCAGCAGCAACAGCTACAGCGACAGTTAGTGAAGTGAATTGAGCAGAGCCAAATTCCACAACCGCCACTTCCAAACTGTGTGAATGGGCAAAGATACAGTCCTGAAACAGGATTCTGCAGAGGTGAACAGGTAAACAGATCGCCAAGAGTGAATGTGTCAAATGTTTCTCAACAATCTTGGTTAAAAGAAAATGAAGGAAGTGATTCAGAGGATTACTCATGACGGTGCCTGAGAGAGGAGGAAGAGTGTGTGTTTGGAGCCACTCTTGAGGTAGATCAGGCTGGTCCATTTGTAAATGGTAAAGTGAATGATGTAGAAATCACTTTTCAAGTGGATACAGGTGCTACCCGTTCTACTGTTAGATCAGTGGAAATAGAAAACCTTCCTCTCTGGTAATACAATCCAAGTAGTTGGCGTAGCAAATCAACAGATTAAAACAGATTTAACTGATCCAGTTAAAGTTGAAATTGGAAAATTTAAAGATAAACACAGATTTGTAGTCTGTAACAGCAGTCCTGTAAACCTATTAGGGAGGGACATTTTATGTAAAATGAATTGCAAAATATATTGCTCACCGGATGGTATTGAGCTCCAAACTTTGGATGAATATGGTCTGTACAAGCTAACAATGCTAATGCTTGAAGAAGAAAATAAACTATTTCCTACTTTTGATAAAAATAATTTACCTGAAGAACTGAAAGAGACAGTTAATGCAAAAATTAGGGATTTAACTGGAGATGAAATGGGTTTAATGAAACATGTGGACCCAGTAAAAATTACTGTAAAACAAGGAGTAGATTTCCCAAACATTCCTCAGTATACAATGAAAGCTGAAACTATTGAAGGTGTCATTCCTGTGATTGAGAAATTGATAAAACAAGGTGTTTTAAAAGAATTGAGAGCAGCCCATGTAATTCACCGATTATGGGGATCAAAAAGCCAAATGGAACTTACAGAATAGTTCAGGACCTGAGAAAGGTTAATCAAATAGCTGTTCCATGTTGCCCAGTTGTACCAAACCCAGCGGTAATTCTATATCAGATTCCGCATGATGCAGAATGGTACACGGTCATAGACCTATGTAATGCTTTCTTTACAATTCCACTGCATCCAGAGAGCCAACAAATGTTTGCGTTCAGATTCCAAGATCACATCTTAGCATGGTGTCGTATCCCTCAAGGGTATACTGAGAGTCCATCTATTTTTAATCAGTTGTTAAAGAAATCTTTGGAAGATCTAGATTTACCTGGGAAATCAACTTTGGTGCAGTATATTGACGATCTTCTGGTGGCTGCAAAAACACAAGAAAATTGTGTAACAGACACCATTACTCTTTTGAATCGTTTGGCAGATGAGGGACATAAAGTGTCACCAGCAAAATTACAGTTTTGCAAACAAGAAGTAAAATATCTTGGTCACAGGATTGCAAAGGGAATCAGACAAGTGACAGTTGAGAGAATAAAAATGATTCGAGCAATACAACCTCCAACAACACAGAGACAAGTCAGAATGTTTCTAGGAGTGGTAGGCTATTGTCGCCAATGGATTAGTGGATTTTCAGTAATTGCAAAACCACTGCAGAGACTGACAAAAGCAGACATAAAAGACCCGATTACCCTAACAAAAACTGAGTTAGAAGCTTTGGAGCAGCTAAAAAGGAGTTTGTGTGAAGCTCCAGCATTGGGAATGCCAGACTATGACAAAGAATTTGAGCTGTACTGCAGTGAAAGAGAAGGTTGTGCATTATCAGTTCTGATTCAGAGACATGGAAAACTGAGAAAGCGAATAGCTTATTTCTCAGCTGTTCTTGATCCTGTTGCAAAAGCATTGCCAGGTTGCTTAAAAGCAGTGGCTGCAACAAGTGTAAGCCTTGAGCAGAGTGAAGGAATCATAATGGGGTTTCCTGTAAAAGTGTATGTACCTCATTCGTTGAAATTCTTCTTACCAGAAGCAAAACTCAGCATTTAACAAGTAATAGGTTAACCAAATATGAAAAGGTTATTTTAGGATCAGATAATGTCTCAATAGCAAGATGTGTGAATTTAAATCCTTCCACATTGTTGCCTGATGGTACTGTTACTGAAATCAAAAACGAGACTGATGTTGACCACGAGTGCTTGGATGTTTTAGATTACTGCACTAAACCCAGGCAAGACATAAAAGATGTACCCTTGCCAGAATCAGACTTTGTTTACTTTGTTGATGGCTCTTGCCTATGAACAGATGAGGGCATTCTGGAGCAGCATATTCTGTCTGTACAGTTGCAGGAGTAGTTGAGGGTTCCTCTCTTGAGGGAATTCGTTCAGCTCAAGTGGCAGAATTAATTGCTTTAATTCGTGCATGTGAAAGAGCAAAAGGAAAAAAGATTACAATAGTGACTGATAGTCAGTATGGATATGGCATAGTCCATGACTATGGCCAGCTTTGGTCTCAAAGAGGTTATTTGACTTCTGCGGGAACACCAATCAGGAATGCAAAATTGATCAAGAGATTGATTGATGGCATTCAGTTACTAGAGAAAATTGCTGTTGTAAAATGTGCAGCACATAAAAAGGGCGAGGACTATATTACTAAAGGTAATTCCTTTGCTGATGAAATTGCAAGATACTGTGCGAAAAACAATTTTTCAATTAATCGGGAAAAAGACAAGGAACATGTTTTGAACTCACTTATGCTAATATCTGTAGTTGAGACATGGCAAGGAGTAAAAGATCTACAAGATGAGGCAGATGATGAAGAAAAAGACACATGGCTAAAAGCAGGTTGCAGACAGTGGGAAGAAGATGAGGTTTGGGTTTATAAAGATGACAGACCAGTAATGCCAAATTGGATGATTGCTGACATGGCACGGATGTACCATGGTCCAGGACATTTAGGAAGAGACTCTATGATCAGGTTGTTTAGGCAAACATGGTTTAATCCAAAATTTAGGATTATTGCAGAATCACTTTGCCAGAGATGTTTGATCTGCCAACAAATTAATCCAAACAGAAAAACAGTTGTTAACATGGGAACCATAGGACGGGAGGATGGTCCTTTTACCAGGTTGCAAATGGATTTCATTGACATGCCACCCCACAACTGTCAGGTGCCCCACAAGTCTTACCTTTGCTTGTGACACAATTCCGCAGAGACGACAAGAGCACCCGTCCCTGTACCCACCTGACCCTCGTGGAAGGTAAGACCCAGCAGGGATGAGATGGACGCAGGGATGGGAGCCAGGGTGTAGAGGTTAAATGATAGCGTGGAGCTGGCGGGGCGTCCCGGTGTCAACTAGAAACCAATAAAGAGCCAGATCAGAGAATGAGCCAGACCAGAAAAAGAACCACCCCACAATTGCACACACAGACCTAGTAACCCTCTGAGAACTCACCAATGCTTCCGGGAATAATGGTCCCCAGACAGGTTCAGTTCCGGATATGAATAGTCAAGGTGAGGAGCTCCTGCGCGTTTCACCCAAGCCCAAACCAAAAGAAGCGCTCCTTCGCAGGTGCAAAAAATGAAATTAGTCCAAACAGGTAAGTAAGCGCTCCGGCACGAGTAGCAGGGAAATGTGCGTAGTCACTCAACCTGTGGCATCCCCCATAAGTGACATAAGCGTCTTTACTGTACTCTTGTTAGCAGAGCTGTTTCCCAAGCAGCGCTCCTGCGTGGTGGGAAATTGAAAATGTACAAAACCAAAACAAATACTCATGGGCAAAGTCTATTAACCCCCTCAAGGCGCTCTAGCGCGGCAAGGGTTAAAGAAACAAAAACAGGAACTTTCCTGGATAACCCAGGAGGTAGAACAAGCAAGCGCTCCTGAGCAGCGCAGACGTGAAAGCTTAACAGCGCTCCAGCGCGGCGTGACTCTGTGGTGACAGACGAGTCTCAGCAAGCGCTCCTGCGCGTGTAGCTGACGTAACAGCAGAGCAGCGTTCCAGCGCGGCTTGACTCTGCAGGTGACTGGCAGGTCTCAGCAACGGCGAAAGAAGTCCGCCTCACAGGAACCTCCAGAAAGGAATTTGAAGCACAGAGCCGGCGGGAAACGCGATGTTTAAGCGATTCCCCCGGAAGTGCTTCTGTGCTCCCAGGTTGCTGCCCGAGACTAGACCGGGTTTCAACTTCCGGCCGGAAGTGAGTATTCCGGCGTTCTGTGTGTGTGATTGCGGGAATGGCCGGACGCGGCATCGCCGCGAACCGTGACAGCACCCCCCCTAGAACAGAACCCCCCAACACCCCCGGAAATCAGAAAGGAGAGACAGGGCAAGGGCTCAGGGGATGACTCAGATGGAACGCACGAACCAGAACAGGAGCGTGGCGCACGTGGGATAAAGGCTCCCAGGACTGCTCATCGGGACCGTACCCCTTCCAGTCCACTAGGTAGAAGAGCTTGCCCCTGGTACGACGGGACCCCAAGATAGCCCTGACCTCATACTCAACATGGCCCTCCACCACCACCGGAGAAGGGGGAGATGGAATAGAGCCGCCAGACTGGACTGCACGCAGAAGGGAGACATGGAAGACCGGATGGATTTTCATGTGCGGAGGAAGCGACAGCCTCATGGCCACAGGGTTGACCACCTTCTCGATAACAAAGGGACCCACAAAACGAGGCAACAGCTTCTTGGGTACGTGCACGTTCAGGTGCCGAATGGAAAGCCATACCCTATCACACGTGCGATAAGCGGGTTCCACCTGTCTATGAGCGTCAGCATGCGCCTTGTAGGAGTCCTTCGGCTTGGCCAGCTCGAACCGTGCCTGTTGCCAGAGTCCGCACAGTGACTCATGATAAGACCGCACAATGGGCAGTTGGCTATCCAGAGGCACCTCCCAGGCAGAGGTGCGGGGATGACGTCCTTGGAGGCAAAAGAACGGGGACATGCCGATGGCTGAATGCTTGCTGTTGTTGTACGCATACTCCGCCATCCATAGCACCTCGGACCATTCCTTCTCGACCGTAAGCAGCAAACAGCGGAGGAACTGCTCCATGGTGTGGTTTGTCCTTTGGGCCTGACCATCGATTTGGGGGTGGTACGCTGAGGAGAGGCGTACTCCATCTCGAGTATCCTGCATACCTCCTTCCAGAAGCGGGACACGAATTGCAATCCCCGATCCGTTATGACCACAGACGGGATGCCATGGAGGCGAACCACCTCTTGTACGAAGATTACGGCCAGGTCGGCCGCCGTGGGCAATTTCGTTAAGGGTACGAAATGCGCCATCTTGGAGAGGTGGTCCACTATGGTGAGAACTGTGGTGTGACCAGTCTTGGGGAGCGGGAGTTCAACCACGAAATCCATGGAGATGGTGTGCCATGGAAACGGTGGTACAGGAATGGATTGCAAAAGACCAACCGATGGTTCTGATCTATTCTTGCCTAACAGACAAACGGCGCAGTTCGTCACATGGTTTTTTGTGTCGTTCACCATCGTTGGTCACCAAAACCGCCTCCGCACGAGGTTGAGTGTTTTGTGGTAACCAGGATGGCCGGAGAGGACATGATCATGACACGAGTAAAGGGCTTTCTTCTGTTCAGGCACCCCTGAAAGGTGTTTCCGTTCTCCTATATGCCGTGGCCCTCTCACACACGTCTCGCCTTCTTCATATGGATCGGACCGTTTCCTGTCTGGTTCCTCCTGGTAGACGGGATCCATAGACGCGACTATGCCCTGGAAGTGTTTCTCCGGTAGGATGGAGACAGGCTCGAGGTCTTTGGCGTCTTCGTCGGTTTCAGCTAGTCGCGAAAGCGCATCTGCTTTGGCGTTGTCTTTCCCTGGCCGGAACGTGATCACGAGGTTGTACTCATTGAAAAACAGGGTCCATCGAAGTTGTCGGGCTGTGAGGGCACGTGCTGATCGTAGGAACTGTAGGTTTCTGTGGTCTGTGTAGATGGTTACTGTGTGTTATGAGTCCTTCAGGAAGTGGCGCCATTCCTCGAATGCGGTCTTGATGGCTAGGAGCTCCCGATCAGACACGGTGTAGTTGCGTTCAGCGGGTTGGAGCTTCTTGGAGTAAAAGGTCACAGGATGCAGCTGTCCTGTACTGATGCTTCTTTGTGATAGCACTCCGCCTATGGCGTCCCTAGAGGCATCTGCCTCCACTATGAAGGGTTGCTCGGTGTCGGGGTGCACCAGGACCGGGGCGCACCAGGACCGGGGCTAGGGTAAACCGTCTCTTTAGTTCTTGGAAGGCGTCATCAGCTTTTTGGTCCCAACCAAAACGTACCCCCTTGCGCAACAAGCGTGTGATGGGGGCCACCATCCCGGAGAATCCTGTGATGAATCAACGGTAATAGTTGGAAAAACCGAGGAACCTTTGGACCCCTTTCACGGACTCCGGGGTAGGTCAAGACAGGATGGCTTCCACTTTTTTGTTGTCCATTTGGATGCCTGCCGGAGTGATGATGTGCCCCAGGAACTCAACAGATGTGACGTGAAACACGCTCTTCTCCAACTTCACGTACAGACGGTGTTTTTCCAACTGTTGTAGGACGGAGCGCACGTGTTGAACGTGCTCTCCGGTGGTCTGTGAGTAAATCAGGATGTCGTCTATGTAGACGATACAAAAAACGTCGATGAAGTCCCTCAACACTTCATCGATGAAGAACTGGAACGCGGCGGGGGCGTTGCAGAGTCCGAAAGGCATGACCTGGTATTCGAACAGACCAAACTTCGTTCGGAAGGCGGTCTTCCATTCGTCTCCCTTCCGGACTCTGACAAGACGGTAAGCACCCCGTAGGTCCAGTTTCGTGTAGATGGAGGCGTTTTTAACCTGGTCCAGGAGACTGGAGATCAACGGTAGCGGGTACCGGTTTTTCACGGTGATGGTGTTCATCGCGCGAAAGTCTATGCAGGTCCTCAGATCCCCTTCCTTTTTCGACACAAAAAAAAGAGGAGAGGAAACCGGAGATCTGGAGTGACGAATAAACCCATTGTCTAGGTATTCGTCCAGATAGGAGCGGAGGTGGATGTTCTCTTTTTCCGTGAGCGAGTAAATCCTGCTGCATGGCAATGTGGAGCCGGGGATTAGGTCGATTCGGCAGTCGAATGACCGATGGGGAGGCAGAGTGTTGGCTCCCCTCTTGTCGAACACTTCTGCTAGGTCCAGATATTCCTTCGGTATGGTTCCTTGGGAAACCATTCCCATGCCTAGTACCGGCAACGCGTGTGCTTGTATGGAACGAGTGCCTGGCAGGTCGTCCTTTGCGTAACAGGTGCTACAGCAATGTTCCGACTCAAGGTGGATGGTTCTGGTTACCCAATCGAAGCGGGGATTGTGCTTCACCAACCACGGCAAACCTAGAATCACCTTAAACTGAGGGGCGTCGATGATGTCGAAACTAATGGACTCGGTGTGGTTGTTAGAGAAGGACATCGTCATGTTCTCTGTTCGGTGTCTGATAGGACCGGAAGTCAGGTCCGTTCCATCAACAGCCTTGACAGGTTCTGGTTGGGCCTTCGTCACTGTGTCAATGCCCAAGGCACGGGAAAACGCTGTATCGATAATGCAGCCTGTTGCCCCCGAATCCAACATGGCGGTCACCAACCAAGTTCTGCCCGCCAGATTCCGTAAGATAAGATACATTTTATTATGTACAGTTAATTAAAACCAGTACAATCGTTGCATTTATGCAAGTTTTTAAAATGTGATAAAAAAGTCTGTATTGTTGTCGTTATCAAAGTCCGTGCGGTAAGGGACCGAAAGAATCTGTCTTTCAGTTTTCCCTTGGCCCAAAGTTTGACCATTAAGTGCCGGAACCAGTGCTTACCGCAGGTTGTAGTTTGGGTAATCTTTGCTCTATCGTGGTGAGATACTTAACATATCTGCATTTCAATTTTGTGTTCGCAGGGTTCAAGCATGCAAGCACAGCCTGCCTGCACGTGCTGGTCCCTAGCTGCTTGAACTGGTCCCTTAGTAGCTGTCGGCGGGCTTGTCGGAGTTCTTCGCAAAGACAGGTCATGTGAAGTATGTCACCCGTAGCTAGATTGCAGAGCGGACAGATTTCATGGCCATTGCTTCTTAGCCATGGTGGTTGATGCTCTCTGGTAGGCAAGATCCCCAGTCTGTATTTCAAAAACTTCAGTTTAGTTATTTTTGGGTAGCCCTGGCTAAAGTAAGTTTGTGGTCTCAGCGATTTGTACGTGTTCAGTGTCATCCATGCATGGTTTCTTTTAGAAAAGGCGGCCTTGTCCTCTATTAGGGAAAGAGTTTTTACACTTTTCCAGACCGCTTTTTTAAACGGGTTGTGCCCAGTTGCATGGCACAGAGTGAGGAAGACTTGACAGCCCCCACCAGATTCCGTAAGGACACGTCCACGCCGACGTGATGACTACCGTCGTATACTGCAGGGATCGCTGATGTACAAGACGAAGAACCCAGAGGACGGACCCCCATGTCTATTGGGTTGTCTCGTTTCCCTTCTTGTCGCCCTTGCTGATGGGCAACGCATACGGCCTTCTGCCTCGCTGTTTAGATGGTTTCGCAGGGCATTCCCTCACGAAGTGTCCGCTTTTGCCACAATATAGACACTGGTTCTGCTTCCTCCTTTTTTCCCTTTCTTGACTGGTCAAGGGTCCTCTTATGCCGCCGATCTGCATGGGTTCAGACGCTTCACCCTGGGGAGCTGATTCCTCTTTGGCTTTCTCGAACGCCCTTGTCCCCAAAGGGCAAGAGACAGTTGTCGCTGCCTTTTCCCCTGTCGGTTTTTCTTTCCTGTAGTCGGAAATTAATTTTCACCACCATGTCTATGAACGGACCTATAGCGTCTGGCGGATCGGGATACTGCGAGATGAGATCCTTCAGGTCATCCCGTAACCCCCGATAGAACACCAATACTTTCTTATCCTCAGGCCTGTGGGCCTCGATAACAAGCCTGCTGAACATGGTGATGTAATGGAGCAAGTCCTGGTTGCCTTGTCTGAGGCTGAGCAACTCGTTGTCTGCGGCTTGCACGAAGGTATGACAAGCGAACATACGCCGCATGGCTTCCTTAAACGTTGGCAGGTGGTTAAGCATGGGATCGTCGTTCTCTACCAACGAAATGGACCACTGAGCAGCATCCCCGCCCATGTAAGACAGTATGTAGGGGACCTTGGAGGCAATATCAGGAAAGGCCGCGATCCTAGCCATGAAAAGCAGTTGACATTGATGGATGAATATTCCGTATTTAGTGCTACCTCCGTAGAAGCGTTCCGGTGGTGCCAACTGCACAGGATGGGAGTGACAACCTGAATGGCTGCGTCTTGGTTGCTGGCGGCGGAGGGCCCCCCATAAGTAAACGTAGGTTGTCTCAACAGGCCGTCTTGTCTGACTCTTGGGCTAGGAGTGGTACCCCAAGGACTGGTGACCCCGGCTGCCATTTGGCCCTGTAGGGCCGTTATGTCATGGCGCAAAGCTAGGTTCTCCGTCTGCATGGCAGCCAGCATGATGGCGATATCTTGCAGAGTGACCTCCGGGTCGCCCATGTCGTCTGGGCGGAATGGTTACCGTGGGCTTCGAATTCTGTCAGGTGCCCCACAAGTCTTACCTTTGCTTGTGACGCAATTCCGCAGAGACGACAAGAGCACCCGTCCCTGTACCCACCTGACTCTCGTGGAAGGTAAGACCCAGCAGGGATGAGATGGACGCAGGGATGGGAGCCAGGGTGTAGAGGTTAAATGATAGCGTGGAGCTGGCGGGGCGTCCCGGTGTCAACTAGAAACCAATAAAGAGCCAGATCAGAGAATGAGCCAGACCAGAAAAAGAACCACCCCACAATTGCACACACAGACCTAGTAACCCTCTGAGAACTCACCAATGCTTCCGGGAATAATGGTCCCCAGACAGGTTCAGCTCCGGATATGAATAGCCAAGGTGAGGCGCTCCTGCGCGTTTCACCCAAGCCCAAACCAAAAGAAGCGCTCCTGCGCAGGTGCAAAAAATGAAATTAGTCCAAACAGGTAAGTAAGCGCTCCGGCGCGAGTAGCAGGGAAATGTGCGTAGTCACTCAACCTGTGGCATCCCCCATAAGTGACATAAGCGTCTTTACTGTACTCTTGTTAGCAGAGCTGTTTCCCAAGCAGCGCTCCTGCGTGGTGGGAAATTGAAAATGTACAAAACCAAAACAAACACTCCTGGGCAAAGTCTATTAACCCCCTCAAGGCGCTCCTGCGTGGCAAGGGTTAAAGAAACAAAAACAGGCACTTCCCTGGATAACCCAGGAGGTAGAACAAGCAAGCGCTCCTGAGCAGCGCAGACGTGAAAGCTTAACAGCGCTCCAGCGCGGCGTGACTCTGTGGTGACAGACGAGTCTCAGAAAGCGCTCCTGCGCGTGTAGCTGACGTAACAGCAGAGCAGCGCTCTAGCGCGGCTTGACTCTGCAGGTGACTGGCAGGTCTCAGCAACGGCGAAAGAAGTCCGCCTCACAGGAACCTCCAGAAAGGAATTCGAAGCACAGAGCCGGCTAGAAACGCGATGTTTAAGCGATTCCCCCGGAAGTGCTTCTGTGCTCCCAGGTTGCGGCCCGAGACTAGACCGGGTTTCAACTTCCGGCCGGAAGTGAGTATTCCGGCGTTCTGTGTGTGTGATTGCGGGAATGGCCGGACGCGGCATCGCCGCGAACCGTGACAACAACAGATTAAAATATGTCCTAGTGATTGTCTGTCTGTTTTCAAGATGGGTGGAAGCGTTCTCAACACGTCACAATGACTCAGTTAGTGTGGCACACATTTTGAAAACAGATTGCTACAAATGATTTGTGAAGGCCTGAATATAAAACAAAATCTACACTGTGCATACAGACCAGAAGCGTCAGGTGTTGTTGAACAAATTAATGGGACAATAAAAAACAGAATTGCCAAAATGTGCCTGGCTACAGGAATGAAGTGGACAGATGCACTTCCACTTGTTCTAATGTCTTTATTTTATTTATTTATTTATTTATTTTATATGCTTATAAAGCGCCAGACTAGACCCCCGAAGGGGTATCTCCGCGCTATAACTGCAGATGGAAGTGAGAGTAAAAATGTGTCCAGGAATGGAGTGACATTAATAGCTGGGAAACAGGTAGGTCTTTAAGTTTTTTCTAAACATCATGTGGTTAGTGATTGACCTCAGTTCAAACGGCAGTGAGTTCCATAGGGTAGGTCCGGTGTGGGCCAGTGCACGGCCACCTTGTCTGGTTTTCTTAATTCTGGGTATTTTAAGTAATTGCTGGTTGCTGGAGCGCAAAGAGCGTCCTGGGATGTAGGGCTGAAAGATGTCTATGAAATACTTGGGGCCCATCTCCATTAGGCTCTTGTGTATAATACACAGAATCTTGAACTGAACTCGCTTCTTCACAGGAAGCCAGTGAAGCTGAGACAGTAGGGGGCAGGATGGTGTCCTGGGTGGAGCATTCATGACGATCCTTGCAGCAGTGTTTTGAATGACCTGCAGTTTCTTAAGTTGCTCCTCATTGGCTCCGTGGAGCAATCCATTGCAATAGTCAACCCTACTGATAACAAGAGCCTGCACCAGGGTTTTTCTGTGGTGATCCGGGAGATAGGGAAAAACACGTCTTAGCATCCCTATAGCCCGGAAACAGGTGCCGGCTACTTGATTGACGTGGTCCTTGAAAATAAGTTGTTGGTCAAATACCAGAGAAGTACACCAGATAAAAAAGACAGGTCTAAGCCCTCATGAGATCCTCATGAGCAGAGTCATGAGACACGCATTTGTTCCAGTTAATAAGCTATTAAGTATTAATGAAAGTGCAATTATGGAATATTGCAAGAACTTGTCTGATGTGGTGACTTCTGTATTCTATCGGGTGGGAACTAATGTGATTTCAAAAGAAAAGGAGCAAGCTCGTGATCTGTTACCAGGAGACTGGGTAAGAACAAAAGTACATCGGAGAAGAAACTGTTTAGTACCCAGGTGGCAAAAAGCAAGACAGGTGATATTAGTAACAACAAATGCAGTTAAATGCAAAGGTTTGAAAAGGTGGGTTCATGCGAGTCACTCCATTCGTGTACCACCTCCTAATAATCCTGATGAGGATAGTGACACGACAACTGATTCAGACTCTGAAGAAGAACCTGAAGAGAAACCAGATTCTGAAGATCGACAAGAGGGTCAACATCTGGAAGATTCAGATGTGAATCAGGCATTGAATGAAAAAGATCTAGAGATTGTGATTCTAGATTCAGAAAATGATGAAGATTTGCTAGAAAAAGAAGCACAAAAAGAATCTGAGTCAGAAGAGAATCAAGATCAGGAGAGTATTGAGAATCAGATTAAAAGCTCTGAAAGCAGGAACAAGAATTCTGAAACTGGGAAGTTGAAAGTAATTCCAGAAGAAGAAGAAGACTAATTACCGAGTACCAGCTATAAGGATGATGTTCCTAACGGAGTGAAACTGCAGAGTAAAGAAGATCCTAGATATAAATTCGAAGTCTCAGAGACTGATTCAGATGAGAGTGATGAAGATTTTGAAATAAGAAAATTCAGAAAAAGAGCTTGGAAAGCTGAATGTAACGAAACTGAGCCAAAGAAGAAATTCATAAGAAAAGGAGATAATTGGCCAAAAGAAAATTTAAAATTCAAATTGGTGGATAAGTCAAAAGAGCAAATTAATGAGATATCAAGTCAAAAGTGTGACTCTGATAAGAAAAATCAGATAGGAAAGAAAATAGAAGTGATTAGCAGTAGAGCAAAAAGAGTGGTGAAGCCCTACCAAAAGTACAAGTCTCCTGAGTGGACTTATATAATAATTCCACCAGTAGTGGAAATTAGTAGCAGTAGTCAGGAGGATTTAGAACAGCGGTCTTCAAACTTTTTTATTCTGCGCCCCCCCCCCCCCCCCCACGGTGTAGAAAAACAATTCGCCGGGCCCCCCCTCAAAATATTTCACAATTATTTTATTTAACTGCCAATGTTTAAATAGGTCTAGACTTATTTAAACATTGCAGCTAAGTTCTGTCTCTGTTTTAGAAATGCAAACAAATACATGATTTCCAAACATACTATTCCGGTGAGGCAGGCCTTATTAATGTGCAAAGGATCCAGTGTGGTTATTCAAAATGGCAGTGTGGGTCTTGGAGAAAATTTGAAGTCCTTTCCCTTTTGACACCTTCTCCCAGCCAGGATTTAAATGACAAAGGATGTGAATGATGGCCCATTACAGACGTGCTTACTGCAGCTCATTCTTTTAGGCTGAAAACAAAGCATAATGTTTCTTTTGGCCAGAGCCTTGCGCCCCCCTGAGATCACTCGAGGCCCCCCTAGGGGGGCCCGCCCCCCAGTTTGAAGCCCTCTGATTTAGAAGAAACCAGTGACAATGATTGAAGTTGTTTTCTTTTCGGGTTGTTGGTTTATTTTTGGCATAAGGCCGAAGAAATTGGGTTAGGTGACATAAGGTCGAAGAAATTGTGTTAGCTGGAAAAACACATTGATGTAAGACGCAAGGTCGAAGAAAAGCTGTTAGAGGGTTACTAAGTTAAAAAAAAATTAAAAGGGGAGGTGCATATATAAAAAGTACTTTAAATTTTTGTTTTGTTTTAGAATTTTTGTTTTTGATTTAAGTAAAAAACTCTTGTTTAAAAATAAAAAAAAAAGATGCCTAATACTGACAATTCAAGGTGTACTATTTTTAGAAGATGCTGTAAAATGTCTTCTATTTGTGTGATCCTAATAATTTTGGTTTGATTGATTTTGGCAGTCAACTTTCCTTTTGGGATAGACAAAGAAAAATACAAAGCTAACTTGACAAGTAAAGTAGTAACTAAACAAGTTAAACATAATGGCAAAACTAACAAAGTTTTTGAGCACAAACCAGAGATCCACCAAGATAGATCTGTTTGTGATTTTTCTAGTAATTCTTTTTCAAGACTTTTGTCAGAATATGTAAAAGTTATGGATGTGAAGGACTGTTACGTCTGTGTGAAGCTTCCTGCTTCTGTTTCAGAGGGGGTTACTTATAACATGCTTCCCCTTACTTATGGCATTACATGCAGTGTTATAGCTAGTTTGTTCTATCAAACAGGTCGTCTGGAGTACTATTACTCAGATTATGACGAAATGTTTGCAAATTTGAAAGTTGTAAATAGCTTGAACAAAGTAAGACCCGCTAAACAGATGAGGGAATTCTTTTTAGTGACGAATGAACTTACCTATGAGTACGCTTTTAAAAACAATTTAACATGCAAAATGAGAGCTGAAGAAAAATCATTTCTAAATTTGGTTGAGGAGAGAAGGGCGATTTACAAGAGAAATGAGATGCTGAAACAAACTAAATCACAGTTTTGGCAAATTGAGGATGAAAAGCTCAATGGTGGAAATGGGTATGCTGCTATTCACATAGATGAACCTGTTAGTGGAAAATTCTGTATTAGGAGAGACAATACTTTGTATGATAATTTCTTTGTGGGTGCAAGTCAATGTGAGGATACTTATCGTATCATAGGGGGATGGGGATTTAAAGGTGCAAAGATCCAATTTTTCCTGGAATTTATTTTGTCTGTGGGAACAAAGCTTACTTTAGCCTCCCAGACCATTGGTATGGGACGTGTTATCTTGGTTTGGTTTTTTGCCAAAAAGTTTCATGTGGACAGAAATGAAGAAGGTTCATTCGAAATTGGTAAACATCTGAACAGGTACAGGAGGGAAAGTTTTTCAGAAATCATGGGCGACATATTTGGTGCAATAATTCCTATGGTGGGAATAACCCTGAATGCAATCAAAATCAGAAAAGTTTCCACAATTGTAGATAGATTGTCCACGGACATCGCAAGTGGTTTCCAATTAGTTAACACAGAAATTGTTGCCATGAGAAGTATGGTAATGCAGAACCGCCTTGCATTAGACATTCTGCTAGCAAAAGAAGGAGGAGTTTGTGGGATTTTACATGTCCAGCATTGCTGTACTTATATCCCAGATACACACTCCAGTCACCCCTCACCCAACACCCTCCACCAGATCAAACAAGACATTCACATCATCAAACAATTACTCAGCACACATCCCAGACAGCCCGTACGCGCCTCCACCATCACCTCCCCTCCCAACTGGACCTCCACCCGGGTGGCGAACTCTCGCACTCGACTCCCACCGCACTGGACCACAATCCCTGTTCACAACCGCGAAAACCGCCCCCCATCGCTCCTGTAACCCTCTCTCGGACCTCGACACAATCGCCCTCCTCCACTCCTACGACCCAGCTCCCCATAGCAATACACCCAACACTCTCACTGCCATTCCTACGATTCACTCCAATCCCCTTAGACCCCCCACACTGAACAACAGAATAGCTATCCATAGTAACCTGAGTAAAGTCCCCCTCGCTCTAGAACCCCCTTCCACCCTCGACACACCCCGTCTCAAATGCACTCTCCCCAACTGCAGATCAGCCGCAAGACACTCCTTCGCTATCGCCGATCTCATCCTAAAACTGGATCTTGACTTAATCATCATGACTGAAACATGGCTAACAGAATCTTCTACACCTATAATGGACATTCTGGTTCCCCCCAAATACCACATCATTACTCAGTTTGATCTTCTCAACTCTCATCAATCAGGCTTCAGAGCAAATCCCAGTACTGAAACTGCTATGACTCACATAATCGATGACGCCCTCCAAATCCTAGATCATAACGATACCTGCCTCCTCATCCTCCTTGATCTCTCCTCCGCATTTGACACCGTCAAACATGAGAATTTACTCGAACTATTAAACACAAGAATGGGCCTATCTGGAACTGTGCTCAAATGGTTCACGTCCTTTCTGCATAACAGGTCGCAGAAATTCAAGAGCAACAACTTGATGTCCGCGCCAAGACCTGTATCGCTAGGCGTACCACAAGGATCCTCCCTATCCCCAACTTTGTTCAACCTAGTTATGGAACCTCTCACCACCTTGCTACAAGAATCCAATGTACACTTCCACATGTATGCTGATGACACCCAACTTTATCTCAAACTTCAATCACCCAATGACATCACTCAACGATCAGTAGCACCCAATCCTGGCTGGCCGCTAATCATCTCAAACTTAATGCCCTCAAAACAGAGTTCCTTTTGATCTCACCTCCCGCGAAGATCACTACCGCACAAATGTGGCTTAAACACCTAACGGCACTCAATGTTCAACCCACCATCGTGGACTCAGCGAAATCCTTGGGCATAACACTCGACACCAATCTCAGCATGCAGGAACACATCAACAAAGCAACTAAGGGAGCAAATTACCAAATCAACACCCTTAGGAAACTTAAACCCTTCCTTCCAGCCAAAGACTTCCAAACTGCGGTACAATCACTTGTCATACTTCGAATAGAATACGGCAGCACCGCCCTCTGCGGTCTCCCCCTAGCTACTACGGCACCCATAAGAGCCTCTTTAAACGCCGCAGCGAGACTTATCACTGGATCAAAAAAACACTCACACATTTCCCCTGACTTCAAATCCCTGAACTGGCTGCCTTTTGAAGCTAGGATACACCTGAAAATCGCTTGTTTGACGCACAAGGCTGTCCACCTTAGCTCACCTAGATACCTCGCTCAGAAGCTGACGATTTCTGGAGGATCCAGAAACACTAGAGGCACAAACAATCTTTTGCTAAAGCCTAAAAGATTCCGCAAAGAAAAAACCTACAAACGCTCTTTCTCAGGAATGGCTCCCAGGATTTGGAACTCACTCCCCCCTGAAATCAGACTCATCCCATCTACCATACTTTTCAAGAAAGAAGTAAAAGCGATCCTCATGGCTAAATGCACTTGAACCACTACTGGGGATCAACTTCAAAGACTCAGTGCTCATCTGTACTACTTGTTCGAACCCTTTGCTTTTTTGTTTGACTTTGAAATTGACTTACTTGATTGTTTATGATATCATTTCACTGTACTTTTAACACTATAGATGTATCTGTGTATATTTGCTCTTCTCCTATGTAAAGCGCTCTGATATCTGCGAAGATCTTGTTCGCGCTATATAAAACTTTCAAAATAAATAAATAAATAAATAAGAGCCAGAATATAGAAAGGCTTATTAAAAACATCACTGAATTTCATTCAGAAATAGAACCCCTAGAAGATGACAATTTTTCAGAACGTTTGAGCAAAAGATTTGCAGCAATTGTAAACTGGTTTCGAGAGATTGGCAGTTCAATCATTGGCAAAATACTTTATCCTGTAATAATCATAGTCATAATGATACTTTTGTTAAAAATTAGTTGCATGATACACAAGAAAAAGAAGTATGTAAGGGAAAAGAGAAGGATTTATAAACTCAGAAAGGAACGGGAGAAGGAGATAGAATTGGAAGAGTTTCGGAATGCACAATATGAGAGTTGTAGACAAATTGCTGAGTCAGGAGTTTAGAAAAACTAACACAGAGGGTGTTCAAAACATGTGGTCTTCAAAAGGTAAAAAATTTGGTAACATTTTGGGTATTGTTTGGTGATTTTGAAATCACCAGATGAGGGAGTTGATGAAGCGAGGTTCAGAAATAAATTATATTTTGACTCGTGAAGTTAAAAGTCCATAATAAATAATCGTATTAATGAGTTTATGCACGAAAATGTACTAATCAACCTAGATTAAAATACATTCATGACACACGGGACTAATCTATATGCTCTATGTTGCATCTGCAAGTGCGTTGAAAAATAATGAACTAACCTTGTCTATTGATTTTATCAACATTAATTGCGGCTGTTAGAATCAACAGTTGATTCTGAAGAGGATCTAAAATAGACCCTGAAGCTGTACAATTAATATCAATGTTGTGTTGGATACGAGCCATTTCTGCTTCAATGAAGGAATTCTTTTCGTTATATTGCTTCCTACGATAGGCAATTTTACCTGTAATAAGCCCTCTCAGGGTAGCCTTAAACGAGTCCCAGATAATTCTATTTAAGGCGGAGCCGTTGTTTAATAGAAAGAAGTTCTGAGTCTCCGACTTTAGGTATAAGATATCCTCATCATTAGAAAGGAGAGAGCAATCAAAGGACCACGTACTCTGGGGTTTCTTAATACGGAGACCTAATTCCAATTCAACTGCAGAATAGTCTGAAAGGTGAGACGGGAGATAGTCTATTGTTTTAACAGAATCAACCAGTCTTTGACTTATTAAAATAAAGTCGATCCTTGACTAGTGATGGTATTTGAGGTTCCGAAAAGAAACCCCTTGTTGTTGTCCCGACCTTTGCCGCCAAACATCGACAAACCCATACTGCCTCATAGCGTCCAATAGGAAGGATCTAGTCTTGGACAAAACCAAAGATCGACTATTAGGAGATCTGTCCAAGACAGGATCCAACACAATGTTAAAATCGCCGGCTAGTATTATGGGACCTGAAACGGAAAGTAACTGCGAGAAAACGGTTTCCAAACAAAAAGGGTCATCCTGGTTCGGGTCATAATAGCCCACAATTGTAACTAGAAATCCAACCATGAGGACTGACGCCATGGCCCATCTACCAGAAGAATCTACAGCTTGTGAAACCAACTTAGCTTTAGCTCCTTTTTTAAAAATAATCGCCACCCCCCTGGTATGAGATGTTTGAGTGGTAGAGACGGCAAAGTCGATCCATCTATTCTTCTTGGTAAGTGCAATCATTTCACTATGAGTTAAATGGGTCTCCTGCAACACCACAACCTGCACATCCAAGTCCTTCAGATATTGTAAAATTCTGTTGGCTCTGGGCTTGGTGCGGAGGCCGTTGACGTTCCAGGAGATAAACCTAACACTACTCATCTCTCATCCGATAAGCCAAGAAGACTAAAAATACTATACCAAAAAAAGTGCTGTTTTATGTTACCATTCATAACTTCCTTACAAAAATTGTGTGTATTAGGGGCCCGATGTAGGTAAATGCCATTTACCGATTTTAAAATACCGAATCCTACCGATTCGGTATTTCAGAATCGGTAAATGGTATGTAGGTCACAACATCTGGATTCGTTACCGAATCCTTAACAATTCTTTAATTACCGATTCGGTAAATACCGAATCGGTAATGGCCATTCATTCCTATGGGCTTTGAAGCCCATAGGAATGATTAGGCATTACCGATTCGGTATTTACCGAATCGGTAATTAAAGAATTCACAAGGGTGCAGGGGGTGTCACTTTGACACCCTCTGGCACCCCCAAAACAGGCACAGGTGCCATGTGGCAGGCATACCTGCCCTAAGGGCAGGTCTGCCTGTCACATGACATAGGTATGCTTGCACACATGTGCATGCACACCGGAATCGGTATTTTACCATGGATTTGTATTCCATGGTAAAATACCGATTCTGTAAGCCATGTGCAGAAGGTACATTGCCTACCTACATTGTAATTTCGGAAATTTTACCGAATCGGTAAATATTACCGAATCGGTAATTATTTTACCGATTCGGTACATATTACCGAATCGGTAAATTTACCGATTCGGTAATGATACCGATTCGGTAAAATTTCCGAAAATGTGCCCCTACATCTCAATAGCCCTTTACCGATCGGAAACGGCCAAAAATCGGTATTTTCGGCCGTTTCCGACCGGTAAAGGGCTACCTACATCTGGCCCTATGTGTATTACCATTCCTTAAACTACTATTTAGGTTATTGAGGACTTTTTTATATTTTTGCCACCCCTCTGCACCCACCCACCCAAAGTGTGAACCCCTCCCCCCATGAAAAACCCTTGCAATATCTAACCGGAACAATGTCCAGTAGATAGTGCCCCACTGATTGACTCCCGTCAAAAAAGAACATCCGCCTTCTTTTCAAATGACAAGTGAAGAGTGAGAAAATTCAAGGGAAAGAGGAGAATAACTAAGACTGTATCATATTAAGCAATGCACTTAAGTGAGAAAACCTACGTCAACATCTAGAAAGTAGAGAAGTAAGTGGGAAGTCTCCTTAAGTACATAAGGTGGATTATAGGTGCATGAAGTTATACCTTACGAGCCCCCTTGCCCAATTCCATTAGTAGCTCATCGGCTGCTTGTACAGACCTGATGTTAAACATCTTATTGTTGTACATTACTTTGAGGGCTGCCGGAAACATGAGCTGAACTGTTGCACCTAATTTTCTAAAGGCATCCAGGTGCCTCCCAAATTCCCATTGCTTTTCAAGTGTAACTCTAGAAAGGTCTGATCTTATCAAAAAAGTAAAACCTTTCTCAGCCAAAGACTTCTGTTTCAAGGCCATATTTAGGATACGCTCCTTTAAAAGGTAAGTGTGGAAATTAACTAAGATTTTACGAGGTTTGGACCTCTGGGGGTTCAATTTAAAGGGATCCCTGTGAATCCTCTGAATGTCAGCCGACAATTCTTCGAGAGTATGCTCTAAGCTCAGGGATTCCTTCAGTAAAGTCATGATGTATTGTTTAATATCTGACCCTGCAGATCCTTCAGGAACATTAAGGATTCGAATGTTCCCCCGTCTTGCATTGTTTTCAAGAGTCTCCATCCTCTCGCTAAGAGCCAAATCTTCCCTTGTAAGTTTCTGAATGTCCACTTTCGCTTGGTCCAAATAAATTGAGTGCGAACCAATCGTCTCCTCTAGCACTCCGGTTCTTATAGTGAGCCCTTCAATTTTATTATCAAGCGTTTCGCAGTAATTTCTAAACTCTATTTGATTAGCAGATGATTCAGCGAATCCCTTTCTTATCTCCAGGGTAAGGGCCGAAAACATCTCCAGAAAGGAGGCAGCCTTCATCGAAGAAGAAGAAGAAGAGACCAGTAATGAGTTAGGATCAAGTAGAGCAGGAGCAGAAGAAGTTTCTATATCTACGCCCCCAGATGCGCCTCCTAGTTCAAGAAAATTTATCTCTTCGGCCTACTCGGCCAACTCTATAGTTGGGACTAGGGGTAGGGGTAAACTCTGCGCTATCACAGATGTAGATTGTGGTAGAGATTGCGCAGGCTGCACAGGCTGTGGTTCTCTCCCCAAGTCGTGTAGACCCTGAGAGTCCCCTGCTGGGCCAGTAGATACTACGTTTTCAATAGTTTGACTAGAGTTCTTCTCAGCTGCGTCTCTCACCTCTAGCGGCGGTGTAACTACTGGCACTAAAGGTTGGCTAGGAGAGGAGGAACGGGCCTCTGGGACCGATGCCATATCAGTATCGTCGATCTCTTCAGAAAGATGTAAGATCTGAGGAACGACCTTGAAATAGGAGCGAAGTGAAGGAGTAATCCTCAGCCTGTGGGGAGCACTGTTTTGGAATCTTTAGCCTTAACCTTAGTTTTACTCTTCACATTAGTGTATTTAAATGAACAAAGAAGGGGGTTCCCCGTGGGTTACTTAATGATAAGGCAGGAAAAAGGGGGGAAAAACCAATGTAAAGAAAAGGAAAGAACCCTGCCTCCAGATATACAGGCCCTAGTTAGAGGGTCCCGAGGATATACATAAAGGGGTGATTAACCTAGGGCTTGACACTGAACATAACAATTACATGGTCAAATCAAGTAGGCTAAACACTTCATATTGAAAAATATATATTTATTATTTTTTGTTTTCTGATCACACAAATATAAAAAGTTTCTTCTTTTTTAGTATGTCAATAGTGCATATACTCCATGAATAACACAAACAAATATATAAAGACAGAAGACATAGGGGAAATTTGTCCTACCCAGTAACGGCCAATATTTCACAAACACCATATCATTCACACTCATTCCTCACTCTAGCTAAACAAATACCATACATCATTCATTCTATCAATCAGTTTATCTACTCCTTGTGAATACAGCACAATGATGGTTCCTGTGCTGAGTATGTCAAGATATTAATCCAGATAGGTGGTTTTGACTACAGGTCCTGGTGTAGTGTGGACAATAACTGTATTTCTGGAGACATACGCCGACGCGCGTTTCGGTGACAAGCCAATAAGGCAGCACCTTCGTCAGGGCAAGGGGCAGTGTACTGGGGCGGGCAAAATGATAAAATTCTGCAAAAAAATGAGTAGAACATACTTTTTACTTTCATATATGTACACATATTTTTCATATTACAGTTCAAGTTCGTTATTCAACATTCATCTTTCTAAAAAACTTTTTTTTATAGTTAATTTCAGACATTTAAAGAGACTTTAGCCTATTTTTATGTACATTTGATAAACATTGGAGAAAAGCTCCTATATCTGACCGTATATTGTCATGCAGTGTCAAACCTTCTAGAAACACTCCCTAGGAAAGATTCCCCAACAGGTGGAATCTAAAAAGGCATCATGATAGCCTTGACTGTATGGACCAAAGAGCACATTCAGAACCACATAAATTCCTTACTCATACGTAAGTCTATACATTTCAAGACACTTCATAGTCTCTCTCAGCACTCTTCTCTTTTGTACACGCATGATTATGTAGTATGGACCAAGTACAAGGTCCAAAGTCAACAGACAGTTAAGCTAGTCATTGTATGTTAATATACCTCCCAGCTGGGACGAGAAGGTATAGTCTGACCATGCCCACAGTTGTTTAATTATTTCTAAGTTCTTCACTTCTTTATTTCATCTGACTTAGGTTTTAGAATTAAAGGATATCGGGCATCAGGTATTCATTTTGGTTATTTATACGGTTCTCTCCTCATTTCTTTTACCTGGTTTTAGTTTTTTTACTCAAAAGTTCAAGCGTTAGACGACTTCTTGGCAGGTGGATGGTCGCCGATACCACTAGTGGTATGGAAAGCCAGGCTTCAGGCTGTTTAGATTCTGTTAGGGGAATGATAAGATTACCTCTTATATACATATATTCCAGGATTAATTTTACACAGGTCAGATTTTTAGTTAGCCCCTTATCCTTTATCAATGCTCATAGCCAAAGGGTAGTAAGGCGATCTTTCAGATGTCCCTCCCTGCTACTCTCCTACTTACGGGGGTCGTATTTACCAAATTAGAATACTTCAAAAGAGCTTATTGTAGTCTGGTAGAACTAGTACTATATGATTTGAGAGATACCTACCACATTCGGTCGGCACCCCAGTGTGTCGTTTTAATACCTTTTTCCTTTTCAGGCAATCATGCGCGGTCTGAGTGATAATAGATAGCAATAAGGCCTGTCAAAGAAAGTGAGGCTACATCAATGACATCTCTTTGCCAGGACAATAGTTAGTTTTTCTTCCTTTAGGGAGACAACATTTCTAAATAGGTTCATTGAACCCACGTCTCACTGTTTGTCGAGCTATAGTGGCTACCAATACATACCGGGGATTTTTCAGCTTGTAAGGCACGTAGTAATCAAGTTTTCCTTTTTGACAATAGAACCAGCACAAAATGGTACATTTGCCTCTAGCATTCCTACAAAAATAAAGATGGCATTATAGAAGGGCTACAAGCCTTACTCCTACACTTCAATGTTACATATCTATTTCCTAACGTAGTTTTTACCTTTCAAAGATAGAGGGCTTTTTTGTTGTTCTTAACAGGGGGTTCCGGTGGTGCTGTACTCTGTCATTATTCTAAAAGCGCTGTACGAAGTAGTCCCAAGAAGGATCAAGCTGCCTCAGTGACCTATTTGGCTGCAGCAGTGCCTGGAAAACAGGGACATAGACTGCTAAGAATCTGATCTCCATCAACAAGTTTCATAATCATAGCGCACTCGATCTTGGAGGCTTACCTTCGTATCGCGGGCAGTTTTCCTTCCTATGGGGTTCCGCCGACCCGGTCCGTCGGCCGATGGAGGGTGATTAAACTCCCAGCGATTTCCGGCGTCCTTATCAAGGATCGTCATTTTCGCGCTCACGGTACTAATTCAGCTGTTCCCAATTATGTAGAAAGGATAGACGGACTAATCGGTTCCCTCGGTATTCAGTCGCCATCTTGGGTCTACCAAACAGTAGATGGGAGTGCTGTTTGGCCTATCATTTGAGGAGCTGTGGCGGCCATCTTACTAAAACCAGTCATCACGTTTCTGTTTCCTGTTCTAAATACAATTATCTTTATAGTATAAGGCCTGAGTTTCATAATATAGGTATAGTGTGATAATGTGTATTTTTTGAATAGACAGTTAACATCATCCATTTATATATAAAAAAATTTGTTCAATCTATCTTCTGGAAATTGATAATGGGCCAGGTAATGATGTCGATTCTTAAATGGATAATAATTTTTTCCATTTACCGATAGGGGAAGCGGATGGAAGCATTCCTTATATCGTACCTTGGTGCATGTTTCTTTTCCCCGCATCAGGTTATTAAGATAGATTCATGATTATTTTAAGATCACTATAGTTTGTAATAAATAAATAGATTGACAGCCATTAAGGTTCACTCCCACTTGAAGTATATTACATCCAGCTCTACTCAACCATTCTGATAGGGTAGAGTGTTTCCCCATGGCTCTTAGTCCTGATTTAGCCACTATCCATCTCACCATTAGGGAGGAATAGATCATGTATTGGCTTAGCCGAGATTTGGGACGTAGATTCATCATTTTTAGGTATAAAAGTCCCAACCTGTTGTTACAGAAAGGCCTGATGCCAGGGGCATTCCTCATTCAGTCCGTTTTTTACAGAGTCAAGGAAAAATATCCAAAAAACTTCCAGTTTTTTTCGGAGACATGTTGGATCAGTTCCAATGTTGGCCTTTATTTTTTCTAAGATGAACCAGCGAATTTCTGTGTCTTTGTGATTTTTTTCTAGCCAATGGGCCACAATAGGGGCTGTCATTTTTCTGTTTCTTATATTTGACTTGTGCTCTCCTACTCGTACCCGGCATTCCCTTCCAGTTTCTCCAACATATGGGAGATTGCATGGGCACAGTATAAGGTAGATGATATTGCTAGTGCGACAATTAGTTAGCGTGGTATTTTTGCTAACTGAGATCGTACGCGTGTTGGTGATGACAGTATCACCTATAATGGCTTGGGGGCAGATATGGCAAGTTCCACACTTATGGTTGCCATATATTGTCACCGAAACGCGCGTCGGCGTATGTCTCCAGAAATACAGTTATTGTCCACACTACACCAGGACCTGTAGTCAAAACCACCTATCTGGATTAATATCTTGACATACTCAGCACAGGAACCATCATTGTGCTGTATTCACAAGGAGTAGATAAACTGATTGATAGAATGAATGATGTATGGTATTTGTTTAGCTAGAGTGAGGAATGAGTGTGAATGATATGGTGTTTGTGAAATATTGGCCGTTACTGGGTAGGACAAATTTCCCCTATGTCTTCTGTCTTTATATATTTGTTTGTGTTATTCATGGAGTATATGCACTATTGACATACTAAAAAAGAAGAAACTTTTTATATTTGTGTGATCAGAAAACAAAAAAATATATATATATATTTTTCAATATGAAGTGTTTAGCCTACTTGATTTGACCATGTAATTGTTATGTTCAGTGTCAAGCCCTAGGTTAATCACCCCTTTATGTATATCCTCGGGACCCTCTAACTAGGGCCTGTATATCTGGAGGCAGGGTTCTTTCCTTTTCTTTACATACATTAGTGTATTTAGCCTGGCTTCGATTCTAAATCTGAGGGTTCAACAACGATGGGAAGCCAGTATATTGGTACATTTCGAATATAGTGAAGGCGCTGGTAAATTACTAGCTTGGAAGACCAAAGTAGATCAGGTCCGTAATAATATAGCATCTATAAAAGTAGGAAATAACAACTTTACTTCAGATGAGGAAATTAGAAGGGTTTTTAGGGAATTCTTCCAAGATATATATCAAGAAGATAAGGTAATTACAACCGAGGCTATCAAGAGCTGGTTGAGTAACATCACTTTACCCTCTTTTTCTTTTGAACAGTCGCAATATTTGGACAGTCCCATTACAGAGGATGAGGTGAGATCAGCCATTAGGAAGGGTAAGAGGGGGAAGGCGTCCGGACCAGATGGGTTGCCAGCTGAGTTATATAAACTCCTGGAGTCAGAAATCGTTCCCTTCCTCACTATTCTGTTCAATCAAATCCTTTTAGAAGGAATGCTTCCTCCGGTATCATGGGATAATGCCGCTATCACCCTTATTTTAAAACCGGGTAAACCTAAGGAGGCCTGTGGATCGTATAGGCCGATCTCAATTTTGAATGTGGACTATAAAATCTTCACCACAGTTCTATCTACTAGATTAGCCTCTATTGCGCCCTCTGTTCTTCATTCAGATCAGAAGGGATTCCTGAAAGGGAGACAACTTTATGAACTAACTTATGATTTAATTGACGCCATTGATAGGGCAATAACCGACAATCTCCCATTGGCCGCCCTCACGCTGGATGCAACCAAGGCTTTCAACAGGGTAAACTGGGTGTACCTGTCGGAGGCCTTGGCCAAGTTTGGTGTGGGGGAGAGTTTCCGTAGGGTGATAGGCCTGTTATACAATAATCCATTTGCGTGCCTCTTTGTTAATGGTGCCCTTTCGAACCCCATTTCCATATCTAGGGGAACCCGGCAGGGATGCCCGCTCTCTCCCTTGCTTTTTGATTTTTACATTGAGCCCTTTGCGCAACATCTAAGGGAGGAGGTGACCATCAAACCTTTTTCCAATCAAGGTTGGATGAGGAAGGTAGCATTATATGCCGATGAGGTGCTCATTTTAACATCAGAGGTCACCACTGCACTCCCGGCTATCTTGAAATTGGCCCATGCATTCGGTCAAGTGTCGGGATATGAGATTAATGCAGCCAAGACTGAAATGCTGGTATGGAATGATGATGACTCCGTAACAGAACTTCAAGCAGGCATTTCAATGCGATACCTAGGCTTGACGATAGTGAAGGACATTAATAAACTTGTCCAAGTCAACTTATCAACTGTCGTCAAAGATTGTCGTAAGCTTCTCCAATCATGGTCGTATCTGCCCCTTTCATTACTAGGTAGAGCCAATCTCATTAAAATGTCGATCCTGCCTAAAATTTCTTTTTTATTTAATACCATTCCTTTATACTTTGATCAAACTATTTAGCCAAGTTCCAGTCCAACATCTCATCCTTTATCTGGAATAACCATCTTCCACGGATCGCCTGGAAAAAACTAAGACGCGATGGGATAAAGGCGGCCTGGCGGCTCCAGACCTAAAGATCTATGCCTGGGCCTTTCAATTATCCCACTCGCGAATGCTGTTGAAAGGTCCCTCAGCCTCTGGGGTGGGTCCTATGTTTGCAGCTATGTTGGATGGGGAAAGAATTAATAGTTCGGGTTTTCCTTTTAAATTTGGCAATCCTAAGTTAAAAAAAAAAATTAAACTGAAGACTCTACAAGGTCTTGCCAGAACTTGGTCTGAAGTCATGAAATCTATAAAACTAAATTACTTTTGTGAAAAAACTCCGCTGTGGGGGTTGCCTGAAAATCCTGCTTGGCTTGAAGACAGTCTAGCTATCCCTTTGAGACGGGCAGGCCTGGAAGTTTGGGGAGACCTCTTTTATGAGGGGGATTTACTCTTGTGGGAACATCTGCAAGCTAAGGTTGGCCCCAATCTTTCACAATTTAAATACTTACAGACTCTTAGCTGGACTGTAGCCTATAAAACCTCTCCCGCTAACAGGAATAAATTCAAACTTGGAGGGCACAGCCCATTGGTGTCTGATTTAGTAAACTTGGGTCCAGTTAAAAAAGAAGTGTCCAAGTGGTATAATCTCATTCTGGAGGAGTCGGATGGGAACTTTGTTCTGCCGGAGTCGTTATGGGGTTCTGTCTTGATGGACCAGAATCTACAAGATCTTTGGATGACTTCTTTTGAACTTCTGTGGAACATTGTCAAGCCTTCCTGGCTACGCAGAAATCATATTTTTACCCTGCATAGGGCATACTACTCCCCTCTCAGGTTATCTAAATTTTCAGGAGGAGAGTCAGTGTCTTGTGCTAAATGCGGGTTGATTGCTGCATCAGATACACATATGTTTTTTGAATGCCCTCAGTTAGCCACATTTTGGGAGGATATAAGTAATTCCCTCACAGGGTCATTGGGAAGACTTGTCACTATAGATCTGCCCCTAGTGGTATTTGGTGTTCTAGTAGGCGTACAAAGTCCAGCTAGGTGCCTAGTTTTTTATGCAATCCTGCTTGCAAGAAGGGAGATCTGCAGGAAATGGAAAGACTCTTCACCACCTACCTTTAGAGATTGGCAAACTTCAGTCTTGCAGACCTCATGTACTGATCTGGCTAGACCTGGTAATCAGAGTAAAAGGGCATTCTGGTATTTACTATCTTGGCTTCATTGATTCATCCGGGTTGTTTTTTTTTTTCCTTGGGTCCAATGATTGATCTCCTATGGTGCTTCTAAAGCTTGCACCTGTGGAACAGCCGTTATCCGGTTTATGCCCGGCCCCAATTGGCTGCCAAACTACTCCAAGGTTTGCCGCAGATTGGTAAATCATGGACTCTGTGCCTTCTTGGAATGCAGTTGACAGCTGAGGGATAGATGGCCCCCACTAGATTTGTGTCCCTCCCAGTTTTTCAGAAAAACTGAGACAGCTGCTCTCTGTAAATTCCTTTCGGTACTTTGTTTACATGGTGGTTATGAGGACAAAAAAAAAAAAGATAAAAAAAGATTAAAAAAAGAAAATATTAATTGCGGCTGTTAAATTAATGGCATGTGCCTATTTTAAATGTGCTTTTGTCTATGTCGTGTCTTATATGTGGCAAAGGCTCGTGGAGAATCCTGTTGGCCTCAAAAGAAGATGATAAATAAAAATGCTGCTTATTTGTGCTTAAAGCTAGTTAACATAGATTAATGGGTTAACTTTAGCAAAGGGGGTGGGTAACAGAATAATTTTCATTACTCGAACTAATTAAAGTTTTGTGTTTGTTTAAATATTAGTTCTCGAACGGGCCCAAAAGAAAATGGCTGGCAGTGCTGAAAGAAAATATAAAACTTGACCAGAGAGAAGCCTTCACTCATGTGCAGGAAGAGGAATTCGAATTCTCTTTTGCTGATTAAACAAAGAATAAATCAGAAGTGTTATGGTCAAGTAGAATGTGTTCTTGTTGTAAGGACCAAGGACAAAAAGCCTGGAAAGCCTGCCAAGAGTAGGAAGTGAACTTTGCATTCGGACGAATGTTGCTCTTTTGAGGAAGCTAGAAGGATGGTAAATCTAAGAACAATAAGGGCTTATGATGTGCCCCGGTCTTTGGTCAGAAATGAATGACCTAACAGTGGACTGACGTGAAACAGCCAATTAGAAGCATGGATTTAGTTGAAGGAATGCAGAATTAGTAAGTTTTAGATAGAGAAAAGGTATAAAACCTGACCTCATGAAAGGAGGTCGGCTGGCTCGTTCCTGATTCCTAAAGGGCGTGAAGTGCTGTCGGACTTTTGACACACACGTAAGGATAGCTGATTTAATGAGTTTTTCTTTTTGGTCTAAATGAGTTTTGTCAGGGAAATAGAAATTAGGGGATGAGACCTTTACTGCTTTAATTCGTTCCAAAGCTGATCCGTTTTGAAATGTCAGTCTAATATGGCTTTACATTGAATAAATTATATTTTCATTCGCAAATAAAAGATTTCTAAATTCTAAAAATGCTCTTTGTTTGATAATAAAATTAATAAATTAGATTTGAAATGACAAGCTGGTCTTGTTTATTTTTAGTCTAGTTACCATCAGTTGATCCATTTTTCCAAGTGACTTAATTAGATGTTTCCATTATATTTTCATAATTATGATGATGACAAACTGCAGTTGTATATAATGTGTAAATATATTGTGAATAGTTTCGGTTAATTAGGTCACATGATTCAGTTGCCCATTATTTGTCTCGGTTACTTATGGGCCTTGCGAAAGTTTATGATTAATGGTGAGTATCATGGTGTTGGGTAGTGTTGTTGAGACAGATTTTCTTTAGGGGCGCTGGATCAAGAACAATCCACCTCAACAGTCTTCTTCTGCCCAGCCTTTCTTTTTCTTTGACCCGGCAAACCCCACAAATAGTTAATTGTGATAATGATGTTCATTAGTACGATCAATGTAAAAGCATAGTGTAAAAGCTTAAAGTCCTTTTAGGTTCCAAACGAAGAAGCCTCCACTCCTCTTTTGAGGGGTGAGGGTGGGGAAAAGAATGCAAGCAGGGTTATAGATTGCCTAACACGGAAAGGAGTCACAACTTTAGGCAAGAAGGACACCCCAATTCTCAACAACAATGTTTCTGGGAAAAAGTTGGTATACAGAGGTTGCACTGACAGTGCTAAAAGCCTACTCATGCAACGAGTTGAAATAACCGCCATGAGGAAGATAGTCTTCAAAGTCAAAGGAAGCAGAGAACAGCTACACATCAACTCATAGGGCCTGAACATGAGGAATGCTAAGACCAAATTAACGTTCCACTGTGGCATCACAAACAGCTTGGAAGGAAATATGTCAACTCTTTCATAAACCTCATCACAATAGGTGATTTAAAGGATGGTTGTTCCAGCAAAAGTGGAAAGGCTGAAAGGGCCATCAATCTTAAATAGTGCCCACTGCACAGCTGTAGTGGGCCAAAGACAAAATGAACAACCAACCATCCAAAAGTTTGCCTCATAAAGGGTCAATCTTGCAGATACCACATAAGGTGACGGGAAATCATTTTTTTCACCCAAAAATATGTGCGCCATCAAAGGGCATAACGCAGAAAACCCTAAGAAACGCATTTATGTGTGGCAGCAAAGCACAACGCTTGAGCCAAACACCTTTCTCAGGCAATCAGTGATAACAAGGCGAGCACAAATCATGTATTTAGCTGTGTCCTGACCCCCATGAATTGCTTGACCCAGACAGGTTCTAAGGTCTTCCGGCAGAAGCCACTCTCCTTCAAAAGAGGCATGCTTTAGGTGTCCCTCTGACATCAGAGCCAAGCTAGGATATCAAACAAATAGTTAAACCAAGATTTCACCTTCAGTGGGCTTGCGTGATGTTCAAGCTCATGGGGGAAAACAGACGGGAGTGGTCAAGAAAACATAGAAAGGCAGGGCTGCATAGGTTCACAAAGGTGTGTAGAGGACTTCAGTACTTATTATTTCAGCAGCTCACTTCCTGGAGCCTTTTTAAAGAGATGATGGAGAGCAGGAGCTAATGCAAAAGCTAATCACAGATTCATTAAACTTTATCTGCCTTCACCCAGCTGAATTCAGAGCGTAGGAGAGTGAAGCACTACAACTGTATAACTGACCACCAGCATGATAGATTTTCAATCAAAATTACATTGAGAAAACATATCTGGATGTTTCGTGCCCACACAAAAGATATCACTGAAGCAACAGAAGAAATGTTTTTTAGAAACTCTGGGAAGTAATAATTTGCAAATCAGATAAATATAACCATCAAATAGAGCAATGTTTTAGTGAACAAGGGCTACTTCAACCACATTTGTATTTAATACAAATACATCCAGTAACTCTGATTACCTTGCCAGTATACCAGGTCGGGATGGGAAACAACCCAAGCTTTCAAAACCCTTCTGAATTTTGCATGACCTTCGGGTGACGACAGCAACTCATCATACTGATGGCAGCGAGGAATGTCAACTTCTATCTGCGGTAAAATGACGTACAGAAAGAATATCAGAAAAGAGTTAGTCAAAATTATCATGGTGAAACAAATGTGGCAAATTATGCTCTAGTTTACAGTGCCACTCCAAGAATGCAATCATACCAAAACACAACCTTTAACACACCTATAAAGAAAATCAACCAGTCTCTGAAGCACATCTCATTTCAGGGTTAATCGTGTTATAACAGGATAAGAGTGAAAGCTGACTTAGTACGGTGGAGTTGGGATATTAAGTGATGATAGTGCTATAACTTATGAATGTTTACCTTTTTTCTTGGTATGATGAAGCCATTATAAACATATTAGTCAATCTTAACTCCCTTTCAACCTATGGCTTATTTACTAAGCCTTCATAATACGGACAGTAAATATATATTACACAAATGATCAATTCTGACCTGGGAGTAAGTAGGATTTGTGGAGCCAGGCGCTCCAGCTCAAATGTCTCAATGGGTAAGTGGAGAATAGTTTTAAGGATACAAGCTAGAATTACTTACTTCTGATTAGATTAAATGATACCCAGATCAGACAGAAGACCAGCAAAGAACAGCATTGGAAAAATAGAAGTGGCCTACAAAGAACATTCAGCCTAAACTGATCAAACTAAGGGTGTCTTCTAGTCTATCTAACCTAGGGAAAGGGATCTCTTAGCACCTTGTACTGATAGATGTTAAATTGAACAAGCCTGCGCCTCTATTAAAAGAAGCATATGGTAACAGTGGGCTTGCAGAACACTACAAGGTTATTTTCCAATAGAAATTAAAGAGATGAAACCACTAAAGCGAAGACATATACTGAACAACAGGCATCCTAAGTCCCCCTAACCATGAACCTTCAAACTCAATAAACAGAGTTTAGATGCTAACTACAAGGTTTACCCCATTTCCAGTGAAATGCGGATGCCTCACTCCAGAATGATGCACTTGCCATGGAGCTACAATGTCAGACTCTAGTCATGCCTAGCTTTTAAAAAACACACAGCGCCTGAGAGTTCGTCCGGTTGGGCGGTAAGGAAGCCCGCCACGACCCAGAGATCGATCCACTACGCACAGGCTGGGCCCCAGATCTGGCCAGCAAAGGCATCTTTTATGACATAGCTCACGGTCGGCGGCAGCTAGAGGTGGCAACGGAACGTGGAGGCCCCCACCGGAGCGCACGCCACGCAGGGGGTAGCCAGCTCGGAAACAGCGACAAGGGGGGGAGCAGGCACCAGTCCCCCTTGGTTGTCGGAGAGCGGGAAGCTACAGACCCCCAGAGGACCTACATCGGCAGAGACGCGGCCCACCAGCGGGGTGTACTCCTGGGCTGTGAGAGGTGCGGGGTGCTCCCAGTGAAGACGGCGGACCCACGAATCAGCAGGGAACCCGGTGCCATAGAAGGTTGGTGAGGCATCGCTGACCCCCCGGAGGTGTCGATACGCAGTCGAGGGCCCAGTGTCATCACGGTGTGCCCAGCCATGTCGGGGAGCCAGCGTCGGGGGGGGGTCGCACACTCACAGAAATGCTGACGAAGGGAGCTGCCAAGGGAGAGAAGAGCCCGTCGGGGTCAGCGACGTCCAAAGATCCCGCAGAACGAGAAGATGAGAAAGCCCCGATTACCAAGGTCTTCCTGGAGTCCCTATTTGGCTCCCTGCGTGAAGACTTCCAGACCCTTAAGCAGGAAATGGCGGGCAAACACCGGGAGCTCCGCCGGGAGGTAGATGGTCTGGGGGAAAGAGTGGCAGCAGTTGAAGAAGCGGAGCAGACACGGAGGGAGGAGGTGGTACACCTTCAGCAGGACATGCTACGCCTACAAGACCAACACCTGGACCTAAAGGCACATGCGGAGGACCTTGAGAATCGTTCCCGGAGGAACAACATACGGGTCCATGGCGTGCCATCCAAGGCGGAAGGGGAGGATGTCACCCGCTACTTGCAGGGCCTCTTCAGGGATATTCTGGGGGAGGGCGAGGACTTCATTGTTCGCATCGATAGGGCTCACAGGGTGGCCTCACACGCAGGGCACCTGCCCCCCCACCCAGACATTCTAGCGTTACTGCCTGACTTCCCACTGAAGGAGCGCATAATGAAGGAAGCACGCCAAAAACAACCGCTCCGCTATCAAGGGCAACCAGTGGCACTTTTTCAGGATCTCTCAGCGATTACCTTACAGAAAAGGAAGACCTTTAAAGTCGCTACTACGTTCCTACATGACAAAGGGATCCCATACTCGTGGGGTCACCCTTTTCGCCTCGTTTTCAAATGGAATGGTGTCCTGCAGCAGCTCCGGTCCCTGAAAGACACTTGTGCCTTGTTAGAGATCGATTTGGCCGAAGACTCGACAGACAGTACTGACATGAACGATCCCTCGCAGGTGCGACCCCCCCGCTCCACGGGGGAAGGTTGGCAACGCATACGGCGCAGGCGGTCGTCCAGGGCATCCCACAGACCGGACCCGACAACGATGGCGCAAGAGCAAGCGGCGGCCATCCAAGAGGTGTCCAAGGACACTACAGCTTCAGAGTGAGACACTTCCTCGAGAGAAACGGGGGGTTCCATGTATAGCCTCACTTTCAAGCGGGTCTGTCTGGGGCAGTACGGGGGCCACAGGGGTCGCCAGTGCCACGTTTCCCATTACTGACTTCTTCCGTGGGCCTGAACAAGGTCGTGACTGGTCCAGGACTTTTATGATACTTGGGGTGTTCTCAGTTGGGGTTAAGGGGGGCACCGGGTTGGGGTTGGGGGTAGGGGGGAGGGGGCAGGGTAGCGTTTCTGGGGGTAGTTTGGCTAGGTGGGGGAAGGGGTTCCAGGTTCAGGAATGTGTGGAGGTGTGTGGGGAAGTTGGCCTGCAGGAGATTAGCAGAAGGGCAGAGGAAGGGAGGAGTGGAGTGAAGGGAATGGGAGCGAGGGAGGGACAGGCTTCAGATGGGACTCGATCTCAGGTGATACAGCTTGGAGGATTAAAAGTTGTTTATGCCGGGGACTGAATTGTGCCTCCTCACTTTAAATGTCCGAGGCCTGAACAATCTAGTAAAGCGCAGGGCAGTCTTGTCTCTTCTGGAAGACTCGAAAGCAGTTATCTGCCTCCTCCAGGAGACGCACCTCTTACCCAAGGATTGCCATAGGCTGAAATCTCGCCATTTCCCAACGCAATTCTTCTCCTCTGCCCCCATGAAGACTGCAGGAGTCGCTATTTTGGTGTCTCAACGCTTCAGAGGTAAAGTCCTACAGAAAAGCGTTGAAATTAAAGGGCGGCTACTCGCTTACAGGTTCTCCCTGGGGAGGACACTTTTACGGCCTGTTCGGTCTATGCACCCAATGAGAGACAGGAGCATTTTTTCCACCAAATGCTTAGTGAAACTTCCACGTCACCCGATAGGCATATTGTAGTGGGGGGGGGGATTTTAACTTGGCGTTTGACAACCTCCGGGACAGGTCAGGGCAGCGCTATTCGGAGACAGGCGCTCTGTCAGAGGGAGGGCTCTGTAGAATGAGAGAGCTGGGATTGACCGATCTCTGGCGGAGCTTTCACCCGGACACCAGGGATTACACGTACTACTCCCACACTCACAAGACCTATGCTCGCCTGGACTACCTGTTGACATCCACCTCACGCACAGCGCTGGCCTCTCAGACAGACATTGGGGCGAAGGCGCTGTCAGATCATGCACCACTCACGGCAGTGTTCTCTTTCCCGCCCCTCACCCGCACTCCGCGCTGTTGGAGGTTGCGTGACACATTACTTCACCGTAAGGAGGTTGTAGATAAAATCGGGGGGCCATAAAGGAGTACCTAACACATAACCATCCCACTGACACTTCACATGACACACACTGGGCAACACTCAAGGTTGTAATACGGGGCAAATTCATAACGATCTCGGCGGCGGAGAACGTGGAGCGGGCGCGTAAGAGAGAGGAACTGACGGCCCACCCTCGCAAGTGGGAGAAGATTTATCACCGAACCGGGGCTCCGAGAGTTTGGAGACAGCTCCGTCTTGCATGCCAACAGCTGGCGGAGCTGGATCAGGATCGCACTGAGTATGCGGCTTTGAGGGTATGTCATATGTATTACACGGGCGGGGACAGGTGCGGGCGCCTACTGAGAAGGGCGCTCAGGGAGCGGATGCAGCGCCACGTGGTACAAGAGATAACCACACCAGCGGGAACTAGGGCCACCGGGGACAGGGACATAGCGAATGCCTTCAGCGATTTTTACTCCTCGCTCTATACCGGTGCCAACTTTGACCCCGCGGATAGTGCAGCATTCTTGCAGTCTGTCGTCCTGCTCGCTCTCTCAACTGAACAGTCGGACGTTCTGGAGAGAGCGATTAGGCCGGAAGAGGTGACTTCTGCGATCTCACGACTCAAACTGGCTAAGGCTCCGGGCCTGGATGGTAACACTGCAATTTTTTACAAGACCTTTTGCCCCCAGCTGGCCCCGCTACTTACCGCTCTTTTCAACTCCTTTTCAGAACCAGGTGCTATCCCGAGGGATTTGATGGAGGCCACTATTTCGGTGATCCCTAAACCTGGGAAGGACCGCACACAATGTGGAACCTACAGACCCAGATCCCTCCTCAATGTTGACCTTAAGCTTTATACTAGCATCCTTGCAGCCCGATTAGCGCCACTTATGCAAGGGTTGGTTGACCCAGATCAGGCGGGGTTTATCCCTGAACGGCAGACTGCTGATAACACCAAGAGAGCCCTCCACTTAATTGAACGGGTCACAAGATTGCCCGGCGAATTTATGATGTTGGCGATTGACGCCGAGAAGGCGTTTGATCGTGTCAATTGGCCTTATTTGGAACAAGTGCAGCTCAAGGCGGGACTGGGTGCCAAATTCCGCACTTGGGTGCTAAACTGTTATACCTTTCCCACGGCGACTGTACGTGTTAATGGATGTTCGTCATCCCGCTTCCCCATTGAACGAGGGACTAGGCAGGGATGCCCATTCTCTCCCCCTTTCTTTTTGCGTTATACATGGAACCGCTGGCGCAGGCCCTGAGGACAGATCCTAGAGTTAAGGGGATGAAATTTGGAGCTTACATTCACACAATCAGTCTATATGCTGATGATGTGCTCCTTTCTTTGGCCGCCCCAAAGGAATCCCTGCCGGCCAGTGTTGAGATACACGAAGCATTCGCGGGGCCTCCAGCTTTAAAGTAAATATGGGAAAATCGCTGGCGTTGGATCTCTCCCTGGAACACCAGACGCGCTCCTTCTTGGAGGAGAGCTTTCCCTTCCGCTGTTCTTAGGAAGCGGTCCCTTACTTGGGGATTCAATTAGCGGCCACCCTGCATGATATGGTGCGTATCAACTATGCCACTCTCCGCCGCACTCTCCGTGCTGAGCTGGGACGTTGGCGGCATCTGCCACTCTCCTGGTTGGGACGGGTGTTGGCGGTAAAGATGACCATCCTGCCGCAGGTCATGTATATCTTTCGGGCCATCCCGCTCCGACCCCCTGAGGGATGGATTCGCCAAACTCAATCGGAACTTGCGCAGTTTATTTGGAACGGGAGGCGACCGAGGATGAAGCTGCGGCTGGCGATGCTCCCCCCAGAGAAGGGAGGATTGGGGCTGCCTGATCTGATGCTATACTACCAGGCTACACAACTCCGTACCCTAGTGGAATGGAGCAGGTGGGAGTCGGAGCGGCACTGGCTTTTTCAAGATCAGGCGGTGGCGGGCCGCCCACTACAGGAAGTCCCTTTCCTCCGTAAACAACACCGTCCCCCTAACTTATATGCCTCCTTTGTCACCAGAGTGCCTCTAGAGCTGTGGGACCAGACCAGCATTCGGCATGGATTGACGACGTTCCCGTCGCCCATGACGACTCTGCTGGAAAACCCGGATTTCGGGCCTGGTAGGGACGTGCGGGCATTTGCTCAGTGGCACCCAGCGGGCTGTCGGGTCCTGTTTCACATGTACTCCAAGGAGGGAGTGGCACCATCTGAGCGCTTACGCCAGGATCACGGCCTTCCAGAATCGGAACGCCTCCGTTACTTCCAGGTGCGTCATTGGGCGCTCGACCCTGGGGTACGAGAGGTGGCTGACCGTAAGCTCAGCCAGTACGAGTACTGGCTTATCACCCAGACGACAGACAAACGACTTATATCAGACCTCTACCGAATGTTGTTGGAGCAATACTTTCGAGTGTACAACGTTGGGAGGGCACGCTGGGAGAGGGAGTTGGGACGGGATCTGAGCAATAAGGAGTGGGAGGACATCTGTTATCGGGCCCGGCACTCTACCTACCACATGGGTCTGATGGACACCTTTACTAAGCTGGTGTCATACTGGTACTATACACCTGAAAGGCTACATGAGATGGATAACACCAAGGATGCGTCCTGTTAAAGGGGCTGCGCAGAGACAGGTACATTGACGCACCTCTCATGGGATTGCACTCACATTCAGGGATACTGGAAGGTAGTCCTCGATGAGATAGACACTCACTTCGACACAGAGATTCCAAGATTCCCGGCCTTTGTTCTCTTGGGGCTTCCTAACGCCATCACTTTTCCCCTGAGGGCTCGAAGAGGGCGTCTAATCGCAATAGCGTTAGGTGCTGCAGTGAAGACTATTTTGGCCCTATGGCGCACGTCTCAGGTCCCCACTATGCAGGGCTGGTTGGGCCGCCTTTGGTCAGTTCTGGGCATGGAAAAACTGTCCCTAGTTAAAGCGGGGGCGGGGCCAAATATGCAGAGTTATGGCAACCCTTCTTATCCTTATTGGCCACAGAATTCAGGGAGGTGACCTGCCCCCGTTACCTACGACTGCTGCGGTTGTCCCAGCCCGATGCTTGATCTAAGGTTGAGTGACTGGATGTGTATTTGGTGTGAGGAATTGGACCTGGAACGAGGGTGGAGGGTGGGTAGGCTAAGAGGGGGGTTGGGGTCTGGGGAGGGGGGGTGGGGTTTGTTCTCCCTTTTGGCATTCTCAATTTCGCTACTGCTTCAGCCACTTCTTGATCTGGAACAGGGGGTCCGGTTTGCTTTGTAAACCTTTGGAAAAGCTTTGTCCTGACATTCCTGTCTTATATGTAGAAGCTCCTGCATATGCATTGTATGTTATGTATTTGCTGCCTTTATGTTTATTTATTTATTTATTTGTGGTATTTGTAGAGCGCAACACTCATCCCGAGGGATATCAAGGTGCTTATACCAGTACTGAGACTACTGCGAACTGTAATGAGATGAACATTAACATTTAGGGAATAGGTGAGTTTTTAATTTCTTTCTGAACAGGAGGTAATTGGTGGTAAGCCTTAGGTCAAGGAGGAGCTCATTCCATTTCCTTGCAGCCAGATAGGAAAATGAGCGTCCACCAGTCCTAACTTTGTATATGCGTTTAGTTCTTGCTAGGGCGGACTGCAGGGAGCGTAATTTCCCTGAAGGATGATGGGGCCAGTTTTATAGAGGGCCCTATGGGCATGGTCAAGCAGCTTAAAAACAGACCTTTGGCGCATAGGCAGCCAATTAAGTTTTCTTAGGCAGTCCGAGGCAGAATCGAACTTGCCTTTATTACATATGAGTTTGGCTGCAAAATTTTGTAAAACTTGTAGACGTGTAAACTGGTGCTCATTCATACCTACATAGAGCGCATTACCATAGACGACTAACCAACAGAGCCTGTGTGACAGCACGTCTGCAGTATAAGGGAATCCAGGGAAACAGTCTGGCTAATAACTTCAGAATTGCAAAACCCTTTCCGCAGAGAACTCGCACATGCTCTTTCATAGAAAGGGCATCATCCATAATGACACCTAAGTTCCTAGCGTGTTGTTTCGGAGTGGGGGCTGATCCGAGTGAGGGTGGCCACCACGTGATGTTCCACACACGTTTGGCGCCACCAAATAGTAGGATCTCGGATTTCCCGGCATTCAGCTTTAGACAATGTGAGAATCTTTTGTTCAATAAAAAGATTTAATACTAAAAAAACACACAGGTTAGAAAAAATGTAAACCCCTCTCAAAAGAACTGAAGTCATTGCAACCTTTATCAATACCTAAACAGTGAGTATTAAAAAAAACTTATTTTTAATTGAAATAATAGTACTCGAGGTAACCATGTTGATGCCATGTTTGACAAAGGATGAAACAACAAAGCATTTTGCTTACACGAATGGTGGTGAGGGGCTTATTTGTGAGCTTCAGTCACCTGTGACTTATTACATCACCTTACTTCCTATTCATCACATCTGTTTACAACGATTTCTCAAAACGTAAATTATTTAACAGTTACGTCAATATTAAGTCATGTACTTCAAAATGGCTATATCTCTAAATAATTTCAATGCATGACAGAGATTAAAAAAAAAAAGCATTCTTGTATATCGCAGACTTCCTATCAGGAAATCTATTTATTTTAGATTACACAGCGGTTCTCATTCATAATAAATAACGTCCATTTTTCGCTATGGTCTATATTTAAGAATTATTAGATTTTTTTTAGATGTGACCTAATTATACACTGCACTGAAGTTTGAAAGTCATCTAATTATTTTATGAATTTTAAGCCATTTTAAAATCTATTCTGCATGACTTCTCATTAGTGTCTACGCTCGTTTCCCTTATATTTCTGCGCTCTTTGAGCCTCCATCAACTCTGGCTTTAAAACAAAAAGCAGAGATTCACAATCAATACTTGACTTTGTCTTGCAAATGATGACACGTACACAGGTGTAAAAGCGATCTCTTCTTTATTTGAGGCATGAAAGCGATCTCTTCTTTATTCAAGTACATCCTTGGCGAATGCACAAAACAGTGGTGCAGTCAGGTCCGCAGCTACACCTCAATTGCCCTTGCCCTTAACCTTCTAGTAAAACCCAGCATAGTCAATGTGCAACAGTAGCCCACTTAATCCAAAAGGAAAGAAGAACAAGTTACTTACCTAGGGTTATGCCTTATATGGTAGCGACTATCTAGCAACAGATTCCTTACCTTAGACTATTCCTCAGGAGTCAGACTGGATGTGGAAACTTTTGGTGAGAAGTACCCCTACGTGCCGGTAGGTGGTGTCGCTCAGTTCTGCATGCCATTGTCGGTGTTGTCCATGCTAGTGTGATGCCTATTTAGGTGCCACCCCAGCGTGCTGATGTCAGTTTATTTTGCCACTTTCTATACCAGAAGCAATGAGCCATGAGGAATACTGACCACTGGTGTAGAAATCTATGGACCTTATGAGGATCAATCCTTACTCTATAATCCGGTCACAGAGCGGGGAGGGTGGTGGTAAGGAATTTGAGCATAGATAGAGTCTCTACCAGATAAGGCTTTACCGAAGGTAAGTAACTTGTTCATCTGACAAAGACTTCTAGCTGCAGATTCCATACCTTAGAATAGATACCCAAACAATATCTCCCAGGAAAGCAGAGCTGGGATACAGATTATACTAAGAAGTCCTGTAAGACCGACCGGGCAAAATGACCATCTCACGGGACTGGACTATCTGGGCAGCAGTGCTTTGTAAAAATGTGTAAAGAAGCCCACTTTCCTGCCTGAAAGATATCCAGGTAGGGAGCTCCGCGAGCTAACGCAGTGGTTGCAGCTCTGGTAGATTGAGCCCGCAAACCATCTGGTGGTTGGTTAATGGCTAGTATGTAGCAGATTTTGATGCACTGAACTATCCATCGGGAGATGGTTTGCTTCTGCACCACCTTTTCTTCTTGGCTCCATAATATCCAATGAGGAGTTGATTGTCCACCAAGAACTCACAAGTATGATCAAGGTAGAACAACAACACTCTTGTTGGGTCCAGTCTGTGGAGTCCCTCCTCTTCTTTAGAAGGATGAGCTGGAGAATAAAAGGTAAGCAGAGTGATGGATTGGCCTACATGAAAAGAGGTAACAACATTTGGTAAGAAAGATGCCCTAGTTCATAGAACCAGTTTGTCAGAAAAGAAAGTGAAGTATGGAGGATGCACAGAGAGCTCCTGTAGCTCCATTATCCTCTGGGAAGATGGTATAGACATTAGGAAGGCTGTACTGATAGTAAGACGTCTGAGTCGGCAGTTGTGCATTGGCTCGAAGGGAGCGCACATCAAAAAAGTAAGAACCAGTTTTAGGTCCCAAAAAGGCATAATAATGGGCGCTGGTGGGTACATGTGTTAGAGGCCTTTTAGGAACCTATGTACAATAGGATTTTTGAAAAGGGATGGCGGATCTGGCGACCGCAGAAAGACAGAAATTTCAGATAGACAACCTTGTAAGGTGCCCAGAGAAGAGCTCTGCTGGGCAAAGCAAAGAATAAATAGGAGATCCTAAGAAAGGGGTGCAGATAGAGGGTCAACATGCTTATCTGTACACAATGCCAAAAACGTACGAGGAGTTTGCTTTGCTGTGGGCAAACTGTGGCTCTTGATATGGCTAATGGTAGCCGAAACGCATAGGCCGTCCAAATTTCTGTACAATTTGCACAATGGTGTTAAAATAAACACATTTGAAACTTACTCTGCTGTGGTGCCGTGACTTTCGCCGAAAACTGAGGATTTGCACATGGAGGCGAGGTATATAGATTGGAAGAGTGTTGTATTTGGATACAGTATAGATTTCTTCCCTATGAGATGAAGGCCCAATTAGCAAAGTGGATTTAATGTTAACTGCCATTAGGGAGAGGATATGCCCTAACGGCTAGGGCTGTCAGCCTCAAATCTGGGGACCTAGGTTCGAGTCTCAGCAATGACGCTCAACATCCTGTGATTCTGGCCAAATCACTTGATCTCCCGGTGCCTAACAAAAAAATTAAAGGTACTTCGTGTAACACAACTGGTGCTCATGTAAAGCACTCGGATACCTCATACCTTCGGGTCAAGTTTGCGCCATACAAAACTGCAGAAAAAACTGAAGGTCTTGGTGAAGTCTATGAACTAAACAGGCTTTAATCAGACAATTGTATTAATAAGGGAACATGAATACTCCTATTCTGGAAGTAAAGCTAGTATACTATTGTGAAGAGCTTCAAGAAAGCCCTGGATGCAGAATAGGAGGCAGCATTATGTATTTATAATGACCTTTACAGACTTTGAAATATAGAACTTCCATATGTGTCCTACAGCTTGACCCATGAAAATATTAATTTGCCCAATTTAGACCATACAACCAACCCCCATCCTTAAGATGAGGGAAAATTTGGTGAAGGGTCCACAGGAGGAAATGTAACTTTTTTACCCACTAGTTCACCATCTTGAGTGGGCTAACTCCTGTTTGGAGCTGCTGCTCTTGATTAGAAAATCTCAGAAGTAAATTACTCTAATGCATGTTTCTCCAGTAGGAAGTGAGTTTCTTGAACAAGCTAGTTCCTTTTCGAAGTAACTGCACATAAGAGCTGGAAATCTGATTTTGTACCCATTTCATGGAATAGGTACAGTACTCCTGCCCTTTGTAATTTTTTTAAAAGCTAGGAGATGGTTGAAGTTACGTCCCTCCCAACAGCGTGGTGGATAAGCAGATGGAGTCACTGTTTCCCAGGGGCCTTCGCTGCAGCAGCAGAAGACTGCTGGTGATTACTTCTTCCACAGGAGGATTTTAGGAAGTGAAAAACTACTTTTGTAGTTTTTGTCTTTGAAGCAGCCTCTTCCAGTATGGGATGTGAGAATGTTTCTTGCCAAGACCCTTAAACTGTACTTATAAGAACTCCTTTCTCTTTATTACATTAACAGACTTTAAGGTTTCTATCTCTGTCTATATTTTTGGCATTTCTTCATATGGCAGAAACCAACTACAGGTGACCCATTATAACGAGAACACAAGCATATTGTGTTGCACCTCAGGACCTACAGATACGAGTCTTAGCCTATTAGACAACAAAATACTGAAATACCATGGTAGATGCCACAGTAGCAAGATGCTGTATTCCATGTCACATCAATTAAATTGTCTGAAGTGATCATGCCTTTCTTCACAATTTCTTTAATGTCTTCACTCTTCACCTACTCTAAAGAGAAACTCAAGCAATTGGTTCATCATGGGCAGGATGCAATAACACATCAATAAAGCTTTGTCTGAAGGTTTTAAAAAATTTCTAAAATATCTAATGGGCAGCTCATAGATAGAAATGGGGTTATCCATAGAAGAAATTCTTGTTGGAATCAATACAGGAAAGCAGGAGTCGGTGATTATAAGTACCTATGTGTCTTATTTCTCTGTGCAGAGTGAAAGGTTTAATCTATTACACAGCATGACATCTCTGACAAGTCTCTTATTTAGGCTGAGACACTTGGAAATGGCCAGAAGCAGTGTCAGTTCTAGTAGTATAACAGCTTTCATAAGGAGTAGTAACACTTCTATGCTGCAGATTAATCAGAGGCTTAGTAATCTGAGGCGGAACTGGGACCTCCCACGAATTTAAGAGTAAGTTCTGCTCTCTGAAAAGGATGTGAAGCTACGTCATCTTCAGGTGTTAGGATAGGAATCACTGCAGTCAGAGGATCTGGAGAAAGCAGAGAAGGTAGCACAACCCTCCTTCAAAACTTGCTAGGCAAAGGCGACTCAGCTGTTGTCAGAAAGAGAGAGACCTGAGACCCTCATCACTGAAATGACTTTTGACGCTGACTGAGAATTCTTACAAACCCTCAACCAAGATAAACGGGTGAATCTCCAGGGCTGATTTTTAATACAGAATGATTGTCAAAATTGCCTCTTAATTTTGACTGTCTAGATCCAGAAATGGAGTGCCAGTGACTTTGGGAAGCTGTTCTCAAACCACAATAAAAGCAGAATTATGAAAGAAAGAACTTTATGGAACCGCTAGGCAGATATAGTAATACAGCTCTGGAAGTAAAGTCTGATAGCATTGATCAAACTCATCGACAGGGAACCCAAATCCATGAATAAAGTAGGTCAAAAAAGCAAAATGAATAATTATCTAGAAAATGTATACAGTTGAAACCATATTATTTGGCAGATTCAAAGCTGAACCAACAGTATTTTTGGTCACGTATATTAGAAACACTTACCTGTCTGTCTGTTGGAATCGGTGTGTCTTTATCAATTGCCTCATACTTTTCCTGAATCGCACCCTGAAAACAAAGGATACAGTGAAAATTAAGAAGTTATAAGTATGAAGCACTCTGAAGACTTTTCCACTAAACACTAGCAATATATTCATTCTCCATCGGTCATATAAATAGTTTTTCTCTACCATAAATCCTTATAGTAAGGACCTAAATACTTAATTGCTTTTAGACTTATAAAATTGTTTTTTTTATTATCGTTGTTATAAAATACAACAAAAAAATATATACAAATTATGTCACACCATTACAAGATTGCACACGTATTATAAGCTGCTGAGCTCTTTGTACAGTTTTATTGATAATATCTTCATATTAATGAAAATGAACTTTTATTAATACGCAACCAATTTCATCAATATCAGTGTAGGCCTGTGACTTAAATATGCTAGGACAAACCTAGTGTTTTTATATCTCACAGTAACATACAAGCAGCATTCTCACATTAAATGTTGAATTATCTCAGGTAAGGGTCCTCAAACAAGAAAACATCCACAATATTTTTGGTTTTGACTCTGCTCTTCACTAATTTTAAGAGACTTCGAATTCAATACATTCTTGAACAATATTCTCTCATATTATGTCAAATTATACTGATATGGACATAAAGTTCTCATAAAGAATTTTAAGACTTCTGTGACAACAATAATTTAACTTTCCTCGCTATAAAAATAAATAATATTCCTATAATCCTATATAAAAATAAAGCAAAACTTTGCAGTGAAATGTTTTGATTTGCAGCATTGAACTGTAATTGTAAGATAATTCAATGTTCTTGTTAATTTATAACCCTATGCTGTTTTGTGGAATACCCTGGCCCTAAAGATAAGACATTACAAATACTGGTGTACCATTCCCTAGAGTCAGTTCAAGCATAGGTTTATTTAGATCTTAGTCTTTTAAACAAGGATTCTTAAAACAAGATAAAATACAAACACAAAAATACTCAATATAAAACACAGTATACAATACATTTAATATGATATATCCAGCCAATTAAATTTGCATTCTCTAAAATCATCCTTAACTCTCAAGCAAATGATTTCACGTAATTCAATAAGTCTTTCTTAGTTTAACTGTACAAATGTATCAATAGATAATAAAAATCGACCCATGGAAGAAGCCAGGTCAAGAAATCTCATTTCAGCCAAGAATCTAATCGCTTGACCTCTATCCTTTATGCCATATTTTATAAAATAGGTTTTAAAAAGGACTTCCATGGGCCAAAAACCACAAGCAATCCACTAGGGTGTGGATTAAATTTCTCTTCGTATTGAGACCACATTTAAGGATTACTCCTACTCCTGCACCTCCTCTTTTTGACATTAGGGCTTGTTTTAACCCGCATCTAAACCCAAGGATGCTTCTTCGCACCTTGTTATTTGGGAGTCTCTCTAGATAGGGAAAGGTCTTGCCTCCCATCCACGAATGTATCTAGTGGGAGACAGAATGTTTCTTCCCTAATATAAAAGATCCTCCTCCCTGGAGACCTACTTTGTTATTCTTTTCAACTCCTCCTTACTCACCCCTATTGCATTAGTACCTTCTGCTAATTCTGTTTTTAGTTCCTTACAACAGGTTTGAATCCTCCCTCTTACTCCCCGGTCCCAATTGAGCTCACTTAATATTTCCATTTTACATAACAGGGAGATTTTGGGGACTTCCACACTTTCTATTCTTATCCAGTAATAAATACGTCCACCCATCAGGCCCGTTACCACTCTAACTGCCTGCACCATAGAGAGGGGGGGATAATTTTTTTCGACACCCTCCTTCTTTAAGATCCCAACTCTTTCGCCCCCTAAGCCTATCACCTCAGCACCATACTGAAATTGTGGCCGTATCATGGCCTGATAGGCCACCAGCATCGGTCACATAGAAGGCCCCTACGTAGCGGTAATTACATTTCTTAAGCCCCAAGATTGTTTGAAGTGCCTTAGCTTGTATAGAGGTCAGGTGATCCAAATCGTGAGAGAACCACACACCTAAATATTTGTATTTTGTAACTCTTTCTAGTTTGACTTTATTTCCCAGGCCATTTGTTTCAATTGCTTCTCTACTGGGAAAACTTTGTTCTTTTCCAGGTTTATTTTAAATTTTTTTCTGCTAATATGCACACCATCATTTTCGGGCTAAACACATTGGGTAAACTGAGGACTTTTGGGAGATCGGCCAGGAACAGGGAAAATAATGTTGGTGCCAGTACACACCCTTGTCTCAAGCCATTTTTTATATTAATTCTCTTGGTTAGGGAGCCTGCGCTGTTTGACCTGGGCCCAGTTATTCCTATGAAATTCCTGCAGCATTAAAAGCAAATCTTTTTGTATCCTGTAAGCCAATAGTGTTTCCCTTGGCAAAGTTCAATCATCAGAATCAAAGGCAGAACTAAAGTCTACAAAAGAACAATACTGGAACCCAAACTGCTCTATAGATTTCTTATCAATGGCCCATAAACTAAGACAATGATTAATCATTGAGTGGTTCTCCTTGAAACCACCCTGTTCCTGAGGGATGATAGAGTTTGCTTCAACCCACTCCTTTAGCATCCTTAAGACGATTTTTGTGAAACCTGTCCCACTTATGTCCAAGAGGTTAATTTGTCTATAATTCACAAGAGGGCGTACTCACCTTTTTTGTATATTAGCTTGAGCACTGCTCCCTTCCAACTATCCAGAAATATTCCTGTCGAGCGTATTCCCTAGAGGAGGGTATAAAACAAGACTGTCCACTATGAAGTATTTGTATTTTAGGTTGAGCCTGGGCAGCGCATGCGCTGCTGTGAGGCATGCAGTAGTGGAGTATGGTTGTGAAGCCCCACTCACTCTCCGACCATATTTCTAATTGGCTGGTGTCATTGTCATTCGTAAACGCTGGCTTATGGGTAGTTATTAGGCTTGCTGGTCCCTCCTTGGTACCGTCTTGTCTGCATATGTTACTTCCCATAACGACTGGACCTTTTACAGGTGTTGTTACATGGTTTGCTTTATAAGTCGGTGAGCACTATTTCATTTAATGGTCTTCCCCTATTCCACCCACTACCTTGCAGCACGCCGCCCACTTTTATTTAAATTTATACTAATGGTGGTCCACTTTAACTATAGTGGAAGCATTTTTTATTTTTTTTTATTTTAGCAGCCCGGTAAGCATTTAGCGGCCATGCTTACTTATTTATTTTTTTGTTTGTTTACTAGCGCTTCCACATTCATAGATGCAGCGGCCCTTGCTTTACAGAAACCGCGTCTAAAGGAAGCTACGCGGCCGACATTAAAGTGATAACGCGGCATGGGCGCTTTTACCCCAAAAAAACCCATCTGTTTGTCAACTTGACAAACAGATGCTTTTTTTGGGGTCAAAGCCACCATGCTGCACCTTCACGTTAAGGTCAGACAAGCCATTTTTTTAGTCGCTGCTTGTCTAAAGAAAGTGGCACGGCGTTTCCAAATGTGAAAGCGCCATATGGGTGCTAGTAAAAAAATAAATATTTGCAATGCAATAGGTCCGCATTTGCAAGAGTTTAAGCTATTGCATTGCCAAGAGCTTAAACTCTAGTTAATGTGAGACCTATTACATTACAAATGCTTGTATTGTGACTGCAAGCAAGTTGTCTGGACCGGCAGCCCGTGTAAGTTTTAGCATTTCGCTTGTTTTCTCAATTGCCAGCTCTGTGAAGCACTCTGTAGTCTCCTTTTTAGGTATCGCCTAGCAGCGCGCATGCACGGCTCTGCGAGACTTATTGTAAGGGCTTCAAAAAGCTCATCACACACACACCCTCGTGCGTGTGTGGCCTATTGCTTGCGGTTACCCGCACAGCGCCATATGTTTTGAATTATCGTGACCAGACACGGGCGCGATGATTCAAAACATAAGGCAGGGTGCTCGCTCTCACTGAGCACCACCCGTTTAACCCTGGACTTAAAACAACAGGAAGTGAATTTCCAGGGATGCGAGCGCTCGCGCTGTGCCTTATCTCGTCTGCAGAAACTTATGTTGTATGCTATTGACTAATTAGGCTGTTGAAGCCTGGTTAGTCTACATAATTGGGTAGTTCCAGGTAAAACTTTTAGGTAGATATTTGGTTGATGTGAGTATGTTTCCATGTCAAAAATCAAATGGAGAATGGATCACTTGATACTACAGCACGAGGGTTTTTAGAGACCTTCTTAAAAAACCCTCATACACGCACGTAAGTGATGTGGTGGTATATCTTGGTTCTCCACCAATTTACGTAGCGTGGGTGCATCATCATAGGGTTTTTATAGTTGTATGCGATCTCCACCCGGAGGTAACCACTGGATATGTAGTAGTGCCCAGAAACAGTGCTCCCAAAAATCTATTTGTGAGTCTAAAAAATCCTTGGATCAACAAAAAGAATTTTAATAAAATATGTGATTCAAGAATTATTAAAAAAGGTTTCCTTCCGGGGGCAGAGACAGCACAAGCAGGGAAAATCCGGATTGCTGACAAATGAGAAACTTACTCTAGAACCCCCGAAGGAAGCAACTTCCAAGCTACAAAAGGTACTACTGGCCTCAATAGAAAGAAGGTAACACATTCAATCACCTTTGTGCTACACAAATCGTGTAAGTACACCTCTTTTTTAATTTCCATCTTGGTCCTGAAGAAAGCCTCATAGACCAGGCTCTGCGTTACAAGGCTAAAACATGTCGGCCAACTCTGACCAATTCTGATGTATAGAGGATCTAGTTACACGATCCTAATCTACACGAAACCTTTTTTAATAATTCTTGAATCACATATTTTAATTAAAAAAATGTTGTTGATCCAAGGATTTTTAAGACTCACAAATTGATTTTTGGGAGCACTGTTTCTGGACACTGCTACATATCCAGTGGTTACCTCCGGGTGGAGGTCGCATACAACTATAAACACCCTATGATGATGCACCCACTCTACGTAAATTGGTGGAGAACCAAGATATACCACCACATCGCTTACGTGCATGTATGAGGGTTTTTTAAGAAGGTCTCTAAAAAAACCTGGTGCTGTAGTATCAAGTGATCCATTCTCCATTTGATTTTTGATTATATAGCCTGGAAGCTGAATGGATCCATATGTTCTGCCTACCTCATTTTGATTGATGGATATGTTTCCATGTCACCATTTCTTTAGTGTAGATAGTTTCACTGTTCTGCTCCTGAAGAATCGCAGGTACAGTTTATTTCAAGCTAGAAACATATTGACCTTCACTTATCAATAGGGACGCTCAACCCCAAGACATAAAACTTAGGAAAACGCCTCATTGCTTGTTTCTACTTAGGGTAGGAGACCCCGAGAATAAAGTTTGGCTGTTCTGGCACTCCCAGCCCTATTTTAAATCACTTCAGAAAATTCACACATCTACACATTTCTGGCCCGTCACCCCCACTTCACCATGCGGCTATTGGAAAAAGCTCTCCGGCAAAGTGCCCCTATCATATGGAGCCCGTTGGATATTGCACCCCCGACCCAATGATGAGCAGCCCAGATGATGAAGCATGACATCTGAAAGGGTGTGGGAGAATATTACAATCCAATACATGGATACCCAACTCTGAACCCCCCTGGGTCACGTTGGCCACTGTTTCCCCGACTCTGACACACTATCACTGAGGAAAAGCATAACTATCGGTTTCATTATTGCTTCCGGGGCACATATGCTGGACCTCCCACTTTTGTAAGAGAGGAAAAAGCCCCCCTGTCCCTCCTTTGTATGCATGTTGTTATAAGTCAACACTTCTATTTTTCAGCAAGTGACAAACTTTTTTATTATTTCATCTTACCAGGATAGTAGGTCAAAGGTGCCCGCTCCAGATATTAGTTCAGCATAATTAAGCTGCAGGGCCTTTAAATGAATTAAGATCTTTTCTGACAGCCTAGTTCACAGACGCTTCCAGCACCCAACCTTTCAAGGGAGGCCCCTCGTCTGCCAATATGCAGTCCCCAAATTAAAGGTAGCACTTAATGGGTATTAATCAGTCCCTTCCAACTGGAGCACCTCAAACTTTCTAATTAGATTGATGGCCTTTAGCTGTACGAACACTTACCTGATTGGGCATTTCGGACCATCATACTGGAACGTTTCCTTGCGGGGACGTCCCCAAGTGCTCGACCATTCAGACTCGCAAAGCCATTTCACATTAGGAAATCTAATAAAGCTGCACCTCTCCCTAAGGCCTCGTTGGGTGCAGAGTGGACACATTGTATATTAAAAGCAGCTAAACAGTCCACATATTTTTCCTCCACAGTCTCGGACAGCAGTTTGGGATGGAAGTCCCCTGTCAGAATGATCAGATCCTTAGGGTACTGTGCAAGTATGTTAGCCACATCCTCCATGAAGACTTCTAAGGTTGTCTTATACTTAGAAAAACTTCTTACATGCATGCAGACGTTCAGGATAATAATACATTTTCCCCTGTACATGCACTTGTCAATTTAATCCCACAAGCAAGCAGCTAACTACTCTGTGTCTGAATTTCCCATATACTTGAGCCAATTTTACCAGATGTACAGGAATGTATAACATACTGATGAGATATGTTATGTTATGTTATGTTATGTTAGTGCTATTTGTATTGCGCACGGCTGCTCCAGCGAAGGAGCGTCCCGGCGCACCGACAAGGTGGCGAACACAACACAACTGGGGAACAGAAATAATTATTAAGAAATTGGGGAGTGAAGGATTTAACAAAGCTCAGAAAATAAATGAGTTTTAGCGGCCTTGCGGAAGGAGAGCAGGTCACCAAAGGTCCGGAGTTTCAAAGGGAGAGCATTCCAGAGTGCGGCTGCCCGCACCTTAAAAGAGCGGCCCCCCACCCGACTGAGTTTGAACCGAGGGGCTACCGCTAATTCTTGGTCTAGCGAGCGCAGAGTGCGGCCCGGGATGTAAGGGCGCAAAAGTTGGTGCAGTAAGGGAGGTGATAGGCCCTTCAGAATTTTGAAGGAAAGGCACAAAACTTTAAAGTGGATCCGCTGCCTAACGGGTAACCAATGCAAGGCTCGCAAAGATGGACCGGCCGAGCAAAACCTAGGAAGACCTACGATCGCTCTGGCCGCAGCGTTCTGCACTCTTTGAAGTCGAGTTAACTCAGCCTGGTTTAATCCTATAAAAAGGGAGCTGGCATAGTCCAACCGCGCCAAAACCGTTGCTTGCACCACCAATTGGCGAGTTGCGGCATCGAAGTATTTGAGGGCAGGGCGCAGATTGCGCAGGATGCCGAAGCAGCAAGCCGCCGTCCTTTTGGTGTGGCCAACGAAGTTGAGGGAAGGGTCCAGCCAAACACCAAGGTTTTTGATCTCCGCAACCGGAGTGGGGGTCGGCCCCAGCTCAGAGGGCCACCAAGTATCTCCCCATAGGTCCGTCTGCTTCCCAAAGATCATCACCTCCGTTTTTTTGGCGTTTAGTTGGAGACAGTTGGACGTCATCCAACCAGCCACCGCCCTGAGTCCTTCTCTGAATCTTGGGGCATCCACCCCAGAGTCCCCGCTGATCGTGACCGCTAGCTGGGTGTCATCTGCGTACGACACCATGGTCATACCACAGAGCTTCACAACCTCAGCCAGCGGCCTCACGTAGATGTTAAACAACGTGGGGCTCAGTGAGGAGCCCTGTGGGACCCCAAGAGACAGAGGATGACATTTGGACTGGTAGGGCGGGGACGCCACACAGAAGGAACGATCCCTGAGAAACGAACGGAACCACTGGTGTGCAGTGCCGATCACCCCTATCTCCTCAAGACGTTGCAGGAGAATGTCATGGGAGACCGTGTCAAAGGCGGCGCTAAGGTCTAACAAAACAAGCGCCGCCGTTTGACCTGCATCCAGAACTACCCGAAGGTGCTCGACCATAGATAACAGTGCTGTCTCCGTACTGTGGCCAGCCCGAAAACCATTCTGGGTGTCGTCCAGAATGTTGGCACGCGACAGATGACCAGTGAGGGCGGTGTTGACATGCGCCTCCGCGAGTTTGGCTGGCCACGGGAGAAGCGAAATCGGGCGGTAGTTCTCCGATTTTGTAGGGTCGAGAGATGGTTTTTTCAAAATGGGCATTACTACCGCATGCTTCCATTTCAAAGGCACCTGGCCTGATGCTAGCGACGTGTTGATTAAGTCGCAAACCGGGCGAGCAAAAACCTGGTCTCTGAACATAGGTGGCTTGAGCGGGTCGTCCGGCGACCCCGACTTAACTCGGAGAGCCAAGGCCGTGTAAGACTCCAAAGAGAGGGAGGGGAGAGAGTCTAGCACCACCTGATCCAGCCGGATGGGAGGCCCCATACTGGTTTGAGCAGTGGAGGAGGGGAAGGCCCTATATATGGTCTGGACCTTCTCCAGGAAGAAAGCCGCCAGCGCTTCACAATGAATATTGGAGCTGATGGAGTTACCGGCCGGCTTCCTTGCCACAAGGTCTTTAAGGGCCTTAAAGATGGTTTTAACAGGATTCCCACTATTGCGAAACTCCAGAGCGTAGTATTCAGCCCGGGTTCTACAAACCGTGCGGTGATAAGACTTGACCGCAGCCATATACAGGGTTTTTTTGCTGCTGTCGTACCTCTTCCTCCAGTCTCTCTCTGCACGTCTGCAGACACTTTTCAGAGCCCTCAGATTGCCATCATACCAGGGACTGGGGGCGCGGGAGCCACACTTACTGGAAACCATCGGGATAAGGGAGTCGAGGGCCCTGGTTACCCATCCGCAGAAATGGTCATAACCAGACTCCACGTTCTCCACTGCACCCAGTGGGTCGTCAGTGAGAAGGCGGTGGAGATCTTCCGCCTTTAATTTGCTCCAGCGCCGTCTGGGCATGGCTCGCAGTGGCACCTTAAGTGGGGCTTCGCCTTCGTCAAGAGGACAGTAGATGGTCACGAGTGAGTGGTCTGACCAGGTCAGGGGGACGGGGATATGAAGTAAAGAAACAAGAAGTACGGAAAAATGTAAGGATGGTTCGATGACAATGTAGAAGTAGATAAATGGAAATAAAATATGTTTTAAAAAAAATACTTGAGCCAAATTTGGTAGATACCAATGTTACAAGACCCCAGAAGGTTGTCCTGAAGTGCTGCCTAATGCCTTCATATAGAGTCAAAGCTCTATGTAAACATTTCCTTTCTAAGTTCTTCACTAAGGAACCACCATATACCATTCAGAATGCCCTATTCATAATAATGGACAAGCGTTAGACTAATGCCTTCATGGAAAATCTAATCTAAGGTCACTGTCAAACAGATTGAATAGTTTTAGCCAATTTGCAACATTTTGAGATGTATCTCATTAGGGGCCAGATGTACGACGATATTTGCATGCGCAAACAGGTCTTAGACCCGTTTGCGCATGCAAAAGTCCCTTTGTCCATGTACAAACCCTATTTTGCGACTCGCTGAAATTTGCGACTTGCAAAATACAGTTTTGCGATTCACTATTAGGAAGTGGGATTCCTTTCCTAATAGCAACCCCACATGCCATGTATGACTGATTTGCCGCCCCAATTCAGGTTGCAAAACAGTCGCAGTTTACCACCCTTCATAGAAGGGGACCACTACCTGCCCTTAAAAAATGAAACTAAAACGTTTCATTTTTGTTTTCTTAAATGCATTCCGGGCTGCATAAAAAAAACTGCTTTATTGAAAAGCAGTTCCAGACATGGGGGTCTGCTGATCCCAGCAGGCCACCATACCTGGGAGGGCCAGCCATTCCCAATGGGTCCCAAATTGCGAGTGCCTCCTGAATATTCATGAGGCATGCATTTACGACCCCATAGAAGTTTCTTCTAAGGTAATGTCCGGTAAGATGTGTCAATTGTAGCCCAAATCAAAGAAGCTTCAATGAGAAAAACAAAAATGTGATGGTGGGACGCATATATTAATCCTTTCTACTGGGAATTACTCCTGACGACATTCCTGTCTACTGTTTGTTTTGTTCACGGTCCTAAATTAATCAATATTTGCCGCTAATATCATGTATACAATTCTCCTAATGCAAAACGAGTACGAGGTATATTTATTGCAACATTATGTTTCACAATCTATGTTGTTTTAAATCGTTTTTATTACCGAACACATATCAGGCCTTCCCCAATAGTAAACCAACCTACAAATTATCTGTAAAAAAACTATTAGTTATTTCAATTTAAGAGAAAGACCTCTAACCTTAATCTAATATAGAACTGTTCAATATAGAAGAGTGGGCAAATTGGGAAAGGTAATATTGGATAGGTATAAACTGACACTGAGTATCCTCCTTGTGCAGCTCATGAGAAATGGACAGCTGCCCTGGGATAAGACATCACCGATTCACAATGGGTGCTTTGTTGTAAACAAACTGAACAGGTCTCCTTCAGTAGTCGACTATGCATCACTCACTACAAATTCTTACATTGTAGTTTTTACACCCCAGTAAAACTACCTAAATTAGGGTTACGTGCCGCAAACCGATGTGACAGATGCAAGGCAGAAGCTGCTGACTTCCTACATCTAGCTTGGGAATGTTTCAACGTCCACACCTATTGGCAACAAGTGTTCACTACGCTAGATCTCATGACTTCAATGTCCCTCTCGAGGTCTCCTCTTTTGGCTTTACTCGGATATATAGAGCAGGTACCAGTAAAGTATCGAACATTTGTTTCGTTCAGCCTGATGTTGGCTGGACGGCGGGTGGCCTGTAGGTGGGGTCAAGGAGGAGCACCCACATTCAAGGAATAGATTGGGGACATGACACTATGGCAGGACCAAACATGTACATATGCCAAGCTCCTCCCGACCACGTCACGCCCACATGATATCTGGGGTCCACTCCAGTCATACCTCCTGGACCATCCTGCAGACATCGGCCAGGATTCCTGATCCCCACCCTAATCACTGTGTATTAAGGCCAAGATAATGCATACTATTGTCTACAGCTCATGCACTTGTGTGTATTGCACCTTTTTAATTACACATTGGGATGTGATGCTCCTAACGTGAACTTTTAAGCAAGAGGATAAGGATAGGGAAACTGTTCCAGAAACTTGTCTTATGTGCACTTATGGATTTGATGTCGCTGTGCTAGATGTCACTTTCTATGGATTATCCTGATTATGCTGTTTGTCTAATACGTCTAATGTATTCTGTTTAAGTAAAATATCAATAATTTAAAGGTTTAAAAAAAAAAAAAGGAGTCGGAGCAGCCTGCTCCCCTCTATCTGGAGTGATCCCTTCAGGGAGGCTGCAGTGCACAGCACTTAGTTTTGGAGTTCTGAGTTTAGGACCGCCACTATTACAGTGCCGTGTTGGGGGTTTCTGTTGATCCATAGGGAATAGAGGAAAGTTTCTGAGTGATGCATACAATATCAAGCATATCCCTTCCTGGGAGGAAAATGCATTCAGTAAATCATGTATGCATTACCTCCAGTGCGGATTTCTCAGCCTCCATGGGAGGAAACCCCAAATTATGTATATTGGCCAGTCATGGCTGCATTTTCCTGCACTTTCATTTTGTTGTCTATTAGGCACATTTCTTTTATTAGTTTCTTTGAAGGTTGAATGCTTCCCTGCTACTTACTCCAGTACATGAGATCAGCTTTTCAGATTTAACATTTTGGTATCTCAGCACCATACTTTTGAGCAATCATTTGCTAATTTTCAAGTAGCAACATCTAGTGAGCATGGGGATGATTGAAGTATATGAACCTGTACAAAAAACAATACTCACAAAATTCGTATTCTAAAACTCTTGCTGTCATTAAGGTGTTTACAGAAAACAATGCACTCAAATTAGCCATGGAAGTGAGAAGGGGAGGCAAGAATACGGAATTTTCATTGTTCTTACCTCCACTGCAAGTAACGCAGCCCAAGTAAGGCCTCTCAGCAGAGGAGGGATATCCACTCTGGCTTCCTTCCATACTAGATTTTTTTTGTACGGATAGGCCTGCAAAAAGAAGGAAGTGTTGGAAATTTTCCCACAGTTCTTTGGAAGAGAAAAATCATGTAGAACATCAGGAGCAACACAAAATGAGCATTTGAAAGCAAACACATTTACTGGAAAAACAATTGGATAACTTTAACTGTACATTTAACAGTGATCACTATAGACATGCACATTCTTTTATTCAGTCAGAGGAATGACTAAACAAGTCAGTAATTGTTTCACAGGGGTATGTCCCTCAAGTTTTCATCATGCCACATTTGTGTTAGATTGATCGAACAATTCAAAGTTTTAAAGGGAGTGACCAAAAAAAAAATGTTTTTTGCTGTTAGCATGGGAACCGTCATATTTGACTTAAGCCACAAGAAAGTAAATAAGCACTGGCAAAGCGAATTGACCTCTGTTGTAAACTTGCTAACTACTGGCTGTACTAAGCCTTATTTTTGCCATTGCTTCAGCTAATGTCAAATTGGACATCAGTGAATCCTGGCATCTGTGGGCACTTGGGCAGTCGCATTGGAAAGGGATTTCTATAAAAGAAAAGCCATTCTAAGATGAACATCTATGTGTATGCATGCCTCATGATACACACGTGTTCCCCGTTACACATGCTAGCGCAGGAAGCCATTCTAGGATGGATGCTGTTGCATATGCATGAGTGCAGAAGTTGTGATGCATGTATTTTTATATCTTGTGATGCACCTAAGAATACAAAAAGTGATGTATGGGATGACCACATTTGTTTGACACAGGGAATGACGGTGGTTGTTTTTAATGCACCAAATGCAAACCTTTTTCCACTTGAAGGAATATGATTTTCTAATGGAAGGTCGTTTGGCTTCTAGTAGAATGTCCATACATTGTTCTGGTAAAATTAAGATGGCCATATTACAGGAATTGAGAAGCCAGGCTGCTAAGTTCAATGATGGAAGGTTGGCTTGCAGAACCTGGACCCCCGAACTTATACAGGAGATCCTGTCTGCACAGCAGTCTCTTGTGCAGATGTTTAGATAAGTGGAGGTCCATAAACCACCCTTCACAAGGTCATTCTGGTGCTATCATTATCATTCTGGACTTGAACTGGTAGAATTTAACAGAACCGTTGGAGTGAGGGGTATCAGAAGAAATGTATATTGAAATTTCTTTGACAAATTTATCAAAAGGGCATCCTCTTTCGACTCTGGACATAATGAAGGAAAGTAGGATCTGCTTTCATGGTTACCCCCACTTTTTTCTGGTGTTATACTGTTTTCTGACTATTTTGACTGGGAGCCTGTTAATCAGGACCCCAGTCACTGTGCTCTGTCCCTAAATCTGGCTATAGTAAGGACCTTGGTACGTTCCCAATTGGCTACGGGTGCACCCGTCTAAGTCCCTAGTATATGGTACAAAGGTAGCCAGGACATAAATACACCAAGGGTCTCCCATGGGCAACAGCATGTATTATGCCACCCATGAGAGACCACTCAAATTGTGACTACGGGCCTGTTATTGCAGCCTGTGTGAGTTGGTGCTAGCACCCCTTAGAACAGATATACTTTTTCTTATATCTGAGGTCACTGTACTTAAAACCTATAAGTCATCCCTAAGGCAGGCCTTTTAATCCTGAAGACTGGGTTCTAGGTTATAAATGTGAGGATGCCCTGCACGAGCAGCACACCCCCTGCAAACCCTGGAGTCGATTCTCCAGGGTTTGCAAGTGTGGTCAGCCATGTACTACATATAGTGGACATCAAGTCAATTACGAGATGTCTAACTATATATTGGCTGCAAAGTAACCGATCATGTTTGGCATCAAACATGTTGGAATCCTAGCCCAACACAGATTACTGTGTTGGATGCAGGATCCAATGCATTGGGGAGCTCCCCTAGGAAGCCCCCCTGTATTCCCAGTACCAGCCTTTCAGGGTCTAACAGCATGTTAGTGATGCTGACGACCACAGACACGATTCTGCCCTCCTGCTGCTGAGCTGAGCTCGAGCAGGGGTAGGTAGAACAATAGGTTTCCTGTCACAGGTAGGTATCACCACCTCTCATACAGGACTTAGTGTATTCGGCTGGGGTGTGGGTGCTTGCCAGTGCCACCAGACTGCTTTGAAGGGCACATTTGGTGCCCTCCTTGCATACTCCAGTTGGAACCAGTTCAGGGAGCCTTTGGCTCCTGCTCTGGTGTGAAACTGGACAAAGGACATGGGAGTATCCTCCCCTCTGTACAACCCCTCCTGCGGGAGGGATCCCTGAATCATTCCAACCCTTTCCATAGGGTACTTAAGGGCTTTCCTGGGGGTGGCTCTTCAGATTCGTTGTGGGAAAAGATTCAGATTCAAAACCACGCACCTTTGGACATCGGATCTGCCATGAGGGGAACGGCCAGCTTCCTATTTGATTCCCGCTTCTTTGCCCTCACAGGGGAGAGTGAGACACCATTGCGCTGTAAAGCGCCTCCATCCTGCCGTGAGGGAAACGGCTCAGCGCACTACATTTCCCAGGGGGCTACGCGTGGCGCAGGCCGCTGACGACATCTGAGGGCGCCAGAGGCCCTCATAGGCGGCGCAGCCCTCCAGCAGCAGGGGACGCGCGCGGGGGTCCCCGGGCGCTGCCCGGGCCAAGGGCAGGCCCATCCCGCGCCCGTCAGCGCCAGACTGAGCCAGGGCAGGGCCACCCCCCTGAGATATTCAACTTATTAGAGTCTCGAAGTAAAGGCTGGACTTATGCTGGGAATTACAAAAGGTACTGTTTGCTTGCCGTTGATATTGTTTCTGCAAGTTTGAAGGGCTTTCTTCCCATTTGCTGCAGACTACTTGTGGACTAATAAGAGTTGATTGTTGTCCAACAAAACTCCTTAGTCTTAATAAGAGAAGGGCCTATTTGTATGGGTAAACGCAAGTCAATGGAGGGGGGCCGATGCCGGGAGCTCTTCCAAACCCCCTAAAGGAAAGAAGGCTAGAACGGTGGCCAGGCACGCTGCTACTAAATGCGTCCTTGACCGCATTGATAGCCTTGTAGAAGAGTGTGAGGCAATTCAGATTACTGAAAATGGATAAATGTGATTGAGGCCACCTCCCAGCAGAATACAGGTGGTCTGGGGACAGAATGTGAGGGTATTGCTTCACCCATTATTCCTGCCATGTTTCTTACAAGGCAAAAATGTTTAAATGGTAGCAACCTTATTATAAAAGGGACTTTATTTACAACGAAAGAGAGTACTACAGCCAATGGTATTGACAGCTCTATCCTAGCTAACAGTAGTCAGTCATTTGTATGTGACCAATCAGTTCCTTGTACTAATAGGTTTTCTGTTCTGGCGAACGTACATAATGAGAGTTCCACAATACAAGCCTTGCAACCAATAGGCTTAGGTGTGGACTCTGCTTCAAATCCCGCTTTAAATCTCTAGCCAAATTATGTCCAGGTTTCCTCGAGCACAAACTAGTGACAAGGGCAGAAACGACCCACAAGATATTCAAGGCCTAATGAATTTAGTATCCCTTTTAAGGGATGAGATCGAATCTATGAAAACCTTGATCTTAAATCTATCCGCTATGGTAGGGCCTATATTAAATGGGAGGACACATACTTTATTCAATTCAAGCACAGTTGACACTAACTGCTTTCCTTTGAAACATGGTATTGGTATGACTAACCCACTGATCGTGGGAAAGACAGCGGGTGGTGGGTGTAAACCCCCACCCTCTTATAGTGAACTCTCTAGGATAAATAGATCTACGCCACCCCGGATAGGCCAAAACAAACCATCAATGTCACCTATAAATAGGACAGCCCACCAACTGAAGAAAGCTCATAGGTAGCATTTGTTAACCGACACCAGGTGGGGCACTATCAAAAAGGTGTTTAATAGAGATAAACCCCCAATTTGAAGTGAGGGTGCGGAAACAAGGGGATTATATAGAGCAAATAAAATCTATATGACCAATGTCCCCAAGTTAGCTGCAGAGAGAAAGAATGAGAGTGCTAACTCTCTGACTAACAAAGCCATTCATTGACTACGATATGTCAGAGGGTGCTGATCGGTTATCAGGGATGATATTACTAAGGCGACTAGGCTAACCTTCCACTCTGAACAATATGATTGTATTGAACTGACTTTACGGTCAGAGCTATATGCCGAAAACCTATTTGCTCTTGAATTTAGAATGAGCCAAGCAGCGCATTTGCGCATCCAGCTAAGGAAGATCCCTCCTCTATCTCGGAACTACTCACCTTCTGGGTGGGGATCACGGGGTAGCACTGGAGGCTCCGGGTTGGAAACTATTGATTGACTCTCTGATGTACCTACCCTAAGTCTGGACAGTCCAAGTGCTAGGGACTCTGGCAGGGGAGGAACTGATACCTATATTTCCAACAAAAGACCTTGGTCCAGCTACAGTTCAGAGGCCCAAATTGGCAATGTTGATATTGCCAGCCTTACCACGGAAATATTATTCCTCCAAGGGACTGGAAACTGTCTGGACAACTGCTTGCCGCCTTGGGCTGTTAGCTCGCAGATAGATAATAATAGCCCCTCTATTAGCTCCAACCAGGGGAGGTTTTTTAATGTACACCAGTCAAATAATTCCTTCAGTCCTGGACCAAAGAGACGATCCAGGTCAAATTCCACAAGTGAAGGAAATAACTTGCCACCCATAGGTCAGGATTTTAGGGGTGGCACACTAATTTCATGGAATGTAGCAGGCCTGGGTTCTAAAACATCATCGCCAGAATGGCTGACATTCATTAGTGAATTTGATGTTTGCATTTTCCGAGAGACCTGGTTGTCTGAGCCACACTTTTGCCCGGGTTATCTAAATTTCTTTTTACCTGCAGTTAAAGGGGCTAAAGGGCACTCAATGGGTGGCCTAACCATCTGTGTGCGCCAACAACTCTCTCTGACTATCAAAAGAAATGCCCTTGTCTTAAGATTGGACTTGCTCTCTCTGGGTCCTCTGGACATCTATAATGTCTACGTGAGGGGGATTTGGGGGGCGGGGGGGACGGGACGGGGGGAGTCCCAGGTTATAGTGGCCTTGAATTCTCTCCTCGAGCTGTACTCAGCAAGCAGTAGTGTGATTGTCACGGGTGATCCGAATTCAACCTTTGGGCCCTTGGTTACTCCTAATTGGCATTTTACTGATGATGAGGATAGCCAATGGGGAGTGCCAAAACTAGAACTTAACCCGTCAAGAAGTGGACTGAGGTGGTTATCCACATCAATACCATCTGCTATGAAAAGGGACTTAGGGCGCTTAACGGTAGGACTTTGAAAGATAGGTCTGGGGCTAATACATTTAACAATGGGCGTAGTAAAAGCAGGATCAATTATGTCCTATGCAGTCTTAAGTTCTGGGATACGATAGCCAATGTGACGGTGATCATAACCCTCTTGTGCAAATCATGATTGGTTGAAGCGGGAGCAACCAGGGGTAGATGGGGTTGAGCTTTGTGCCCCAAATATTACCCCTACTAATGACATGCAACAACTGAATTGGTCACATGTAGTCACAAAGTTGGAGGTTTTGGATAATATAACTGAGGAGGTTGACAAAGCCATTCTGGACTTAGAACATATGAATACCTCCGGAGATGATCTGAGTAGTGTAACCTTGCTACACAGCAGCCTTTTTAAGCGTATTAGTGCTCATTTTCTTTTCCCTGTTAAAACCCAGAACTAAACTGCCTGTAAATGGTACATTGATGACTGCAGGCAAGCTAGAACTGCCTTGTGTAATGCAATTAGGGTTGGGAAATTGGAAGCTGTCCGCTTAGCTAGACAGGAATACAAAAAAGTTATCCACAAAGCTAAGTGTCTATGGGACGAGCTCCAATGGCAGGAGCTTAAAGAAGCAAGCGATAAGAAGAATACCAGATTAATCTGGAATATTATCAAGTGGGGTAGAGGGGGCCAGTCTGACCAGCCCCAAAACCATATTTCCCAGGAAGGGTTGGTCAATTATTTTAGACCACAATATGCACGCAACCCTTCAGAGAATCAGATGAAAGACCTTAGGCTTGTTTTTTATAAAGACGAGGCTTTTATTGATAATGATGTTTTAATTGCCCTTAATGTAGTGGCTGGAGGTAGGGCGCCGGGACCAGATGGTGTCCCCGCCGATGCTTTTCTTCAGGATAAGACACGGTGGGGCAGATACATTATGTTATTGGCAACCTGGAAAGGGGCGGTGATAATTCCAGTGTACAAAAAGGGTGACAAATCTCAACCGGAAAACTACAGACCTATCAGTCTGATAGATACGATTCTAAAGGTAATTGGGAGGATGACCCTGCATAAAATCTTAGACTGAATTGAGGAGAGCAGTATACTGTCCCCCTTTCAAGCGGGTTTCCGCAAATACATTAGTACTACCTATCAAGACTTCCGTTTTACCCACCTTTATTGGAAGACTGTGATTTTAGGCAAAGGCAGCTTATACGCTGCCTTTGTTGACTTACGTGCAACCTTTTACCTTGTTCCTCGTTCACAGTTATGGTTGACTCTAAAGAAATTAGGCCTCTCTGAGGAGATTTTAACTATGGTGATAAGGCTGCATGAAGCTAACTAATGGGGTGGACAGGGCAGGGTCACCACCCAATTTCCGGTTCAACATGGTGTGCGACAAGGTTGCGCCATGGCCCCAACACTATTTTCCTTGTACATTAATGGAATAATCAATTGTTTGTCACAGCGAAACACAGACGCCCCTTCCCTAGCTGGTACTAAGATTCCAATTTTAATGTTTGCGGATGACACGTTAATCATATCCAAAACTCCTAGGGCCAGATGTAGGTATCCAAATACCGGTCGGTAACGGCCGAAAATACCGATTTTCGGCCGTTACCGACCGGTATTTGGATACTGAGATGTGGGACCACCTAAAATACAGATTTGGTAATTTTACTGAATCGGTAATTTTACCGATTCTGTAAAATTACCGAATCTGTAAAATTACTGAATCTGTATTTTTAGATGTAGGTAGCACTGTAATCAGTGCTACAGGGCTTTAAGAATTCGTTATTTACCACCAACTAGAAGTTGGTGGTAAATAATGAAAAGCCTTGAAAAAGCATTTTTTTTGCTTTTCAAACGCTGCCATGTTGCAAACATACATGCCCTTAGGGCATGTGTGTCTGCAACATGTGCACCCATACACGATTGAGGGGTGCAACAGGGTGTCAAAGTGACACCCTACCACCCTTCAATGTTTCCCCCAATTACCGAATCGGTATTTACCGATTCGGTAATTGACATTCATTCCTATGGGCCTCCAGGCCCATAGGAATGAATGGCGATTACCGAATCGGTAAATACCGATTCAGTAATTACCGATTCTTACCGATTCGGTAATTTCAAAAGAGAAATTACCTACATCCCATTTACCTACTCCTAAATACCGAATCGGTATGATTCGGTATTTAAGAGTAGGTAAATCGAGATTACCTACATCTGGCCCTAAGTGGCCTACAGAGTGCTTTAGTTTTGCATCGTAAGAGGCCTGGAGGTTAACGTGGCAAAAACTAAATGTTTGACTTTTAATCCGCATCGCAGTTTGAAAGGGAAAGTTTTTAAGAATGGCCAGCCGCTTAAACTGGTCAAAGCTTTTACCTATTTGGGTGTCCATCTAGGAAAGGATCTCAAGTGGGACCATCATATAGATATAGCTGCATTAAAACATAGGCAATCTACAGGAGCTTTAAGCTTGGAGCACCGAAAGTTGCTAACAAAACCAATGAAGTCTGTTCTCCAAGTTTATGAATCAAAAGCTGTTAGTTCAGCGCTATATGGTGTGGAATTATGGGGGTTTGAGAAAATGGTATCATTAACCCTCTCTGAAAATAAGTTCCTTCGTAATATCACCAGTCTCCCACAGAGTACCCTGTTAAAGCCGTTAAGAAATGATTTTGGCAGGAAAGCTATTACAGATGTCGCCAAGCTGTGCCCTATTCTATACTGGCGCAGGTTGTGGACGACACCTGAGTTTTCTTTATATACCGCAGGGTTCGTTGATGTTCTAAACTCTGATCCCTTCCACAAGATTCGTTGATTAAGATATGTGTGAAATAGCCTGGTTGCTCTGGGTATGCAAATGTTGTGGGATAACTCAGCAGAAGCCTTATTCCCATCGAAGAAGGTTTTGAAAGAGAAATATTGGGAACAGGTTGCATACCACCCTGGCAGGGGTTTTTTTAGATTCAAAACTTATGCCCAGGCTTGAACCCTATTGGGATATTATTACTAAGCCTGGGGATAGGAAGCTCTATTTTCAGTTTAGGGCTGGATCATTACTCCTGAAGTCATTGGCTTCTAGGTGGACTGATGCAAGCAATAGTATCTGCCCGGCTAGTGGGACTCAAAAGGAAACAATTGCTCATCTTCTTTTCGCCTGCCCTGTATATGTTACCCCAAGGCGAGTTTGGCTTAAGCCAATGTGCAAATTACTGGGCACTAACAGTAGCGCAGAAGCAGAAAGGCGCATACGCACAAAGCACTTTGCCATTTATTTCAATAGCGGTAGCCAGATACTTAGGATGGGTGTGGGTGATAAGACAGAATACAAACCAGGGGTAATTGATTCCTTTTGAACAGTAATTTTGATCCACTTAGTTTGACCATGTAAAGTGATTGGCCATAATGTGTTTTTATCAGTTTTTAACTTTATAGTAAAAGGTTTTTATTTTATTGTAATTAGTGAAAATTAATTTCTAACTCTTCCATTTGTCCAATTTTTTTTTTTTAACTGTCTTAAGCATGTACATTTTAATTTATTATCTTGTAACTGTGTAATTTTATATGAATCATGGATGTTTTTCTTCTGCTTTTATGAGTATAACTCGAATAAAGTTGTTTTGACTGACTGACTGATTCAAAACCACTTCAACTTCTACAGTCCGGGCACTTGGGACTTCGTTGGACTTCGCCTGGGAACCGAGACTGCATCAAGGAAGACTCCTGCTGCTCCTGGTCTCGTCGTCCTGCCAGTCTTCTGCATCATCTGTGCTTCACCCAGTTTCTTCTCTAGGCCTGTGGGCATCAAAGACACCCAAAGTAATATCCTCTGGGGAGTTGCAGAACCACCACCTGTGTTGCTGAGCCTTTCGAAGTCCGTGGGACGTCAGGAGCAGTAGACCGGTCAGCTTAGGTGCAGCACCTGCAGAGGCAGGAGTCATTCTCCTGCTTCTGCAGGTGCTGCAACTAAGCTGACCGGTCTACTGCTCCTGACGTTCCACGGACTTTGAAAGGCTCAGCAACACAGGTGGTGGTTCTACATCTCCCTGGAGACCTGCACTATCTTACCAGCAAGTTTGAGGCCAGTATCCCTCGTCAGAACCGCTGGACCAGAACCCCTGTGCACCAAGTCGACTTGCTGTTTCCAAGGCTTGTTGACGTTTTCTTCAAGAGATCTTCGAGCTATAAGAAGCTCCAGCCTCCAGCATCTCTCCCTACCAATGTCTTCATCCTCACAGCATCCTCTGCACTGTGGGCCCGCATCTTTGGTGAGCTGCTCAAGGTCCTCTTGCGACTCCTGTGCCTTCAGCCTGTGGATCCACTTGAGGGTCATTGGCTTTAGTGAGCTCCCCTGTTTGCTTGCGGGCTGCTCTGTCTCTCCTGAACTTGGTGCGTTCCTTGGACCTTGCTGGTCCCAACGTTACGCCTTTTTCATTTACCACATCTGTTGCTGCTGCCAAGGCTTGCTGGTGCTCCCACCGGACACCAACCCCTGGTTCTCGACTTCCGACATGGGACAGCTCATGAACGGCTCCTGGTCTTCCACAGTGTCGCCTTGTCCTCACAGCTGCAACAAAAAGGTCACTGTCAACTCTCCTGCATCTTCCGCCATCGGTGGTCATTGGTCTTCCGTGCCTCCTAGTCACTCCTGAGTGGCATAGAATTTGCTCCTCTGCTTGCAGGTACATCTCTTCAAGAATCCATCCTTCGATTTCACCAGACTCTTTCACCTTCTTCGCCAGCTGCATCTTTACTGAGGTCATCCATTGTGTTCTACGGCGATTTTCGAAGTCACTTTGCAACTATGCACCCAGCTTCCAGATGTAGGAATCCTGGTTTCCTGGCATATCCACGGGTGGGGTGACCCTCCAACCTTCCATATTCCGCTGGGTTTCTTCAGGGTCCACTGGGAAGGGTCCTTCTGGAAAACTGCAACCGCAACTTCCCCATTGATTTGCGTTGAGTACGTGGCTGTGTTTCCACTCTGCACACAGCGTCCGTGGGGTTCCAGGCTACTTACCTCGGGTGGATACTTGGGTCCCCAGCTCTTCTGACTCTTCTGGTCCAAGTCTCAACTTCAGTAGCAGTTCGTATTCCACTTCTTTAGTATATGGTTTGGTATACCCCTGAAGAGCACTGCGTATTTGTGCTTACTTACCTGTTTTCATTTGAAGTATTGTGTTTATATCTCCGGGTAAGAGATATACCAACATGTGTTAGTGAATGTTTATAATAAATATACTTATTTTTATAACTACACAGTGTGGTTCTTTTTCGTTTAACCTACACTATATGATTAGTTCTGGTGAAACAAGCTCCTTCTGGACTAAGCCTGAAAGCTGCTCTCCACAGCTACCACTTAGAGAGTTTTCTATTTTTGTCTAAGACCACTAAAATCAACATAAAGGTTGTCTGGATTACTGCAAAGTGTTTCACTTAAATAAGTGTGCACCATATACTAAGCCAGCCTCCTACACATAACCTCAGCATTTCTTGTTTTTTGTGTCAGTAAGCCCTAGTTTTGAAATATTTCATCTACAACCTTGTCATTTAGAACCTAGTCATGCTTTTCTTCATTCTACTGAGGGAGTCTGTTTCTGGGTATTAAACATCTGGTAGGTGGACAGATGTAACTGTCTGAATCCTCACTATGAACCATTTCTAACTTACTAGAGAATCTAGACATAGAGGTCTTGAGTGGGCCCATCCCTTCTTTTCGAGGCAAACTGTTGTTGTGTTGTCCATTTGAACAAGCAAGGAGTTTGTTGTAATGTCAGGTAAAAAAGATGTTATGGCCATTTGAACGGTTCTTATCTCTAGTAGGATGAAATTGTACGTTTTTTCTTTGTTTGACCATAAATAGTGTGTCATTTATTGGCCCATGTGAGCTTTTCACCCTTTACTGGAAGGTCCTGATGGAATGACGTCCCTATCACTAAATTCATCAGATTGGCCCACAATCGGAAAGACTGAATTGGTGATTTTGCGACATTCAGTTTCTTCTTTCAGTTATATGAGAACTGATTTCACTGGTCCTCTAGACATTGTTGTAGAGGACTCATCTGAAGCCTGGAGGAAAGGACCAGGAATATACAGGACGCAATCAACCCTAGCAAGGATGATATCTGTTGTGTTGTTGGTTGATGAATCTGCAAAAGACTGAGATTTGAGACAGAAAGATGACAATAAATACTATGAAGGATACACTTTTCCAGGTTGGGTCTCCAGTATTGCACCGAGGTAGTTAATCGTGCACACTGGGTGGATTTTTGAATTGTTGATGTTCATCCCCAGACCCAAACTTCAAAGAGTGTCGAAGAATATTTGCAAACGCTTCAGAGAATGCAACTTTAGCCAGTCGCCTATGTAAGAGTAGCCAAAAAATGTGTGTTTCCTTAGATGGTGTGCAACAACAGCCATGCTTTTTTGCGAATGTGTGTGGTGCTGACTTCATTCTGAGTGGCAGGACTTTGTATTGAAAGTGTTTGGAGCCTACTACAAAACAGAAATTATGCATGCCTTTTTTCAATTGGTACATGGAAGTATGCAGCCTAAAGGTCTACTGCACACATGCAGTCTCTTAGAAGTCGTTGAGTGGTGTAGTGAGTAGTTCAGTGGTATAATGCAAGCATTCAACAATCACAGACTGAGGATGGGTCTGAACTCCTTTTTTTGACCCTTTTTTCTGAACCAGAAAATAATGGGAATGAATTCCCAGTCCTTTTTGGTGAAAGGGAACCACCTCCACTGCATTTTTCTGTAGCTACATGGTGACTTCTCTTTGCAACAAATCTAGTTGGTAAGTCAATGTTGTGGTTGTTGGGATGGAATATCCATTCTGTACAATATTCAAGACCCATTTGTCCATTCTTATGCCTTGCTTCTCTTGAGGGTAACTGGATACACCCCCCCTCCGGAGTGAGCAAAAGAGAAAGGAATGGAGGTATTCCCGCTGGCGCAGGTTGTTGTTGCTGACCCTATGTACCTATGAGGGTGGTACGGTTGTCTCTGCTGTTGCTGCTGTTGGTGTGACAAGTGAGAAGTTTCAACCGTCTGAGGTAAGTAGAGCCTATCATCGGGCCGTTACCTTAGTCTGTACTCTTTTTTCCTTTCTAGCTCAACAGCCTTCAGAGTCTCCACATCAGTTTTCATATAGAAAACGTCATCATCTGCATGAGAGCTGAAGTGTAGTAACTGAAATGGGTAAATTCAGGATCTTGTGTTGTGCTTCTGGCTGTAGATCAGTCAGTCTAAACCAGGAACAGAATATCAGGCAGATTCTGTGGAAATAACCATGCACCACTAGGTCGGATGTGTCGGCTGCTTCTACAAAGATCTGTTTGGAGGCAAGCATACCTTCATTTAGAACTTCCTGGAAGCCCTGCTTGTCTTCTTTGGGAACTTTGTCGCAATAAGTTTGGAGAGACTCCCAGAGGGATCTGTTGCATTTCCTCAAGAGAGCACTAGCACTGGCAGCTTTCAAAGTAGAAACAGGCGTTTTGCACATCTTTCTGCCTACAGAGTCCATACAGTGGCTCTTTTTCCAGTGGAACAGACGAGGAAAGAGCTACTGTATGAGATTTTCTAGTTGCAGCCCCAATAATTGAGTCAGGAGCGGGATCTGCTCTCAGAAAAAGAAGGTCAAAATCTGGTGCTTTCTAATTCTTTAGAAGTTGAGATGGAGCTGACCTTACTGATGCTTGTGTTAGAAACAGCTACAGAGCAGGTTACAAGCAGATCAGGAAATAATAGATGCAGAGGCCTGGGGGATTTTCTTTTGATGTAAGGTCTTCAATATGACAAATGCTTAGACACTAGCAGTGGACATTCCAATGTTTAATTTTGCTGCTACTTACTAATCCATCATTAAATGTGGTAAGGTCATCAACAGGCCAGACAAAGAAAGGAACTAAGATCAGCATGCAATGGCTCCATGCCAACACTTCTGGATTTAGTGCGACATTGCGGTGGAGCCTAAGGCAAGCAGTAACAGTTGCTGTGAAAAATTCTAGATCCAGTTTGGCTCTTGGGAATATTCAAAAGCTGAGGAATCAGCGATCAGAAGTATCCTTCAGAAATATATTTACAGTATACAATTAAATCCTTGTTGGAGTCCTGTCAGGATAGGAGAGTACTCTCTGAAGGAAGAGCTTGACATAGCTGTCCAGGATGGAGTACGCCTCCTATGATGACCTTCTGCTAGATCTTCAACTGGATCTCTTTGACTTAGAGTGAATAGATTAAGATTTACTTCTTGATTTTCTCTGAGATCTAGTCTTTTACCTGAAGCGTGAACAATGTCCTTTTGATTTCCAGACTTACGTGGAGATGAAGAAGGTAAATGTGAACTTTTGTGTCCCTGAGACATTGTAGGAGCAGAAGGAGGTTGTTAAGGGTAAGCCCTGGGAGAAAGCCTAGGAGATGTTACAGGACCTGGTGAAAGCCTAGGAGATGTTACAGGACCTCGTGAAAGTTAGTAGATGTTACAGGACCTGGTGAAAATCTAGGTGATGTTGCTCCCTCTAGTGATGAGGTACCAGAGAAAAGTACTTCAGAACTATTCCAAAAAGGTAAATATGTCCATGAATATACCCAGAGTCCAGACTTTCAGAAGGTAGTTTTTTTTACAAAGGTCTAGAAGCCATCTTAGTGAAAGATAAATGGATGGTGATGGAGATCTTCTTCTGGACGTCAAATGGGGTTTGGATGGAGTTTTTAACTTCGGTGGCATAGAAGTTGGTGATTGTGACCGGATAAATGAACTGACCTAACTGCCATCATCCAGTACAACTACAGGGTCCGTGATTATAGTGCCAAACAGTATGTGTGGCAGCTTTTTATGGAATCCTAGAACTTCAGCACGACTTTAGAAGATCAGGGAATGAAAACAAGCATGTTTGGGAGGAGTGGTTTAAAACTAAGGATCTGAAAAACATCCAAAGGTAAAAAAAAAGGAAAGTGTCCATACCTTTAACAGCCTATCAAAGAGGATGATCCTGTTGAGCTGGTACTCTGTGTCCCTCTCTCGGATGATCAGGGGGAGAGTGGCAGCCGCAGACAACTCGTTAGTGCTTCCAGAATGGGGTAAATTGGACTGGCTGCAGAAAGGATATTAAAAAACAAAAATGTTTATTGTACAGGGCATTTGAATAGAGGAAAATAAGAAGTTGCAGTTGAAAAAGACTTCAGTCTCACCTAAAATACAGAGAATACTCTGAATTAAGATAGCAAAATGCAAACATGCTTGAAACTGTATCTCCCTCCTAGCCCCCCCCTCTACTAGGGTGGAGAAAACCAAAATGTAATTTGCTCAATGGCATTACGGATTATATAGAAATCTCAGTGAAATTATACACATCCAGCTTATCCAAGGCAGCCGTTAATGCTTTCAGTTTTTGATGATGCTCAAGACTCAAAATAGCTAACAGTGTCTATTAGTATAGTTTCACCAGTAATTCATGCTGCTAAGACCATGCTTTGAGGATGGGCAGCTCCAAACTTACTCCAGGTACTGCATGAGCACGTTCTGTGATAGTGACCTCTTAGACTGAGATGCAAAGCTGTTTACTGTCTTCTTATTGTTACCCCCTTTCAAATTTAATGCAGGTCCCTTTCACCTCAGCAACATCTACAACATGCGCCAACACCACACTCTGAGTGGACCATTACTGATGCCATTGCAATGGCGTCGATACCTTCATGTTCCAGATAAGGTAGTGGCTGAAGAAGCCACCGACAGGTAGAAGCTCACTCATTTGGGGGATTTAAACTTTCCATGCACAGAGATGGACCCAAGTGAAGGCAAACTGACTTTAGTGTGTGCAATGTGGACCATCTAGAGGCACTAAAGGTAAAGTTGGAATTCTAGTAACAATGTTAAAAACTGATAAAAACTATTAAACGATGGACACTCACTCATCTTCCAGCAACGGATAAAAGGCTTCCCCGGGAACATCCTTCAATCTCTGTGAAAAGGGAAAGAAATGAGGAACAGTTATAAATGTTTATACCATGGTAAAGTAAAGACGGAAAGTGTTACTTATTACACACATGTTTTGAATGTCTTTCAATGTTTGAAATATTAGATTATTTCCAAAATTAACCACAATTTGAATTGGTATAAATTTAGATTCAGCTCAATTATGCAGCTGAAATCATATCATACCGCAGGGCAGTGAACAGAAGTTGCTATATTTCAAAATAGGGATATCACCCTACCTGACAAACTATCACACTATCCACAGTCATTGCTTGCTCTTAACCTGTGTCCTCTCCCCATTCCAGTATAACCAAGAAATATTCCACAGGAAAAGCAGTACACTTATAATTCCCATTCCCAACTTACTTGTAAGATCCTGTCCAATGAACAGTCACAATAACCTAGGTCCTGATTATGACTGATGAGGGAATTCCACTTCAGTATTCCCACATCCAGAAGCACCAATGTCTAAAGTATCTTTATTTTCAGATTGCAGGAATAGAAGTTATAATAATAGTGGTAAGAACTGGTGTTCCTATATTGCTTTCTGCAAGTTATTCTCTATTTTCGATCCATTTCATCTGCTTTCAGTAAACTCACCTGTAAGAGATTAAAACTACAGGGATGTGGTTTTCTCGCAAAACTCATAATCCCAGTTCTGCTGGTACGAGTCTGCAACTCAGTACATAAAGCAGCTAACATAGCTCTATGAGGCGCACTAACAGGATTTATTCAAGTCATGGAGTTACACTATAGCGTATGCCATCATTCAGCTGTCGCAGTGTGCTTTAGAGCTCAAAGGAGATAAGAAAAAATGGCAGCAATTATTGCCTCCAAGAAGATCTCTGGGGGTGAATGGTTTAGTAGGTGCATCAGGGAGCATTTGTAGCACAACTTCTAACTACCCCAGACTCCACAAGCAAATATCACGTGGACCCATGACCATCAACCACCGGCTACACTAGAGGCGCAGTTTGAAGCCAGTGACATTTGTGGTAGATATTGTCCTGCCACACTGTGTGTTGAAGAGGTAGATTTTTGGTGAAGTTAAAACTATGGCAAAGTAAAGAACACAGATGCAGATCCACATCAATGGGACCAAAAGGAAGTACTGACATCCAGGGGCAAAGGTGATGAATAGAAGAGGCACTGCACCAAAACTTTTGGAGATGGTACAAAGGCACAATGGGTGAAGGATTGCGCCTCAAAAGTGGAATAGATGACGGATCCGAACTAGAGTGTGAAAAAAACACCTCGAGTCCGATGGCGGAAAAAAACAATCTGAAGATGGAGCCAATGCCCATGTGCACTATCATCCAAAGGAGGATTCACCTATCTTGTGACTTCCAAGGACTTTTCCAGGACAAAAACAAGTGCAAACATCCGGGCCCAATACCAGATGGCGATCTAGGCAATCTATGCATAGTGTGTGATCAGCAGCTCATATGCCTCGAACATACTTTTAGAAGAGAACATTTATTTTCAGTCTATTGTGTGTCAGGTGTAAGCCCAGTTAGCCTCAATTACAATACAAATGGCGACTCACTCTCATTATCTGTTACATCACTGATGAAGTGGTTTAAAGCCAGCATGCTCACATTAATAATTTCCACGAGGCCATGTTTCATGTTTATGGAATGGTCTTCCGAAAATCTGTGAATTGCTTCCCACAGTGAATGATCCAATGGAGGGCAGTAAAACTTTCCTCCTTAATGATAGTAGCAGAGGTGCTGAAGATCTTCCTACCAGGAGCATTACCTCCTCGTTAGTCTTCCTCGCCACATGACTTACATAGTGAGCTTCAGCTCCACACCAGAACCCTTCAAAGCAAAAAGTCAGCCTCCCATGCCTCCCATCCCTTCCCAAGATGGCCGACCCATTACCACCTGACCTCTATAAGAGACGAGCCGGCCCAACCCATCAGCCTGTTTTTTTTGTTCAGCGCGTCATTTCTCTCCGGATGCGTCTTCAGGTAAGGTGTGCCTGCACTAGCTGGTGCCTGGGTCTCGGGTTGGAGGTCCTGCTCCAGCGGACCCTAGGATCTTGGACTCTTTCCCCCCCTTCCCCCCGGTGTGTTTATTGCCGGTTGAGCTCTGCTCCTGCGGGCCGTGGGTTTTCCATGGGGGGGTGGCCGGGGTACTGTTTGGGCGGGAGGCCGGCGCCCTGCCGTGCCTCAGCTGTGCCTTTTGTACTGTGCCAGTTTGTTGCCGCCCGCCTGCCTTTCATTGCGCTGCGGCGGGTGGTGGCTGTGTTTATTTGTATCTTTCCCTTCCCCTCGTGGCGCTACGGTGGGCGGCGGCTCGGCTTTCTTTTTTCCCTTACTTGCAGGGTGTACAGCCGTCGGGGTATGCTCCAGCACGACCCGCTTCCCTTAGGTAGCGGCGGCTGTGTTCTGCCTTGCTGAGTGCCCCACTCGTCCTGCTCTCGCTTCCCGCCTGCCCTTCGGGGCGTTGCGGCGGGCGGCTGTGCTATACGCTGATTGTGCGGTCCACGTTCAGCTGCCGGGGGAATCTTTTGGTGACTAGTGGCGCACCCGTGGTGGTCAGCGTGTGTTTTGTGCCGGTTTTTGCTTGCTTCCCGACACGTCCCTGATTCCTTGGACTTGTTGGGGGTGGGGCTCTCCCTGCTCGGAGCGGCTCCTGTGAGCTGTGTTTCACCTGGCTCCCCGGAGCTTACCTGCTTTTCGCTGGCTTCAACCCTGGGCCTCTCCTGTGAGTTTTCTTGGGGGTGTGCCCTTTTCGGCAGCGTTCTTGTCTGTCCACCGGGGGAAGCTCTGGCCTCGTCTGGCTTCATACTGCTTTCTCTCCGAGGCTTCTTTTGCTGTCGCTGTGCGTTGTTGGCTCTGTCCCTTGGACGGACGGCTGTTGGGCTCGGTGTGCTGAGTCCTCCTGCCTCTGCCGTGCCTCCGTTTTCCGCGAGTCTTCTCCCGGTCCGTGCAGGGGCGCGTTCAGCAGGGGCAGGTGCTGCTTTCTTGCCCGCTTTGCTGTTGCTCTTGCATCTTGTGGCCTGATGTGTCTCCCACTGGGACTCTGGTCCTTCGTATGGGTCTTGCTGATGTTTGTTCGGCACGTTTGTTTCCATTCCTTTGACGCGCATGCGCGCTTCACTATTCTCGGGGTGGAGGTGGTGTCCTTCCGACTTGCGCAACCGACCTCGGGCTGGGGTTCCTGGTTCGTCTCGTCTACATCGCTCATCCCTCCGCTGATTCTGGGCGGCACTCTTGTTGGCTGTCTCCTTGGGGTGTGTGCAGTGTCCTGTGCTTTCCCGTTTTTTCCGCTGTCAGGTTCAGATTTGGGGGAACTCTCCTCACTTGGTTGTTGTTTTCCTTCTTCTTTTCTGGTGGTGCCGGGCCTGCTGGGTGTAGGTGCTGTTTACAGGGCGCTTGGTTTGCTGGCTCAGAGGTCTGCTGCATCCTCTGTGGTGTGCCTGTGTACTCGTGGTCACGGACTCAGCTCCCTGCGGGTTCTCTCTGCCTTTCATCCTTCTGGGGTCGATGTGATGTGTCCCTTTGGGTTTGGTTGCATTGTTCGTCTGTTTGTTGGCGCTTTGCATATGCAGGGGTCTGGGTTTTTTCTGGATATCTCTGTTTTGGTGCTGTAGTTTCTGCTCTTTGAGTTGTCGTTCAGACGCCCTTCTGTGCTCTGCCTGGCCCTGATTTGGGCCTTCCGGGTGTTTTCCTCCTCTGGTTTGCTTCTATATTGACCTCTGGCGGGTCCCATTGGGTTGTTCTCTACGCCTTTCGCTGGGTTCTCTGCTGCCTTGGGTACCGTTGCCACGTTCTGTTCTTCAGGTCGGGTTTGGTGGCTCAATGGACTGGTGCTGCTGCTGTAGGGGCCTGTGTTAGCCCCCATGGTCACAGGTTCGTATCCCTGTGTGTCCACTCTGCCCATCTTCTGTCTTAGGTTGGTGTGATGGGTCCCTTCGTGTGAAGTCACATCTGTCATCTGTTGTTCTGTGCCTAGGTGCCCGTAGCGGTGCGCGTGCGCTTTACGCTTGCACGTGTGGTGTTTACGGTTCTATACTCCCGATTTTTTGGTTCGTGTTTTCTGGGGTTGTATTTCTTTTTTTTTTTTTAATTTTTGAAAACCTTTATTAAGCACTTTGTACAGTACAAATACGGGCCCACAACCATCCGGCCGGCCACAACACTTCTGAAGCTTGATTGCAAAGTATACGTCCACTCGGTGGCACGGCAGCACATAAAAGCATACGACCCATGTTACAATAAATCTACGTGCACCGAGTGGCAGGAGACAGTAAGGTTAATTTTAAAATAATTTTATATGTAAGGAGATACAGAAGCTAGTACGGATCAGTGTACAGTACAGACGATCATATAATAAATGGGTAACAGCCAACAGGAGAGTCCACTAACAGTAAACACATCTAAAATGGCGGCACGAAACTGTAATACCAGGATATAGATATGCAGCGAGATGTGCCTCCCAGCCGCTACCCTCCTAACACCAGTCCCCACCACTGACCCTAGAAAAGACATAAGAAAAGGACGGAGAAAGAAAAAGAAGGCCCATAGAAATAAAAACTTACCGAAGAAGACCCCCCACCCTACACGCATGCCGAGGCTATGGCCTACCCCCCCCCTAGCTACGTGTCTGTCGCCCCAGAAGAACCCGAAATGTAGAAGTAAGAAAAGAAGAGAGGAAAAAGGACCATAAGATCACGATTGAACCCAGGGAGAAAAGGAAGAGTGCACTACCCTACCACTCCCAGGAAAAGAAAAGGGGGGGAGGAGCCCACCCAACAATCGAACTCCCGGACTCCCACGCCGCCCATATATCCTGCGCCAAGTACAATACAGTATCAAAGGACCCCCGTAAACCCGGTGGTCCCGAATCAATACCACCCAGCACCTCAGCACTTCACAAGTCCTCGACCCGGCAGAAAAGGGAAACAGGAGGTGAAATCACAGCGACATGTAGCAAAAACACAGGATATCAAAAAATCTACTCAGCCAATATTGCAAAACGTGTGTCAGTCCAAGTCCCCGCCAGCCAGTCCAATCAAAGCGGCAACGAGCATGCCATCACCCCTGTCCGGACCGGCAGATATGGTTCAGGCCCGTCCATTGCTGCGAGTCACCTTCAGCCAGGACAAAGAGGCAAGATGGCCGCTCTCGAAGAAAGGGGACAATGAAGACGTATCGTACCGCGGGGTCCCAAACACAGCAGCAACATGCCACAGAAGTACCAACGATAGGTGCAGCCTGGGTAACATCTGGCAAGTGAAGTGTAAAGTTAGGTCTCAACAGGTAGCTCAGAGGCAAAGTCACAGCATTCAAAACAAAGGGTGTCTCAGCAACTGTATCCGTGTCGATGGGTTGACGCGATACAATGTAGCCAAGAGGACTCCGCGCCGCCGTCCCTTCGCTCTGCAACAGTGTTTCACCTCCAGAAGAATACATGGGCGGCGGGGGATCCTCCAGCCGGGAACGTCCCGTTGCAGACAGTGCCTCATCGAGTCTCCGGGTCAGCGCCCGGCCAGTACTCTGCATCTCCACTTTTAAAGCCACGAGGGCGGCCAATACATCCCCACAGGTCGGGTCTCTCAGTATCAAGCAACGATCCGCACGTCCCCTCTGCTCCTTCGATGCGGCAATCAGCTCCGGGGCACAGGGGCGCGCAGGCACTGCGAACCCAGGGACAGTCCGCGTCTCAGCACGATGAGCAGGCGCCATTGTCATCTCCAATGCGGGCAATTAATGGCGAGTCAAGAAACCATGTAGACCGGAGATACAAGAATGCAGTCCCCAGAAAAACTCCGTGCACCACTCGGGAACTGCACAGGGCGAGAGCGCCGCACGGTTACATGAAGCCAGCCGTTCACCGCGGGAAGACACCTCAAAATGGAGACCGCTCGCTTATCTTCAGGGTGGCGGAGGAGAGCTACTGTTAGAGGGCTCCAGCGTCGTCTACGCCACCGTCAGCGCGAGGGGGAGTCCGACCCGGATGGAAGGGTCCGACTCCAGTCGCACAGCCAGCGTTTTCACCCCCGCGAGCACCCACAGTGTTGCAGCCCAGCTCGCCGTCTACATCCCTCGGCGTCCGGTGGCGGCCAGCTACGCAGGGACCAGGGGAAGCGTCGGAGGTCGAAGTAATCACCGAGTCTGCTACCAAACCAGCCGACAAAGGTGTCAGGAGAACGCCAATCGCTTCAGTGCCGGAAATCCGCGGCGGTAGAGCGGCGCAGGACAGGAGGATTGTTCAGGATTATCGAAGGAAGCCGGACGGTCCACGGAGCCGGGAGCTCAAACGTCCGTCCCGGCCGCCATCTTGGCTCCTCCCCCTGGGGTTGTATTTCTGCTCCAGAGTTTGCACTGTTAGATGGTGGTTCATGTGGCGTTGGGTTGCTGGGCCTCGGCTTCTTTGTTGCTGTGGTGTCCCTGTCTCCTCCCTCCCTTTCGGGTTTTGGGCCTGTGGTCCTTTCGTCTTGTGGACTCCTGTTCCGGCCGTTGTTGTGCTGTCCCGGTCTGTTCCTTGGTGGTCGTCCTCGGGGGTGGGGTTCCTGGGGCTGTGGGCTGGCACGTGTCTAGTGTGGACTGGCTGCGGTGGGCTCCTCTCCGCCCGTCTCTGGGCTGCGTCAGTGGAACTCCTAGTGTGTCTTTTCTGGCTGTTCCTGCTTCTGGCTGGCTCGCTGTCTATATTGGCGGCTCCTGCACCCCTTTCCGGTTGGTTTTCTGCTTCTCGCCTTCTGGGGTCGGAGTTTGTTGTGGTCCTTCTGTTGCCTCCCCTCTCATCCTGGGTGGCACGGTTCTTTGGCTCCTGCCCTCTGCCTGCCTGCTCCGGTGGTCGGTTCTTGGACTCCCCTGCTCCTGTCCATGGGGCTGTGGCTCTTTAGTTGCTCTGCTTGGTCCGTGGGTTCGGCGCCCCTCTCTGGTGGGGTGTGCGTTCTTCCCTTTTTTTTGTTGCGTGGTGGCTTTTGGCGGTCTTGCTGGTCCTTCTGTGTCGAGTTGCCTTGGTGGGGCCTTACTCGGGTCGTGTTTTGTTCTGGTCCTTCCTTGGTTCTTTTTTGCGCCCGGCCCTTCCCGCTCTGTCTCCTGGTACGACTGGGTTCCTCCTTCCCGTGTGTTGGTGGTGCCTTCCTGGGGGCTTGCTTGGGTTCCCGGTCTGTGCTGAGTCGGTGGGTTTCCCTGTGGGCATTTTTCCCGTCTGGCTTCTGTTTGCCGTTCCTTGGCTTCTCTGGGTTTTTTTTTCCCCTGCCTTGCTGGGGTTTGTTGGTTGCCTTTCTGGTGGGTTTGTCCCCTGCCTCGTGCTCCGGGGTGTGTGCGGGGTTCGCCCCTGCTGTCTTTTGGCACGGTGGTGCTGTCCTTGCCTGGGTCGTTTTTGGCTCCGGCCTTTCTGGCCCTGTATGCTCATGCTCTCATCGGCTTTCCTTCGGTGGTTTGTGGGTCGGGCCTCTTTGTTGCCTGGTTCGGGAGTCTCCTGGGTCCGTCTTGTCCTGTCGGTTTCCTCTGGGTCTCCGGTTTTGGCTCTTCGGCCTTCTCGTCCGGGCTCCCGGCTTTGCGCTTCCTGGGGTCCCTTTTTCTCCTAGGTTTCTGGGCTTGTTTGGCCTGGCCAGGGTTTTTGTCCTGTTGGTGGTGCTCCCCTGGGTAAGTCTCCGTCTGCCTCGACGGTGGTTGTCTTGGTCCCTGTTGCTCTTTGGTCCTTGTTTTGCCTCTTGGGGCACGGGTTTTGTGTCCTGCCCTTGCTTTCTCTTTCCCTTGCTAGTTTTCGTTTCTGGCAGTGCCTTGGGGTATCCTGGCGGGACCCTGCGCTTCCGGTGTGGGTGTGTCCTCGTTCTTTCCCCTGTTTTTGGGGTCCCGGGTCCTGTTGGCTCTGGTGGCACCCTGGGAATCTTGTCTTGGCTCGGACTCGTCTTCACCCTGCCCTTCTATTCTTCGCGCCTTTGGTGTGTTGCTGCCGCGGTCCTGTTCCAGTCGGTTCTTCATTGTCTCGCTGGGCTGGGCCTGGTTATGGGCTGGCTGTCTGTTTGGCCGCCTGGTTGCTCTCTTCGGCGGCTCGCCCCCTTCTTGTGATTCTTCCTGGGCCGGTTTGCTTGGTCCCTGTGCGGGGGGGGGGGGGTCTCAGGTTGCCGCGCCACTTTTCCCTTCTGGCCGTGGGCGGGCCCGTGGGTTTTCCATTTTTCGCCTTAGCCCGGTTTGGTTTTCCTCCGGGTCTCTTCGGTGTCGCTTCCGACGCCTTCCTGGGTTTATTTTCCTGGTGCCTGCCTGGGTTCTCTCCTTGGTGTCGCGGTCCCTTCCAGGGGTCCTTGTGTGACTGGGGTTTGTCCCCCTTCTGTTTCCTTTCGTCACCCTTTCCCATTCTTCCAGCTCTTGACTGTCTGTTGGATTGCGTCTGGTGCCGCTACCCCGTTTTTTCTGGTTCGGCTCTCTCGCGGGTTGTGGTCGCCCTTGCGGTGTTGCTGTGTTTGTCGGACTGGGTCTCTCGTTCTGCTTGTGATTTTTTATTGGGTCACTGTGGTGGGGATTCCCTCTGTTCGTTCGGTTCCTCTCTTGGATTTTTGCTCCACTCTCGCTTTGTGCTGCCTGTTGGGCGGCCCTGGTGTGTTGGTCTGGCCTGCACTTTTCTGTTCCGGCCCTGGTTGCTGTTGCCTTTTTGGCTCCGTGCTGTCCGGTACTGTCTCTGCATTTCTTCGGTTGAGACGGTTTTCCTGGCGGCGCTTGGTGTCTCTGGGGTCCAGTTTTTTTCGGCCTTCCCGGTGTCTTCGGTCCCGGGTTTGTTTTCCTGCTTGTGGTTGCCTCCCTATTGGGTGGTCCTTCCGCTCGTACTGGTCTGTTGGGTTTGCCCTCTTTCGTGGTCATCCCCTTCTGGTCTGTTGATTTCTTGTGAGTTTCCATGAAGCCGCTTGGCTTTGGTATTTGCTCACTATGTAAGTCATGTGGCGAGGAAGACTAACGAGGAGGTAATGCCCCGGTTACTTACCGGTAATCTTCATTACTCCGAGTATAGTCTTCCTCGCCACATGAGTTCCCATCCCTCCCTCCCTGTATGGCTATCGGCTTCATGTTTGTGCCTGGTTGTTTCAGGCTGATGGGTTGGGCCGGCCCGCCTCTTATAGAGGTCAGGTGGTAATGGGTCGGCCATCTTGGGAAGGGATGGGAGGCATGGGAGGCTGACTTTTTGCTTTGGAGGGTTCTGGTGTGGAGCTGAAGCTCACTATGTACGTCATGTGGCGAGGAAGACTATACTCGGAGTAATGAAGATTACCGGTAAGTAACCGGGGCATCATCTTCCGGCTTTAACCAGTTCCACCAAGGATGATGTTAGACTGGTACCAAACCATTTTCTCACCACCAAGGCAGTAACCTAATCAGGTGGTGGTTGTGGCCTGAGGAAATATGGGCCCTTTTCTGGAAGCCAGCCTTACTTAAAGAGGAGAGTCACTGCCTTTTTCATAGCCAGGGTTAAGGAGATTTCAGTCACTGGCCCAATGAGATCAATCAAATCAATCAATCAAAGACATTTATAGAGCGCACTACTTACCCGGAGGGTCTCAAGGCACTTGGGGGGGGGGGGCGGGGGGGGGGGGGGGGGGTGCTGCTACTGCTTGAACAGCCAGGTCTTGAGCTTCTTCCTGAAGGAGAGGTGGTCTTGGGTCAGGCGCAGGTCGGGAGGGAGGGAGTTCCAGGTCTTGGCGGCCAGGTAGGAGAAGGACCTTCCTCCTGTTGTCGTTCTTCGGATGCGGGGGACGGCGGCGAGGGCGTGGCTGGCTGATCGGAGGTGGCGTTTGGGAGCGTAGAAGTTGATGCGGTTGTTGAGGTAGCTCGGGCCTTGGTCGTGTAGGGCTTTGTGTGCGTGGGTGAGGAGGCGGAAGGTGATTCTTTTGTTGACGGGGAGCCAATGCAGGTCTCTCAGATGTCCGGAGATGTGGCTGTGTCGTGGGATGTCGAGGATGAGTCTGGCTGAGGTGTTCTGGATCCGTTGGAGTCTCTTCTGGAGCTTGGCGGTGGTTCCGGCGTAGAGGGCGTTGCCGTAGTCCAGTCGGCTGGTGACGAGGGCCTGGGTGACCGTCTTCCTGGTCTCGGTGGGGATCCACCGGAAGATCTTCCGTAGCATGCACAGGATGTCGAAGCACGACGAGGAGACGGCGTTGACTTGTCTGGTCATGGAAAGGGAGGAGTCCAGGATGAAGCCCAGGTTGCGTGCGTGGTCTGTCGGTTTGGGTGCGGTGCCCAGGGCGGGGGGCCACCAGGAGTCGTCCCAGGCGGAGGGCGAGGAGCCCAGGATGACGACTTCCGTCTTGTCTGAGTTCAGTTTCAGGCGGCTGGTCGTCATCCACTCGGCTACGTCTTTCATCCCTTCGTGAAGGTTGGCTCTGGCGGCGGCGGGGTCGTTGGTCAGGGAGAGGATCAGCTGGGTGTCGTCGGCGTAGGAGATGATGTTGAGGTTGTGTTGGCGTGCGATGGCCGCGAGGGGGCTCATGTAGACGTTGAAGAGGGTGGGGCTCAGCGAGGATCCTTGAGGGACGCCGCAGATGACTTCGGTGGCCTCTGACTTGAACGGTGGTAGACGGACTCTCTGTGTTCTTCCGTCGAGGAAGGAGATGATCCATTCCAGTGCCTTCTCCTGGATTCCGACGTTGCTGAGGCGCTGCACTAGGGTGCGGTGGCAGACCGTGTCGAATGCCGCGGAGAGGTCCAGGAGGATGAGGGCCGCTGTTTCTCCGTTGTCCATCAGGGCTCGGATGTCATCGGTGGCAGCGATGAGGGCGGTCTCGGTGCTGTGGTTGGCTCGGAAGCCAGACTGTGAGGGGTCGAGGGATCCATTCGTCTCGAGGAAGGCGGCCAGCTGTTTGTTGACGGTCTTCTCGATGACTTTGGCTGGAAACGGGAGGAGCAAGATGGGGCGGTAATTCTTGAGTTCGGTGGGGTCCGCTGTTGGTTTCTTTAGTAGAGCGCTGAGTTCGGCGTGCTTCCAGCTCTCCGGGAAGGTGGCGGTGTCGAAGGAGGTGTTGATGATGTCCCGCAAGTGGGGTGCGATGACAGCGTCGGCCTTGTTGAAGACGTGGTGAGGGCAGGGATCGGTCGGAGATCCGGAGTGGATGGAGTTCATCATGCGGACGGTGTCTTCGGTGCTGATCGGAGTCCAGGCGCGGAGGGTGGTGGTGGGGGGCGTTGGTGCGGTCGTGGCGTGCGTCGGTTGAGTGCTGAAGCTGTTGTGTATGTCCGCGATCTTGTTGTGGAAGTAGGAGGCGAGGGAGTTGCAGAGGTCTTGCGATGGGGTGATGTCGTTGTTTCCGGCGTTGGGGTTGGAGAGCTCTTTCACGATGTTGAAGAGTTCCTTGCAGTTGTGTGCGTTGTTGTCCAGCCGGTCCTTGAATGCAGTTTTCTTGGTGGCGCGGATCAGTTGGTGGTGCTTCCGGGTGGCAAGCTTCAGGGTGGTCATGTTGTCCGGTGTTGGTTCCCTTCTCCAGACTTTCTCGAGGGCTCGGCAGTTCTTCTTGGAGCTCTTGAGTTCGTCGGTGAACCATGGGGCCTTCTTGCTGCTTGGTCTGCTGGGCGGGGTCCTCAGTGGGGCGAGTTCGTCCGCGCAGTTGCTGATCCACTTCGTGAGGTTGTCGGCGGCCTGGCTGGGGTTCGCTGAGCTGGCGGGAGGGTGCTGGCTCAGGGAAGCGGCGAGCTGGTCGGCTGTGATCTTGTTCCAGCTTCTTCGAGCAACCTGTTGCTGGTGGTGGTGGATCGTTGTTCTTCTAAAGGTGAAGTGGACGCAGCTGTGGTCCGTCCAGTGGAGTCCTGTGGCGTGGCTGAAGGCGACGTCTTTGCTGGATGAGAAGACGGCGTCGAGTGTGTGTCCGGCGAGGTGGGTGGGGGTGGACACCAGCTGCTTGAGTCCGAGGTTGGCGAGGTTGTCGAGCAGGGTGATGGTGTTGCGGTCGTTGTTGTTCTCCAGGTGGAAGTTGATGTCCCCCAGGAGGATGTAGTCAGCGGAGGGGAGGGCATGCGGGCTGACGAAGTCGGCAATGTCCTCGCTGAATTGTGTGCGTGGTCCCGGGGGTCGGTAGATCAGGGTGCCTCTGAGGGTGGTCTTCGGGTCGGTGTGGATCTGGAAGTGTAGGTGTTCGGCGGTAGTCAGGGTGTCGTCGGTGTTGGTCGTGATGTGGATGGTGTCCCTGTGGATGATGGCGATGCCTCCTCCCATCTGGTTGGCGGTGCGGTCCCTCCGGGTGATCTTGTAGCCCTCTGGGATGGCGATGGCGATGTCGGGCGCTGAGGAGTCGTTCATCCAGGTTTCCGTGAGGAAGGCAACGTCAGGAGCTGTGGTGTCGAGGAGGTTCCAGAGTTCGATGGCGTGTCTGTGGACGGAGCGGGTGTTGAGCAGGATGCACTTGAGGTGGTTGCTGCTGGTGTTCGGCTTGGCGGGTGCTGGTGCGAGGCAGGTCCGGATGCAGGTGAACTTGCAGGCGTGGCAGCTGAAGGGTCCGTGGGTCCGTCTCGGGGTGGCTCGGTAGCATCCCGGGACTCGGCCGGTGTTGAACGCGTTGAGGGTGGCGGCGGTGTACGTCCGGCGGGTGGGCTGGGGTCCTCGGGGGCCAGGGGTCCTGGCACTGGGTGCGGTCCAGGCGTGGACGGGCGCAGACGGGCTTACCTTTGGCGCACCTTCGGCGCTCAATCGGTGCTCCCGCTGCGCGCGTCCACTGCGCGGTCGCTCTGGGGGCGTCATAAGAAGGGAGCCGGGAGGGAGGGTCCGCTGGGAGGCGGGTAGCGCGGGGACCAATCGGCAGGCGGGGGGGCGGATTCGGAGCTGCTACGGCGGGAAAAAGCTGGGGGCTCGCCTGGCGGCCCTGCGGCGGCTGGGGCGGCCCTGTGGCGGCTGGGACGTAGGCTCGGCTTCGGCTTCTGGCAGCAGGTAAGGAGGAGCAGGCAGGGGGTGTGGGGGCGACCAGGCCGTGGGCAGATCTGAAACCGGAGGCGTTTAGGGTGTACCAGATTCTCGCAGTTGTAAAAAAAAAATTAAATACAAAAGACCTAGCTTTGGGAACACCTAAGGTATGTTCGACTTGTGGCCACGTTGGACTTGGTACTTTTCTTTCTTATTCTTATTTGACAATGTTTTTTGTTTCCTGGTCCATACCTACCCTAGCTTTCCTATTTTTTGATTTGTCGATGTAAACATTTTAAAAGATCTCACTTTTTTTGAGAAGTAAAGTTTTAGACAAAATTAAACATTTTAAAAATGCAGAGGCATTACATTTCAGGACTATAGAGAAGAGCAATGGGAACTTACATTTCTAAGTTGGCACAAGGATAAAGTCACAGTGGTGTCATCCAAGAGGCAGCTTCTATCCCTGCCTTGTCCAAAACGTTCGCCATCTTCAAATAAGAAGCTTGTGAAATAAAATAAAATTTAAAAAACAATATAAAATACATATTTTCTCGTGTTTTGCAAACTACACTAAGAAAATGATTATATACAGATACACTTATAGGAAGCTAAATGTGACCTAATAAAACATTTTATTTGGAACAAACACAATAATGAACGCACATCCGTAAACCTATTACTCCTATGCTCTGTTCCAGGTTAACATGTAACACTTGGGGTGAGGTGAAAGCCTAAGCGATTCACTGAAAAAAGATAGTTAAAGTGGCAGTATGGTCCCAAAGCAAAATCTACAATCACCAGTTATGGTCCGCAATATTAATCAGAACTTGTGCCCCCACAATGAAAACATGCAAGTAATACAGTCTTTGCACTACCTGAACCATAACTTTATTTTATCAGTTTATACATATACTAACTAGTAAATTTTGTCAGAGTTTTGGTCTTTTTTCCACTTTGTTATAGAAAACCAAAAGGGTAAAACAGTACACAGGACTGAGAGAATAGGAACTGCAAGGAGGTTTGAAACATGAAAATAACGGCAATTATTGATTTCTTACAATAAGAAGTTATTTCTTATGTAATACATTTAAAAAAATAAGTTATTTTTTATGTAGGAGTAGCACATAAATCTTATGCAGCAGAATGAAGGTAATTTTATGTCAGGACCAGAGGCGAGGATTATGCTAATCTTTTTCCACTTTATTCCTTAAAGCAGCCTTTTAATAAACAACGACCTTTCCCAAAAAGCCATTCGGGAAAGGAAAAAACATCACAACCAATCACTAAACAGTCCATGTAATAATATAGTCCATCATCTCGGTATATGGCTCCTCTTTCTTCGCTGCTCAGCAGCCATGAGTTAAGTGTCTTTTATTGTCTCCTCACTTCAATGTACAGCTTTGGTGCTTTTACTGGTGATTTTTGTAGTGATTTCAGGGAGATACTCATGCTTTAAAGCTGCGCATGTTCCAACTTTGCCTTTGTTTCAGACGGGGTGCTCCTCACGTGGCTTGCAAACTTTGACAAAAGCCACGTGTGTTGTTCTGCCCACCGGCCACTAGAGGGCGCTCGAACGAGATGCTCCACGGGATCCCTGAACGTTGCGTGCCGTTTCTGCAAAGACGGGGACGCCGCATCGCAGAGCCTTGGCCAGTCACGGGTGCCCGTTATTTCAACCTGGAGGCCTATACACCCTGTGGGTCTGTAAATCAGAGCGCTTCTGATGGTAGACGCTCAATACAAAGTTCGGAAACCAACTCTGGGCTCATAAGCCTGTTTCAACCTGCTTTGGGGTGTTTGGTTAACAGGCCAGTTAAGGCCTTCTAGTCACTTGTCAAGTCCTCTGGCACCGCAGGGACTGGCCACGGCTGTCTACCCTCTGTTTATATTATAGGGTGAGGTCCCATTATGTTGAGTCCTTGACTCTTTATATTAGATAGGAATTGCCTAGCACCACAGAGCTTTTTCTGTCATGCAAGAAGCAGAAGCTGATTATATGGAGGAGGAATCGGTTTCCTTCCTGCTTTAGATGACGGGTTTTGTGAGGCAGTGGACACCTCAATACAGCATGCTGTGTCCCTGGTCTTGGCACCCCTAGAAAGAAAAATTGAAAAGCTGGCAGAGGCGCAACTCAAAAAGGTACCACGCCAAGCGCTCGAGCACCCTGCAGGCCATGGCATTGATAAAGACGCTTTTGAGCGCCTCAAAAAAGCCTTTCTAAAGGCTTAGCCACAGACGCCAGCGCCTGACCCCTTTGTTCAGCCTCCCTCCTCACCCAGCCCCTTAGGTTACGATGATTCTCAGGGCGATCTGATGGGGACCCGGGCGTTTCTAGGCCATGGTGCCCCTCTGCTAACAAAGCTTCCCTTCCTCTTTCCACTCCTGCTACTGTCCAGGAATCCTTAGTTGCAGACATGCTGAATCTAGATGATCTACTTCATCCTAGGTCTTCCATGTGGTCTCCAAACGGGAAGGTAGCGGCATAAGTGGCAGGGCCGCTTCGCAAGCCCTTGGACAAAGACGTCAGGGTTCGTCTGCGAGCAGTCTCCCCACCCGTTCCTGGCGGTTATGTCAAGACAATTTATTGGAACTTACGGGCCAATTACAAAAATCTTGGGCATGGTTGAAGAAGCCAAGCAGTCAGGTGACCTCATATCTCCCAAGATTGTGTAGGGATGGCCCAGAGAGCAGTCATACTGTTGGGCAACTCAAACTGTGCGCTCTCGGTCGAGAGAAGGCATTCTCTCTTAATTAAGGTGGACCCGAAGTTTGGGGACCTGGCAGTGTCTGAAGCGTGCCCCACTGTGCAATGGGGGTTTTTCGGGGATTTCTTTTCAGAGGAACTCGTCAAATTCGCTACCACATTCAAATCTCTGGATAAGGTGAAGGCCTCTATTGAAAACTTTTTTTTCACCAAGATGTTTGCAGGGGTCAGACAAGGTAGGGGGTGCTTGTTCAGCTGCTTTGTTATCAATGCCTCTCAAAAAGGCTAAGGCTCCTGGCAGGGGCAATACCAGTACTCCGTGAGGTTTGGCAACTTTTACCTCTCTCGACGTTTCCAACGCTACTGCAGGCACAGAGGTGGTGGACGTGGATGCACCCAAGAATCTTCCCACGGTAAGGACTCTCCTTCCTTCCCAACTAAAAGTGGGGGGAAGATTGCTCTGTTCGGAGAGAACTGGGGAGCGGTCACATCCATTGCTAAGGGTCTTCAGACGATCCAGGATTTATAACTGGAGTTCCTGGAGACTCACATTCAGGTTTCCAAGACCCATCCTCTGGTCTTTAAAAAAATCAAGCTGCCATGATAGATCTAGAGGTAACAGAGCTGTTGAAGAGAAGGGCAATAGTGCATTGAACTCTTCATCGGTCTGGGTTTGTCAACAACATCTTCCTGGTGGAAAAGAGAGATGGTGGCCAGCGCCCAGTACTCACCCTCAGAAAAGCCAACAAATGGCTGGTATACCTCCATTTCAAGATGGAGGGGATCCATCTTCTGCAGGACCTTCTGCATCCGGGAGATTGGCTAGTTCGTTTGGATCTCAAGGATGCTTATCTGACAGTCACTATTACCCCGCCTCAATGCAGATTTCTGCAGTTTCTTTGGGGTCAGAAAGTATTTGAGTCTGGGACCTTACCCTTCAGCCTGTCATCCGCCCCTTGGTGTTTCACCTAGGTACTCAAACTAGTGGTGGAGTCTCTCCGCACCAGTGGCATGCGCTTATTGTTTATCTCAACAACATTCTGCTGATGGATCAATGCCCATGCACGCTGTCATTGCAGCTCTAGAGGACAGTAGGTTTGCTGGAGCATCTGGGATTCGTGATTAAACGAAAGGAAATCCCTGTTGGCCCAGTCTCAGCAAACAACTTTTTGGGGTTTTGTAATCAACTCCCAAGCCTCCACTCTCAGTCTCCTCTTCAAGAAGAGGCCGAAAATTCATCACAAACTCAGGACAACCTTGGCCAGGACACGCACTTCCCTCAGGTTATTGGCCGGTCTGGTGGGATTGTTAGCATCCTCCATTCAGGCAATTTTCCTGAGTCATCTTCATAACAGGACTCTACAAAGGATGAAAGCATATCACCTTTGGGAAGGCTCAACTTATTTGACAATGGTATGAGTATCAGAGGAGGCCAAGTTGGAAATGGGTTGGTGGTTGACCCATATGGAAGCCTGGAACGGGAGAACCATCTTTGGTTCCAGTCCGGAAATTTGGGATCTAATCTGATGCCAGCAAAACCAGCTGGGGGGCCAGCTGTGGTGGTGTGTCAACAGGGGGGGAAAGTGGTCGTCCAAACAATTCCTGCACATCAACTGCCTGGAATTACTGGCAGGCTCCTTCGGTGTTGGACACATGACAAAGTGAGTTGCTCAGTGCTGCTGACGATGGACTCATCTCGGAAGTGAGGTATATAAACCGCCTGAAGGAGTCAGGATTCAAGATGCTGGCGGACCTCACAAAATGGTTTTGGAACTACTGCCTGTAGCGCAGAATCTCGATGACGCAGGAATATCTCCTGGGGAAGGCCAACAAAGTGGCCTATATGCATTTCCTGCACCTTCAGGATCTCAGTGCATGGCAACTGCATCCGGAGGTGTTTCACATACTTCAGAGAATAAGGGGGCTATTCTCTGTGCATCTCCTAGCCTCTCACCTTGACTGCCAACTGGAATGGTTCTTCAGTTGGAGGCCGGATCGGCAAGCGGAGGCGACGGATACCTTCCTGCAAGACTAGAGTGTGGAACAGGGGCATGCGCTTCCCCTGTTCGCGATGATGATGCGAATCACCACACAATTCCAGTGGCAGCAGAGGAACCACAAGGTGATCACACCATTTGGAGATCACAAGTCTGGTTTCCAGTGATGATGTAACTTTCTTGGGATTTTCCAATCCGTCTACCCCGGAGACAAGATATTCTGCGGGACCTGCTTGGGAATCCTCACCATCTAGTCCTGGAGGGAAAATGGCCCTTCATGGCACAGAGGATTACAGATCTAGGTGGAATGTCGGAGGACTATCGGAAATGGCTCAGGGTATTTTGTCCAAGGCCTGGGAGGATGGCACCAATAAAAGATGCAGGTCTGCATGGGGCAGATGGGGGTTTTGGTGTGTGCAGAGGGATGCTGATCCTGCAACATCAGGAGTCATTTCTATCTTGATTTTTTTGTCCTCTCTGGTTAGTGATGGTATAGCTACATAGGCAGGTCACCTGCCCATAGAGGGTTTTCAGGAAGGGGCACACCCACTGTTAAGGAAATTGATGAGTGGAGTGAGACTGTTGGTACCTCCTGCCACTAGATACTTCACCCTCAGGGATGTTAATTTAGTCCTCAATTTGTTTTTGTCTTGGCCAAGCAATAAGTATCTCTTGAGGAAACATTTATCAGCTAAGCTGGCCATACTGAAGTTTAATCTCCTGCAAGCGTGTGTCAGATGTACGTGCCCTGGATATTACAAGTAAATTATTCACCCTTGAAGAGAATACCTTTCATATCACAAGACAAACAAAATGCAATTCCAGGATTGTTCTTACTCAATGTTCGTGGATGTCCACAAATTATGTGTGGTCCTCTGTTTTAAAGCATAAGAAGCAGTAAACGAAGAAGCTCACCCAGCTGGGTAACTACATCTTGATTGTTTTACGTACACCTTTCAAGGTGGTTTCTTCTCCCACCATGGTCTGGTGGTATGTCATGCAAGAGACAGGTATTGACACATCAGTGTCAGAGCACATTCCGAGGGAGGTGCTATGTCTGCCAAAGCTTTTTCTTTAGGCGCTTGCCTCAAGGACATAGTGAACACAGCCGATTGGTCATCAGACTCCACATTTAAGAAGTTCTATTTAAAACCAGTAGTGGATTTTACTGCCCTAGTGGTGAACAAGCTTTGACTGAGCATAATCCTCGCCTTCGGTCCGGATATAGAATACACCATTTCCAAGCTATTGCAACGGAAAGTTTCAATTCCATTAAGGACACAGAGGCGAGGATTATTCCCTCTCTGGTGTTTTTTGCATCAATGTGAAATTCAAGAGTTTCTCTTAAGGATAAGTACTTTTAAGTTTCTTGCAAGGAAAATGTTCAATGGTTACTATCACAATGAACTGTAGTGTTCTCTGTACATGAGGTATCATAGGTTGCTCATGATAATGTTTTATGCGATTAGAGGTTTGATCTTCATAATAAGTTTGGAAAGATATTACAGATTTGTTTTTCCTGTTTTAAGGAACAAAGCCACTAAACAAGAGTGAGCCAATGATTGAAGGAATCTTTATTGTGGGATGCAGCTCTCGCACGAAGAAAGAGGGGGCATAAACAGAGATGATGGTCTAAATTACATGGACTATTTAGTGATTGGTTGTGATGTTTTTTTCCTCTTTCCCTAATGGCTTTTTCTGAAAGGTAGTTGTTTATTAAAAGGCTGTTGCACAGAATAAAGTGGAGAAAGATGAGCATAATCCTCGCCTTCATGTCCTTAATAGAATTGAAACTTTCCATTACAATAGCTAGGACATTTTATATCATTATGGTAATCTCAGCAGTCATTATAGAAATTATATCAGAAAACCTGAAGCATTTTACATCACACATTCCTACTACTAGACATACATTAGTCTGATCCTAAAGCAATATCCTTTCAGGCTCAGAGTTCCACATCAATTATGCAAAAAAATGGAAGCAGGGAACTCTCAGTAGTCCCTAAATTTTAGTTGGCAAACCAAACTTTTAGATGGAACAATCTACAACACCACGGGTACATTAAAACTGCTCACCTCAAATGTTTGTTTTACTAGCAGAGTCTTTAAGCATAGGATTATCACAATGCCATCTATGCTGAGCTAGAAAGTGACAAAGTATTTTGCCATTTTTGAAGGAAAGTCATTAAGCACAGGATTAGCTAGTGACAACTATGCCGAGCCGCAATATTAAAAATGCGTTTTACCACTCCAGGCACAATATTACCGCTTTGGATTAGTAAACTACCATCCAAGCTGACATAGAATGAATAAAAACAGTCTCTGCCAAATGTGTTTTGCTCTTATTCGAGCGCGTCAGACCCATAGCTTTGCCCAGAGACATGGAAGCACTCAGTAGAAGTCAAAGAAATACCCTTTCAGGCTTAGCGTACTGAATAAATTATGAAAAAAGGAAACTGGGATCTCTGGGTAGTTCCCAAGTTTTAGGTGGAGAGCAACTTGGTAGGTCTACATGAGGCAGAGTTTACACAGAAAAGCATTTTTTTTGCTTATAACTTTGTCAGGATTTGAGGAAGCGGATCTTTATGAAAATACTTAAAAAATATAAGTTCAAACATCTCAGGTCCTTCCTGGAAAGTTTCAGGGTGAAGCATCAAGCGAAGGCCAAGGAAAACACTTTTTTTGCGATATAACACTCGAGAGGGAATTTTACAATACAATACAAAAAAAAACAGCTGCACAAAATTATACCAAATTTGTTAGAAAGTTAGATATTTACTTAGAAAGAGTGCTTTTAGTGATCGTGTGTAAATCTGTTCAGCCATTTTAAAGAAATTAAGGTTAAAATAATAGAGATATCTAGTGCCTTGGTACTCCGAAGAGTCAAGGGTGACCAGCTTTCAAAATAAAGCATTTGGATTGGCTGGTAGATCCCGTGGGATCAATCACTCTGACTGGCTGGCCGTAGCATGAAGAGAAATATTCTGTCCCTGTGCACTGAAAAATAATTAAAAAAAAGGTTATAAGGGGCAGATTTTGGTTACCCAGCTCCCTTGCCCAAATAAACCCTCCCTAGGACCACATAAACAAAATGTGAGCTTGTCATGGTCCCACTGTGTATTCACAAAACAAGACCTAGACAACAAAGGCATCCATGAATTCATCACATGCAAAGCTTTTGCAAATAACTCCTCTCTTTTAATTGATGAGGTAGGAGGTACACCTATGTTATGCCATGTTTAAAAACATATGCCCAATCCCTTGGAAAAAGTGAAGACAGTTGTGAGACAACAAATAACACACACCTGTGCCAAATTCAGGTAGATAGAAAAAAGTGTGTGTGAGCGAGATGGCGCTTCACGGGCGCACCACCAACGGGAACCTGGCAGGTACTCACCAGGATTGCCCTGATCTCATCATTGGCACCATCAAGCTCAAAAGAAAGACAGGTGTCCAAAAACAAACAAAACAGTGTTTGAGGGAATGCAGTGTATAGAAACCACCAACAACACAAATTGTGTCAAACAACAAACATAAAAACCACAAACAACACGGAACTTAGCTTTAATCTGTCACTTTCGTGTTGGTTGCGGGATGGTAAAAAAGTGAGAATGGCTAATACCTATCTAGCCACACTCCACTTGCCGACATGTTTCATTGCCAATTCAAATTTAGGCAATTTCTTCAGGGTGTCACACATTTTTAAGCCACTGCATTGGACATGCGTTGTCTTCACAACTGAAATAAACATATAAAACAAACACACACACATGGTTGTCATCCTTCCATATACAAAAGCCAAAAGAGAAAGGCTTAAAGTATGAGTGATCCCAAACCACATGTAATAACCCACTGTTTACCCTCAGTCGACCACCATGGCGCATACCAGTCGAGAGGTCCAGACCCAGATGGGTTTCTGGGTGACTCCAAGTGTGAGTTGCTTTTCCTTCGATAATTTTAACTGTGAAGAATAGAACAAATATAATTTATATGTGCCTAGTTTAATAAATCACCTTAGATTATTGTAAGTCCTTCCAACACCGTTTTACCTATAGTCTGCCACTGTGACCATATCGATGTTTAAAAAAAGGGGAACCTTTACATGTCGCCATTAATTCCAACTACAATGTCATAAGCCCTTGCAGTAAAAGTAAGTTAAGAGGTAAAAGACAACCTCAATTAGCAACTAGACCTATTGAGGGGATATCGATCAGCCTACAGATAATGAACAGCGTTTGAAATTCATCACAGCAATTATAAACGGAACTTCCTAAAAGTTGCAGCCTCTATTTACTTTTAAATGTGATTCCTAACGACACTTCGTTAAGGAGCATGGTGAAACCAGGACGCAGTGGAAGTAACACTGGACCAATACCCCAGGATTTCTATTGCCACCGTTCAAATTCCAGAGTTCTCAAACCCCCAATTCGGACATTGTACGCCTTACCGGTAAGGAATTTCGAATTTCGAAGCTGGCATTCACTCGGCCCACGTGAAGACCAGGCACATAAACCTCCGTTTAAAACTCGTTCCTGGACTTCACGGAAGACTCGCGTAGTATCGCGAGATGATGGGTTTGAAGGGTGGCAATAGAAATCCCGGGGTATTGGTCCAGTGTTACTTCCACTGCGTCCTGGTTTCACCATGCTCCTTAACGAAGTGTCGTTAGGAATCACATTTAAATGTAAATAGAGGCTGCAACTTTTAGGAAGTTCAGTTTATAATTGCTGTGATGAATTTCAAACGCTGTTCATTATCTGTAGGCTGATCGATATCCCCTCAATAGGTCTAGTTGTTAATCGAGGTTGTCTTTTACCTCTTAACTTACTTTTACTTTTACTGCAAGGGCTTATGACACTGTAGTTGGAATTATATTCTTCACAGTAAAAATTATCGAAGGAAAAGTGACTCACACTTGGAGTCACCCAGAAACCCATCAGGGTCTGGACCTCTCGACTGGTATGCGCCATGGTGGTCGACTGATGGAAAACAGTGGGTTATTACATGTGGTTTGGGATCACTCATACTTTAAGCCTTTCTCTTTTGGCTTTTTGTATATGGAAGGATGACAACCATGTGTGTGTGTTTGTTTTATATGTTTATTTCAGTTGTGAAGACAACGCATGTCCAATGCAGTGGCTTAAAAATTTGTGACGCCCTGAAGAAATTGCCTAAATTTGAATTGGCAATGAATCACGTCGGCAAGTGGAGTGTGGCTAGATAGGTATTAGCCATTCTCACTTTTTTACCACCCCGCAACCAACACGAAAGTGACAGAATAAAGCTACGTTCCGTGTTGTTTGTGGTTTTTATATGTTTGTTGTTTGACACAATTTGTGTTGTTCGTGGTTTCTATACACTGCATTCCCTCGCAAACACTGTTTTGTTTGTTTTTGGACACCTGTCTTTCTTTTGAGCTTGATGGTGCCAATGATGAGATCAGGGCAATCCTGGTGAGTATCTGCCAGGTTCCCGTTGGTGGTGCGCCCGTGAGGCGCCATCTCGCTCACACACACTTTTTTCTATCTACCTGAATTTGGCACATATGTGTGTTTTATTTGTTGTCTCACAACTGTCTTCACTTTTTCCAAGGGATTGGGCATATGTTTTTAAACATGGCATAACATAGGTGTACCTCCTACCTCATCAATTAAAAGAGAGGAGTTATTTGCAAAAGCTTTGCATGTGATGGTACACCATTAAGTGATTAATTCATGGATGCCTTTGTGGTCTAGGTCTTGTTTTGTGAATACATAATTGAGTGGAGGGCGACCTATGACCACTGTTCCCTCTAAGCTCCTTGTTGTTAGCTATGGTCCCACAGTGGTCAACATGGACTTTGTGCAGTCCTGTGGGATAATGCATAATAGTGAAAAATAATTTTTTTTAAAGGCTAATGTGGGGTATGTGTCTGTCTGGCATTATATTCCTGTGATTGGTGGGTAGACTTGGCCACCTGCACGGGGTTGGCTGCCTGCAGGGGGTTTGGCCCAGGCCCTGTAGCCAACCCAACACAGAGTACAGACTTCAGCATCGTCTACCCCTTCCCCTAAAAAATAATATGGAGCGGGAGGCTTGCAGTGAAATACGTGGGAGGAACAGTATAAGACCAAACCGTCTGATTTAAAAACTGTACAACATAAAAAAATGACAATAACATTTGAACACCCCAGCACAGTGAACAAAATCAAGATCACAAAGATGCATTTACAGGAAAATTCAACAGACGCTAGAGAAATACTAGGAAAGAGGATGTAGAATTATTTTTTTAGTTTCCCATTTGGGCTTTGCAGATGAGAGGAAACCTTGAGCTTTCTCAGAGATGGACAAAGCCCACTCAGCGTCTCTGAATGTCAATTAAAGCCTCCTTGTCCACAGTATTCATCTCTTGTTTCAAGAAGTTGGAGTGCCTACCTCTGTAATTGCATGAACATGGCAAGGACAGATATATGTAATATACTGTTTTTGAAGGACCACCATTTCATCCTTTTACTGCACTATTTCGCTCTTCTCTCTGTCAGCACTTAAGTCCTCAATTAGAGTGCCCATTCCACAAGATGCAGGACATGACCATCTTGTGTGGATTCTTGTTACATTGTGTATGCCACATTGAACAAGGTGGTTACCCATGAAGACCTCTATGTTGATAAAATTGAGAAGAGCCTTGATATACTCCCCCTCTGGAAGGGAATCCCAATGCTCTCACTCTGGCTTCCCACACAGCATTGTCCAAGTCCTTCAACACTATTTTCAAATATGACCATAGCAGCAATGGTGCAATCCGTGTTGTTGGAGTTCTGTAATATGCTTGAAGTAGTGAGATCATAGATGCCATTGTATTCAGCAATCCTTGCACCTTGTGTCCAGCACTCACCACCCGGAACATATCTCTTTTACCCCTTTCTGTACAAAAAAGACTTTCTCCTCAACCTGCTGCTTGTCTTGTTGACCAAACAAAATCGATTACCTTTGAGTCGGGCTAGGCATGGCAGTGATCACCAGGCGCCAATATCCACCATTATCAGCATCCTATTGAACATCAAGGATCTGGAAATGAACATTTTTATATTGGGCTAGACAAATTTGGTCTTATTTTCTTTGGGAGGCATTGGGATGAATAGCTCGGCTAAGCACACCTCCCTAGAGTGTCCACATAGATAGAAATCACTCACTATTGCAATACTCACTTTAATATGCTTCTTCCATAGTTTATCTACTTTAACTGATACTCTCACACCTGCTGAAGGTAAACCAATCAGGCTGACAGCCCCAGTCCATTGTGTATTAAAACCTCTACTTCTTCTGTCCTAATGCTTCACAAATCATCCCAGCCTCGTGGCTCCATCAAGCTTCATGGACTATAGGACAAGCTTATCAAAAATCTACCTTTATCACAAAAGCAGCTCAGTCCCCGTTCTCCCTACGCAGAAGTGCCTCACCCTAAGGTTGGTTCAAATGAGGCGGCTCCATCTTAAATGGACACATCTTAGAGGGAGGTCTGTTTCTCAGTCTTCCATCAGCTAACCAAACTAACAGCAGCACTCAGATCAGGTTGAGTAGCTGTGCAGCAGCTTCTCACACACGCTGCCACCCTGAGAATGAGACCATCTAAAGCTCAGAAAGTGAGCAACACCTCAGCTACAGGCGGAAGAGAAGTTTGTGGAGCCTAGAAAGTGTCACCCCTCCTTTTTCAGGGGGACAGAGAGCGGAGGCTGGCACCACAGGTGTAAATATAGCCTAACAGAATTATGGATACTCGAGGCAGCCAACATCTGTGATCTTATTGTCTACAGAGACAGTCAATAAATGTTACTGTCAATTATGCTTCATAGGCAACGTCACAAATAGGTTAGCAACAATAATGGTGTAGTTGAAAACCTGCATGGCGATTTTTGCTACTTTAAGAAGCGGGCAGATCTATAGACGTAGTTGGATAGAAGGTAATTTGCTTACAGTATTTTAAGAGAGGATAATGAGAACAAACTTTTGATATATATGGCTACTACTGGAAGCCTCTATTGTGAAAAAAAGGAACAAAATCCAGGTATTCTCTGTTAATATTTAACAATGGGTACCACAAGTGGCTTCCCTCTGTTGTGCCTTCGCCACAGGAAGAGCTCACTTCTTGTTATGCTGGCTTACCCGGATCTCAAAAGACCCAAGCGTGGTGGTGAAATAACAGCCTCAACAACCTTCACAGACCCAAGTGAGGCAGAAGAACAGAGGTGCTGCTAGGCCTGCGCCAACCGCCTTCTCTCATCAGTATGGGTCTCTGCAAATCTGTGCCGACAGACCCATGGTGAACAGCAGCTGTCTGACTGCCACTGACATGACAACCTCTGGGAGGGGAGGGGATGGGAATAGGAATGGACAAAGTGTGGGGGTGCGGGTGGTAGGAGACAATTATTTCTTGTATTGGTAGGGGTAAGGTCATTTTCAGTGGCTGGTGGCGGGCGAGTGGCAGGAGGTCAAAACTTTATTTTTCATTTTACTAGGTAGTTGAGGAGAAAAATGTATGTCAAGGAGTAGATGACTGTAGGTCAAGTTTTTCTTTATTATTGTTTGGATGGCAGGCTACATTATGTAAGGTTCTTCCATTACTCCTCTGTCCCTACGTATATGATGGAAGCTTGGACATATGATTTGGGGAGGGGAGCTAAAATAAAATGCATTTATAAATGAGTAAACAGTGAATAACTGAGATGTCATTCGTCTTGGCTTCTGAGTGACATCATAGACAACTCGAAGTTCGCCTTCATTTCTCTGATGATACTAAGAAGGTTTCAATTAAAAACATTCTGTTTACTCAACATTACCATACTATAAATCTACATGTTATAAATGGCGTTCATAGGACATCTTGCTCTGAAACAAATGGATCAAAATCCAGTTAATAGCATCTCAACTGTAGGTAACCAAAGTGTCCACCTACACTTGTGACGTCACAAGGGAAAGCCCTAAATTCCCCTTTGTTACTTCTCTTCGCCTAGGTATCCACAGACCCAAGTGCTTAGACAGAATGGCAGTTAGTGGTCTTACCAGCCTTCTTCTTACTTCCCAGGTCCAGATCAGATGGAGACAGGAGAACAGGGGCCTTCTCCCACTTCCACGCATGTCTCTGCAGACCCACGATGACAGGACAAAACATCTTGCGCTGACAGGTGTCTCTCACAGGGCGTGGTGCCGGCACTCTGCTCTCAATGTGAGAGTGGAGGGTGCAAGCCCCTCTCCTTATTAGAGCTTTTTTTGGAGGGCTGCAATGTCACCACCAACCTTGACTTAAAAACAACACAGGACTTCAAACCAGGCAACTCCTGTCTAACGCACATTCCCTTCCCTTGCCTTTTTTATACACAGGCCATGCATGGTCTGCAGGCGTTCCCTCGCTCTCTCAGTACTAGTCCTCTGTCTATACGAGCTTCAGTACTTTCCTAATCGATACAGACCCTACATGGTCTTTAGTCTTTCCCTCCATTTACCAGTACCAACGTTTGCAAGACTGTCTCTCTGGCCACTCTTGACACAGGCTTAACGTTGTCTCCACTTTTATCCTTGCTTTCTTGTAATAACTGCTGCACTGTGTGGTTCTTACACAAGGCAGTAGAGGACGAAGATGAAGACATAACCCTTAGAGTCTAGATTTGTGAGAAAACAGAGTTGGTACATTCCACGATGAGCTCTACCAGCAGCACTGAGCAAGGTGCACCCTGATGCTAGGGTTCATAACATCAACAGAAAAGCACTCCAGGTGATGTTGCGCCAAGAAACCTTATAGTGTACATGTGCTCTACAAGTTTCCTATAGGACAACAATTTGAGAGGAGGGAGGGGGCGGAATGGCACATATGTTAATGAGGGAAGGTGGCCCGCGGCAAGGTATTTTTATGGTATTTATGCCCCCCTCCCATGACTCCTCTACACGTGCATAGTTGTAATAAGTAATATAAAACTGTACATGGGTATAGCTGGAATGTTTTTCACCTCTGGGTACAGAGTGACATTAATGTAACTTAGAACCCTTCAGTGAAAACATTTCCGGTAGTCACAGTATCCCAGCTATAATTCTACATTTTATTCAAAACTTCCTAAAAGGGCATACACCATTTGTTGACAAATGCTAATGCATTGCTGAAGGGAAAAATAGAGGTCTGCTACTGTGAGAGACACTACATCTGGGTCTGGTGGCCTAGTGGACAAACGCGTCGACTGTAGGGGCCTTTGTTCAAACCGTTAGTCACAGGTTCATATTCTGGCGGGTCCGCTCAGCCTTTCAACCTTCTGAGGTCGACAAAAAACTACCATTGATTTGGGTAACAATAAACATCTGTTATTCCGCACCTTGATACCCCTGGATGATACGTGTGCTTTACAAATACACGTTATGTTATGGTAATCTAATACAAGCTAATTGAATTTAGGATGCTTGCGATTAAGCATTATATTAAAAGAATGCATGAACCCCAAAATGCCTCATAATTAAGGTTTTTACGGATTTTTTCAGATATTTACAGACAGAAAACAAAGTGTTTCCTGTCTGTTTTCATTTTTAAACGCGGAAAAATACAGAAAAGTGTGCTTCATGTTATTTCTAGGACAACAGCTGAGCAGATAGGCAACATGAGAAGTTAGAAATAGGTTGAGATTTCCCTAAATACAGGTGTCTGTTAACACATATTTGTATTATAATGCTCATATTTACCTGAAGGTGTAGTGTTTGGCTATATTTGGCCACTTTGTTTGCTAAAACGTGACAGGCAGCAAGGTATGAGTGCATGTTCATCAGTTAAATAAATGTGGAAATATACCATTTTATGACTCCATATATTTTCAAAACACAAAAAAATATGGAATAAATACCAATAAGATGGGCAAAAAATACATATGGATAAATACAGACGGAAATGTTAAAAAAACAATTATCATAAAACTGGGAGTCCTACTCATAATGTATCCACCCTCTAAGACACTAGCACTAATTAGTGCATAACGTATGGGGGCCTAGGTACAGCTGCAGAGAAAGGGGTATATAATTCATCTGAAATCAAAGGTGTATATGACTGCAAATACATGCAAGCTATGTTTGTAAGCCAGTTAGTTGCTAGTAACCTATCTTTTGGAGGCTGCGATGCCTGGCCACTACGGTTTTAAGATGTTTTAAGATGAAAAATGAATCAGATAATGATCCGGCTGGCTTGATGCAATCTCCTTACACCAGCTCGAACCCACTGATTCTCTATCCTGGTCATAAAATACAAAAGCTTACATTTAGAAAACGGCTAACATGTAACTTTGCTTACTTGGGTAGTGTGCAGATTGGTGGCTTTGACAGAATGATTTCCTGGTTTATGAGCTCCTTCTCCAGATCTCCACCAGCCAAGCACCAGAGGTAATACACCTCGTCAATGGATCTTTCTGAAAGATAATCACTGCTATCACCTTTCGATGGCAGCAGAAAGAAATGATCATTAGAAAGTTTTAGTTAAGGAGGTCTGTGAATATACTTGCAGAACACTGCTAAAACAAATTGCACGTAGAGCATATTATACACAGAAACAAGCTACAACATGCGGTTACAGCTTTAGTATCTGCAGACAGGTATTCTTAGAAAATGTGCGTGCAACTGAATAGTGTACCACAGAGCTACACTTTCACAAAACTGGCCATCCTCCACTCTTAACCCCCCCACCCACCCCCACCTGACCCACCAGAAAACTCCTCCCCACATATCCTTCTGTGAAAAGGGAAAGCAGGAAGAGAGGGCAGTATTCAAGCATAACCCACACATATTGCACTTATCAATACAGCCACAGACCACATTTCCATCCATGGAACTGACCACTTCTTTGATACCTAACCATGTAACTACACTTTTAGACCCTTCGGGAAATAAAGGTGTAAATACTAAGGCACTCAGATGTTTTAGTAACTGTGTTCTGTGTTCAGAACTTATAACGACTAGCCTGTGGTCCACACCGAATATAGGGCCACATGTACAACCATTTCCTTTTGTGACTCGTAATTTGCGAGTTGCCAAAGGAAATGTACTAATGTGTCGAAGACACATTTTGTGATTCCCAATGAGGGTTGCAAATGACCTGCCTCATCAATATTTATGAGGTAGGTCACAATTTGCGACCCATTTGGAATGGGCAATAACACTGGGGTGGCTGCCTGCTGGTGACAGCAGACCCCTATGTCTGCGTTTGCTTTTTAAATAAAAGGAACCTTTTTTTTTTCAAATGCAGACCGTTTCCCTTAAAGGAAAACCAGATGCGTTTCAAAAACAAAAATAAAACGCTTCAGTTTAATTTTTTAAGAGTAGGCAGTCGTCCTCGGGACGACTGCCTACTCTTAAAAAACGTTTTAGCAGCCAATCACAAAAGGGAAGTGGTCCCCTGGGGACCCCTTGCGGTTTGCGACTGACTTTCCACCTACTTGAAGTAGGCGGTAAACTGCAATTGTTTTGCGACCGCATTCTGTTGCAAAAAAATTATATACCCCCTGCGACTCGCTATCTAGAAGGGACACCATTGGCATGCCCCTTTCTAATAGCGACTTCAATATCCTATTTTGCGAGTGAGTCAGTAATAGGTTACCGAAACGCAAACTAGGGTTGGTACATGCTACAAACCTTTTTGGCGGTCGCAAACGGCACAAATTTCCGTTTACGACCGATAAAAACAGTCGTACATGTGGCCCATATGCTGATACAGTGGAGTGCATTTTATCCATAGTCAGTGACTACCACCACCTACTGAGCTCAGCAGGCCGATGGGGGCAACACAGCAATACTGCAAGTTTTCTGCGAATCTGAGCTGCAGAACTCGGAACACCGTGTTAATTACCCACATAAATGTCACCTAGAATTGCAAAGAAAAGTGTACAGGGGAAAGGGGGGGCACAGGCTAGTGCGAAATTTGCTCATAACTTTTGAATGCCAATTCCAGAGCAGAAAGCCATATGCCACATTATTAGCTAACTCAGAACGAAGGTCTAAGTTAGAAGTCCTCAGTCAAAAAGTGCCCATCATTATCCCATAAAAGTGTATACTATACTAGGCTATAAACTAATAACAAAAGCTAAAATACAGCAAGGACTGCGCTGTCCACGTGCGCAGAAGATGTGTGTTTTCAACTTCTCTGTTCTTTAGCCATCACTGGCAAGCATGATGGCTTATATACTATGACACAGCCTGGAACTATGGGTATGGGAGGGCTTCTCGGCTTATAATTAAGTTCTCATGAGCTACACCATGCCAGCGTTGTACAATGCAAAACATGAGACTGATGATGGAATGAAGGAAACCTTGTAAAAGAAGTGGGGTGGACGATATGCTCAAACTGAGCTGTGAACCTGGGAGTCATGGAAAATCTTTGCAATGTGAGAATCCTAAAAGGGGTATATTGTTTTATTCCAACAGATTTTGTGAAGAATCCCTCAACGGTTCTTGTAAATGTGGCTCTTCACCCCTTATGAAAATTATGTGGTTTTACATTTACAGTGGATGTTTAAGTGACAGTTCTTTGTTACTTGAGTGACACGATATTTCATTGATAATATCTGTCAAATACACCCCACATGTTTTAACTTCCTATGTAAGGTTAACCAGGTGCGTAGCTTGGTCAGTACGATTGGGGACAGGGTGAGCTTCAGATTTCCCAACAATCACGCTGGCACATATTGGTTCTATTTACCAAATTCCAGTAGGGGTGGCGTCACAGGTAAGCGCGGTGGAACTGTGGGGATGGGCAGGGTGGAACCGACAGATGACGGAATATGTATTATTCATTTATTTAATAATACCTATTCTGTTGGCTACCGACTCCCACCCCGCCCCCGTTCCTTGCCCCAACGCTCCACCGTGTTTACCTGTGCCTTCCACCGCTGCCAAATTCTCATGCAGCGAAGCAGCCAAAAATGATGTGCTGCGTGAGAAGGAGAGAGCCGGAGAGCGTCTTCGCCATATTTACAGAGATGTGTCACTCCCCCCCCCCCTCCCTAGCACCTGTGCACTATCGGGTAGCCGTGCGCCACTCACACACACCTTTGCACCATAGTTCAAGGGTGGCTGCATGAGTCTAGCATAGGTTTTGTACTGAAAGGATACACTTCCAGTACAAAATAGAATGCTTAGACTAACTTTAAAACTTGTCCCACTTTGTATGTGTGCTGTACAGTTCAGTACATATGCAAAGTCGGAAAAGAAAGGAGAGATAAAAGCATTTCTCCTTGATAGAGCTTATTTGAAATTGGCATTATTGTTTATCCTGAGACTGGTGGGGATCTCAGAGCCATAGTGGAAGTTTCACTGGAAGAGATGCACCAGAAACACACCAGCGGTAACCCGAAGCCCTGTGGTTCTATCTTTGAAGGTCAACTGAGGTATTGGCTCCATGGCCGGTGACCTCAAGGGAGTGCAACTTAAATTAATTTTGATACCTTAGTACTTTCTCCCTAGAGTCAGAGTGGCAGGATTGAGTAGAGTCCTTCAAAGGAATGGCTCTGGGACCGTGGCTCGGCCCTTGACATGGAGGGGGACCTGTGTGAAGACGTGAATTTGTCTTGTTTTCGGCGATGCGCTGCTTCAATTCCTGGTTTCGATTCACCTTCAGGTGTATAAGGAAGGATTTGTCACGTGACAAAGGCACACCTCATGCAGGTCGGTGACCGATATGTACTCTCTGCATTCACGGTACAGCTTGAATCCGGTCATTTCCCAAGCATACTGCTCAAAGTGTTGTTTATAGTCATCAGAAGACCAACAAAGATGACAGCTGAGCTCCGGATCTGTGTCGGGAGTGCCGGAATTAAAGAAACTCACATCAGTGTGCAGACGTAAGGCATAAATTCTGATAAGCAATATAAGCTGGCATTTAAGAATTCTGTTCAGGTCTAGTGATGCATAAGACATGCATTCTAAAAAGATTTGTTTTACCTGTTTTTAGCCTCTCTAAGACAGAAGAGAGGGAAGCTGGACCTTTCCCCTTTCCAAAGAGTTGAGGTAGTAACAGCACAGAAGATCTCCCATGACTACCAAGGTTCATCCTTGGGAGTTCTGTAGTTCAAGCACTTTGATATGGAAGGCCCACGGTTTGAACTATCCCACACAGCAAAGGATTAATTCACTACAGCAGTCTCCATGTTAAGACAAAGGCTCAGCAGACGAAACAGGTGTGGATTCGGAATGTGCGTTTGTGACATGAATTTAGACCCTCAGCAGCCTTCCTGACTTGGGTGTCATAATACACCATCGGATAGTAGTTATCTGTTTTGTCCCTGCTGTTTGGTGGCTTGTTTCTTTCTTATATTGGGTAACAAATACATTTAGCAGTAAATTAAGAATTCTTGAAAATGAATGGGAAATTGGAAAGACTCTTAAAGGCTGTACATCTGACAAGTTCTGTTTGTATTTGTAACTGCGATCTGTCTAATGTTTCGAAAAGAAAAAAAACCTTATTTTATTGATCGACAAAAAAAAGAGATTTAAAAAAGGCAGTACCTAAAAAAGACCACAGGAAACTGGTTTTGAAGAAGGCAGAAAACCTAAACACTCACCTGTCTTCAAAATTACTGCATCAAAGTGTTTTGTGGTGCAGGACCCTTATTTACAATGAGCATTACAAAGTGTGTCATTTTGTTTTTTATTCAGGTGAAGGGACTGAGAAAGATCATTACAGCTACGCAGAATATCTATCTCAGATGCACTCAGAATTAGCCCTAACAACGTACCAACCAGGAAAGACCTTAAAATTTATCAAACAGTAAATCTGCCTTACATAATTGCAAAAGTCTTTGTCCTGTAACAAAGTCAAGGATCATCTCCTTTACTAGCACCTTGGACATTTCCAAAAGACTGCTTTGCAATTACTTTGGTGGAATCCCAGTGCAGAGTGCACCAGAACCAAGCAGATGCAGTTTTGCATACTTGACATGTGAGGGCCAGCTGCCAAAAACTGGCTGCCACATGAGCAACAGATGGGGCATTTTCACAAAATTAAATACGAATGCACAATCAAGAAACAAGCCACTTCCAGCAAGGGAAAACAACTTCAGAGAAAAAAACAGATGCCCAAAATAAGAACTGGACGGGTAGATTTCTGCATATTGCCTGAAATAAGGAAAAAAACAAAACAAGGTGCAGCAATTGGTAAGAAACAAAGCAGCGGGTGGTGCTAACAGAAGAGTACAAAAAATGAGTAAAGTAGTTTATTGATGTTCAATTATTTAAAATCATTACATCTCATAGAGAAAGAGAAAGGTGACACCGAGGTACTTGAAGATTGTCGTTATTTCAAGTCTTGACCCACCGAGGGACCAGGCGCCTTTTTTTATCAAGTGTCATTGTTTTAGTCTTTTTCAGACGGATGGTGCTTCCATTTAATGCACAACATTGTTCAAGTCCATCCAATGATCTCTGAAGGCCAATTTGGGTGCTGTCCAAATCTGCAATATATACAGGTTGAAGAGCAGAGAGGCTAGTATACAGCCGTTTCAGCCCTTTATTAGTAAAAACTTTTCTCTGACGTCGCCCAATAGGCCAATAGTTTGGCTCTTACCTAGGTATTACTGTCTAGTGATTTGATTGCCATTAAGAGATGTGGTGGTATCAGCCACTTGTTTAGCTTTTCCCAAAGACTGCCTCTAGGGATGTTATCGAAAGGGTTAGTGAAATCGATAAATGCTTCATTTAACAGGTGGGCCTTAGGGCTCATTGCTTCGTCAATCAGGCAGGTTAAGATCAGGAGATTATCCTCTATGTGGTCATGATTTTGGAAGCCAGTCTGGAACCAGGTAATATTTTTGTTTCTCTTTGGCCCATATTTCAAGTTATTTGTACAGTAATTTAGCATAGAACTTCCCTTCAACATCCAAAAGTGCTATCATTCGATAATTTGCGAGTGAGGCTCTACTTCCCTTTTTGTATATGAGTATTAGAGTAGAGCCCCTCCAACTCTCCGTAGCAGTTCCCATGAGATGGCATGCTGAAGAAAGCTGGGTTAAGATAGGCATCCAGAGGCTCAGATCAGCTTTTAATAGGACCACAGAGGATCTCATAATCCTTACGGTTATTTTCACCTTTCGTGTGGGCGGCCATAAGTTGATGCTGTGTGTTATTCTTGCAATGGCCTTTTCCCTCTCCCCAAATAAGCTCTCAGAAGGATGAAGTTTGTGAGCTTGTTGAGGCTTAGATTGGTGCCCTGCGGAGATCTCACAGGATAGGCTGAATGGGCTCTTATCTTCTGTGGGCAAATCCACGTGTTTGTTGTACCAGCAGTTGGGATCAGATTTTGAGCAAGTAGTGGTGGAGCAATAAAGCTTCTTTAGTGTGATCAGCCCTTTGCTTCATCGAGGTATGGCAAGCTTTGTGGCTTCGGGTGTTGGCAAGCTTGTTTATTAGCCCCCAGAATTTCTTTAGAGTCTTTTACCTTGAGTGCAGCATGGAGTTTGGCCCATGTTAGATCATTGTCCGTCCAGTTGTTCAACCATAGTTGCCTTCTGTATGCTTGCCTTAGTTTTGTCATTTTCTCATGTTCCCTTGACTGCCAGATTTTTTCTATTTTAGGTCACAGAGTGCTTTATGTAACTCATTTCTTAGGCATTTAATTTTCTGACTATCAGCATGCCCCCGTGTCCTGTTCAGGTGTTCTTTTAAGGCCTTCAGCTAGGTTGTCTTGGAGCGATGTGATCAAGGAGGACCAACCTGCTATTAGTTCCTTTTGTCTTTGTGAAGTCTATTAAACCTGCACTTTATTTATTTGAGGGCTCTCCATCTGATGGTTTATTCTTTTCATTGGGACAGAATCTTCTGGGCGGCCCAGCGTCTTTGTTACCTGGTGGATTCTTATCTTTATATTGATCTTACATGCAATTACTGCATGGTCACATGTTATTCTCTGAGTGATCTGAAATCCATCAATATCATTAAAGTGTTCTTTTGAGGACCAGGTATAGTCCAGTGCGGCAGATCTCAGGATGGAGAAGTGAGTGTAAGCTGCCGGGCAAATGGATGTTACTCTGCCATTGATAGAGCGCATTCCTAGGGTCTCTAGAGCATTCACCAGATAGGTACCAAATGTATCCTGCCTCTGATCCTGAGCGGATGCTTGTGGAATACCCCAGGATTCATCTTTCCATTCTTCATAGCTCTTGTTTCTGAGTAAGTTTGAGTTAAAATCCCCTCCAATCAGTAGTCAGGTTGTGGGATATTCAGCTCAAAGATTTTCTAGGTGGCCAGCATCAATTTCACAGTGTCCCTTTTCCGCACCATCTTTAGGCTCAGGTAGATATTTCGAACAATTAGTTGAGGATTCGTGCAGTCAATTTTGCTTTTTAGGTGGTTGATTTTTAATATGAGGGCCTCTCCTTCACCTGCACAGATTACGGAGGAGTTTACTGCCAGATCACTCTTTGTCTGGATGAAGACCCCTCCAATAAGGCGACCACCACATTGGGAGGGTAGGGCGGGTGATGCAAAGTTTGCATACTTCAGGAACAGCCCCAACTCCAGGTTTCCAACAGGCACATTATATTGTACTTAGTGAGTTCTCTGAGCTTCCTTAGTTTGTCTTCTGGTTCTGACAGACCCCTCATGTTCCAATAACAGATTTATATCTCCTGCGTAGTTGGGCTTGCTTAACTTGTCTTCTGTTGATTAGGAATAGTAATTCAAGCAACCAGCCAACCAGGCTCAGTAGAATTAGAGTGCAAGAGTACATGTTCAGGCATTGGGCTCACTTCCAATTCTTTTAAAGTGAGTGTTCCTTTTCAACACACTTCTTGGGGTTCTAGGTGCAAGAACAGACAATCGTAACTAGTTGGGAACTATTGAGAGCAGGGCAACAGAGAATGTCAAGATTTTAGGTCGAACATTTTAAGAGCACCTTCTGCTTATTACGTTATAGAATACTCAGCTCAGTTTTTATTTTTATATATGATCTTTGAACTCTTCTTAAGAGTGACTAGACGTCTTCCCAAAGGTGGAACATTTAGCAACCATGGCAAGAACAATGTTTAGATGCCAGGACATGTATTTAGCTAAGGTAAACCCAAGAATCAAAATGTCAAACTGGTAAAAGGTGTAATTATTACACAATTTTAAAAAGATCTCTCTGGTGTTTCTGTATGCTCCAAGCATGAGAAAGAAAAATCTACATGTCAACCTTACTTCCTATTTCTGCCACAATAAAGAATAAAATGAAGAACCAATATAAATAAGGGCAGAGAATCAGATTATTCCTTATGGCCCACAAACAAAATAGACACACTCACTCCTTCCTATGCAACCCAATAATTACTTTGCTGTCCTCTGCATGAATCCCTTAATGTCTTTTGAAAGGTTGTGGGGTAGACCTTTATGGTCCATCCTTTTGAGCGCTGCTAATAAAGCCAAGAAAATCTGTTCTCCCTGCTAAAAAAGGGTAGTTCTTGTAAACGTGTGTCACACTCCTGCCCCTGGTGATGGCTTTGCACATGGAGATGAGATACAAGAGAAAATGTGCTTAGCCCACACTACGGTAGATAAAGACCATCTATCATGCACTGCTAAGATGCATTTTCTTGAAGTGGCATGACAGCATACCGAATGCCCCCAACCAAACTTATATGCAAATACCTATAAACCATTCTCCACACTTTCCCACTTGTAGTGTTTCTTGGGTGTATTTAGAGTTATGATCCTCAAGCATAGAAGATCTATTTTAGTAATTAATGGTTCCACTACCCAGAAAGGATATAATAGCGCTGGCTAAGTTTGTACTCATCCACTTTCTTGATCGGACATACAACTGAGAAATGTTTTGACACAACATGTTGTAAATGTAAATTTAAATGTAAATATGGGTGTACTTGTAAAGCGCACTGCGACTCCATAGAGTATCCTGGCGCTGAAGACCGCTGGAGAACCCGTCCTGGTTCTCCCTGTGAGATGGTCCCTTTCTGGGTATCTCCAAGGTGAAACCAGGCATCCCCAGCGTCTGTGGGGGGCCGTTGTAGAGATGAGGCAAGCTTAATGCCCAGAGTTGCCGAGTGTGTTCCCTGGTTAGAGTAGGCACGAGGCGAGAATTATCGAGTCCGTTTTGACCCTGGTCCACGACCCTGCCGCGTCGGGAATTGAACCCTGGTCCCGGGCCGTTCTCTGCTTACGGGTCTGCCGCCTCTAACCAGTGAGCCACACCACTCCTAGGTGCATATGGCAAGCAGGCTGGTTTTGACAGGTTAGATATGTTCTTGCTCCTTCAAACAGGAAAATCAATGACTGTTAGTAAAAACCAAAACTACTTTCTTCTAATGGAGTGGGATATTTTACTACAGGGCTCAGCAGGAAAAACTCACCTTGATCTCAAAGATAACAGGTGACACTCTTTCTTTGAAGTAAGACTCATGTGTTTGGACATGTAATGGTACCACATGTGAACTATTAAGTATCAACAATAAATGAGATCTTTTGGTCTGGTGAAACTCTTTAAAGAGGATTCCTTCAGAAATCCGTGCAATGTGTATCATGGATTGAACGAACTAGAGTATTTGACAAGGTGAGACCAATAGTTTGCACTACTTCACTGAGAAGGTCAGGACCGTCAGAACTATTAGCAGTCAATCTCAGGGGAGGTACATGTTTGTAGCTCTAAGCAACCAGTCACCAAAGAAGTGGGTATACATTAATTTCCTATTAACACTGGAGGACAGCTGCAAAACAAGAGACTTGTGGAACCCCAAATGGTCCTTGCCCTGTGCCTATCTTTAATATGACTAGGGACTTAATTACACCATATCATACAATGCCTCACTAGAGCTTGCTGCCATGCCCCAATGCTGGTATCAAGCAAGGAGAAATTAGGTGATAAAGAAGCCAACACTGGACACGAAAGTATTGAGCAGCTATCAACAGGTCTCCCTCCTCCCTTTTCCAGATAAAATGTCGGCAAGAGGTACTGACCGTCAACTTTGCTTTTACAGAAGCTAACAATCGTTTAGATGCTTTCCAAGCTTGGCTTCACTCTTTACTTGGGATACATGCTGCCCTTTTAGTGATTATTGATGACATTCTGATGCTATTGGATAAAGGACGGAGCACAGAACGTATACTTTAGGATTTAAGTGCAGCTTTTGATATGGTCTCTACCCATACTCTCTGCTCCAGACTCAGGTCCACTGGAATTTAAGATCAAACCCTGAAGTGGTTTGGGTCATTTTTAATGGATCAGAGTCAATCTGTGTTACTAAGACCATTCTGTTGAAGGCAAAACTATTAGCTGGTGAGATCCCACTAGGATCACTTTTTGTGCTCCAGTCTTAATATTTATTTAGCACCCAACGCAGATCTTATCCGCAAATAAGGGTTTGCATTTATAACATATGCAGATGAGACACAAATTGTGGTCTCCTTTGCTGATGAAGCCCATGTATGCATAAATTCCAGGCCTTCTTGGTAGCAGATGCACTCACTGAAATTAAAAGGAGATAAAACTGAGCTGAAGTTATTTGGGGGGCATCCTTGATCTGGTTATCCTCGTGGTGGCTGCAGAACTGGACACTGGTCTGGCAGCTAAGGAATGGAAGAAAATATTGAAGTTATCATGGATGTTACCTTATCCTTCACAAAGCAGATCAATGCCACTAGGGACTCATGCTTTTATTATTGATGCATTGTGCCCAAAGTCCCGCCTCTTTCACCTATACAATGGTTTGCACAATTATCCTGTGCCACACCGACTACTGTAATTCCCTGTATTGTGAACTAGTAATAAATGTATTCAAAGTATGCCACAAGGTCTGAACTTTGCAACAAGGGTCTTACTGAGCTTGCCCCCAGGAGCCACACTTCCATCCACCTAAAAAGCCTCCACTGGTTGCTTGGCCAGCAGCATCTTAGATTTAAAGTGCTTTAGTCATAGGGTCTTCTGTAAGCTAGCACTGGTTAAGTCAATAGGCCTCAGCAATGGCCAATCTAATGGCACTGTCAATGTGAATGTCCTTTGAGCCGTATTTAATCCCCTAATTGATGTTACTGTGACAGTGTGTGTGTGTGTGTGTGTGTGTGTGTGTTTGTATTTATATAGCGCCTTCTACCCAGAGGTCTCGTAGCGCTGTATTCATACCGCTGTGGAACCCTTCCTGGCTTTCCTGTGAGATGTCCACTCCTGGGCACCCCCAAGGTTAAGCCAGGCATCCAAGCGTTGCTGGGGCCGTTGTGGAGATTAAGCAGATATTGCCCAGAGTCACAGAGTGGGACCCATGATTAGACTAGGCACCGAGGCGAGAATTATCAGGTCTGGGGAGATTGAGTCCAAGAGCCGCCGAGGCGATAATTAAACCCTGGTCCCGGGCCAGACCTCTGCATCAGGGTCTGCCGCTCTAACAATTGAGCCACGCTTCTCCACCTGTTAGTGTGTTAGTGTTAGTGTTAGTGTGACAGCACCCATGAGCAAAAACAAATGAAAACATGAGTGGAAAGTGAGAAAATAAGACTTGGCAAAATAAAAGAAAGTTAACTATAGAAAATAAATCACAATTAATGCAAGAGAAAGGCGCACAACGTGAGAAAAATAGCACTGTAACTCAGGCCCAAGACATTCACTAGGGTGTAATCGTGGGACACACACACATTTTTTTTGTACACAGATCTGCATTAAAAAATGTTTTTAACTGATTTTAATAGACATGCTATTTGTTTTATAAAAAAAATGCATGGACAACAATGAATGCGTACATGGCTTACTTTTAAAAACAATGGGTCTCATAGAAATGTCGTACATGACACTCTATTCCAAATAAAATAATGGGAAATACTTAAACCATGCTTGTCACTCGACCACAGAAAGAGTAAATGAAATGAGCCTAAATGTTCTAACATCCATCAGAAACCCCCACAAATACAAAACTACCATTTACTTAGTGACTCGCCTGCCTCACAGCACAGAAGATGTTTGCCAAGCGATCTTTTCTCTTTGTGGGAGTGAAATTTAGTATGCAAACAAACTGCTTGCGGAGTCAGTACAACTACACCTGAGAATGAGAACTCAATAGCCTGGTTCAATTTGGGCTTGTTGGAAGGGGCACCTCCTCTGCAGACCCTGCATAGCACATGCCATGTTTTGCCATACTCTCGCTGCAGGATGAATGTGGGTGTTTGATACAGATAATATAGGCTTGAGCTGTTCAGGGCTAGGTTTAAAGAGCGAGCGAGCAGGCAGGCGTTCAAAAATCAAAACCAAGAGAGGGAAAAAGGGAGTCTTGAAACTTCCACCTCACACCTTAGAGCTGCAACTACACCCTCCACCTGCTAAGTCGGTGTGCCTGCAGCCTCCACTCCCAAGTATGGGGAATGCCGGCCTATGGCTTACCTGTAAGAGTGAGGAGTACAGCTTCAGCCCCACTCACTAAGGAGCCCAAGCAACAGTAACATGGCATGAGGGAAGGGATGGGGGCAAGGAACAGGTGCCCTCTGAAAACAGCATCTGATATATGATCTCGGTCTTTGAACGGTCATCAAATAAATGAGATAAGATTCACACACCTAATTGCAGAACAGCTCGCAACGAAACACAAGAGCTCGTGTGAACAGCTGTTAGAGAAAGAAAAAAGTAGTTCCTAAAACACATGCTAAAATGGGGATCAGTGGATTGATACAGAACATGGTCCCTTGCTCTCGGGGACGGCTGAAACCAGGAAGAGGCAGGACTCATGCATGCTATGAACAATTGGGGAGAAAGAATAGGAAAGCGACAATGGAGCCAGCAAATGGGAAGCCTATGGGTGGGCTGAAGCCCATAAACCAGGGGTCGCCAAACCGGTCCTGGAGGGCCGGATCCATGCCATATTTTTTGGATATCCCCATTGAGATACATGTAGTAATTTAAAAAATCTGGCATGGATCCGGCCCTCCAGGACCGGTTTGGAGACCCCTGCCATAAACTATATACATATGGGCTGTCTAGAGCAGGGACCTAAAAATGACATCTATTCATTCAAACTAGACTGGCTTGTTATTCCCCCAGATGACCACTATGTTGTTCAGATGTTATGCTACCTTTGGTGTCTTGGTGCTCGACTGGGCAGAAGAGCATTTTCCTATCTTGCCCCTAAGATATGGAATTCGCTGCCCATTATACTTCGGGCAGAGGAGATCTTCTGGAAATTTTGCAAGGGGTTGAAGACCTGGTTCTCTGTGCTCCTAGCTGCATAGCACCAGATCAGAAAGTTAGGTAGCTGTTCGTGTTGTACAAATAGCATATCATCATCATCACAACCACCACCATGGATTCAAACCACATAGGCGAACCCTATAACAATTGCACCGGCTTCAGATCTCAAACTGTGCATTTTGCTGGAGATCTTCAAAGAAGGTTCCTTATAGCTAACATCTTAACTATACCTCCTTCCCAAGCTCTGCGTCAGTTATTCTTAAAGATCTTTTATGAACAAAGGAACTCTAAAATGTTTCAAATGTAAAATCAAGAAGTCTTTAAGTAAAGTCACTTTTTAACAGGGATTCCACAAGCCTCTATCCTCACTCAAAACGGATGTTTGTATTTACATTGTGCACCTAACTATACTCATTTAATAGTCCTCCTCTTCGGCCCTTTATTGGAAGAACATGAGCATTACCAGCTTCAGCATTTATAATACAATAAATAATGCAACACGTCTATCTAGCATTGGTTAATTCTGAAGAATAAAGAAGCTTAACTTATAATTTCACATAAACTAATATTAAACAATGCAAAGATCTCAACGGTTAGCCACGGGTGGATAGACCGAAAATTGAAATGCTACTGGTTAACAAAAATGCTGAAAAATTAAATACATTTCGAATTCAAGAGCATATTATTTATATGCGTTATAATACTTGAGAACGCAAAGTTAAATGTAGATGTATTCCACCAGCAGATGGCAGCACTGCTACATGTAAGAATGTTGTAATACCTTTCATTTGTATTTGGGCAGCCTTGTTTGTCGCAAAAGGCGCGTCTCCTGTATATATAAAAAAAATAAACAATTTTTGCTTGCCCCTTTTTAGAGGACAACTTCACCTGTCTGGTAGCTGTCATTCACCCTAATTGAGATATAGGATTATACTAGCGAACTGGTGTACTTTTGATGCAGCAACTCTATCTCTAGGAATCTCTTTGAAAAGATGAATTTTTACAATTTGGTGTATCGTTTCCAACCTACAATTTCATAAGCGACAATCAGCCTGATTCATCAAGGTGAGTATTTGCTATTCCTTAATAGCGATTATTAAGGAATCGCTATTAAGGAATAGCAAAATGCTATTCACCAAGAAATCGCTAAATAAATTGCGATTTCTAATTATTCCTTAATTGCGATTAGCAAATTGCTAATCGCAATTAAGGAATATCTCCCCATTCATTCCTATGGGCCCAAAGGCCCATAGGAATGAATGGGAAGACATTTCAATGTGCGAATCGCAATTAGCGATTCGCATATTGAAATTGCGATTTCAAGGGTGCAGGGGTGTCCAAAGGACACCCTGTAGCACCCCTGAAATGTATGCTACATTGGTGTTGCGCACACACATGTCCCAAGGACATGTGTGTGTGAAACATGAAACTTAGAAAAATGCATTTAAATGCATTTTAAGTTTCCGCTATTTACCACGAGGTTTGAGCTCGCGGTAAATAGCGGGAAATTTTTGCGAATTCGCAATTTAAAAATGTTTCAAGAATAGCATTTAAGGAATCTCTAATAGAGATTTCTTAAATGCTATTCCTCGCAAATATGCGAATTCTTAAATAGCGATTTTTGCATTTGGGATGATGAATCCCAAATGCAAAAATACCGCTCGCAAAGGGCCAGATTCTCAGAATCTGGCCCTTTGCGACGGGATTTAACAATGATGAATCAGGCTGAATGTTTTTAAATTAACTCTCTATATAGCACATACTTTCCAGCATACAGTGATCAAAAAAGAGGTTGAATTTCTCCACGTTATGGATGGAGTGAGCTCTTGGTACACACCGGAAGGGCTTTGTTGGCTTCTTGGTTACACAAAATGATGCCTCACACAATCGGTGTGGAGACAATTGCTGGAAAGTGAATAATGAGTTCGAACTGGACCAAAATGACAATTTGTTTAGACCTTCTACGGACTTCAGTTTTATCAATACAAATTGGGGACCCTTCTCACATCCAAAGTGTAGAATGATATCCCTGAATTGCATTATTAATCAATTACCAATCAGTACATCAGAAACTCGAGCCGTGATATTTGGGGGTCGTAGGAGAAGCTTGGGTGGTAAACCATTGAGCACTCTCAAAGAATAGAATTAGCTACGGGGTAACTTTCAAAAATACCCTGAACTGGAAGAATATTAGAAAGTTACTCCTAGTAAGGCTCTGATGTCGATGGGAGCCTTGATCGGATTCAGAACTGCCCAATAGGCTATCAGTAGCACCATTGCAACAGGCCTGCAGGGCCAAGGCGCTTCCTACAGGCTGTCAGGGTCTGCAGAACCTCTGCCATGGAAACGTGTGACAGCCAGCTATGGTGCTAGCCTCTACACTTCTTTACGAAAGTAGAAGAATGTTTGAGGAGGATTTAAATGTCCACAGAGTATGTGTTCAGCAATCACGCTTCCAGGCTCAAGGGCGGTAGGTTGGGGTGCAGATCTGACCAGAAGCCTACAAACAAGGCATGGTATGCGAGGCTTGCTGGTGTGCAACAGTTCTAACAGGTAAAGAGTTATATCGTGTTTGTAACCCGATGTCAGCTTCTGTGCGTAGGTTTGGACAAGTCCTGTGCTTTTTTTTTTTTTTAGTATCAAACTTTTTACCGTGAAAGCAAAGGGAAGCATACAAACATCAACTTGCAATTAAGATACAATTGTCACCACTGTATCCTATCAATATCCCAACAATACTAAAATGTAGGGGGTAGAAAGGAGGAGAACGAAAATACATATCTCAGATGTGTTTCAGTCATCTGAGTGGTCCTTAGGACATCAGATTAGAAACTGAGAAGCTGATACCCCACAGATCTAAGAAAGAGAGCTGCATGGGAAAGGGTCAAAAATATATTTTAAGAGTTCTTCAGGCCTCAGTGGCTGCCGAAACGTCACTCAAGAATTGAAACTATAACATTCCTTTGTGACTTCGGTATGCAAAAAAAATGCCACATAGCGATGTCCAGAATCTTTAATGGGTGGATCGTCTCTTTTTATTTTAGGTCTCGCCTGCAAGCAGCACGCATGCGCTATCACTTGGTGACTATCCATTGTGAATAATTAAAAAAAAATATGGTGTATAATAAGTTAAAACCAGCATTGGCAATGCCAATAGCATGGCTTTAAAGGTATGTTACATGGTAATGTGAAGCACTGCAAGTTAATAGCACGGGTATGGATATGTATCTGTGTGGAAGCAAAGAACTGTAAATAATTTTGGTGTAGTTCTAAAGGTCAAGTGACAGTTGCACTGTCAAGCAAGACCTAAACATCCATGTAGGTTAATGACGGACCTTCTCCCAACTGTGCTTCTGTCAAAGAAAAACACCATCAATGATCTAGTTATTGAAGATACTTTAATAGCATTACAATTAGGGCTCCCGGTTTTATGTTATTTATTGTTCTATCATTTCCCTCTGTAGTTATCCATATTTATTTTTTGCTAATTTTATCTGTATTTATCCATATTTATTTTGGGTTTTGCAAAATAAGTATATTTCCACATTTATTTAGCGATAAATATGCACTCATGATTGAATGTCTGCCAGGTTTCAGTACTGTGAACACCTGCAGAAAATAAATCAGCGCACCTATATTGTATTGTAATTGCATTTATATAGCGCTTACTACCCCTGATGAGGTGTCAAAGCACTTTTTCGGCGAGTAGCACGCTACTCCGGGACCCATAGAGGATTAGTGTTGAATTAGTATAGTGAAACATGCAAGTACATTTTAAGTGGTGGATAGGTTAGTCAGTTATTTGGATTTGGAATGATGGCAGAAGGATAGAGGAGAACAAAGGTTTGTATTTATATAGCGCTTGTTGACGCACGCTATTCAGAAAGCCTACAGAGGATTAGTGGTGAATTAATATGATGAAATATGAAGTAATTTCAGTGGTGGATATTAGCCAGTTACTTGGAGTGAGAAGGATCGCGGAGGGATAAAAGGGGAAGAAAGATTTAAATTCATATAGCACTTGTTACCCCTGATGGGTGTTGAATCGCTTTTGTGGCGAGCAGCACGCCACTCCGGAATCCATAAAGGATTACTGTTGAAAATTAGCATAGTAAAAAAATATGAAGTAATTTGAGTAGTGGATATGTTATTCAGTTATTTGGGTGTGTATATCTACTGCTGTTAAAGCCTCTTTACAAAAATTCCTTTTCTTTGTTAACCCCTCTATCTTTCAATCCACACACCTATTGGCCTGGCAGTCATGGTAGAGAGTATTTAGAATGACTCAAAAAGCAACCCAATTTCCATTTTTATCCACATTTAAAAATAAATACAGACAAGAAAATGAATGTTTTTTGGCAGTATTTATCTGTAAAAACGGAAAACAGGGATCCTTAATACAATGTTATGTATGTGCCCCTGAAAGTTCAAGCTTAGGCAGCCTGATAAATGATCACAGCTGTGTGGAGAGCAAGCAAGCAAATTTTTTTGTGGGGGCACATAATTTAACCCCAATCAAAACATGTACTCCTGGCTCAGAACATATGTGGGCAGAGCCAAAGTTGCTCTCTAGCGATGCTCACATAATTGTGTGGCGACAGCTGCGCTGACGAGCCATTCCATAAAAACTCTAAAAAGGGGTTTTTAGTACAACCATTACTTACTATACGTTAGCATCTTTATCACCCTTCTTTGCTGCCTTCTAATGCTGCAATGAATCCCAGGTGTCACTTCTTGCGTCACTTCAATTTCTTTGTGTGGTGCATTGACCAAGAACAGAATGATTCATCTTTAGTGTCTCTCTGTGTTTGCGCTGTGACTAAGGTACCATCAGGCACATGCATCAAGCATTTTTGCGAGCACAAGCGGTGCGATTCACAAAAATCATCCGTTTGTGCCCGAAAAAGGGCATTTGAGATGCGTCAAGGTTCAAGGCACTCGCAATTTGAGAATTTGCAATTAATTGCAATTTCTAAAAATCGTGATTGCATTTAAGGAATCTCAATTTGTGATTCCTTATATGTAATTCAAGAACCACTTTAAAATAGTGATTTCGCTACTAGGGGGCCCAAATTACTATGAAGTTGAACTTGATGGTAATTTGCAATAATGTTGAAAAATGCACTAAAGTGCATTTTTCAAAGTTGTAGGTTACACACACACATGCCCTTGGGGCGTGTGTTCGCAACATGTGTGAACTGAGCAATTTCAGGGGTGCAACAGGGTGTCCTTTGGACACACTTGCACCCTTGAAATTGCATGCGCAATTTGCGAGTACCTATTGGTACTCGCAAATTGCGCATGCAATCTCCCATTCATTCCTATGGGACTGTAGGCCCATAAGAATTAATGTGAAGGCATTCCTTAATTGCGACTTGCAATTTGCGAGTCGCAATTAAGAAATGTTTAGGACTCGCTATTTAAATAGCGATTCCTACATGCATAGGCTTTTGAGAGTCCATAATTGCGATTCCTTAATAATCGCATATAGTGCAACTCTTCCCTCTAGTGGTCGAATCTAATTATTTCAGACCATAAAATTGAAAAGCCAACTCATAGAGCTAGTTCACTTGGACAATGTTTACTTTGCTGTGTTGTACAGCTGCGTGGCTACTTTGCAGCATGAAAGTAAAAAACAAAGGGCTATAAAGCGGCCAGAGCTGACCACGTCATGACGCTTTTTTTATTTGTTTATTGTTACCCTGTGTTGAGTGGCTTGAATGTAGTGGGAAAAAACAGCATCTTCACCCCATTCAGAGTTGCACTTCTCTGCTTGTTAGCTTCACACAACATCGCCTGTCATTCCAACAGGCTGCCTTACTAGAGTTTAACCAAATTCGGTATTCTGTTTTCAAAAAACCTCTTGAACCACTGGTTGGGGGACTGTAGGCTTTACAAATGTTTATCCTGGCAAGGGGATCACTCACAAGGATTCATCCATCCAGAAATCTTTGGATCATTGATGGGTTGAGTGCCTCCTCATCAGAATCTTTACAGACACTCAACTGGTGGATAAGTGCAGTGCTGACAGCATCTTCTATAAACTCGACCTGAGCAGTCGTAAATTACTGCTGGAACATTCAGCTCTTTCATTCACATTATAACACTGTGCATGCTGACTAAAGCTCAGAGAGAAGAATGAGCACTGAGGGCTCGTGCTGCCACGACCTGCAGCTCAGCCTTTTGTTTGACAGTTTCTCGTCCATGGACATCAAGTGGCGTCTATCATGGGTAGGCCTGGGGGTGAACTCCGCTCAGTTCGCGGAGTTTTCTGCAGTTCGCACTCCACGGAGCTCGCGGAGTGCAGAAAACTCTGCTCCGTGTAGTGCAGCGGAGCTTATTTCCCGCTTGTGATAGTGAACGGTAATTTGGTGAGGGAGAGCTGCCGCTCGGGTAGAATTTCTACCCGAGCGGCAGGAAGATCGGCGTGAACTGCAGTTCGCACTGCACTCCGCCACTTGCGGAACTCTACAGAGATTTATTGTCACTTTGCAGTGTTCTGCATAGAGAAACTCCGCGACCTACGCTCAGGCCTGATCATGGGCACTTTCAACTGTGTTTTCAATGGCCCTTGATAAATTCTGAAGGGCAGCCAAAATTATCACGTGGACTCAACTTTTTGTCTCATACTATTGCCCTCAAGCCTTCTCCTCAACCTCCAGTCAAGCTTCCTGACTTGATGCAAAGAACTTCCAGTGTTTACCCTTCTATTTTGTTAGTGCCGCCACAGCCCTCCTTGAAAGCTGTTGCTGAATGCATGGTTCCTTCTAGTTGGGGCAATGAGAATTCAGTTATGTACACAACTTTATGGGAAGTAAAAGGTATTGCAGTGATTACAGAAGCGCGATTAACATAATGTATACTTGTAAAGCGCACGTTTACCCGTAGGCATCTGGGCTCTGAATAACAGATGTTTGTTACCCAATAGTACTCATTTTATCGCCCTCAGACGGATGAAAGGCTGAATGGACCCGCCGTGGTTTGAACCTGTGACCATGAGGTCGAACACTGGCCCCTGCAGTGGACGCATTAGCCCACTGAGCCAGTAGACCCGGCTCCACAGGCCTACTCTGCCCTGCGCACTGTGTTCTCCAATGGTGCGGGTCTCCCTCATCTTCTTCCATGTCGCAGCCCCTCAGCAGCGAGCGAGGTGCAGTGGAGACGGCTCTGATAAACCATCTCTCACTCAGGGAGGCGCCATGCCCCACCCCAATGGATGCAGCTCAATGGATGCACCTCGATGGATGCACCCCAATGGATGCACCCCGATGGATGCACCCCGATGGATGCACCCCGATGGATGCACCCCGATGGATGCACCCCAATGGATGCACCCCGATGGATGCACCCCGATGGATGCACCCCGATGGTTGCACCGCGATGGATGCACCCCGATGGTTGCACCCCGATGGATGCAGTTCAAGGGATGCAGTTCAAGGGATGCAGCTCAAGGGATGCAGCTCAATGGATGCACCCCAATGGATGCACCCCAAGTGATGCACCCCGATGGATGCACCCCGATGGATGCACCCCGATGGATGCACCCCGATGGATGCAGTTCAAGGGATGCAGCTCAATGGATGCACCCCAATGGATGCAGCTCAATGGATGCAGCTCAAGTGATGCACTGCGATGGATGCACCCCGATGGATGCACCCCAATGGATGCACCCCAATGGATGCACCCCAATGGATGCACCCCGATGGATGCACCCCGACGGTTGCACCCCGATGGATGCACCGCGATGGATGCAGTTCAAGGGATGCAGTTCAAGGGATGCAGCTCAAGGGATGCAGCTCAATGGATGCAGCTCAAGTGATGCACCGCGATGGATGCACCCCGATGGATGCACCCCGATGGATGTACCCCGATGGATGCAGTTCAAGGGATGCAGCTCAATGGATGCACCCCAATGGATGCAGCTCAATGGATGCACCCCAATGGATGCAGCTCAATGGATGCAGCTCAATGGATGCACCCCGATGGATGCACCCCGATGGATGTACCCCGATGGATGCAGCTCAATGGATGCACCCCGATGGATGTACCCCGATGGATGCAACTCAATGGATGCAGCTCGATGGATGCACCCCAATGGATGCACCCCGATGGATGCAGCTCAAGGGATGCAGCTCAATGGATGCAGCTCAATGGATGCAGCTCAATGGATGCACCCCGATGGATGCACCCCGATGGATGTACCCCGATGGATGCACCCCGATGGATGCACCCCGATGGATGTACCCCGATGGATGCAGCTCAATGGATGCACCTCGATGGATGCACCCCAATGGATGCACCCCAATGGATGCACCCCGATGGATGCACCCCGATGGATGCACCCCGATGGATGCACCGCAATGGATGCACCCCGATGGATGCACCCCGATGGATGCACCGCGATGGATGCACCCCGATGGATGCACCCCGATGGATGCACCGCGATGGATGCACCCCAATGGATGTACCCCGATGGATGCACCCCAATGGATGTACCCCGATGGATGCAGTTCAAGGGATGCAGCTCAAGTGATGCACCGCGATGGATGCACCCCAATGGATGCACCCCGATGGATGCACCCCAATGGATGCACCCCAATGGATGCACCCCGATGGATGCACCCCGATGGATGCACCCCGATGGTTGCACCGCGATGGATGCACCGCGATGGATGCACCCCGATGGATGCACCCCGATGGATGCACCCCAATGGATGTACCCCGATGGATGCAGTTCAAGGGATGCAGTTCAAGGGATGCAGCTCAAGGGATGCAGCTCAATGGATGCAGCTCAAGTGATGCACCGCGATGGATGCACCCCGATGGATGCAGTTTAAGGGATGCAGCTCAATGGATGCACCCCAATGGATGCAGCTCAATGTATGCACCCCAATGGATGCAGCTCAATTGGTGCAGCTCAATGGATGCACCCCGATGGATGCACCCCGATGGATGTACCCCGATGGATGCAGCTCAATGGATGCACCCCGATGGATGCACCCCGATGGATGTACCCCGATGGATGCAACTCAATGGATGCACCTCGATGGATGCACCCCAATGGATGCACCCTGATGGATGCAGCTCAAGGGATGCAGCTCAATGGATGCAGCTCAATGGATGCAGCTCAATGGATGCACCCCGATGGATGCACCCCAATGGATGCACCCCAATGGATGCACCCCGATGGATGCACCCCGATGGATGCACCCCGATGGATGCAGCTCAATGGATGCACCTCGATGGATGCACCTCGATGGATGCACCCCAATGGATGCACCCCAATGGATGCACCCCGATGGATGCACCCCGATGGATGCACCCCAATGGATGCACCCCGATGGATGCACCCCGATGGATGCACCGCGATGGATGCACCCCCATGGTTGCACCCCGATGGATGCACCCCGATGGATGTACCCCGATGGATGCAGTTCAAGGGATGCAGTTCAAGGGATGCAGCTCAAGGGATGCAGCTCAATGGATGCACCCCAATGGATGCAGCTCAATGGATGCACCTCGATGGATGCACCCCGATGGATGCACCCCGATGGATGCACCCCGATGGATGCACCCCGATGGATGCACCCCGATAGATGCACCCAAATGGATGCACCCCGATGGTTGCACCGCAATGGATGCACCCCGATGGATGCACCCCGATGGATGCACCCCGATGGATGTACCCCGATGGATGCAGTTCAAGGGATGCAGTTCAAGGGATGCAGCTCAAGGGATGCAGCTCAAGGGATGCAGCTCAATGGATGCACCCCAATGGATGCAGCTCAATGGATGCAGCTCAAGTGATGCACCGTGATGGATGCACCCCAATGGATGCACCCCGATGGATGCACCCCGATGGATGCACCCCGATGGATGCACCCCAATGGATGCACCCCGATGGATGCACCCCGATGGATGCACCCCGATGGATGCACCCCGATGGATGCAGCTCAATGGATGCACCCCGATGGATACACCCCGATGGATGCAGTTCAAGGGATGCAGTTCAAGGGATGCAGCTCAAGGGATGCAGCTCAATGGATGCAGCTCAAGTGATGCACCGCGATGGATGAACCCCGATGGATGCACCCCGATGGATGTACCCCGATGGATGCAGTTCAAGGGATGCAGTTCAAGGGATGCAGCTCAAGGGATGCAGCTCAATGGATGCACCCCAATGGATGCAGCTCAATGGATGCAGCTCAAGTGATGCAGCTCAAGTGATGCAGCTCAAGTGATGCAGCTCAAGTGATGCACCTCGATGGATGCACCCCGATGGATGCACCCCAATGGATGCACCCCGATGGATGCACCCCGATGGATGCACCCCGATGGATGCACCCCGATGGATGCACCCCGATGGTTGCACCGCGATGGATGCACCCCGATGGATGCACCCCGATGGATGTACCCCGATGGATGCATTTCAAGGGATGCAGTTCAAGGGATGCAGCTCAAGTGATGCAGCTCAAGGGATGCAGCTCAATGGATGCACCCCAATGGATGCAGCTCAATGGATGCAGCTCAAGTGATGCACCGCGATGGATGCACCCCAATGGATGCACCCCGATGGATGCACCCCGATGGATGCACCCCAATGGATGCACCCCGATGGATGCACCCCGATGGATGCACCCCGATGGTTGCACCGCGATGGATGCACCCCGATGGATGCACCCCGATGGATGTACCCCGATGGATGCAGTTCAAGGGATGCAGTTCAAGGGATGCAGCTCAAGGGATGCAGCTCAATGGATGCAGCTCAAGTGATGCACCGCGATGGATGAACCCCGATGGATGCACCCCGATGGATGTACCCCGATGGATGCAGTTCAAGGGATGCAGTTCAAGGGATGCAGCTCAATGGATGCAGCTCAATGGATGCAGCTCGATGGATGCAGCTCGATGGATGCAGCTCAAGGGATGCAGCTCAAGGGATGCAGCTCAAGGGATGCAGCACAATGGATGCAGCTCAATGGATGCAGCTCAATGGATGCACCCCGATGGATGTACCCCGATGGATGCAGCTCAATGGATGCACCCCGATGGATGCACCCCGATGGATGTACCCCGATGGATGCACCCCGATGGATGCACCCCGATGGATGTACCCCGATGGATGCAGTTCAAGGGATGCAGTTCAAGGGATGCAGTTCAAGGGATGCAGCTCAATGGATGCAGCTCAATGGATGCAGCTCAATGGATGCAGCTCAATGGATGTACCCCGATGGATGCAGCTCAAGGGATGCAGCTCAATGGATGCAGCTCAATGGATGCAGCTCAATGGATGCAGCTCAATGGATGCACCCCGATGGATGCACCCCGATGGATGTACCCCGATGGATGCAGCTCAATGGATGCACCTCGATGGATGCACCCCAATGGATGCACCCCAATGGATGCACCCCGATGGATGCACCCCGATGGATGCACCCCGATGGATGCACCCCGATGGATGTACCCCGATGGATGCATTTCAAGGGATGCAGTTCAAGGGATGCAGCTCAAGGGATGCAGCTCAATGGATGCACCCCAATGGATGCACCCCAAGTGATGCACCCCAAGTGATGCACCCCGATGGATGCACCCCGATGGATGCACCCCGATGGATGCAACTCAATGGATGCACCTCGATGGATGCACCTCGATGGATGCACCCCGATGGATGCAGTTCAAGGGATGCAGTTCAAGGGATGCAGCTCAGTGGATGCACCCCAATGGATGCACCCTGATGGATGCAGCTCAATGGATGCACCAAATGGATGCACCCCAATGGATGCAGCTCAATGGATGCAGCTCAATGGATGCAGCTCAATGGATGCAGCTCAATGGATGCAGCTCAATGGATGCAGCTCAATGGATGCACCTCAAGGGATGCAGCTCAATGGATGCACCCCAATGGATGCACCTCTATGGATGCACCTCGATGGATGCACCTAGATGGATGCACCCCGATGGATGCAGCTCAAGGGATGCAGCTCAAGGGATGCCGCTCAATGGATGCAGCTCAATGGATGCACAGCTCAATGGATGCACAGCTCCTGGCAGGATCCAAACTTCGATCTGTAATCCCAATCAGAGACCCCGTCTCCGCAGCTCAGAAGCTAAGCTGGCATCAATCTTTCCCCCAGTGCAGTGGGGGAGCACGCCGCTCTCCCTCCCGTTGTGATCCAAAGTCCACCTTAAGACCATCCCGCCGAATGGACAGAAATACCTCCAGCTGCCCACAGCATCTCACCGGGTTCACTCAAGTCCTCCGATCACTATTCAGAAGTGCAAAAGAGAGGGCCGTGTCTGAGGTCTGAAGGAACCTACTCTGTAGGCCAGCAAGTCCTTCCCACTTGTGTATTTTGAAGACTAAGCAGTCTGTGTGTATTGGTAACCAGTAAAGCTCTTTGAACGCCAGGCAAGGTGGTTGTGTTCATCTTAGGCTAGTAATAGACAACATAATGTCAGGAGGAGCGCAGGCTCACCCCAGAAACATTCTGTATACGAATGATTTATTCCAATCCCGGGTGTTGTGGATGACAAGATGCCCATGGCTTCTGGTCAGTAACTTCTTTAATGAATCTTCCAAGCAGGCCTTCAGGTGAGTAGGATCCTGCTCTTTCACACTCTGGTCAAGGGTGGTCCTTTCATCATAGTCCAAAAGATCGTCTTCCAAGGCATGGCACAATACCAGCAGGGCTCCAGTCTCTCGGGCTTGTCCCCATCGTTGTGGGATGTGGCAATTTAGGGGGGGAGGAGGAGGGGATCATGGTGAAACGCCTTCTCTAAGCAGTGCTGCATAGTGCTTTCTGAGCCCAAAGAAAATACAAACAACCAGTTCTGGTCGCCACATCCTATTTGGTTGTAAAGGACTGGAGTTTCTAGTGAGACACAGTAGTTGATTTAATAATTAGCAACTTTCCATATTAGAACTTTTATAAGGGGGAGAAAGGAAACAGATGGTGAAAGGGAAATGTATTCCAGGAGCGATGAGACAGACTTCCCATCTGTCGTCTTCCCTAGTCCCAGTCAGAAATCAGCTCAACACATACAGGAAGGTTCTGTCTGAAGTATTTTGAATCGTCTTTGCGTATTCAGAGTTACCCAATCACATACATTGTATGAGTCATTTACAAAGGGAGGAAACATTCAAACAAAGAAATCAAAACCAAACAAAACACAATGGGTCTGGGTCCCTAGACTGATATGTACCCAAGGCACAAAGTGAAGGCAGAATGCCAGAGTCAAATACTCAGAAGGGACTTTTTTCTCTGTAATCCATGAAAGCAGAAGTGTGAGGGAAGTACATACATGTCTCCTGATTTGTAAATAACACACAAGAGGGAGGCAGAATCCTACAGAACCAAGTATGACATTTGCACAGAAGAAATTTCCTGAAACTAATGTGAATGTCAATCCAGATGCTCTTAAATTCGAGAGACTTGCTTAACAAAGCCCTGAATAAATGAATGAATGAGAGGGATTTGTAGAGCGCGCTGCTACTCCAAACAGGCGGACCCCAGGTACGCAACCCCAACAGTGATCTTACAGCCAGGTTTTTTTTCATTCGGAAAGTGAGCTCAGAAGGGATCAGGCACAATTCGCGAGGGAGCTAATTCTCAATTGTTCCTCTGTTTTGTCATGGTGTTTGCAAAACCTTATTGTTGGTAAAGCTAACAATACCCCCCAAAAAGTGGCTAAAACTACAAATATTTTTGGGACTAAAAAAGCACACACTGCCATAGCATTTCCTGGCACTGAAGGGACCTAGTTTGTGCGTGAATGTGCTAATTATGAAAGGGTAGAATGCCATCACTCAAATTGAAGTTAGCCACTGGCTGAAGTGGGAGGAACCTTTGCCCCATGCTATTCATTGCAATGGGAGGTAGAACAATGTGAATGACACTAACATTGACCAATAAAAGAAGAGGAAAGGCTGCAAACTCCAATAAGTAAAACATATATTTATTTATAAAATGAAAAGGTCTTGGCTAACAACAGACCCAGATACAACACCCAGAGTCTCTCGGTGTTGCCAACCACTATAAGCCAGCAGGAAAGATGTGTTTGGAGCAGGCATCTGATGCTAGTCAGATTAGAAGTAGCCTGGATATTGGCTGGTAGGCCATTGCAAATGAACTCATCGTGAACTGTAAAATGACAATTCCCCTTTGAAGAAAGTTGAAAGGTGAGCACGAAGATTAGATGGGTTCCAGAGGTTCTTTTCATTATAACATCATTTTATGGAGCCTACAGGCGCCTGAAGTTCAGATAGGCAATCTTAAAGGTGACCCTTTCCCGGCCTCACAGGGAGGTAATGCTACGGTCTGCTTTTAACTGGCCTGCTCCCGGGGTGGGGGATTATGCATAAGGAATCTCAAGTACAAGAGAGAGAGAGAGTCGAGTTTAAACATAAAAGGGATCCACATACCAGGAGAGGGCCGAGATAAATGAACAACACATCGTCTCCCACGCTTGCAGTCACACATCTGTTGATTAACTCACAACCCTGCACCCATCAATCCAGAACAATGCATTCATTCATCTATCACCGTCCGCACACTTCAATGTGCCAAACCACTCATTCCCACCCACCCGCGTATCTAACATTAAAAACTGCAAGTATTCATCCACCATTCATTCACATCTATCCCTCAATGAGTTAATACACCCTTCCAGCTGCAAGCATGCATACATCTGTACACTCAGCCCCAATTTTCATTAATCATCAAACCATCTCTGTATGCATACAGCCATACATTAATTACTCCAATCATGTATATCCATCCACTCTCCTCACACACTCATCTATCCATCCATCCATCCATCCATCCATCCATCCATCAATCCATCGGTGTGCCTTCATATGCATTGTTTAGGATTGTATGTTTGTGAATGCATGCCTGCTTCTGTGAGTACAGGGGTGTCATATTGTGCAGTGAATGTGTGGGAATATGTGTTGGTCCCTGCCCTCCTTGGATGGTACAAAAACATAATAGTCATTCATTTTTGGGGACAGAGCTCAATTTCAAAACTTTCTCTGCTTTGCCCCATAGGACATCAACTGTCCCCGATTCTGGAGACCTGTTTCTCTTTCATGCAATGCGTTTCTGTAGGAAGCTGGGGTTTGTTGCAGTAACTTCCCCACTTTTTGCCAGACTACTGATGCACTTTGACTTTATGTGCCGTGGGTCCCTGCCAATCAAGTTCCCAGGGCCTGTGCTCTTTCCCAAAACTGTACCTTGTACCCCCAATTGGCACCTCTCTGGCCACATGTCAGTCCCTTGTAAAAGGTACCATTGGTACCAAGGGCACTGTGGTCAGAGAAGGCCTCTAAGGGTTGCAGAACTTCTTGTGCCACCCTTAGAGGCCCTGTACCTTTACACACACACTGCCATTGCAGGCTGTGTGTTTTGTTGCAGAACAAAGTGAAGAGTCGACATGGCACTGTGTGCCATGCCTGCGACCCACTGCCCTGGCATAGGTCTGCCACCCCTCTGGCTGGGTGCACTATACCAGTGGTGAGGGTACAGGTGCATGAGCCCTGTACCCCTACAGAATATAGACCAATTCTTAGACATTGTAAGTGTAGTAATAATGTCATTAAGAGTATATGGTGCTGGAAGCTTGTCATTACGAACTCCCCAGCACCATAATGGCTTTACTGTAAACTTGGAAGTTTGGTATCAAACTTCTCAGCACATTAAACCCACACTGCTATCAGGAGCAGACCCCCTTCCGGTCTCCCCTACTTTTTAGTGGTAAGACAGGCGGGAAAAATTAGCACAGCCCAGAAGGTGTGTCCACCTCTGCCAACCCCATCCCTCAGGTGGGGAAGGCGAGGTGAAGCCCACTCTTCAGTGCCTGCTATCTTGCAGATGGCTGGCACTCTCCAATCAGGATTAGGTATTGTGCCCTCTCCCCCACGTGGGGTGAGCACACCAAGGGTGAGTCACCCTAAGGTCAGTAGCCCATTGGCTACTGTTGGAAATGGCCTACTTTGCAGGGTTTTCCCCAAACTTTTTGCGTCTTCCTCCTATTGTTTCCTGACCTGTCTTTGTTGGTTTTAGGACTCTGGGCACTTTCTCACTGCTGACCAGTGCTCAAGTGCATATGCTCTCTGTGTAAATTGTGTTATGGATTGGTGTTTCCATGAGTGGCATATTTGATTTAGTTGTCAGCCCCATCTAAAGTGCACTGAGTGTGCCAGGGCCTGTAAATCAAATGCTACTAGTGGGCCTGCAGCACTGACTGTGCCACCCACATGAGTAGCCCTGAAAAGGTAACTCAGACCTGACACTGCAGAGTCTGCGCGCAGTTTGTAACTGCCATATCGACTTGGCAAGTGCACTTACTTGCCAGACCCTAAACTTCCCTTTTTTTTTTACATGTGAGTCACCCCTAAAGTAGGCCCAAGGTACCCCTGTGGGCAGGGTGCAGTGTATGTGAAAGGTAGGATATGCTTTGATGTGTGTGGAATGTCCTGGTAGTGAAATACTGACAATTTTGCTTTTCACTATGGAAAGGCTATATGGCCCATAGGAAAGCATGGGAGTTAATTTATAACATCTTATAAATATAACTTCCCTTTGGGACCAGATAGGAAAATAAAGTTTAGTATGCCTGAACTGTTAAAATGCATCTTTTAGTAAAGGTGATTTTTACATTCTGCGTTTGAAAATACCACTTTTAGAAAGTAGGTATTTTCTTGCTTAGCAATCCTGTGTGCCTCTGCTAGGATGTGTATTGACTGTCTGGCTTTGGAGTGACAGGGGTTGGGGAGGTGCATTCTCTCAGACGGCCACCGGGGGGGGGTTGATGTGTGTCCTGCTTTTCCTGAATGAGTCAGGGGTTGGCTGAATAGACCTGGGCTGCATTCAGAGTAGTGGGAGGAGTTTTCACTAGCACCTGAATAGGCCCGGTCTGCTTTTAGAGTGGTGGGAGGATATTTCCATTGTACCTGAATAGGCCCAGTCTGCCTTGGACTATGCTGTCTCCACCCCCTGCCAGGAAGCTGGGGGGCCAGAGAGGACAGAACTGGTTTGGACTAAGCACAGACACTCTCTGCCTGAGAGGACACAGGATTTTTGGGTATAAATATTGTGGCCCAAAACCCAGAACTTTAGAACTCTTTTAAACCAAGAAGACTGTCAAGAAGAAGAGCTGGAGAAGCTGTGAGGAGGAACTACCACTTTGCTGTGTGCTTTGCTGTATTGTCCTGCAGTGGCTGCTTCTGTCTTGGGCAGTGAAAGGACTGGACTGAACGTTCTGCAATCTTTTTGTGAGTTTCTCCATGGGTTTGAGGTAGAGCTTTCCCCCTGTTCAAGAAGTCTCAGGAACAACAAAGACTTCCAGTTCTTCTGCCCTCAGCACTGGGGACTGTGTGTTTTGTGCTGCTACAGAAGAAAAAGCAACCCAACGCCAACTATGATGCCGCTGCCGACTCTGGGCCCTGAAGGCACTGCAAGCGCACCACCACCCTGGTCTCGCCAACGCCGCCACCTGATGCAGCCACTGAGCTGCTGCTTGCATGTGACATGCTAGCACCAAGACGAGCACTGCACCACTTCTCACCGCAGCCCTGGTCTCACCGACGCCGCTGGACGACCGTCACCGAGCCGCTGCCTGCACCACGACCTGAGGGCACCGCAAGCCGCACTGCTGCACTTCGTGCCGCAGCACCCGACGCCTCCCGGAGCTCATGACTTCAACCGCGAGGAGTTCGATCTTCAACGCGTGCGACTTCAAGGGCCCGACGACTCCTGGACCGACCTCCCGAACCGACGCCTGCAGACGCCGTGCTTTCAGAGCTCAACGAGAGGTCGCAGACGCCCTGTATTTCTAAAGGTACTGTTTTACGGGTCTTTCCGACACAGTAGCTGGCCCGCGACACTGCAGTCAGCCAGAACTGTTTGGAATTTGTTATTCACGACGCAGTGATAGCCCCAGACGAAGCTATTGACTTCAAGGAACTTTATTTCAAGTTTATTATGATAACTGAAGATTTCTAAGTTCAGCATTGTGGATTTTTAGCGTTTTTGGTCTTGTCTTAAGTATATTAAATAAAAATTTGATATTTTTCTAAACTGGTGTGGTGTCCTTTTGTAGTGCTTACACTGTGTTACTGTTGGTTATGTGCAAATGATTTACACACTACCTTTAAGATAAGTCTGACTGCTCGGTCCAAGCTACCAAGGGGGTGAACAGGGGTTATTTTAGGAGTGTAACTCCCTTATCCTGACTAGGATGAAGGGTCCCTACTTGGACAAGGCACCTACCTCTGCCAACTAGAGAACCCCATTTCTAACAGCTACTGACCTCGAGACCCCTAAAATCCGCCAAAATACAGTATTTAGGGGGCAGCCCTGAACCAAGAAGACAGATTCTTGTAACCTACGAAGAAGAAGGCCGAAAGAAGACGCCCAGCAGAGGAGACTGCAGAGAAGAACTGACATGCACCACTCCTACCAGCCCGTCTGCAGTATCCAGAGATCCTGCGCCAAAAGCCACCTTGTCCTGCAGCCAGTGACCTCCAGAACCCCTGGGAGGACTGACTGCCTTCAGCAAAGACTGGATCTCCTGTGAACAGCAGCTATGTTCAAAAGAAACAGCCAAGAATGACTCAGAGCCTGCTGAGGACAAAGAAACCCGAAGCCTGAAACCACCACTGCACCCGACGCCTATGGCCCGAGTGCAAGTGGCCCATCGGTCCCAGCGAGGTCCCCCAGCACTCCAGTGTCCGAGTCCACCGTGGGTTGACCCCTTCAGGACTCCCCAATGTCGCCTGCAGCCTCTGCACAGAGACCTCCCAACCACGAGTAGCCCAGTAAAGTGAAATCCGAATTGTACCCTGAAGAAAAGAACCCGAGGTGCACCTAGTTCCCCGAGCCATCCAACTTACCTGCCCAGCTGTTGGTTCCTCCTGGAAGACTTCCTGGACCAAGCCTGCAGCTAAAAACCAAAACCGGCAATCCCCATTGAAGACAACAGGGCACCCAACTCTAATAGTACACTCTGCACCAGGCTGCCCTTGTGGGTGCACTTTGTGTGCTAAACCAGATCCCCCTTTGCCCTGAGCTTAAGACCAGGAGCTTTGCTCCCACAACCTTGTGGTGTGCTCGTGAGCAGACACCAACCGGAGGCCCCCTATCCCCCACTGGATAATATTGGGCTTCAGCACTCTGCACCTGGCCATTCTAGAGCAGCTGAGAGTGCTTTGAGAGTGCATCCTTGACCCCGGGGGAACCCTGGTTCTAAACCCAGAATACCAACTCCCACAACCAAGTACTTACCTGTTAACCGATAACCACGTTTTCTCTATAGGAATACATTGACTGTTTTTCCTTGAAAATTGTTTTAAGTGTGGAGTTGGTTTTGTATGAGAACTTGAAAAAACTGCAAAAAATTGAAAACTACTTTACTTACCTTTTCTATAGGAAATGTCCCAGTGTGATATCTAGGCATATCACACTGAGTAGAAAAGTAAACCATAAAGTAATCTATTAAGTAATCAAAAGTAATCTAACAGTAATTTCCACTGTATTGAAAAGATTTACAAACCTGTAACAAAGACATTTTCATTCAGCTTGCTTGGATTGTATTGTATAGCATTGTATTGTATTAACACTTGTAAAGCACACTGTAACCCTGCGGGCATCCTGGCGCTGAGATAGATATATCTTGCTAACGGGGTGTGAAACAGAAAATAGTATAAATAATTATACTCTGGGAAAGAGCCAGGTCTTTACTGTCTTGCGGAAGAGCATCAAGTCCTGTATCTGTCTCAGTTCCATAGGTAGACAATGCCAAAGGCGAGCAGCCGCAATGCCGAACGCTCTACCCCCCCATTGTTACTCTCTTTGTCCTCGATATGGTTACGAGATTGGCTAATGAGGAGGGGAGGCAGCGGGTAGGAGTATACCAACCAAACCTAATCTGTAGCGGTTTGGGCCCAAGTGCATGTAGTGCCTTAAACACGATACAGAGTGACTTAAATTGTATCCTTTTAGCCACAGGGAGCCAGTGCAGCTCTGCCAAAGCCTGACTTGTTGATGACTGTCTTGGTCTCATTAATATAAGCTTTGCTGCTGCCGCCTGAATTCTCTGGAGTCTCTCAATCAAATTTCTTGGGGACTCCAGTAGCAGGGCATTACAGTAGTCCAAGCAGCTCATAATGATACTCCTAACTACTAAAGCTCTGGCCTGAGTTGGTAACATCGGCAGCACCTTCCGAACTCCTCTAATAACAGTGTAGCAGCTCCCCACCAGTTTGTTAACATGAGATTCTAAGTTCAGCTTATCATTGAAGCTGACCCCTAGGTTACGTACCGTCCCCACAGGTACCAAAGGGACATCCGTGGAGATAGGCCAAAAGTCGGTTGGAAGTGCTGGCAACACTCTACCTACGCCACAGTGCAGTATCTCAGTTTTATCGTTATTAAATTGCAGGGAGTTGTCTCTCACCCAGTTAGCCAATTCCCACATACATGCGTGGAAATTTTCTAAGGAGCCATCATGGTCGCCTTCCAAGGAAAGAATGAGCTGGGTATCATCAGCATAATTCACCAAACTAATGTTAAATGCCTTGATTATACCTATCAACGATCTCATGTATGCACTGAATAAGACAGGACTGATTGAGGACCCCTGAGGCACCCCATACTCATTATCAACAAAGTCAGATTGAAAAGGAGGAGGGCCACTGCCTGCCGTCTGTCGGCCAGATATGATTGAACCCATCTCAAGGCCACATCCACCACCCTATTTCTTCCAACCTCGCAAGGAGGATCGCATGATTCACTGTGTCAAGTGCGGCAGACAGGTCCAGCAGTATTAATATAGCAGATTGTCCCCTGTTCGCACGCATTCTAAGATCGTCCAAGGCTGTGATCAAGGCAGTCTCAGTCCCATGTCCTGGGTGGAAACCAAATTGTTCGTCCTCCAACTTGTTGTAAACCTCTAGAAATTGAGAAAGCGTCCTACTCACTAAGCGCTCCAAAATCTTCACAAGATATGGTAAAAGAGAAATGGGCCTGTAGTTTTTTGGGCATTTGGGGCCCAATGTTGGTTTCTTCAGAAGGGGAGTTATTATTGCCTGATTCCAGCAAGGTGGTACCACCCCACTGCTAAGGGACTGACTGCACAACTGGCGGAGAGCTAGAAATAACTCGGAACCTAGTTCTTTCCACATTTTGTAGGGGAATTGGGTCCAGAGGTGAACCTGATGAGGCTCCCAGCGCTAGCCTGATGAAGTCCTCCACCGAGGGCAACTCAAAGTGGTCCAGGATGGCCTTCTGCATCAATGGCATAGTCCTACCATCCCTAGCCCAGTTAGTGTTAAATGTTTGCCTACCTTCCCGCTTATTAGTACCAGTTGAATCCTCTCATTTCAGCCCTTCGACAATCTTACTTATCTTCTCCTGAAAGAAGGATGCCAGGCCATCACATAACTACTGTGTGGGCAGGATCTTATTTTTTGTGCAGTCAGGGGTGTCCATGTCTTTCACTATTCTGAAAATACTTTTAGTGCGGTTGGGTGACTTCAAAATCACCTCAGCAAAGTATTCCGCTTTGGCAATAGCAATTTCTTTTTTATACTAAGCTATTCTCTCCTTCCAAATGGCTTTTTCATTCTCTGCATACTGCTTTCGCCATTGTCTCTCTGCCTGTTTGCAGCCCAACTTGTGGTTCCTCAATGTTTCATTGTACCATGGGCAGAGGGTCTTCCCAATAAACTAATGTTCTTGAGAGGGGCAATCTGTTCTAGCTTACTGTTTATATGCCCGCAGAAGGGTGTATAGTTCTCATTTACCTGCTTCCTAGGGTCAAAGCAGTTCTCTAAGTGAAAAACAGGAGACGGTTTTGCGCTCTTCAGTAGTGCATTCTAATCCCTGCCTAGAAAGCTTCTTTACCCCTTGGTAATGGGCCCATTCATCCTGATATTAGTTACTGTGAACTTGACCAGGTGGTGATCAGACCATCCCACCGGAAGGATATTGTCCATTACAATCAACCCTTCCCCCGCAAAGATGAGATCTAATACATGCCCCATCTTATGGGTCGGTTCAGTGACCCATTGCAACAGGTTCAGGTTCGCGCAGGATTGAATATTATTATAGCCTGCGTCCATTTTCCCGTTGATACATAAATTAAAATCTACCAGAATTAACAGTCTGGTAATGGTGAGTGCCCTATTACTGAACACATCAACCAGCTGATGGTGTACGCTGACTGCCCCTGGGGGTCTATAGCAGACCATTCCAGACAATACATGACCTGCATCGTCTTCTATAGAAAAGTCCAGTATTTCCATGCATACCACCTCATCTATATCCGTTGGTGTAATATCCCAGGATTCCTTATAAATAATCCCAACCCCTCCACCTCTACCACTGGACCAAGGTTTATGAAAAACTTTGTTTCCCGATGGGCATGTCAAACCCAGCTCCATATCAGTCCCAGCATCCGTCCATGTCTCGGTCATAAACAAAGCGTACAAATTGTGCGATTCTAACAGGATTTGGATCTCAATGGAATGCTTTGGAAGTAACCTCACATTGAGTAGGCCACAATTCAGTCAGAGTCTAGCCCTGATGTCCTCTCCAATGTGAATTTACCATTGGTATTGTTCAACCTGCCTTGAAAAGTATCATTTACACTTAACTGTACCAGGCTTGCTTGGTTTTAGTAAAAAAATATAATTAAATAATATTTTTTATACAAACAAATTGGTCTGAGTTCAGTCTTTGAGAGTGCGACATCATTTGCTGCCTGAGTGTGTACAACAAATGCTTAACAATGCCCTCTGATAAAGCCTTACTGCTTGCCCACACTACCACAAACAGAGAGTGAGGTGCTATCTATTTTTACCTTTGGGGTTCCACTGGACTCTGTGCACACTATACCTCATTTAGGTATAGTATATACAGGGCCAGCGTCCTACAGTTATCTGACATTGCGACCTTCCTACAACTCTGCAGAAAAAACCTAGCAACCATTAAAAGAAACTAGCCACAGAATGGAGCACCTCAGCATTGCCGCTGAAATATTTTCTCTATAATAGTGCCTGCTATTTTTATACACATCAAATGCAGCCCAAGGCTCTTAAATACAAACAAAGTTGTTAAGCATACGGTAAACAAATTTGCATATACACCATTTCACAACCCCTACAAAAAGCTCCTTCAGAAACTCAGAAAGTCATTGATCATTCTGAAATTTACGCAATAACTGAATAAAACATAATAAACAAATCCCTTCAATTTATGTTAACATGAAGGTGAGAGAACACTAAAGAAATCTTACTCAAATGTAAACCACGATTAACGCCATAATGGCACTTAAAATGCTAAAGTAAAGTTCAAATTAATGTGAAACCGAGGTGGCCACGAGGTGGCCATTACAAGATTGGAGACTCATGATTGGCAGAAAACAGCATACAACAGTGGGGAGCCTCAACTCTGCAGCAACAGGATTTAAAAAGCATCCCTCAAACTAGTACAGAGAGCAAACCACTGGTATCACTCCTTGACCTCCTCCAAGTTTGAGATAATGAGATCCACTATTCAGGAAACTGTCTTTTTCTAAACATCACTTGCATGCCCAGTAAGGTAGGATTTGAAAGAAAAGGAAGCAATGAACAAGTGAGATACCTTCAGTAACACTCTTTCTGGTAAAGACTATCTAGCTGCATATTCCTCACCCTTAGTACATTTCCCATGCATCAGACTGGTTCTGGAAACTTTTCCATAGAACCTGTGCATGCTGGAAGGTGGCACCTTGCTGCACCGCACTGAAGCCATTCTGCTCGGGAAATCTCATGCAGGGCCTATATAAGCAAATCCTGTGCACTAAAGGTCAGTTGCTTTTGAGGCTGTGTGTGCCCCCAGATGCAGAGCCACAAAAGCAAATTGACGTGACCAATGTGTAGATTCCTAGACTTGGGATCCTATTAATGGATAGATTCCAAACAAAGAACGGAAAGGATGGGATGATTGGTGAGGAATCTGCAGCTAGTTAGAGTCTCTATCGGAAACAGCATTACTGAAGGTAAGTAACTTGTTCTTCTGATAGAGACTTCTAGCTGCAGATTCCTCCCCCTTGAGAATAGATATCATAGCAGTAACCAAATGCAGCAGGGGTGTGGATTGACTCAAACCAATGAGTACTGCAGAACTAAGCTGCCAAAGTGGCCTTCCTGGCAGACTTGGCTGTCCAGGCAATAGTGCTCAGAGAACCTATGGAGTGACGCCCAGGCAGCCATCTGGCAGATGTCTAGGACAGGGACTTTGGGCTTTAACACATTGTTAGCAACTCTGTCCCTGGTGGATTGGGCATGCAGTTCTTCTGGAAGCTCCTACTTCATCAGTGCTTAACAGAGCTTAATACAGAGCGCACTCCAGTGTGAGATTGTACGCTTCAGCAAAGCTTTGCCTTTTTTTCACTCCAGAAAAACTCACAAAGAGCTGATCTTCCACCAGGTGGCCTTTGGTGCGATCGATGTACAAGCTGAGTACTCTCTTGGGATCCAAGTGATGGAACCTCTCATCCTCCTTAGAGGGGTGAGGTGGAGCATAGAAAATGTCAAGGTGATGATTTGACCAACGTGGAATGGCGTCACAACGTTTGGGAGAAAGAATGCCTTAGTACGCAGAAGCAGCTTGTCGTGTAGGTGGTGTGAGGAGGATGAAACACAGAACCTGAAGCTCACTCACATGCCATGCTGAGGTGATGGCAATGAGAAACAGTGTTGATGGTGAGGCGCTGTAGGGGACAACGGTGGAATGGCTCAAATGGCGTACACATCAGATAAGTAAGGAGGAGGTTGAGGTTCCATTGGGACATCACAATAGGAGAAGGCAGAAATATTTTTTGCAGTATTTTCAAAATACCCATCACAATGGGTGATTTAAACAAAGAGGCTGATCTGGCAACCATGAGAAGGCAGAAAACTAACCTTTAACTGTGCCCAAAGCAATGCCTTGCCGGGTGCGAGACAGATCAAATGGCAAGACAACTGACAGTTGACCTGTAGGGGGTCAATCTGGTGAGTGCTGCACCATACCACATATTTTTCCGAACGACAGGTGTATACAGTTTTCGTTGAGGCACGTCTAGCTGCTAAGATGACATCAGCTGCCTATGGAGGAGAGTTGAATGTGTTCAGCTGAACCCTCTCAATCTCCATGCATGAAGGTGGAGGTTGCCAAGTCTGAGGTGGAGAACTAGACCATGCAGCTGCAACAGGAGTTTCAGGCGGGGCAGCCTGAACAGAGGACAGGTGCTCAAGCCCAAGAGGTCTGGATAACATTCTCTCAGTGTCCAGTCTGGAGCCCTAAGGATGACTTGATCCCCGGGCTATCCAAATATTCTTGAGAACTCAGGAAAGCAGTGGTTTAGGCAGAAAGGCATACAGGAGTCCCAAATGTCACTTGAGTCTGAACACGTTTCTGAGTGAGACGCCTTGTTAACTCCAACGTGCAGAAGTGCTGACACAGCGCATTTTTAACAGTGGAGACCAGATTGGGACAGGGTTCTCCCCATACGTGGAAACGACCTTATGCCACCTCTGGATGAAGCTGCCATTCGTGATCGTGATAGGTGCAGACGGCTGGGTTCCGAGATCCCAACCAGTCTGGTTTGTTGCAGTACCACATGGAGGTGTGGTTGTCTGTGAGCACCTGTACCAGCCTCCCTTTGATGGATTTGAAGAAAGGCTTTCAGGGCTAAGCTGATAGTCCTTCGCTCCAGAATGCTGATATGGGGCTGGGACTCCGCCAGAGACCAGAGGCCTCTGATTGTTACCTCTCACAAATGCTGCCCCAACGCAGAAGGGATGCATTGGCCACCAGTGTCAGCTCTGGGAGCTGACCCAATCAAGGTCCATTAGCCACCACTGCAGATCTTTTGCAGTCTCCTCCGAAATCTGGAAGTAGTCGAGAGGTCTCCTTGACGTTAGGCCCACTGGGACTTCAGAACCAACTGCAAAGCCCACATATGCCACCTAGTGTGCTCGACCAGCATGATACAGGAGGCCATCAGTTCCAACAGCCTCAGAGTCGATCTTGGTGAAATCCAGACCAAGGATGAAAGATTGGGATCATAGCCTGAATGCCCTTGACTTTTTTTTCTGGGGGAAAGGCAGAAAACTGAACCATGTTCAGAATGGCTTCCATGAAGGGGAGCGTCTGAGAAGGAGTCAGGTGTGACTTTGGCATGTTTACTGTGAACCTCAAGATAGATTTTACGTAGTCTGGAGGTGGTTGACAACAGCCTGGGGCGAGTCCGCTTTCAACAGCCAGTTGTTGAGGGAAGTGAAGACTGGCACTACGACCTCCAAAAGGTATGATGACACCACCACCACTTTCATAAACCTTTGAAGAGTGTTAGTGAGTCCAAAGGGGAGCACATAGATTTGGAAATGCTCCTCTCCCACCACGAACCGCAGGTAGAAAGGATGGGCCGGCTATATGGGAATATGTAAATAGGCATCCTACAGGTCCATCACTACTATCCAGTCACTAGGGTCTAAGGATAACAAGACATGAGCCACCGTGAGCATTTTGAATGTCTCCTTTTGGAGGACGAGATTGAGAAGGCACACATCAAAAATGTGTTGAAGACTTCTTGGGGACCAGAAAGTAGCGGGAACAACAACCACGCACAGCTTCTGACGCTGTCATCCTCTCTATAACTCCTTTGGTCACAAGGGCTAGCACTTCCTGCCACAAACTGGAGAGATGGTCCTCCGTCAGTCCCTAGGTAGACAGTGGAATGTGCGGAGCGGACAAAAGGAAGGATAAGGAGTAACACCTGTGGACAATCTGAAGGACTCAACTGTCCGATGTGATCACTTGCCAACCCAGATAGAGTCAGTAGGTTCTGCCTCCTACCGGTTGGCTGTGACCCGGCAAGGGTACACTAAAGAGGTTGAGCAGGGCAGGTAAGGCTGTGAGCGGGGGGCATTAGTGAGGGGTGGTAGACTAAGCAGCATCATGACCTTGGCCTCAGGGTGGTGGGCACCACGGCCTCTTCAGCAAAATTGCTGGGTTTCCTGCTGGGGTGGGATAGGGGAACAGTGGAGTTGCTGCTGGCGAGGCTGGATAGAAAGGCAATAAGTGAGCAATATCCCTAATATCCTTAAAGTGCTCGAGGGCATTGTCCGGTTTGTCCACAAACAAGCAAATCACATTGAACAGCATGCCCATCGGCGATGACTGTAAGTTGCTCAAAAACCTAATGGATCGAAGCCACGCATGGCGGTGAATGACGACACTTTTGCCTATCGCCCATCCACCAGTCATGGTGTTCAAGCTACAATGAAACGTGAACTTAGCCACATAACGACTGCATTGAATTGCCTGAGACAGAATGGGGTAAAGGCCTTCCAGAACAGTGGGGTGACTTGTGCCACCAATTCTTAAAGGGTGTGAGTGTAAGCCCAAATTAAACAGGAGGAATTCATTGAATGGGGGCGTTTGATGGGGCAAGCTAAGGAGAATAAGCTCTTTTCAGAATGTCTCCACTCTTTTGGATTCCCCGTCAGGGGGGATGGTTGTGAAATTGTTGGGTTCAGTACGGCTAGTGGAAGCTTGCACCACTAGAATTTCCGGAGAGAGGTGTGATGGGACGAAAATGCCAGGCCACACAGAGCAGGAAGGTGGTAACTGGGAATCTGATGGTTCAAAGGCGGGCTGGTCCATGGCTTAGCCCACACCCCTAGGAGGGTATCTGTCAAAGCCTCATTAAATGGACGAAGAGGTTCAGAAGCAGTTTGGCCTTGCTGCAGGGCTTTGGTCAGTTCATTTGTTTTCACCACCAGGGAGGGGAGGTGGAGGTAGAGCACCTCTGCCATCCTACTCATAACCATGGCATAGGAGGCCATTCTTCTGTAGTTGGTCCTGGAGAAGAGAAAAGGGCTGGTTCTGGGGTGGTATCCAGCCCACTCGCGTCTTACAAGTCCGCAAACCAATTTGTATGCATAGGGCTAAGGGAACACATCACACTGGTCACCATCATGGTCTGAATCAGTTCAAAAGAGGGTTTGGAGAGAATGTTGTCTGCCTTGAGGTAAAGCAAACACTGCGACCTTGGTTGGATTCAATCGAGATGTCAGTCAAAGATAGACCGGCGTTGAGTTGGCGTCAGAAAGGCCGATGGGAGCCACCAATTTGGGTGGTGAAGTCAGCATCAGCGTTGACATACCTGGGCCTGGATAGTGGCCGCCTTCATTACTGAAGCAAAGGGCAAAAGTGGCTCAGAGGGTCCTGTTTGGCACTAGGGCAAACTTGCTGGCGGTAATCCAGGAGGAGGGCCTTTACGCTATGTGGGGCCCGAAGGCGCACCAGACGGAGTCGGCAAGAATGCAGAGAACATGAGCATATCTGCACACAAATCTTTGATCTGGCACAATGTGACTGAAGGTCGCAGAAAATTTGGGTTTGCGCCGCTACCAGTGCAGAATTGGCTCTGAAGTCTGCCCACTTCAGAAGCAGGAATGGAACCATTGGTGCACTTTGTCAGGAGAGTGGGAATGACGAGGAGGAGCGGAAGAAACAAGTTACTTACCTGTAACTATAGTTCTCAAGTATTGGAATCTTTCATAGATTCACATGCTTGAATCATTCCCCATCGTCGAGATTGGAGTCCCCGGTATTATCAAAATAATTGTCCTATTAGACATAGCACATGAGGCTCTAGGCCTTAAAATCTTTTATAACATATCCCTGTTCTTTAGTAAAAAAGGATCAAACTCAAAACTTTACCAATCAGAAGAGACCACCCTATAGAATCTTCCTGAGAGAAGATCGAGACCCTCAGATTTCCCAAGCACAAATACGCATAAATAGAAAAAACTGAGATAAGCAAGTAAGCCTTCTCCAGGGGAGGCGGGCGGGTCGCATGTGAATCTATGATAGATTCCAATACTGGAGAACTATAGTTACAGATAAGTAACTTGTTTCTTACTCGAGTATTGGAACTTTCATAGATTCACATGCTTAAATCACAATAGCTAGCACATTTTCATGCCATGTAACACTACTAGAAAGGCATGCATGAAAGCATTATCCGTATACATCAATATACTCATATAAATGCATAAGCAAAACTATCCAAAGTAAACATTTTTACCAGAAACCTTTGAAAATGTGAGACAGAAAAGGACGAAGGCTCACCTTATTGAAAGAGATGTCTGAGAACTGCTTGTCCTACTGCCGCATCTCGCTTATTCCCAGCATCCAAGCAGTAGTGCCTGGTGAATGTGGGCGGCGTCCTCCAAGTTGCTGCTCTCCAAATGTCAGGCAGAGATATACCTGCAAGCAGTGCTGTAGATGTGAATATCGCTCTTGTAGAGTGGGCACGAACTCTTGACGTCAGAGGATGGCCCGCTTGTTGATGACAGAATACAATTGCACTTGAAATCCATCTGGAAATGCTCTGTTTAGTGATAGGGAAACCTTTCTTAAGTGCACTGTACCCAAGAAGGAGTGGATTTGACTTGCAAAATGACTTTGTCCTGTTTAAGTAAAATTTAAGGCATCTTTTAACATCTAGGGAGTGCAGAACACGCTCCGCTGCAGTGTGCAGATTTGCGAAGAATGATTTCAGAACAATTGGTTTGTTAAGGTGGAAATCCGAAAGAACTTTGGGGATGAATTTAGGGTTTTTTCATAGAATTACTTTGTCTTGTTTAAATAGTAAGAAAGTTTCTTGAGTAGTAAAAGCCTGAAGTTCTCCAACCCTTCTCGCTGATGTGAGAGCTAGGAGAAGAGCTACTTTCCAGGATAGGAACTTCATGTTCGTCTTGTGAATAGGTTCAAACGGATGTGTCATAAGTTGACTGAGCACCGTATTCAGTTGCCATGCAGGAGGAGGTGCCCTTACTGAAGGGAAAATTCTAAACAGCCCCTTGAAAAACTGTTTTACTAGCCTGCAGGACCATAGAAAAGGAGCCTTAGCTAATCTGTGGAAACTGGAAATGACAGCTAAATTAACTTTAATTGACGCATGGGCCAAACCTGAGCGAGCCAAGAGAAGTAGATAAGGTAAAACGTCCTCAGGAGGTGAATTGAGAGGATTGACTTTAGAGGATGTACACCACAAGCAAAATCTCTTCCATTTAAGCGAGTAAGTCCTATTAGGGTTGTCTGCTCTTGATTTAGCCAGCACCTGTCCGCACTCCTGTAGGATCTTTAGGTGTTGAAATTCTCGAAACTCAGGAGCCAGGCTGACAATTTCAGAAAACTGGGGTTCGGGTGGCATACTTGTCCCTGGTTCATTGGCAAGAGAGACGGAAATGGTCTGAGATGGATCGGAGACTTGGCTGAAAGTAGGTGAAGTTCTGTGTACCAGTGCTGGCGAGGCCAGATTGGAGCTATCAGAATGATCTTGCAGGGTCCTGTCTTTATCTTTTTTTAACACTCGCAGAAGGAGAGGAATGGGGGGAAAGGGGTAAGCAAATATGCCGGACCAAGCCATTGAAAAAGCATTCCCCCATGAACCCGGATGGTGACGCCAACTTGCGAAGTACCAGCATTTCGAGTTCTCTGGAGATGCGAACAGATCTATGTTTGGCTTTCCCCACTGGTAGAAAATGTTGTCTAGAGTGTGCTGGTCCCGTTAACACTCGTGGCAAGCAGTCTTTAGTCTGCTCAACGTGTCCGCTATGACATTTTGTTTCCCTGGGACGTACTCCGTTGATACATGCATTTTGTGATAAATCGTCCATCGCCATATAAGTTGGGCTTCCTGAGAGAGCGGGAGAGATCTTGTTCCTCCCTATTTGTTGAGGTAGTGCATTGTCGTGGTGTTGTCTGTCCTGACAAGCACTGATGTGTTTTATATTTTTGGCAAAAATGCTTGGAGTGCTAGGTAAACTGCTCTTAGCTCGAGAAGATTGATATGAAAATAGATACATCCGCTGTAATCATGAGACGAACAGCCAGCAATAGGAACAGCAGACCCTGCGATAATTGGTGAGGGTGCATCCACCAGTCCAAGGCCGCTATCATGTGAGGAATGATTCAGATCAGGTCGTCGAATGACCGCTCTATCTGCACCCATTGTTCATTTAAAGCTTAAAGAGGATGCATTTGGAAACGACAATGAGGTATGAGGGGGATACAAGAAGACATCATTCCTAGGAGAGATTTGAAAAGGCGTACGGAAATGGACTTTCTTTTTTGGCCCCTCTTTGCCAGGACATTAACCTTTGTTGACTCTCCAGAGTAGGGACAAGCCTTGTTTTCTATGGTGTCCAGGATAGCTCCTAGAAATACAAGTCAACTGGATGGTTGCAGTCGATTTTTCTACATTTAAAGTGAGGCCCAAGTTCTTGAAGAGTTGGAGACAGGCCTTGGTGGACGCTTTCGCTGTTTCGTACGTGGGGCCTTTGAGAAGCCAGTCGTCTAGGTATGGGAAAATGTGATGATGTTGCGGTCTTAGAAATGCTGCAACTGGTGCTAAACATGTCGTGAAAATGCAGGGAGCGGATTTTAGTCCGAAAGGTAAGACGTGAAATTGGAAGTGACTGTCCGCCACCGTGAATCGTAGAAACTTCTTATGCTTTCGGCGTATGGGTATATGAAAATATGCGTCCTGAAGATCCAGCTACGCCATGTAATCATTTGTGTTGAGGAGTTGAAACACATCTTGAATAGAGATCATACGGAACAATTGTTTTTTGAAGAATTTGTTTAGGTTCCGCAAATCTAAGATCGGTCTCCAGTTTTTTAGCTTCTTTCGTATTAAGAAGAACCCGGAGTAGAAACCCTTCCCTATCTGATTGAGGGGAACTGGTTCTATTGCTTCTTTCTGCAACATGTTGGTAACTTCCATTTTTATGAGCTGCAGTTGTTTTCGGAAGCGGGCAGAGGAGGAGTTGTTGGAGGGATATCTATAAATTCCAAGGAATGGTCGAATTGGATTATGTTTAGGACCCAGTGGTCTGAAGTTATACCCCCCCCCCCCTTCCAAATGCTATAAATAACAGGATATTTTGCCGCCCACCGGGGATGGAATTGGAGGGATAGAGACCGACAGCTGGGAGAGGTCATTGGCGTCGACCGGTCTCCTCACCGTGCCGTCCTGATTTTCTCCTAAAAGAAGCCTTGTTGTAAGCTGTCACAGGTGGCTGGCGGCTAGTATACTGGGGTCTGTATTGTTGAGCGGTAGCAGGATATGCTGAATAGCTAGGTTGTTGGTATCCTGATTTGTAAGATTGGTAACCTCTTCCTCGTGAGCCACAAAAAGGAGTTTTTTTTATATTGTAAAGTCCCCAAAGACTTAGCTGTGTCTTTTTTGATAGCTTGTAAGGCTTTGTCAAAGTGGCTGCCAAATAATTCTTCACCATTGTAAGGAAGGTCAAGAATCTTTGTCTGTACCTCAGGCCTGAATGTGGTGGCTTTGAGCCAGCCTTGACGCCTCAAGACAGCGGCTCCCACTAGCTGCCTGAAACCAGTGGACGCTACATCCATAGAGCAGTCTATCACTTCAGCAGCAGTCCGTTCGCCCTCAAAAAGAATTCTCTAAGCTTCCTCCTTGTCATATGATGGAAGTTTGTCCAAGAAAGGTGTCAAGTCCGACCACATCTGCCTATTATAACGGCCCAGTAGAGCCATAGTATTCGCTGCCCGTACTGTCTGAGCTGACATTGATGTAAAACGCTTCCCGATGTTGTCAAGCTTTCTTCCTTCTTTATCAGGAGGAGCAGTCAGGGGAGCTGAAGGATTCTTTAAGCGTTGCTGCGCTGGTTGCGAGATAACAGAATCTGCTTTTGGATGACCTATTAAGAGAACTGGAGCATCATCTGGAGCCTTATATTTTTTGTCCAGTCTCAGCAACACAGGGGGAAATCTTGCTTGATTCTGCATTATTCTCAGCCCCTCCTTCCATATGTAATCAATGATGGATATGGATCTTATTGACTTCTTATAAGGCTCTTCAAAGTCATACAGAAAATAGTCCTGATGATGCATAGGCATCAGTAAATCAAAGAACTTAGCTGCTCTATCCAGAAGGTTGTGGAATCCCCAATATCTTCCGGAGGTGAATCTACTTGTGGGGGAGATGGAGATGACGGAGTGGGAATGATGTAGGAATCTCATTCATCTTGTTGAATCTCTCCTTCTTCTTTCTCTACTTCTTCATCAGAGGATGTCAACTGATGGACAGGAGCAACTTGAGTAGGAGGCTGAAACCTAGGAGACTGTTGGAGAAGAGGGGAGCGAACCTGTATTTGTGGAAAAATAGGTGGAGAAGGGGGAGGAAGCGGAGCCTGTTTGATGCTCTGCTCTGAAGGAAATCTCCTCTTATAGTCCGCCAGCATAAATTTCAGGTCTGTCATAAAACTTGAAGGGAGGTACATCATCTCCGGTTGGTGATATTGCTGTTGTGGATGGCAATATTGATGTCCATAACCATCATCTTCATCAGAATCCTCCTGATATTTGATATGAAGGTCAGATGGGCTCAAGGCTCCCCCAAAGAGACTATCATCCTCAGAGCACTTCTCCTCATCATCTTCTTCTAATAACTGAGATGGCAAAAGAGCCTGCACCTGACTAGGTGCGGTTACAACTGGTGTTAATTGTATTTTTGAAATTTTATGTTTTTCCCTCCTCGTCGACGGCATCGTTAACAAGCCCGTCGACGTTTGTATCATCGTCAGAATCACCTTCATCAACGAATGCTGCTTTTCTAGGTCCGCCAACGGACTTGTCGTCATCGACGGCACACTGCTGGAGACAGGGATTTTCATTGACGGTAACACCGATGATACTTCCGCTGTCAACATGGGTTCTCTCATGGACGCAGTCGTCAACGAGGTCTCCATTGACGGAATCGTCGATGTGAGCTGTGTCGGCGATGGGTGGGTCATCATCGGAAGTTGACCCCTCGACAACAATGAAGACTTCGAAGACACGATTTACTTTGTCGACGATAAAGGTACATTACCCATTAACGATGTTGTCCTCGACGAGGACATCGACGCCGCAGATACAGTCATGGTGTTGACTAAAGACACTGTCGTTGTTACCAGAATCACCTCAGGAGAGGATTTTTTCGTCAACTGGTTTCGTGGATGCCCAACCGCAGAGCTGAAGTAGGTTTTTTGAAGGTATGCTTCAGTTTCATAAGTGGTGTTGGAGGTTCTGAAGCTGTCTTTTTGATATTTAAAGCCTTCCTTTCTTCATGGGAAGCTTTGCTGGCAGATCCAGTCCATTTCTGAGTGGACTCAACAGACTTTTTTGACGCTTTTTTAGTTTGCTGTGACGATGAGCCGGCAGGGTCATCTAAAGGTAGTTTCTGAGGCATTCTTGAGGAAGACATAGAAGATGTATCATTCTCCTCATCAGAGACCACAGTGTCCCTGTTTTTAAGCCTCTGAAGCCACACGAGTAGCCTTCCATCTTGGTCTTTAAGAGTCTTTGTAGAAAAGGTGCGACATACCTTGCCCTGCTTTGGTTTGTGGTCAGGGTACAAGCAGTATAAGTAGTCCTTGTGCTTATCATCAATATGCAGCCTTTTCTTCCTGCTAGTTCCACAGGCTCTGAATAAACCTTTTTTAGGTGTCTCTGACAGGGTGGACGTCAGTTTAAATCACCTTAAAACAATCCACTGAGTTAGTAGTAAGTTGAAGGGGTGAAAAAACACTCCAAATCTTGAAAAATAGATGAAAACTGAGCAGAGCTCAGGGGAGACTCATTTTGCACGACGTGCAGTAGAAAATCTGAGGTACTGAACCTTCTCTCCGGAAGGTTCTACATGGTGGTCTCTTCAGTTTTAAGTTTGGTCCTTTTTTACTAAAGGACAGAGATATGTTATAAAAGATTTTAAGGCCTAGAGCTGTATGTGCTATGTCGAATAGGACAATTATTTTAATAATACCTGGGACTCCCATCTCGATGACTGGGAATGATGCAAGCATGTGAATCTATGAAAGTTCCAATACTGGAGTAACCCCACTTCGATTTACTATGTGTCATGTGCTTACTTGAAGATTTGGAGCGTGATGAAGACCAGCCTCTAGAGCGTCTGTTGGCTGTGTAAACTGGAGCAGGTACAAATTTGCCTCCTGGACTTGGAGCGGTCCGGACACTGAGTCTTCTTGTGATTGGAGACAAAGTTTTGCCAGAGCTCCCTGATGACTTTCTTGTTCATCGACACTCAGTCTCTCGCAGGTCTTGGGGTCATGGTCGACCCCAGGAACCACAGGCACACCAGGTGGGGATCCGTCACAGGCATCTGTTTGCGGCAGTCATTACAGGGTTTAGAAGGGCTGAAATCCCATGGACACTGGATACATTTTCAAAGACAATGACTGGAAATGCAAGCTGAGCCTACATGCAGGATGCACTGTTCCTAGGAGAAAATATTCTCACCAAAGTAAACATATAATAAACTGCTAATAAGTCAAAAAATATATACCTGGATATTGCCAACATAAATTTTATTTTTCACAGTGATTATTCAGTAATAATCCTGCCTTTTCAACTCATCTTGTTGATCATACAATGTTATATTTACATAAATCTATATGGTTGATAACAATAGCAAAATACAAATATATGTGTGACTTAATGAGCCACTATAATTCAAGTTAATCCATATGAAGAAATAACATTAAATGTAGTTTCTAGTTGTCGCCCGATGCATTTCGGGAAGCCCTGTTCCCTTCTTCAGGGGCGAGTACCTAGAGCAAATATAATACAGAGAAATGTATGTGTCAAAAAAATTCAACTGCAGATAAATAAACAATGTACACAGGGAGGAAAAAAGAAATCGCTTTCAAAATTTGTCATTAAAAAGACATTCAATCGTTGAAGCATATCAACTGTGTTAATCAGAAGAATCATTGTGCATATCCCATAGTGTGAATCAGTAAAAACATTCATCTTATGTTGTAGTGCTGCCCATCTAATGGTAGAACAGAATGATAGTCAGCCAACGTGAATATACATAAGCAGAAAACACCGCTCATTATTCTAGAACAATAACATGTAAAAACATCTAAGTATATGTGCGTGGTCTGTGGGTAAACTTAAAAAACCGAGCAAATTCCATGTAAGTTAGGCCAGTATATATCATAACCTGCAGTAAAGGTCACAAGGACTGAATAACCATCAGTGCGTTTATGCTAGCTCCAATACACACGATCGGGAGAATGGGAGAGAAATGAACCTACCCGCTGGGGGGTGGTGGATAATCCGCTCTCTGGGTCTTTCCTGGTCTATGTCACGTTAAAACACTGTGGAGACATGAGGTAAATGGACACCGAATAAGCTAACGTTATTCCTAAAGACGGAGATGTTTTAAGGATTATCTCAATATATTAAATAGAAATAGCTGTGTTATAGTCAGCATGAGCCAAAAAACGTGCGCATGGGAAGCATTTACAAAAGTGCGAAAAAATCGGCTCTAGGAAATGACCTGATGGTGATAGGACAAGCATGTCCCCTACGATAAAATTAAAAGTAACACTGACAATATACAAATAAAAAAATAAGAAGAGTACCTGGAGTTTTGGATAACTATAAGCAGATCCAGTAAATTGTGCTTTACACCGGACCGTTCTGTGAAATGCGTAGAAAGCTCTTCTCATTATGTAGAAGGAATCTACAGGGAAATGCAAAACAGGGCTAGAGGCTATGTCTAATGCACTGTGACTGTTAAGGCATGAGCGCTACAACGAGTCTTACCGGTTCTGTCATGAACTCGGAATTATCATCGTGAGATTTAAGGTAGACTCCTATAAAAGAAAATACATAACGGAACAATGCTTAGTCAAACGGTAACCCGCTGAGGGGAAAATGAAGAATGCGAGCGCTGCACTAGGTCTTACCGAAAAGCTGGAGAACGCGACGACACACGCGACGGTGGAATCCTGATGCGGAAATTAACGGAGGGATACCATACAGGATCTTAAATAGTTCCTAGGTGAAACACGTGTGAGACTAACAGGACTTTGGGAAATGAAGTGCTAAGACTAACGTGGTATCGTGAATAGACTAAAGAGACAGGGGCATATACAAAGAAATACAACTCATGATGAAATGACCCTCTTTAAATAAGATAGATAACCAAAATATGGAGATGTAATAAAACTTACAGGCACAATAAAAAACCACATTAATGAGATGTCGGTTTACAAAACTGAACAGTGCTGTGCAAAATAAATAATAATAGCCTCAGTTTAGGGACAACTGCGTAATTAATCACAAAAAAAGACCACAGTCTCAAATACCGATGTGTGTTGTCCTGACTTCAGTGATGTGAAATGTCCCTCTACATGCGTAGTTACATTCTATTTATGTGGCGAGTGTTAGCTGGTTTCTATCAATTGAGAAACTAGATACACAAATCAATTATAAACATATAACATGGTAAATGCATAATAATGTGGTAACATCGCCATATCGAGATTCCAAAACACCTGAAGGAATGCAATTAATGAAAACATCAAGCAACATGAATAACACCATAAATATGGTGCTCATAACCGAAGAAAGCGAACTATGCATGAACATAACTGGGGACAGTGTATTCTGTGAGATGAATGTTGGAATTCAATATGCCAATGAGTTTGCAACACGAACTTGAAATGCTCAACGGATACTAATTATGTTATTCATGTTGCTTGATGTTTTCATTAATTGCATTCCTTCAGGTGTTTTGGAATCTCGATATGGCGATGTTACCACATTATTATGCATTTACCATGTTATATGTTTATAATTGATTTGTGTATCTAGTTTCTCAATTGATAGAAACCAGCTAACACTCGCCACATAAATAGAATGTAACTACGCATGTAGAGGGACATTTCACATCACTGAAGTCAGGACAACACACATCGGTATTTGAGACTGTGGTCTTTTTTTGTGATTAATTACGCAGTTGTCCCTAAACTGAGGCTATTATTATTTATTTTGCACAGCACTGTTCAGTTTTGTAAACCGACATCTCATTAATGTGGTTTTTTATTGTGCCTGTAAGTTTTATTACATCTTCACATTTATTTTGCACAGCACTGTTCAGTTTTGTAAACCGACATCTCATTAATGTGGTTTTTTATTGTGCCTGTAAGTTTTATTACATCTCCATATTTTGGTTATCTATCTTATTTAAAGAGGGTCATTTCATCATGAGTTGTATTTCTTTGTATATGCCCCTGTCTCTTTAGTCTATTCACGATACCACGTTAGTCTTAGCACTTCATTTCCCAAAGTCCTGTTAGTCTCACACGTGTTTCACCTAGGAACTATTTAAGATCCTGTATGGTATCCCTCCGCTAATTTCCGCATCAGGATTCCACCGTCGCGTGTGTCGTCGCGTTCTCCAGCTTTTCGGTAAGACCTAGTGCAGCGCTCGCATTCTTCATTTTCCCCTCAGCGGGTTACCGTTTGACTAAGCATTGTTCCGTTATGTATTTTCTTTTATAGGAGTCTACCTTAAATCTCACGATGATAATTCCGAGTTCATGACAGAACCGGTAAGACTCGTTGTAGCGCTCATGCCTTAACAGTCACAGTGCATTAGACATAGCCTCTAGCCCTGTTTTGCATTTCCCTGTAGATTCCTTCTACATAATGAGAAGAGCTTTCTACGCATTTCACAGAACGGTCCGGTGTAAAGCACAATTTACTGGATCTGCTTATAGTTATCCAAAACTCCAGGTACTCTTCTTATTTTTTTATTTGTATATTGTCAGTGTTACTTTTAATTTTATCGTAGGGGACATGCTTGTCCTATCACCATCAGGTCATTTCCTAGAGCCGATTTTTTTGCACTTTTGTAAATGCTTCCCATGCGCACGTTTTTTGGCTCATGCTGACTATAACACAGCTATTTCTATTTAATATATTGAGATAATCCTTAAAACATCTCCGTCTTTAGGAATAACGTTAGCTTATTCGGTGTCTATTTACCTCATGTCTCCACAGTGTTTTAACGTGACATAGACCAGGAAAGACCCAGAGAGCGGATTATCCACCACCCCCCAGCGGGTAGGTTCATTTCTCTCCCATTCTCCCGATCGTGTGTATTGGAGCTAGCATAAACGCACTGATGGTTATTCAGTCCTTGTGACCTTTACTGCAGGTTATGATATATACTGGCCTAACTTACATGGAATTTGCTCGGTTTTTTAAGTTTACCCACAGACCACGCACATATACTTAGATGTTTTTACATGTTATTGTTCTAGAATAATGAGCGGTGTTTTCTGCTTATGTATATTCACGTTGGCTGACTATCATTCTGTTCTACCATTAGATGGGCAGCACTACAACATAAGATGAATGTTTTTACTGATTCACACTATGGGATATGCACAATGATTCTTCTGATTAACACAGTTGATATGCTTCAACGATTGAATGTCTTTTTAATGACAAATTTTGAAAGCGATTTCTTTTTTCCTCCCTGTGTACATTGTTTATTTATCTGCAGTTGAATTTTTTTGACACATACATTTCTCTGTATTATATTTGCTCTAGGTACTCGCCCCTGAAGAAGGGAACAGGGCTTCCCGAAATGCATCGGGCGACAACTAGAAACTACATTTAATGTTATTTCTTCATATGGATTAACTTGAATTATAGTGGCTCATTAAGTCACACATATATTTGTATTTTGCTATTGTTATCAACCATATAGATTTATGTAAAGATAACATTGTATGATCAACAAGATGAGTTGAAAAGGCAGGATTATTACTGAATAATCACTGTGAAAAATAAAATTTATGTTGGCAATATCCAGGTATATATTTTTTGACTTATTAGCAGTTTATTATATGTTTACTTTGGTGAGAATATTTTCTCCTAGGAACAGTGCATCCTGCATGTAGGCTCAGCTTGCATTTCCAGTCATTGTTTTGGTACTATGTAGCCAACATAGTCTTGCAGTTTGCACCCTTAGTCTATTTGGTTAAATTGATATAAACTTGAGTGCTCCTCTTTCTCTGTAATACATTTTCAAAGAAAAATTGTGAAAAAAAGATCTCCGAGACAAGCGAAGCCTAGATCCAAATCTGCTGTCACGGAAATAAAGTAACTGATGTCAGTGCACTGGACCGGCACCTAAATAGACCGTTTGCAGAGAGGAATGGCATCAGTGCGGAGCCGCAAGATGTCACCTTACAGCATGCAGATGTACTATGGGAAAGCTTCAGGATCCAGTCCGATGCCTAAGGAATATTCTACAGGTGAAGAATCTGTGGCTAGAAGTCTCTAACAGAAACAGAAATGTCTTTGTTTATTGTCATGGACACATTCTGCCTATTTCTATAAGAACATGCAAGTAGATCGTTAAATGAGCTGTGTTAGATCTGGGGGGGTCTCTAGTTGGCAGAGATAGGCAGCAATGTCTAAATAGGGACCCTTGCTTCTAGTCAGGGCTAAGGGGGGTACACTCTTTAGATAACCCCTGCTCACCCCCTTGGTAGCCTGGCACGAGCAGACAGGATTATCAAAGGCAATGTGTAAAGTATATGTACCAACACTCACAGTAACACTGTGAAAACACCACAAATGGACTCCACACCAGTTTAGAAAAATAAAGTATCTTTATCTAAACTACACAAGACCAAAACGACAAAAATCCAACATACACAGTTCAAGAATATGATTTTAAGAGTTCCAGGGTTTGCACCACAATAATCCACGGTTGCGTCACGTTTAGCCCAAAGTACCTGTAGATGCGATAAAAGTTCCAAGTGGAAGCTGCAGCGTTGAAAAACAAGTGATGCGTCACTCCTGAGACCCTGGGGAGTCGATGCGACAGACCCGCTGCACGCAGTGGGCGTGTTGCGATGAATCCGGTCTGTATGGGGAGGGATGCGATATCTTGTAAAGATTACGGTGCACAGGTTCGGTAGGAAGCGTCTCGCACAGGTACGATGCAACGATCTTTGGAATGGCGATGATCTCTGGTGCGGCGGCGATACGCGGCGCAGCGTCGGTCTTCTCCTCTCGCGGCCCCTTGATGCGATGGCTCTGCGACGATGTTCGCAGCGACGTGATGCGGTCCGCAAGCAAGCGGTGCGGCGATCTCGCCCAGCGATGACAGGCTCTGTGACAATACTCTCAGCGACAGGAAACTTCCCGCATCGGGGTGATGCGTTCCACAAGCGTACGATGCGCCGGTTCTTGCAGTGGCAACAGGCCCTACGATCTCGATCTTCGCAGCAGCGGGAATTTCCTCACAATGTCGGGGATGCACTCCGCAAGCGAGCGATGCGTGAAAATTGCTGATTGTCTTCTTTTCTCCTTGTCCAGCTTCCCAAACAGCAGGCAACAACTTTCAGAGGCCCCACAATTGGATCAAGCACTCTAGGAAGGGCAGAACTCACTCAGCAGAGTTCAGGGGGAAGCTGGGGGTGAAGTCTTTTTGTTCCTGGGACTTCTTAACAGGAGGCCAGCTCTCCTCAGGCCCTTGGAGATCGCTTCAAGCAAGGGGACACAGCACACAGCAAAGTCCTTCCCCTCTCCTTGGCAGCAAAGCAACTGCAGGTCAGCCCACAAGCACACAGCAGGACAGTCCTTCCTCTTCTGTCTTCCAGCTTTCTCCTTGGCAGAGATTCCTTCTTGATTCCAGGATGATCTAATTTTCTGTAGTCTGGGTAGCCCTTTTTATACCAGTCTTTCCTTTGTTCTCTAAAGGCAGAGAGGCCTTGGCTTGGTCAGAACCAGTTCAGGTCAGGTCCTAAGCACTTTGTTTTGCTGTCTTCTCCTCTCCTTTCAGAGAGAGGGGCAGGGTTGTCAGCCACCCAGCAGGAGGTGGAGCCAGCATTGTGGAAGGCAGGCACAGCCCAATTCAGGCCCATGTGCTATCTCCTCCCACCACTCAAGATGTAGATGCAGTCATTCAGCCTAGGGCTGATTTATCCACCCTCCTGGGGGCTCCCCAGTCCCTGTCACTCACAAGCCAGACAGTCAATTCACGGACAGGCCAAGACACACAGAAAGGTTAGACAAGAGAACAGGCACTTTCTAAACGTGCTGTTCTCAAACACAGGATTTAAAAACCATCCTTCCTAAAAGATGTGTTGTTAAATTCTGAGTTCAGGGATACCAAACTTTAATTTTCCATCTTGCTCCTATGGGAAGATATGCAGGTAAACATGATACTCAGCATTCCCCATATAGCCTATGGGCAAGATAGCCCTCTCAGTAGTGAAAAACGAAGATGGGTACATGCTCTACCTTTCATATACACTGCACCCTGCCCAGGGGGTACCTTGGGCCTTCTATAGGGGTGTCCAATGTGTACAGAAAGGAAAGGGTTATGCCTGGCCAGTGTGGACACTGATCAGGGCAGCATGGCAGTTAGCAACTGCACACAGGCACTGCGGTGGCAGGCCTGAGACACAATTTTAGGGCTACTCATGTGGGTGGCACAATCAGTGCTGCAGGCCCACTAGTAGCATTTAAATCACCTGCCCTGTCACACTCAGTGCACTTTACTAGGGACTTCTTGGTAATACAAATATGTCAATCATGGATAACCAATCACACTTACAATTTACTCCGGGAGCACTTGCACTTTGACACTGATCAGCAGTGGCAAAGTGCCCAAAGCATCTAAACCAGCAAAAACGAAATCCAGCACAGCATCAAAAATACAGGAGGTAGAGGCAAAAAGTCAGTGGAAACCACACTAAAGATGCCAGGTCTAACAAGTTGTAAGAAGGTCACAGCTTTAACCCACAAATCCACCAAACTTTATTCTCAATTAATAGTGCTGATACAACACCTCGTCTACTGTAGAGTACCTTCACAGAGAAGACTGATGTCCTCAGGCAGCGTCAGGTTAGCACATCTCAGAGTCGATGAGAACAGACTGGCTGGCTTGCAGAAAGGCACGTACATTGGTGATACTTCCCAGAAGACACTGTCACTCAATAACTCTGCTGAGGTTGGCCTTCAAAGGAAAACACAATAGAAATTAGGTACAGGTAGCATATACTTTCTTAATAAGGCACAATCTGATTGTAACCAATCAAAATGAAGCTGCTGGGCCTGGGTTTAATCTTCTAGAAAATGGTTATTTAACATGTTCACTGGTTAATGGCCTCAGGAATAAATCATTTTGGAACTAGTAAATAACAACCTTAGAACCATGCAGAATTGAGAACACATTTTCTGTAAGGAAAATAAATGTTTTTTCCAAGTAAAAGATTGCCTAAGAATTTACCATAAAGACTTTTCCAAATCCCTTTGTTGGGAGAGCACAGGAATGTTCACCTCATAGTAAACAGACAGGCACCCCTAATCAGAGTGACCCAACTGCATGCAGTATATTTTATTCTGTTTGTGACCCAGTTTACGCACTATTAGAGCAGTCCCACTTTGGCTCTGAGTCTGTGTCTGGTTCTTTTACCTGGAGATGCACACCAAGCATGCCCTCTAAACCAGCAAGATCCATTTGGGATTGCTCTTGGATTTAGATGGCATAAGATAACATTTGAGGTACAGCCTCCTCTGACAATACGAGAGTACAAGTTAAAAATAATTTACCCTTGGGATTCACAAATTCATATATTCATTCACAACACACATTCAGATTTCAAACTGCTGGAGCAACTCCAAAGGTCAGAACTGTAGAGATATAACAAAGTTCATTCTTTACAAAGCATATAATTAAAAAAATTATCAATTGATCACGGTCAATACAACACACTTTAAAAATAGTGCCAAAAGCACAGTCATAAAACAATTAAAAATCTATAGCTCACAAAAAACATAATGGCGGCGAATTTCACACAATGTTACAATGTAATCAGCGGAAGGAGACCTACAACAGGCAACAACAATGTAACCTTACTGCATTAATCTGTTAAGGACTAGGAACATTGCATGAGACAAGAAATCAGTCGCTATGCCACTTGACCTGTTACAGATTTAACTGATGTATTTGCGTCAACGCGTTTCGGCGGAACTAAAAGTTTATTTCCAGCATCTTCAGGACAATTTATAAAGAGATCCTTTCAACATGTCTTCCATAAACATATCTTGGTGTAGTATATTAATAATGGATCCTGATATATTATCTTTGTAGAGTTTTGTTCTGGCAGTATCCCAAATGTCTGTCTAATTCTTACACATCCTTATCCATTAAAGGGTCAGTTGCAGATGGCTGTCTATTTTTATCTAAAAAATATCTTTTCACAGATCTTGTTTTATTCAGCTCGCTTCTGTGGATGGCCTTACCTCACAGGTAGTTGAATTAAAAACCACAGTCTGAGTGATTGTGACGTTACCACTTATGCAGTGGGCCCGGATCTGCCCAATATATATCCAAAACGTAGGGCTATATTGCTCCTCACGTCCAAGATAAAAAAGGAAACCGTACGTTCTTCGTGTTTCACTTCGCCACCTTAGAGACAGAAGGTAAAGACTGCCTAAGAATTTACCATAAAGACTTCCAAATCCCTTTGTTGGGAGAGCACAGGAATGTTCACCTCATAGTAAACAGACGGGCACCCCTAACCAGAGTGACCTAACTGCATGCGGTGTATTTTATTCTGTTTGTGACCCAGTTTACGCACTATTACAGCATTCCCACTGAAGCCTAGGTCTATACTTTGACTCTGAGTCTGAGTCTGGTTGTTTGACCTGGAGATGCACACCAAGCATGCCCTCTAAACCAGCAAGATCCATTTTGGATTGCTCTTGGATTTAAATGGCATAAGATAACATTTGATGTACAGCCTCCTCTGACAATACGAGAGTACATATATCTTCAAAGAGGGGAAGGAGGTAGGGGAGGCGAGTTTCCCACTCAAAAGAGAGAGCGGTAGGTCCAGCTAGGTGTTCGCCCAAATAGGTATGACACACAAGAAGTACCAAGCTGTTCCTATATAGAGTGAGATTGTTATTGGTGACTACTCAATGTCGTGGATGAACGCGTGGGTATCCACTGTGTTGAATATAGTGGCCTCACACACCCTTGCAGGTGTCATGCTTCATCATCAGCAATGCTCCTCGTTGGGTCGGCGGTGCAATACCCAACGGGCAACACCTCAAAGAGGGGCTCTTTGGCGGAGATCTTTTTCCAACTGCCGTATGGGTGAAGTGTGGGTGAGGGGCCAGTGGTATGTAGACGTGGGGAATAAGTTAAAATTGGAGTAAAGGGTACCAGGATCAAGTTTATTCTAGCGGTCCCTTATTCCAAATTAAAATTTGAAAATAGAGTTGGCTCATAGGGAAATAATGTCCCCTAGTGCGAGACTAGACTACAGAGTTTATCAATCGGTCGACATGTTTCTCGCTGTAAGTCCCCTGACTAGCGATTCCTCAGGACCAAGAAAATTTAAACAAAAAGTTTAAAGGGACAAAAGTACCTGTGTTGCGCTGTGATTGCCTATCTTGGTTGGGTGAGCTACAACAACAGCACCCGGCAGGTAGAGCTACGGGTTCAACCTCTCAGTTTTCAGGTTGTGAAACTCCAAGCTCCTACTGGAAGACCTACCCCTCTCCGCCGGGACCTCTAGCAGGTAAAGGCAACATGTAGATAGCTAATGATTTGCAAACTTTTTGTTTAAATTTTCTTGGTCCTGAGGAATCGCCAGTCAGAGGACTTACAGCGAGAAACATGTCGACCGATTGATAAACTCTATAGTCTAGTCTCGCACTAGGGGACATTATTTCCCTACGAGCCTACTCTATTTTCAAATTTTAATTTGGAATAAGGGACCGCTAGAATAAACTTGATCCTGGTACCCTTTACTCCAATTTTAACTCATTCCCCGCGTCTACATACCACTTACCCTCACCCACACTTCACCTATACAGCAGTTGGAAAAAGATCTCCGCCAAAGAGCCCCTCTTTGAGGTATTGCCCGTTGGGTATTGCACCGCCGACCCAACGAGGAGCATTGCCGATGATGAAGCATGACACCTGCAAGGGTGTGTGAGGCCACTATACCCAACACAGTGGATACCCACTCGTTCATCCACGACATTGAGTAGTCACCAATAACAATCTTTCACTCTATATAGGAACAGCTTGGTACTTCTTGTGTGTAATACGAGAGTACAGCCTGCATTCCTGAGCTGACGAGTACAACCTAGCAATTGGAGAGTGGGAAGAAGGAGATAGGGAAGCTTTTAGAAATTCTATAGTGAAGTTTACAGCACTGGTCGCTGATTAACCTTTCCGAGTACAGCCATTTGAGTTAATAGTGAAGGAAGGGGATTGAGGCACCAGATTCTGTTGTTAAAGGGAGCAAAGCCTGCCTCTTTTTTCTCTCCCAGAGAACTATTTCAGAAAGGCTGATGACAGCCAATTGCAAATGTTTCACACATCATTGTATTTCAAAAAATTCTTTTTTTACATAGAATGCGCTGTGCAAACAATATGAGAATCACCCCAAACCGGTTCCTGAACCTCGGCAGTGGGGTTAACATCCACTGTCTGGGACGTGTCAGTACTCAAAGAACTGTTGAGATCCAAGACTGGTGTCTGTCGCACAGTCAGTCTCCTAGATGTGAGGGGATAACAACTGAATTCTGCAGCATCTTGCTGGTAGATGTGTGGGAATGCCTGTGGCCACAGAGCTTGACTGACATGCTGAGAATGGATCTGAGATATCTATGTCCCTATAGGAGCTGACTTGCTGAGGAAGGAGAATCCCAGCGGCTGAGCCCAGATGAGGGGCATCCCAGAAGAGAGGACTGTTTACAGGAGAGTAAGCAGAGTTGAACAGTCTGCCTAAAGGTCTCTTGGCATCCCCAAGTTGTTTCTACTTTAAGCAACATGATCCAAACAAGCTCACAGACCCCACTTGCCATCCCCCAGCATGACTGTTCCAGCAAGAGTCACAAGGTGAAGACAAATGACTTGTACTGAATATCATCTGAGACTGGGGACCCACTCCCCGGACCAGAGGATAGAAGACAACCTCTGAGAGAGCTAGGACCTCCTTGATCAGAGCTGACATCCCCAAAACAGCTGCCCCTGCACCAGATCCTGAGTGAGGAAAAGGAGAAAGGGGGAGCATGGAAGAGTCACTGCACCCGAGGGCGTATCTGTTCGCCTGTGCCATTTGGCCCATACACTCTTGCTCAAGCCTAAGAAGCACCCATAATCTCAGGTAAAACCATCGCCTGAACTAAACACGGACTGTGATCTTTACTACAGACGTATGTGGGATTAATACTTTAACAATACTTCTCTTTAGGGATAACTTTCTAGTAAAGGAAATATGAGCTGGCCTGTAGGTCAAATAAACCAGGAAAGCAGCTCATCTGCATCCATAGTGCACCTGTGGGTTAATCTAGTATACTGATTTCTGTGTAGATAACCCAAATAGCATTTGTATTATGAAGTCTAGTAGCGATTAGAATTTTGTGTGTGGATCAGCTCATATTGGTGTGATTAACGTACTTCTCTTTTACTGAAAGAAAAGCACTCAACGTAACAAATAATTATATTGTCTGACTGTTGGAGATTAAGCCAGTGACTGCACGCCATCACTACAGTGGGGAGACAAGGGTGTATGTAGCCCAGTTTGCAGAGCCATAATAGAACGAACCCCATAGGCAAGTGACCCCAACCATCACAGTTGTGGCCCACTTGCCTCTGTTTCCCCTGAGACACTGGTCCGAACAAGGTCTGACAAGTGGTGGCAAGTGGTGTAGGCTCCCTAGACCAGTCTTGAGCAGAACAAGAAGACCAGCTTGACCACATTTCCTGCACACAGAAATATAAGATACAAGGGTGGTTGGAGCAGACACTGACACCATGTCTTTTGATCAGGTAAGAGATCTTTGTTTGGAGAGACAGTGACGGGCTCCTAGTAGGAAAAGGATCAGGATATCCTTGAAGGGGGATGTCCACTGCATGGCAAACAGGTGTAAACCTGTCCTGAGTGACTTCGCAGCATTCAATATCTGGTATGCTGATTTTTTTTGTGGCTGAATGACATTCTAAACCTGTGTGCAAACTTGCCATCAAGCCGACGTGGGACTATTGTTCAAGTACTGTATTGTTGACGCTAAGAAATGGTGGCAGCCTACTGCATTTATAATTCTTGACTGGGCCAGACCTTTTTCTCCGATTTAGAAGGAGTGGAAAGCATATTGGCCTGACTTGGGAAAAGTGTGCTTGTAGGTGACACTCGCACACACTCTTGTGCTGACACCTTATATGCTTGTGGGGTGCGTGTTGTGTAAAGAAGACACTGTAGCATGACTCCTTGTGGATGTATGTGTAAGACTAGTGGGATTCATATTAGATTGCTCCTGAGCAGATTCTGTTGCTCAAGAGAAGTAAGCATTTGCTCCTTTTGTCTCTACTTGGGTGCTACTTCAAAAAGGCTGCTGACACCCAGCTGCAGAAGTTTCCCAGGTCATTGTGCTCATGTTTTGGGTACTCCTGCCTGGATACAGCATCATCACTACTTGCTGTGAGAGCCATCACCTTTGACAAAATCTTCTACAGTGCTGGACAAAGAACATGAATTATGAAAAGGGCCAGTATGCTAGTGGGCTGGGAGGCATGTCCTCCCCACACAGGGTTATCCTTTTTTCTTGCTGTAGTCACCAAGAATTGTTCTGCCGTCTTTCAAAAAAAGAAGTGGAAAATCAAATACTACAGATTGATCTTAATGACTAGCCCTTCACATATAGCTTTGTTAAGCAAGTTAATTCAGATTGGTAAGAAATTGGAGAATTTGTTGATGGGGGATGTGAACCAACCTCAAATAATAATCACAATTCTCGTACAGGTGAACCACTAAACTAATTAAATACACCTGTGCTTACAACTTAGGTATCTTGGCACAAAGAAGCCAGGCTTAACTAAGAGGCAATGTGTAAAGTATTTATGCATCACTCAAACAGTAATGTAGTGAAAACACTACAAACAATGTTGGAAAAGTAGACATTTCAATAAATAAAATAACATTAACATAACAAAAATCAAATAGGTAGCAATAGAAACAAAAAAATGTAAAGTTTGAATTTAAAATGACTCAAAAAATCTAAAAGTGACAATCGCGGTTATCTGGTCACGCTCAGAGTCAAAAGTTAAGGCTGACCCCAATTAAATGTGAATCGGATAAAAGGACCAGGTTCATACCAATGGAAAATGTACTTTCTCACTTAGAAAAAATTTGATGGCGAAAAAGTGGCCTTTGATGAGTCAATGGTGGGGCAAGCTTGATCTGAAGCAGGGTTGGTCAATGGCAAGTTGGTGAAGAACGTGTTCCCGGTGCAGTCGTTGACGAAGACAGGAAAGCTCAGAGTGGGTTAAGTCAGTTCCCAGGAAGGCCTCAACATCTATTCGATTCTGCCCAGTGCCCGCCCCAATGAAGCGCTGTACGTTTGGGCTTAGAAACGGTTCAGGAAGCCATATTTCCATCAGCAGGGCAAACCAGCAAGCTGAGGCTGACCAGCAATTTGAGTTCTGCAGCTTCGACTGCAGTGCTGGTCTCAGACGGTTCTCCACACAGAAAGATGGCAAACACAAAAGTACCACTTCTACTAGCTTGTGGGACAGGAGGAGTACACACTAACACCAAGCTAAGAGTCAAGGGCCTGTGGGGCACCACTAGGGGGTTAAGACTCACTCTGGCAGAGGCAAAGTTGCAGGGTCCAGGGCGGGTTTGGTTGGAACTGGTCAGCCGGGAGAAAGGCCACTGCAAGCTTGTTGTGTCCCTGTAGATTAAGTAGAAGGTCAGGCAACTGACCCTAGGAATCACTTCTGGGGTCTTGGGTTCAAGGCAAGCAGGTCCAGTTTTCCTTCAGATTCACCAGACAGGGTACTAGGGATGCCATATTTAAGTCAAGTGCCAGTCTGTGGGTGAAGGGAAACTCCCAGTCACTCCCTAATCAATCAGGTAAAAGTTCTTAGGAGTGACCCTACCCACTTTTGCAGCACATCATGTGTATTTTACTGTACACGATCCCACAGTACCCCCTCATTCCCTGAATCCAACATGGATCAGCCTTGCTTCCCCAGGTCAGAGCTCCCTGTGCTCACCCAGAGGTGTGACTATGAAAATGGGCACACCCTTCCCTGAAGTCACTCACAACCAGTTATGGGGCAGCCCCACTGGGTTTGGGGCCAATGGGTTTGGGGCCAATCTGTCTAGTAAGACAATAGGGAGGCAGGCCTAGGTGTGAGCTATATCTGCTGTGACAGGGTAGACATCATTTTAAGCTCAGGACGGGGGCTGGACACAACCACAAGGTCAAGCTGCTCAGGGAGGGAAAACAAACCTGCCCATATTCCCAGCCCTTTGTTCACTGCCTGGGAGCAATCCACATCTCACCACAGGGGATCCATCAGAAGTTATGGCACACTGGACACTGGCAGAACAGCTCTTTTTGCTTTAAGCAGGAAAAGGACAACTTTCTAAAAGTTGAATTTCCAAAATAGTAATATAAAATTCAGTTTGACCATTAGGTTGGATTTTAAATTACTATTAAATCGAGCCCTTGAATTGAATTCCTTTCTAGCTGCTCACAAACTGAAATTAGGCACTATAAGTTGTTATAGTGTAACCTTGTGTTTTCCTATAGAAGAGTCAGCCTTGCCACAATGAGCAATGAGTGAAAACAGACTTTGAAGGTTTTTCAATGCCAGAACACGTAAAACATTAAATATACATGTCTACTTCTTAAATACTACGCACCCTCTCCTGTAGACATTTAGGGACTTTCTTAGGGATCACTTATAAGTATTTAAGAGGAAGGTGTAGGCAAAAGGCGTGTTTTGACAGGTTGGAATTGCAGTTTAAAACTGATACTCAGGCTGCAATGGAAGGCCTGAAGATATGTTTTACAGTGCTACTTTAGTGGGTAGCACAATTAGTGCTGCAGCCCACTGGTCGCATTTAATTTACAGGCAACGGGTTCACATGGTACAATACACTAAAAACGTACAAATACATTAAATGTGCCAATTTGGGGTGTGCCAATTCTAGCATTTTTGAGAGGATAGCACAATCGCTTTACCCCTGGTTAGCAGGTGTAAAGCATGCAGAATCCTAGGACTAGAAAAAACGGGTTTAGCAAAAGGTAGAAAAAGTCTGGGGATTATCATGCACAGAATAGTAATTTCCAACAAGATTGTACAAATAAAAAAACTGTCCACTGGATGTGCCCTCCCTTTACTACACATTTATGTGGATTCATGCTTTAACAATCGCCCCGCTTAACGAGAACTGCCTAGTACGTAACATTTTTATTATACAACCTTGTGGTGTTCAACATTTTGTTTCTTGTGTATTATCCTGTTTTGGTGCAATGGGTGTACCTGAGATTAGAGGCACTTGCTAGGCTCAAGTGAGAGTGCATGTGTAACAGTAGCAGAGAATAGCTCACAGATGCAGTAGCTCCTCTCCGCGCATGGCCAGGTGCAAGGGGTGTGGTCCTGAGGAAGTCTGCTCTGATTAGGGATGTCTGGGCATTAATCCCCGTTTTTCGGACTTCTAGTTCATAGTGCAGGTTCCCGGTCTAAGTGCACAGAAGGTCAATCTAAATCTATTGTCTTTATCTGGTGGCGGTCATTGGAGCAGGCATGTTGGGGGTGCGGCTAGTCAGGAGGTTTGGCTCACATTGATTAAACACAGAAACACTCGGCCAAGAGACGTCAGGTACTCTAAGGTCAACTCTGATTATGTTGTTGTAAACAGTGCACTCTTCTGGATGGTCCATCTTCTGAACTCAGAAACTGGGATTCCCTTTCTAAGCCAGGCAGATCCTGCAGGCAGGACATGCTCTCAGCAGGTAAGACAGACTCCTAGGTCAGGGAAAGACTTTCATAATTTCAATTAAGATGTGCAGACTTCATGTGGTGTCTCCTCATCTCAGGAAGAGTGACTGTCCAACAGATACCAGTCCTGGACCTAAGCAGTTCTTCAAGTACTCTGCAGAGCACTAATTTCCTTGGTTTTGAACTTGCAACTGGAAATAAGTAGGAGGTATTTTGGGTTCCACTTTTATACACATTTCCAAGATAGGAGATGCCAAGAAATCGGTTTGTGGTGGTAAGTGGATTTACTTTATAAAAAGTCAAAAAGCAAGAAGCATGGCTGGCATTCACTGAAAGCAAAACAGTGGTACAGCTGTTGCAAGAGGTGGGAGAAGAGAAGGGGTACTGTCATTAGCACACAAAGTAGTGGCTGAAAGACATAGGACATGAGCTTAGGCCAAGAAACTGACAGTGGTTTGTAGGAGTGTGCTGCAGCATCAGTAACCATCTCAAAAAATGTATGAGGCTCTATAAAGCGTGGACAGACAGACTATGGTTTTTGGGAATTCTAAAGTAGATTGCTTCGGAACAGCTGAAAACTCTTGTTCAGAATATTCCAAAAAGATGGCCTGGCTGTGCTAGAAGAGTGACCACAAGAGGCTTAGATCTAGAGGCACTTTGCTAGAGGCCAGAAGGTGCTTCAAACAGAGAGAAAAAAACAGTTTTCGCTATTCTGCTTAATCCCAAAAATAGAGCTACGGTGCAAGAAGTTAATTTTGTATAAAGAGCAGAGACTATTTCTCTGATCAGATCTGTGTGCTGACTTCTAGCAAAGAAGGGAACTCTTGAAGAATTATGAGCTGTATGGACAAGATGTCCAGTCTTCAGTGGTTCACCCTGTGATGCCAGAAGCCGCTCAAAATTTTATTTTTAAATGCAAAGGCTGGCTAGACATATGTTATTTATAAAAAATCTTTTCTGGGAACGGGTTGAAAACAGGAGTTTGCTTAGTATTAACAATGGGTCTATGACGACTGCTTTCCTTGAAGCTAAGCTGTTTCCTACGTATGAAATGTATTGGGATTTTATAACGAAACCCATGGATAGGAAACTGTTTTTCCAAATGAGGGCTGGCTCTCTACCTCTACGTAACTTAACATCAAAATGGAGAGATGGAGGTCCAGCTACCTGCCCAGTATGTGGGGAAGGAAAGGAAACGTTGGGTCACTCTTTGTTCTCCTGTTATGCATATTCCGCTCCCAGACGTGTTTGGTTGGCTCCTATGTGTAGAAACCTGGGTACTAAAAGTAGTATGGTAGCTCTACGCATTGTAAAATCTACCTCCTTAATCTGGATTATAATAGCGACTGCAAAGTATTTGGGGTGGGCGTGGGTAATTAGGCAGAGATTGCTAGTAGGGTAACTACTCTCTGCTTAGTTGAACAGAGACTGCTAGATTATCTATTCTCTGTTCCCACGCGAGGTGTCTTCTGATGAATAATTTTAAAAATCATATTGATTTTTAATAGTGATATTGGATTGTTCTTTTTAATCTGTTTTTTACCACATGAACTCTGCACCTTGGATTGTATAAAGTATGATGAAATGTAATTCCATTTGTTTTTTAATGTGCAATGTGCTTAAATCATATTCGATCTTGTAATTTAATTGTATTTTATTATGTGTCTGTTTGTCTGCTTTTATGAGTAATACTCGAATAAAGCACTTTTGAATTGAATTGAATAGACATATTGGTTACTTACTGGGACTGGATACTCCTGTTCTGGTATCCAGGTCTCTCCGAACTGCAAATCAGTAAGCTGTGGGACAAGCTGCCCAATGTTCTACTGACTAATTAGCTGCCATCAGAAAAACAGAACAGATCTTCAGGGTTAGAACCTTCTGACTGGCTGATAACAACCATTCAGAAAAAAGGCTGTTCCTTTCCACCTATGTCATCACATTCTACCCAGTGAGTGATGGGCAACAGTTTGAGGTTTATTGTAAGATCACTTGCAGCGTCCTTCTTTGTATTTTTAAATTTGTGATAGATGAATGCAGATCAGTGGAATTTAAGGATTTCCGCAGCAATACTCTTCTGCTTACTCCTAAATGAAAAACAAAAGGCCCGGGCCTAGTTTTCAGCACCTTGTCACCTGATATGCAAAGGCATGACCTAGCTTCTTCCAGTAGGCTACTATTAGTGCCACACACTTTGTGAAAACCTTTGTGCGAACATATGGCTAAAAGAGTAGATACTATTGTCAACTGATGAGGAAACGTACGGATCATGAAGCCTTTGAGTGAATAGATACATGAAATTACACATCTTCAAAGTCTACAGATATCAGAATATCCTCCTCCAGGTGAAAATATTTTTTTCTTCTTTGTGTGTCAACACTTAAAGTTTCTTACAAAATGTGATCCATATTGGGCCTCCAACCACCTCATTGTTTCTAAAGCTCCTTATAACAGCATAATAATATGTCTTCGAGCACGGTTATTAAGGATTTTCATTTTCCAGTTTTAGGATGACTCTTTGGAGGTCGTCTAATAAGCACATATCTAAATTCTATTAATCCGTGGAAAAGGATTTTCGCAGTCACAGAGTTCTGAATAACCTTTCACTTACTTAGGTTGTGAAAGTGCAGGAGGCATTGTAGTGGAAGCAGCACTCAACCTTCTGTAATGTATTTAGCATGGTTGATTTAGTTGACAATAGTGTGGTTACTAGAAGTTTGATGGAATGATTGAAACAATTAGGATCTGCTTACTGTTGACAACTGCAATTTCTTGTCTGTGTGCTTTCCAGTGAGAGCTTTACCATCAAATGGTGCAGTTCAAGTTTCAGTCCGTAACTTGGGACTAAATTAGCAGCTGCAGTTTTACCCCACTCATAATGACCACCATATTAGGAGTTGTATGAATCCAAGGTGTATTGCATCAATAGCTGCACTTATGATATTACCCAAAGCAAACTCACCCTCTGGCTAGATGGTCTAGGCTTTAGTTCTGTTCCAGGGAATATTGCAATGTGATTCCACATCTTTCTAACAATATGTCCCTACAGTAAAAAGCACTCTGTAGGCTTTGTGTGGTTGCTACTAAGGCTTTTACATTTTTGAAAAAGCATCACATGTTCTGTCTGCCCTATTAGTAGTGACCATGCTAAGTGGTTCTTTGACCGTCTTTGGCAGCTTTAGTAATGATAGATTCTACAATGGACTTTCTGATGAGGTACTTTGGAAAGTAATGAGAAAACATGCATGTTTCCTTCATCCTTCAAATGGTACCTGGAGCTGAAGACAAAATTCACTGGCAAAAGATGATCCTGATAGATTTAACAGCTCCTCTCTAAAGTTGCTCAAAAAGCATTCTCAGAGACCATTAAGAGTTCAATTTAGCTTGAAGCCCTTTCCTTCTAGCAATGAATATTCTTACTGTTATCTTACAGGAAACATTTGGTAACTCTATCAAAAGGACCCACACTGAATATGATGTAGTTAATACATTCCTCTTCTTCGTGATCCTCTCCACAGAGACTTTGTCCTTTGTCTCGTCTGAAACTTCATCTTGATAGTCTTGGTAAGGGCAAAGTGAGAAAGGCATGAGAACAAGTACTGGAGGTATTGAGAGGATTCACCTTTTCCAGAAGTGGTTAAAACACCTGGATGAGATGCTCCTAAAGATAGGAAGTAGGAGTAGCTTGAGAGGCCAAATCCAGGAAAACATTAGTTAAATTAGTTCTTAATGTGCTGACTCAACTTTTCCAGCAATGGTTAAAACACCTGGATGAGATGCTCATAAAGATAGGAAGTAGGAGGAGCTTGAGAGGCCAAATCCAGGAAAACCTTTGTCAAATTAGTTCTTAATGTGCTGCTACTAGGGCAATGGCTGGAATCTGACCTACTCAGGGTTGCTACTATTGACGTTGGCATGTAACTCGAAATCAAACAAAACTTCCTACATGAGCACTCCCATAATTAGTCAAAGAGATAGCTGATGAAGTGACCGAATTCACTTACATCACCTTCTTAATCATTGATCAAAGTCATTTTTTGAGGATTTTCATCTTTGAAAAATGAGAGGCATTCTTGGTGAATTCCTCCCTAGGGAGCCAGCCTCATTTAAAAAAGCACTGGACTCCACTGTCCCTCAAAGTGTTTTTGAAAAAAAGAGAACTTGCAGATATAAAAATCATTATGAATGTGACCGCATTACACAATAACGAAGAAGATCATTAAATCATCTGGCCATAGGTTTTACAGACCATACAGATTCACATTTACTTTTGAATATATATCAGCCACAATTAAGGGAGAGGATTGCTAACAAACTTTCCCCTGGCCTACCAAAGAGACAGCCTCTGAGAGGGAATCATGGCATGGACTGTAACTAGAAAGCGATCTGAAGCCCCCAAAGTACACCTTATCCCTTTGAAAATGTATGATAAAAAGTGGTTGCAACAAAAATATTAAAGAAATGTTGATAAACCTAATAGAAAATTCTCAATAGAGCAGCTAACACATGATGTGCAGAAGACAATTTGGAAATGGTCTCGGGCAGAGTTTAGAGTCTTTCCAGCTTACAGGCTGAACTATGAACATGCAATGAAGTTGAAAGACAAAGAACTAAAGATATGTCGTTGATGCTGGTACGTTAATGGTAACTCATTCAAAACATGTTAATACGTAAATCACCCAATGCTCGAGAACTCAATCAATTCCCTGTTAATATCTTCTATTTAAATATTGTAATACCATTCCTGGAATTCAAAATATCTCTTAACAGAACCTTAAATGGATAGGTTGAGCTGTAAAAATGCTATTAGGATGATATACAAATAATATAAAACTTCAATAGGCAACTTTAATTTTTTGTTTCAGAATGGCAATTAAAAAAAAAAACAGATAAACTGTTTATCTGAATTATAGTTTTCATTCTATTTAAATATTTTCATACATCCACCTTATAGGCCAAGCTACTCAGTGCTCATGAATAGGAGTCAAGATTTCGTGATAGAGAGCTCTTTAATAGCATAATGTTTCCTCTAAGCAGTCCGATTTGATCAACTGCGGACTTCACCATAAAATAAATCCTGTTTTCTAATTTGAGGGTAGCCCAATGATGTAGGCCATGGATTATGAACAGAAAAGAATATGTTCTTTAAAAAAATATTTGATAAAGCTATTTTAACGGTGTTTGGAGACAAATACCCAGCCGATTTCTAGCATACATATTATTTGGGATTTATGTGGCGTTGAGATAAGAATCTCATCCTCTCCAGTAGTTAAGCAAAGAAGCAAGAATTCATTGTTACTGGCAACACTTTCCATGTTGACCGCTCCTAGCTAAGAATCAAAGTTGGAACAATTCTTTTTAATCTGTAGGAATAATTTACAAACAACATCATGCTTATAAAGTGCCATACTGGCACTGAAGCATCCAAGCACTAAACTGGACAAGTCAGGTTATAGAAGTTAGAAAAGATAACTGTTAATGAATCTTGGAACCGTGGCAATGTTTTATTACACATGTGGTGGGCTGTAATTTATGTGCACACCGTTAAGCCTGGATTTAAACTATTTTGACAAGTTATAACAAACAGATTCACAAGAGATAATGAAAGTCCCTAAATGCACTCTGGCAGTAATAAGAACTCAAAGCAATGTAATAAGCTAAGGAAAGAAACACGGTCTCCCTTATGAATGTTTGTGATTGCCATTGCGGCTGGGTTCTTTAATATCATAAATCAATACTTTTTAGGTCTCGCCTGCTAATGCACTTGCGCATTGCTGGCGACAGATATAGAGGGCCATCAGCAAATCCTAGCAAGAGTTCTTTGGAGTGCGGATTATGCCCAGTGCATGTGAGGCATTCAAGCGCGAAGCTTCGCCAGTGCGCGCTCGGCCTCACTTCCTGCTCCCCCTCTTACTTTCGTTATCGCTCACACCCCATACGCTCGTTCCCTCCCACCCTTCCGACTTCAAAGGAACACCGCTCCTCTGATCCCCCGCCACCCCGCCACGCAATGCCAAGAGCTTGTCCTTCTACGTTTCTTGTTCTTTCTAGCATGCCGCATTAACATTCGTTCTATTATATAAACAGGCACACACAAAGAGAGTTGCACGAACATAAATGCTAAGGTTGCACTACAAGTTATATGCAGGCCTTTAATACTTCGCTAGTAGTCTTTCTTTTTAGCGTGCCCCATTAACACACGTTGTCTTACATGGAGAGGCACACACACAGAGAGTTACATAAACTTAACTGCACACATACACATATGCACACACATGCAAACAAGCAAAGACACGTGTTCCTCCTGAGGTTGCAATACAGCCTATGTGCACGCCATTAATGGCACTTTTCAAAACATGAAAAACATGATCTGTAACGCACGTTTTTAAGGTATGCATTCTAAAAGTGTTCAGTTGCATCTTAGCACGTTATATGTGCCAGCCTGTAAATAAAGTTTCTCTGTAGGGCCTTCTACTTTACATGACAATTTAGGAGCTTGTATATAAAGTTACCTGCTAAGCCTTTTGCTCCCGCAATTAGTGGTATTTGTTAATTAAGAATCTTTAAAAACAAGTGTGCGCCCCCCCAAAATACATTTATGTACGCGCATATTACTAGCAGCTTTTATGGCTTAAAGCATTTCTTTTTTTTAACCCACAATCTTCTACATTTCAGTTTATCGCAGTATTAGCCCTCAGCCATTTTCACACACGACAATGCATTTCCCGTGCCACAGGTTTTAATATTTTCCACCCTTCCGACTTCAAAGGAACGCCGCTCCCCTGCTCCCCCGCCCCCCCGCCACGCAATGCCAAGAGCTTGTCCTTCTACGTTTCTTGTTCTTTCTAGCATGCCGCATTAACATTCGTTCTATTATATAAATAGGCACACACAAAGAGAGTTGCACGAACTTAACTGCTAAGGTTGCACTACAAATTATATGCAGGCCTTTAATACTTCGTTAGTAGTCTTTCTTTTTAGCGTGCCCCATTAACACACGTTGTCTTACATGGAGAGGCACACACACACACAGAGAGTTACATAAGCTTAACTGCACACATACACATATGCACACACATGCAAACAAGCAAAGACACGTGTACCTCCTGAGGTTGCAATACAGCCTATGTGCATGCCATTAATGGCATTTTTCAAAACATGAAAAACATTATCTATATCGCATGTTTTTAAGGTATGCATTCTAAATGTGTTCAGTTGCATCTTAGCACGTTATATGTGCCAGCCTGTAAATAAAATTTCTCTATAGGACCTTCTACTTTACATGACAATTTAGGAGCTTGTATATAAAGTTACCTGCTAAGCCTTTTACTCCCGCAATTAGTGGTATTTGTTAATTAAGAATCTTTAAATACAAGTGTGCGCCCCCCAAAAATATATTTATGTACACGCGTATTACTAGCAGCTTTTATGCCTTAAAGCATTTCTTTTTTTTAACCCACCATCTTCTAAATTTGAGTTTATCGCAGTATTAGCCCTCAGCCATTTTCACACACGACCGTGCATTTCCCGTGCCACATATTTTATTATTTTATTGCTCCTGAAGATCGCTATCTTTGCTCTGAAACTTGTATTTAACAGGGACGCCGTAAACCTCCACAAACCTTTACAGCGACACTATCCTATGCAGCATTGAAGCGTTATATGCCCTTCTCTACAAGTTATTTTAGACAAGTTTCAAGATTTTTTTTTTGTATACTTTATTTATTTTATTTGCTTTTCCGTTGTTTTAGTATATATTGCCAATCTTAGCTTGCTGATTCACAGCTTATTACGTATTTTGCATGCTTTTTTTAAGTGTTATTAACTTTATGTTACAGACGTTGCCTTTTTATATAAACACTTTGCTTTTAAAAAACAAGTTACTGTCTACCTGTTTGCTTCATTTTGTGATAGTAATATGCCACAGCTTTACAGATAGTTTCCAGTTTAAGTAAAAGTTTTTCTGTAACCGTTGCTTTTTTTACCATTGCAATACTCCTCTGCTTTTAAAAATCTTTCACTCCAAACATGCATTTCACGTACAAACTACAGCTAGCGTTCCTCACCATTTTTCCCTGCTTTACATACTACACTTTATATACTACCTCATACTTTACTATATTTGTTATCTAGCTAGTATACTTCTTTGGCCGCAGAATTATATATTTTTATGCAAATTTAACTTAAGGCTGCTATTTTACGGTACATACAAATATGTAAGTTACACTAACACGCAACACACCAACTGCTTTGCACTTTGCTTGCAGTTTAGTTTGCCATTTAATATTTCCTTTATTTCTTCTTTTCATCGCATTGCTTTTCTCAGCAAAACCCTTTGCTTAGGCACACGTTGCAACTAAAGCTGATTAATTTGTCGCTACTACATATTCTGTACTGCAAAGCAAACAGTTAAAATGTGTTAAACATGACTCGCCAACAGTAATTACCTCTTTTAAACATTTCCTCTTTGCATATGCTTCTAAAACTCACCAATATTAGTGTTTCCTAGTTCGTATGCTCACTCGTTACTGCTTATATTATAAGTTGCTTTCTAAATACTAATGCTGCTACTGCTAATATTAGAAGTTGTTTCAAAAATACTAACGCTGTGGTTTACTCCCTGTGTGTAGCTTGCGAATACGTACAAATATTCCAATATGAGCAATTGCCCTAAGAAATTAGCAATACAAATCAGAAGTGCTTACAATATCTCATATACTTTTCTTCATGCAACTGTAAGTACACAAATATTTAACATGCTTCACAATGCTGCACGCATCACACTGCTGCACGCCACACACTGCTGCACGCCACACACTGCTGCACGCCACACACTGCTGCATGCCACACACTGCTGCACGCCACACACTGCTGCATTACTCACACTGCTGCATGCTGCACACTACCGCACGCCTCACACTGCCGCACGCCTTACACTGCTGCACATCTCACACTGCTGCACGCCTCACAACACCACCACATCACTCAGGGACACCACCACATCACTCTAGGACACCACCACATCACTTCGCACCACCACATCACTATAGGACACCACCACATCACTCAGGGGCACCACCACATCACTCAGGGGCACCACCACATCACTCAGGGACACAAACAAATAATTCACAGACACCACCACATCACTCAGGAACACCACCACATCACTCTGGGACACCACCACATCACTCTAATAAACCACCACATCACTCAGCCCAACCACATCATCACTCAGCCCCACAACAGCATCACTCAGCCCCACAACAGCACTGTCCTTGCTTGCTATCAACAAGCATTGCCATAGCCAATAGGACGCGCATTAGGAAAGTGTAAGCTATTGGCTTTGTGAATAACAATGCTATTAATTTATATATTTTCAAAGCCAACACATATTTAAATTTTTTTTATTTACAATACCAATAGCTCACACTTTCCTAATGCAAGACCTATTGCATTGCAAATGCTTGTTTAGACTGCTTTCAAGGAGGGTCTACTGTGGCTTTTGCAATTTCGGCTCTATGTTGATATTTCAGAAGGGTACTAAACATTCACAACCATTTTACATAGTAATTAGAAGATGCTACATTTCCATGGCAGTCTGAGACACTGCAATCAGGTGGCGTATAACGTTTTGTATTTAGGTAGATAGGGTTTCTGTTTACTTCAATATATTTGCTAAAACTAAGAGCCACAGCTCAGTTTTCAGCTCCTTCACACACAACCAGATCCTTTTCCTCCAATCTTGAATGGTGGAAAAGATGATTTCAAAAGCAACAAAATCATCTTAAAGAAAACCCTAAAGCGTTAGAACAATGTGGGAATCATCTGCATAATTATATAACACCCAAGGCTCGACAAGGGTCAAATGCTGCAGGAAGATCCACCAGCATTGCATCAGTACAACTGTCAAAACATCATCAAATATGTTGAGAATGGAGAAGTAAACATGTTGTAAAGCGGTTTCTGGCCCTCAAATAGGCCTGAAACCAGTTTACCACTTACAGAAAACGATGGTCAATTCAAGAAAAGTCTGCAGCTAAAAACATGGCTGCCTTTTCACAAACACAGAACACTGGAGATAGGGCATCGGCTTTTACAGCGAATGGGATGAAGTAATGCGCTTTTTTTCTTCTTTTTTTAAATCAAGGGGTAACCCAAGCTTGTTTTAATGCATCTGAACACAACTAGAACACAGCAAGCAAAGAAATGTGTTTTATATCTTATTTAACAGGATTAGGCAGACAGAAATGTCAGCCTAATGAGTGAAGTGCAATGCGTAGATAATATAACAGACATGAAAAGCAGTGATTTCTTGGAATTTGTAGGAGATGGAGCATTTTCGCTTCAGTTAGTGAAGTTTTCACAGAATTTATCTTTGTATTATTTGGATAGCATTGGGAGTGCGGGTGGCCAATACAAGAAGGCACTGTAGCAGAAACAATTATAAGTAGTTTTTCAGTGTTGAGAAAAATACCTGGATCCCATTACACTCATCAGTCACAGCCATCACTGGTTACGTTACTACCCATTGTGACATTTGTTTTTGCAGAAATCAGTAAAACGTTTCTTACAAATTGGTTTTGATTGTTCACAAAACACTTTAGTAATAAATTTACAAGCCAAATTTCAATTTACACATTTCTTGAGTGATACTATTTGATCAAATTAGGTCGTTCTGCGGGTCGGGAAAAAATGTTCAATAATTTGATTCCTGCTTGAAAAAATAAACCTAGGAAAGATGTGAACCGGATTCATAGGAGTATTATGAGAATCTTAACAATGAGATAATATTTTACCATCATCATTGGGATGTTTACTGCTATTCCGTTGCACTTACTCATGATAACGATTGTCTGAAGGTAAGAATCTGTGGTAGTACTTGCTGAGGAAATGCATATTAGATCGTTTTGATTTCATTTGTTTCAACAGGGTTACAATTTTCCCCATGGAACATCAATTTCCTATATCTCTGAAGGATATTTGGGAAACAGTTCCTCCCCATTAAAACACTTTAAAAAATTACTTTTAGTAAGATTCCTTGTGTAAAGGTGATGAAAAAACATTGTTGGTGTGAATATATGCAAGGCTGTAACTTTCTGCAGGTCTGCAGCCTTACAAGAGACTCTCAACCAGCATTTCCACCTCTACCACTAAATTTAACACAGCAGAAAATCCATCATTCTTACAAATTTTCCAAAAGGCTAAGCTCTAACTGGGAGAATATGTGTCAGTGCACACACTTTATTGTACAACTAAGTTGGTTGATAACTATGCTGACAAATTAGGCCCTATGTGTGCAGAGTCATGAGCTCTATCAGGCACCAATTTTATGCATAAAAACAATAACTATGTTGTTGCTTTTACCTCTTGGAAGGGTGGAATGTGAGACATTTCTTCAATAAACTCAAAACATTTCCAGGGAGTTTCTATGACAAAACAGACAATAGATTAGCAAATAGGGCAGACAAGTAAATCTCTTCAAATTACACCCTTGTTTCTAGTACACAAAGTCAATTAAGAATGTCAACTATTTAACACAACAATATAAGCAAACTGCTCTAAATGTAATCTAATAACAATTTAATGTTTGAAAGCAATGAAAACAAAAAAAAAATTGTTATTTACCTGTAATCCCCACCAGAGAAATCACCATTCTAGTTATCAGCATTTAATTATTCCACTTACATACTGGATGCCAGTATATATATATATTACCTACTGGCGGTCGCCAGTAGGTAGTTATAGTTAGGATTGTTTTCCATAGGGAAATCGCAACATTCTATTGGGAATAACTTTGGCGTCGATTGAGGGATCTACCTGAAATTTTCCTCAAATTTGCCTCGCTGCGCTCCGCTCCTTCCCTGAAAGTATGGGGGGGATTTGTCAAGTGGGGGCGAGATAAAAGGGGGTCCCAAAACGTGTTTTCCCCATGTTAATTTCCATAGGGCGGTTGGACTCACTTTTAGCCCGAACGGCTGAATGGATTTCCACCAAACTTGGCAAAATTGCAGGGACTGGTAGCCCGATGTGCCTTTGCTATGTCTCAAGATATCTGCTCCAGTGGATTTTGAGTAATTTAGGTTAAAAAAAATATATATATATCTATAAGCGCGCCCCGGTACGCGCACCGGGGCGCGCACCAGCACGCTACACGAGTTCGGGCGCGGAAAGCTGATTGGCTCTCGGGTGTCTGTCAACATTCCAAACAGTCCGGAGCGGCCGCCATCTTGTGTCTCGGTAGGATCGAGACACAAGAGGTGGCAAAAACAAAGGGGGAAATGACCACCTAGGTTTGATGTGGGGGCCATAAAAGGGCCCCGCGGGGCAAAAAAAAATGTTGGTTTTTTTCCGATTTGCGCGGGGGGAGCGCCCGGTACGCGCACCGGGGAGCGTACCATGGGGAAAAAAGAATGACAGATTTTTTTTTTAAATGTAGCATTTTTTTATAAATTGGAGGTAGTTCTAAAAAGAACTGTTTTTTTATTCTTTTTGTTTTATATTTTTTTGATTGTTTTTTGGAACATTTTGTACTTTTTTTGGCTTTTATGAACAATTTTATATTTGTTTTGTTATTTTTATGGGGACAAACAAAAAACAGGGAATTGAACGGGTCAACTGGAGCAAAAAAAAAAATCAGGAAAAAATTAAGATTTCTTTGGGCACTTGTGGTTGTCACCAGCACGGTTGATGAGTTTAATGCTTTGCTCACCATAGCAAATTGTCCTTCCACAAAATTTGCAAACAATTTTGAAATCTGCAAACTGCATTTGGATGTTTGGGGCCATCTCCCTTGTCTCTGGTCCCGATGGAGTGGGTTGGGTACTTTGAGAGGTGCTGGGAGAAGATTGGGGAGGGTTTCTGGTCAGTTCCCTGACCTCTGCCGCAGCATAGTTGTAAGGGTGCCGGCGTTGCATATGGCGAATCATGGTGTTGTTGCCAAAACAATATTTTTTTGCAGGGTTCCCCCTGGAAAGTACAGTGCCACAGATCAAACAAGTAACCTTTGGCGCATTGACTTTCTTGAGGCCTCTTGGGATTTGAAAAAACCCCCACACAATGTGCTCCTTTGGCTTGTAGGGGCTAGTATTTTCAGGCAGGTAGCGCCTCTCCTCCTCATCCTCCTCCTCCTCCTCCTCTTCTTCATCTCCACCACTGTGGTGTTGTGGTGGTCCTTGTGGTGGTGGTGGTGGTGGTGGTGGTGGTGGTGGAGATGCTCCTGCTGCTGCTGCTGCTACTGTAGCCATTTCTCAGTACAAATAGGTACAAATAGATCTGCAAAAAGGTCTTCCTCACTCAAAGTACAAAGTGAGAATGAGGAAAAAAGGTGGGGGCTTTCATCATTTGGAAAACAAAACTGTCCTGAACCAATGAAAGGTGTTATTTTCAGGTCACATGACCAGGGCTTTCATCATTTGGAAACCAAAACTGTCCAGAACCAATAAAAAGTGTTATTTTTAGGTCACATGACCCGACGCGCTTAAGCTACGCGCCCCGGGGCGCGCTCCGGGACGCACCCCGGGGCGCTTACGTAGCGCGATCATATGCGCTCGGGTGCTTTCAGGTGCGCTTACGTCGTGCGTATCACGCGGACGCGGCTACGCGATACGTCACGATGTTGTTTTCGTTCGCGCCAATAGCGCTAACGGGACGCTCACCGGTACGCGCACCGGGGCACGTCGGAAGACTGCGCTTTCCGGTGCGCTCACCGGTACACGCACCGGGAGCGCGCCAGGGCAACAAAATAAAAAAAAAAAATAAAAAAAAATATACGCTAAAAAAATAGTATTAGAAGGAGGAGCCTAGCGACGAACGAAGATGGCCGCATAAGCTCTCGGCTCCGTCGACCTCCTCCTGCTGATTGAATATCCTGCTACAAATCCTGCTTTTTCGCCTCACCCCCGTGTGGGTGACCCGTTGCTGATACTGGCGGTGTGGTCCTGGGAAAGTTACGGCCCGGATTGCCGGAGTTACATCGAGTGGAAGTTCTTGGCCTAACGCTGACCGAGAGCCGGGACCTCGAGTACTGACCCTGCCGGGTTGCAGGGCAACAACGGCGGCCGGGGGATCCAGACCGGTCCGGTCGATAGAAGTGGAGAGCAACCTGCCCCTGGATTGGTGGAGAGCCTGCGGTTCTACCCGCATTGTGGAGGTGTAATGATCCTGTGAGTGGCTGAGAGGTCGGGGGTCCCCTTCTCGGCGTTCCCTTCCCGCCGGGGTGGGGCCCCCTTCCGAGAGGCCCTATCGTTGCTGGACTGTGTGCCTCCTGCCCCCGCCTGCCCTCATCGCACTTCGGTCCCTGGGAGAATCGGGTGACCCGAAGGGCGCATTGATGTCTGGAGTCGATCAGTTCGCGGCGGTGCGGGGTGAAGAAGAGCCATCATTGCGAACTGTGATGGCCGCCATTAAGGGTCTGTGCTCCTACATGGTTGCTCTTTCACATAAGTCGATCGTTGATGGCACCGAAACTGCCCGATCGCATAAGGACTCTGATCTGTCTGGTCCCCCTAAGCGAGCCGTTTCTCCCACTTTGATCCCGGAATCTACGACTCGAGGCCCATCTAGTGTCGAAGCCTGGATAGCAATGTCTGTACCGCTGTGTGCGGCTGAACCCGCCGCCATGGTGTATCGCCCGCCCACGTTGGCGAGTCCACCTGTGGTCGTGTTCACGTGCTCGTCCCCCTATGACTTTATTGAAACTGTGACCCGACGGAAACAGAGAACATCTATCGATCGTGTGAGCTGTGCAGTGTGGTGGAGTATGGAACGGTCGGGATCTGGTCGTACCGTGGCGAGTGTCATGGCGGCTGAGGATTGTGGTGGACGGTGGATATCCGTTGGACTCGCCGCACAGATTCGTGGACTGGCTGAACTTTTGATTTATCCTGTGAATATGCGGGTGCGGTGTGCGGAACTCATGGTGAACACTTGTAGAGGTCAAGGGTGAGACAGGTGTTCGACTCGGATGCTAGGGGTTTGTGAGGGACCCGGGATCCGCCATTTTCTTATATCAGGGGGCGGGGCGGTGTAGGACGTCTTTCCTGGGTTCTACCGAATTTACTTTGCTTTGCTGCTGATTGTTTAATGACCAGGACTGTACGTCGCAGGAGGGGGTAGTGCGACCGGGGATGCGTGGTTCTCCTCCTCCCTTAACTTTTCTTTTCTTTCTTTTTCTGTGTTTCCTTCCATTATAAATCTCTTTTCTACTATATTTCGGGTTTTTGGTCGCTGGGCGATAGGCACGCTGCTAGGGGGGTAGGCCGTAGCCATCTGCAGGGGTGCAGAGTGGGGGGTAGGGGGTTGGGTATTTTTGTTTTTCCGTTCTCTGTTTCTATGGCCTTTTTCTCTTCTTTTAGTTTGACTGGACTTCCTTTTCTCTCTCCCTGGGTTGGGGGTCAGTTTATCGGGTTACTGTTTGGACTTTTTGGGCGGTGCTGGGACTGTGGCCGCTCAGTCTCTCCTGTCATTGGATTCATCGGGTGGGGCATTAGTCGGGAGTTTTCAGAAATGTATGCTTGCTTATATTGTTCGCTTCAAAATGTTGTCGTCTCTGCAGTTGGACATGCTTCCCTGCCCACCCGGTGACTGTACCTACGTTAGATCCCGTAGCCGGCCCCCTCCTGTTCTCTTTTCTCTCTTTCTATCTCGTTAACATATGGAACTGTATTACGTATTTACCGTGTATATCCTGTTTTATTTTTAAAAATTGACCTCTCTAATCCTGAGATGCTCTCCTGGGTGTGCCGAAACAGTCCGATTTTCTATTTTTTGCTGCCATGCCTCCGGGATGTTTGGCTGAATAGCTGCGTGCACCCTTTTCTAAATAAAGGTCCTCCAAAAATTTAAAACAAAAAAAAAATTGTATTACATAAATATACAATATAGGATTCATTATAAAAATATTATATTTCATAGCTACAGAAATTTGCTATTAAAAAACCAATGAAATTCACTGAAAAAACCATAGGTTTCACACCAGTTATAGTTAGGAATTAGCATTTAAAAAAGCTATTAAATTCACTGAAAAAACCATAGGTGATAGTGATGTCATGAGTGATGTCACTGACCATGTCATGAGTGATGTAATATGTGACGTCATCAGCAGTGCATTGCAGGCGCGCAAGTTATAGTGAGTCCAACTAACTATAACGTGGGAATTTCAATGGTTTTATGTCAGTAAAATTTCCAGCTAACTATAACTGTTGTCAAACCTAAGGTTTTTTCAGTGAATTTAATAGGTTTTTTAAATGCTAAATCCTAACTAGAACTATGGTTTTTTCAGTGAATATATATATATATATATATATATATATATATATATATTCCATTTACTACTCTAAGAAAAAGAAAAGTTTTAGAACAGTCTACAAAATGCCAAAATGCCAAATTGTCAATTTTCAGCTGTAGAATTTAAATAAGGAAAACTAATTCTAAATAGAAACAAAGGTACTAGAATTACCTAGTGACTAAAGACATGCTCACAACCACTTTTTTAAAGAAAGGGCAAGAGAAAATAGTGGCCATGTAGTATAATAAGATGAAGATTGAGAGGCTGGCCAAACTGTGCTTTTGTATTAAGGATTAGCATACCATCAGTATCCAAAACATGCCCAGTAAGTGGAAATTGAGCCAGTTCACTTTCAACTGGGTTGAAGGATCATAGTAGAACTGAGTATAATTCCATTAGTCTTTTCTCTGGGGAGGATTGAAAGTTGCTTATGATTATACTGAATATTCGCTTGTAGGAGAACTAGTATTACAGGTACGAAACTATTCATTCCCTTCCAAATCCAGAAAAAACATCAGAAAAAAAGAAAAGAACAATAGCAACCAGTGTACCATGCAATAACAGTGACCACAGTTTAAATAAATGATGAAGACATTACATGACTGCAAGCGAGAGAAGAGCACAGTGGAGGAACCCAGTACGTGGACTAAAAGGACAGATTTCGGTTGTTTTTTACAGGTGTGGGGCTATCCCCACAACCCCTCAGGATACCAGTGGGGAGGGAACAGCATGCTCATCAGAGTCTCAAACAGGTATTAGGAAACAAGTGCCCTGCAAATCCTCGGGACACCCCTCAGGAAATGAGCCACCTGATAATACCATGCCCAGTGGGCTTATTAGAGCTAGTTAATCAACCTAGTAGTGATACTCTATCCGGTACATTTGATACCTTCCTTGCTAAATACGTTTGATTTAAACACCAAAGGTTTTTGGGACGGTTTTGAGGTGGGAGTAATTCACTACATAGTTCTGTTTGTGTGTTGCAAAAGAGCATGTCTTTCGACTATTCTGCCAGGGTAGGGGCTGGCCTGTGTGACCAACGCATGGCTATCTACGCTTTGCAATCAACATATCGGGGGATAGTGATGTCTTTGTGATTTCACTCAACTTTTGGAATATCTAACTCCAATAATTGGCTATATCCGGCCACATGAATAAAATCCGCTGGGTTAGCCCATTTCATTATTATTCATAAGTCCAGAATAGAATAGCAGTAAAGCATCTGTCACAACTGTCTGAGACGGAGCCTCTGGCTGAAGAGTGAGACCTTTCAGAAGACTGGGTAATCGCCACCACCAAGGAAGGGAGAAAACTGCATATTATTTTAGAGTCACTTTGTCCACCCAGCTAACACCACTGGCCTTCCAGATTCTGTGGTAAAAGTCTTTATTTGCAGATGGGCATTTGGAATCCGAAAAATGTAGGAAGCCATTGAGCCCAAAAGTGGAGAGATGTGGCAGGTTTTCCTCCTTAGAATGTTCTGACACTTCAGATGAGCAGAATATAGTCTCTACTTCATCTAGAATACACCCTAGCTGATAGTTGGTATGCGACTGCTCTCAAGTAATGTATCGGCTGCACTAGAATCACCCCTAGGTACCAGTTGATGAAACAGAGATACTTTAGTATTGCAAGTACACTTGGCTTCTTGAGATGCTTTTGCTTTTTTAAGCCTGTCTTCCATATAGGAATGGGCATAGATTCCCTTTCTTCTCGAGAACAGATGCAACAATTGCCATACACTCTGAAACTGTGCTGACTTAGGGCTTTAAGGTAGAACGTTGTATAGATTGTTTTTAAAATGTCTTTATTACATTTTTATTTTTTTTCGTTCTGCAAAAACTGACAGCTAGTGCATAAACATAGTAAACAACATAACTGGCACCAATAATCAATTGCACTCAATCAAATCCCGTTAACATTAGGGATCGTTAAGTGCACCTAGACATACCAAATAAAACACAATGTTAACATAACCTGGTCAGATGGAGCAACACCACTACTGAAGGAGGTCCAATATTCAATAAATTGATACTTGTATAGCGCACTACTCACCCACAAGGGTCTCAAGGCGTTTGTACGAATACCGCTGTGGAACCCATCCTGGCCTTCCCTGTGAGGCGTCCACTCCAGGGCACCCCCAACATGGAGGCCAGGCATCCTTAGCGTTGTGGGGGCCGTTGTGGAGATTAAGCAAGCTATTGCCCAGAGTTGCAGAGTGGGACTCCATGATTGGAATAGGCACCGAGGCGAGAATTATCAGGTCCGTGGAATTTTTGAGCCCAAGACCCGCCGAGGCGGGGAATTGAACCCTGGTCCCGGGCTAGACCTCTGCATCAGGGTCTGCCGCTCTAACCATTGAGCCACACTTCTCCAATAACATTCGTACAAGAAGGAAGAAGAGGCGGGAGAGAATGAAGGGGATATAGCGGAATCATCTAGGACATGGCACCCCTCTTCTGACCTAAGGTAGGTCCCCTACTGATGGGGTTCGCCCAGTCTGTCTAGCAATCAAGCACATAGGTATCTCACAACCGGGCATACACTGCCTCATAATAATCTACGAATAGCGCATTAATATCTGCTTGAGTGTTCACAGTGTGACCACTAACATTTCGGAGCTCCCTGATCAAGAGTCTAGGACTTTCCAAGTTTAGCAGCGAGGCAAGTAAACGCCCTGGCTAGTCGCCATCAGCATGTTGCCTGGCAAGATACCTATGTATTTTCTGCAGTGCTCTTTGGCACGTCAAGGCCTTTAAATCATTCACCGCTTTCCTGTCTGCCTCTCCGATCAGATCTTCTAGTGTCAGCAAGCTATGGATTAGAGAAGCTTTGGTTCTCCCCCCATGTAGCTTTAATACAGTATCCTCACTATGTCCCCCTATTCCCCACTGACCCCTCATTGTCCTCAAAATATTGCTGTATGTGTGTGTCAATGGCCTACTGAAAGGCTGCATCCAGGAGGGCCTCTGGTTGCAGTTTCCAGGTGGGAATTCGGGGGCGGACTCCTCCCCACTGGAAAGAGACACGCAATGGGCTGAGATCAGAGAATGTTTGTCCTGATATTCCAAGCTGACCACCTTGGGCCGCCCACCTTGCAGACCCATTCCGCAGAAAGGTGGAAAAATACTTTTGTTGAGGAGAGACATGTCTCTATCAACAACTCTGACTGCCTTGTCATCCAACGTCGACCCCTCCTCGATGAGCAAGATGTGACTAGCTCTACCTTTGACATAATGGACCTCAAAGTGAACCGAGTCAGTATTAATTTCTTCTCTTTAGATCTGTCCCTGCATCACCCTTGCAAGAGGTCCTTGGAGACAACGGAAGGGGAGATGGTAGAGGGAACGCCCTCTCCACGTCCTTTCAGATGCGTCTTTGCATCTTAATAGGTTTTAATGGAGACAATGCAGCCATATCTTTTGCCTGTCCTTTAGAGTTCTGCTTGACATCTTTCTTCTGAATTCACAGGTGTCTGGATGAGGAGACGAAGGTAGGCAAACAATACAGAACAGCATGAGGGTACCCTTTTTTACATTTTTTTCATCCCATGCATAGGAAATTTCATTAAAAAGATGATATTTTGTGAAGAGAACAGAGACAATGTGCTGCCAGTCCCTAACAGCATCGAGTGAAAGTACGTTTTAGAAAGTTTGGAAATCTTTCCAAAAGTGAAAAACACGCAAAATGGTAGAGCTCAGTGCTCTAGGATCCTGTCAGCAGGACAGTCTCAACTACTACGTATAAGGCATGATTAGGTACGGTTAGTATGCCATTCCTTAAAGAATGAGTACATATTTCACCAGCCTCTCAGGCTTCTGTCTATCTGCCTACCGGTCCTTATTTTTTGTCACACTTCTTTAAAAAATGTTTGTGGTAGAATTTTCAAGTCACTAGCTTATTCTAATGAGTTTGGTTCAATTTAAAAATATTTTTCTTTTTCAAATTACATAGCTAAACATTTGCCTATATGGCAGTTCACAGGCTATTCTAAAACATTTCTTTTTCTTAAACAATTTATTCAAGATAAAAGTGTATATACATTTTTAACAAATGCTTTGTAAAACGTGCTCCAGTATCCCGCACATAGGTGGAGCAATTCAGTGCTCATGACTAATACTGAGGATTGTAGTAACGTGAAAGGGGGATGCTGTTCCTCCAGGAGAACGCAAGGCTGTAAAGCTGTCGGTTGAGACTAGGAACCTGATCAGAGTGACCCTGGGGGGATCCGAGTGATCAGAAGTGAATCCCCTCACACACCCAGATGAGGTTCATGCTTCATCACTGGGGTGCTCCTCATTGACCCAGCGCTGCAATGCCCAATAGGGGCTTTTAATCAGAGGTCTTCTAATATGAGCCGTAATGATGAGTGCAAGTGAGGATGTAAGTGTAGAGTGGTGTACTAGGTCATTTAAAATAGCTTATGGGGAGGAATGTTTTAATTAAGTGGCCCCCTTGAGAGGGATAAAAGCACTGAAGCTGTCACAGGTGTCAATGGGCCTTGACAGCTTCAACAGGAGTGACATAGGGTCAACGTGTTTCGTGCCTTATGGCCCAGCAGGATATTAGCATTTCATCAGGACCGGGTGTTGACGTCTTCCCTAGATTGGGAGAAAAGAATGAGCAGTGAACGTGCACAATCAAAGTGTGTCACCTGCACCTGCCATGGTACAGATCAATTTATGACCCTGTTTATGTAATAACAATGCCCCTTATGTAGGGCAGAGGACCACCTTACGAGAACAAAGTGGACCAAAAGGGTAACTAACCAGGGAGCTACCCTCCTCCGCCATCCTGGAGGTTAATAATGAAGATTCCTGGAGCAGGAATAGCCTGTAAAATACTACGGTTTTGAAAACATATAGGCATAGATTCATCAAGCTAAAATCCGTTCGCAAAGGGGCAGATTCTCAGAATCTGCCCCTTTGCGACCGGTATTTTTGCATTTGGGATGCATCATCCCAAATGCAAAAATCGCAAATTAAGAAATCGCAACATTGCGATTACTTGCATTTAAGGAATCTCAAATTGAGATTCCTTAAATGCAATGCATTAAAGTTTAAAAAGAAAAAAAGTTACTTACCTGTAACTGTAGTTCTCCAGTATTGGAAGCTTTCATAGATTCACATGCGTGAATCATTCCCTGTCGTCGAGACGGGAGTCTCCGGTATATAAAAAAGCAATGCTTAGTAGTATCGCAAACTGAAAAGAGGCCTAGGCCCATTTCCCTTTTGCAAGCCATAGCCTTTGTTATGTAAAAAAGGCCCAAACTTTTCCCTGAACCAATCAGAGCTCCTCACCCTCTAGAACACTCCTGAGAGAACCTTCTGCCCCTCAGATTTATCGCGTACTTGTGCATATAAAACACTTTTTGTGCTAAATCCGAGGTGAGCCTCTCAGGGGAGGAGGGTGGGTGCATGTGAATCTATGAAATCTTCCAATACTGGAGAACTACAGTTACAGGTAAGTAACTTGTTTTCTTACTCCAGTATTGGAACTTTCATAGATTCACATGCCTGAATCAGAATAGCGAGCAGTGAGATGACAAAGCACATTCCTCTGATACATTTCCTAATCATGTAATACAACTTGAAAATCAAGCATAATACAATATATATATTTATTTTTTTCCAGGAACTTCGTTGTAACCCTCGCTGTAGACGAACCGGACCCAGTCAGGTAATTTTGCCAGATATTTATTTGTGCATTTCTCTCTCCGCCATGACGCGTTTCGGGCCCTTGAGCATATATATATATATCACCTCATTTGACAGGACTTTTTGACCTTGGCCTGAAAGAAGCGAATAAATCTTACCTATACCTCGGAGCATGTGTCGGCCCCATTCTTTTAGAGTGGGATTGGAGTGGATGTTTGAGCCGGTTTGCAGGCACCGCTTTTACCGGCACGCCCTTTCGGTCTGGAGCTACGTGCACAACCTGCGCCGAGTGGTAGAGTGGAAGAAAGCACAGCACAGCACGTCGCCCCCCTGGAGGGTCCAGTTACTCACTGTAGTGTGTGGCCATTCGGGGAGAAAAGGAGCAGCTGTATGCTGCTTGAAGAGGTACTGGTGAAATTTTATCATCTCTGCTTCCTGCGGACCCTGCCGGTAAATAAAGCTCCTCTCGATGCCAGCAGAGGTTGGGACACCACTGGGTGTTTGAAGTTTGCTGCTCACTGTACCAGCATTCACCAGCGAGGAGAGCGCAAAACCCGGCTTGGAGTGACGCAAAATTGTGAAGGCTGGAGGTAGTGGAGGGCGGGCAAAACTGTTTGCACCAATGAGCACACAATGACTTCATCTTTAAATTGAGCCCTCCAGGTGTAACATCATTTATGGTGAAATGGGCACTGAGGAAAGCTGACAGGCTGAAACGCGTCTGCCCAGCGTTTCACCTTATTTGACAGGACTTTTTGACCTTGGCCTGAAAGAAGCGAATAAATCTTACCTCTACCTCGGAGCATGTGTCGGCCCCATTCTTTTAGAGTGGGATTGGAGTGTATATATATATATATATATATATATATATATATATATATATATATATATATGATATTCCGCAGTACCGCTTCTCCCACCGCCGCATCTGACTCTGCGGCTGCCTCCAAGCAGTAGTGCTTGGTGAAGGTGTGCGTAGATGCCCAGGTCGCTGCTCTGCAGATATCCTGGATTGGCACTCCTCCAAATAGTGCAGTGGATGTGGCCACTGCCCTTGTGGAATGAGCACGAACTCGTGCATTTAGAGGTTTTTCAGCCGCATGGTGACAGTAGACAATTGCACTGGAAATCCATCTGGCAATTCCCCTTTTTGATAAAGGGAAACCCTTCCTGGGTGCGCTGAAGGCAACGAAGAGCTGAGAAGATTTACGAAAGCTCTTAGTTTCCTTTAAGTAGAACTTGAGACATCTTTGAACGTCTAGAGAGTGCAATACTCTTTCTGCTGCCGTTGATGGACGAGGAAAGAAAAGTTTCAACACCAACGGCTTATTCAGATGAAAATCAGTTGGTACTTTTGGAATGAACTTTGGATTAGTCCTCAGAATCATTCTGTCTTCCTGAAACTGTAGGAAAGGCTCCTGAATAGTGAGCGCTTGCAGTTCCCCATCTCTTCTCACCGAATTTAGTGCAATGAGAAGAGCCACCTTAGAGGACAAGAATTTAAGATCCGCTCTATGTATAGGTTCAAACGGTAGTTTCATCAATTGTGACAGTACTATATTCAGATTCCATAGTGGTGGTGGAGGTTTTACTGGAGGAAAAACCCTAAACAATCCCTTCATAAACTGTTTGATAATCCTTGATGACCATAAGGACGGGCCAGATGAAGACCTCCTGTAGCGGGATAAGGCAGCCTAATGCACCTTGACGGAAGCTTGAGCCAATCCTGACTTTGCTAAGAGCAGAATGTAAGGGGTAATCTGATGGGGTGCAGCAGTAAGAGGGTGAATGCTATGTCTCTTACACCACAGACAAAACCTCTTCCATTTCATCCTGTAGGTTTTGTTTGTACTATCTGCTCTAGCCTTGGACAGTATCCTCCTACACTCGTGTGAGATATTTAGATGACTAAACTCACAGTGTTCAGGAGAAAGGCCGCTAATCGCAAGGATTTCGGGTCCGGATGGGGTACCTGACCCCTGGACATTGTCAGAAGCGATGGAATTGGTCGAAGCTGAACTGGACGGTCCTCCGACAGCAGCAAGAGTTCTGTGAACCAGTGTTGTCTGGGCCACCAGGCGGCTATCAGGATCAGCCTGCCCGGCTCCCTCTTGATCTTCATCAGTACGCGGGGGAGGAGAGGAATTGGAGGAAAACCGTAAGCAAAGACGCCGGACCATGCCATCGAAAACGCATTCCCCCAAGATCCCTTCTGGGGAAGCCAGCTTGCGAAGCACCGGCATTTCCTGTTCTCTCTTGTGGCGAATAGATCCACTCTTGGTGTTCCCCACCTTTGAAAAATGCTGTCCAGGGTCCCCTGGTCCAGCTCCCATTCATGGCAGGACGATTTGAGCCTGCTGAGAGTATCCGCCTTGACATTTTGATCTCCTGGGAGATGTTCTGTTGACAATGATATTCCTTGTTGAAGAGCCCATTCCCATATCTCCTGGGCCTCCTGAGATAGGGAGAGAGATCTGGTAGCTCCCTGCTTGTTTAAATAGTGCATCGCCGTGGTGTTGTCTGTTCTTACCAACAGCGGCGAACCTCGTATTTGTGGAAGGAAGGCTTGTAATGCTAGGCGGATCACCCTGAGTTCCAGTAGATTTATGTGTAATTGTTGTTTGTGTACCTTCCAACGACTGCTGACTTGAAGGTCCTGTAGGAAAGCACCCCATCCTTCTAGGGACGCATCTGTCGTCACCACCTATGGAGCCGCTCGTGGAAGAAAAGTCAGACCCTGAGATACATTTTCTCTTTGTGTCTACCATGCCGCTGCCTGAACCATAACCGACGTCACTCGGATTGTGTCGTCGAAGGATCCCTCTGCTTGACGCCACTGAAGATCGATTTGTTCTTGCCATGGGCGCATTCTTAATCTGCAGTGAGGCACGAGGGGAATGCAAGATGACATCATGCCCAGCAAGGATTTGTACCTGCGGACTGAAAGAGACTTTCTTTTTACAAAGTCTTGAAAGAGAGACACGATCCTCAGTTGCCTTTCTTCAGAGGGAAACGCCTTGTTGCAGTCCGTGTCTAGTATTGCTCCCAAGAATGTGATCCCTCTTGTTGGTTGAAGGTATGATTTCCCTTCGTGTAGAGTCAAACCCAGCTTGGCAAACAAATCTATGCAAGCCTGTGTTGACGCCCTGGCCTGTGCTTTCGATGGTGCTTTGACTAACCAGTCGTCGAGGTAAGGAAATATTTGATGTTTTTGCTTCCTTAATACAGCCGCCACTGGAGCTAGGCATTTTGTGAACACTCGCAGCGCTGACTTTAGGCCGAATGGCAGTACCTGGAATTGATAATGTCTTCCGGCAACCAAGAACTGAAGGTACTGTCTGTGTGCGGGATGGATCGGCACGTGAAAATACGCGTCCTGTAGGTCTAACGTAGTCATATGATCCCCTGGGTTCAATAACGAAAGGATGTCCTGTAGAGACACCATCCCGAAAGATTGCTTTTTGAGATAGGTGTTTAGGGATCTGAGATACAGAATGGGACGCCATTGGAGCTTGTTTTTCTTGACAAGAAAAAAAAGCGAGGAAAAGCCCTTGTTCTCTTAGGCATTCGGTACCGGTTCTATTGCTCCCTTTCGGAGCATTGTCCGAATCTCCTGCTGGAGTTGATCGAGATGGCTGGCTTTCTGATACATCGGTGGCGTACAAGGGGGCGTTTGTAAAAGTTCTAGGGTGTGGCCGAATCGAATAATGTTGAAGACCCATTGATCCGTCGTTATTTTTGCCAATTCTGAAGATGGTGAGCAATCTTTCCACCCAGGGGAGCACTTGATCTCTTGAAAGTCGACGCAGCCGGAAGATGAAGGTTGTCATTGCCGTCGGGTGTTGGCCTTCCCCTGACGGCCTCCCCTTCCTCTTGGAGTTGATTTCGTATATCCTCCTGATTGACGCGGATTGTACTGTTGGCGGTAGGGCTGCGATGAAGCAGAATAGGAGGAATATCTCCCTTGCTGATATCCTCCTCTAAAAGATGACTGCCCTCTACCTCTAGAGCCACGAAAAGGGGTTTTTCTGTACTGCAAAGTTCCCAAAGCCTTTGCAGTATCGGTATCCTTTTTGATACTCTGCAGAGTGTCATCAATGTGCTTCCCGAAGAGATCTTCTCCATTGAATGGGAGGTCTAGGATCTTGTTTCGAACCTCCGGCCTAAAAGCCGTTGCTCTTAGCCATCCTTGCCTGCGCAGAACTGCTGCTCCTCCCAAAGATCTAAAGGCCGTCGTCGCTATATCCATAGCGCAGTCTATGACTTCCGCTGAAGTCCTTTCCACCTCCAGGAGAATCTTTCTGGCTTCTTGCTTCTCCGGTTCGGGCACTTGGTCAATGTAGGGAGACAGGTCGCACCACATTTGCCTGTCGTACCTTCCCAAAATAGCGAGGGCATTAGCGGCTTTAACTTGTAGCGCCGACATTAAGGAAAACCTTTTTCCTGCATTATCCAGTCTTCTGCCCCCCCCCCCCGTCCCCCCCCCCCCCCCTGTCCGAAGGTGCCATTAATGGAGCAGATGGATTCCTTGGCTTCTGCTGCGCCGCCTGAGTAATCACAGAATCCGGTTTGGGATGACCCAAAAGACATGCTGGAGCATCTGTAGGTGCCCTTATATTTTTTGACTAGTCTGACCAGATCCGGCGTCACCGTAGCTAGTGTTTCCATGACTTTTAGTACTTCCTCCCAAATATGACTTACGATAGGCAATGACCGAACAGACCTGCGATATGATTCCTTGAAATCATATAGAACGCATTCTGCTTTCTCTTCCGACATGGTAAGTGCAAATCTCTTTGTGGCTCTTTCCATCAAATTATGAAAACCACCAATGTCCTCGGTGGAGAATCTACTGGCCTTGTCGTAGGAGTTGAAGGTGAGGGAATGAGATAGTCATTCCATTCTCCACTAGGTTCCACAATCTCTCCACCCTCGTGGTCATCGTCCGAGGTGTCCGGATCGTGATGTGACGCTGGTGGTGGAAACCTAGTATTGGGCTCCGTTAAAATCTCCCTCCTACCTGGTACCGACCGTGGACGAGGAGTTGTCTCCTGAGTGGTTTGAGACGTCGGATACCTTCTTTTATAATCCTCCAACATGCCCTGGAGGTCCTTCAATAAAGAAGATGGCACACTTGTCATGTCATCACGCTGCTGTTGGCGATATTGCTGCCGCTCCTGGGGATGCTCTTGAAAACCCCCATATTGTCCTTCCGATTCGTCATCCTGGTACTTGACCTGTAATTGCGAAGGACAACTCGCAAAACCATAAGGACCATCTTCATCCTCGTCCTCAGAGTCTTCCTCCTCCAGCAGGTGAGAAGGGACCAATGGAGATACCTTGCTTGGAGACGTAACCTCCGGCGTTATAGGCTTTTTCCAGAGTACCAATCTTTTTCTGGTGTTTTTTCTCTCGTCGACGAGCCCGTCGAAGAGATTCCTGCCGCCGTCGTCGACCATATTATCGTCGTCGACGCTACCGTCGACGTTGTTATCGCCGACGCTGTCCTTGTAGACGCTCCTGCTGTCGTCGTCGTCGACGCTCCCGTCGACGACGCTCCCGTCGTCGACGAAGTAGATACAGCTATGCTTGTCGAAGCCTTCGTCGACGATGAACTTGTCGACGATACCGCCGTCGACGGTGAAAGCGTCGACAGCGTCTTCTCAATAGCCTTTACCTCCTTTCTCGTCGACGATGTCGATGGTTTTGTCGTCGACGATGACCCCTTTTTCGTCGACGATCCCGTCGACAGTGCTGAAACCTTCCCTTTCTCCTCAGAAGGCGTAGAGGCAACTTTCCTGATGGTAATCTTAACTCTCTGAGGCGATTTTGGAGGTTCTGAGGTGGATTTTCCTTGTTTTACCTCAGAAGCAGAACCCTTCTTCTCCTTAGGTTTGCCTGAAGGAGATTCTGAGGGACTGCGCCCTGAAGACCCTGCAGTGGTCTTTTTTGGGGCCTTCTCAGGTCTCTCCCCTGAGTTATGCGTCTGAGGAGATCTACCTCTTTTTTGAGATCCCTTAGACGAACCAGACTCCTCACTCTCACTTGAGAGGATTTCCTTTCTGGCTTTAACCTTTTGAAGCCAAATCAGCAGTCTTCCCTCACGATCCCTCAAGGTTTTATTTGAAAAGGTTCGACATACCTTACAATCCTCTGCCTTATGGTCTGGATAAAGGCAGTATATACAATCCTTATGAGAGTTGTCTGTGTAAAGTCTCTTCTTAGAGCAGGTGGCACAAGCTCTAAATAATCCCTTTTTCTCTTTCCTAGACATGGTAGATGAATAAGGGCTTCCAAAAAGAAGAAAACAGAAGATGAGAAACCTCAAATTCCAGTCAAAATACTGTAGAAATGAAGAGTTTGAGCAGAGCTCAAAGGAGACTCCCTAGCAGAACGTGCGGTAGAAAAATCTGAGGGGCAGAAGGTTCTCTCAGGAGTGTTCTAGAGGGAGAGGAGCTCTGATTGGTTCAGGGAAAAGTTTGGGCCTTTTTTACATAACAAAGGCTATGGGTTGCAAAAGAGAAATGGGCCTAGGCCTCTTTTCAGTTTGCTATACTACTAAGCATTGCTTTTTTATATACCGGAGACTCCCGTCTCGACGACGAGGAATGATTCAGGCATGTGAATCTATGAAAGTTCCAATACTGGAGTAAATAGCGATTTCGCTAATAGGGCGCGCAAATTACCATGAAGTTGAACTTCATGGTAATTTGCAAAAACTCTAAAAAATGCACTAAAGTGCATTTTTCAAAGTTTCATGTTGCGCACACACCTGCCCTAAGGGCAGGTGTGTGTGCAACGTATGTGCACAGATCAATTTCAGGGGTGCAACAGGGTGTCCTTTGGACACCCCTGCACCCTTTAAATCGCATTCTCAATTTGCGATTCGCTAATTGCGATTCGCAAATTGAGAATGTCTTCCCATTCATTCCTATGGGCCTCTAGGCCCATAGGAATGAATGGGGAGGTATTCCTTAATTGCGACTCGCAATTTGCGGGTCGCAATTAAGGAATTTTAAGAAATTGCTATTTTTTTAGTGATTTCTTCATGCATTGCATTTTGCTATTCCTTAATAGCGAACCGTTATTTTTCGCTATTAAGGAATAGCAAAATGGGTTCTTAATGCATCTGGGGGTTAGTCCATGAAGCCGGCAAGAAGCTCTAACTATGGTGGCTAATCAAATCCTATAAAAAATGTGAACATCACATTCCTAAATTACTTCAAATGTATCCACAAATGAAACCAGGTGAAAAACATAAACTGGACAATTAAAGTTATTGATTTAAGGGACTCTTGACGGGTACTATTTAGTTGTGTTCCTGTTTTTCATTTATACTTGCATTTTATTTGCAGTTATTTTTTCAATAGATCAATAGTTGTTCAGAATAAATTTGGAGTTTACCTTTTTTCCTTTCTCTCTCTCTCTCACACACACACACACACAGAAAGATCCATCTTACAAAATGCTATTGATAATCTATGTATTAAACACTGAAGTCTAATTGTTATTGGTATGATCATTATTGAAATCATAACACACTTGTTGTCTAACTCTTAAGATAATAAACATTAATTTAGTGTTTTGGGTAGAAGTGTTGATCATAACCATAACTCTGTATGTGCTGGGTACATATAAAGGTTGAACCCTGTGGACTAAAGGCCACAGGTCCTTGAGTGACCACTGTGATGTCATCAAAGAGGTCATTGGTGCTGTGATTTGTGATGCCCCCAGCCATTCTAAGTCTTCTGGGTCCATTCACGATTTTGGTCGCCAGTCACATTCCACTATTTTTGTATTTGGTTTGGTCTCCCCCGGGAGCCCACTGTATTTCCGTGCTACTTACCTGTCATATGATCAAAGTATGGTGCGTATTGTAATTATATCTCCGGGTAGGAGATATTGCATTGGGTTAGTGAGTGTTTGTAATAGAGAACTATTTTTATAACTACACTGTGTGGTTCTTTTTCACTTAATCTGCACTACAAGATTAGATACTGGTGAAACCAGCTGCTTTACACTCCTCCTAGACTAAGCCTGAAGGCTGCTCTCCACGGCTACCACTTAGAGAGCTTTCTAAGGTTGTCTAAACCACTAAAAACACCATAAGGGTTGTCTGGATTGGTGCAGGGTCCTACACTTGAATAAGTGTGCACCATATATCAAGCCAGCCTCCGACATTGGTATGCAGCTGTAGGGATTCAAGCTTGCACTGTTTTACCAGCTAATCTAAATGAGGATTTACTGAAAAAACAACACTAACATTAAACACATATAAAACGTTTGATAGACAAGTTCTACACCTAGTATGTCTTTAGTCCAGTAGGTCTCTGCCCTCTAGATACAATAGCCTCATGTTCCAGGAACTGAGGATCCTGTGTTCCTCTAGAAAACTTAAGACAGGGAAAAACCCTAGCACCCAGCGCCTCTTAGAGGTGTTACTGCAAGATGACCTCCTGAAGGTTGGTGGGTCAGACGAGCAGGACAAGGTGGGTAGGCAGGAGCCAGAGGTGGAGTCAAGAGGAGTTGTCCTCCTTGACCCCAATGCGGTCTCTGACCAGGAGGAGTCCAATTACTCCACCCTGTTGAACTCTGATCCCACAGGGAATATTGCAGATGGCTCAGAAGTTGCCCCTAGAAATAGGCCCCCCATTTATTCCACCTGGGAGGGTACAGGGCAGGCAAAGGAGGACTAGGTCTTCCTCTGCTGAGTCTATTGCCTCTGAAACTTCTGTAGGACCATCCATCTCTAACAAGAGAGATGAGTACATCGATAGGGAGTACCAAAGGATCCAACTTGAGAAACTGAGACTCAGGCTCAGGTAGGATAATTTGGCCAGTGACAAAGAGGCCTTAGAAGTACAGAAGGCTAAGAAACATTTGGGACTAGAGTCCCATGGTGGCAGCCCCAGTGTCCCTAGAATCAGGGAAACCCTTCTTTGACACTAGGAACCTAAGCAGGATAGTCCCTCTGTACCAGGAGTGAGATTACATCCACAAATGGATCAATGCTTTAGAGAAAGCCTGTAAATACAGAAGGTCCCTCAAGGGCAGTGGGCAGCTATCCTGTGGCTCTCCTTTGCTAATAAAGGAAGATATAAGCTCCTCTCTGTCAGAGAAGAGGGTGCTGACGATCACACTGTCTTGAAGAATGTCCTCATAGATGGGTTTGGCTTAACCACTGAGCAATACAGGATTACGTTCCAAGACACCCAGAAGGCACCCACTCAAGACTTGGTTGATTTTATAGATTGTGCTATTAAGGCTCTAGAAGACTGGCTTCATGGAAGCAAGGTGCTATGAAGGACTGTAAAATGTGTTGATGAGGGAGCACATCCCTAATAACTGTCAGAATCAACTTTTGCACCAGTACCTGCCTGCCGGGGCTATCTCACAGGGGAATACCAGGACGGGTTCCCTAAGCAAGCGCCGGGAAACCCACTGCGGGTAGCTGTGCGCTATATAAGCTCAAATACATTTACATTTACATTTACCTGGTGGACTCTGATCTGACCTTTCCCCAAGAATTGGGAAAGAAGGCAGACAAATGGGTTTGCAGCAAGGTCTAGAAGAAAAACCTAGGTGGTAGAGGTGCCCAAAAGAAGCAGGATTCTTCTGAATCTCAAGATAAGGGTGGGAACAAGAATAAAGACAAGAAAGAGTCTTCTCAGGGCTCCCAAAAACATTCATCTAAGGGTGAGTCTCAAAAATCCAACAAGGGCAAGAAGAAACCTTGGTGCTACTTTTGTAAGGGGAAGACCCACTGGGAAAAAGATGCTGATTGTCCTAAAGCCAAGGAAACTACACATACCTTTTGAACTCATTGAAGAAAAGATTATATTCCATGATAGCAGGAGGTTGCGTTTGCTATATTAGGACTTGACCAATTGACCCCGCCCTGAAGAAGTCTGCTGCAACATTGTGAGCATAGATGAAACGCATGTTGGCAAGGACGAAGTGTATTTATAAGATATGAAAATAAAGAACACAGCTGTTAATACCACAATCTCAATTGCGATTTACAGAGGGCTCGGAGAATGTCTTTCATTTTTGGATATTCCAGCAGGGGAAGAACTAGTGGCTCTCTCTCCTCCAAGAGCACCGGCAAATTTGTTGCACCCTCATTTTCTGTCATATCTGATATTCTATATACTGTGGAAGTGGGCACCTGTGTTTCCAGCCACCAATAATAATTTTAAGAAAGTAATTAAATAAAACTTACAAGGCTCTAAAATTGTAAGTAATCAATCATTTGCCTTGAAGCTGCCACAGAGGCTGCTAAACACCAAGGTCTACATTTCACCCGTCTAGATTCCATCAGCAATCTTGTTCCTGTTCTATCTTTTCTAGTTAGTGTTAGTCAAGTGAACCCGACTGAACAGACAAAAACAGAAGCAATTTGAAATTCAGATCACTTCTGCATTAATTCTAACTAGTGCTGTGATGAAAGGAAAATTATGACATTTATACATTGACCTACTCTCGGACCATGATAACATAAAGAGAACAAGTTTTCAAAGAGAACTCCACCCTGACACTGAACTTGTCACAGTTTGGGACGTCATGGTAACAAGTATCAAAAGTTATTTATTCACACAGCAGCCAGAAAAGAACACGATTAAGAAGAAAATAATCCTAAACATGAAAAAAACTATCTACGGGCTACAAAGGGCACAGCTCCTCAAACAGCCAAAGCACGTATGCAGAACTTAACAGACTGAAATATGAATGTAATTGATTGGTGAGCACATATACTGGCCAGTGGTATGACTTGAAGAAAACTACAGAGTTCTGGACGACTAGGAGAACAGGCAGAGTAGTGGTGAACTAAAGACAAGAACAAAATATTGGATTACTCATCAACGTTATTAACACTTAGGATGTAAATATCTCTTCAAATCACAAAACAATAGTCCAAACTTTCAAATATTTTTTTGAAAAAATTTACATCTTTGAAACGATACAAACTAAGGCAACTAAAGCAAAATATCTAATTTAATTAAATCTGCCAAAAATCTCTAAAAACAAAATCTCACTCAATGCTTCTCTGACTAAACAGAAAAGTGTCACTGCAATGACATAACTTTCCCTAGGCGACGCCTCAGGCCTAGACAGACTGTCTTTTACAAAATCTTTAAAAATACTCTGTTTTCACAAATTACACTTTTTCATATCCATGGTTGCTGTGCCTGGAACAGCGAGCAACGTCACTACCATCCTGATTCCTAAAGAAAAACGTCCTTTCCAGGAATCCACACATTTTCAGCTAATCTCCTAAGTATATACTGTAAAAATAAATTTTAAAAACCTAGCAAAAGGTGATTCTTTTATGACTTAGAAGTCCAGCTCAAACTAGATTTATGAAAATCAGACTGTCCAATAACTATTTGGGACTGCTTTGGTCACATCATAAACACAGTGGGAAAATCTGCCACATTATTTGCTGCAATTGTGCTGGATGCTGAAATGAAACTTGACAGGAAGTCATGGCCCTTCATAGAGATAACCCTTGAACCACCCTGAGGGCCAATCCAGGTCACTTCTTCAATAGAAATGTCATGGCATTCTTACAAAGCCTGCATCAGGTTGAGTGGCTTGGCCGCGGACCATTTTAACCCGAAACAAGGTACTGACAAGGTTGCTCCATTTCCCCTCTACTGTTCCTGTTTTTTTTGTTTTGACTAAGACTCTTGGACTAGAAGGATGAGATTCGGGGACGGACGAGAGGCAAAATATACTGCAACCCTTCTTCATATACAGATGATTTAAACTTTTTTCAAAAATAGAATCCTCAGTCCGAGCAATTCTGAATACAATCAAAGGCTAATCAGTAGTCTCTGGTTTTAGTTTATAGAGAGGAATAAATCCAATAGCATACCTTTAGACATCGGTTGCTCCCGTAACAGGATGAACAAATGTTTATTCATTACAAATGAAAACCTATATTTTTAAACTCATTTTAAATTCTCTAATGGAACTGACATGTTTTTGGGAACATAACTTTACTCAAAATGAAAAGTTTATATTTCACAGGAACATGTTGATCTTTCCAAAGAACGGCAGGCACATATTTAGGTGGTCAAATTATAAAATTTCCAAAATAATTTTTGGAATGTGTAAGACTTATGCAGATGTAAACCTAATTAGAAAGTCAAAGGAATCTGAACAGTAACAGCAGGAAGAGAGAGCACAAAGGCAAGATTGAGCGAGTGGGTTTTACATAGAGGTGTCAGAGGATTCTCCAAGTGATGGGGAAAGGGAAGGGGAGGCAGGACTAGGCACTCAGAGAGGTGAGTTAAAAAATATTTGTGTAATATACTTACTAACATAGGACTGTGGATGTAATTTAGTAACGTTTGGCCATGGTGTGGGAGTAGTAGGAGCCAGCCTCATTTGAAGCGAAGGAGCCTGACCTAGCATATGTTTTCATTTAATCTTGGCATCTTATTGGTCATATTACTGTATTTTAATGGTGTGTTTTATTTTTGTTCTTTGGCATGAAAGACACAAGCCGAGAGTCTTAATACGAAAGACAAAGTAAGTGAGAGAGGGATGAGCAAATGATGCATGCTGCTTAGCTGGAGAGTGTAAAGAGCTATGGTTGGATGTTGAAGAGGTTTACATGCAAGGTAAGGGGTGAACAGAATAAGCAGGGTATAAACGGGGGAGGGGAGGAACATTTGCTTTGGGTGGATCTAGTTACCAGGCAAATGCACGTTTTTGAGGTGTATACTATATTGAAAGAATTGTTGGTAGAAGGGAGAACCTGAGAGTCTTTCCAAGCTGGGTCTTTAGCTCCTGAAGTGGAGAAGATTTTTTTTCAGCTCATACTTGTGAGATAATTCAAACTGAAATTTAATGAAGTTGTTACCTTGGCTGCAGAGACCCCTTTCGTCTATGGTTGCTCATGAAGAGGCATTTTTTCATGTATCACGGCTACAGATATTGAGGTTTGAGTCTATTATACTGGTGTAACCTGTATGCTATCTGAACGTTTTAGTTCTTGGTAACCTGGAAAGCTTTTAAGTGATCTGCAGTATGAGAATAAAAATGATGTATAAATGTCCATTCTGATTATTTTAAGTAGTCGTAGGGTAAGGCCTAATTTAGAATTTGGAAGATGCAGGACATCCACACAAAAAAACCCAGATGATGTCCATTCCACCCTATTTAAAGTGTAGCAAAGTCCCATACATTATAAATAAGCGAACAGGACATTGATGCTTTTTGGTGGATGCCCCACATAAGCCAAACTCTAAATAACGCCCTTTAAATCTGTTTGAAAGGGGTCTTAAAAATGAAAGTAGTTAGAATAAAATGGTAAGAGTATATATTAGTTTGGAAAAATGTGTAATTTGCCTTCAGCTATTTAGGCAATTTGTAGTCACATTTTGTTGAAAGTGCAACATTTTTCTACCAGTTTTAAAAACCTTGCCTCAACTTTACACAATTTTCTAATGGGGAGGAAAAGGGGTTTGAATCCCCCATCCATCCATAAAATGTTGATTCTGCCCAGTACCCACACTCTAATCTCATCCTTCAAACATTAAGGAAAAAGCATCAGCATTTGATGTCAGATCTACCCATTTAGTGGCTGGACTGTGCCGTAGGAAACTGGAAAATGTGGTACAATCCCAGCTTCCCTGCTTCTACAGATGTGCAATCCTAGACAAATACTTTATTTCATCAAGCTTCGTTTGTTTGTTCATTATCAAGAATGAAAGCACCTTTAAATAGGCGAGTTCAGGATGTGCTCTGCACAAAAACCTCTCAAGTTTTATTTATTAGCCACCAATGTTGTTCTAAGCGTAATAAAAATCTAGGCAACATATAGGGTAACATGACAACTGATTTGCCTTTTAGTTCACTAATAGTAATGCCATAAGGACAGGGGCAGGTATATTTTTTAGTTCATATTTTAAATTGTCCCTTTTAATAAATGCTCCACAATGCAAAGATATAATCTGATGTACCAAGGAGTACCGTAAAGTCTTAGAAAAAATATACTTTTAAAAAAAACTTGATGGCATTGTACATATTCTAACATGATGTTTGTTTCATGATTTACATGCTAAATATTTTCACATGTTCTGGGGCACAGGCTCTTAGAGCCAGAGCTGGCCCTTGGCTCTGCTCTGGCTCGGTTCCCCGTGTTAATTTGCTGCTTTGCCCACTTCTACATTAAAGTAAAAATCCAAATGCTACCGCTGACCACGGAGCCCCTTGAGGAGCACTGCACCCACCCCTTGGATAAAAACTTCCGTCCACCCCCTCCTGACCATAAACCGAGGTCCAAAAAGACAAATCTGATCTCCTGTACCAGATTCAACTTCAATGGTAGCAAGACAAATCCATCAAAATCAAGAGGCTCACAGTTTCATAATCACTTTAACCCTCTCTTGAGAATCTGAGACATACAATCTAGACTTTAAAGCAACTTTGAAGACAAGTCTTTGGAAGAAGGCTTTCACCCTACTCTAGATCCTCTCAGGGAAGAAGGGACAAGGTCCCAAGCTTCAGAGAGCACTCAGGTCTCCGCACTGCTGCTATGACAGACATCTGGGCAAATATCATACATACAACTCATAGCATGAGAACTTACAGGAACTATTTCTGAATCAGAACGTTAAGCCCTGCAAAGTGGCCATAAAGTAATAACACTGGCGCTTTACAAAATACATCAATAAATGATCCTGACCCTGTACAACTGTTTAATTATTTTTCCCTCTTCATAATGCAGCAGCAAACTCGTTACTTTTCTGTCTTGAATTATTATTTAGGTGCGTTGCTCTGAGCCCAGATAGGGTCTAATCAGTATTTTACAACAAATAAAAAGTATTGGACAATAAACTACGATACACAGGAACGGAGGTAATTTTATTATTCACTCTTTTCCGCATTATTCATATATTTGTCACGACTGTCACAAACACGATGGTCTCTCTCCAGGTGGAGGACTGTTGACCGCCCGAAGAACTGGAAACTCAGGCGGATAAAGACCCGATGATGACGCAATTCACCTAACTAGTAGGGCAGAGAATCAAAATATACCCTTCCTAAAGTTAGAGTGAAAGAGGGTCCTCAGAGACAACCCTAAGACTCTGGTATACCAAGACACGTGATTCATTCTCTTTTGATTAAAACACGTGCATATATATTAATTTGTCGTGTGATCATTATTTGGTTCTTTAGTTTACTGTGACTAAGGCCATAAGCTTTGGAACTTTCAGTGTTTAACCTTCAAAGTGAAAGTTGTTTGCTTGCATGTTCTCTTCTCTGCAGGTTCAAACCCAAGGTTTTGTTAGTTAGAAAAGGGCATCGTTCATGTAGTGACAGCATGAGACTGGAGGAAACCTTTGGCAAGAAGAAGATGCGCTAACAAATATGGAAACAAGTTTTCATGGCGAAGAAGGAGGCACTCAAGGTCGATTGGTGTTCCAGTCTGAACGAGGGAGAAGACGCAATGGTTGCGAATTGTTACAGTGAAAGATGGAAATGTACTAGGGAAAGAAGATGTGGGGTACCTTGAATGTTGTGTATAAATTGGTATTTCATTGCTAGTTAAAGACTCATACCCATTTAGGCTTTCCAGACCTCATTGCTATATCTCACTTTGCGTGGCTTTATGCTATGCAATATTTGATTGGAGTGCTTGTACTGAAGTCTCCAATATTCTGGCACATGTCTTGGCAGTTTCCTTTGTTACTTAGATTTATTAGTCTTCCCTTAGGTTAATGCAGAACAGCGTAGGATAGATTTCCTTAATCTTCTCATGACTAGGCAGGAATACCAAACTCTACAATTTAATCGGCAAATACTTTTGCTCATATTCTGTATGGTGGTAAAGGAGCTTTTAGTATGCTTTCTGGTATTGAGGCTGCATTTCCTCAGTAGATTTGGACGTATCTGGGTTATTTTGTACTTTTATAATATGTTTCTCAGACTCATCTATATCAGTTTGTTTTCGAGTCTGTAATAAACCCCACTAAAATCACTAATTAGTCTTGGTTTTCATTGTGCGACTAAGTTATACTGTTTATGAATTAGGGAGATTGATGTTAACTCACTCTTAACCATCAAACTACTATCAAGACACACCCAGAGAGGAGGAAAAGAAGACATTTTGAATTAAGGTCCCAGGGCTTCATCATACTCAACTGGTGCCAGGTAACATCCTGCACCGTACCCACCTGCTACCCAATCTTATCAGTGTCACCAGCCAGTCAACTCAGGAATCCAAGTGCGAGGAACGCCATTTGTCTTGTGTGGAGAAGGGGGAGGTGGAGGGAGTGGGGCAGCAACACAGCCTGAAGAAATAAATGCAGAGCTAGTCTCGAGTTGCTGGGTTGACACATCAGGATCTCAGCTGGGCCCAACGCTTACTATTGGGTTTTTACTGTGCTGGAGGCTGATCTTCCCATAATTGAAGCTGCCAACTGCTGCATGCACATGGTGTCGCAGAAAGAGGCCAGCTCTATCCAGAGGAAATATGTCTTTTTCATCAAAGCTGCGCCGCTCCGCGGATGGAATCTATTAATTATATATCAGAGTCTAAGACAGCAGCATAGCAATGAGTGAGGCTTTCAGGACAGGAACATTAGTAAATTGCGTGGGGCAAGCAGCGGCCCTGCACAGCAAGCCTCATTACAGATAAGGGAGGAGGAGCTGTAACTGTGTAACTAATGCATTTTAGTGAGGTGATGCAGACCTCTGCACTGAAATGCGTGAGTCTAACCCTGGAGGCGTGATACTTGGCAGGGCTATATATTTGTCTATATCTCTAGGGCTCATTTAAGAAGAAAGGTTTCTTTGATACTCTGATGCACAAATCTACCCCAACTAACCATGAATTAACAAGTCTCTTAAAAGAGTCACATAGAGACATGGTCCAGGAAGGGGGCCTATAGAGGACCAATGCCATAACCGAGCAAAAGGCCAGTGGTTTTAAAAATGGTTTCCAGGAGAAAAGGGAAAAAGCGCACCATCAACCAACCCCCCCCCCCCTGCCCCCCCCCCCCCCCCCCCCCCCTCGCGCACACACACACACACAATTTTGGTCGGGAGTAACAGACAAGTGGAAAAAAGCTGTGGCGTAAAAGATAGCTCTGAAGGGGGACAAAAGGTGTCTGCCACCTAGAGTTGCCCCCTAGCCAGTTTTCTACCAGTATTTTCATGTCCTGGCTGGTACAAAAATTAGTAAAATCGCCTACAGGTGGTCTTTTTAAGCTTACCTGTACATATGCCAAACAGCAAATATAAATTGAAAGCGCTTTAAAATCTGCTCTAGAGATGCACTAACAATCGCTAATAATTAAACAAAGGCAGAAACGTCCTGTTACAAGTAAACTCATACCATTTTGCGTACTGTCCCATTTAGTATCACTCTGTGCCTTTGCAGAATCTTAAAACAACAACAAATGGTTGGTATTTTTAACTTGAAAAGGTGGCAACCCTACTGCCGCCCTACCAGAGACCAACGGTCTTTGATTCCCTCGAAAATACCCAGGTGAACTTCAAATTGTTAAAATTTCGACAATCACAATGAGAGACGGAGGAAATGTATGTGGCAACAGTAACCCAGCAGCTGAAAAAGGGCAGAAAAGCGATAATAGGGCATCAGATGAGAGATTTGGGTACACAGCTCAGCACATACAGATGAGAAGGCAGTAGTTGAAGAGCATTAAAACAAAGAATGGTAACTGTGATGCTCCATGCAAGGGGCAGGGGTAGCGCGCGTGTGGGCGTGTCTAACAAACAAAATATTATGTAACTTTTTTCAGTCTCTCACCTGCCAGTAACTAAATTTAAAATAACGCTTAAACAAAAATGATATGCAAGTTATATAAATCAGTGGGAAATGCACTATTGTACATTATGAAACCTCTGCCAGTTAATACACTGCACCAAAGAGCCCCAGAATGGAATCCTGGTTGGTGCAGTTTAGAATAGTGACTTCTGCATGTTTAGTTCTACGAGGTCCCATTCTGTGACAAGAAGTAATGTGAACATGTAAGTTATTATTTTCAACTTGCATTACACATAGTATAAGATAGCCTGCTACAGAATGCGCAACAAGGTTTAAGATAAAAAGTGATTCCAAAATATATTTTATTTTACAGCCTGCACGTAGTGCAGTCTTTTTAAAAATATGACGGTCTTTTTAAAGCACACATTTCACAGCTGAACTGCTAGCTCCCTTACAATACCCCTCAAAAAGAATAACTGTACGTCATTAGGAAGCAATGTTTTTTGGTAACTGTCTTTAAAAAGCACACACTTCACAGCATAGTTGGTAGATCCCTTACAATACCTCTCAAAAAGAATAAATGTGTGTCATCACGAAGCTCCAATCGATTCCATCAATTAAGAGCAATACCAGCTTCAAGGAACCCCTTACATCTATATATTAATCAGTTGACACATTTACATTTCTCTCAGGGAAGCAGGTACTCTGGCAGGAAGGCTTGTTTAGCTGTCTGCCACTCCCCTGGTATCAGAGCACAGGAGACTCCCTGCCTTATATTTCAGCTGAAGCATTCCAGCTGTTGGAATTAACCGTCCCGGAACGGTTGTCTTTTGACAAAAAGCAGGGAAACTGTTTTTCTAACATTAAAAAAGTCTGGGCACGTCGTGTCCCTCAGATCCTGCCCACTTCGACCACTATGTGGTGTGCATCGCCAATTCACCAAACGGGCAAAGGCAGCTGACTTCAAGCACGAGAAGTATTTGACAAGGACAGCAGTATGGCAGGCAAAAAACCACAATCAAAGGCCCCACCAAAAAAGTCCAGAGTGGAACAATCTGACTCAAAGGAGGCCCCGGAAGAGGACAAACCGCACCAGACAAGAGCTGGGTAGCAAGGGAAACTGAGCCCACTTTGTAAAAATAAAAACTTTTAAAAAAACCTAAGTGCAAGTGGCCAAATATTTTTCTGGTATCCACTGCAGCTTGCACCACCCACTGCCCCTGCCAGCGCTGCGAGTACAAAGGCTACCTGGCTAACCATCACAATGCTAAAAATGAGACCAGTTGGACTATTTGGTTGCGCCAAAGTGATTATTAATAAGCTGTTTGTGCAGGCAAATCCTAAAAACAAAGATATCCGACTTGATATCCAAATTGACAACAAGTACTCTGCTCAGTACCTGAGCAACATAAAACCTGAACAGAAATGTATACAAGACCATTTTTAATATTCAATTAAAAAACATAACCAGTAGATGGCAGTGTTGTCCAGTTCTTCCAATATGAGGGGCGAGTGACATGAGATCTTCACACGGCTCGTGCAGGCACACTAATATAACTGTCCAAAACAAAGTCATAAAATTGAATTCAAGAACTTAAGCCCAAAAAATAAAATGTAGAGTGAAATCAAATGAATACTCCTCGGTGGTGTCACTAAGAAAAGATCAGGAATGTAACCCTGTTGTTTCAATTCGTGCAGCAAGGGTAAGATAAAAAAAAAAAAGTTCCACACAACAGTAGATGGACACAGTAATTCGGCTATGGGAACTGATAAGAGCGCCCTTTTAATGTATATTACATACAAGAGATGTCACAAGTGCAGCGCAAGCGCTTTGCACGTGAAACCTAAAAGGTTCATGAGACATGGTACCTGAGATCTAAGGACAGCGCAGCATTGATGGCAGGAACCAGCTCCAATACGCCTGCGCGGAACAGTAAACAGAGCAGTGCAGTTGTTTTACAATGTCTTAAGCCTCTTGCCACAACATGGTCACCCAAGCAGAATTGGGGACTGTGGCCTTTTTGGCAGGTTCACCCCAAAACGTTTTGCATTCTCCTAGCCAATTTTCTGTAACCTGGTGTTGGTAGTTTTAGGCCTCTGGGCACTTTAGCACTGTGGTCTAGTGTAAAGTGTGTGCGCTCTCTGAGTTACATTGGTGAGATTGACCTGCCATCCCATAGGAATTCGCATGGTGCTGATCAGTGTGTGTCAGTGGTAATTCATGGTATGGGAGGAGCAGCGTGGTCAAGTTTAGTATGTATGAAATTGTGAGAATAAAAGCTGCGCAACGATGTGCACAGATTTATTATGACTATGTGAAAAATGCCACTTTTAGAAGTTGGCATTTCTGTGTGGTATGCGTATGCCTGCCTGATGTGAATTGCATTTCTGGCTTGTGAGTGACAGGGGCTGGGAGGTGTGTGTGGCTCCAGGAGGGGCAGGGTGAGTCAGCACTAGGCTGAATGGGACATCTGTGCTGGGAGTAATGGGAGGAGTAATTCCCGACTCTGAATAGAACAGTGACCAGCCTGTACAATGCTGGTTCTGCCCCCTGTGGTGTGTCTGATCACCTAGCCCCCCAACCTGACAAAGGGGAAGAGGAGCTTGCAAATCAAAGTGCTCCAATTCCCTCCTGAACTAGTTGCATCTGGTTCTCCCATTTATTTATTTATTTATTTGTATAGCGCCTGAATCGACCCCCAAAGAGGTATAGCTGCACTTTGGACAGGAGGCAGAACATGAGGCTGTATTACAACATCACAGATGGAAAAGAGTGGTTTTGAGCTGCTTTCTACATTGAAGGTGGTCTGAACAATGTCTTAGATGCAGAGGAAGTTTGTTCCAGTATAGGGAACCGAGATGGGAAAGAGCCTTCCCACCCAATCTGGCTTTCTTGACTCGAGGAACCACAAATAGAGACTTAGATCCTGAGCGGAGAGACCTAGAAGGCAGATAAGGTGTACATTTCTCTGAGAGATAGGCGGGGCCAAGGTTAAATAAAGCCTTGGGGATGGTACAGCAGACTTTGAACTTAACCCGCTCGTATATAGGAAGCCAGTGCAGGTTGCAAAGAAGGGGACGGGAGGCAGTCCTGGGAGGGGCATTCAGGATCAGTCGTGCTACAGTGTTCTGGGCTACCTGCAGTCTGCTAAGCGAGACCTCATTAGCAGAAATCAACAAGCCATTGCAGTAGTCCAGACGGCTTAATATAAGTGCCTGAGTCAAAGTCTTCCACGATGAGTCAGGAAGCAAAGGAAAGACCCGGCGTAGTAGGCCCATTGTGTAAAAACAGGAACCGGCTGTCGGAGCGGCATGCTCCTTTAAGGTAAGAGCCTGATCAAGACAAATGCTTAAGTCTTTGACCAGAGATTTTGGATCAGGGGGAACCCTGAGGTCAGCCGGGCCACCAATACGGAGTCCATAGTAGGGGAGCCTCCCCAAAGATCAGAATCTCTGTCTTCCCAACATTACAGTGGAGGAAGTTACTCTTCATCCAGTTAGAGATAGCTATCATACCAAAGGAGAAGGTCGTCTGTACTGTTGGAGTAAATTTGTCAAATGGGAAAAGCAGTTGTGTATCATCGGCGTAAGAGATGGGAATGAACCCGCACGCCCTAAGGAGGTTGGCCAAGGGAGCAACATAGATATTTAACAAGGTGGGGCTCAAACAAGAGCCCTGGGGAACTCCATTGGTTAATTCCATAGGCCCCGAACGGTAAGGGCCAAGGATGACGGTCGGAGAACAAGAAGATAGAAAACTCTGCAGAGCCGAATATCTAAGCCCAGCCACCTTCAGTCTCCTGAGCAATATCTGGTGTGAAACTGTGTAGAATGTGGCTGATCGGTCTAACAGCACAGAATCATAGACTGGCCCCTATCTAGGGCCATCCTGATGTTATCCGTGACTGCAAGCAGAGCTCATTCTGTGCTGTATTTGGGCCTGAAGCCTGAATGAGAGGAGTCTAGGCAACCGGCCTGTTCGACATGGTTGGAGAGGTGTTTATTTATGTGCTTCTCCAAAAGCTTGCTCAGGAAGGGAAGGAGCGAAATGGTGCGGAGATTAGAGAGATCCGTTAGGTTAGTGGAACCTTGTTGTTCTTGCGGATAGGAATAACCTGTGCTGCTTTCCATTCTGACGGGACATGACCCTCTCTCAGTGAGAGATTGAGAAGACCCTGAATGAGAGGAGACAGATGGCAGGCCAGAGAGGTAACAACTGTGCCCAGAATGGTATCTAGGGGGGAACCTGATTTTACCATTCGAAGAAGAGTATCTACGTCTTTCAGTGTCACAGGAGGAAAACTCTTTAGCAACCGAGAGGTTGCCTGTACTGGCAGATCGGATGACATAGAATCCGCAGGCTGGCTCCCTGACGGGACTATTTTTTGGTAGAGGAGCTCTATTTTCTGTGAGAAGTATTGGGCAATATTGTTGCAAAGCATTTATGTAGGGACCTCTAAATTCTCACAGGCTTTTGGATTAATAAAGTATTGGAGGATACGGTATAAAATTTTGGGAGCTTTGCCAGCCTGGGCTAGTTGAGATGCAATGTGGGCTTTACACGCAGCCTTTATGTTTCTGTTGTAGCTAGACAGAGTGGCCAGGAACCGGTCTCTATCTCATGCCCTGCACTACAGACAAAGGAATGCGTGGTAAAAAATGTAGGGGCTGCAACCCCATGAAATTGTTTAGTTCCTGTGCTTGTTCTCGAACCTGCGGGGATGTGCTGCTGCTGGGGCCTAGGGTGGACCGCCATGAGGGCTTGTCTTCCTGGGCCAAGCATTGCCCCCTTGATCCCTAAAGGAACTTTTTGCTTGGACTTTTGGTTTCTGTGGATCCTCCAGGAACTTAGAGGACTTTGGCTGCATCTGGGGCACTGTGAGCGCTTTCTTTTAATTTCCCCAAGGAAGGGGAGAGCGTGGGTTGCAGAGCTGTGCTGCCCGTCACTTTAGAGGGAATTCCAGCGTGAGGGATTCCCCCGTGATGCTGCTCTGGGAACGGGAGCCCACCCCACATTTTGAATAGGCGCATTACGAATGCCCACTCTGCTTTTGTCTTAGTTAAACCAGGAGCCTACCCCGTATTGCCGCAGAAGGAATCCAGGACGCAGCAGCGCGACCAAGAAGTCAGGCACATCTGCCTGGCCTGGGCAGAGCCTGCGGCTGAAAACCAGAAGTCCGGAGCCTCGCGGACTCCACATCAAAGTCCAGGGTCCAAGGAGGGGGCCTGAGTGAAGTGAGGAGAAGCGGCCAAAGCAACCGATGGCAGCGCGGGACTCCCGTGAACGAGGGAAGTCCCACGTTCAGAGGACATGCTGGCACTGGTTGCGGTGCTCCAGTAGTGAAGGGAGAGCCCCGCAGATTGCTGAGCCGCCCTGGAGAGGGACCGGGCAAAAAAGAGCAGAGTCGTCAGCCCGCATGCCGCCAGGTGAAGAGAGAGCCCTGCCCAGCGTAGACTGGAGGTGTCTACAAAGAGAGCCCAGTGAGTGGGGCTACATTGGGGCTTTCCTTCGAGCAGTGAAGGAGACCGGAGGAGTGAAGAGAGGTGAGCCTCCCCCACACAGCCCGGTGAGTAAGGGCTCCATGTTTTCCCTTTTTTTTTATTTGTTGAGCAGACCCGCCATTGCGGGCTGCTCCAATGAGGGGCATCTTTGTTTCTAGGGCCCAGGGTGGGGGCCGAGGGCCCGTACCTCCCTTTGGCCATTTTTCTACAGCTTCCTCGCTTGCTAGAGGGCAGCTTCACAGATGGGGGCAATTTTAGTTAAGAATGGCCCCGTGGGGCTGAAGAGGCACGGATGTGCCAGGGCCCCTTCACTTGGTTTGTTCTCAGCTGCACCCCACCAGCGCTGGGAACTGCAGCGTTTGGCGCATATTTGAATCAGAGTCCATGGGTGGGACAGGAGAGGGAACAGTGGTGCCAGACCTTCTTTACTTCACAGCTGCATGGCAAGTAGCGTCAGCAGCTATGTTTAGGCCACCCGTTCTTTGGGGGCATTTTTGTAGGAGATAGGAGTGAGATACACTCCTCTGCCCCAGCGCAATTGCGCACGTGGATTCTGCTGCATCGGCAGCCGCCCTGACATTTGGGACATAGGGCATTTGAGCCCCTCTGAGAAGGCCAGTTGGCCTGGGGGACTGGGAGGTGAATAGGGCGCCAGGCCCTAAGGTGATTTATGTGGTGCTAGGAAATGTGATTCGGGTCCTGAGATTTATGCACCGTGATTTATGCCTCTAATGTGGTTTAGGTTTATGAGGTAATTTGCATTCTATGATTTATGTTTAGGAGGTTATTCCTTAATCTAAGAGTTCTGTTTATGTGCTGCAGTTACTATGTTCACTGAGAGATGGTTCTGACAGTGGTCCAAATGGCTCAGTCAGGTGTACATAATCCCTTGTAGATATTACCAAGTTCCAGGTGGCAGAATGTATATTATGTGATTACTATTCTAATGTATTATGAGAATACAAAGGCTATTTTTGATATAACCTTGTGTGGAGTTCCTTTTGTGGTGTACCTGGTATGTTGTTGCTGTGTGTGCGTGTTGCGCAAACGCTTTACACATTGCCTCTGGGATAAGCCGGACTGCTCGAGCCAAGCTACCAAGGGAGTGAGCAGGGGTTATCTTTGGCGTGTAACTCCCTTGCCCTGACTAGAGTGTTTGTCTCTGCCTGGCTTTGGCGCAAGCCTTAGCCAACCAGAGATCCCATTTCTAACAGGGATAAAGTTGGACAGGGCAATAACTTAGATCAAGCCGCCCTTAAAGAAACATGGGAAAGCAGACACTGGGTCCCAAAACTACCACACACTCCAACACAACACGGGTTATAGGGAACTCAGCATGACATGCAACAATGGGGTATATGAAAGAAATGCACGGATGGACACAAGTTTATCATGGCAAGGGGGCACATGAGCACCACAGAAGCAGCAACCACACCAGCATCCACTTACATAAGGGCATCCCTAAGCCAACCGCTATGGTTGCTAAATCAACTGGATTAGCCAGCATCATTCCTTTGTTGGTAAAGGAAAGGATTTGGATGAAAAAATGTATTGACATCTTTTCACAGCGAGAGTTAGAGGGTTTCGACTTGGTTAACCACAAGAAGGAAAAAGACAAGAAAAAATTGAAAAGGGTAGGAAAGAAAGGAACATAGGAATTGGTTAGACACATTTCGGGTCATGGTATGTATTATTGATGAAAGATTCCCTCAATGTGCATCAAATCCATGGAAGAACTAATTTAAAGCTCTAATGGCCCAAAAAATGTATAGGGCCAATGCCTTGCTCCAATCGGATCAAAGTTTTATATTTAGGACAAGTATTTCCCTAACAGGAGTGGGACCATGAATATATGTCAAGCTACATGCACGAAAAATACCAGCCAGGGAGGAGGTCACCAAGCACAAGCAGCCATTTCAGGCCTACAATGCTAAAAGCAACAGATTCAAGCCAATAAGAAAGCGAAAGTCTAACGGGATGGCGAGGGATCTGGGGGATAAAAGCAATATTACGGTGTTTTGACAAGGGGCGGCTGCTCTTGGAGACCAGCTTGTAAGTTCAGGCAAGTATGTATCACATGCAGAGGAGGCAACCCCCTATTGCATGGCAGGAAGAACATAGGGATCCTGGAAAAAAAAGGCACAGCAAAAAAATGGCGAACAATCATTACTGCGCCGGCAACACTACGCATGGTTTTACGTCGCATGTGTTACAACGCATGCGACGTTACCACGCGTGGACATTGCAACGCATACCATTACATCGCATGCGCTTGCGCATGCGCGTGCGATGTAACGGCGATACTGGAACCGGGAGCAGAGACGGCGACGCTGCACAGGAACCGCGAGGAAACACAGGTAAGGGTATGTTTAAAGGTTTAGGTTTAGGGCTTAGGGTTTAGGGTAGTGTCAGGGGGGATAGTGTATAGTACTGTTTAGGGGTTTGGGTTAGTGTATGTTACTGTTTTGGTGCTTAGGGTTTAGGGTATAGGGTAGTGTTAGAGGGTGATAGTGTATATTATTGTGGAAGAGGTGTGGCGCCGCGGCCAGGGCGACTGACACTGGACGCTGGGGCTCACGGTTGATCCCCGGCTCCGGCAGCAGCGGTCTGCCCAGCACCATGTGACTCTGGGCAATAGCTCGCTTAATCTTCCCAACGGCCCCCAGCGTCGGGATGCCTCCGGGTAGCTGTGGGCTTTACAAATACTGGATTTACATTTACATTTACTGTTAGGGCTTCGGGGCAGGGGGTCGTAGACTATGGTAATGTTTGAGCATTTAGGGTCAAGGGGTTTTTATTTAGGATGCGGGGAAATGGGGTCCGTTGTAAAGGCATTTAGTATGCATGTCTAAGGATATCCGAACTAATGCCATACATTGTAATAGCATGCGTTGTGACGTACATCGCAAACTAAAAACCGCGTTGTAAAGGCATGCATTGTTTTGGTTCGCGATGTATCATCATACATCCCCAAAAAATAGGTCCTCACGCATGATCCAGACCGAATTAAAAAGAAAAATGCGCATCTGGCAATTGAATTTAGCATGGCATTCACAAGGTGAAATTAAGGCAATTACTCAATAGTACCTCAGGTCAGGGAGGAAGCCACTCTACTGGAACGCTTTAAGATAGCTTGCCGCATTCCTTACAGAGGCCCAAAAGGCAGTAGGGGTAGCAGAGACCTCAAATTGGTGGCATAAGTATCGGATGTGGTCAAGAAAAAGATATTAAAGGAGATCAAGCTAGGAAGGGTACAAGGCCGTTCACAGATCCCTATGCCAGAATTTGTGTCCCCACTACGTGTTGTCCCCAAAAAAGACCCAGGGCAATTTTGGATGATCTACTACTTCTCATACCCAGTGAGATTCAATTGATTATGGTGTAAATCAAGATACCTACTCTGTATCCTACACTTTATCTGACGATGCAGTTTATGTGGTGAGAGCTGCAAGTGCTACAGCTCTGATGGCAAAGCCAGAAATAGTATAAGCCTCCACCTACTACCACTGAACCCGGATAAGGGGAGATTATGGGAGATACAAGAACTTCTGGGCAAACTAAATTGTGCCACCAAGATCATTCAAGTTGGAACTGTGTTCCTCGGAAGGTGAGCACAAATCATGCAAGGGTTCAGCAAAGGGCACCACCACATAGGGCTTAACTAGGGAGTACACAGGGATTCGCTGGTATGGCAGGTACTCCTAGCACATTTCAATGGGTCTCTAGCAAACATGGCCCTCATTCTAAAATATGGAATTGTATACTGATACAGCGGCAATCGAAGGTTGCGGGTGATGCTAGATTAAGCATGGTGCACCATGAGATGGCTAATGGAATTGAGGGAAAGGGGCATCACGAAAAATATCACTATGTTTGAGGTATTTCAAATAGTCATGGCATTACACTTTAAGAGCCCAAAACTAAAATATCTAAAGCTAATTTTATGGTGAAACAACATTATGGTGCTTCAACTCAAACAATGGTTCGGAAAACTTCTCTCCACTTACTCCAATTAATGAGGAATTCAACCCACCTACAATTATGGTCCAATATTGAACTGAAAGCACGACACATCTTTGGGGTTACTAACATAATGACCAATGCCCTCTCTCTATTTCAGTGATCAAGATTCAGACAGTAGGCAGCATTTTCAGTCTGGGCAATGACCCCATTCCCACAACACCTTTAGGACACTGGACACACTGGTAGAAAACTACCTGCTCCCCAAGAATTTCCCAAAAATAAAGTAAGTACTTCATAACCTTCTAACAGGTGACTGGTCTTAAGGAATTGGATCACGACACACAATGGTCTGGCATGGGGAAACATTTTACTGGTTGAGCTGAGATGAGCAAAAGCAGGAGTTGGGGTACAGGTACAGGTACAGGTCAGGACTGTCACACTTCCGTGAGATCAACCTAGGTTTCGATTCCACCAGAAGTCACTACCTAAAGCAGCCATGAAATGTTGGGGTCGTTTGGAGGCAACAAAGAAGGACAGCTCATGGCCCATTGAATTCTGGCAAACGACCAGCATCGTAGAAGCCACTGAGAACCACTGTTGTTTAGGATTTGAGGCATTATCGTTCAGGATGGCCTTTAGCATTACAATTTAGGGATAATTCAGGGTGTATGAATTGGCGGTACTGAGGGTGGATAGTCACTACTAAAGGGCAACAAACGTACAGGTGGGTGACACAGGGTGGCCTGCAGAAAGTCCAAGACAGACCGGGGTTGAAAGGGGTTGGGAGAAGGAGATGCGAGGCAAACTGACTCAAATAGACTGCACAGAAATAAAAACACAGCCTGCCTGAGATGCTTGTTAACTGTCTACTTATATAAATCAGGCAGTCCCTGGCCCTTCCACTATTTGTGCATTAGGGTGGCACCTTCCTGAGCAGGTTTCAATTCACGGTCATATTGTGCTGCAGAGAGCAGGCTTACCCCCATTACAATTCGGCACAAATTCATTCAGGGTAGGTTTCACCACAACAGCACATCAGTGAGGTTTGACTGAGGAGGGCATCAAACACTGGGTACGTGAAAATCAAAGGCTATGTGAGAATGTATATGCTATAAAATGGGATGTGCTATTAACAGATACAGGGGCGACCAGAGAGAGTGGTTGGTTCATCAGCTACTCCTTTGTGGTGAGAACTCTATGTTGGATGAATAAAGAACGCAGAAGAGCAGACCTACACTCAGCAGACACCGGTGTGCTCTGGCAGGGCTCAACAGGAATGAAGTGGGCTCAGCTGGTCCCAGTTGTGGCAAAACATGAAAAATGCCTGGAACAGACAAAACCATCATCCACTCGGGGGGAGGGGTGATATGAACAGATTGGGTAAGGGACAATTACTGGCCGAGATTTAGAACAGCTGGCCAGAGGTGGCCAAAATCATATGCTGTGTGAAAGAGATTTCTTCTGAAATCATTTCCAAGTCCAACTGGACAGGGCCAGTGGCTCTGGGACAGTGAAAAAATCTAGGAGAAAGCCAAAAATTGCAATGGCCACATACTGTAGGGGCATGGGCTTTGACATCCTTAGGCCTGGGCTTAATAGCCTAAAAATACTAGGGTTCTATGAGAAAGGTGGGTTGCCCTTGAAAGAAGCAAAATTACATATGTAACATAAAAGGTGCCAGGGAGCTGATGCCCACAATTCATGAAAAGGGACCGGGGGATATAGCCAGCATGACAGCAGCGTCACGATAGGTCTGAGCGCAGTGCAACACAGCCAGGTGGAGAACATGCTAAGTGCCCATGACGGCTTGGCCGACCCAAGACGGCAGGCCAAACCATTGTGCACACTTAAGGTGAACATTAACTTTAACATTCTGTTATTATCATTTTATTTTTCCTTTGCACTGCTCCGAGAGTAGTTTGATGACACTCCTCCAACTTAGGGGAGGAACCGCTGCTGCAGTGGCGAGTTGCAAGGAGAGGTGTACATAGCTAAACAGATTTTGTAATGTCTGAAGGGGATACCGCAAATAATTAAAAAGGCCCAAAGATGGAGAACTTTCCTTAGCAGACACACATGAAAAGAGCAGCCTGATGGAAAACTCTGGGAAGTCAAGGTTAAGACTTGCATCTGTACGATTCCAAAGTTTGGATTTACTATCAGGTAATGGGCAAAATCCCATCTCACTAGGTTGGAATATGCTACCAGGGGTGACACTATTCAGAAAAGGGGGTGGTGAAGAACAGAGTGTCTGAATTAAGCAGACCACTCTTACCCAGTCCAAAAATCAGGGCTTGATCCATCACCGTTATTTATCTCACTGCACCATCCCAGCTCAGAACCTGGCTATATGCAAATCAGTCTGTCCCTGGCCCAGTGCATCATGGGAACAGGGCAGACTAAACTACCAAGCCAATTCTTCACCAGAAAGGAGACAAGCTACCGGGGACCGGTTTCTGGCATTTCAGCCTTCTTCGGAAGAATTGGCTTGGTAGTTTGGTCTGCCCTGTTCCCATGATGCACTGGGCCAGGGTCAGACTAATTTGCATATAGCCAAGTTCTGAGCTGGGATGGTGCAGTGAGCTAAAAAATGGTGAAGGATCAAGCCCTGATCTTTGGACTGGGTAAGAGTGGTCTGCTTAATTCAGACACTCTGTTCATCACCACCCCCTTTTCTGAATCATTTTTGTCCACCATAAGCGTGGAAGGGTATACTCAGATGTGAGTCCCTAGCTCATTGCACCATCAGGATTCAAGCAAGCCGGGCCGAAGACGGCTGAAATGCCAGAAACCGGTCCCCGGTAGCTTGTTTCCTTCCCAGTATAAGAATTGGCTTGGTAGTTTGGTCTGCCCTGTTCCCATGATGCACTGGGCCAGGGTCAGACTAATTTGCATATAGCCAAGTTCTGAGCTGGGATGGTGCAGTGAGCTAAAAAACGGTGATGGATCAAGCCCTGATCTTTGGACTGGGTAAGAGTGGTCTGCTTAATTCAGACACTCTGTTCATCACCACCCCCTTTTCTGAATCATTTTTGTCCACCATAAGCGTGGAAGGGTATACTCAGATGTGAGTCCCTAGCTCATTGCACCATCAGGATTCAAGCAAGCCGGGCCGAAGACGGCTGAAATGCCAGTAACCGGTCCCCGGTAGCTTGTTTCCTTCCCAGTATAAGAATTGGCTTGGTAGTTTGTCTGCCCTGTTCCCATGATGCACTGGGCCAGGGTCAGACTCATTTGCATATAGCCAAGTTCTGAGCTGGGATGGTGCAGTGAGCTAAAAATTGGTGATGGATCAAGCCCTGATCTTTGGACTGGGTAAGAGTGGTCTGCTTAATTCAGACACTCTGTTCATCACCACCCCCTTTTCTGAATCACCAGGGGTGACACTGGCATATACCAAGAGAGGGAATTAATAATGCAGCTATGGGAATACTGTGAAGTAAAAAACTTTTCAGAAAGGCAGTTTAAGCAAAGTTTTTCGCAGTGAAACATGGAAAACCTGGAACTGAGCACAACATCCAAACTGATACTGTGCACAAACAATGTTTCCAAGGCTGATTTTGCATCAGTCTCCAAGATGGCAATTAGAATGAGCAGTTGAGGAGTTTCTGAGGAATTGTAGAGAAGCTTGGGTGGTTCAACTATAGATAACTTAAAATAAAAATAAAACAGTTATTTACCTGTAACTACCGTTCTCCAAGGTTGATATATTTAAGATATTCCCATGCTTGACAGCTGGGAGTCTCATAGTGATGTTTTAAAAGCAGTACTAAGAAATATCACTACAAGCAACTTGACTTTAGTTGCATAATCACCTGAATTCCAAAGACCTAAACTTCAAATAATGAGGAGAGAGAACATGGAACTTCACTCCTCTCAGAGTTCAGATGCTTTAACCATACTTCACCTTCCTATAGCACCAGTGTAGAAGGATAACGAAAGCCTCTGATGAGGGAGAAGGGAATGGCACTTGTGAATCTACAAAAGATATTAATAGAAGAGAACTGCACTCACAGTTAACTAACTTGTTTGTTCTCCAGCACAATATTTTTCACAGATTCACTGCCTCGAACTAGAATATCAGGCTGTAAATAATCAATAATCAATACACATAAGAAACATATACAATGGCATCATTAGGTGGGCTCAGCATAAACGAGAAGAGGCTCACCTTCATGGGAGAGAGGATGTAAAACTGCCTGGCTGACAGCTGAATATCTTGAAGAGTCTGTATCCAAGCAGTATTGTTTTGTAAAAGTGAATCAGGAACTTCATGTTGGTGCTCCGCAGATCTATGATAGAGGCACACTAGCATTAAGTGCTAGAATGCCACCTACACCTTTTGTTGAATGGCATGAAACTCAGTGCTTAATTTGAGCAGGTGGTTGCAGGTCAGGCCCACCAGCACTCATTTGTAGGGTCAGGCATTTATAGGGACCATGCTTATTTTTCTCATCAAATATGACCCAGAGCAAGAAAGACAAACACAAAAGGGGTACATGAGGAGGAAGAGAAATATGGAAAAAATACTGACAAAGGGGGAAAGTAGGGATGAAAAAAAGAATCTGCAAGAGTGAGATAAACAAACCGGGACGGTCTGGTGGTGAATGAAAGATGCATGAGGTGAATCACGGATATGCAGCCTTACTATTGGGGCCCCAACCTTCGATAGTGCCCGCCGCGGGCCTCTGAGCAATACTTTGGGAGACGGCCCTTTCATTATTTTACAAATTAAACACTGCTCACACTGTAAATCATAGGAAGTGACCAACTTTGGAGTGTCAAAACACAATAGAAGCAGAAATCCATCTTACTATTCTTTGCTTTGATAGTGATGTGCTCTTTATGTGTGGCTACAAGTAACAAAAAGCAGATCTGACTAACAAAGAAAACTTAGGTCTTATTTACAATTTGGCGGATATCCATTTCTCCTAATTAGAGTGTATATATACCGCCTCTATGCACTCTAAATAGAGTGGATGTAATATCCCTGCTCTTTGGCAAATGTCATGCATCTGCCAAACTCTAAAATGAGGTTCTCCATAAGTCAATGTAAAATCTTAAGCATCTGTGGACAGCTAAGGAATAGGAATTTAGCAAGTAGTACGTTTCTATTAGAGAGTCTTAAGCATAAGTGGTTTGTTAAGAAGGAGGACAGTACGCACCTTCAAAATTATTTTCGATTGACAGTAAAAGTAGTGTCCTTGATGGACATCAATGCTAGAGTGAAGACATTCTCCATCTCACGGCTTTCTCTGCCCATTGGGGCTGCATTGTGCAGCTTGTCTTAATGCGGGATCAGCTTTGGGATGTTCAGCGAGGCATGCTGGGATTTTGATGAGTGCCTTTTTTTTTACATTGAGCCTGGGGCAAATGGTAGATTACGATGATGGTGTCTGCATGATTTTGCCTCTTCCTTTCAGATATGATCTATGATGGGAATCATTTTGATGTTCTGGGTGTCTTTTTGAAATAAAAAGAGGAAACAGTTTCAGTGATCAATATAATGACTCAATGCCCTTTCTACCCAGGAGTGCAATTGAGTTATATTAGCCATATGAGAGTCGGCCTGAGGTGGGGGTACTGGTTGCCAGGGCCACGGTCGTCATACTCCCTCACGGCAGTCTGTGTTAGTGCCAGAAAATCTCCTTTCTCTTCTTCCTCATCCGGGAAATCTGTCTTTACTTGCAGAATGCGGATCTCTGGTCAGAGCAGTGGTGGCCTCCTGCTCTTGGCACCTGCCCCAAGCCTTTCCTCTTTGCTCGAAATTTGGGGGTAACCATTGATACTACTCTTGCTTTTGACAAGCAAGTAGGCAGGACTGTCTCCACATGCTGTGGGGTATTAAGGATCCTCAGGAAACTCGCTCACTACCTCTCCCCAGATGCTCGGACTACTGTAATGCCCTCTACCTTGGCATAAGCAAAAATTGATTCATTGCCTCCAAATTGTCCAAAATGCTGCAGCCAGGTTTGTCGTGGATGCCCCAGACGGTTTTCCGTCTCGGGGATTAGAAAAGATCTCCGCTGGCTGCCAGTGCAGGCAAGGATCAATTTCAAGGTTCTTGTCCTCACTTACCGTGCCCTTCACGGTCTGGGTGCTGAGGACATTGGATCCCTGGTATCCTTCTACACTCCCGGCAGGGACCTGCGCTCAGCTCATAAAAATCTTCTGATTACACCTCGAATTGCCAAGGCAAGGTGGGGAGGGAGAGCTTTTTTCTCCCTTGCCCCCAAACTGTGGAACACGCTTCCCACTAATCTTAAGGCCCAGCCGTCTCTTGTTCTTTTTCAAAAAAATCTTAAGACCTGGCTCTTCTCAGAATCCTACCTGTAAGCTGTTCTCTTCTGGGTTGCTTTTTTGATCTTTCAGCTTGTTTCCACCTTCTGCGCCTTGATGCCCCCGGGTTAAGTAGCGCCATCAAATTTACCTTCATTCATTCATTCAGAATGTGCCTTAGCGGTGGGAATGACTAACGTGAATATGAGGGAATTGTAGGAGGCTGTGGTGGTACTGACTGAGAGTCAGGACCTTGCAGCCCGCTAGTTTTCTTTGCGACACCGTTCAGTATGCATTCAAGAGTGCCACCTCTAGACTTCAGCAACTGATTTGTTCCCACAGACTCATGCGAAGGTGGGAGCAGTGCTGATTAACAAGTTGGGTGTGCTTGCATTTAAAGAACAGTGTTGCCTAAGAAGGCACTGTGGCCTTAAACATTTTGTGGCCCCATGGTCAGGGGTCATTTTCTGCGCTGCCTCGCTCCAGAGGAAGAAACATCAGCAAGGCAGCTATCTTGGATGTGGGTGGGCATAGCTCCTGGCCATGCACAAGACTATAAAAGCAGACTGCATCTGCTGGAAGTTGCCAGTCATTAAGAATCCCAGCCAGTGGTAGGAATCTTGCTTGCTCACTTGAACCTACTCCTGCATTTATTAAGAAGACTGGTAAGATAGGAGACTGAAAACTTTATTCACAAGGAAAAGCTCAAGAAGAGTGGTAAGTGGGTTTTCATAGACTTTGTTTGGTGGCATTTTCTAAAGTCTTGGCAGATCCTTCAAACCCTCATCCTAGGAAAACTTTGGCTACACACATGGTTGTTAACGTTTGAGGACATTTTCTTGAGACAAAGAAAGAAACCGTTTAAAGAAACTGTTTTGAGACAAAGGATTTGGGTTGTTCATGCTTCTTTATTTTAGAGAGAAATGTAAACAGCATCCTTGACTTTGATATCCAGTGAAGGAGCTGGCTCTTAACAACCCGAGAGACAGTCGATGATCATAGACTTAATGGCCTGTACTTTTTTTGGAAGTGTTTTAAAAGAGGTCACAGGTGAACATTAATGTAACTGCCATGTTTAAAGATTGCAAGTGTTATGATAAGGGTGAGTATTAACATTGTTATTGATTTTCAGGATCTCAACTCTCAACAACTCACCTGTCCCCCTCTCAGCAACCCTAGTGGAGGGTTCAGGTCTGCTGCTCCTCACATCAGGTATGCTTAGGTCCTCAGCTGTCTGAGGCAGGAGACTTTACTTACCTTATTGGAGTCATTAAGTGTGCATCGAATGCAACCTACAATATCTAGGCCTAACCTCTCTCCAACAATTGCAGGTTCAATTCCCCTGAGGAGTCCCATCCCTAACCCTCTCCCCCTTTGTCTTGTTGTGGTTCCAGTTAAATCTGTCATCAAAGCGGCCCTCTTCATATATTCTGAATTGTCTCTGGCATTTTGATGTGCATTGGGAGACAACTTTGATTACCTCTTTGGCTTCTGGTCAGATTTTCTGGAGACCTGACAGGGGTGTTCTCATGGGGTAGATGGTGGACTTCTCTCAGATGAAGATGTAAGAGGGACATTTCCCCTCTAGCTAGAGTTTAAGTCCACCCCTTAACTTTCATGGAAGGGTTAAGAAAGGATTTCTCATCACAAAAGGCCTGGTCACAGGTTTTCATTTTCTATAGCAATCTGAGCATTTAGAGCTGGAAATCCAATAAAAAAGAGTTGAGAGAAAAATCTTACTGCAGAGCTCCGAGATGGCTCCCTTCTGTGTGACATGCAGTAGAAATATGAACTATGGTGGCATTTGGGGGAGGGGAGTTCAGTGCACTCATCTCCATTGGTTCAAGTTTGGGTATTTTCTTTTTTGATTTCAAAGAAATTCATTGACATTTTTCTTAACAAAAGGAACAGGGGAAAAACAATACAGCTTGCACATAGTGAAAAGCGGAGAAATAGTATACAAATACAAGTTTAGTTGGAGGATGCTAAGCAGTAGTAAACAGAAATCAAACCAAGATGGGTCACATCAAATCAGGGCTGGTGAAAATAGAATTAAAATAATTAATAAGTAAATAAATAAACAAACAGAAGACAAAAGTAATGATGAATGTTCAGGTAATGTGCTCATGGAGGCTCATCCTATAGCGCCATGGACCTAAGTACTGGAGCGAGTTGCCAACACAGCTCTTTTAGCATACACAGTGACACGGTTACAGATGAGGTGACTGCGGTATTAAATTGGGTGTTTCAAGTTGTTTCCAATACAATTTTGATAAATCATCTTGGAAGGTCTGGCAGGGAAATGAATTAAGCTTGACAATCCGAGAGAGATATTTGTTATAAAAACAATTCTGCATTAGGTGGCCATGTCCTCTGCAATGTAGAATGTGAATAGTTGCAACCGCCATACAACACAAAAAAAACGAAATTACAAACCTTGATAATGTCCACACACCCATGTTCTTCAGCCAATACGGTCACAATGTCATCAACACAGCCTACGACATGATAAAAAAAAAGCTAGTGACAGAGGACAGACACACTTGAAGGCCAAATACATTACAATTACTGACACTTTGGTACTAACCTAATGTGAGGATCAATTTTAGCCGTTCAGCTATTTCGAGGCTGTGAAACAGTTTTCTTCCCTGAAAGAGCAATTAATGAGTTCTGTCAGTCCCATGTACAATGCAAATCACATGCCAACAAAGCACAATTATCAACTTTGCACATTAGTCCCAAGCCTCTTTCTTCCTGCTCACAAAAATGAACAACTGGAGACACTTTGAAGCATGGCCAAAAAGCTTCCTAGAATCCATTTCTAAAAACAAGTGAGGTGGTTTGTAGCAAAAACAGATCTTCAGGCAATTCATCACAGCAGTTAAATCATTCCTCACGTGTTACACTTGCGAACGCAGTATTTGTTCTTGGCGAGATTTGTCCGTACTGCAGGGCTTTGTAAGTAGGTCCCTCAAAACTACTGCTTTTGTCTCTGATCCTAAGCAATTTTTTGGGACACTATTCTCTGCTTGGAGATCCCACTTTGCTAAATATGTTGTGTCCCACAAATTATAAAAATATGCCTAGTCAGTCAATTAGAAAATAACATACAGACCCAACACTAGTACCTTCGTGTCTTATGAAGGAACAAAGTGTAAAGACCTACAACCTCCTTCCCCCTTGCATTGGGTCAGCCAGAAAGTATGCACTTACTAAACTCCTCACAGAGGGCATAAAAGCTTAGTAAGCAGAAAGTTCACTGCTGACGGATGCGGTGACCTGGGGACAGGAGCCAGAATCCCATCAAGGCAGACTCATCCTTCCAAGCTTAAGAGGTCAGTAAATTGAATACCACAAATTGGAAAATAGGAAGGCCAGTTATTTACAGCACTTAGAAAAAGCAGAAGTGGGATATGAAAGCGCTGTATGAAACACACACTATTATTATTATTATAATTAAAGCATGTGGGCAGGAGGAAGGGGGCAGTACAGCCCCTTGAGGCTAAGTTTAGGGAAGAAGAAAAACAAGTTACTTACCTGTAACTTTGGTTCCCCAGTATTTGTAACTTTCATAGATTACCATGCTTTGTATCATTCCCCGTCGTCAGCCTGGGAGCCTCGGTAATTAGAAAAATACCATAGCAGTATATACAAAAGAGAAAGTAAGGCCTAGGCCTCATCTCATTTTGTAGCATATCCACCTCTTTTTGTAAAAGAGAACAAAACTTTGCAGCAACCAATCAGATTAGCCTCACCCCTTAGAACCCTCCTGAGAGAGCCTCAGAGCCTCAGATTTTCATAGCTGTTGTGTAACAGTAAGGATTAGTTACTTACCTGTAATCCTAGTTCTCTTCCAGGGGTATCCTCATCAAAGTCATAAGCATTAGAATATTCCCGCCCATGTGCGGGACCCCGGAAACACTATATTATATGTGCCCCACATATAAATACACATATATATATATATATAAAAAACAAGCAATAGCAGTCAAATCACATTAGAGCTGAAATATGCTGTGAAGAATTTCCACCATACATGAATAATAAGCATTAGAAACAGGAGAAACAACACCAAAGTTTGTTTAGAAATTGTTTTAATGCTCAGAAAGCAGTAGAAATTCTCAGAACTCATTGGAAGCATAGGAAGCTCCCAGGCTGCATTGCAAACACACAGTCTAACAAGACTGAAAAGCTAACCTGTAGCTGAATAGCAAAAAACTGACACTGTGCCTTTAAGGCACTCATGACCCCCTGTATCCCATCATGCCCCAGGAGTGGCAGTTAGGTCAGTTGTTCTTTTCGGAGACTGAAAAACAAACCCAATAACACATAGGTTAACAATATTTCCTTATTAAAGAGTATCCTTTGCCCGGGGAGGCGGGAGGGTTGCTTATGACTTTGATGAGGATACCCCTGGAAGAGAACTAGGATTACAGGTAAGTAACTAATCCTCCTCTTCCAGGGGATCCTCATCAATAGTCATAAGCATTAGAATAGAATAGCGAGCCTCTCCTCATCCCTGCGGGCAAAGGAAAGATAAGACAGAAATCTCATCAATAAGCGTGAGTAGACAAAAACAGACTACCCAAACAGATTCCTCAAGGAGGCTTGCCCTACTTGAGTGTCAGTCCTGGAATAAGAGTCGAGGCAGTAATGCCTCGTAAAGGTATGCACTGATTTCCAGGCTGCGGCCTTGCATATTTCTGACATGGGAACGTCATGCAAGAAAGCCACTGTAGCCGCCTTCCCTCTAGTGGAATGCGCTTTTGGAGACATCAACAAAGGTTTTCCTGCTAGTTGATAGGCCAACTTAATGCAAGAGACAATCCACCTGGAAATGGACCTCTTTGCTGCTGGGAAGCCAGTTCTCATTGCCCCATAGTTCACAAACAGTTGGTCCGTTTTCCTAATCCCTTTAGTCTTTTCCAAATAAAACTTCAGCACTCTTTTAAGATCTAAGGAGTGAAGTGACCGCTCGGCCGGGGTCGTCGGATTTGGAAAAAAGGAAGGGAGGGAAATAGACTGATTTATATGAAAATCAGAGATGACCTTAGGCAAGAAAGATGGGTGAGCCCTTAGTACTACCCTGTTATGGTGGAATACCGTATAAGGTTCCTTTGCACAGAGCGCCTGTATTTCACTGACTCTGCGTGCAGAGGTAATTGCCACCAAAAAAGCTGCCTTCCAAGAGAGATGTTGTAAGGAAGCCTTGTGGATGGGCTCGAAAAGTGGAGACATTAACCTAGATAGAACTAGGTTTAATTCCCACGGAGGAGAAGGATTTCGCACAGGGGGATACACTTTCTTCAAACCCTGAAGGAAATCCTTGACCACTGGAACCTGAAAGAAAGACACCTGGTCAGGGGACTTCCTATAAGCCACAATAGTTGACAAATGCACTCTAATGGAAGCATACTTCAAACCAGCTGTTGCGAGGGAAAGGAGGTATTGTAAGATGACGTCCTCCTGCCCCTTAATCGGATCCAAATGATGATCCCTACACCACAAGTAAAACCTTTTCCACTTGAAGGCATAGGATGCTCTCGTGGACGGCCTCTTAGCCTCCCTCAAAATGCTCATGCATTCTGGAGGCAGGTTCAAATGTCCGTATTGCAGGACCTCAGGAGCCATGCTGTTAGTTTCAATGATGGGAGGTTGGGATGCATTATCCTCCCGTTCATTTTGCTAAACAGGTCTGGTCTGCAAGGGAGTCGTTTGTGTGGACACACAGACAGATGCAGAAGGTCCGGATACCACCACTGCCGAGGCCAGTCTGGAGCAATCAGGATCATCTCCATGTTCGTCCTGAGGAGCTTGGAAACCACCCTCGGGATCAGAGCTAGGGGAGGAAACGCGTATGCGAACATCCCTGCCCAATCCAACAGAAGAGCGTTCCCCTGCGTCCCCGGTCTGTGGAACCTGGACGCGAAGGCGTGGCACTTGGCGTTTTCGTCGTCTGCAAACAAGTCTATGGATGGACGTCCCCAGCAACGAAAAAGCTCTTCCACTACTTCGTCGTTTAGCACCCAGTCTGGCTGATCTTCAAAGTGCCTGCTGAGTGCGTCTGCTTTGACGTTCAACTCGCCCGGAAGATGCACCGCCACCACTATGAGACCTCGAGCGAGGAGCCAATGCCATATTGTCTGAGCCTCTCGAGACAGTGGGCGAGATTTTGTGCCTCCTTGTTTGTTCAGATAGAACATGGTTGTCGTATTGTCCGTCTGAACCAGGACTGAGTTGGATGTGATCGCTGGCAGGAAAGCTTTGAGAGCCAGGAATACCGCTCTGAGTTTCAGCATGTTGATGTGGTATGTCTGCTCCTGCGCAGACCACCGGCCTTGAATCTGAAGCGGACCCATGTGTGCTCCCCAGCCGTGCAGGGAGGCATCTGTCACTATAGATTGGGACGGAATGGGCTGATGAAACGGCACTCCCACCATCACATTGTGTCTCTGAGTCCACCATCTGATGGACTCTTTTGTCGCCTGGGAAAGATGGATTCGGTCCTCCCAACGACCTGTTGCCTGGTCCCACTGATCCTCCAGAGCCTGTTGCAGAGGACGCATTCTCAGCCTGGCGTGTGGGATGAGAAAAATGCAGGACGCCATGGAACCCAGCAGAGACGCCACTTGTCGCGCTGTTGGAGGTCGAGACTCTAGCAGAATCCCGCATTTCAGGTTCATGGAAGAAAGTCTCTCCTCCGAAGGAAACGCTCTTCCCACGCTTGTGTCCAGAACGGAGCCTAGGTAGTGGATGGATTGCGTAGGCCGCTGGACTGACTTCTCCAGGTTCACATGGAGGCCGAGCCTGTGAAGCTGTTGCAGGCACAGATGCAGATCTTGCGTTACCCGTACCGGAGATGGACCCTTTAGGAGCCAGTCGTCCAGATATGGGTAAACGAAGAGACCCTTCTTGTGAAGAAAAGCCGCCACCACTGCCATGCATTTGGTGAAGACTCGTGGTGCGGACTTGAGACCGAAGGGTAACATCTTGTACTGGTAGTGTTTGTGTCCCACAACAAACCTCAGGTACTTTCGATGTTGTTGCGCAATCGGGATGTGAAAGTACGCATCTTGTAGATCCACCGAACACATCCAATCTACGGCTTGTAGATGAGGACATATTTGGTGAAGCGCCAACATGCGGAACTTTTCCTTGACGATAACCTTGTTTAGGAGTCGTAGGTCGAGTATGGGTCTGAACTTGTCCTCCTGATCTTTTTTGGGGACAAGGAAATATCTGGAGTAAACTCCTTTGCCTCTTAGAGCGCGAGGAACTTCTTCTATCGCTCTTTTTTGCAGCAGGATTTTTACCTCTCGTCGGAGCAAGCTCAGTTGGTGAGGGCAAGAGCTCTTCGGAGGGATGCTCTTTGGAAGAGCACGGAAACGTTTCCTGTATCCATTTCGCAGTATATTCAGCACCCACTGATCTCTTGTGATGCTGACCCACTCTGCCAGGTGTTGTGAAGCACTTCCTCCCACTGGAGTGGGCAACGGCGTCAGAGGAAGCCACTGTTCATGCCTTTCCTCCTCTCGTGGTGTTGGAGGACTGCTGGTGGCCCCCCTTGCCCCTGCTGGGCTTGCCACGAAACTGGGGCTTCCCCTGAGTTTTGTTCTGGGACCACTGAGGGGTTTGAACCCTCTGTTGGGCCCCTCTCCCCCTGTTGGATTTGAAGCGGCGCTGGAATTCCTTTTTCTTCTCCAAGCCCACCGCCTTCACCGTGTCCAGCTCAGTCTTCATTCGGGTCATCTCTTCGTCCGCGTGTTCCCCGAAGAGAGCGGAACCCGAAAAGGGGAGATTTAGAATCCGATGCTGAGCATCCGGTTTTAGACCTGTAAGGCGCAACCAGGCCGATCTTCTGGCACAAACTCCATGGGAATAGGAATGAGCCGAAAGCACCGCCCCATCCGCGGCCGTGCTGATCATCTGGTTTGCCACCAGACACCCCTCCGTAACAGTTTCCTCAAAGTCCTGCTGGTCCTCTTTCGGCAGCTTGGCTTTGAATCTTTCCATCAAGTCCCATAAGGCTCTGTCATACCGACCCAGGAGCGCAGCTGCACTGGCGACCTTAAGAGTGGAAGCAGCAGAGTTGCAAACCTTCCGACCCCAGGAGTCTTGGGTCTTGCTGTCCTTATCTGGCGGGACTGAAGATGAACCAGCAACCGCATGTGTCTTCCTCGCCGCTGCCACGATGACAGAGTCTGCCGGAGGGTCAGACTTCACAAACACCGGGTCAGAAGCCGCCGGTTTGTACTTCTTCTGAATGCGTGCCGGCACTGCTCCGATTGCTGCTGGGGTTAGGAAAACTTCCTTGACAGGGTCCATAATCCCCAGAACCAAAGGTAGCAGAGGTCTGGAGATGGCCTTTTTGTGCAAGGTTTCGAAAATGACTGTCGTCGTCACTTGAGGGACAGACATTTCGATGTTCAGTTTAAGCGCACCTCTCTGCAGAACGTCCAGATACATGTCAATATCATCCACTGGGGAGGACCTGGACGTTGGACTGTCCGTCAAAGTCGGTGAGTAGTCCCTCTTGGACGATCTGGTAGATGAAGTGGAGGAGGTAGACGGAGTACGTCTATGTCGATGGTGAGAACTGCGTCTCCGCTCCCGCGACCTCCTGGAGCGCTCCTCCCGTCTAGGGGAGCGAGACCTGACCCGATCTCTTGTCCGATGTTCCCTTCTAGGGGATCGGGATGCCCTGGGGGATTTGGTTGGCGACCGCACGGGAGATCTGCCCCGGGGAGGTCCAGAGCTCTTCCGACCTTCCAGTCTAGGTTCCTTTGCAGGAGATCTAGATCTTCCCCGACCTTCCCGTCTAGCTTCCCTTGTAGCCGAACGGGACCTTCTTGGCGCTTTGGCGGGTAGCGTCACAGGGGATGTGCGCCTGGGAGGGCTACGCTTGTCCATCTCCTCCACCAGGTTTTGGAGAGGTGACCTGTGGTGTGGGCTGGCATACTCCTGCATACGCCTGGTAGGCCCATCGTCTCTCCAATGGTCCAAGGACCTGTACCATCTAGGTGACAGTCTGATGTGCCCCGCTGAAGGATCTGGACGACGTTCAGGAGTCCTGTGTATAGGGCTTCTGGATCTTGAATGCGCAGTAGAGGAGCCCGAGGACCGATAAGATGAATGGTGAGAAGCAGATTCTGTCACCATGACCGTATCCGAGTGTCTCGACGTCGAGCGCTCTTTTCTCGCAGCCGACCGCCTTCGAGGAGTCGGAGGATCAAACAATCTCGACCTCGAATGTCCATGAGAGTGTCTGTAGTCTCTCGACGTCGAGCGGCGATGAGCAACCGCCGACGGAGCTTTCTGCCTCGACGTCGAACGGCGGTGTCCGGTCGCCGACGGGGACCTCAGCCTCGACGCTGAACGATGATGTCCCGTCGCCGACGGAGGCTTCTCTCTCGACATCGAACGGCCTCACCCTGTCGTCGACGGAGCTTTCTGCCTCGACGTCGAACGGCGATGGTCAGCCGCCGACGTAGATCCATGTCTCGACGTCGAATGCATGTGCGACGACGGCGGAGGGGTATTAGGCACCCTCGACGCCGAGCGCTGCTGCCGCACCGACGGAGACCGCGTCCTCGACGCCGATCGACGAGCCACTGTCGACGGCGGAGGAGTCACACTTCTCGACGCTGGTCGTCGCCTGGTTGACGGCGGCGAGGTGACGTCCCTCGACGCCGGTCGTCGCCTGGTTGACGACGGCGGAGGAGTAATGGATCTCGATGCCGACCGTCGCCCGGTTGACGGCGGCGGAGTAGCCTTCCTCGACGCCGACCGTCGCCCGGTTGACGGCGGCGGAGTAGCCTTCCTCGACGCCGATAGCCGCCCGGTTGACGACGGCGGAGGGGATTTCGACGACGGAGCCGGTGCCTTCGATGTCGTCGACGTACCTGGTCTTCCTCCTGACAGTGAGCCCGCCATCAACGGCATCTTCGAAGAGGAAAATCCCACCTGTGGATCTTTTCTCAGCGCCGAGCTCGACGCTGAAGTTGAAGGGTGTGAAGACTTCTTCTTTGAAGAGGAATGGGTCTTCTTGGAGCCCTTCTTCGCTGGAGATCTCCCTCTCGAAGCTCTGTGAGCCAGGCCATAAATTCGAATTCTCTCCCTGTCCTTGAGAGTCCTTCCTGACAGGTTCTCACAATGAGGACAGGTGTCTGGATCATGGTCTTCAGGCAGGCAAACGATACAGACCTTGTGGCTGTCTGTCTTGGCCTTCTTGCTGTTACAAGAAGGACATTTATCAAAGAGTGAAGGCATTTTTAGAGGAAAATGCTCTCCAAACTGCTCAAAACAAGCAGTATCTTACTTGACTAGATGTAAGACGTAGAAGTAAGAGCAAAAGTTGTCAAAAAGAAGCAATTTTTCTGTAAAAAAACAGAAAAATAGTGGAGCTGTGTAACCAGGGTCCTTCACTGAAGGAGCCGGAAAGAACAACTGACCTAACTGCCACTCCTGGGGCATGATGGGATACAGGGGGTCATGAGTGCCTTAAAGGCACAGTGTCAGTTTTTTGCTATTCAGCTACAGGTTAGCTTTTCAGTCTTGTTAGACTGTGTGTTTGCAATGCAGCCTGGGAGCTTCCTATGCTTCCAGTGAGTTCTGAGAATTTCTACTGCTTTCTGAGCAATAAAACAATTTCTAAACAAATTTTGGTGTTGTTTCTCCTGTTTCTAATGCTTATTATTCATGTATGGTGGACATTCTTCACAGCATATTTCAGCTCTAATGTGATTTGGCTGCTATTGCTTGTTTTTTATATATATATATATATATATATTATTTATATATATATATATATATGTGTGTATTTATATGTGGGGCACATATAATATAGTGTTTCCGGGGTCCCGCACATGGGCGGGAATATTCTAATGCTTATGACTATTGATGAGGATCCCCTGGAAGAGAACCACATCTGCTGAAGGCTGAGCTTTCCCAAGGGAGGAGGGTGGGCACATGGGAATCTATGAAAGTTACCAATACTGGGGAACCAAAGTTACAGGTAAGTAACTTGTTGTCTTGCCCCAGTATTGGAACTTTCATAGATTCCCATGCTTTGTATCATAGTAGCTAGCAGTAAGCCATAATAGCACACTTTGTTACATGAGTATTAACATACCTCGGCATACCCATTTACATATGAAGTAATATATCTTGTAACAATATATCGGAAACATTATCTGATTCAAAATGTGCATCACAGGAAGGAGGGATAGAAGGGAAAGCTCACCTCTCATTGGAAAAGATTCCTCAGGACTGCTTGTCTGACTGCCGCCTCTCTCCTTATGGAAGAGGCCAAGCAGTAATGCCTTGTGAACGTGTGGGAACTGCTCCATGTAGTTGCCCTATAAATGTCCTTGATAGGAACTCCAGCGAAGAGTGCAGCAGAAGATGAGACTGATCTTGTGGAGTGGGTTCGCACATGTCTTTTCAGCGGTTTTCCTGCCGCTTGATGACAATAATGAATTGCACTTGAAATCCAATGTGAGATTCCTTGTTTTGAAAGAGGAAATCCTTTTCAAGGAGCACTAAAAGCCACACAAAGTTGTGAGGATTTTCTAAAATCCTTTGTGCATTCCAGATAAAATCTGAGACACCTCTGGACATCCAAGGAATGTAGAGTCCGTTCTACTGGAGACGTAGGACGCGGGAAAAAAGATTTTAGAACCACCGGTTCGTTCAAATGGAAATCCGAAGGGGCCTTTGGAATAAATTTCGGATTTGTCCTTAGAAACAAACTGTCCTTTTTGAACTGTAGAAAAGGTTCCAAAATGGAGAGAGCTTGTAGCTCTCCCACTCTCCTAGCGGAAGTGAGGGCTAACAGGAGAGTTAACTTCCAAGACAAATATTTTAAATCCGCTCTGTGGATTGGTTCGAACATAGGTCTCCTGAGGTGAGCCAGAACCAGATTGAGATTGCAAGCTGGAGGTGGAGGCCGAACTGGTGGGAAGGCCCTGAGTAGACCTTTCAGGAATTGCTTGATAATTCTAGCCGACCAGAGAGAAGAACCAGAAGCTGTCCTTCTGAATCTTGAAATAGCCACCAGATGTACTTTGATGGAAGAATGCGAAAGGCCTGACTGGGCCAGAGACAAAATGTAAGGTAGTATCTGATGAGGAGCCGTAGAGCACGGATGAAGGATTTCACAGTGGCACCATAGACAGAAGCGCTTCCATTTAGCACGATAGGTCTTATTGTATTGGAGCGCGAGCCTTAGATAACATTTCCCTACAGTCCTGAGGGATATTTAAGCTGTGGAATTCTCTGTGTTCAGGAGCCAAGCCTTCAAATGGAGAGAACTCGGATCTGGATGTACCACTTGTCCCTGGGACATTGTTAATAGAGATGGAATGGGACATAGGTGAAACGGTTGATCCTGAGATAGCAGGAGAAGCTCCGTGAACCAGAATTGGCGAGGCCACGCTGGAGCAATTAAAATCATTCTGCATGGTTCCGTTTTTATTTTCCAGAGAAGCCTCAGGATCAGGGGAATTGGAGTAAAGGCGTAAACAAATGCGCCTGACCAGGACATCAAAAGAGCATTCCCCAGTGACCCTGGATGGTGATCCCTGCTTGCATAGAGTCAGAATTTCCTGTTTTCTGGAGTAGCGAACAGGTCTATGGTTGGAGTGCCCCAATGTTGAAAAACTTTGTCCAGAACACCCTAATCCAACTCCCACTCGTGACAGGCTGATTTCAGACGACTTTAGGTGTCTGCGGTCCTGTTGAGGGAGGCTGGTAGATGCTCCGCTGAAAGGCCAACGTTCTGGAGAATCGCCCATTCCCAAATTTCTTGGGCCTCTTTCGAGAGAAGATGAGACCTCGTACCTCCCTGCTTGTTGATATAATGCATGGCCGTTGTGTTGTCTGTCCGGACCAGAACGGTGGTGTCCCGAACCCTCGGCAGAAAAGATTACAAGGCCAAACGAATCGCCCTGAGTTTCAAGAGACTGATATGGAGAAGACGCTCTTCGGGCTTCCAGTGACTGCTCACCTGGAGGTTCTGTAGGACAGCACCCGAGCCTTCCATTAAAGCATCTGTGGTTAGAATTAGAGGGGATGGGGCCAACCTGAAGGAGAGACCTCTTGAGATATTTTCTTTGATAGTCCACCAAACTCCTGCCTTCCTCATGAGAGGAGTGACTTTTATCTTGTCGAACCTTCCGCTTGGCGCCATTGCATGTCTAGTTCTTCTTGCAAGGGGCGCATACACAGTCTGCAATGCGGAACTAATGGTATGCAAGATGAGATCGACCCTAGGAGAGATTTGTATAGACGAACTGTCAGGGACCGTCTCTTTTGTAATTTGCTGGCCAAGAAGATTAGCTTTTTCTGTCTTTTCTCCGATGGAAAAGCTTTGCAGTTTTTTGTATCCAGAATGGAACCCAGAAACGTGACCCTCCTGGATGGAAGAAAGACTAATTTGTCTTTGTTGAGATGCAAACCTAGATGATTGAAAAGCTGGACGCAACTTTTGACTGCATTTGTCGTTGCTTAAAAAGATGGCGCCTTTATCTACCAATCGCCTAGGTATGGGAAAAGTTCTAGAGATTGTTTCCTGAGGAATGCTGCCACCGGGGCCAAAACCTTTGTGGATATACGAGGAGCGGATCTGAGCCCGAACGGCAGTACTTTGAACTGAAAGTGGCTCTTGGCTACTGTGAAGCGTAAAAAAATTCTGTGAGCTGGGTGGATCTGAACGTGGAAATATGCGTCCTGGAGATCTAGAGTCGCCATGTAATCTCCTGGATTCAGAAGACGCAAGATATCTTGAAGAGAAACCATCCAAAAGGAGAGTTTTATGAGATAGGTGTTGAGCTCCCTCAGATCTAAGATTGGGCACCACTTTTCCTCCGTCTTGCGAATCAGGAAAAACCTGGAATAGAACCCTTTTCCTTTTTGAGAGAGAGGTACTGGCTATATCGCTCCCTTGGTAAGCAGTTGACGAGCTTCGAGACGGAGAGGATGCAAATGTTTTGATTCTGTGGCACGAGGAGCTCTGGGAGGTGGGAGGTTTCGAAATTCTAATGTATGGCCAAATTGGATGATATTTAGAACCCACCAATCTGTTGTTATGATCTTCCAGCAATTGAGAAAATGTGTTATCCTGTCCCCCACTGATGTCACAGGGGGTAAAGGACCAGTAGGCATAGCCGGGAAGCCACTATTGATGTTTAGAGATATCTCTCCCCTGACGTCCCTGTTTACCTCTCGAAGACTGGCGAGAGAAAGACGCCGATTGGTTCTGGCGTTGAGAGTACTGAGGCTTAAACGAATGAGAAGATTGTGAATAGGAGGAGTAGCGTTGTTGATAACCTCCCCTATACGTTGAGAAGCCTTTTCCTCTTGCACCCCGGAAAGGCACCTTACGATATTGAAGTGTGCCCAAAGACCTTGCCATCTCTGTATCTTTCTTAATGTCCTGTAAGGCGTCATCTATATGCTTGCCAAACAGCATATCACCATCAAAAGGCAGATCCAGAATGTTATTCTGCACTTCAGGGCGAAACCAGGTCGATCGTAGCCAACCTTGACGCCTCAGGATAGCTGAACCTGCTAAGGCGCGAAAAGCAATTGTTGCAATATCCATTGCACAATCTATAATCTCAGATGAAGATCGTTCACCATCCTCCAGGATCTTTCTTGCATCCGCCTTGGAACTCTCTGGAAGCTGATCAATAAACAGAGCGAGATCGCACCACATTTGGCGATCGTAGCGACCCAAAATTGCCAGTGCGTTAGAGGCTCTAACGAGAAGGCTGGACATAGAGGAAAACCTCTTGCCCACATTGTCCAGGCGTCTGCCCTCCTTGTATGGCGGTGCGGTCAGGGGTGCTGCTGTTTTTTTTTATTTTCTTTGAGCCGCCTGGGAGATAACCGAGTCTGGCTTTGGTTGTCCAATTAGACTGGCAGGACTATCCTCTGGAGCCTTATATCTTTTCTCCAGACGCGGTAGATCCTGGATTACAGTAGCTGAAGACTGCATCACCTTCTTACCCTCACTCCAAATGTGCTCTACGATAGGTATGGAACGGATAGATTTTTTATAAGGCTCTTTAAAATCGTAGAGGAAGCAGTCTGATTGTACCACTGGAACAGGAAGGCCAAACCTTTTAGACGCTCTCTCCATAAGATTATGTAAACCCCCTATGTCAGCTGGGGGCGATTCGACAGGGTCCTGAGATGGTGAAGCCGGATCTGGGATGATATAATCGTCCCATTCTCTATCAGGATTTGGGATAAGTTCCACATTCTGCTCCTCTTCTGAGGAATCTTCATCGTCATCATGCACAGTAATAACATCTTGCTTCTCTGCCAAAGGTTCCCCTTCAGGCCTTTGAGACACTGACGCCGCAGAAGTAGCAGGAGGCTGAGGAGGTGGTGGCGGAGGAGATTGAATGGAATCAGAGAGTTGAGATGGAAACCTCCTCTTGTAGTCCAGCAACATCAGTTGCAAGTCATTTATTAGCAAAGAAGGCATAGCCACCATGCCCTGCTGAGATGGATCGTAAGATCTATCACAAGGAGTGAATTGCTCTTGAGGATGATGCTGACCCAAGTAAAAATCATCCGAATCCGAGTCCTGGTAGTTCACCTGTAGTTGAGACGGACTATAAGCATCGCCATGCGGACTTTCATCCTCGTCAGAATATTCCTCCTCCAGAAGAAGTGCTGGAGGTAACGGTGTCACCCTACGGGGCAATGTCATTTCTGGTGTAATTTGTCTTTTCTTAATAGAAATTTTGACTTTTTGTATTGTCAACGGAATTGTCGACGGTGTCGTCGACGAAGGAATCGTCGTCACCTGTGAAAGAAACTTTGTTGACGGTTGGCTGGTCATCGGCGGTGGGCTGATAGTCGACGGTACCATCGACGAGGTCGACGTCAGACTCAACGTCGCCATCATCCTCAACATCGTCGTTGTCAACGTCATCTTTGTCAACGTCAACAAGGTAGGTTGCATACCCATCCACGTGGGATATGTCCCCCAGGCTCCGTTGATGCCTTCAATGCGAAGGTTTATCCTTTAAAAATGAAAGCTGGAAACATTTGTGTTGATTCACAGTATATTGTTTATTTCAGGATCCCGTTGTATTTCACAAGATTTCTTTTAATGCATATAATGGTTCATTCTTAATTCAGATATCCATTTTATAATTCCCAATGCATTTCGGCATGGAATATGCCTTCATCCGGGGATATTTCTAAAGAAAAACGAAGTATCTAATTTAGCACTCTGGTATGAGGAAACCGTGATAAAAAGATTAGAAAGGTGCACGAATTTAAGAACAACGGTTGTGGTAGTGTTCCCCAAAAAGGTGTAGATGAGGATAGTGATACCTGTGTTTAAGCGACAGAGCCTTATACGCATAACAGAGGTAGAGGAACAAACTAAGTTTTAGGTGGTGCTCTGAAAACGACGGGTGAGGTGTCTGGTATAATATATGTTGTGTCCCCGAGGGTCCGCCCCCGAGGTCCGGAGGGACGGACAAGTTGGTCATGTGACCGCCCTATAATAAAAAGAGGTCGAGCACGTGAGAGGGCGTTCAGAGACGCGCGCCGACCGACCAAGCAACTTTATTCCCAGTGTCTGGCTGAGTTTATTCCAGGACCACGTGCTAGGCCTAGTCAGGGTTAGATGCCCCTTGATGAGCGTAGATCACCCGACACAACAATTGGCGACGAGGGTGGTGATCGATTCCCCGCTCGGGGTGCGTGTGTGTGTCCCTATTGGGGTGAGGCGGCTGCGGGCACTACCACGTGTCCGCGGTGCTCGTGCCTTGCCACCACACACCCCCCCCCGCTCTGCCTGCCTGGAGGAAACACTCTGATCCCTGGCTCTCATCAGGTGAGCAGCGCTGGCCTGCATCTCTCTGCGGCGCACAGCAGTCTGATTGGTCGCGCGAGGCGCGTCCGGCGCTCCGGCTGCCGCTGGATCACATCCCGGCTACCCACGGATATCCTCCCTGCCGTCCAAAGCGATGGCTAACATTCCGCCCATTGAGCCGTTCGTGGTGGAAGGTGCACCGTCCACTCTCGCACCGAAGTGGAAAGAATGGGTGGACAGGCTATTCATATTCTTTGAGGCCACCAAGGTCCACAAGGAGCAGAAGCGGGCCATGATCCTCCATCTTGGTGGCAAGGACATTCATTCCATCGCCCGCACCCTCACGGAAGCAACTCCCAAAACCCACCACACGCTCATAAATGCGCTCAATGCGCATTTTGAACCCATGGCCAACCAAGACTATGAACGGTTCATCTTCAGGCAAGCGCGGCAACTGCCAGAAGAATCACTGGACGCCTATCACTCGAGGCTGAAGAAACTGGCACTAACGTGTGGATTTCAGGATGTCACGGAGGAAATCAGAGGACAGATCATTCAGGGCTGCGCTTCTGCCAAACTGCGCGAGAGAATTCTAGAAGAGTCCGGGAAACCCCTCCCAGACATTCTCACGCTGGGCCGCACGAAGGAGCTGTCCAAGGCCAGGGCAGCCCACATGGAAGCAGCTCTGCAGGCCAATATGAAAGTGGAACCGGTGAACAAACTGCAGGTCCGCCCACAGCCCAAATGGGTGAAGAGAACAACAACTCCGCAGGGCGGAGCCTCGGCGCAGTCATGTGGTTACTGCGGAGGCCCGAGACACCCGGCGCCAGAATGTCCAGCACGGGGCAAGATCTGCTCCGGGTGCGGGAAAATGAACCATTTTGAAAAGGTGTGTCGGTCTAAAAAGTTCAGCAAGCCCCGCCAGACCGTACACGCGGTGGTGGAGCCTGAAAGCGCGGAAGGAGGGCCCAGCAACAGTGACATGGACGACGACGAGGAGAAAAGGTCCCCACACAAGGTGCACATGATCGGCACAGCCACCCGACGCACAATGACCCTACCACAATGCGCAATACAAGTGGCTGATCAGGACATCATGGCGACGGTGGATACGGGCGCATCAATAAACCTGATGAGTGCGTCCCTCTATGGAGACATGGCTACTCCACCCAGCCTCCGCCCCACTCCGATCACTGTTTTTGCCTATGGCCAGGATGTGCCCCTCCGTATTCGAGGAAAGTTCAAAGCAGCAGTCCGGCACGGAGATAAGATCACGCGTGCCAACATCTTTGTGTCGGAGGAAGGCCAAGGCATGCTCCTGAGTTGCCGGACGGCAGAAGACCTGGGAGTGGTCTCTTTTGCATTTGGGGTGCACGAGGAGTCAGTGCAGCAACTGATCATAGACTTTTCGGACCTGTTTGAAGGGATCGGCCGATTCAAGGGCCGGGAAATACACTTGCATGTGGACCCCACTGTCCAACCGGTGGCCCTGCGACACCGGCGGGTCGCGTTTCATCTGAGGCCCCTGGTTGAAGAAGAGCTACAGAAGTTGGAAGCGGCGGGCATCATTGAGAAAGTGTCCGGACCCACCCCCTGGGTATCGCCCATCGTGGTCACTCGGAAGCCCAAGCAGCCGGGAGCGGTCCGGATATGCGTGGACATGCGCCTCCCCAATGCGGCCATCAAACGGGAAAGACACATCACCCCCACGATCGATGACCTGATCGGAGAGATGGCTGGAGCCCGGTGGTTTTCCAAGTTGGACCTCAGAGCGGGGTACCATCAGCTCGTGCTGGATAGAGAGTCTCGGAACATCACGACGTTCTCCACTCACGTCGGACTGCGCAGGTACACCAGACTGAGTTTCGGGATCTCCAGTGCTGCCGAGGTATTCCAGAATGTCATCCAAGAGCTCATTGCTGGCATACCGGGGGTGATCAATGTTAGTGACGACATCATGGTGCACGCGAGGACAATTCCTGAGCACAATCAACGCTTGGCACAGGTGTTCCGCAGGCTCCGCAGCGCTGGACTCACTCTGCACCGAGACAAATGCGAGTTCCTTCAGACCAAGCTGGGGTTCTTCGGCTATGTATTCTCGGCCGATGGCGTTACTCCTGATCCGGACAAGGTCAAAGACGTCAAAGATGCACCTCCGCCCACGACTGTCACGGAAGTCCGAAGCTTCCTCGGAATGGTGAACTACTGTGGTCGCTTCATAAGAGACCTAGCTAACCTGACCCTCCCTCTGCGGGAGCTAACCAAAGACTCCACACCATGGAACTGGGGACCGGAGCAGGAAAGAGCATTCCAAGCCATCAAGAGTGCGCTGTCCAGCGACACCACGCTGGCGTTTTTTGACCCCAGACGTTTCACCCTCATTGCTGTAGATGCTGGACCGGCGGGATTGGGGGCCGTCCTGATGCAGAGAGCCCGGGACGAGGTGGACTGGGCCCCCGTCGCTTTTGCCAGCCGGTCCCTCACGGACACTGAACAAAGGTACTCCCAAATTGAAAAGGAAGCCATTGCAATTCATTGGGGATGCCGGCACTTCCATCTGTATGTATATGGCAAACCCTTCACAGTAGTAACGGACCACAAGCCACTGCTGTCGCTGTTCTCAGGTACATCATCCAAACCACCCCCCAGAATTGAGAAGTGGATTCTGCAATTACAGGAGTATAACTGCACCATTGAGTACCAGCCAGGGGCAAAGAATCCGGCGGACTATCTGTCACGACACCCCCGGGCGGCCACCCCAGAGGAGATGGAGGAAGCTGAAGAGACGGAGGCCTATGTGCGATGGGTCGTGGCCAGATCATGCCCGCGCCCCATATCCCTGGAAGAGGTGGTGAGCGCCACGACTCAGGACGCCTGCATACAGCGGGCCAAAGATCTGCTCCGGACAGCCAACTGGCAGAAAGCTAGGGAGAGCTGGAAGGTGCTCACCCCCGTGGCCCAGAAAATCATGGACGGTCTGTACCACGTGAGGGCTGAACTGAATGAAGACGAGGCAGGGTGCCTCCTGCGAGGGCATCGTCTGGTGATCCCGACGGCCTTGACGAGCCGAGTAGTTCAGCTGGCGCATGTAGGACACCAGGGAATGGTTAAAACAAAGGCCCGGCTGCGGACAAAGGTGTGGTTCCCGCTAATGGACGACATGGTGGAAACAGCTGTGCGCACATGCACGGCCTGCCAGACCACAGGGGACAGCCCCCGCGAAGCACCCATTATCGTGGAACCCAGGCCCCGAGGTCCTTGGGAAAGGGTCAGCATGGACTTTGGCAGCCTTCCGGATGGACGGCACACGCTAGTGATGATCGATGATCACTCCAAGTACCCGGAAGTCGAAATCATCACCAGCACCAGTGCCGACTGTGTGATTCCCAAAATAGAGAAAATTATTGCCACGCACGGAGCCATGAAAGAACTCAGAACGGACAATGGCCCGCCATTTCAGGGCCAAGACTTTGCAGACTATCTCTTATCCCAAGGAATTCGCCACAGGCGCATCACCCCAAGATGGCCTCAGGCCAATGGAGAGGCCGAACGATTCATGAGAACATTAAACAAAGTAATCCGAATTGCACATGATAAAGGACAGTCTGTGGAGATGGCCATCTTCACCTTTCTCCGTAGCTACCGCCAGACCCCTCACTCTACAACGGGGGTAGCTCCTGCACACCTTCTCGTAGGACGAGTAATAACGGACTCCATTCCTCATCATCCCCAGTGGGCCCCTGAACTGATAAAGGAACAGACTGTAGAAATGAAGAGGCGGGCCGCCTATGATCAGATCAGCAAGAAACGGAGGGCGGTGGCCCCCCACATCAAAAGAGGTGACCTTGTACTCATAAAAAATCGGGCCACTGGGGGAAAATTCAAACTCAGTTATGAAAAACGACCATGGCGAGTCAGTGGTGTTAAGGGCACCCGCATCACAGTTACTCGAGGACGAGACAAGGTGACTCGCAACGTATCCCATTTCAAACTCTACCACCCGGCGAGTAGTGAGCCAAGGCGCCAGCAAGGCGACAGAGAAACCGAAACTGCAACTATGGTGCCGCCTGGTGAATCAACATCTCAGCACGAGGTCCGGCCACGTGCTGAGCAGCCGGTCCCTGGTGAGGATGTGGGCGGAGACCTGGAGGCCCTGGATGAGGCCCCAGATCCGGAGGGGGCCGACAACGAGGCGCCAAGCCAAGAGGTGGAGACTGGAACCGAGCCGATGACGCAGCGAGGGTCCCAGCGCCAGCTACGTGCTAACCCCACCCCCTCCAGCTGGCTGAGAGACTACTTTACGTAAGACTGTTCTAATTTATACGTGCGCCTGCAATGTTTTGAACCGAATGCGCTAGCATTTGTGAAAGACGCTGAAGGTATCAATCCCGATGCTAATGAGACAGTGGGCTCGATCAGACTATATTTGCAGTGTTACAGTGTGTTGTTGGTTTTGTTGTTTTTCGTGTTTTAGGAGGAATGTTGTGTCCCCGAGGGTCCGCCCCCGAGGTCCGGAGGGACGGACAAGTTGGTCATGTGACCGCCCTATAATAAAAAGAGGTCGAGCACGTGAGAGGGCGTTCAGAGACGCGCGCCGACCGACCAAGCAACTTTATTCCCAGTGTCTGGCTGAGTTTATTCCAGGACCACGTGCTAGGCCTAGTCAGGGTTAGATGCCCCTTGATGAGCGTAGATCACCCGACACAACAATATACACTATCGGACCGTGAACGTAAACAGATTCAGAGTGATTAACGGCATATAATAAAATCCCGTGCTGTGAAGTTTAAACGAAGTACAAACATGCATAAACATTTAAGGCAAAAATTTAGTAGTTAACGGAGCGGAGCTTACCGCATTACTTGGCGTAGCGTCTACCCACGAATGACCCGGAAGTTAAGCTGATTTACCCCGGATATGTTAGGCGGCCATACATGACATCTTTGTCAACGTCGACATCACCGTCGAGGTTGGCAGTCTCATCGACGACACAGAGGTAGGATGTATCGTCAACGCAGTCATCGTCGACGAAGCTCTCGATGACGGGCCCGTCGACGGAGCTGAAATTGAGACTGAATGAATTTTTGATGTCGTTGTCGACATACCTGAAGAAGTAGTCGTTGACGGACAGATTTTCTTCTCCCCTTTTGTCTCCTGAGGTGTACTTGTAGGTTTCTTGAACATTTTCTGCTTTTCAGATGGTGAAGAGGTAGCAGAAGAGCCTTGACTTGCCTTCTTAGCAGATGAAACCTCAGGAACAGATCTCTCTTTCTCCTTTGCACCTTGGTGGGGAGATTTTTTGGGACTAAGCCTTTTAGACCTATCAGAGGTCTTTTGAGAGGCCTTAGCAGGGGGTTCAGTGGACGTAGAAGGGGAAGACCTACCCCTTTTTGTAGACCTCCTCGAAGATATTGCTGAGGAGGAATCTTCACTGTCACTAGAAATTACCTCTTTCCGTGACTTCATCTTCTGTAACCAAGTCAGAAGTCCTCCTTCCCGGTCTCTCAGAGTCTTTGTAGAGAAGGTCCTGCAGATCTTACAATCAGTGGCCTTGTGATCCGGGTATAAGCAATAAATGCAGTCCTTATGTTTATCTTCAATATAAAGCCTTTTCTTTGAACATGTAGCACAGACTTTGAATAAAGCTTTCTTTTCTGACATTCTGAAGAGAGAATAGATGTAGCAAACCAAAGTTGAAGAGAAAACTGAGCAGAGCTCAGTGGAGACTCCCTTAGCGCAACGTGTGGTAGAAAATCTGAGGCTCTGAGGCTCTCTCAGGAGGGTGCTAAGGGGTGAGGCTAATCTGATTGGTTGCTGCAAAGTTTTGGTCTCTTTTACAAAAAGAGGTGGATATGCTACAAAATGAGATGAGGCCTAGGCCTTACTTTCTCTTTTGTATATACTGCTATGGTATTTTTCTAATTACCGAGGCTCCCAGGCTGACGAAGGGGAATGATACAAAGCATGGGACTCTATGAAAGTTCCAATACTGGGGCAAGCACAGTAAGGAGTTATGTGGAGCTGCTGTTGTTCCTGGAGGAAGAACACTACAGCCACCCTTGTTGGCATGACTTCTCTAATTTAGGTTTCAATATTTTAATTAGCAGAAACACCTATGGATAGGTGTACATTAACACACCAATCACTGCAACTTAAAAAAAATACCAGCAAAACACTGTCAGGAAATCAGTCAAGCTATAAATATACCACCATAATTTATGATAATCTATTTTCCCTATACAATCATAATCATTACATAGTAAGATCCTTGTCTAGTACACAGGAATCTTTCCACCATGTGATACCTTCAGTCTGGCTGAGTGCGATACCAACGCTGGAATAACCACACCCACAAGTTGCTTCCAACCCACCATCAACCGCTAATTTCTTTTTGCATCTCACTCTGCACTAATGGCTGGGAAAAGTAACATTCTTCTTTAATTCACAATTAAAAGACTTCACCAACTTTAAAATGGGTTAACATTACTTAAGGTTATTCCACTATCAAACTGCAGCCTAACAGGCAAATTGCAACCTGTCAGGACACGTCTTCCTCCAGCGACCTCATCTCCTGGGCTGCGCCGCCTCCTCTTGTGCTAACTGTGGCTATGCCTGCATTCATTGGCGAGTAGTGAGAGGAACCCATTCACCCATATATAGCAAGAAAGACATGAAGGGGACTGGACAGCACCCTAAAGCCCGATGCACCACTCTCATCAATAGTGCTTGTAGTCCAGAGGCCTTACTTGCACAACAAATGCTATTTCTATTAAGCTGCCTTTTGGGGTGAGGTCAACATTCTCTAGCGAATTGTAAGGATCCCACAGATCAATGATCTCAGCCACCTCTCTGTTCATCACAACATTAGGATGAGTTGTACCACAAGTCCCTGAGGACTAGGAGCTGTGTTGTAACGCAGGAAAGAGGAGCAGCCAGCCAGAGAGTCCAAACTTATGTCTACTCGGTATAGCGGATCGCCTTATGTAATGTAGTCCCAGGATCAAGATTAGCTCAACACACGGGGCAGGCGCAAGGAAGGCCACTGTTACGTAACAATTAACAGTTACGATTAAGAAAATAGGATAGGTAGGCACTAAGGCACCATTGGTTCCCTAGACCAGTTGTTCTGCGAGTCATAATGCTAACACTTAAGGAAACAGACCATTCATTGAGTAGAACTTACTTTTCCAGTAAGTGATGGGCTGCATGGAGAAGGCAGTTGTTCTGAGCAGGAGAGGGGATATTAGGAGCCCATCGCCACAAGGTTTAATGAGAAAGGGATTTTATTTGCAAGAGAGCAGGACATACTGCAACAAGTAATCTCTTCGGGGCATGGTTTTTCTCATTCTTGGTGCACTGCATTGTGCTGTATGCCATTGTGCACTCCTGTTGCTAGGAGTCTGCTGTACAGTTGGCACTGCAAATCCATTCTCCATTTACAGTATCTTCTGGCCCAAAGATAACAGGTTTGTGTTCATATTCTATGCACATTCAAACCTTAAGATTGTTCAACATTATCCCTCCCAAGTTGGAAAACCCTGTAGGCTAGGGTACACTAAAAAGTAAGTGAACTGAACATTCATCTTTTGGCATTACAATTCTTGAATCATTTGGACATTTTTCACTACTGGACATTTTCCCAGTGAGGTCTAGCGAGGACATCAACTTCTGAAAGAGCTTTGCAGTGTTAATGCTAAAGACTATTTTTGTGGTGTTCCAGCTGTAGAGGCAGAGTTATTTTTGTTGTAGTTTCAGTAGAATTTTTCCGAAAAGCCCGGCAAGGTATTTATGCAGCTATGGAACAGTGAGTAGTGTGCCAAGCTATGGAACAGTGAGTAGTGTGCCAAGCTATGGAACAGTGAGTATTGTGCCAAGAAGCGGTTTCACAATTTTCAAGCCTAACTATTATGCCGTCCAGCCTGCCACCAGCCTCTTTCTCTCCATTCCCACCTAGGTAATGGGTACTGGCGTTAGATTGACTGCCTTAATTAGGTTGTCTACCACCAGAGGCACCTTCTAACAGTTTGGTGACCTGCTCCCATCAACCGTTAACAGTCCCATTTATTGGGCCGCACCTGTGTGCTGCATCGAATGCCATCCTCACATTACCTTCCAAAAATGGGCTTCTCATTTCCTGCAAGTTATCTGTTGTCCACCAAACAGCTACCTACTAAATGTTGAATTTCTACTGGGAGAGTAGTGTAACAACTGTGAGACACCATTTTCTCTTTCTTTGCAGAGACTTTGACATACTCAAAACTATTTGGAAATCTAACTAGGTGTACCTCAAAATGAGGGGGTGGGAGTTACGCAACACACAACAATGTGTAACTGGGTTCTACCCTAGCAGGTATAGTAAAATATAGTTATTTTTATCCTACCCTATTGAAGTGTTTTACTTGCAGGGCCTGCATCCATAGGAGTTGCCATATATTGTGTTTTAATGTGCTAGGAGTGAGTCCTAGGCCTTAATTTCTTTTCTCTTCAGATTCCCTAGTAACCTTTCCTTTCCTCTCTCGCTCAAAATATTTTCTATCTATAAGGTAAGCTACAATTGCCCAGTTCAGAACATAATAGGGGAGAATCATTAGTCTTAAACTCCATGACAGAACCTTAATTCTACTCATCCATCCAACATGCATACTCAGGACATTCCGCGTTCTTCAGGTCTGTCACCCCTTAGAGGGCTTCGCAAACCGAGTTTGCGTCGCCTGCTTTGTCACAGAAGAATGTGAAGCACCTGGTACAGTGCTGGACTGTCAATGAACGTATAGTCATTCTTTATGGTGCTGATCTTCAGGAACTGCGGTTTCCTTTACTGTTTGATATCAATGAGGAGTGTTGTGATTGAGTCCAATCAGCTCCATAGGCTTACTTCAAACTAAAGGACAAATAGTGACCTGGTTGGTGGTACTGAGAGCCTCAGAGACCTGCTAAAGATGGAGACGCCATTGTCTGTTTACGGGAGGTATACATTTTCAGGAAAAAATGATGGGGGGGGCATTCTTGATGAACCCAAATAGAAATCATACCGAACTGGATGCTCTCCTCTACAAGAAAATTATTTTTGAAAACACCCCATTATCAATTTTTGGTTGCCACTTTCTCCAGAGCTCCATGATGCATCAGAGACTTTTTTCAGTAAAGGAAACTGATACCAACGCTCAAGTGCACCAGAGACTTGCACTGCAAGACCTGGAAATTAAAGATGCCTCAGAAATACCCCAGAGATGGTGGTAATGTCTCCACCTGCCTGGTGAAATCTAGAGTTTCTAGACACTAACACCACCGTGGCGCTGAACAGGGAGACAGGTGAAGTGCTTGTGATTTTAGTGGCTGAGCTGTGGCAGTTGTCAGTGCTGCACAAACTGAGCCCGTTTCATTTCTCCTCTTACTAAAGAGATATAATTTCCTTTGACTGGTTTTCGGGAACTGCCATTGGGGGCTTAAACGTGGAACATAGTTTATCCAGGGCTCTTTACCTTTGAGAGGCCCTGCTGGAGGCCTTTTCCTTTTTCCAACCCCAATGGCTGCAAGTTCTTCCTAAATGATAGATGAATATATTTCTTTGGCTCTGGCCCAAATGAAGCCTTTCAAACTCCAGAGCTTGTCCACACGAAGAAAGATAAACCAGCAACAATAACCCTTAAATCTGCACGGAAAACTCTAATACTGCTAATATGCCGATCAGCAAATACCATGGAGTGTGTTAAGAATACATTCTCAACAAAATCTTATAACACTTTATATGCTCAATATTATCAAAATGCAAATATCCACAATTCAGTACGGCGGAAAATAGTGCAAATGAGTTTCACGTTGTTTCCAATAAAAGATTAAAGAGCATCGTGGACTTCAGAAACATACCCTGCCATCGGATGCAGACTGTGCTCTTATTGACATGAGTGATTCATTCATCTCTTCTGTTGCGGTCAGGTGGTCAGCAGAGAATGGAAAGTTTATATACAACAGGTTATGCTATCGAACTTAATGCCACTACCTGCAAGGAAGCAGCAAGACACTGCCTGAAGTCTGAGAACATAACTGAAGTTTGTTGATATGCAAACTTTTTACATGATGTTTTTAAAAAGCTCCTCGATTTCACTCTACACTGATCCACTCCAGTTTTGTATATTCTTCTTATTTCATCATGAATTTCGACACTAATTATAGAAAGATGTATAGTTTTACTGCTATTAATGGTTTTAATTAACCAGAATAAAGGTATTCATTCATTCTCTGGCCTCTCAAATGAAAATGACTTTGCAAGGAAAGTTTGAGTCACATTTGCGGCTTCCTTTTTTTTCCCCCAGAGGGGTGGGGAGGATTAAATAAGATTTTCAATTGTGTTTTATCAATCACAAGCTCATTTGCCTCAAAGATAAGTACTGATGTGACAGAAATATCCTTATTCAAAATGTCTGCTGCTACCTTGATAATCTATGCGATCTGGAGATCAAGGTCTGGAGGGTGTTCTCTTACAGAGAAAATATGGCTAAAGCTAGGTCTCCAAATCTGAGGAGTAAAGACTTGGTGAAAATGAGGGATTTGGAATTGATTCACTTCGGTCCAAAACTAGTGGTGGCACCTTCGAAAAGTTTGCCCCCTATAAGATAAGGCTGGCCCTTTTGAGGATGTCTCCCTTGTGATCTGGGATGGAAACTTTCTATCCCTTGCTTAGACGTATCGTAACAGTTTGCTGGGGGTGCAGGGCCCGATGGGGACATCACTGTAGCTAGAATGGATGCTGGAGACAGCGAGGGTATTTTTGGCGTTGAAGAGAGGCTCCGCGCTCAATCATAGTGAGGATCTTCTGAATGGCAGGAGTCTCATGTGCATTAAGGGTGCTTTTGTCAGAGGAAGTCTCAGAACTGAAAGCAAGTGAAAGACATATCAAAAGCAGGCAAACTAGTATCAGCTGCTGAGAACTTGTTTAGTATTGGTGGTAATTATAACAGAAACCAACAGAAATTGTAAGAGATCTTGTTTTCTTGAAAGAGAATATGATCTACTTTCTCTTTGGGGGAACGGACAGTAGAGAAGTAAAATTTACTTAACTTGTAACTCCGGTTCTCCAGCATTAGTTGGTATCTTACATTGACTCACATGGCTGACTTATTCTACATCATCAGGCTGGGAGCCACAGCCAAATGACGTGGAATAATTTAAGGCTGTGACTTAATGAAAGATCCAGTGCTGAAGAAGAAATATGTTGCTTATTTGGAATTCAGTACTCCAGCTATGGCGTATTTGAGAGATTCACATGCATGAATTATTCCCCAGTAACAAGATGGGGTGCCCAGCCTGACAACGGGGAATAACTAAAGCATGTGCATGTATGAAAGATCCATAGCTGGGGAATCTGGGAAACACCCTGTCCAAACAGGAGTCTTTCTTGGGAGACACGTAGCCCGTTTTAAAATGCACTAGCCATCTTTTTTCAAAAGTGCTGCAAGGCGTCTCCAAGTAGTGTTTACAGATGTCCACATTATGGAGTTTGGGCAGGATGAGAAGACACTGAGTGGCCATCTGCTTGATCAATTCTTCTGCCACACAATGACACAGGTGTTCATTTCACGAGGAAAAAGGTTTCTCTTCTAAAACAGGCCCAGATGAAGAGCCTGTGTGTTTAAGAATCCTCAATATTCAAATTGAAAATAGATCTGGAGAACGGAACTGGTGAAGATGGCATTGCAGAGGTAATGCCGCGCTCTATGGGCAACTTCTGCAAGGCCACTGCTATAACAAAAAAGATGATTTCTATATTTTACATTTAAAAGGATAAATCTAAATATTAAAATGATACCAAGGACTGGAAGAAATATACTAGTGACTATGAATAATGATGTAGAGTACTAACTATCCCAAAATTGTGTGTTTTTTGTTTACAATAAATGTGACATTTTACAGTTTAGAGGTGCCACATTTAAACTGCACCTGTTTGCCATTATTCTCTGAAACTGGGGTTTCTGTTTTTTATTCTGTTTTTAAAGGGTTGTTACTGAATCGGAGCTCAGATTGATGAGGCATGTGCTTCTAGACAAACATTTTGACATTAAGAAGAAACTGCATACGGCTATCTATATTTCTTACGTTCAATAAACGAATATAAAGGTTTTTTTTTTTTTACATACCATACAAAGTTCAAATAAAATGATGCCAAGGGACCACACATCTGATTTAGGCCCGGAGGGTAAAGGCTTCTCACTCTGCATATTACTGCGGTGTTTGAAGATGCCTTGTGCAATCACTTCTGGTGCAAGGTAGGACGGGTAGCTAGAAAAGGAAAAAAAAAATGAAGCGAAAGAAAACATTTTTTTTCGTTAAAAGGTATATTTGATTTCTGTCATATTTCTAAAGTATAATATTAATAGAGCGTTAGTGCACCTAGCAGATCAGGCCCTGTGCCCAACTCCCTCACACCCCATCCTGCGCAGCAGGGGTTCTCCACCTGTGGCAGGCCACCGGCTGACCCTCACGGCATCTGCCTTCCTCGAAACACCAGTTTGCTGATGGCACCGAAACACAACAACAGTTACCAGGAGAACAACATGGCACGCGGCGCAGGTTATGGCATGTGCATCTCCAACCATAACGGGCACATTTCAGTGATTGCCCTATTTTGGGGCACAACCAGAACTCGGTTTTTAACTGTGGTTTTTTTCAGTGAATATATGTATATCTATTAAAGATGCAGACACACTGAAATGAAAGCACATTTTGAAATAGTCAGGCATAGCTATAACAAAAAGGCAAGGCACAAAAAAAGAAGGCTGTGATTCGTTTATATCAAGAATGTCCAAAGCACCCATCGATTGGCTTAGAAAACTTCAGATTGCTGCCTTTCAAAAGTAGAAACATTGCTTGCATGGGATTTTCAAGTAAACAGGACAATAACACACAGCATCTGCCAGCAGCACAGAAATTCCACATTAGAGCTCATGTCTACAGCGAAATTGTGCCACTTCATGGTGCTTCTAACCATCCCTCCCTACCCTCCCCCATCCACCCATAAGAATATTAGGGCCACATGTACAAAGGCTTTTCGTGGTTGCAAACAGGCCAATTCACAGAATCAAACCATGAGGAAACATTAAAAGGCTGTTTTACATGTACAAAGTCCTATTTGCGGTTCCGTAAACTATTACCTAATCACACATTGGGTTTGCAATACGGTATTAGGAAAGGTGGGTTTAGGAAGGGCTTCCCTTCCTAATACCGAATCGCAGTGGTGTATGTGAATGTTTTGCGACCAAAATGCGGTCGCAAAACATTCACATTTTACTGTCTACTTAAAGTAGGTGTTAACCCATTCACAAATTGGAAGGGGTACCCAAGGGACCCCTTCCCCTTTGTGAATGTTTGTAAAGACATTTTTTAAGACCTGCCTGCACTTAAAAACTGAAAAGAAATCTTTTTTTAAAAATCGGGTTGCATAAAAAAAAAATGCTTTATTTTAAAGAAATCATAGACATGGTGGTCTGCTGGTCCCAGCAGGCCACCATCCTTGTGATTTTAGCAATTTCCAAAGTGTTGCAAACTGAGACCTACTACATATATATTCATGAGGTAGGTCTATTTGCAACCCACTGGGAATCGCAAAATGTGTCAAAGACACATTTCTACGTTGATGTTTGCGATACCAAATAGTGAATTGCAAAAATTTGCTATTTGGTCATCACAAACTATTACCTTTGTATATGTGGACCATGGTTCCTTCAGCCAAGGACAGGTGAGACATCCACACATTTATGCTGCTACAAACAGAACAAGCATTTGCAATGCAATAGGTCTCGCATTAGGAAAGTGTGAGCTATTGGTATTGTAAATGACAATTTTTTTTAATATGTGTTGGCTTTGAAAATATATAAATTAATAGCATTGTTATTCGCAAAGCCAATAGCTTACACTTTCCTAATGCGGGTCCTATTGGCTATGGCAATGCTTATTGGTAGCAAGCAAGGACAGTGCTGTTGTGGTGCTGAGTGATGATGTGGCTGGGATGAGTGATGTGATGGTGTATTAGAGTGATGTGGTGGTGTCCCCGAGTGATGTGGTGGTGTCCCCGAGTGATGTGGTGGTGTCCCCGAGTGATGTGGTGGTGTCCCCGAGTGATGTGGTGGTGCCGCCCGAGTGATGTGGTGGTGCCGCCCGAGTGATGTGGTGGTGCCGCCCGAGTGATGTGGTGGTGCCGCCCGAGTGATGTGGTGGTGTCCCCAAGTGATGTGGTGGTGTCCCCAAGTGATGTGGTGGTGTCCCCGAGTGATGTGGTGGTGCCCATGAGTGGTGCCCCTGAGTGGTGCCCCTTAGTGGTGCCCCTGAGTGGTGCCCCTGAGTGGTGTGGTGGTGCCCCCGAGTCATGGGGTGGTGCCCCCGAGTCATGGGGTGGTGCCCCCGAGTGATGTGGTGGTGCCCCCGAGAGATGTGGTGGTGCCCCCGAGGGATGTGGTGGAGCCCCTGAGTGATGTGGTGGTGCCCCTGAGTGATGTGGTGGTGCCCCTGAGTGATGTGGTGGTGCCCATGAGTGATGTGGTGGTGCCCATGAGTGATGTGGTGGTGCCCCCGAGTGATGTGGTGGTGCCCCTGAGTGATGTGGTGGTGCCCCTGAGTGATGTGGTGGTGCCCCTGAGTGATGTGGTGGTGCCCCTGAGTGATGTGGTGGTGCCCCTGAGTGATGTGGTGGTGTCCCCGAGGGATGTGGCGGTGTCCCTGAGTGATGTGGTGCAGCAGCACAGAGACTGAAGCTAAGAACACGCAGGGTTGAGTGCTACAAAGCGCGTTCAGTTTCAAAGCAGAGAATGATGGAGCCGGGAAAAAGCAAGGAGAAACAGGAAAACACAGGGAGAGTTTATAATGATAAGAGGCAGCAAGGCTGGGGCTTGGACTACAATCAAGTACGGGGTCGAGAAGGCACTGAATGGGAGAACACGGAAAACACCCAGGGCGAAGGAAGGAATATGCAAGAACACAAGCAAAACAAGCTCTCGGCATTGCAGGCGGGTGCGGGGGGCATTCTTTTGAAGTCTGGGGCGGGGGAGCGGCAGCCTTTGAAGTCTGATTGGGGGGGGAGCGGCAGCCTTTGAAGTCTGATGCGAGGCACAGACAAATGGTGTTATGTGACGTGGCTGGTTTTTGCACGCGCATAGATCACATGAACTGTGTCTAATCCGCCGTTTTGGTAGACTGTTCTTTTCCCCTTACTATAATCTCGCTGGAGCAATGCGCAAGCGAATTGGCTCAGGCGAGACCTAAAAACACACTGCTGGCGTCTATTTTTTAAAACTCCGTGTCAATGATGAATGCCCAGTGACCTCCTCTGCAGATATGCATGTTTTCTTTATTTGACTCACCCAATAATAAGAGAAAAAAAAAGGCGATTCAAATTCTTTATTTATAATGCATTTTCTCTTTACTGCTGCACTGTCACTGCCTTGCACAGACAGAATGACACTTGGTTAGATAATGATTTCTTGTGCAATGTGATTGCATGTGATGCTTTCTTCAGCTCTAGGACATGTAAAGGAGGCAGGGTTAGAAAGGATGCCTTGAAAAGTAACATTTAACATTTTAACAAACTTCAATACAAACACCATTATCCACTTGATTGACCAGATGACCGTTTCCGGTCATTAATTATCATGTTAAATATCCATATTTTGTGAACTATTTGCACTGTACCTATCTCAAACCACACTGATTCAAAGTTATGCCCCACACCACTAGGTGTGCCCTGGTCAAAGCAAGGTTATTGCACACAATATGGAGCTGCCCTGTCAGAGCCATTTTGATAAAGTTCAAGCTGGACCTGGAGTGCACCTTGGGCCAAACTCATCTCTGCGCAGAAGATGTCTGCTTGTCTTGTATAGGAGGCAACCAGAGAAAAAGGTGGGCAACAGATTCTTGGATCTGGCATTAGGGATAACCCACAGAGAGCCAGCATGCCATTGGAAATCACCCCATGGCCCCCGCATAGCAGGTGAAGGTAGACATGTGGGGATTAGCGCAAGGGGTGGCGTTGAGGGCTGAAGAAGCCAGAGGGCTGCCCCACCAACCTCTCAAAGTTCTCTGGCAGGAGATGATGGCTAGTTTTTTTTAAAGCAAGACCAGTAGAATGGGATCGACTGGTGGGCTCCCTGGGGATGTGTGAAAAGCAGGCACTAGACTTTGCACATTTGTGTGGTCCCTTCGAAGTCCCTGGTACCCTCCAATGACCTACTGAGATAGAAGAGGGTGACATGGGACAGCTGCATGTGATGAGACTGTTCTTAGTCACAGCCAACCACACTGAGCACATTTTTCCCTAGGTTATTACTCTGTTCCAGATGTATGTTGAATCATTTATTTTTTCTTTCTATCATCGATGAGCACGAGGAATGTAAAAAGTAAATAGCTGCATTTGGGCGACCTGCATGATGTAGCTGTTTTGAAATATTGGTTAGGCATGCTTTCCCACATAACCTTCTCACACATAGGACTACATGTCACACAGTTTATTCTACAACTGTAATACTGGAAGATTATGTTGTTGTACCAATCTTACACTCGAAGTATACATAAATAAATTAGAGGAAAAATATATATATATATATATATGCACACAAACACACACACATATATATCTACTAACACATTTACATACACACATACATTTTGTGCGACCATGCCTTAGATCAATAGAGATAATGCCAATTTGCCTGTCTTTACCCAAAAAATGTTAGTGTAGTAAACCTAACCTTACATTGGTGGTCTGAAAAGCAGGATTGGTTATCCACTTCCAGTTTGGGTCTGTAATCTTGCATTTACAAAAACATTTGGATTTGCTATTGTTTAATGAATAACTCTCATAGTAATCGGATACAGTTAACAAGAAGGCACAAAGTACTATATATAAACGTAATCCAATTTAAGCAAAACTAGTATGAAAGGCAGTTATGTCTTTTCACAAAGAATGAAGGTTTTTAGCACTCTTTTCAGTGCTTTAGGGAGAGAAGGGAACACACAAGAAACATGCACCAGACGTGATGAATTTGGAGGATGAGATGTAACAGTGAAGAGAGTTGGAGAATATAATACTTTAGAGTAGATAAGGACCACTGGAGTCGAGGGGTGTGTGAAAAAATGGACATAGTAGACGTGAGGATTTTATGACTCTGGCAGGTAGTCTGATCAGATGTAAGAGGGTGCCGTTTGGGTGAGAAATAGGATGGGGTGACCTAGAGCATTAATTTGAGCTGGTGGGGCCCAGCAGTACTTACATTTGGGGATTAGCACTTATATTTCCTCAACAAACTTTGACCAAGAACAACAGAGTGAAAAACACGAACTAAGCAGGAGGAGGAAGATAGGAAAAACAGTGGCAAAGAAAATAAGGATACAACACCTGACATTTGATAGTACCAGTCGCAGGTTTCTGAGCAAAACCTTGGACATTAGCACTTTGATTGACACCAAGATGAAGGTCGAGGATGTTTTGAGAACTAGGGTCCTTGATCAGTGAGTTGCAGCTTTTAAAATTCAGTTCAGCAGGCAACACACGAATGCAACAAAAGAGTACAAGAATGGAATTACACAAAAGGATGATATTTTCTTCCCCCACTTATTGGAAATTAGTGGTGCCAACATTTTTAATCGCCTCCTACAATTGCTGGTTTTGGAGCCACTGACTCAGGTCTTTAATAGGTTAGCCTACATCACTACTTGAGTACTTTTCACAATACACTTATGTACAATACATTCAGCAGATTAAACACAACACGTCCCCCTTCATGCAACTGTGCCGGAACATGAATGGTGACCGAACATTCACGGTCTGTAGTAAGATCTGTAGGCTCAGTGGATCACAATCATGTTTTTGGATAGTGTCACTGAAAAGTGATGAATCTGCATAGGTGTGAGTTTAGAGAGTGATTTTGATGTCCATTAAACATGCTGGACTTTGAGCATAGAAAAATGAAGCTGATCGCAGAACTGCTTGCTTTTCGCACTGCTGTCCAGCATACACCTACCTTGCTCTTCCATAGCCAATGCTCTGCCAAAAAGAGGTTACTGTGGGCACTTGGACATTGTATTGCAACATTTCTAGGGCGGTTTCCTATCCTGTGTCAAACCCAAAGCACTTTTCAGACAGTCAAATGAGGAGTTATTAAGTGATTGGTACATGAATGGGAGAACGGCGTTGACTGAATTCACAGTCTGAAACCACAGACACGCATACCATTACCAGACATCAACCAAACTAGACTTTATATGAGTCACAATACCTCAGTCTAAACTTTTGCTTTCTCAGATGTGGCACCATCATCGCTCACGCTCCACTTTTTATTCTGGGACTCTTCAAACCAATATATTAATCAGCAATTACTATAGAAAAGTACTGTAAATGTAAACTAAAATTACTGCGTGATATGGTTTCCAGATGCCATATCTGCTTCACATATAAGATGAAATGGTGCCAAGTCATCCGGCATGAAAGTGCATCACAGATGTGTCCCTGCATATTACACTAACATCTACATTATCAGCTGTGTTTCTTATCTATTTAGAGATTGTCCCAATAACCCTGGTTTATCCCGCTCGTACAGTGAATGAAATTCAGCAGTAATATATAGGCGAAACATACGCAGTTAGGTGGGCTTGAATAACTTTGCAGTTAACATGGAAATGTGTTGGCGCTTCATGCTGCTGAATTGAGGCAATATAATTTAAAAAAGAATTCAACAATATTCTATATAATATATAATATTTTTTAACAGAAGATTCGGATTTTTTTTAATTACTATCAATAGCCTACAACTTACCTTAAACAAGTCTCGTTTACTTATGCGAACAGCGCATGGCGATGCATCGGTATGCAAGACGTAACAAGGAGCAGAATGTAATACATCCGGGTACCGGAGGCGGGGAGGCGGATGAAGCGTTTCTGGGTCAGCAGAGGCGGCTGCTACAGGCAAGGGGTGCGCTGGGGACGCGGCGTCCGCTTCCACTCGGTTTCGGCGCATGGCTGTTGGGTGCAGTTTTAATTATGCAACAAAGGCCAGGCGATGCGCGGAGATACGGGGAGTCACGACAAAAGAGCCAGGTGAGTGGGGGGTGGCTGCGTTCATGTGTGTGTGCGCGCGTGTGTGCTTATATATATATATATATATATGCAGTGTGTGTCTGTGTGCGCATGCGTGAGTGAGGGTGTGAATGGGAGGCAGGGGATGTGCACGGTGCCGTGCGCACCCTCGAGGAGGAATCTGAGACAGCAGAGGCGCGTGCCCGAACGTTGTCTCAGATTCCCCCGAAACCGCTGACGATAGGTCCTTCGCTGACGCTCGACCTAAAAAATGATTGAAGCTTCAAGGAGTGGGTCAGGGAGTGTGTCAAAGTGTAGGTCGCAGAGCAGCAGATTCAGTGCCTTTAAGACACAGCACTAGCTGCTTTCTGCACTGAATCATACACCAACAGCAGCAGGTATAAACCAATCCTCCACGAAATGCTCCCGCTGCAAGCTGCTGCAGCCGTTCACGTGTGGAGTGAGAGATACCATGCATGTGGCTCATGGCATGTCCTTACTGGCTGCCTCGGCAGCTGCAGGTAAGAGCGGTGGTGCGGTGGGGCCGGCTGGGGAGCTGAGGGGGGGAAGGGGGTAGGAGGATTTTGGGGAACGGCCACAAGGGAAAATTAAATAAATAATAACATTTCCCTCGTCGTCGTCTCTCGAAATACCCCCGAGCCCGCACCACCACTATTACCTGCAGCGGCCGCGGTTGCTTGCCGGGCAACAGAGTAATGCGGCTAAACCTTTCGTTGCTTACAAGTTGTTCCATGTCAGGTGGGATTAGTTCCTCCATTCTTGTAGTTATATTTTCCCATTTGAAATGCAGGGCCAAGAGATCCAAAATGCTTAGCACAAAAAAGCACTGAATTGCATATTCAGGTCTGACAAGAGTGGCTTGAGATCTCTATTCTCAAGTGGTTTTCTTCACAGGCTGGGGAACGGGAGCACAATCTCACCTAGTACCAATCTGATGCCTCTCAGATACCTAGAAATGCTAGTAGGCGGAAGTCTCTACTCATCTCCTGATGACAGAACTTTCCCTGTAAGGCACAGAGGAATGGCTCTGAGGTACTAGAGTGCAACACTGAAATGGGCTGCTGCAGAGACATGCAAGGAGGGAAAGCAATGGCGTAAGCCAGTGAAGGCCTTCTCGTCCTTCCTGTTCTCATCCTCAATAATGATTATTACTGGTGTACTGAAAGCTGTGTCACATCCCAAACTCTCAGCAAATAAAGCAATCACCAGGAGATGGACAGTGTGGAGATATCTGGTGCATGACAATCATACGAAAAAATGAAAGCAGCAGACAGTGTCCTTCTGTAGGGAGCCTAAAACAATTCAATTGGAAAGCTAAACCCTGCCCATGGGAATTATAATGCAGAGATCGAATGTATCAAAATTGAGTTTTTAGATTTTAATATAGACCCATCTGAGTATTTTTGCTAACTGTCCCTCAATAGGGGAAGAAATCAGACCAGTCGTAATGATAGAAAACATACCGCCTAGCTAGTACAAAGAATTATTTTGTAACTTCTTATCTACACCATTTGTTCTACAGGTGTGCGAGGTCACCTGCCTCCCATTTATTATTTTGTCAGCATCGTGATGCTTCACTAAGGCAGTCAAGCTGTTGATAGCAGTTACATGGAATAGGGATGCGAGGAAGATAGGTTGCCTAAATTAATTTCTCTTTATACCCCAAAAGAAAGCCATACAGAGCAAGTCGGGTACATTATTTCACTACTTCAGAATATGGACTCTAACATATTGGGAGAAATCGGTGGGGGAATTCAAATGTAATACCAGTCTCATAGACTTCCATATAGACTCGTTTAAGGCAAATCTTACATTCAGCATCTCAGAAATTGTTCCATACAAGGAAAGAAATATAATCAGTCATACGGGGTACCACCGATGTGAACTTACATGGAGATTGAAGTTCCTATCTACTTTTTCGGAAGTTATCTTTTAGCTGCGCCTGCATTACAAGAACATGTAGAGGCTTACAGGCCCTAATTTACTGACATAACCGGTTTTCATTGCCTCAGACTTCCCATAGGTTGTTTCACGTGAATTATTCCAATAGATTATTTCAGGTAATGTTTTAGATTTTCTGAAAAGTTTTTAACAAAGAATGTTAAACAAAAAACGTACAAGCTTATTTGAAATAAAATCAAGACTTTCCTTTTTTCAATAAATTGGTGTATATCTTTTCTGTGTTTTGGTAAAGACGTCCTTTCAGATAAACTTCCCAACTGTCACTAGATTTTGGCATTTATTCTCCTTTTGCATCATCTTCTGTCCTCAGTATTGGATTTTCGAATCCATTTCACAAAATTGTTTGCTTACTCTTCCGCGATTAGAATCTCTGCGCAATGAAAATAATGTACTATGTAGGTCTCGCTATAAATACATGGTTTGAAGTAAGTACCAGTAAGCATCGTTATAACAAAACCACTTCTCTTGTTAGTTTTTTAAATTAATTTTATCTTGAATGTTGAATTTAAGCCAAGTTGATATATTCTGTAAGTTCTACCTATTCGTTATTAATGTGCCTTGCTTGGTACCCTAAATCAATGTAGGAGAAAGAATGTGTTGAAATACCTCAGACAGCAGCCAGCCTTGGCTTTTGGTTGGACAGTAAACTCTCTATGGAGACTCAAGCCAAAAAACTGTCTGCAACTTGCTTTGAACTATTCTGTACATTAAGAAAAATCATGCAGTGGCTCCCTCCTTCATCCAAAAGGGTAGTCCTACAAGGGCTGATTAACTCCTGTCTTGACTACGGCAACTCGTTTCTGGGAAGCTCTCAATACATTTTAAAGCGTCTACGCATTATTCAAAATGCCGCAGCACAGTCACTCTTCAGTTCCCCAATCATCATTCCGCAGCCCCAGCACTTGCTGAGCTTTATTGGCTCCCAATACAAAAAAGGTCCGTTTCAAGGCCCTATGCATGGCCCACCGAGCTAGGCAGAGAAAAGGTCCTCATCTGAACCAAAAACTGCTTTGCCCATGCTGCCCAAGTAGATCACTACACTTCGAGAACTCTTACCTGCTGACCATCTCCAAAGACAAGAGAACCAGGTGTGGCGGCCGCTTCTTTGCTTTTCTGACTGCTAAACTGTGGAATGCCCTCCCTGCTAAACTTAGACAAACGTAGCCAGAAATTTCCTTTAGTAAAAGACCCACCTATTCTAACCCTTCGCTACTCACCTAGGTCATGCAGGCATGCCTGTCTCAGCACCGGGAGGCCTTTTGGGGTAGATGTGCGCGTTATAAGATACCATGAATAGAATAGAATGTGGGTTTTTAATTAAACGGATACGTTCAGAGACGTTATGTCCTTTTTAAACGTATTCCCTGTTGCTCCACACAATAGTACATTTTCAAGAAATACCAACAAACTTTAAATAAAAAAACGAATTCTTACCCGATAGGAAAATCAACATCTTCGCCATGGGCTGTCATATGGTAAATTCCAAACTTTGCAAGTTTAATGTGTCCCTGTGATATACAGAAAGAATAATGAATCTTCACATACATTTTAAACTGAAAATCAAATACAACATCTGGCTGCATCAAATAGTCAAAGAGATTACTTGTTATATATCCTGGTATTGATAGCTTAGAGCACCTCACCTCACCTAAAAGGAATAAGTATAGTTTTATGATCTGTGGTTTATGCAAATGTGCCTTGCTGTTTTTCAACCCACAGATGTAGCCTGGCAACACGCAGACACACCAACATTTGTGCATTTCACGAGGAGAAGCTACTCTTCCCTCGCATCACAGTGAGGATAGGGACTGCCCATCCTGTTATTCCCCACACATATAGGGGGGTTCTTATCTTGCCCTGAAGAAAGTCCGGGGCCTTTACGGCTGCCTTTGGACTGAAACATGTCGGCACTAGGGTCTTAGGACCATTAAAATCAAACAAGACCAGTTTTTTAGAATTTTATTAGCCCAGCTAGACCCAAGAATAAATGGAAACCAGGGGTCTAACTGAGGTGTTTTATCTTTAACCCCCCCTTCATCTATCTAAAGAGCTACCCAACACTGTGGTTGAGCCCACCCCGACTTTTAGGGGTCGGGTGACCCGATGATGAAGCATAACACCACTAGGGGTTATGAGGGTAATTTAACAACAAAAGGTTTTTTTCCCCTACATTTGGTTATAGTTAGCATAACCATCCACAGTTCTAAATAGTATACATCTACCCTGGTTAGGTCCACTATACCCGTAAGTTCCTCCTGAGTTGAACCCTTTTTCAACTCAGTAACACAGGGTACGTACCACCACATTTTGCAATTGGTACATGACTTTGGAGTATTTCTAGTGATACAAAGTTTCAGGGAGGATACACTCCAATTTTTTATCCCTCTCTCAACCCCTAAACACTGAGTAATATCGTTGTCATTAGTTATTTATAGCTTAGAGCACTGTCACGCATTCGATTTCATTCTCATCCGACGGCAATGAAGTCTATCTTTTGCGACAAGCGTGAGCCCTGCCAGGTGGCACAGACACAAACGGAGACAAGTCGCCTCCTCAATAAGAGGATATTACATCCAGCCATAAGAGGGGAAAGAGAAGCTGTCTGCAGATCTATTGTTTCTATTTTCATACAAAATCCAAATTCCAAGAACGGCGAGAGGTAACCATGAATTTACTTGGGACGTGACAAGTCGTTATAAGGTAGGAAAGGAGCAGAGCTAGATTATTGTGAAAAGCTAAAAGAAAGTATCAAACTGTGAGGAGGGTGCAACTCAGCACTGCAGTTCTAAATCCTATGTTCAAGATAAACAAATCTAATTTATGACATATTTATGACTGCTGAATCTGTAGGATCTCCTAATCCCAATACGCTTATGGATATAGAGAAAAACTGTTATTTGACTGACAAATCCATCCCGGTGTGAAATTTTTCTGTAGCTCGTTTTGACCTTCACTGAGAACTAAGGTTTCTTACCTGCATAGTCTCATATGCTGTTTAATTGAGCCAGCCCTTAGCTCTTTCACGTACTTCACTAGTAACATGTCAGTTGTGTAATGCTGGACAGGCCTGCTGGCATGTACAGGAGAACTCTTTTTTCAATACAAAAGCAGCAAGTAAATAAAGCTGGTGCATGTGAGTTACATCCCCTGAACAGCTTTAGTGGGCTGGCTTAATGTGCATTTTCAGGGTATATCACATGAACATACAGAGTCCTACATGCCACCATCACTGATGATCACTGTAAATGAAATATAAAATAATATTTTCTTGGTGGCAGCCCCTACATTTCTGAAAGTTGAAAGGAGTATGCAAGTTATTGTCTTACAAATTTAATTATAATAAATGATTAATGTTAAAAAACCACTGGCTATTTTTTAAAATCAAATCCAACAAGTGCCACCAGAGTATGATAACAACAGGAGTGACCATGGCTTCATGCTCCAAGTAAACACGTCCACTGGGCATCTCCCACAAATGAATTCCCTCCCCTGCTTCCTTTAGGCCATTTCTTATTGAGTTCAGCTGGCGAGTTGTGGCACTTTATGTCTTACATTATATAAGAAGGTCCCTTAAAGTTTCCCCTGTCCACTCATGTCCTCCTACCTACCATCTGCTAAGGTTCCCCAGGGTGTTGCCCTCTGCTTCTCACAGTAAAGACCTGAAGTTCACTACCGTACCATATGCTAAAATCCCCATCTGCTATCCCCTCTACTCCTCAGTGGAATGACCGGAAGTCTATTACCATTACAGCACGGTCCATAAGACCATTTGCTGCTATCAAACACCTCTAGTCCACCAATAGACGTTCAGCTCTGCTGGGCCTAATCCCATCGAACAATGGACACTGACAAGCTGTCCTCAGACACCAGCAACCAATACTGGTCTCAACTGCCCTTTCCAAACATGAAAATGCTGGTAAGGGAATAACTGAATATCTTTTTATTCAAAGCAATGAGTCCCTGCGTCGTCCCTTCCAGAGGTGGGCTGGATCTGCTAGTAAGCCTGATTGTATTTTATATATTTATTTTTAAGGTTTTATATAGCTGAACGTGACCCATGAGGGCATCAGAGCGCTTTACAATATGCAGTATAAAACGTTATCAGGTTGAGGTAGTATACAAACATTTGGTATTCGTCATTCCGTAAAAAGAGAGGTGTATAGTAGTACATGAAACACATAGGTGACTAGAGGTCTAAAGTCAACAAAGATTGATCCCAGAGGAAGAAATAACGCTTCACAAAACACAGCTATAAAACATTAGGTGGTTGAGGTAATAAACATACATTTGGTATTTGCCTTCAATACAGAAGAGGTAGGCAGTAATATGTGGATCTCATAGGTGACTGGAGGTCAGCACAGAATTAAAGTCTTAGGGTGCGAATCTGTTCATTAGCAACTTTTTTACAGGAGGTAATGCAATTGTACCTTCTTTTGGCACGCTATAGCTGCTGAATGAAATGTTCCGGATCCGGTCTAATGGTGGTTAGAATTACACAACAGAATTCTTCAGTACGAGCTGCCTAGGGGTGGTAATATTGGCAGTCCAGGATCTTTCTCCTACACACCAAGAGTGTCAAATTAATTGTGTATATACTGTTGAATGAAAAGTAAGGATTGCTATCACACAGAAGGAAAATGACAGTTACTACATGATTTCAGCGAATTTTGGTTCTCTGAGCGTGAAAAAGCTTGCTGATGGAGAACAGGGAAGGGATACGGGATTCATGAAGTTGTGGGGCCACTCGGGAGGGGCTCTGGAACTAGGAGTGCGAGAAGTGCTGCAACACAAACGTTGATGGGTGGTATTAAAATAATAACTGATAAGGCCTTACGAATAGATGATTTTTCTTGCCGCATTCGCTCTGTGTCCAAATAGTAAATAATACGTAAGCAGAGCGCGGAGAAAGTACATCTTCGAAACCACTGCATGTACTTTAATTGTGTAACCCAATTTTAAAACGTTAGTGATACTCTTACTGGCTACTAAAGAGGAAGGCATGTGAGTCTGCCTACCACACAACAAATATCAACAACATTTCATGTTCCAGCTCCCTTTCTGAAGATTACACGTTTTAAGTGAGACCCAACAGGCATGTTAATGGCGGAATATGCCAGAAATAACGTTAGTTCATTAAAGTAGGGTACAAATATTTGAAAAAACCAAAAAGGTTTAGTTTATTTTTGTTGCACACAGTGAAACCAGCAATTTATTATTCATTTGCTTTACACTATATTTTTAAATTAAAATTGCCACATTGTAGACAGACAAAACACTGTAATTTAGGTCAGTCATTTTTAAACTTAGCTATTTTGAATAATTATATCTGGCTCTTCAATACATTGTGTGGGTGATATTATGGTCTGTTGAATTGCACATTTCACTATGTAATGCCAAGCAGATGAAGCAGGCTTTCATCACGGCTATGTCTTTTTCTAGGGTTAAGGGATTTTTGGGATTGCTGCAATATGTAAATGTTGACCTAGCCGAACGAAACACAACTAAATTGCACATTAAATGCTAGTTCAGAGCTTGTTTAGTAGAGTCTGGAGCACACAGAAAATGCAATCATTTGCAATTTTGTTAGAAGCTAGAAAACGGATTTATTCTCAATCTTAATAAAATACATTGGTTTCTCACAATATTGTATTCGTTCTTAGTGTTTGAACATACAACAAAAGACATTCATTACGAATTTTTAGTTTCCATGTTGAAACGCTTGATGTAACAAACAGGAAGAGATATATTTTTCAGCTGGAAACAACACAGTCAACACGTGTTTCGTCTGAAACGACTTTTCAGGACCGTTATACTATGGCACCGATGATGGTTACCATATGGATGGTGTAGCAACTTGACAAACGAATACGTGAATAGTATAGAATAAAGTCAATGAAGGTAATAGCTTTGATGCATTATTCTATCAGTCCAAAATGAGGTAGTAACACAATAGGGGACTGAGTGTTAAGCGCTCGGCGGCAGCGCCGGAGTCCTGCTCAATATACTCGAACTCCAGTTGCTCATGATAGAAACATATTCCTTATCAAGGGTATACACGTGAACGCTTAACACTCAGTCCCTTATTGTGGTACTACCTCATTTCGGACTGATGGAATAATACCTCAAATTCACGAGCTATTACCTTCATTGACTTTCTTCTATACTATTCACATATTTATTTATCAAGTTGCTACACCATCCATATGGTCACCATCATCGGTGCCATAGTATAACGGACCTAAGGAAGTAGTTTCAGACAAAACATATGTTGGCTGTGTTGTTTCCAGCTTAAAAATCTATCTCTACCAGTTTGCTATATCAAGCGTTTCAACATGGAAACTAAATAAATGTGATAAATGTCTTTTGTTGTATGTTCAAACACTAACAATGAATACAATAGTGTGAGAAACCAGTGCATTTTATAAAGTTTAAGAATAAATAAGTTTACTAGTTTCTAACAAAATTGCAAATGAATGCATTTTATGTGTGCTCCAGACTCTAATAAACAAGTTGTAGTAGTCACAGCTTTCGCAACTGACTCATTTACCCCTCATTGCAGCAGGGGTGTAGTCTAGGGTAGTAATTTTTATTTCATATACTGACAACATCTATTAGGAGACACGTGTGTGGTCATAGGCCTTTCACTGCGGCATCCTTGTAATAGCTAGGTCAGAGCTTACTCATGCCCACTCCACAATTAATGGGTACCTAACTGCGCTCATGTAACAAACTCTGCCAAATAATTTCTGTTTACATTATTTAGGTTTACCGAAGTAATGCAATGTTGGAAATACAGGGCTTACTGCACTCCTCCATCATTGTAATATGCACACAAACATTAAAATAAACAAGTAAAGCTTGTTAACAGTTAGAGAAAAGGACATTAATTATATAAGTTACCAATGTTACAAAAAATACCGGATAGCAAATGCTCACAAGCAAGTGCCTCGTGCAAAATTACTTAAAGAAATTTAATGTAGCCAGCATGTATTGTTTTGACATGGTCTATTCATCCCTCTTTAATTTTAGCTAACTTTTCTTTATTGAGATTTCTTTTTTTTGTTTCAACTAGTATATTTCCACTTATGGTTTTCCACATTCAAAACTAAATACAGAAAAGGGGCCATTGCTTTCAGCCTGTATTTATGGTCCACTACCAGTAAAAAACGAAAAACTGAAAGCCTTATTTAAAATACCCTTTTGTCTGATTTTGTAAGATGAATAGGGGTGAAAAGAATTGGCAAGATGCAGGTATTCCTAAAAGGTCAGTGTTTGCCCAGTTGTTTATGGTCATATGAAGATACCATCTCTAGCAAAAGGTTTTTCTAAGTGAGGGCTCAGCTGCAGGAGGGCACTGTCAGGGAAAGGCCTTGTCCATGTGAGATTGCATAGGCACAAAATTCAGTTTTGTTGGCACAAGGATCTCTCTGCAAATGAGGGCTGGGGGAAGAGAAATGCAAGCAAGCTACAACCCAAGCCCCGGTCAGAGCGAGCATGGGTATTATCAGTTGCAACAGTCTAAATTCATTCTCTGTAATGACAACAGACCAGCTCTGGTTGGGCATTATCAACAGCATTGCTACGAGTAAGCCTCATATAAAGCATGAATGATCTTCAGTGTTATTATGAGCAAAACAGAGCTCTCAGTGACTTTGCTACTGTTAGAGCTGACACCCTTGGGTGGTCTAACCCAAAGCCTTAACCATCACCCCTTCTGTTTTGTTGAACTTGTTTTGTGGATTTATGGCTCTGTATGCTTTACCACTGTTAACCAGTGCTCAAGTGCTTATGCCCCATACAAATGGTAACATTGGCTTGCACCCAATTGGCATATTTAATTTACTTACAAGTCCCTAGGATTGCGCTACTACAGGGCCTGTGAATTATGGGCCTGCAGCACTTATTGTGCCTCCTACTTAAGTAGCCCTTTAAAACATGTCTCAGGCCTACCACTGATGACTGCGTGTGCAATAGTAAACTGACATTTCAATCAGGCAAAATAAACATTTTGCCAGGCCTAAACCTATCGTATTAACACATTTACTGTGAGGCCTACCTCTCCCATACGACAATAAGTTACCTTATTACACTCAAAAGATAATATCTTTTGTTTGAGAGCAGGAAGACATATCATGTTTGATGTCTGAGGAATTGTAATTTAAAATACCCTTAAATGGTAAAGTTGGATTTTAAGTCACTATTCTGAAAATGCCAACTTTAGAAAGTTATATCATAAGGGTTGGATCCTCGAAATTCAGGAAGGTCGGACTACAAATAATTATACAATAAAATAAAGTACCTTGCCTGAAACAAGTTAAAACCATTAATTCCTCATAAAATCAAGAATTTTAATTTGAATGATCACATTGATAAATCAACATTAGTTAATCATATTCTTATTCGTTACTTTTTTAAACAAAAAAACTTTTGCATATCATTCACACCAAAACAAAACATGATTACACATTCATCATTTATAGTACACATATGAGCCACACAACCTGAATTTGTGCTGAACCTAGACCATTCAGTGCTAAATTAAAAAAATCTATCAAATTGACATAACTCCAGTCCAGTTCAGTTCAGAGAAACATAATGGTTTGGACTACATATCTCAATTATACAGTCCATACTCCGTTTCATGCACTATACCAAGGGTTCAAACATGTCATTTATGTAAGGAGAGACCCGGTTTTTTGGGGTTCACTACTCGTGCAATTCAATTCAATCAACACCCTAGAAACAAATGTCTACACTAGGGGTGGCTGTAAAACAATGAAACATTAGAAACAATTAAACATTAAAATTGTGCAGAATTTGTGGAGAATATTAGACGTGTATCACCTAATCAGTCACTATTTGCCTTTACTTTGAAACATGAGCGTATTAGAGAATTCCATATTTCTCAGTAAGTGCACTGCTTAATTGAACCATATTTGCTGAAATGTACCTTAAATGTAAAAAGGAGGGAGGAATTGGAAAAAGGCTTCTACAACCAATTCATATTACACAGTTATATTCGGGTTGTTGGTGAAAGAAGATACCTTTGTAAAGTACAGGCTGAGAACACTTCATTGGCAGAGCCAGAAAAGCTCAAGTGGCTGGAGCGAGGCGTGCATCTCAGTGTATCAAGCTCAAGCTGGGCAGTCAACCTCTTCAGGAATGGCTTCACGAGGCGTATTTCTTATTTCCTTCTGCGTCAGTTGAGTTAGTAGCCACAACTAGTAGTGACCTTGTTGCACATACAATGTTTTAGTGCTGGGATGATTGAACTTGTAGTTCCCCCAGATTCTTTGATGTATATACATGCATGACTGGGTGTCATACATTTTGGAAAATGACTGCTTCGCATCTAGTCTTCTTGTGTTGCAACAGTGGAAGTTGTAACTCTCTCCTTCCGTTTCAAGCGTTCTTTTACATGTACACAAGCGTAATTGAATCTCATAGTTCAGACATTTCATTGAGATTGACAATAGTGATGAATCGTAAAATTAAGTTTGCCTCTCTTTTTGTTAGATTCAGTTCCAAGTCTCCACCTCTGGGATAAGGATGAATAACTGATAAGCCAGTCCATTTGAAATCGTTCTCTGTTTGACGGTGATCTTGGAAATGATTAACAAGTTGGGCTGACATAACTTGTCAGCTAATTCTAGGTTTGTGCTGTATTACTCAATGTCGAATTTCTTGGTTAGTTTTTCCCAACAACGTTTTTGACATGGGCATGCAATCCCGTAGACTACATTCTTTGTTTTACAGGTTGAAAATGGTGTATGTGTCCATTTCATGTTATCCAATGTGAATTCAGACTCTTCAATGGTTTAGTCACATACAACACATGTACCACATTTGTGGTGCCCTTATCAGGGGGGTGTAAATTCCAATGGACTTGCAATGTACTTTTTACCATCGACGATGGAGTGTATGCTCGTACCAAATGTCTTCCAATACTGTGATTTTTTCTTTAGAGCAAATAAGGGTTTTTCCAAAGTACTGTTTAGTTTAGATAAAATATGCCAATTTATTTGGATGATCTTTTTGAAGTGATTGGTTTGTGGACAAAAGGTAGATGCACAAAGGAGCCGTTCTTTGCTACTTCGTTATTTTTTCTTCAACAGAGCTCATGGAGAGTATTACAGACTCTTTTTAACACATTTTTTAAAAGTTTCGAAGGACAGCCTTTTGCTACTAGGGTGGTAATTGAACAAAACTGCACGAGGAGTGAACACCCACAAATCCTGGTCTCTCTTTACATAAAGGACATGTTTCAACCCCTGGTTAACTGCATAAAACGCAGTACAGACAGTACAATTGAGACATTTACTAAGTATCATTATGTTTCAATGAACTAAAATGGATTGGAGTTATGTCTATCTTAATTTGATTGTTTTTTAAACTTAGCACTGAATGATGTAGGTTAGCACAAATCTAGGTTGTGTGAGTCAAATGTGTATAATAAATGTTTAATCATGTTTTTGATGGTGTATGATACGGAAATGTTTTCTTTGATACAAAAAGTAATCAGCGGATGATTAACTAATGTTGATTAATCAACATGAACATGCAAATTAAAATTCTTGAGGAATTAATGTTTTAAAATTGATTCCGGCAAGGTACTTTATTTTATTGTATACTTTTAGAAAGTTGTAATTTTCTTGTCTTAACCATTTAGTGCATGCAGCCGTTTCTCTGGGTTACATGACTAGGTGTAGTTGGCAGATGGCTTTTGTGTATCCCTCCCAGACACTATGACAATAGAGGGTCTGGGTCTGAGCAGGATGGGCCATCTTGACTTGATTCGGGGGGTGAGGGAGGGGGTGTCAGAGCTGTCACCTACCACACTTGCACTCCAAAGACACTGGCTCAGCTCACACACAAAGGACTTCACATTAGCCTACTGTGCCCCAAGGACAGACAGCAACCAAAGTAGGGAGGCAGGAAATTCCAAACACCTTTGTAGAGGAGAAAACTCCAAAAGCTTCTCCTTCAAAGGTGGCACCAGGTATAAAAATGGGGTCCTCAGACTAACTCTTCAGTACCCTCCTAGATCTGTGGATACTACTGAATAAGGACTGCCCTGATGCCAGAAGGACTATGTTATGCTAGTGGATTTGTAGAGTGCGGCTTAGTCTAGCAGTGGTCGGTCGCAGGATTACAGTGTTAGTCGAAGAACCAGGCTTTCAGTTTCTTTCAGAATTCCAGGAGCGATGTGAAGGTCCTACTGTGGAGAGGGAGGTCATTCCAGGACTTCACAGCGAGTTGGGTAAGGATCGGCCTCCAGATTTGCCTCTGTGAAAGCAGGGTTCTTGGGCGAGAGAAATAGAAGCAGAGCAAAGGCGTCTGGTGACTGGATGAAAGTGGAGGCAGTGGATGAGGTAGGAGGGTTGACTGCTGTGCAGAGCCTTGAATGCGTGTGTGAGGAGCTTGAACTGGAAAAGTATCTGAACCGGGAGCCAGTACAGCTGCTTACGGTGTGGAGTGAGGTGGGTATGTCGAGGGAGGTTAAGGATGGTCTTGAGTCTTTGGAGGAGGTGGGCTGGTATTCCTGCTTAGAGTGCATCGCCATTGTCCAGTCTGCTTGTGACAATGGCCTGGGTGATGGTGCACCTTGAGTCCTTGGGGAGCCATTTAAAGATCTTGTGTAGCATGCGCAGAATGAAGTAATGGCGTGGACTTGTGAGGCCATGGTAAGTTTGCAGTTGAGAGTGATTCAGAGGTTTCTGGCGCGCTCAGTCGAAGTTGGTGCAGGGCCAAGCTCTGACTACCCTGCTGCTTGAGGCTTGCCCTGCTTCCTGAGAAGACTGAACCTGCTGCCTTCATCCAAGGCTGAATGACTCCAAAGATCAGCTGACTGGCCTGCTTTTCTAAGCTACATGGGCACAACAAGCTCCAGAGGCCCCTTTGCAACTGCCCAGCTGACCTACTGCAACTGGAACTGCCTGATACATGTTGGCATCTGCTAGAGTGAGTTACTGATCACCAAGAGGTGACTCCCAGGTGTGACGTCAGTTGAGGTCCTATTTGAAGAAAAGGAGGAATCCTGAGGTTTTGGGCTCTTTGCAACTGTGAAAGGGACAGTTCGCTCAAAGATCTTGCCGTCTGCCAACACAAAGCACCTGTGAGCCCAATTCTTCATGCTACAGCAACCACCAGTGACAACCAGCATTGCAGCACACAGTGAGAGCCAACAAGAAACTTCAGCAATGACCGTCCAGAACACCAGACAGGATCTTCGTGCAACAGCAATGAGCATCCCGGCACCCAGCCTGCTCTTAGCACTATTTTGACAACCATCTGAAACGTTCTTGCTGCGCCTTATGGCCCTTTCCACCTCAAACAGAACTTCTTGCACTTGACTTTAGAAGGTAACTTTCAGTGAGATGAACCTGGTACCCATATACGGCCCACACACTATCATGGTCGGCATGAACTTGTGAATTTCATCCGGTCTCGCATGTCCAGATAACCATGAGCGAAGCTATGTGCTTTTTAATGCTATACTTGGCTAAAATCTTTAAAATTGTATATCCCTGGATCTAACGATTGGATTTTTGTTTTTTAGGTGTAAATTTATCAAATTGTACTCAATTTTTTTAAATTGGTGTGATATTTTTCTTGAGTTGTGTTTTCACTTTATTACTGTTTGTGTTCTGCATAAATACTTTAAACATTGCCTTTAAGTTAAGCCTAACGGCTTTTGTGCCAAGCTACCAGAGGGATGAGCACAGGTTAATTTAGTGACTTTTTGTAGTTCACCCTGACAACGGTTGTGGCTGTTGCTTGAGAAGGGCTCATGCCCCCCTCAATCAACCACCCAATTTCTCACTGGTATTATCAAGCTAAGGTCTTTGATAGACTCTAGATATCATTAGGATTAGACCTTGAATTAAGGTTTCATTATCAGGAGCAGGATTCTGAGTGACTCTGCTACAAGACTATGGGGATTATCAAGAGCCAAGCTCTAAGTAAGTGGGCAATTACAATAAATATTAAACAGTTAAAATGGGTAACCTCGGATAATTTATGTTCCAATTATTGCATTAGACATTCTTTATTTCAGCAGAAAACTACGATATTAACCTGTTAAATTGTGAAAAGTAAATATGGCCTGTCACACAGGGATGGCTGTACAATATTTTTTTCTTTTTAAATATTATCAACATCAAGACATTATTTTATTGGACAATGCGCTTACCATCAGTGCTCATACCCTACAATGCAGCTTTGTGAAATACATCTATTTATCAAGGAACATATGCTTTCATTTTTTCAAACGAGTAGTTATCGTGAGCTGATGACACTGGCCAACACCCCACTCTAAAAAATATTTTCAACATCACTGGCCATCAGTGAAAATCTGGCTCGCGACTTCCAAGAGCTGCGGTGTCCAAGGAAGTTGATAGTTCGGCGCATAACAGAGAAGGTCCTCCTGTAAAGGGAGAGTATTAAGGTACTTGTGTTTTCAGGTGCAGTTGAAAGGGGGAGGTTCTGTTATCAGGGACTGTAAAATGTACTTGTTTTGAGAATGTTTCGTTAGTGTTCCTGTAAGACTATGGAAGAATCTGCGGTGGTAATGTCTGCCTCCAAGGCTGTGCATCAAAACCTTTAATTAAGAAAAGAGTCAAACTACTTAGTTGTTTCTGAATTAGCTTCATGAGTAAATTGAACCACTGACACAAATAAACATTTGTACAAGGGTCGAATTAGCTTTCCAGTTGCACTTGGAATGGAGGGTGCTAATTGAGATGGATACAGTCATTAGGGCATTTTAAGCCTTGGCATTTTTCTCTCGTCTATTTTCTTCTGCTCAGCTGGAGTGGGAATGTTAACTGGGTGATCATTAGAATTATCCTGCCTGCCTTGCCTGAACAATCAAGGGTTGCGCCTAATCACAAAAGTGGCTACTGAATATTGGAAACGTTCATAGGCCTGTTCACTGAGGAAAACACAGGGGGGAGTATTTGAGGCGGGGAAACTCTCATAAACATGGGCTCTACGATGCGATGAGAGAAAAAAGTTGCTGATCTATTCTAAGCCAAGTAAAATGGAGCAGACAATCCAAGTCTGGCTCTCAAGAAAAGAGGGATGCAGTCACCTTTATGGGGATTCCACTACTCAATAACCGAAGTCCCATTATCGACCGGTGGACAACTCTACCACCTACCAGTAGAACCAGAAGTAGCTTCAAAAGCTTTTTAAATAGGCAGCTTTTTTTGCGCTGGTATTGCATACAATCATGCAAGTTCCACATAACACACCCTTATCGGTTTCTTTCAATTAAAAAAAAAAGAGATATCTGACCGATGGCAGAGGATTCGAGAGGATAGCATTGACAATGGGAAATAGACTAAGAATAAAAATGAACAGAATCAGTATAAAGAGAACTTTATTCTGCTCTTACATCTTGGCTGTTTACCATTCTCTGGGTAGATTCCACAGAATCTGTGAATGAAAAAGAATACAGCATTTGGCAGTCTATGCAAAAAGGTTTCTCAGAACTTCCTAGTCATAGTTAGTATCAAACAGGGAAGAATGAAGGTGAGGTAGCCCATGTAGCCAGCCACCAATTGGCTGACAGGCACATGCCCGTTATGCCACAGATGAATCCTTAGTCCTGGTGGTATGCACTCTGATAACCGGATGGGAGCTTAACTTCGTGATGAGTGCAGCAATTGGTGGTGCAGAGTTGCATCCATCTAGCAATGGTAGAGTAAAGCAATTGAGCAGCCAGCATCCTTAGCCCAAAATATCAGAAACAGCTGGTCGACTGATTTATGAAAGACATCAACTCTGGAGAAATGCAGGTTCTAGTTATTTTTTTTTCTCCAGCACTGAATCTTGCACAGATTCACCTGCTTGAATTAAAATTAATGAGCAGTACCAGACCTATAACAGAAAGTTGCTAACGAGAGTCACCTTATTTAAAAAGATATTGTTTTTTCACAAGTAAAAAAAAACATAAGCAAAGCTCTCATACCCCGGTATTAAAAAGACCGCCAGCGGTGAGCTGGCGTTTGGAGTGCTCTGGTGTTGACAAGACGTCTAGTGCGAAGGCGCCCCACCAACCAAAAATCAGGTAATCTACCTCCCATTTATTATAAGCTGCATTGTCTCTGGTCAGAGACCACTTGCTTGTTCTTGAGACCAGGAATCGGCTCGATGATCAAGGAAGAGACTTCGCTCGTTGCCAAATGCCAGAGTAGAGCCTTGTTTAAGAGGTGGGTGAGATTTTGTTCACCCTTGCTTCTGAATAAAGAAATACAAATCATGTTGTAAGCGTGGGCCCTGACATCTGCTCTTTTGATGAAGGGTAGAAATGTGTTCAGAGTTGCACTGAGTTCCAACACACTGATGATATATAAGCTGGTTCTACCAGTCTCCAATGACGTCTCCAAAGAGCTCCAGGTTTTGGATGCTTTGCAAGAGGCCTTCGAGTTTTTTGTGGCCATGTAGGGCAAAATATCTTAAGGCAAAGCCCAAGTAAGTTTAGGGCCTTATATCTAATGCTCCTCATGATTCCTTTTTATTGTTGTTCTTAGATGCTGGCGGTGATGGCAAACTGCACTACTCACAAAAAATACCCAGGTGGTTTAGCAACTATACCCAAAGTGTAAGTTGAAAGTAATGGGAAGGGTTGAAAAGACAATTATTGTCATAAAGACGACAACCCTCACTCATCCGAGGGTGACATGCTTCATCATTGGGTTCCCTCTTGCACACTGTGGCTGCAAGGTACACAGTGTGGGCTACAACTCTCCCTCCGGAGAGGAGCATGAGGTGTTTTATTTCATCCAATGTTAAGATGAGTGAGGGGCAGAGTGATGGCAAACTGCACATCAACTCCTCGTCTGATCACTGAATCGTCTTTGAGGGTGTAGCCAATCTACTTTCTCCAATTGTCAGTCTTTAGAGAAATAGCTCAACAAAATTCACGTTCTTGGGGAGAGCGATTAATTTACAAGCCGTCAACATGATTTGCATGTGAACCAACCACAAAAGTCTTCTTAGTCTCAGAGCTCTGACAGGGCTTAAAATATGGACACCTTCACCTTACAAGATATTTCAGACATTCAGTGAGGTGTCCAAGAAGAGGAAGAATGAAGATACCTTTTCTTCAGACCAACAGAGACATTGCTGGTCACGGAGTGCTGGTCACCGAGCCCTGCAAGTGTGAGCGGTAAGGACGTGACTGCAAAGACAGCTAAATGAGAGAATGAAAAGAATCAATGTTGCTGTTGTATGTAGTAAAGACCCTTGAAGCTTTGACTATTCAACATTAAACGGATTTGCCGTTTGTTTAATTTAATGGAAAAAAGATCTAACACTAAGGAGACAGTTTCTTTATCATGCTGCAAAACAGGTGGCAACCAGGATTTAAAGAGGCTGTGAAAACACAGTATCAAAGTTGCAAGCAGTCGTTCTGATCGTTGCTAAACACTCAAATCTGTATCTCGCGTTCCAGCAGGGTGAAACGGGACTGAACATCAACCAGCACCGATACTATCAGTGGGCCTCTTAAGGAGCACAAAATCACTTTTTAGACTTGATAAATGCTGGACCCTTTGAGGCCCCTTGCAAGTGGATCACCCCTATTAATAATTCAGGAAGCATCCCACAGCTGTATCAAGAAACCTACCTGAAACAGTAGTGATTGCTTTATTTCGGTGTTGGGAGCTATATGCACTAAAGGCAGATGTACACTTGTGAAATGCCCCTGCTGAGAAGCACTTTAGTTAGTAAAAAAACAATAATGATAAATATATACCAACAAAATCATCATTCGCCATCGTGAACTCTATTTTCTTAGCTATCTTATAAATACAATGAAACAACATATTATACTAAGATCGGATTCATAAAGGGGGAAAGAATCTTTGGCAGGGCGTGTTCACTTTCCTGGGCCACTTGGCTGAAAAGGTGAGCCTACAGGACTGATTTGTGAAAAGGTATACAAGAGCTGGAAGTTCACAAAAAGAGTTTGAGCAAGTGGAAAGACGATAGCGATTAAAATGCCCTAAACTTTGATGGAGTAATGGGTTTGGGACAGACAGGTAGAGCATAGTCCTCATATTAGGAAAAGACAAGACGATAAGGGTTCTGGGAGAGGTAAGGGATGCTGTAAAAGTGTAAATGTACCTTCTTGATGGAAGGACAAAGCAAATTTAATTTACCAAATGTTAAGCTGACAGCCAGCAAGAGATTCGGTTAGAGAGAGGTTGATGTGCCTGTGTGAAGGGAGGTAAAAAGAGTGTAAAAACAGATACGTTGATTTTTAGGAAGCCGAGAGAATGAGATTTTAAAAAAGCAGCTCAAGTTACTTGCAGGTCACTGGATATTGGGAGATATCCTGCAAAAGAAATTCTGTGTAAGACATTACGGTGTACGTCTTCCTTGTAACAGCACGGCAAAGCACTCGGCTGCGTCTGACAGGAAAGTTTTCAATCGAAATAAGATCAAAATAATAGTGGTGGCCGAACAATCATAATAAATCTCTCACAATGGCCTTTTTCGCCACTGCCTGTTTAGAAAGGAGGGGTTCTGTTTTTAGACTTTGAATTACTTCAAATCAGAAATAATGATGGATATACAGTTTAGCCAGATTTGCACACAAAGCTATATAAACTAAATAAGCTAATTGCTCTAAGAACAAAAGGGCGATCAGGTGGGTAGCTTGTGACTGGAAATATGGGAAACCTGCAAACTAGGAAGCCCTAAAGAATTATAGAGGTTTGGTATTCAAGAGGATGCATATGATCCCAACTGGGTCGCAAGTTGTTCTTAGAGAACAAGTGACTGACACTGTATTTTGATGTCGATATTGGCTCATAGTAGGTTGTCAATTTAAAGATGGATGAGATTAAAATAATGCATTCAGAGATTGTCAGGGTAACTGCACATTCTAGATCAGATTGAGCGCCAGGATCCAACAGCATTCCATAAATGGTCTTTAAGAACGGCCCTTAATATCTGTAGATGTCTTATTGCTTTTATATAGACTTTGTATGGATTATGAATGAATCCCGAACTCATAAAAAGGTTCTTAATTGTAGCCAATATATAAAAAGGGTGATAGTAATTTGTCATCCAATCACAGGGTAAAGATGCTGTTCGATTCATCGGCTAAATTTTGGCCCAGACCATTGTTAGATGAATTTAAGGAGTGAGCCTCTCTTAACAGCCTAATCCCATTTTATAAACTGGCTTTAAGCCCAACAGTAGTACATCAGGTAACATCCGGGCTTTTGCATTATTAGTACACCAAGGTCCGGCAGCCTGTCAATCAAAGCTGCAATTTATAAAACTAAAAACTGCTTTCGGAAGGGTTGACAATGGTCGTCTTTGGCAGAAAGTCTAACTGTGGGGAATTGCCCACCTACTGTTAATGAGAATACATTTACTACACAGTTGATGCAGGTAAAATTGGGCAGAAATACCCATTTTTCTGGCAGAATCTATATCAACAGGGGCATAAAACAAGGGTGCATTTTGGCACTCCTGTTGTTTATTTTCCATATGACAGGCATGCGAGCTGGAGCTTGGGCCGCCTTGGTCCTTTCTGGCAAAGTAAGTTTATCTTCATATTCAAACACTACAAGAAGCTGATGACACTATCATTCTAGATCGTACCACAACTGTCTTCAGGTCTTCTTACACGGTTGCATGAGTATAATATTAACCATAAAGTGGCAATACATTAGAAGAAGCTGGAGTAGCAGTTTATGGACAAAGTGTGGAGGAGGTTTAAATGGTATAGATGAGTTCCACTTCGCAAGACTTGTGAAAGAAAGCTATTTGGGCATATGGACGGAAGAAAAAGGGGGTTATAAGTATCACCTAACTTATTTAAAATCTAAGTGGAAGGTGCTAAAAGTGTTCAGTGTTACCTCTGTGAGCACTCAACTCGGAAAAAATCACTTACGCTTCCTGATTTTAGTTTATAGTGCACTCTGTCCTAATTGGTGACGGCCTTTCCACCACAAGCATATCTTTTAGTCAAAACTCCCTAGAATTTAAGAATAGGTGGATTTTGGGGAAAGACAGTTCTCAAAATAGGCCTCAGATAGCTATGTAACTATGTCATTCACTATCAATCCCCACATTTCTCAAGTAAGAAGCAGCAAGAGATAAAGGTATTCGTTTCCGGTTGGTTTCACAGGCTATATTAGAACTTAGGGTCTATAAATCATTGCTGCAGCTGTGTCATACTGGCAGAGTAACTCTGATTTATGTAATTTGTCTAGGTCTGAAAGACATTTGTTGGATGAAAATCACACCAGCTCCAGTAGTTGAAAGGCCATACTGCATGTACCTAGTGATACTGTTGTGTAAAATATATGAATGTGGCTCTGAATCGCTTTGCATCGGTTACAAAAAAAATTACCTGAAAAACACTAAATGACTGCTAGCCATAATTTTTACCTATATTGTTTGTTTTAATTGTCTTAAAAAGGTCTGTACTTAGTGTCCTATATTGTATTGTTAGAAATGGTGTCTCTAGTTGGTAGCAGTTTGCACCCTGACCAAATATGGACCCTCACTTAAGTCAGGGCAAGGGAGTCACACAGCTAAGATAACCCCTGTTCACCCCCTTGGAAGCTTGGCAGAGCAGTCAGGCTTATCTCCGAGGTAATGTGGAAAGCATTTGTACATACACACACAGTAACACAATGAAAATACTAAAAAATGAGTCCCAACCCAGTTTAGAAAATTTGCCAATATTTATCTGAATAAAACAAGACCAAAACGACAAAAATCCAACATACACAAGTCAAGATGTTAATTTTAAAAGATTAAATTAAATTGTAGTTCCTTGAAAACAATGAAGTGCTTGGCTGGGGCAAAGTACCTCAGATGCGTTAAAAACAAAGACTACGCAGGCTGCAGGGCAGGTGATGCGTAGAAAGAGTCGGTGATGAGTCAGTTCCTTACTGTGCAGGGGAGGTTATGCTTTGGTTCCTCACGGTTAGGCTGCAGCGGTAATGCGTTGGTTCCTTACTGCCACAGGGGAGGTGATGTGTTGTTCACAGCATGAAGCGTCGGTTCCTTACTGAGGTGCAGTGTTGATGAAGAAAATGGTGCCCAGGAACAATGCATCAGCAATGCGTCCAAAAACAAGTCACGTTGCATCTACTCCACAGCGATGAAGCAGGCGAAGCGTTGTAATTGGAGCGATGCATCACGGATATCGATGATGTGGTGCTCGAACATCACGCTGCAGCGGTTCTTCTGACGTGCTGCGATGGGAAGCTGGGACCTGGGTTGTAAGTTGCGAATGTTGCGTCAAGACGGAACCATGCTTCAGTGCTCGCAGCGGCTTTGCGTCTAATTCTTCAGCGGTGCATCTATGAAAACAGGAGCTGGGAGTCAAAGCGTGGATTTCCGTCCTTGTAGCACCAAGAACCCAGCACTAGAGTTGGCACCAATTGACAGGACAGAGCTCTCAGTAGAGCCCAGGTGCTGGTAGATAAAGTTTTTCATGGCCCTGAAACTTCTTCATAGGAGACAAGCACACACAAGTTCCTGAAGAACCTTGGAAAGCAGGATACAGAAAGCAAAGTATAGTCCTTTCACTCCCAGGACAGAAGCAGCAAGTAGCAGGCCAGCGCAACAAAGCAACAGGCAGAGTGCAGTGCCTCTACAGCATCCAGCTCTTCCTGGTACAGAATATCGAGGTTAAGAATATCGATGGGCAGAATATCAACTCTAAGGTAAGTAATATCGATTTGTTTTAGATCGATGTAAGTAATATCGAAGTTAGTAATATTGATATCAAATATATAGATGTTACTAATTTCGATGTTACTAATATCAATATTTATATTATTGTTATGTATTTTATTATGTATTTAACCCCTTCACTGCAGCGGCTATTCGGCCGCAGTGCTAAGGGGGTGGGGGGGCCGCGCTGCGTGCCCATGCTGGTGACGGAACCGCTCCGTCACCAGCCTCGGTTGCGCTGTGCTCATGACGGAGCGGTTCCGTCACGGTCCCACCAGCTCAATAGAACGCTCAGCGCAGGCGCGGAATCCGCGCCACGCAGGCGTACCGAGCGGGCCGTGACGGAATTAATAATTGGAAATAAAAATATTTAATCTGTAATTAATTTATTTTGATTGGTATTTATTTTTTATTAATTGGTAATTAATTGTTATACATTGGTAATTAACTTTTATTAATTGATTAATTGATAATTATGCTAGGTGTATTATTTTATTATTGGATTGTAATGTGCCTTTATAGGGGAATAGTGCTGGAAGTAATGAAATCTAATGAAGTAATTATTACATTTATTGTTGGGTATTGATACTTAATTTATTGGACATTACTAATTGGTAAATATTTTACATTATGTTTTGGTTATGAAAATTAATTTATTGTTGATTTATCAATAATTAGTCATTACATATTTGATATTTTTAATTAGTATAATAAAAAGTCATTATTAATGAATGTTTAATAAATATAATTTTTTGGTATAAAAAATCATTTGATTGTTCAATATTTTTAAGTTGTTAATCACTTTCTAACAATTAATGTTTTTTGTTATAAAAAGTTATTGTTCAATATTTATTATTTGGTAATTAATATTTAATATTTATGATTTGGTAATTAATATTTAATATTTATGAGTATTTTGTATTAATTTATTGTTAATTGATGATTCAATGGTAATTATGTTTTTTATTAGTTATTAATGGGTATTTGTAAATAATTTAGAGTGATTTAAAAATTAAATCATTATTATTTTGAATACAACAATTATTTATAAGTATGTTATATTTAACTTCTACGCTATCCAACACTTTCCCTACTGTTCCACTCTGGAGTTGGAATAGTAGTTTTTACCCCTACGCTATCCAACACTTTCCCTACTGTTCCACTCTATGGAGTGGGAATAGTCATTTTTACCCCTACGCTATCCAACATTTTCCCTATTGTTGCACTCTCTGGAGTTGGAATACTAATTTTTACCCCTACGCTATCCAACACTTTCCCTAGTTTTCCACTTTCTGGAGTCGGAATAGTAATTTTTACCCCTACGCTATCCAACATTTGCTCTACTGTTGCACTCTTTGGAGTGGGAATAGTAAATTTTATCCCTATGCTATCCAACACTTTCCCTACTGTTGCACTTTCTTGAGTGGGAATAGTAATTATAAGCCCTACGCTAGCCAACATTTTCCTTACTGTAGTTTTTTTTGGAGTTTGAATAGTAGTTTTATTTCTTTAGCTATTTAATATTCTTGTATTATTTTAGATAATGTAGTATATAATTAATTTTAAGAATATTGAAAGTAAATGTAATTGTTTTAATTCATTAAACATAATTATTTCGTTTTTATTTAGGTTATTGTTTTATGTGTATAGATGGTTTTGTAATTTATATTTTTTAATACATTATAAGTTATTAAAATAAATATTAAACATGATTATTAAGTATATATATTATATATGTGATGTATATGTTTAATTAATGTTTTATTATATATGTATTACTTATTAATTTTAAACATTCAATATTTTTAACTATGCATATTTTATTTATAAGTATTATTTAATTTATTTTACATATTTTTTTAACAAAAAAACTATATTTTTAATATTTTTAACATCGATATTTTATTTTCGATATTTTTGTACTTACCATGTTGTAGATAGGATGTCGATATTTTTGCCTTCGATATTCTTGCGTCTATATTTCTGTACGTCTATATTCTGACCATCGACCGTCAGTGATTCACGAGGGAGGTGGGGTGGAGCCGGCTTTGTGTGAGGACAGGCACAGACCTATTTAGGTGTCAGTAACAATTCCTCCACCACTTCAGCTCAGGAAGGCCCAACAGCCTGGAGATGGGATATCAGAATTTGCCATCAGGATATGCAAGGCACCCCTCAGCTCCCTTTGTGTTACTGTCTAGAGTGAATGTACAAGAGCCCAACTGTCAGTCCACCCAAACGTGTACTCTACGGATAGGTAAAGGCACAGAATGGTTAACTAAGGAAATGTCCACTTTCTGAAAGTGGCATTTTCAAACACAACTTAAAACTCAACTTCACATAAAGATGTATTTGTAAATTGTGAGTTTAAAGACCCCAAACTCCAAATTTCTCTCTGCTCCCAATGTTAAAAGACACTTAAAAGATATTTCAAGGCAATTCCCATGTTACCCTATGGGAGATATAGTCCTTGCAATAGTGAAAATCGAAATTAGCACTATTTCACTATTAGGACAAGTAAAACACAACAGTACATGTCTTACCTTTTAAACACACTGCACCCTACCCATGGCACGGGGCTACCTTGGGCGTACCTTAGGGACGACTTACTTGTAGCAAAAGGGAAGGTTTGGGCCTGGCAAATGGATGCACTTGCCAGGTAGAAATGGCAGTTTAATACTACACACACAGACACTGAAGTGGCAGGCCTGAGACAGGTTAGCAGGGCTACTCATGTGGGTGGCACAATCAGAGCTGCAGGTCAACTTGAAGCATTTGATTTAAAGGCCCTGGGCACATATAGTGCACTTTACTAGGGACCTACTAGTAAATCAAATATGCCAATCATGGATAAACCAATCATCAGTACAATTTAGACAGAGAGCGTATGTACCTTAGCACTGGTTAGCACTGGTAAAGTGCCCAGAGTCTTAAAACCAACAGTACCAAAAAAATAGGAGGAATGAATGCAAAAAGGTTGGGGATAACCCTGCAAAAAGGGCCAAGTCCAACTTGCATGATTTTAATTAAACAACAAAAACACTGAATTAGCCAGTTAGTTGCAGTCTAGGGATAGATCTTAAATAGTCAATATAGAGCTAATGGTTAAGGAATATACTTGAGTCAGCTTGACCGCCACCGCAACTGATAGAGCTCTCCACATACATCTGTTTACAACTTGTTTTTTGTTGTACCGTGCTTCATCTATAAAAGGTCTATGTTATATTTGTGCAGGATGGGTATCTTCTGCGTGCAAGGAAAATATATGTTTACACACTAATACTATATATCCAAACCAGATTTGTCCCTCATAGCAGAACCTTAATTCCCAATAGTTTGATTAATTTCTAAAAACTCTAATTTGGTTACCTCTTTGCAAATTAAAGCAATTAAGCTCAAAGAGGCAAGTGACAAAAATACCTCAACATTTTAGCATTAATAAATAAAAAAAATTAACCACCTCTCTTACTTCAAACTGTATAACTCTCACCGCACAAGATAAACCTTCAGTGGAAATGCAAAACAGGACCACTTTCACACATCATAGGAATTTGTTTCTTATATTGCACAAGGGTAAGCTTCATCTCATCAGCTACTGTTCCAATAAGAAGTTGTGTGCAACCAGAGATGGCATTTTCATGCCTTCAGCAGCCTCTTTCCGGATGCCGATCAAGGCCAGAAAATGTCAAAGTTAAGTCACAATACTAAAGAAAAAAAAGTCTGCAGCAAGCTTTTTGTTCCTTAAAAAAGGATGTTGGCAGAAGGAGGAGGTAACAGATAAAAAATGAACGACCAAAAGTAATATTCCTAGAGAAAATATCCTACCATGCAGTGAAATAGGTACTTGCAACTAAAGCTTAATGTTTTCCTTAGTATTAACTAAACTAAGTTTTATAAAACTTTTTATTGAAAAATTGCCATGTAAACAATATGGACCCAGCATTTCATATGTAATCAATAGCACACAGAGTTTTAAGTCATGAAGAACCCCATTACCACAGTGTGGCAAGATTGACTTCGAGAATACCACATTATCCCACATTATCAACTGTGGCTCCTCGGCGGCACACATATCTCCCCCCGGGAAGTGTTCCAAGGCCCCCATATGTGCGACCACTCCTTCGGGCACCCCCTGGAAACATAAATAGTTATCTCTGTCACCATACACCAATCCATGTCTCTGGCCCAATCCGCAATACACAGTGAGGTCGAAGCACTCCACAATCGTGCGATATTCCGCTTGGCCACCATGAAACCCAAAGTGACCCAGATCCCCTCCTTAGCCATAAGGTCAGTGGGGTCCCATATGTTCAATAAAATCAATTTGATGTTACATTGTACCTGGTGCCCCAATACTTCCTCCATCATTAGTACTACCTCTTCCCAGAATTTCTGAATCGTAATACATTTCCAGAGTGTATGGATGAAGGTGCCCTCCTGCCAGCATTGCCGTGCCCGGCACTATCTTGGGTGTATCCCATATGAACCAGCGAGGGTCCTGACAAATACGTCCTGCGGAGGATTTTTAGCTGAACCAGTCGGAGTCTGGAGGAGATGGCAACTTCGCGGGGAGAAGCCACTGCAGCTCTCCACTCCTCATCCTCCAAGCCGGCAACGTTGTGGTCCCATTTACCTCTTAAGCGTGTTAGGGGATCGGTCATGTTATTGATAAGGTTCTTGTATATAAGGGATATGGTTTTTTTCTGGCAGATCACCATCTAGGATCCTATCCTCCAGAGGGGAGGAATCAGGGAGGGCCGTCTCGCAGGGAGAGCTGCAAGCAGTGCGTGCCTAATTTGGAAGTATCGGAACTGTTCAGAGCTGGCCATTTTGAACTCTTGACTTTATTGAGAGAAGGGTATGACAGTCCCCAATTTCCAAAGGTCCTTTATTCTGGAAATACCGATGGTATCCCATTTGTCGTAACCCAATGATCGCGACAGCCGCCCCACCTGGTCACAGTGCCAGAGTGAGCTTGCCCTCCCAACCCAAGCTTTTAGTAGTGTCCGTCCATATTTGCACGGTGTATTTAGTTGGGCCGGTCAAACCAACTTTCTGTGACTTTGTATACAGTGCGCCCTCACACACCCCCCTCTCCCACCCCCCACCCCGGAGAGGAGCCATCGGTCGATCTGAAATCCCAGGTCATCGTGCCATCTATAGGTGCTTTGGTTAATGGCAGCAAGCTGCTAGGCCCAGTAGTATCTTCTCATGTCTGGGAGTCCAATGCCCCCATCGAACCACACCAGTGTGAGGTTGTGTGTGGCTATGCGGGGGCGTTTACCCTCCCATAACAGATCCCGCACTGTGCCCTCAAGTTCCTTTAAATAGGACGACGCGACCGGAAGGGGTGTATTTTGTAACACATACAGGAGACGGGGGAGGGACATCATCTTGAATAGGGCTGCCCGTCCCAAGAGGGTCAAGGGGAGCGATTTCCAATGTTGGACATTAGATTTGAGATGCGTTAATGGTGGCCGAAGGTGGGTGTCATAAAATCGCAACAGATCTTTAGATACTCAGATTCCCAGATATTTGAAGCCGTCACCAGCCTCCATCAGCTGGCAACCCCAGGGAAGACGAGGTCTTCGCTCACTAAGAACATAAAGCACCAATTTGGACCAGTTGACCCTGTAGCCTGCAAACCTACCAAATATAACTACATTGAGGGCCGCCGCCGGGGAGATGAGATAGAGCAGGATATCGTCTGCATACAAAGAGAATGATTCCCACCCATATGTCCAGTTAAGGCCCGAATGATGGAGTCCTGCTGGATCCATGCTGCAAGAGGTTCCAGGGCCAAGCCGGGTGCCCCTACCAAGAGAAAAGACAGGGGTTTCCGATTGTTTACAACCACCTTCGCCAACGGGTGACAATATAGGATACGCACCCATTTAATAAATTCCGGGCCAAGTCCTATTTTGTGGAGCACCGCAAACATGTAGGGCCACTCAATGGGGTCAAAGGCCGCTGCGGCGTCTAAGGATACCACCACGGCATCCTCTCTAATCATGTCTGCCCTGTAAAGTACTGCATGTAGTCAGCGAAGGTTAAGAGATGTATTTCTTGCCGGCATAAACCCGTTCTGATCCGGGTGTATCAGATTGTAACAGACGCGTGGCCAGGACTTTTGCAAGGATCTTGACCTCGTAGTTAAGAAGCAAAATGGACCTGTATGAGGAACACAAGTCAGAGGGTTTACCCGATTTGTGGATGACAATGATATTGGCCAGCCTGTGGTCTTCGGGAAGAATTCCCAGCTCTTTACTTTCACGATACATGGCCGCGATAAAAGGGGCAGTCACACCAGCCATTAGCTTAAATAATTGTACAGGAATCCCGTTGGGGACCAACGCTTTCCCCTGCGCAGATCCTGGATGGCCTACTCCACTTCGGTTACTGTAATATCTCAGTCCAGGTCAAAACTCTCCTCCTCAGTAACAACTGGCATCCGAATATCACATAGGAGGGAAGAAGCCTCTTCCTCGGAGTAGGTCGTGCTGGAGGTGTACTGGGGTTGGTAATATCTACCAAATTCATGCCCAATGTCTTGCGGAGGGGTCATTCGGGATTGCGAATCAGTGACCATTTCAACCACGACGCGCCGTGCCCCATCTCTGCGATCTAGCCAGGCCAACAAATTGCCTGCTTTATCGTCTACATCAAAAATCCTGCTGAGGGTAGCCCGATATTGCGCCTTAGCCGCGTCTGTGGCTAGGTCCGAGAGCTCCTTGGTTTTAATGCAGAGCTATTGGCGTACTGCCTCAGTCATGTGATGTGACTGTGCATTCCAGTTCTAGGATCTCATCCTCTAGACGCGTCATAGCGGCAGCCCTCTCTTTGTGTTGTCCAGCGATTTGCCCCAAAATTCCCACCCCGCACGACAGTCTTATAGGCTTTCCACAGTGAGATGGCTGAGGTGACTGATCCTAGGTTTTCCTGAAAATACAGGTCCGATTCAGTCAGAACCTTGTCCCTGATGGAGAGGTCATGAGATACCACGAGTTGATCGGCGCCACACGGCCGACCGAGGGCTCCCCTTCCTCTCCAGCCTACACAGAACGGGAGAGTGGCCCGAAATTACACTGGCCATGTGTCGTATATGGTTGACAGTGTGTGAGTGTGAGCACAAAATCAATGCGTGACATGGTAACATGGGACCCGAGAGATACATGTATTGGAGATTCCCGGGATGCAGGCACCTCCAGACATCAACCAGTCCCATTGCACCCTAAAAACAGTGGATCAGTTTACGGGATAGTGGCAGGTCTTTCTGAGGCCAGCGGTCCAGGGAGTCTGAGACAACGGAGTTAAAGTCCCCCCCCCAATCAATAAACGCCTGTCCGGCAGATCCAGTAGAGGGTCGCCGAGATCAATAAAGGTCTGTGGGGAGTGTAGACTGAGACCAAATTATGGGTGGCTCCCTCCCACGTCCCAGACAGTGCTACGAATCTACCCAATGGGTCCGTGTGGACCGTATAAATAGTTAAGGGGAAGGATTTGGAAACTAGAATACCCACCCCCCGGGAACCAGAGCCAAAAGCGGAGTGAGCAGCCAGCTGAAAACCCCAGCATGACAGGGCCCTACAGCCGTTGCTCAACAAGTGGGTCTCCTGCAGGAACACAACATCCGGTAAGTGTCTTTTCAGAAATTGAAGAACCGCTCCTCTCTTTATCCTGTCCCCCAGCCCATTCCCTTTCCATGAAAGCAAAGTGAGTTTCTGTCTAGTCATAGTACCCATCACTCTGGTATAAAAATGTAAGATAACTAAGAGAGGAGAACGTCGAGGGGATGATGAAGAAGGAGTTTGTTACATTACTAAGCGCTGTGACCAATGAAAACGCTACTGACACCGTGTCTGCTGCCATTTGCATCCCTGTCGCAGACGTTGAAGATCCTAGCAAGAAGTGGTCTTTTGGGTAGGTAAGTAGTGATCAGCTCTTCCACAAATAGATTTGCCAATGGCTGCTCCGCTCGTTGTCTGGAGCATCCTTCATAGTAATCCAACTGCAGGTCAAGTTTTGCAGCGTGTGTTTGCAGCTCTTCCATCTTTCTCTGCAGCACTGACGTGCCTTCAACCAGGGAGGTAGCCTTGATTTCGACGTCTTTCGATCGCGAGTTTATTGAGCGTATATCTTCTCTAATGAGGAACACTTCAGCGGACACTGTATCAATAAGCGACTCCAATGACGTTCGGACAGCGGTGATGGCGTCAAGAATATCCTGTAGCCTTTGTTCCTTCTGTTTTCCACTGGTCTCAGGTTTGTCGGGTGCAGTTGATCCCCCTTTGGGGCTAGCGCCAGGGACTCCTTCCCATGCATACTTCGTCAATATGGCCTGAAGAGCTGCCTTCAAGCTGCGGCCCTCGCCATGTTGCATACAGATACCTCGAAAGTGCTTACTTGCAGTTGGTGCCACCCACCGCGTGTGACAATCAGCAGTAGGATCGCCAAAGTCCACTTTTCTGCGCAATACACACACCTGTGACCCTCCCCAACACCAGGGTGTTAGCAGGTGTTTAGCACATCCGCACCAAGAACGCACCTTGACAGGGCTTTGGAATCAATGTTGAGAGGGGGATCCACACCACAGGTGCTTCACGACGGTAATCTGTGCTCTCCTGCACGGCGACTTTTTGCAGGCGTTAGGACGGGACGGCAATGCGGTGTTCCCAGGCAGTCGCGGGGGGGTCGCAGCAGCGTCCAGGTGTAGCGAGCCCCTCGTCTGGTGCTCCACAGGTCAAAAAGCAGCCTCAGTACCTCACCCGCTCACGTTCTGGGGCAGTTGAGGCAAACGTGCGGCCGCGCAACGGTTCTTGCAGCACGGCGGCGCTAGGGTCCCTGCCCTGTGGTTTCGTTAGTGCATGGTCACATTAAGGCCTTTTAGTGATCTGGCTGTGGGTCGGGCAATGCTCCTCACTCCCGGCCGATGCCCCCTTCCAGGCATTCCAGGCGTTATGACCGCTTCGGTGGAGGCCAATGCTGGTGTCAATGCTGATGGTGGTGTTCCGTAATTGCAACCTACAGGATCCTCACTCCGCTCTCCGTCCTTTTATCACCCGGAGTGCCAGTGGTAATCAGATGACGGCAGTTGCGGTCTGGGTCGTCCCGCAGGACTCGGAGGGGTGCTGATCATAGGCGCGCCCCAACCCTGTGCCAGAGGTGGTTGCGCCGATGGGTGAGCACCGCTGGTGATACTTTCAGCCGACAGGCCGTGCGGCCGTGCCTCTGGTCAGATCCGGTCCGATGGCGCAGATCTCGCCGTTTCCATTCAGTACCTCCGTTCTGGCTGTGGAAGGTATCAAAATGTGCAGCAGCCCTTCCGATTTTAAAATTGCGTTGTTAGAGCCCCAGATAAAGCAGTTTCTGACAGATATTCGCATACATGCCAACATTTCAGAAGAGCAAAGAGGGAGATTCAAAAAAAAAAAATCGGGAGAATAGGTCCTTGAATCGGGTTACTGGAATGTATGGGCTTTGGAAGTGGCTGCTGCAGGATCGGACATTTGAAATACAAATGCACGTTTTTTTCATACCTTTTAGACGCATGGAGCGCAATGGCAGGCAGAGAGAGGGTGATGCAAGTGTTGTGGACCGGCCTGGCAGTGCATGCTCCCCCCCCCCCGACCCCCCTCCCCCTGTGTGACAGCCCGGGCTAAAACAGCTTCCTGTGCACACACACAGCCCCCTCCACCCCCCCCCCGCCCAAATACTTCACAGGTCTTTAAAAGACCATTCCTTTGTTAATGACGCTTTGTTGGTTTTTCACCCCTTCTAGAGCAACTGAAAGCCACTCTGACTGAAGAATTGGCACTTAACACAATACCGAGCCCTGTCAGCTGAAACCCAGAGGAATCGGGTTTTTGCTCGCAGGAATCGGGAGGCGGGAGACTACCCTTGAAATCGGTAGTCTCACGCCTGAATCGGGAGGGTTGGCATGTCTGTATTCGGCGGATGTTTGCTCGGTCGGCGGAGCCGACAGATTAGGCAGCCATATTGTAGTTCAGCTTGGCCACGCCCCCTAAACTAAGTTTTAATAAGTGCTTTACATCTATAAATATGTGTTTGGGGTGAACCGGAAGGGAGATCATCTTCATCCTGAGGGTGGGCGGCCACAGGGCACTTATTACACTCCCATCAGTAGTTTGTGGTCACATAAGAGTGGTTTATGGACCAGTGCACATGTGCATTTCTAATGATTTACCATTAGTTGGCGGACACTGTAGGCATGGGCTAAACAATTTCTGTGTAGACGCTAATTTACTTTGAGCACACCAACAATCAGTGACAAGAAAGCATGACAGGATACCTGTCAAAAATGCATAACCAAGTCACAGATACAAATATTTTCTCGGAGTAAAGTTTCACAAAGGTAGACGATATTATCCCACCAAGTTAAAATGGGACGCAAACATAAATGCAGTTAAGTTATTGGCAAAAGACCTAGAGCAAGCTACTTTATGAAATAAGAAAGGAATTTCGGTATGCATCATTATATTATTAACATTAAAACATATTCCCAACACCCTCTATACATTACCTCTTCCTTCAGTCGGATATTGTGAGGGGCCAAAGCTCTGTGGACCATTCCATGCTTGTTCATGTAGTCTAGGCCTTGCAGGACCTCAAACGCAATCTGTAGGATCTTCAGCCCACTGAGGAAAACAAAAGGAAGGCAAAAAGCACAAGTTTCAGTATGAAGAATAAAGTGACTCATGTGTAGGCTTGATAATTCATTGGGTATATCTGCTTTGGTTATTTTCAGTAGACAAACTCAATTCTGAAACACAATAGGCTCTTATTCATCTAAAAATGTTCCAAGATACAGAGACTATGTCAATACACTGAAAACACTCGAATCCACGCTAAAATGTATGGTAACAAATTATATGTAAATTTGATACAATAAAAGAAAGAACATTAAAACACCAAACACAAATTCACTATATTAAGGAAGGTGGGTTGCTGCACTGGTTTATTTGAATAAAAATGTATGAAATATTATTGCACTGGCCTCTGTAACATAACCATTGGCAGTTCGGGTTGGACTGTTCCCATGAGGCACAGGGTCAAGACGGATTTGCATATGGCCAGGTCAAAACTGGGGTGGCATGGTGAGCAAAAGAATGATGGATTTAACCCAGATCTCTTGACTGGGGTTGAATGTTTTGATTTGTTCTGCATTCCATCCATCAATTGTGTGTCTTTTGCTTTCTCGCCCTAAGTGCACCAGGTATGCCCAGGCGTGGGTCCTGGGCTCACTGTGCCACTGGAATCAAACTATCCTGGCTGAAGAGGGGTGAAACTCCGAAACCGGTCCTAGGATACTTGGCAGTTTGGGCTGGACTGTTCCCATGAGGCACAGGGTTAAGATTGATTTGCAGATGGCCAGGTGTAAACTGGGGGTGGCATGGTGAGCAAAAGAATGATGGATTTAACCCAGAGCTCTTGACTGGGGGTGAATGTTTTGATTTGTTCTGTATTCCGTCCATCAATTGTGTGTCTTTTGCTTTCTCGCCCCAAGTGCGCCAGGTATGCCCAGACGTGGGTCCTGGGCTCACTGTGCCACTGGAATCAAGCTATCCTGGCTGAAGAGGTGTGAAACTCTGAAACCAGTCCTAGGATGCTTGTGTCCGTTCCAGGGAGGACCTGGCTTGACAGTTCGGGCTATACTGTTCCCATGAGGCACAGGCTCAAGACTGATTTGCATATAGCCAGGTCTAAACTAGGGTGCGATGGTGAGAAAAAGAATGATGGATTTAACCCAGATCTCTTGACTGGGGGTGAATGTTTCTTCCCCCAAGTGCACTAGGTATGTCCAGTGCGCCAGGTATGCCCAGGCGTGGGTCCTGGGCTCACTGTGCCACTGGAATCAAGCTATCCTGGGTGAAGAGGGTGAAAGCCCGACATCGGTCCTAGGATGCATGTTTCCGGTCCAAGGAGGACATGGCTTGGCAGTTCGGGCTGGACTGTTCCCATGAGGCACAGGGTCACGACTGATTTGCATATGGCCAGTTCTAAACTGGGGGTGGCATGATGAGCAAGAGAATGATGGATTTAACCCAGATTTCTGGACTGGGGGTGAATGTTTTGATTTGTTCTGCATTCCGTCCATCAATTGTGTGTCTTTAGCTTTCTCGCCCTAAGTGCACCAGGTATGCCCAGACGTGGGTCCTGGGCTCACTCCACTGGAATCAAGCTATCCTGGCTGAAGAGGGGTGAAACCCCAAAAGTCCTAGGATGCTTGTTTCTGGTCCAAGGAGGACCTGGCTTGGCAGTTCGGGCTGGACTGTTCCCATGAGGCACAGGGTCAAGTCTGATTAGCATATGGCCAGGTCTAAACTGGGGTGGCATGTTGAGCAAAAGAATGATGGATTTAACCCAGATCTCCTGACGGGGTGAATGTTTTGATTTGTTCTGCATCACGTCCATCAATTGTGTGTCTTTTACATCACCATCAACATTCATGTACTATCACTGTGCTCCACCCAAATTAGTATAAATGAGCTATGCCTTAGTACCTCCAACCAACTCTGCAGTATCCCAGAATGCATCACAACATTTAAATATCCTTCTGGGAGAATAGTTTGAGAAGAATCAAGTTTTACAAGACTTTGGTAAGCAGATATGAATAGCTAGGTTGCTTACCAGTTGGTTGTAGTCAGAGAAAACCCAGCTAGGTTGCCCTACATCGTCATTGGACTCTGCATAAACATAATCTATGCACCAAAATGTCATATGCCAAGAACAATGACGTTCATGATACATGTGTAGTAAATATGTCACACATGACTGTTGTACACTAGCCAAAAAGCAAGATTTCCTCTCTGTGACTGTCTTGAGCTCATCAGGATTTTGCTTTATTCTTCTACACATATATACGTTTAGAACCAATGTTCCAGTGTCATCAAAGAAGCCACAAATGTGGCAGATGGGAAACAAAACATATATATTCATCAGCTGACATCTTTCTTACTGCCAAAACGTTATGGTCCATACAGCTACACAGCATACGGGTAGAGGTCAATAAACAGAACAGTCTTATTCAATACGCAACTGAAGAATACAAATGTAAATACTTGAAAGGAAAAACTATCTGGCCACTGTTATTAAAGTTCCTCCAAAATGGTCTTCTAAAAGCAGAAACATGTAGTAGTCTTCTAATAAAGTGAACCACTAGAAACCTACAAATGGCGCTGTCTTAATTCTGCAAATCATATCTAAGTATTAAGCTGATCCAGAGAGATTAAAAAGAGAGCGAACAGAATTCTTTAAAGTTACCAAGGTCCTCGATGTTACATGTTTTAAAAATGTTATCAACGTTGTGAGGTACAACGTTAGAGAACATGCAGTTTCTGGTAGTTTTAAGTAACCCACAAAAACAGTACCCTCCTACGTCAAGTACATTTGCCCTGCACTCTGTCTCTGAAGAGGTTCATGTGTTGTGGAGCAACTTCTCGCATTGGAGACCATGCTTAGCTGAATTGGCTTCCACCCATGCAGCTGGCTTCTCTCAACTGAACTGATTTCATCCATGGCGCAGTAGGTTCTCCCAAAACATATCCAGACTCGAAATGGAGTAGTGCTTGTGAGGCAAGTCCAAATGAACGTGCTCCAAAAACTCCCAGACTTGAGAACGTAACAAACGTTCACTATACAATAACTGCTCAAAAAGCTGTGGTCACATATCATGTCCTGATCCCTTGAAATCGAGTACCACAGACTACACAAGAAAAAAAGCTTTTAGTTTAGGTAGAATTGTACTCAGATGCTTGATGACGACTCAGAAGATTCATCAGACTTCAAATCAAATTCAGCTTTATTCGATTTTACAAACTTGAAAATCATAAAAGCACAGATTAAAAAAGATAATTTCATTTTGCTATAGTTTCACAGTTAAAAGCATGACAATTCTGTAGATTCATCAGACTCATACTTAGCACGTTTTGGCTGGATCTGTCCCACGAATATTCAATATAAAATTAAGCACATATTTTCTGTGTTCTGCTATTCTTCTCAAGCGCTTGGTAAAGTTGGAGGCACAGTCAGACAAGAGCATCCCTCCAGGGAGAATTCTTAGATGATTCCCACCAGCCGCAAGTAGAAGCTAAGTAGTATTTTGGGAGTAGGAATTGTGCACAATCATAGGTGTATCGAAGAAACTAACAGTTTTCGTAACAATACTTTAGACTCCGGGACAACCATCTACAAGAGTCAGACACAGGCTACTGGGAACTTGCAGGAACCTCACTCCACACTGTTGACAATTTTGATTTGGTCCTTTCAATACAAACTGCCCTCTATCTCCCAGAGGTACATAGAGTCATGTGCAAGCAGAGCAGGATTTGAAAGGGACCAGAGAAGCTGCATTAAGATACTAGCAGAGGAAACAACATTGCACGAGGTTCTTTCAAGAACCGAGGCGTCATAAAAGCAACCAAAACGCATAAAAAAAGAATTAAGAGGATTCTTAGGCACACTTATTTCACCATCCTATTCTAACCTTTATCATATTAGCATGCAAGCCTTTGAAGGCACTGTCATTTCAGATAAACGGTTCCGAGAGGGCCCAGGACATACCCCTCGTGAACAATTGCTTTTCAGGTAGAAGTGTGGGCACAGAAAATCCGTCTAAAAGGTCTCAACACAGAGACTACACGCAGTATGGGGAACAAAAGAAGAGCATGCGACAAAGTATATGAGAAGTAGTGGCAACTAATGAGGTGCAGGGTGAGATGAAGGGTGGCCTAAAACTCAATGAAAACAAATCTAACATAATACAAGGGCCTCCAGAAGATAGGAAAGTGGGCTCAATTTGGAGATTAGGTCGTTCCCTCAGCGTCTGAAATGTAACACTAATCCAGTACACTCGATGACAGAAGCTTTTTTTAGCCATATTTTTGATTGATGTTGCGACTTTCTTCCCTTGAACATAAACACATTATATGAACTATATATTTATGATGTAATAGATTGTAAAGATGCCATGGATGGTGCCTAGGATATTAGAAAACACATAGCCCTGAGGTACTGCACCACAGATATCGGTCGTTTATAAAAGTTTAGTGTTAATGCACATCACAAGAAATTAGGACTGTTATTGGCGCAATGAAAAGGCACTCAGGGCTTTGAATTACAGTACTCTGAAAACATAGTTTAAAAACACATGGATGACTATTACAAAACTAAAGCAGGATAAAGAACGGAAGAAAATTGTAGTAGCAAGCAAAGTATTGGCACACCAACCCGGGCATTGAAGTGCACTTCTTTTTAGGTAGATACATACAAGTGGTCACGAAAAGTTCGTCAATCACAGTGCACAACACCAGTAAATAAAGTGAGTTTACCATCGCCCCATGCTGTGTTAGGCGGAATCAAAAAGAGAATGGCAGCTGTACAGATCAATGGATAAAGAGTATTGACCAAAGGCCTTTAAGTATCTTATATGCATATTTCTTGTTTATTAATTTTGTTGGTTAAATGAGGGGGGGGGGGGGGGGACAGCTAAAACGGTCTCAGGGCCATACCTAAAAAATAACAAGCATTTACAATGTAACGGTCTCGCCTTTGCCAAAGTTAGAGCTATTGGCATTGTAAATGACAAAATGTTTATTTATGTGTTGGTTTTGAAAACAGATAAATAAATGGCATTGTCATTTACAATGTCAATAGCTTAATCTCTCGCAAATGCGAGACCTATTGCATTTGCACTCACACACACACCCACACACAGAGCCCCCCCCCACACACACACACAGAGCATCCCCCACACATAGAGCCTCCCCCACACACAGAGCCCCCCCACACACACAGAGCCCCCCCCACACACACAGAGCCCCCCCACACACACAGAGCGCCCCCCACACACACAGGGCCCCCCACACACACAGAGCCCCCCACACACACAGAGCGCCCCCCACACACACACACAGAGCGCCCCCCACACACACACACAGAGCGCCCCTCACACACACAGAGCCCCCCCACACACACAGAGCCCCCCACACACACAGAGCCCCCCCCCACACACACAGCCCTCCCACACACACAGAGCCCTCCCACACACACACACAGAGCCCCACCCGCACACACACACAGAGTCCCACCCGCACACACACACAGAGCCCCCCCCACACACACACACAGAGCCCCCCACACACTGTGGGTGGGGGGCTCTGTGTGTGTGTGACACACACAGAGCCCCCACACACACATACAGAGCCCCCCCCCCACACACAGAGCACCCCACACACACACAGAGCCCCCCACACACACACTGTTTATCTGTGATTCAGTTTGTACCATCCTAATATCAGCAAATAGTGATACCATTGTCAAGGGAGGAGGTCTGAAGAGGCAGGTAGGTACACCACTAGTGGTGACTGATGAGAAAGAAACACGAGAGGGTTCTCAAAAGGAAAAATGCATGAAGGTTGGCTGACGAGAAACATGTTTAAAGAGGTTTCGCATTTAAAATATAGTGTAAATGGAGGTTAACAAATGAAGATGTAAGCAGCTAAGTAAAACCAAACAGAATGGTGGGTGGAATGGACAATAACATCCATAACCTACGTCAACATAATAGATTTACATTATGATACAGGACTGGTCGAAGCCCGGGATTTGAAGGAAGACTAACAACCATAAGGTTCCTCGGGACTAAGGTACAGAAAGAGGCAGAGAGCACAAGGGGGAGAGGGCAGGTTGGAAGGTGTACCCTTTCCTGCCCGGAAGTCAATCTCGCGCCCAGCTCACCTGCTCAGGGGTATCCTTCTCGCTCATGGTGGCCAGCGGAGTCCTAGCAGACGTCATGTTTGCGGTAGACCCTGAGCGGGTCTCCGGTGCAAGGGTTGCAATACGGGCCCTGATTCAGTCCCTCATGGCGGTGCCACCTCCCTCTCACCGCGGCCATCACTGCCGGCCTCTGCGCGCCGCTCCCACAGGTGTCCGCGAGCTCCGCCCTCCACCGCCGGCGCGCGACCAGGCTCGTGCACTCCCCTGCAGCTCGAGCACACGCTCCTGTTGCTACCACGGCCCCCCCCCACACACACACACACACAGACTTCGGCAACTTTCGAGACCTCGGCCCACTTCGGCTATTTCCGGCACATGTCGGTTACTGAGTCTTTTCGACAGGGCCGGACTGGGAACCAAAACCGGCCCTGGCAAAGTGCTCGGCCTGCCCCCCCTCCCCACCTCCCGGGGGGAGGGGGGGCGGCCGCGCTCTCTGCCAGGGCCGGTTTTCGGCCGATTTTGTTACAGGGCTGTTTTTCAGCTATGCTGCAAAAACGGCCCTGTAACAAAAACGGCCCCCAGGGGCCCCAAACCAGCCCCCACCCCTGCGGCCCACCGGGGGATTGCCCGGTGCCTGCAACGGCCAGTCCGGGCCTGCTTTTCGATTATTTCCGGTTAAGTTCGGGTCACTCTTAAAAAGGGAAAAAGATTTCGGCAATTTACATCACAACTTGAGAAAAGAAAAAAACAAGAAAAACGAGGGAACAGAGGCAGGGCTGGACTGGGAACCAAAACCGGCCCTGGAAAGTGCTCGGCAGCCCCCCTATTCCCAGGGGGGAGGGGGGGCAGTTGGGAGTGCCGCCGATCTTTATGCCAGGGTCGGCATTCGGCCGATTTTGTTACAGGGCCGATTTTGCTGCAAAAACGGCCCTGTAACAAAATCGCCCCCCAGGGGCCCAAAACCTGCCCCCACCCATGCGGCGCACCGGGGGATTGTCCAGTGCCCGCTATGGCCAGTCCGGCCCTGAACAGAGGGCAAGAAAAAAACGAGAGAACAGAGGGCAAGAAAAACAAGGACTGTGTGAAGAGTTTGACTGCAGGGTGGTAAATCGTAGCTTCCTTTTCACAGCGCACAAAGTGTCCTGTGTCAAGTTCAACACCTTTAGACCTTGCATGCCGGGATTTGTGAGCAACATTGTAAAACCCATACTACAAGTCCCAGAGTGCAACATTTTGTTATGTGAAAAACCAGAGGGAATTTATGGTGCCACGCGTGACAGGGTTGATGGAAGTTACGCATGTTGCATGTGGTGGAGTTTTTCGACGGAGAACGTTTGCTTAAGCTTTTCAAAAATAATGTGTTGAATTGGCATGGTCGGGCCTCTCTCTGGCAAGCAGCAGGCTGTGAATCAGCTGCTTCCTTTCGAGGCAGGTTCGGTTCCTGCTCCAGCCCCTGCTGCCCGGTTTCTTTGCGTAGGACGCCGTGTCTCCATCTTTTGGCTTCCAGGGGTGGGGGCAGGGTGTGGCCAGTTGCCAGTCTTCGTGTTTAAACTCCCTAGCGGCCTTTCACCCGCTGCTCTTTACGCAGGGGTTGGGGGCGCTAGAGCTAGGCAACCTGTGCCGAAAGTGTCACTTATCTCGGCCTACCACATTCCCTTCATTTCGGCCCTGCTGGCGTCACCGGCCGCATTACCTTGGCCCTACACAACGACCGAAGCACCTCGCCCTGCGTCCTGCCGAGGTAAGCGCTACTCCTCACCACTCAGCGCGGGGTTTTTATAGCTCCTCTCTGGGGCTGTGGGGTGCAGTTACCGCGAGTGTTAAATAAAGGGGCACCGTTTCGGCCATTCCTTAAAATCTGCCAAGTTACTTGCAAGATGCTTGGTCATGACGTTCTGGTACTGGTACTGTGTGTAGAGTGCGAAAAGCACCAAAACACCACCATCTTTTTCCGAGGCATTAGCAGGAATGCCTCGGAGAAAGCCCTGTCATTTTCGGATTCGGGGCGTGGTTTTCATTCTCTCCCCTTCCCATTGGCTGGAAGGTAAAATTCCAGCCAATGGGAAGAGGAGAGAAAGAAAACAGAAAGAAAGTTAAAAACACACCCCCGAATCCCAAAAAGACGGGGCTTGAACTGAGTGACGTCCCTCTCCTCCAATGGCTGGCCTCCATTTAGGAAGCCAGCCAATGGAGAAGAGGGGCGGGTTCAAGCCCCCAAACTGTAAACATAAGATCTCTCCCTGCGACTGCGCAAGCGCAGCCTACGCAGGTCTCGACATAAAAATGAATGGAAAAAAATTAAGAGTACTGGAAAGGGTGGTTCCGAAATCTGTTAAAAAGTGAAATTAAAAGATGCTGCTGTCATCAAGGTTTTAGGGAGGGTGATAGTGAAAGACTTTCGCTAGCATATATGCTATTTCACATATTTTGAGAGAAAAAAATATCGTTTCTCAACAGAGAGAGAATCAAAATAGTCAGGCTGGGTAAAAGCAAAATATAGCAGCAATGTGGTCTATTGACCAGGTTTGTATCAGTGCCGTTTGATTTGCTTATTGAAGTCAACAGCTTAGTTCTATACAGAAAACACACAGCTATTGAAAGAATATGAAAACACAATAGCACTAATTTGAAGAGAGAAGTAAGGGAATGTTCAATAACGGTGGTACCAAAACCTGCATGGCCGACACAGAAGAGCAATAGCTGCTTTATTAATTGAGGTTGTAATGGCCCATTTTTGGGCCAAAAGACGTCCCCCATTTCCAGGACATCCGTCAACATTTTTCTTGAGCATTTATCCTCAAGATTCTCTTGTTCGGAATTGCAGATCCAGCCGCAAACCAAGGGCAAAAGGGATTATCAGCTGTGTTTCTAATGAGTAAACAGGTGCAACAAGGTATTGCCTTTCATTAAAAGTATGCAGTTTCTAGTGGATTATAATTTAGGGGCATTGTTTAGGTCTCACCTGACACAGTCCATGCGCTTTCACAGGCAAGAATTTTCATTAGCTTAAAGGGGATTAAGAGCCTGCCCACTCCTTACCATTGAATGGCTTCATCTTAACTCTCTTTTCCTTCCTTCTCATTGCTCAGCGTATGGCGGCATTACTTCCTCTTCATGCGTTTGTCCCTTCCCTGGTGAAAGAACCAAGAACTACTTTCTTTTGCCTCCCAGTATGCTTCCACTGCTGGTGTAACTTAAGTTGCAGCACTCTATAGGAGTGCATTTGTTTGCGGGGCAACCCCCCCCACCACATCCCAAGCTACTACTTACACACACCCTTGTCTTCAACACCTTTCTACATTCCGTAGTTGCATGTCCCTCTCCCTACCCTCCAGCATTCTGTTGTTACTTGCCCCGCTCCTCTCACCACCTGCCACATTTCACTGTTGTTGCTTCCCTGCTCCTCCAAACTCCTGCCACATTCCGTTGTTGCTTGTCTCTTCTCTCCTACACCCTCCCACATTCCGATGTTGTCTGCCCTGGCCCTCCACCCCTTCTCGCATTCCGTTGTGGATGCCCCCGTCCCTCCCACCCCTCTAACATTCGGATGTTTAGCCTGCCCCTGTCCCCTACCCTCTGAACCGACACTGCTTGTCTGGCTTTATTCAAAATTGCAGCACTGAAACAGCCCTGCTGCGAGTGATCGATGATGCGCTGCATATTCTCGATTCGGGGGAATCGTGCCTTCTGATTCTAATTGACCTCTCTACAGCCTTTGACACTGTTAATCACAACAGCCTCCTTAAAAACTCTTCAACAGAGAATGGGCGTGGAAGGCACAGTACTCAAATGGTTTGCCTCATTCCTCTTGGACAGATCCTAAATGATCAAGATTGCGAACAGTCTCTCGTCTCTACTGGTGGTTGGTCAAGGTGTCCCTCAAGGTTCTATCCTTGCTCCCCCTCTGTTTAATCTCTATCTGGAACCATTAGCAAATCTGGAATCCTCTACCATCTCTATGCGGATGACACCCAAATCTACTTCAAGGTGTCTTCCTCTCATGATCTATCACTACTCAACTCTATTCACAACTGGATGTTAGTTCACCAACTCATTCTCAATCCCTCCAAAACGGAATTCCTCCTGTTATCTAGCTCTCTCTCCCTGCCTCCTGTTCAATTCTGGATGGATCAGTTGAATTTACTCAACAGAAAACCTGTCATTGTTGACTGCGCTAAATCCTTAGGTGTCATACCTGACAAAAGACTCAACCTAATCTCACACATCAACTCCATTGCCAAGAGCGCACCTTATCAGCTGCGCCTTCTATGGGGGATTTGTCGGTTCTTCCAGGAGAATGACCTAAAAACCTTGGTCCAATCGCTAGTTCTCTCTAGACTGGATTATTGTAATTCTCTTCTGACTGGCCTTCCCAAATCTCACCTATCCCCCATCAAATCCGTCCTCCATTCAGCAGCTCGCTTTATTTCAGGATCCAAACGAAGTGACAACATCACTCCTATCCTGTCTTCTCTCCGATGGCTTCCCATGGAGGCTAGAGCTGTCTACAAAACAACATGCATCACCCACAAAGCTTTGCACTCTTCCTCCCCTAGCTATCAGGCGAATAAACGGAAATTGTCTGGAGGCTCAAGACCTTCTCGGAATGCGGAAAAGGGAAAAAGTTATGGTGCAATCATTCTCAGGTAATGCGGTAAGAATCTGGCATTCGCTTCATCCTTTGCTCCGTGCCATCACCTCCATCCAGATCTTCAAAGCGGACCTCAAATCTCTTCTATTCCAAAGACACTTTCAGACCTAATTCCCTCCTTCTCAGACCCCGCCAGGAAGTTCTTTAGTCATTTTAAATTTGTCATATATATTTATATTTTTGTTTGTACATTCTGTGCTTGCTGTGTTTGATATTGTGTTCCTTTTCCCTGCATTGCTTTGATTCTATGGCCTGTTATTTTTCGCCAGGAAGTTCTTTAGTCATTGTAAATTTGTCATATATATTTAGATTTTGGTTTGTACATTTAGTGCTTGTTGTGTTCGTTTTTCCTGTGTTGCTTTGATTCTATGGCCTGCTATTTTTGGTTGTTCCATTTTTGTAACAGTTCTCTCATGTAACGTAACTGGTTCTATTGTACAGTGCACTGATACCTTCGGGTAAAGTCCGCGCTTTATAAAAATGCATTAAATAAATAAAATAAAATAAATAAATACACCCACCTTCATTGCTCAATGCACATTTCTAAAGTCTACAGTGAATAACAGCTAGCCTTATGTGTTTTAAATTAATATCATATACTGAAGCCTTGGCAGATGAATAGCTGGCAATAACATTTTATGATTTACATAGCTGAATCAAACGTATAAGAAATGTCTTTATTTAAAAGGCCTGATCGCAACAAAGCATGACTTTTTTGTCAGATCCAACCCATTAAACTTTCCATTTATACATTCTGCACCACAGTTTATCATTACTGAAAGTGGGCATCCATTACTGCCAAAAGAGGATGCAGATAAGCACTACGCTAACTCACTCCATCCATGCATGGCGCCAAGTTATGAAGGATCTGCACATTATTTAATCGCTTTATGCATTACTATCAGATTAATAACATTTTCATCTTTTGCTCCTGCCACTCAACCCAAAGTTACTATTTCAGTGAACAAGTCCGAGAATGTGGAGCTTTGTTCCTAATCGAACATTAAAAACGGAACCGTGTAGAAATGCTTTGCACTTTCTGAACTCCACAAAGGAACAGGCTTTGAAAGTGTGAAAAAAGAAATGCTATGTTTCAAAGTGACGTTACAGGTTACAAATATCCTGTAAAAATCACAAGGAAAAGGCAAAAGACCCCCGGCACTTAGTAATGCGCTCTTTTTTTGGTACAGCAGCACCAGTCCCTTTAAGCAACAAGGTTTGCAACACTGGAAATCTGCAATAGCAAATGAGAGATCGAAGTCTAGTAACCCTTTTACTACCCTTATGACACATATAGACGTCATGAAAAGTTATCACCAGGATGCCTTTATGAACTATATACATCATTTTGTTAACGGCGCCAAACTCACACCTCCGGCCCTGCATTCAGTGTTATATGACCACCATTGGCTTACTGCTGAAGTAAAAGGTTTCTTATCTTCTTTATGGGTCCAGATGGCCCCATAAAGAATATAAGGAATTTTTTACCCCAGCAGGAAGTCGGGGCGCCCAGTCTGAAAAGGACGGGCCTTAGAGGCACTTGTTGCTTTCAGTTGCCTACAGGCAAGAGGCACAAGCAGGGATATCCTCGTAATCTTTCATCATAATAGAATATTTTAAAAAAACTTCTAAACTGCGATAGTGTTATGTTGTGTAATATGTAATGTACCTTTAACTTTGCACATTCCACATTCTATGGAATTGAGTGTACTGTGTTCCACCTATGCTCTATGTGTTCTACATTTATTCAGTTGACGCTGACTGATCTGTCAGCTCTGTACCTGCTTGCTTAAGAATTAAACCTATTTTAACCTACATTAAAGTGTCCTTCTTCAATTCAACAAGTGGCGACGATCAGGATTATACTTTTCAATATATATATTTTTTAAATTGTTATTTTGTGGATCTGCGAGCAGAGACAACGTTACGGAGTGTCTGGAGGCGCTTTTAAAGAAATCAGCAAGGACTACGAGTTGTTGGGCGGTGAGCACCTTCCGTGTGTTTTATGGAGCCGTAAATATTTATTTTTATTTGGATTTTACACCTTTCAGAGCAAACGCGCATTGTTACTGGGAGCTCTTACCGTTGCATTTTGAACAACGCTAATTGGAGCCTTTGCGCGTGACTGCTTCTGATGCTGTTCTCATCCGAACGCTCTGGCTATCTCCAGCGTCTTTGACTATCTCCTACGTCAAACGTTCAACGTGAACGTGTGCGTCATACGCGGCGGCCATTGTGGATTGGGCTAGCCTACTCGTAGTCGGAAAGCTATTTAATCGACACGAGTGAATTCAGATGAATCAGTCACACAGGGAAGTGACTATTTAAAGCGTTTTAAAGGTATTTACCAATTATTTCTTATTTTATTTAAGAAATTCTACAATACTGCATTTTGGCATTTTTCTTTTGCTTTTACGAACTTTGACATTTCCTGGATCTTAAATTCACTGGTGGTGAAGAAAGGACAGTGAAGGAAAGACTATCCATTTCTCTTGTATCTCAAGGAAATACTTTTTTTTTTTTTTCACTGAACAATTCCACCAAAATTCATCACATTTTTTTTAAATTTTATTTCAAAATGAGTCAACAAACTTTCTCTTTGAGTAATCTGCAAGACTTTTGGTCCAAAGGTTCTTCACCAGACTTGAAATGGTTGGAGTGGAAGGATTATTTTTTTAACTACATGGAGACGGTGGACTCTGATGGCAAAATGTCTGCTGAGCAAAAGAAACGCATCCTTTTGCACTCTTTGGGTCCACAAGGTCTTAAATGCTGTAATCAAATGAACAAACCTATTGTTGGGGCTGGGGACAGTAATGTTTTTAATATTGCTCTCTCGAATTTAGATAAGTATTTTGCCCCCAAGGTTTGTATCGGTATCACGCGGTATAACTTTTTTCAGAGGAAGCAATCTAAAAATGAAAGTGTTGATGACTATGTTGGTGAGTTGAAAAAGATGGGGAAGGATTGTGCGTTTGGTGTGTTACTGGATGATTTGATTCGCGATCAGGTTGTCATGCATGCAAACAATCCTGCAATTCAGGAACGTTTATGGATGAATGGCGACGCTTATCTAGATGACATCTTAGCCTTAGTTCGTAAAGCTGAAACTTCTAGCAGGTGTGCTAGTGCTTTGAAATCTGATAGCACTGTCAAAGATGTTGTTGCTAAAGTTAGCTCCAATTTTAAAAAGAACAGCAATTTCAAACAAAAGAATGAGACATGGGCAAAATCTAAAATGAGTGGTGAGACTCCCAAATGTTACAGGTGTGGGAGTTCCGAGCATTTAGCTTTTGCTAAGTCGTGTAAATGTGGTGCTTGTGGTCTGTATGGCCACTATACTAAAGCATGTAGAAGGAGGACTAGGACTGTCAAATGCATTCAAGAGGGTATAGACTCTGATAATAACTCTTCCATTGGTGATGATCAAGCCTCTGAATGTGCAGTAGTCCTGAAAAAGAAACTCCTTCTCAACATTCGGGATGGATGTTTATTGTTGACAACAAGCCTGAATGTTGGATGCACATAGGAGGTGTGCATGTGAAAGTTTACGCGGACTCTGGCTCGCCTTACACTATTATCAATGAGGATGTCTGGCGTAGCACTTTTGTTGACAGAATTGGTTCAAAATTCTTTTCTCCTGATATTGACCCTGAGGGTTATAATGGTGGGAAGATTGATATCATTGGTTTTCGTTGGCTAAAATTTGAATTCAAGATTCGCAAATCTTTTGGTAAGTTATACATTTCGAAAAAGGGACCATCGGTTTTGGGATGGAAAGGTCAGGGTGATTTACATATAATCCTTGATCCCAATTCAGTTGAAAAGGTTCTGGTAATGGATGAAGGGACCAAGACCGGTGGAGAGCTGCTAAGGAAATTTCCTTCTGTTCTTCAGAAGAAAATTGGCAAATTAAAGGATTTTGAACATAAGATAATCTTAAAGGAGGATGCGGTTCCCAAAATTCATAAGGTCAGAAGCGTCCCTATTGCTTTAAGACAAGATGTTGCATCTGAGCTCGATAGATTTGTCTCCTCTGACATAATTGCGTGGGTTTCTCCCTTGGTTGTGGTGAAACGTGCAAACGGAAAATTGAGACTCTGTGTGGATTTGCGCCATTTGAATGATAATATAGTGGTGGATCAATTTCCCTTGCCAAAAATAAATGAGATGCTAGCTTTGCTTGATGGTGCTAATTGGTTCACCACAATTGATTTATCTGCTGCATACCACCAGATTCCTTTATTTAAAGGCAGTAAGCAATACACAGCTTTTATAACTCTGCAAGGTTGTTTTCAATTCAAAAGAATGCCTTTCCGCTTGGCTTCAGCTGCTGCTGTTTTTCAGCGCTTAATGCACAGGTTGTTCTCCACCGTTAAAAACACCAAGTTTTTCCAGGATGATATTCTCATTTTTAGGAAACACAAGGAGGAGCATGATAAAACTCTAGACAAAGTGTTGAGCATTTTGGAGGAAAAGGCTCTGACAATTGAGTTTTCAAAGTGTACCTTTGCCAGTGATCATGTTACCTATTTAGGTCATGTTATTGACTGTGAGGGGATCAGACCTAAGCCTAACCTCATTGACGCTATCAAGTGCGCTCCCTCTCCTAAAGGGAAAGATGATGTTAGATCTTTCATTGGTTTAGCTGAATTTTGTTCAAAATACATTCCTAATTTTGCAACCAGAACGTATAACATTAGACAATTTTTGAAAAACAAAACTAAGTTTGTAAGGTCTATGGAGTGTGAACAAGATTTTGAGGACATAAAAAGCTGCATCACTAATATTGCTTCGCTAAAGAGTTTTAATCCTGAAGCACAAACCATTATCACTACTGATGCTAGCATCAAGGGATTAGGGTCAGTTTTGTCTCAAGTTGGTGTAACCTTAGACGTCTGTCCTCACGGGGGACAGTGCCAAGAGGCCTGTCTGTGAAGGGAATGTAACTAGCGCCTACCTACAAAGGGAATGTAAGCCTAGATGGCTGCCTGCCAAAGCATTGTTGCTGTAGACGCTTGGATGCCCTGAAAGTACTGTCCCAGATGTCTTAATACAAGGGAATGACTGTGGAATGTAACCATACATGTGTACACACTGGAATTACTAGATGATGTAACCTCCACAGCCAGGAAACGTAGGTGTGTTAATGTCCCTTGTTAGACCCGGCCTTGTGGCGTGGTCCTCCCTGACCTGTAGCAACACCCTTCCGAGCTTACACCACAACAGACCCCTGAGTCCCCCGTCCTAGCCAACCCTTCCCTCCATGTTAGTCCTGACCCTTCCCGGACTTCCCAGCCCGTGCCTCCATCTTCCCGGCCCGTAGGCCCTTTGTGCCCACTTTTCGGCACCTACAATGGGCGCCCGAGCCAGCGCGGCCTAGGCCGAGAGGCGCCATCCTGGCGGGAGGACAGAGTGCTCCCCGCGAGTGAGAAAGGGAGGCGCAGTATCCTTCACACCTCCGACCTCTCCTCGAGAAGTGGGTTTCGATCGCCCCTCCGGCCGCCCGGCGGGCTGGCTCCACGCCTGCTGTGCGTCTGGGACTCCTCCCGAACCCGACCTGAATGGATCAAAGGGCCGCGTGGCAGGAAACGCCAACAAGCGGCCCCCAGGTGCCAAGTCCCCTGCCGACCAGACTCCGGAGATCAAAGAGGAGCAGTCCTATAACTGGGGTTGCTCCGGGACTATCGACAGATTCGATCCTGGAACGACGAGAGCCCTGCTGACATGATCGCGGCTCATTTGGCAGAGAAGGACTTCTGCTGGAACCACCTGAGCCCTGCTGAGTGACTCGCGGCTCCCTTGCAACTTTGAACCACCTGAGCCCTGCAGAGTGACTCGCAGCTCCCCTGCAACTCTGGAACACCGAGCCCTGCTGAGAGACTCGCGGCTCCCCTGAAGAACGTAAGAACTCCGACACCTTGCTTGAGCCCTGCGTAGGCCCTGTGTGCCCACTTTTCGGCACCTAAGATGGCCGCCCGAGCCAGCGCGGCCTAGGCCGAGAGGCGCTACCCTGGCGGGAGGACAGAGCGCTCCCCGTGAGTGAGAAAGGGAGGAGCAGTATTCTTCGAAACCCACTTCTCGAGGAGAGGTCGGAGGTGTGATCGCCCCTCCGGCCGCCCGGAGGGCTGGCTCCACGCCTGCTGTATGTCTGGGACTCCTCCCGAACCCGACCTGAATGGATCAAAGGGCCGCGTGGCAGGAAACCCCAACAAGCGGCCCCCAGGTGCCATGTCCCCTGCTGACCAGACTCCGGAGATCAAAGAGGAGCAGTCCTATAACTGGGGTTGCTCCGGGACTATCGACAGATTCGATCCTGGAACGACGAGAGCCCTGCTGACGTGTTCACGCCTCGTTTGGCAGAGAAGGACTTCTGCTGGAACCACCTGAGCCCTGCTGAGTGACTCGCGGCTCTCTTGCAACTTTGAACCACCTGATCCCTGCTGAGTGACTCGCGGCTCCCCTGCAACTCTGGAACACCGAGCCCTGCTGAGTGACTCGCGGCTCCCCTGAAGAACGCAAGACCTCCGACACCTTGCTTGAGCCCTGCTGAGTGACTCGCGGCTCCTTGACTCTACTGGTCCGGCTGGACCCTGAAAGATCGCCCCGTATCTGCCGGCTCGAGGATTGAGAGCTGTGCGTTGGGTACGCAACAATATTGGCACTAACCCCATAAGACTGTCCCGCTACCCCTACCCTGACCGAGACTCTTTGAGCTCTTGCTCTACTTGTACTACCGGCTTTCTCTGATCATAAAGATACCTTGCATCACGAGATAAAGAAACGTTCTTAAGAAGCTACATTGTGGTGTCTCTTTGTTGTGTGGTGCTTGTGTGGTGTGTACGATCCTAGATTCGAGACTCTCCCCCTGAGGAGTCTCCCTCCAGTGCTCGTCTTCGTACCTAGGGAGGTGGGTCCCAGGGTGGTCAGGTACACTTCCTGCCCTCTTCTGAGGTCGCCTTCTAACATCATTGTAGTATGGAGCTGTATATATCCTGTTAGGCTTGCAGTGTGACTACCAATGTCAAAGGTTACAAGGAAGCCTATCCGCAAAATTCTAGATTCTTTACGATTGTGGAAATGTCATTAAAGACTGTTACACACCCAAGGAATGCAATTACAGATGCCTCTTAAGCAGCTATTGTACATTTCTGACGACCCATGGGGTGTTAGCGCAGCTGTTTGGGAATGTGCAGTGCTGCTGTGTTATTCAGTAGATGTGCAGAGGCGGGGCAGCTGTGGGAACGAGGTTAGACAACCGCGGGCAATGAGTAGGTAAGTAGGTGATCGGCCTAAACTGGGGAATGACTGCCCGAAAGCTGACTGACCAGCTTTGGAAATCTCAACTGAACATTGATTCAGAGAGCAGAACATGCTGCCGAGAGGAGGGAGCAGGCAGGAGGAAGGAGGGGGCAGGCAGCCATGAAAAGGGAATACTGTGTAACCTGGTTCCTATGCTTCAAGCCTTTGTTGTCTCTTGGAATTATGCTCTGGGGCTCTGGGTATGTGTGTGTGGCTCTGTGTATGTGTGTGTAGCTCAGTGTATGTGTGTGTGGCTCTGTGTATGTGTGTGGCGCTCTATGTGTGAGTGGCACTCTGTGTGTGTGTGGCACTCTGTGTGTGTGTGTGGCACTCTGTGTGTGTGTGTGTGTGTGGCACTGTGTGTGTGTGTGTGTGTGTGTGTGTGTGTGTGTTTGGCGCTCTCTGTGTGTGTGGCTCTGTGTGTGTTTGTGTGTGGCTATGTGTGTGTGTGTGGTTCTGTGTGTGTGTGTGGCTCTGTGTGTGTGGCTGTGAGTGTGGCTCTAGGAGTGTGTGTGTGGCTGTGTGTGTGTGTGTGTGTGTGGCTCTGTGTGTGGCTCTGTGTGTGTCTGTGTGTGTGGCTCTGTGTGTGTGGTTCTGTGTGCTTGGCTCTGTGTGTGTAGCTGTGTGTGTGTGGTGGCTCTGTGTGTGTGTGTGGCTCTGTGTGTGTCTGTGTGGCTCTGTGTGGCTCTGTGTGGCTCTGTGTGTTTCTGTGTGTGTGGCTGTGTGTGTGGCCGTTTGTGGGGCCCTTTGTGTGTGTGTGTGTGTGTGTGTGTGTGTGTGTGTGTGTGAGAGTGTGTGTGTGTGTGTGTGTGTGTGTGTGTGGCTGTGTGTGTGTGTGTGTGTGTGGCTGTGTGTTTGTGTGGGTGGGTGCAAATGCAATAGGTCTCGCATTTGTGAGAGATTAAGCTATTGGCATTGTAAATGACAATGCCATTTATTTATCTGTTTTCAAAACCAACACATAAATAACAATGTTGTCATTTACGCCAATAGCTCTAACCTTTGCAAAGGCTAGACTGTTGCCTTGTAAATGCTTGTTCCTGTGGGTGGGAGGAAGGGCAGGAGGGGCACCATCTCCCATCTCTCCCATGAGCTCTCCCACCTTAGCAACAGAGGAAATAATCCATGAGGAGAGGACTGCCAGGGGAAGGACTAGAATTACTCCAATTCCTTCCCCTGCCAGTCCCCATTTATTGGTTCATTTCACATAGTTCCTTCACCACACTATGCTTTTCTGTCCACGAAAAGGACTGGAGAGGAAGAAGATGCATGTGTGTACCCCAGCAAGGAGCCAGACACTGTGTCGATTTCTTCTTCACCTGAAAATACTACTGTCTGTGCCGGTCTCCTTTTGGGGGCACAGACATACCGTTCTGTGCCCCAGTAAGGAGCCTCAAGCTGATTGGATATTTTCTCTGCCTAAGAATTCAAACAGCGTCTGGCTTCATTCTGGAATAGTGTTGATTAAGGTGTTATTATTTGAAAACAAGGTTTAACAATTATGAATGAGATCGTCAATATCTCATTAAACATTGAATGATAGGAAATCATAATCAAAAAGACTATTTAAATATAACTCCCTAATCTTTCAATGTCTTATGTGATATTAATTCAATCATGAATATTTGTAAAAAAATGTTTTACTGGCACTGATATATATTGGTAGCCATGTCTATTCATGGTTTATTTTGTTGGTTTCTTTCTAGAGCACAGGTAACACATTACTTATCTTCAGTAAGGCTCTTTCTGGTAAGGTTTCTATCTAACTGCAGATCCCTCACCTTTAAAATATTCCCTAGGCGTTAGACTGGACCTGGAAACTTTGGAGCAGTCCCACTGCATGCAGGTGGGTGGTGCTGTGTTGTCTCTGCACTGATGCAAGTACAGAAAAGACGTGAGGGATCATTATTTTCGGGGCCACTTTTGTACGCTGACATCAGTTGCTTTCAAGGCTGCCGCGCCCCCTGAGGCAGAGCTCAAACATCAAATTGGCTTTGACCAGCAGATTTTTAAAGGACAGAGTCCACTTCACAGAAAGGGGAAGATGGGAGTGTCGGTGAGCAATCTGAAAATAGATAGTCTATCAGAAACCGCATTACCAAAGGTAAGAAACATGTTCTTCAGATCCATCATCTTTTCAATAGATACCAAAGCAGTGCCAATTAGAAGTGGGCCTATCACCGGACTCAAACCAGGAAAGAGAATAAACATAAAAAATGTGAGAACCAAGTTAAGATCCAACTGTCGCATGACAAAGGGAGAGGGAGGAAACATATGTTATAAGTCTTTCAAACATCGCATCACAATAAGTGATTTAAATAATGAGGGCCGATCTGGCAACTGCAAAATGGCAGAAAGATACCCTTTAGCTGTTGCTGATCAAAACCTTGCCAGCGAGAGACAAAACAAACATAACTTCAGATAACTTTGCCATGAGGTGGTCAGTCTACTGTGTGTCGCATCAAGGCATATACTGTCTTTGTCGAGAGACACCTTCCTGCTAAATTGACATCAACCAACTCCGGAGCAAGGTTGAAGGTGTTCAGCTGTCACTGCTCACTCTCCAAGCATGAAGGTGAAGACTGGAAAGGCGCGGGTGCAGGACTCTGCCCTGTTGCTGCGACAACAGATCCTCCCGGAGGTCAGCCTGAATGGAGGACAGATGCTCATTCCCAGGAGCTCTGGATACAATCACCTCCATTGCCTAATCCAAGTCCACCAGAATGACTAGGGCCTGGTCCAGCCTGACCTTTTTCAGAACTCAGGGCGGGAGAGGTATCGGGGGGAAAGGCATAAAGGCGCCCCAAGTTTCATCCTGGGGGCAACGCGTCTCCTAGTGAAAGACACCCTGGATACTCTGATCCCCAGAACTACTGACAGAGCACGCTCTCGGCGGTGGCTAATAGATCAAGCTAAGATTCTCCCCGTTTGTGGAAGAAACCTAGTGACACCTACAGGTGCAGCTGCCACTTGTGATTTGCTAGGCACCGACGGCTGAGCCTGTCCTTCCTGGAATCCAAAGATCCTGTCAGGTGGTTCTCCACTGGGAAAACTCCATAATGGTCCAACCATTTCCAGGGGCTTGGTGCCTCATGGCACAGAGTTCATGACTTCACCCCACCCTGCTTGTTGCAATATTCCACAGCAGTGGTGTATTCCGTAAACTCCTAGAAAATTGATATGGAGCCAGGACTCAGCAAGAGATCAGAGGCCTCTGTTCTGCACCTCTCCCAGGTGGCCTCCCCAACCCAGAAGTGACACATCGGTCACCACTGTCACCTCTGGGTGGGGTAGAGAGAAGGATTTACTGCTGACCCAGTCGATCCAGTAATCACAACTGCATATCTTTCAGTCTCCTCTAAAATTAAGATGTGGTTGGAGAGGTCCCTTTGGTTTAGGGCCCACTGTAGAGCCTGCATATGCCATTTGGCATGCTTGACCAGCAGGATGCAGGATGCCCTCAGTTCCAGTAGCCTCAGAGTCAACCTCAATGAAATTCAGGATAGAGGCTGAAAGATCAGGATAATATCCTGAATGTCCCAGAGTAACCATTCTGGGGTAAAGACACGAAAAAGAATCATGTCCAGAATGGCTCCAATGAAGGAAAGCATCTAAGAATGAGTCAGGGGTGACTTCAAAATGTTTATAGCAAACCCTAAAGATGAAAGGAAGTTTTCCGTAGTCTGGAGATAAATGACAACTGCCTGGAGCAAGCACTCCTACCGAAAGTCAACGAGGTAGGGAAAGACTGGGACCTCCTGACTGCCAAAGATATGCTGCTAGCACAGCCCATACTTTCATAAATAACTGAGATGCACCTGCGGGACCAAAAGGGAGCCTATCAAACTGAAAAATGCTCCTGTACCACCACAAATCACTGATGGCAGTGCTGATGGGCTTGAGAGCAGGTATATCTAAAGCACATTCTGCAGATCCAATGCCTGCATCCAACTTCCAGGGTCGAGGGCAGACGAGACCTGGTCCAAGATAAGTATTTTAAATTTGTCCTTCTTTTAAGAGGGTGCAGATCTAAAATAGGACAAAGGCCTCTGTCTTTCTTTGGCATCAGAAAGTAGCAGGAATAACAGCCATGAACCTCTTCTGGAACAGGCACCCTCTCAATAGCCCCTTTGGATAAAAGGGTTTGCACTTCCTGTCACAAAATGGACAGATGGTCCTCCATCAGTCGCTGTGGGGATGGTGGGAGGTGCAGTGGAGCAGCCACGAAAGGTAGGAAGTACCCCTCTGGACAATTTACAGGACCCACATGTCCAAAGCTAAAGCCCCCAAATCCGGTAAGAATACCCTAATTCTGCCTCCCACGGGGTGGCTGTGTCCAACTGAGGGCATGCTAAAGGGTTTTGGCAGGAGGTGCAGTAGACTGACTGATATGCTGTCCCTGGCCATGGGGATGGGGATAGTGGGTGACTCAGCCGCAAAACTGCATGGCATCCTGCAGAGGCTGAAGTGGCTGTCGGTATGGATTGCCATTGCCAAAAATGCAAGGGGAACAGTAAGGTGGATGCAGCCGGAGAGACAGGACATATTAGCCCTGGGGAGAGTGCTGTAAGTGCTCCAGAGAAGAATCTGCCTTGTCCGAAGAGAGGAGAGTCCTGGCAAATGGCATGTCTAAAGGGAGGACTTGCCATCGATTGAAAAGCCGGTCGACTGCAACCAGAAATGGCGACAGATAGTGACCCTGGTGCCAATGGCTCACCCAATGGAATCCGTGGTATCCAGACTGCAAAAGACTGTGAAATTGGCAGTGCAACAGCCATCCAATATAGCTTGGGTTAGAACAGGGCAAAGGTGTTCCGGGACGCAGAGAAGGACTTGAACAACTGAATTACAGATGGCGTGGGGATAGTGGCCCAGCAGGCAAATGGCACTAACAGACCAAAGGGCCAAACTACTGTGAGAAAATACCCTCTTTTCAAAAACATTCACTCTAGTGCACTCCTTATCCAGGGTTGTAGTTGGGAAAATATTGGGATCTGTCGGACTGCTGCAAGACTGCACCACTATTTCTCATGAGAGGGGTGCTGAGACAAAAAGGTCTGGTTGCGGGAGGGCAGGTCTGTGATGCCTCACAATTTTACTGGGTAGCCAGAGAAAGCTCTGTCTCAGAACCTTAGGAGAGTATTGCTTAGTGCTTTACTGAGAAGTAATGGGCTCAGTAGTGGTTTGCAACAGCAGGAGTACTTAGATCAGGACATTAGTTTTGACCACAATGGTGGAGAGTAGGAGGTCGGAAACTTCACCCACCCTCTGCAAGACCATTACAAAGGAAGCACTTTCTTCAGCGGCAGGACCTGGGGGTGATACAAGGACAGAATTAGGAGAGGTGTCATCTCTGAAGTCTTTATACCACTTTTCTTTGTGGTATGAATGGAAAATGTCATCTCCTGCATCATAGTCATTATCTGATTCAATTTCAAATTAGTTATGTAGGGAATGAGATCTGAATTGCGGGGGTGGGACGCTAAGTGGGTCAGATTGAGAAGGTTGTGCTTTGACAGAAGCCCGAAGCAGTTTAGATTTTTTCTAGCCTAGGAAATAATTTAAACAGTGCTTAAATCCTATCTAGGTTACAGACATTGACAAAGGAGAAACACAACATTATTTGCTGCAGCAAGGAGTCAGATAGTGTTCGGATTTTTTAAATCCAAGCAGAGCCTGCCTCCGTGCTGGGGGAAAAAACGAGACTTTCCCCCAGAAAAAAACAGCCTCTGGACTTTTTTCTTGAGCTAAGAATAAACCCATCTGCGTCTGGCTCTTGCTGGGGTAGAGATATACAATTCCGTCCTCCTACAATGCTTTGCTCTCCAGAGAAGCATTGTGAGCGGAAGGTGGTGTGCATCATTTTCTTGTGCCTCAAACATGCCATTTTCCTGAAAATGTGGGTGTGACTAGCCTTAAACATAAGTTTATCTGAGAAAGCAGTTTTTTGAGCGGTTGTTGCTTGAAGTTCCCACTCCAAGAAGCTTCAGACCTTTTTCCTTGTAATATCTTTTCCTGTTTGAATCACATATATATATATATATATATATATATATATATATATATAGAGAGAGAGAGAGAAGCACTGATTTGAGATTGGTGCTCTGCAATGTATTTGGTCCCTACATTTTCATGCCCTTTCCCACTTAGCCGGCTTTTTTTGTTCCAAATTTTTGCTTGACCTTTTCTGCAGCAGCATTTGTTTTAGATCTTCTCGCTTCTGGGATACTTATGCTGGGCTCTTTTACAACCCTGATTCAGGGTGGTTCCAGTGCAGAGCTTAATAAACTCGTGTATAATCCATCATCTTCAATCAAGCCCTATAAGGCTTTTTTCCCTCCTAACCAGGATGCATGTAAGGAGGTACTTCGACTCATTTGATACCTATAGTACTGTCTACTGGTAGGAGTTGCCCTTTCATCGAAAAACAAGATGGAAACTAGAGAGTCCTTTACAGTGATTAGTACTTGATAATTTCTCAGATGTACTGCATACAGTTTATCTCCCATGGACACCGCATAACGATTGAAAATCCATATGCCAGGTACCCGCACATGCAGGAAATCCAGGGGAACAACGATATAACAATCCTTGGCATGGATATATTCCAGCAAGAGGGAGACTGGAGAAAATGACAGTGTTTTGCAACAAACTGCTAAAATATTCTAAATATTCCCTTGTCCTGGCCAACAAATTATGACAGAGGAGGTATGGCACCCAGCGATAGAAACCTTAGGATGTGGAGATGTTGGAAACATATGGTTATGGTAAATTTCCATATGGCACAGGGGTGATACCTTTGACCAAAACAGGTAGCCTAAACTATCACGTTGCTTCAAGTTGAATTCTAAATTTCCTAAATGCACTGCGCCCAGTCTATCACCAGTGGGCACCTAAAGGCCATAAAAAATCCATATATATCTGGTACCTCCAAACTCAGGAGTAGCAGTGAAACACATGTATGAGTCAAGACCTGGCAGGGATATGTTCCTGCATAAGGGAGAATGGAATGAATTATTACGACTTGGAAAGACTTTCTAAAAATCGTCTTATTCAGGGCCTTCTCATGGCCAGCCAGTCACGGTAAGGCAGACCTGGCTTGCATTATTCGATTACTTAGGTTGTACAGAATTAAAAAAATATATTGTTTTTATACTCTCCATTTAGTCCTGAATTTTCTGTCATCGAAAGTGCATCATTAACAGTGATTCTGCTACAATGTAGCGAGCTGCATTTATATAACTTTTTTCTTTATTTACTATATTTCGGCCAATGGCCATAAAAGTAGTACAATTAAAATATTTTACAAATGAAGCACAATACAATGTCAGCTAAAAAATATACACATATCATGCATTAAATATTCTTAGAGTATCCACTCTTGGCCTAAGGACACAAAACAGATGTACAAACATTAGACCATAAACAAAAACCTAATGGGGTTCGTCATGTTTAAGAATACAGTTTATACATGTCATGCTGAAATGAATGAGTTTGTAAGAGAATCAGAGCAGAATAATAAACTTTAACAAGCGGATACTCTACTAAAGTGTATTACTGGGCACATACGTACTACATTTAGCACCTAAGACAAAGATATAACTGACTGTGCAGACTACGGGGCATATTACAAAAAAGTAGCGATATTTATCGCTAAATAGGCATAGCGAATATTTTTTTTATCGCTGAGCATCGCCGGAATTTATCGCTGAGATAACGTGCTATAAGCAACGTTTATCTCCAAAGCGATAAATTTTTCGGCGATAGCGGCGAAATGCATGAATATCGCTGAGAATACAGCGATATTCACGCATTAGCGACGAAATGCTCTTAGCCATGTTATCCACCTCCCATTGGATAACATGGCTAAGAACTGGTCTGATTTACAAAAGGGGGTGGTGATGAACAGAGTGTCTGAATTGAGCAGACCACTCTTACCCAGTCCAAAGATCAGGGCTTGATCCATCACCGTTATTTATCTCACTGCCCCATCCCAGCTCAGAACCTGGCTATATGCAAATCAGTCTGTCCCTGGCCCAGTGCATCATGGGAACAGGGCAGACTAAACTACAAAGCCAATTCTTTACCAGAAAGGAGACAAGCTACCGGGGACCGGTTTCTGGCATTTCAGCCTCTTCGGCCCGGCTTGCTTGAATCCTGATGGAGCAGTGAGAAAGGGACTCATGTCTGAGTATACCCTGCCACACCTATAGTGGCCAAAATCGATTTACAAAAGGGGGTGGTGATGAACAGAGTGTCTGAATTGAGCAGACCACTCTTACCCAGTCCAAAGATCAGGGCTTGATCCATCACCGTTATTTATCTCACTGCCCCATCCCAGCTCAGAACCTGGCTATATGCAAATCAGTCTGTCCCTGGCCCAGTGCATCATGGGAACAGGGCAGACTAAACTACAAAGCCAATTCTTTACCAGAAAGGAGACAAGCTACCGGGGACCGGTTTCTGGCATTTCAGCCTCTTCGGCCCGGCTTGCTTGAATCCTGATGGAGCAGTGAGAAAGGGACTCATGTCTGAGTATACCCTGCCACACCTATAGTGGCCAAAATCGATTTACAAAAGGGGGTGGTGATGAACAGAGTGTCTGAATTGAGCAGACCACTCTTACCCAGTCCAAAGATCAGGGCTTGATCCATCACCGTTATTTATCTCACTGCCCCATCCCAGCTCAGAACCTGGCTATATGCAAATCAGTCCTAAGCGGAAGTTCCATCCCGGAGGCTGAGCTTCCGGCTTGGGGGCGGATCTTGCGGCCCGGAGGTGGAGCTTGCGGCCCAGAGGTGGAGATTTCAGCCATGGCTAAATCCCCACCTCAGACCCGGAAGCTCCGCCTCCGGGCTGGAATTTCCGGCCCGAGTGCGGACGTAAAGTTAGTAGTCTTAAATCTATTCTGTGAATACCGAAAGTAGTAAGTTCATTCTGTGAATCCCGAAAGTAGTAAGTTCACTCTGTGAATCCCGAAAGTAGTAATTGGATTTAGTCTTAAGTTCATTCTGTGAATCGGGCCTGGGTCTTTAAAAGTTTACGAAATGTAAAAAATGTGTTGATGAATGCAGGGTGGTCCCAGATGGTTCCAGGCCTATCCTGTAATCACAGAAAAGTAACACACACCTAATCAAACTCTTTGATATCTGGCTACATTGAGCAAGTACGCAGAGGAGGAGTGAAGCAGCCTAGATGAGGGATACTTTCTGAACATAAAAGAAATATAAGTAGTGCGGCAGTAGGATAAAAGAACTTGTGACACAAACAAAGAGCCTTAAATCAACATTGCTTTTGAACTGGAAGCCAGTGCAATTTCTGCAGATGGGCAGACACTCTATCAAACTTTCAAATATAAAATCAGTATCGCCACCACATTTTGGATTAACTGAAAACTTTGCATAAAACAGGCGGGTAGGCCGGCATCAATGCCTCGATTAACAACTGTTTAGAATTTTGAGGTATGAAAGGTAAGATCTTTTTCAACTCTTTCATTATAAGAAAACATGCAAACTTGTTTATATGATGTCTAAATGATAATTTATTATCAAACAGGACACCAAAGTTACAAAACAGTAGTTGCTGGTTTGTCTGAGGCTACCATTAAGAGACCAATTTGCAGAATAACAAACTACAGATAGACACCTCAGTTTTCTCTAAATGTAACCATAAGGAGTTGGCATTCACTCATCCAGCCACTTTCACCAGGCAACATTTGAGTGGACTTGAAGCTGGTCAAGGGCGCCCATGATCATCTAACTAAGCTGATAGCCAATTCTCTGCGAGCAAAGCGCACACTGTGCCTGCAAGAAATATTTCCAAAGGACTGTATATAAAATCAGTGACTGCTCACTTTTTAAATAAAATGTATCCAAAACAAATGACAACATATTAGTCACGTCTTTAAGACAACTCTAAATAAATACAATTTCTTTCAGGCATCAATCAACAGAATGTCTTTGATGCTTGCCAATATTTTTCATCTAAAATATTGATCATTACTTTTACATTCTGACAAGAATTTGTAGTATTCATCTATTTGTGAAATGTAAATTATAAGTTATTGATATGTCTGCAGCCAAATGGTTCAAATGTTATACAAGGGAAATGGGGCACAGAAAGGTTTGGCCACGTATACACAATGTGGAATAAGGCAGGTTGTTTCTTCTTGATTGGAAGCATAATCTGGGTTCATTTACAGCTGCATTCGGAAAGATCAACTGAATGTGTTAGAGTAAATGTGTTGCCCCAGCGGGAGCAATAATTCCACAAGACCCTTCCTTGGACACTAAGGTAAGAAAGAGCCATCGCAGAATTATCCAAAACTGTACAATAATGCATGCTGCTATACAAACCAAGTGCTGGCTTTTGGAGCCCTAAACAGAACCAATATACACAGAGACTGCAGAGCCCTGACATAGAGCTCTTTTATGTTTACTCTGGTATTATCAAAAAGATGACATCATCAGAATCTAGATACTATTGAGGTCTAGAATTAATAAAGGACTGATGTTATCAGAGATCCGATGAGAGAACTTTTTAAAGAAATGTTCCCTCATTGGATAACACCAAATGGGATAAGTGAGTTGTTTTACAGAACAAACAAACTTTTTGGAATCTAATCCCATAGGAGATTTTTCCACACTCCAGATTCAAAAGGTTCTGAGACAACTTGTTTAGCAGCACCAACCTCCCATTACTCATAAACTGATGCGCCTGGTGGAATATGTGCACAAATACAAGTCAAGTGTGTGGAAAATGTGTTTGTCTGAGATACAATTGAATGTACTTTAACCATTAACCCTTAGTACAAATCATACGTTTTAATGCATCAAGTTGTGGAATGATCATTTCCATTGGTGTAACTGTACATTCTTCAGAAGTGTTTTTCTACTCGGGCCAAATAAATGCCTTAAGTAAGGGCCCATCTCTGATGTTTTGAGCCTCTTTTTCACATTATGGCTCCCGAGATGCAAAAGCATTGATTAGCTTGCTCTGCTGAAAATGTACACATACATGTTGCAAACTGAAGGTCATTTTCTTCCTTTCTCACAATATCAAACTTTAAACACCTTTATATTTTTTTTGTTTGACTCGTTCAGGTGTTAAGCATTGCAGTCTCTTATGTATAACTCTATAAGTTTGTGCCTTGCCTTTGTCTGTCCAGTATGCTCCGGCTCAGTTTGCCTGGGGACTTTCTGGCCATCTGAATCTGTGATACACAGATTTTTTTTTTAATAAACCCTTGCATACTTCGACTGCTATGTAAGCTGATATTCTTCACAGATGTCAAGTGATAAATACATAGGGAGCATACTCTGTATAACTTAATTTAACACGCACCTCCTTAAGTTTAAAACTATTATCTTAAGCAATAAATACAAAAGCAACAAACTCAACTCTACTGTATCTATAGCTCAACTGAACTCATGAATTTAAAGTTTTAGATCATGTGACTTTTAATTTAAAGTGTAATATTGTTTTCATTTTTTGACACAATGGTTTTAATGGATATATTTTGACCACTTCACTTATAATAACAAGTTTTGTTTTCTAAAATTATTTCTTAAAACTTTTTTAACTGAATTATCAGATACACATTTTAATGTAGTGACACCAATTTCCAAAACTTTACATAAAAAAATATAGCTTAAAAATGAATACGAAGAAAGCTAATAAAAATTGACAGACGGTCTAAAAATGTTTCCAACTACAAAGGTAAAAATAATAAAGCCACAGACTGACAAGTGTTTGACTAAGAATGGTCTCTTCATTTTCGCAATTAGAAAGGGCACTTCTTTGGTAGGTGATAACTGCAAACAAAGTTGCTTTTCCAAGAAGAAGTCAAAGTAGTGGAACGGAAAAATAGATAGCCTATTCTCTGTGGTCATACCATGCTCCAAAGACCAGCTTGTTTGAAGAGAGTTTTATTAAAATACAACTCTGATATAGTTACATTCATATGTGCACTGTTAACGTGTAATTTATATTGAACTGACACAACATTAACAAGCACTGGCGTTGCCAATAGGTCTCGCAGTAGGAAAGTTGGAGCTATTGGTTTTGTAAATGACAAAGCCCTTTATGTTTTTAAAATGAAAACAGAAATAAAAGGCATTGTTATTTGCAATTGTAATAGCTCCAACTTTCCTACTGCGAGACCTATTGGCAACGCCAGTGCTTGTTTATATTGCTTCCGACCTCTTGTCAAGCTCTTTCAGTGCGTTCCAAACGTCCAGGTGAGTAGTTGCTACTACTGTAGTGTATGTATGGGTAAACGTAGGAGTCACATCTGTTAGTTTTGAGTTTCATTCTTGGTTATGTTCCATACTTTGTGCAGTGGTGTTTTTCTACACTTGTGGGTTAAAGCAGAGGAACGTGGGGATCGGGCCACAAGTAGCATGTACAGTGGTCTTCGGAGACTTGGGTTCAATATTTGACAAGAGATGGTCTTAGTTTCTCTTTTGAGTTTTCTGTGATTGTTGCTTCTCTATCCCGGTTAGCGAGTTATCCCCCGAGCTTTAATGTCTGCGCTAAGAAGGAGCCATCCTTTCCTAACTTGTGATGATTAGTGTTCAGGAGATGCACCCTGACCAGTGCTTTATTTTTTGTGAAGTGCAGTAAATCTGCTTTCACCTAGGAATCCCAGAATGGTTTCAAGGTGGTTGTTAAGCTCGAGTTTAACAGGTTGTACACGGACTGCCATGCCAGTATGTTCCTTTAAAATGCGTAATTGACTTATGATCGTGTCAGAGCCAAGGCCCAGTTGTGATTACTGCAACCTAAGTGATGCCTGTGCAGGAGTGGGGGCTCGTTTGCAGCACCCGTCTTCTAGACGAAAGCAACCAAAAAAAATAATCACCTGCCCTCTGCCATGTCGAATGTAATTTGAGAGAGCTCAGCGTTTCCCGGCGGAAAATCTAACTCGGTTTACTATGAGGCTGCTGGGATTGGTTGTCGTGGTTTTCTTACAATTAGAAAAGAAAATCTGTTCTGGCTGTGCAGGAGTGGGGGCTCGTTTGCAGTACACGTCTTCTAGACGAAAGCAACCAAAAAAAATAATCACCTGCCCTCTGCCATGTCGAATGTAATTTGAGAGAGCTCAGCGTTTCCCGGCGGAAAATCTAACTCGGTTTACTATGAGGCTGCTGGGATTGGTTGCCTTGTTTTCTTACAATTAGAAAAGAAAATCTGTTCGTGTTGAGATTAAATAGCATGCGCGCCACAAGGGGGCTCAATGCTGCTGCTGCTTGGCCTCTTGTGATCCGCAGGCACAAGGTTGTGCCTGTGTCACCCCGCTGCAATATTGGCCTCGGTCCCAGATTCACAGCGTATTGAATTGCAGACCTTTCGCCAACTTAAAGGGCTTCTCCGGTCCGGCGGTGCTCATTTGTGAACTGTAGAGTAATTTTTTGTATCCATTGCCACTGGCATCACTCCAGTGAGAGGGAAGGAAAAAAATACAAGCAACAAAGAGTGGTCAGGCGAAGGGGCAGGGCAAGCAACAACAATAGTGCAAAAAACAATGCAGAAGGGACGGGGCAAGAAACAACGTTAGTACAAGTAATAAAAAGAAGCAGCAGGGACAGGCCAAGCAACAACGTTGGGGGCATTGGTGAGAAGGACAGCACAAGCAACAAAGAGGAAGTAGAGGGTGCAAGCAATAATGTAGGAGGAGGGGTGCAAGCAACAACATGGAGCGGGATAAAAAGGTGGGAGGAGAAGGTCTGCAATATATGCGCTGTTGTGGAGTGCTGCAAGTAAAACTGCAAGTAAAATAAAAAATAACTCTGAAAGCAAAAGTAGGGGAAGGACACGAAAAATATACGAAGAGGAAGTAAAGCAGGCACATGCTGAGCAAATGGCAAGCAAAGGGCGGGCTCTAAGTGCAGAGCGGCCGGGAAACTGAAAGTACGGCCGGCCGGCCAGCCATGATTAATTAGGGGAGGAGAAGCCGCAGAGCGCACGCTGGGCGAAGCCCTTTGATGTGCTGTGCGGCCGTGAATGCGCGTGCTTTTTTGGTCACGTGATTCACGTGAACTTAATGAAAACCGCACCAAGAAGCCCTTGGTTTAACGAGGATTTTGAGCACTTGAATTCTCACTCCGCTCAATGCGCTTGCGCGCATTGATAGGTCGCGAGACCTAAAAATGTGCAAAATTCAGTAGATAGCTATACTTACTAGTAACAGGCCTTAAGATGCCCAAAGAAGCTTTGCTTTACAAGTGACTTAACCAAATGTGCTAAGACATGCATAAAATGTTTAAAAGTCACCGTACCCTAACCTGCCGTTAATGAAAGCTTCACATAACACTGCAGAGTATTTCTGATTAATAATAACGTTATGAAAATGTTTGCTAGAAACACTTTATCGTTAAATGAAATAATAATGAAAATGATTCACCCAAGAATACAATGCATGAATAAGAAATGATGACCACTTTAACATATTTTTTTCATTTTAAAATAAAAAGATGTGGTGCGGAATAATATTTCGCGATACCAAAGGGGATGATGGACGGAGCGTTGGAACAAATCAAACACTCACCCCCAGTCAACTGATCTGGGTTTAATCCATCATCATTCTTTAGCTCACACCACCAACCCAGTTCAGACATGGCCATATGCAAATCAGTCTGACCCTGTGCCTCATGGAAACAGTCCAGCCCGAACTGCCAAGCCATGTCTTCCCTGGACCGGAAACAAGCATCCAGGGACCGGTTTCTGGCTAATCAGCTGTCATCAGCCAGGCTAGCTTGAATCCAGTGGCAAAGTGAGCAAGGGACCAACTTCTGGGCATAACCTGCCAACCTAGGGTGAGCAAAGCGATACCATTTCGGGCTGGACTGTTCCCATGAGGCACAGGGTCAAGACTGATTTGCATATGGCCATGTCTGAACTGGGGTGGCTTGGTGAGCAAAATAACGATGTATTAAACCCAGATCTGTGACTGGGGGTGAATGTTTTGCCATTGTGCAACATTTCATCCATCATCTTGTGTGTTTTTAAAATGTTGTAATAATATTTTGCGGCAGCTGATGTTTCTATTTCACATAGTCCATTGTTTAGCTAATATAGAATTCGTTTTATTAGGAATTTGCCGGAATCAACAAATCTATACACCTCCAACTCCAGTACATCCAGAACGCCGCAGCCAGACTCGTCCTCTGCATTCCACGACAAGACCATATCACTGGCTCCCTGTCGAAAAGGGACGGACCTTCAAGCTGCTCACTCACGCCTACAAATCCCTTCACAACACAGGACCCCAATACCTCAATGAAAGAATTTCCTTCTACGCACCCAAGAGAAACCTCAGCTCTGCTGAACTTGCTCTGGCTGAAACCCATTGCATTCGCAGAGAACAGGAGAAAGAGCCTTCTCCCATATTGCGGCCAAGACCTGGAACAAACTCCCCCTCAGCATCTGACAAACTCCCACACTGCAAGCATTCAGGATGAGCCTCAAGACCTGGCTCTTCTGATGAGAAAGAGCTGCTCGAACCCCCCTCCCCCAGCGCCTTGAGACCCTCACAGGTGAGTAGTGCGCTTCACAACTCCCTGATTTTTTTTAATTTTTTTTTATTTATGGCTCTTATAAAGCGCACAGCTACCTCCGTCGGAGGTGTCCCGGCGCTAAAAAACTGCCAACAGAGATAAGAGGAGCATATCTAAGATGAGGAGAATAGCCAAGTTTTCAGGCGGCTGCGAAATAGTACTTCAGATGAGGCAAATCTGAGGTCCAGGGGGAGGCCGTTCCAGTGTTTCGCAGCAAGGACAGCAAAAGCTCTGCCGCCCATTCGAGCGCGGCGGAAGCGTGGCACCACCATAAGGCGTAGACTGTTGGAACGTAGGTCTCTCACTGAATGAGATAATGTGAGTCTATTTCTCAGGTAATCTGGGCCAGTACCGTTGAGAGCACGGAAGACAAGAGTGAGTATTTTAAACTTAATCTGAGAGGCTATGGGAAGCCAATGGAGCTTTTTGCGGAACGTAGAAATCGAATGTCGGAAAGGGATGTTGCCAATCAGTCTTGCTGCCGCGTTTTGAACTGCTTGCAGGCGTTCAATTTGGTTTGACTGAGAAGGTTAGAAATGTACTCATGCTCATGAAAAAAGGAGGCCTGGAATCGAAAGGTCTCATTTGTAGTCACAATTTTAATATTGTTTTACACTTCATGATCATTTTCAGTAGTCTATTGTGGGAATCGTGGGAAAGGAGAGTCTGTTTCCAAAGAATACGGAAAGCTGATTGGAAGAGAGGAGGAGAAGTACAACTTGGACTGCAACATTTCTTTTCAACTGTTTATATTAGTGCAATTTCCAAGAGTAGGTCAACCCTTCTTCCCCTTTATCCATACACACACTGAAGCTGAATGCTAAAGGCTTTAAATAGAGGGCATAACACTGATGTGTCATTCTTTTTTTCCCTTAACCTATTGCCGAATGCAGTTTGCTACTTTCATTGCATGATTATTTTTGTCTTATTTTTACTGAGACTCTATTGAGTTTCATGAACCTCTCTAAATGGGAAGTTCTGCTGACATCGATTGAATGAATTTGAGCGTCATGCTCCATCTCACTCTTACCTCTCAAACTTGAACTCAATATGGGTTCCTGCTAACACCATTTTCGCCCCATTCTTAGAATAGGGATTCCTTTCTTTATAAAACGCGCTTGAAGCATTGTTATGATTCGTTTAACCATCAGTTCTTGTCTTTGACTGATACATTTAACCAAATGAATAAAAAGAGAATTTACTAATCTCTTAATGAATATAAAACCGTTAAAATGTATTCAAACTCTCTTTAATGATTAATTACTGAACATAGAAATAAAATTATAATTATAATTTTTGTGATTTTTAGCTTCGGCTCTTCTCATATGACAGCAAAGGTCTGTCGCAGAGAAACAAGAACAGTACCAAGCAGGGATCAACCCCGTTTGAGTAAGACAGAGATGATAAACCGTTTTATTCAAACTGATTCCCGCTCTTCTAGTATTGTCATTCCACATTCAGTTTACCTAGCAAGGAGAACGTATAAAACTAGTCTTTTCATGCCTGTAAGGCATAAATGACACTAATGGGTATTAAATTACAACGTGCTCCACATGTGTTGCAGTGTTTCTGCTTTGAAAGAATAAGACAGAGGCAGGGAGAATGCAAGTCTGAGAAGTGGAACAGAGAGAAGGGAAAGAACAAAATGTATTTGTTTGGAACAGCAGTGGAAGGAAAGGACACTCAAGACTGGATAGCAGACAGACAATCTGATTTGTAGGGCTGACAGTAAAAGGATGAAATAGAATAACACTCTTGTAATTATCAGGTCAAAAGACGCAGCAAAAACGCATGCACTGGCAAAGTCAATAGGTCTCCCGTATGAGAGCTATGAGCTTTGGCAATGATTTGTAGCCATGCTGTGTAGCAGCATGGCTACTACGCAGCATAGCTAAAAATTGTTTCTTAAAAAGCGCTATGACTCCAACAAACAGGTAGGTGGACGAGGCAACATGAAGGGAGGGTGGACGGGAGAGAAGGACTTGGGTGGGGGAGAGGATAGGCAAATGGAGGTGGTGGAGCACACAAACAATAGAGGTAGGACGGGATTGGATTCTAGGCAAGCATAAGTACAACCAGAGGGAAGCCAGGAGGGGCTGAAACAAGAGCACAGAAAATGAAGGATGGGCCAGAGGGACGGGAGAAAGCACATAGACCACAGAGGATGGGTGGGAGGAAGTAAACAGGTAACAGAGGATTGGCAGGTGGAACTGGAGAAAGCACATGGACAAGGGAGGTTGAGTGGGAGACCAGATAAGCACACAGACAACGGAGGGAGCACAGGAGGAGCTGGAGGAGGCACACGCACAATGGAGGTTTGGCAGAAGGGACTTGGGGAAGCACACAAACATTGGAAGGCGGGAGGGAGGGAGAGGAATGGGGGAGTTAAAAGGAGAAATGCGCTTGAAAACGCGCACTCTCAGAGTGATTACGCAATAAGAAAAAAAATTGCATTTAAAAAAGTGAGCAGTTGGAAGCACACAGTAATGCGTCCATGCTCTAAGGAATGGACAAACACTATAAGAGGAAGGAAGCTTCCGGCAGCTTACAAATTAGAATCAAGCAAACAACAGCAACAATTAAGCCGAGCAATGGAAAGTAATGAGCAGACTCTAAGCTCACTGAAAGGTAACAAAATGTCTCACAACAAGTAGCACACAGTGCAATGAAGATAGAGCAGAGGATAAGGCTAAGAACTGAGCCATGGAGAACACCATACAGAAGTGCAAGGAGCGGCGAAACACTGAGACAGTGTTGATGAACAGCACCAATACTGTCCTAAGCAAGGCACTTCACCTTTTAAGTGTCTTGGGCCTTTGCAGAGAAAAATTGGATGTGCTCAATTTCCTGCATTAGAGTCCCATAGATAAATATACACAGATTACATTTCAAGGGGCTGCAGCTTTTCACGGACAATCATAGGGCACCGGTCCTACTTATTGTATAAGACTGTGCCACCTTTGAATTGGTTTAAAATGTGGTTAGCATTTTGTAAAGGTCAGGGGTGGCGACCACCACAACTGTTATGCTGTTTAATCAGTTGTTTCTGCAAACAATCTTCTCTGCTCAAACAGAATGTCCAGTATTGTCTCCTGGGTCCTTTTGGAGAGGAATGACATTTCACATCCACCCCTAGTTTCAATCTCTGAGCAACAGTGAGAGGATGGCTTAGTTGGATAGGTTTACTTGCATGTGTTCATGGCAGCTTAGATTTTTACAGAAATGTGGATAGGAATTTTGACAGATTCATCACAATCCAGCTATTACAGGCTTCTTGTACATGACTGCTACATTAGCCTGGCATAGTAGTAATAAGAAGTTATGGTCCCCAGTAAGTTAGTGTACTTATCCACATCCACAGAGGCACAGGATACAAGTCTCTTGCCCTGGCTAATGGCCCCAAATACACAAATAGGTAAGCCAGAAGGAGAATAGCACTGCGTCAAATGATCTGTTGACCATGAGGCTTTTTCCAGATCTCCTGGGCCACTTCAGGCACATCACAGCCCAAGGACTCTCCAGACCTCTCTAAGGAAGTGACAATGACAAGAGATCTCAGAACCATTATATCTTCCATACTGCTATAGATGAATTCACACTTTTGAATATATTTTCCGAATTTCTCCTAGTTAGCATCTTCTCGAATCAGTGGAGGAGGAGAGCTTGGTGTGAACGTGAAAGGCGGTGGAACCAGGGTTTCTCGCTTGATGCATGAGTCCCTGGCAATTGGGACAATGGAGCTTGAGAAGATACCAGCAGAGATGGGCTTAAATGTGACTGTCAGGCACGATCAGCCAAATCTAGGCTTCAAGGGTTTCTTAGTCCCTCATCATTACCAGTTTGGTGGATTTCTTGCAGAGGTTTCAAGACGCCAGAATTACCCTAACTGGCTGGTAACTCCACATGGAATTTCATCAACTACAAGTTAAAACCCTTTAAATGGTAGCTACTTTGCGGAAACAGAATAACCATGCATAATTCCACACAATATTCCCTACTTTGAGGGGTGTAATGCTCCCATTTACAAACTTCTCTGAGCAGTGGATTCCCTGTAGTTCATTCATAACCATGCAAAGCGGTATCCGACCCCTGCATACCCTTCCATCTGACTTGTAATCTGACCCTTACAGTCCACCTTGTCTGCTTTCAAACATCCCAAAAGTTCTCTTATACTGGGTTTATGCTTCATGAGATGGAGGCACCAATTCAATTAGGATAAGATCCGAACAGGAACACGAAAAAAAAATGAGTGTCACATAATAGGTCAGCTGTTCCTCGGTGCATCAGAATAACTGTGGGGATTGAAGAGGATCAGTTTCTGATTTTCTTTTCAAAATGGCTGATTAGCCAAGTGGACACTGATCACAGGGACTGAATTAAGTTTGTGAGACTCCGGGGATTGTTGCTAAACATGAGCAAGTGATCTCAAGAACCTTTTGTGACTTGTGCATATGCTTGTGTCTAAAGAAGCTAGGCTTGGAGCAATTCTTAGAGAAGTATGAACAAGAGAAAAGGGCAGAGGTCCCATCACCTAGTAGTTGCAGTTCAGTATATTGAGTACATGAGAATCTCAAAAGAAGTTTACTGCAACACCTTAGTGAAAACACTTAGACACCTGGGGGGGGGGGGGGGGGGGGGGAATACATCTGTGACCAATTGTTTGAGATTTTCACAGTCTCCAGTGGCTGTCTGAATATTTTGTATGGAAGCCCAAAAATTAACAAAAGAGTACAGATGGAAGTCATTTAGAGGCTTTCATCAGCACCCTGGAGAAAAGACAGTAGCATAGCGCATAATAGGTCCAAGGTGGCTTGGACACACAGACACATAAAACAACTAAGTAAACGTAAAACATTTGGAGAAGGATCCTTGGTGCAAAAGGCATTTTCAAATCTAAATAGCAACGGTAGAGGCAGTACAAGAAGGAAACAAGAGAAGTAGGAATCGAAATTTGCCTAGCTTACGTAACAGTAAGTTTCAATTCTATTAAGGACACGGAGGCGAGGATTATGCTATATCTTCCTTCGCTTTATTAACATAAAGACTCCACAGCAGCTTAGGAAAAGATATAATAAGAACAAAAAATGCTTTAAACATAAAGCATTGACGTAATGTTCAACAAAAAATCAACAACAACTCCCAAGAGTCTCTTTGCGTAACCATAGTCCATAGTCCTATTACTCTGTCCATCATCACTATATAACCGGACCTCTCCTCATCTTCCTCCTCTTTCTTCGCGCAGATCACGCTGGAGCCTCATTGGTCCTGTTTAGCACCGTCGTTGCCTGTCAAAAAAAGGAACAGCATCAGCGAGGTGGTCCAGGAAATGCGACAACAAGGCGAGGAGCATTCAGTGAACAACACAGCACTGACAATGTAAAGGAAAACGCTTTACTTACTGCCATACGGGTGGGTAGAGACACCACCGTAGTCCGGGTGGGATAATCCTCGCCTCCGTGTCCTTAATAGAATTGAAACTTACCGTTACGTAAGCTAGGCACATTTCGATTCTATGTCAGGACCGGAGGCTTCAGATTATGCTAGTTTAAAGCTTACTTACCACCAACTGAGCCAAATCCACCACCGGCTTAAAATAAAACCTCTTGAAGGTGGAATCCGAGGACCAATCCGCAGCTCGCATTAGGTCCTCCAGACGAGCACCCACTGAGAATGCCTTAGAGGCCATGGCCCCCCTGGCGGAGTGTGCTCCAAAGAGAGAAGTATTGATGCCCGCTTCTTGCATGACCCATCGCACCCACCGAGCAATAGTGGGGGAGGAGACAGCTTTGTGTGGCTTCCGCAGGGCAATCAACAACTGACGCTCGCCCGGAGGGCGTAGATCCAAGGTCAGGTCCTCATATGCTTTGAGGCATTGCACGACACACCACTTAGGAGTGTCAGTAAAGGCTGGATAAGAAATGGAACGCGACGACGTCTTAGTACGTCGGCCCACCGTAAAAGTAACCCCATCCGGGGAGAAAATGCGTGCAGAGACATCCAGCGCGCGCACGTCCGAGACGCGCCTGCAAGAAACCAGACATAACAACATGGCTAACTTCGCCGAGAGCACTTTAAGAGACAGATAAGAATTGGCTGGCCACGACAGGAACAAATTCAGAACCAAATTGACGTCCCAAAGGACGGAGTACCTGGGTTCTGGCGGCAGTGCGAGGCGAACAGCTCGCAGAAGTCGGCACACAAAAGGGTGTTCCCCTACCGGATGGCCATCGATGTTATCATGGCCCGCAGAAATCGCCGACCGGATAGCATTGATCGTCCTATAGGCCAAACCCTTGTCGGCCAAATGTGCCAGGAAATTTAGCACGGGAACAAGGCCGGCGACCATGGGATCCAAATCCCTTCGTAAACACCAACGCATCCACTTAAGCCAAGTGGATCTGTAACGCTTCGTCGTACTATCGGCCCATGCTTTGGAGAGCAAGTGCTCAGCTGACCCCGAAAGGCCCGGGAGCGTCCAGCGTCTCCTGAGAGCCTCCACGCCACGAGGCGGAGAGCGTTCTGCATGACGAGAGGGTGAGGTTCCTGATCCGGGCTCGTCAGGAGCAGAGGAAACAGGGGGAGTAGGATTGGAAAATCCCAAGAAAGTTCCAGAAGAACCGGAAACCATACTTGAGACCTCCACAGCGGTGTAACCAACACCAGTTCCGCACCCTGGCGGCGTATTTGAGCCGCCGTTCACATGATCATGGAGAACGGGGGAAACGCAAACGGCTGTTCCCGACTCCAATCCTGCAAGAACGCGTCCGTGGCCTCCGCTAGAGGGTCCGGCCTCCAGCTGTAAAACCGCGGCAGCTGGTGGTCGAGACGGGACGCGAAGAGGTCCACCGAGAAGGGGCCCCAAAGGGAGTGTAGCCACCGGAAGACTCCCGGATCCAGTTTCCACTGGCTGGCGTCCCTGAGATGCCGAGAGTGCCAATCCGCTACCTGATTGCACTGACCTGGCAGATACTCCGCCGTCACCGCAATGTGACGAGACAGGCAATAATCCCAGAAGTCCTTCGCTAAGTCCGCCAAGGCGCGGGAACGGGGACCTCCTAGGTGGTTCACATACCGGACCGCCGAAATATTGTCCATCCGTAGCAGGACACAAGCCTTGACCGAATCTTTGGTCCAACAACGAACAGCGAAGGAGCCCGCAAGGAGCTCCAAACAATTGATATGCAATTGTTGTTCTTCTGACGACCAGGCGCCGCCGGTGGAAAAATCCCCGCACCGGGCGCCCCAACCCGACCTGCTGGCGTCGGACTCTATGATCAGGTCTGGAGCCGACCCGAAGATCGCTCGCCCATTCCATGCCTCCATGTGAGACAGCCACCACGACATCTCCTCCTTCACTTCGTCCGTGAGGGGGACCCACTGATCGTAACACATTCCGCGGCGCAAATGCTGCGCCTTCAGGCGTTGAAGAGCCCTGTAGTGCAGCGGGCCTGGGAAAATCGCCTGGATGGAGGACGAGAGAAGGCCCACCACCTTGGCGACATGGCGCAGTGACGTACGATCCCTTGCGATCGTCAGCCGAAGCAGGTGTCGTATCTTTGCGATTTCCGACCCGGCAGGCTCAAGACCGCCTGCACCGAGTCCACCACGAAACCTAAAAAGGTGATCTGCTGAGTGGGAACCAAAACCGACTTGGAGCCGTTGATGACGAACCCCAGTCTCTGAAGCAGGCCGACAGCCTGTCGCAGCTGGCCTGCCAGTACCTCTGGGCACTGCCCCATGAGGAGAATGTCGTCCAAGTATACAAGCATACGGACCCCCTGACCTCTGAGAAACTCCACTACCGGGTGGAGGACCTTCGTGAAGCACCACGGGGCCGAAGAAAGACCGAACGGCAGGGCGGTGAATTCGAACACCTTGTCGTCCCACAGGAATTGCAGGAAACGACGATGAGGGGGGTGGATGGGAACGACCAAGTAGGCATCCTTGAGATCCAGTCGCACCATCCAATCCCGAGGGAGGAGCACGTCTCGAAGGAGGTGGATCTCCTCCATCTTGAAGTGACGGTAGACCAACCACCCATTGAACTCTTTTAGATTGATCACAGGTCTCTTGCCCCCATCCGTCTTGTCTACTAAGAAGACGTTGCTGAGGAACCCATGTGGGTGGCGCGTTGATAGACGGATGGCTCCCTTGCGCAGCAAGTCCGAGATCTCTCCGTCTATCAATCGCGCGTCGGATTCTGAAAAAACCATCGGGCGCGGGGGCCTCGCCTGAGTCGGCTGGTCGTAAAACTCGATATGGAAACCTCTTACAGTTTGCAAAACCCAAGCGTCGGCAGTGAGCAGTTCCCACTCCCCGTAAAAGCTCGCCAGCCGCCCCCCAATCGGAACTTGATCCAAGCAAAGTACACTTACCGGGGGCATGTCCCTGTCCGGAGTTCTTCTTGAACCCTCTGCCACCATAGCGTTGTCCCCTCGTGGGGTAGAAGTTGGTGTAGTTGGCTGAGGTCTGGTACTGACCTCTTCCGGAGCCTTGTCCACGGTTGTTGGTCTGCTGACCACGGCCGATCGCGCGGCCCCTGCCGCGACCGGCCCCTCCAGAAAAACGCTGGCGGAACACCTTCTTGATGCTGGACTGGGCCTTGTCCAGCGACGTGAACGTATTCACGAACTTTCCCAGCTCGCGGATGAAAGGTTCACCGAAGAGGCCACCCTGAGCCACGGCACCTGCCTCCGACGAGGCCAGGTCCCCCAGCTTCGGATCCAGCTTGATAAGGAGCGAACGCCGCCTCTCCGTGGACAGGGCACAGTTGGCGTTGCCCAAAAATACGATCACCCTCTGGGCCCAGTTGGAGAGCACCTCCGGTGAAATGGCGGTGCCATTCGCTCGAGCCTCCTCCGCCATATCAAGGATCTTCGTGGCGGGCCCGACCGCATCCAACAACTTGTCCTGGCAAGCCCGCCAGGACCGGTCGATCCCCTTTTGGGGGTCCTTCATGAATTTCGCTAGGAAGGTGGCCATCTTGGGGTCCAATTCCGGAGTCATGGCCACTTTCCCCTCCAGAGTAGGCCGAGGGCATTCCCCCCGCAGGCAACCCCTCGCCTCCTTCTCCAGGGGCTTGCGCAGCCTGCCCGCGACAAACTTCGCCACCGTCTCCCCCGGGGCCCAGGCCGGGGATCGGGGGTGGACGATCTCGTCCGGGTCCAGCATGCCCGACTCGTCTCGGGGCATCTCCTTCGCTGAAGGCGTCGGAAGCCAAGAACGGGTCGACTCCCCGTCGTCATCCGTGTCCGGAGAGTCGTAGATCGGGGAGGCGGGCGCCGTAGACAAGTCGCCCGAAGTGCCAGGGTCCACCAAGGGTGCAGGGGGCACCGCCGTCGCCTTGGCCAGGAAGGCGTCCCGAAGCCGCTCGAAAGCGCCCTTGTCCACGCCTTGGGCCTCCGATGAAGGTCCCTCCCCACGGGGTCTCTTCGGAGCGGGTGGCAACCCGCCGGACGTCCCCGGGAGTTCGGGGGACGGAGGCACCTGCGCCGCTGCCAGCTTCGCGCATTCCTCCACGATGCGAGCGGAAAGGCGGTCCTCCATGGGCCCAACCACCTCCGTCACACAACGATAGATCGAATTGTCCACCGCTTGATAGAACTCATCATCCTGCAGATAGGGGCAAGCCTCCTCATCGTACTCCCCTTCCATCTCGGAACCAAGGGCAAATGCGGGGCACCCAAGAGGGCGGCAACCGAGAAAGTTCTCGAATGTGGGCAGGCCCAGCGGCTGCGATCACGTTTTGGGCCAGCTGACGTGGCAGGTGGGCAGCACCAACCCCCAAGCGCGCAGACCCTCCTCGCCGGGACCGGGTCTACGTACCCCTCAAGCGCGCTAGGCCACACACGGGTAAAGAGGTGCACAGGTCTCGCCCAAAGGCGCTGCACGCGGTCAGAACCGCTATACCGACCCCAGAGGGCGTCAAAATTGGCAAAGTACAGACCCGGATCACCAGGTGTCAGAGGGGTACGTGAGGGACGGCCCCTGCGCAAGCAAACCCCACGGCGCAGCCCCTCGCACCGCGGAGGCGCGCCGGAGGGTCGGCGAGACGACAGGCCGCCCCCGTGCGGTACATGTACACACCGCACACAAGTGGGAATAAAGTCGCGTAGGAACGAAGAACGTTCCCGCAACCGGGGACTCTGAAAGGGAATAAACCATGCAAGGAGTCCCCAAAAGATCGTACACAAGACAATCAATCACAATAAAAAGAAGACAAATAGAAAAGCACTTATCTGGCTGCGGGAGCAGCGAAGAAAGAGGGGGAAGATGAGGAGAGGTCCGGTTATATAGTGATGATGGACAGAGTAATAGGACTATGGACTATGGTTACGCAAAGAGACTCTTGGGAGTTGTTGTTGATTTTTTGTTGAACATTGCGTCAATGCTTTATGTTTAAAGCATTTTTTGTTCTTATTATATCTTTTCCTAAGCTGCTGTGGAGTCTTTATGTTAATAAAGCGAAGGAAGATATAGCATAATCTGAAGCCTCCGGTCCTGACATAGAATCCAAAGGCAAGACAGAAAGTATATCCGCAAATCTAGAATCAACATCCAATCACTTGAAAGAGGATGGGGAGAACTAAGGAAAAGGAGTTTGTGGATGGATTAGTATGCGGAACCCGCAGTGTGGAAGGACTCCATATAAATATAAACACTTATCATGTAATCAATGCTCTGGAACCACCCTTGCGGTTCAGTACATGTTAAGAGTTTGTAGGACTGAATCTGAAAGGATTAGTGGTTCAGCTGAAAAAGGGCATACATGCATGGGAGTTTTGGACATGTGTCTACCTAGCTTATACTACTATTTATCAGCAAACATACACCAGAGTTTCTTGGCTCTATTGAGAATCGTAACAGGAGTAAAATGTATGAAACCAATACAATCACAGGTTAAAAAGAAAATTCATGTTTTTTCCTAAAACGAGGGGAGAGGAGAAGGAACCCGGAGGTATAACAGAAGATTGTTCCACATTTTGCCAGCAGCCAAGGAAAAGTGATTGACACCAAAATTGACAATTCTCGTTCTGGTATAGTGTGGCAAAATATGTTCTCCAGATCTAATCTTGCAACTTGGCTTTGTGTTTGGAGTCTGTCTTTCAGAAACAGAAGGGCATTTAAGTGGATGATATGGTGTACCCCTGTCATAGCTTTGAAAGTGATTCTTTTATAAATGGGGAGCCAATGAAATGCTCTCAATGTTGGAGTAATGTGTTTGTATCTCTTCAGACTAGTAATAAGTTTGGCAGCCACGTCTAGCGTATATGCTAGAGGCTAAGTAACTTGTTGGGCAAGTTTAAGACAGTCAGTTTCCATAATCCAAACAGGTTTGCATAAAAAGCTAGAGCGTTTATGTGCAGTTCCAGGTTGATAAAAGGAAAAAATGTCCTTAGGCTTTTCATCTTCCACAAGCAAGAGCTTACTATTTTGGTGATTTGCGTCTTGAGTGGCAACTGAAAATCAATATCAATACCTACTTTATGCACAGCTGAGGGAGGTGTGGACACTTCTTTAGAGACTTTTTGGTTGTCAAAGGTTTGGTTTTATTAGGATTTAATAAAAAAAAAAATAGAGGCCATCTATGGTTGAATTCTTGTGTACAGTAGTTTCGTTTTGGCAATTATATCAGCTCTTTATAGTTGGCAAAGGTGTTCAAATATGTATGTTTCTTTTCCTAGCATTTTTTAAACCTCCATTGTCTTTTGGGCAAGTGAGTTTCAAGTATGAGGATTTCAAAATCTGGGAGGAGGATTTCTTGTCTGGGAATTAGTAGCATACATTGTGGTTTTGACCAGAAAAATTGTATCCAGTAAATATTGTCATATTCTGGTTACGAGTTGCTAGGACTCTATTCATTTTGATCACTGTTTCATTATTTGAGATAGCATGAGGGTGGAAAAAAAGATGGTGCTTTCTGGAAGAGGTCTATGAAGTAAGTGATTTCCAGTTTCTAATTGTATTAGACGTTTGCTTGGATTTTAATATCAGAGTTTTAGGTACCATTGGCCTAAAAGGAATAACTAGTAGTTAGATCATGCTAAAATAATAGGTTGATCTATACTACAGAGCACAGAAGAGTAGACTAAAATAGTGTCCACAAAATGGCATGACTGTTGAGTAGGTGACACGCTTGTAAGAAAAGGTTAACATTTTATGTCCTTGCTGAAACTAGAGTTTCCTCAGTTTCAAACAACATTTTCAAAATCACCAAGAACGCTATTCGACTAATGTGTCAGTACTATGAGCATTGTTTTGTGGGGCCCGTAAATAAGATTTATTAGTCCAGGCCCAATTTTGCATTTGCGTGCTAATAACGCACCTGGGAACGAGCTCCCAAGCATCTTTTTCATTTTCACGTGGATTTTCACTACTTATGTTCTCAATACTATCAAATCAGATCATGAAGTAGTTGGAGGTATAGATTTGTATAATTGATGGTTGGTGTGTTTTTGTTGCTAGGTTTCAGTGAGGTCAGATGTCAAATTGGGGATCTCACAAAGGTCAGTGATCTAACATTCGGGTGGTGACCAAATCCTTGTGGGGCCCAGAAAGTGAACCCGCCAGAAAGGACATTATCATGCAGGTTGCCTTTTTTAATGCTACTTTCATTGTCACTATGGATAGAATGCTAAGGTAATGGGACTACATGAGTAAGATCAGAGAACCTGTGTGTTCCAGATTACTGTTGTAGCATGCATCTGGTCCTACCCCCAAACAAATGGAAGGGGGCAACTAGAAACTAAGAAGCAGACAACCAGTTCTTTGGAATCACATCCAAGCAAAGAGAAAAAGAGGTACCTTGAAACAACCTCATCACAGAACGGAAGACAAGGTCACGTTACAAAGAGCACTTGCTTATCTTTTGTTTCATAACTTTGCCCACGGCTCCAGAGAACGAGCACATCTGTGGGATGGCCGTTTCATCCGCCTCTCCTAGGCCTCCACAGGCCTGAGGGAGGTCAGAGATTGACGGAGACGCAATGTCTGCAGCAACTGCCTTTGACCTCGTCAACACAGGTCTCTGAAGACTCACGTGGATATGATAAAAACAGCCCACATGGACAAGCAACTCTTTTCAAAGCCACTGTCCGTGTGGTGCTGGCTCTGAGCTGAGAGCAAAGTTTTTGGGAGTAGGGGGGGTTGCAGTATGGTGTGCAGGGTGTTGGGGGCGGGTTCGATGGAGGATACATATTTTTATTTTGTATTTAAATTGGGGTAAGGAAAGAGTGGACAACAAGATCAGCTTGAAATGCTATGGGCTGGCTGCACACTTACGATTTGAAGAAGGACGGTTTTCAGATAATAGGGGTCTGGGTACTGAATTACCTATGGGGCACTCTACCTGTAATGAAATACTAGCATGTTTGGCCCTCGTTAATAAATGACCCACTTTAGATTTTTTTTAAACCATTTTTATTAATTTGCAGTTGATCTAGGACAGAATCTAAAAAGGCAATCAAATGACAAATGACCCACTTTTGATAAGGATGGCTGTGGATGAGAAACCCAGCTATACAGGGTGTGGGGAAATTGTGCAACAATTGTTGATTTATATGTGGACAAGGAATGTCTTGCATATAAAGAAGTGCAAGTAGCTTGTCGTCTGGCCCGGGTAATTTCTACAAGACAATAAAATACGCAGAGCTTCTTTTGATTCATGGCCTGTGGCTGAGCATGTCCCTACTCTGTCAGAACTACTAAACACACTCCTAAATCTATTGATGTTCAAGGATATCTCTACACTTCTATGCGGAGCAGTCAGAAATGGTACACACAAGGGAGATAATCCCTATGAAATAAAAACAGATGAAGGACTATGCGGAAAATGCATATAAAAAAATGGGAGAAGGCATTACCATTAGTACATAAAGGGTGCAGCAAAGCACGGTAACACAATACAACATGTTAGCAGAGAACTTACATAACCCTACATATATCACACAAATTGGATCCATAAACACACTTGAAACGTCCTAAATGCGGTGCAAAAAAACGTGCGTTTATACATGTAATCTTGGCCTTACTTGCATATAGAGCAATAATGGAAAAAATATATAAAGTGCGTTTAGGGTACATACAAACTTTGCTCTGAAATGGTCCCCCGAAGAATGCCTGCAACAAATACCGATTTTAGAGAACAAAAGCAAGATAAGCAAAAAGCTGCAGCGTTTGCTCCATTATTAGTTAAAACTAGCCATAAACTGGATGTCACCTAAAGCACCCCACCTGGGAATTCGGCTCGGAGATGTGACTGAATGGTCCATCGCTGATGAATCACATATGAAAGTAACACACACAGATACAAATTTAGAAAATAACCTAATAGACTTGCAGAGGATCTTACAAGAAAGAGCCAACAAACCGAAAGACAATTTGCCCGCATGAATTGTGAAAACTAAACTGCCTCACATTACACATTACTCTGTTATTTAAAGATACTTCCTAGTGCTAATTTGATAACAGAAAACCTCATGTACAATACTAAATATACACTGCTGTTGTACTTGCTCTAAGACCCCCACCTTGTTCAGCTATAGTTTTTCTTTCTGTTTAAAATCAGTAAAGAACAATGTTAAAAAATATACACCACACTAACATCAGAGCATTGCAACACAACAGCATACAGAACAATCTTAGTAGAGAATCACAACAACATTTCTCTAACACTAGCACTGCACCCCTAAAACACTGCAATTACAACTCTGCACAAGAATAGTAAAACACAGCTACAGCAACTGTTCTATAACACCATATCACAAGAACAATGCTACAACAGATCCACTACAATTACAGGACTACAACACCTTGGCTACAAAATCAATGACAACAACAACAACAATGACACTACACTGCTACACAGCATTAAAACTGCATAATGATTAATGCAACACCATAATTGTAGCACTGCAAACAGTCCATACAATCGTTACAATACTCGATCCCCAACAACAAAAATGTAAATATAACATGATGACTACAACGTTTACCCAATCATCACAAGACCAGAACAACTACACTAAAACTGCAATACTACAATTACAATATGGAAAGTAAATCTTTGCAACATGGCCAAAATGGCAACACTGCAACAGTAAGGCCAGTATTAAAATTGCAACAATATCACCACAGAGCCAATAGAAAACACGACTTTAATTACAGCCCACTATACCACCAAAACGAACATAATTAGTAGACACTGTCAACGTTACATTTAGATTACACTAGAATATCACCACAGAGACTTAATTCATGGTGTTCAGTGGTTGCCCTGAGGCAGACATAAGTACACCACACTGTAACAGATTGAATCCTTTATTTTTAAATGCTTGCTGTTCCTTTGTACTCCAACATTTTACACTGCAAACCCTTTCACTAACTAACTGCCTTCTCAGCTTCCATTAAACTCTTTGCACTCACACTAGACATTTCCCTCCTGGGGCAAAAATCCCATCTTCTACTTTTAACAGCTCTATGTACGCATCCATTGGCATCTATTGTGTTAGGTCATCAAGCAACATTTGCTGCAACTTGCCATGCTTGAAGATTGCCTGTAAATTACCTGAACTTCTACTAAATCACCTTCAATAGCCATTAAAATTGCTACTTCCGGGTCAGATTTTGTAGTGATTTGTCATATTCCTCCAGAGTGTTACCAATAGATACTCTGGGTGAAAAAACACAAATCCAATTACTCCTGTGGAAACCATAATTCTAAAAGTGCCAACGACAGCTGTTCTCAGCTCCATAGGAATTAATATGGGCCATGGAATTAAAACGTTAAAGGGAAGAAGGCGGGAGTTGCTGCTGAAAACTGTATACAAACTTGAGTTAAAAAATATGGATCATTGGAAAAGCCCAAAATGTATTTGCTTGTGTTGCATACTCCTAGTTTTATCAATGTATGTTTGTGCATCGAGGAGCAAGCACAAACAAAAGAATCTAAAAACGGATGCTACAGAATAAAAGGGTTTCGTTCTTTTCTGTAGCAAGCATTTTTCACAAGCTTTTGTCAGCAATCATACCACAATGCTACTAGGCTGCTTACACATTGCAAAATAGCCCTCATGCATTACAGTGGAAGCAGAATGACACATCCGAACATTAGGAAACATGTGACTCAAACATACAGTCAGTCAAATCCACCTTATTTGGTTAATAAAAACCATAAAAGTACACCACATACGCAATATACAACACCATTAGACAATAGTCAAGATTAAAAATAGTCTTAGGCACCATGAAATTAAAATTGATCAGTAGAAATCTAAGAATAAGTATCTCTATACATTCTCTAAAACAAAAAGAACAATCCCATCTAAATGGTAATTTTCCTTCACTCATGTCCTAAAAAGAAACCCCACAGTTAAGAGGGCAAACATTTAAAACATATTTCAACATGATTCTAAAAGAACTACAGCTTTACTGGGCATGATGTCCCTTCTTTTCCTTTCCCTGATGGCGGCTACTAAAAAACTTGCTGTATTAAAAATCTCCCAAGTGTCGTTCAATGCCTGAAAGTACACCAATTCCGGCCGTACCTGTGTAAAACCTTTTCCCTTTAAAATTGGCAAAAAAAACTTTCTATGGATTTCATGGAAATGGTCACAAAACATAATAAAGTGCATAGTGTCTTGTGTGGAGAAATCATCGCATGTGCAGGGCCTAAATCTTAGACCTTGCTCCAATCCTGCAGTTCAGCTAATATACAATGCAAACGATTAAAACGGAATCTAGCTTTAAAAAAGCCATGGTAGGACTTTGTTACAACTTTCAAGTATGGTTCTGTCGATGGAGATGTTTTTAACAAAAGGTAAGCTCGTACCATGGGTTTCATTAACTCATATGCCTCTCTCTCAAGATACATCATGTTTAAAAAGTGGTTTATGACCCATGATAGATCCCCTTTCCTGACATACTCTTGTGGGGAGATCGAACATGTTGATGGACAACGTTGCAAATCAATTGCTCCAGTTCCCCTGTGTACAAGACGCCGAACACTGAAAGAGACGGACCCAAAGATCATTAAAATAAATAAGAGGAGACTACACTATATTCGTCATGGAAGGGGTAAGCAGCATACACAAACTTATAAATACATAAAAGAAGGTTCGACCAGTAACAAATAAATGCAAAAATAACAAATCACACCTTTCATTAACGAAAAAAGCATACTTTAAATAGTGCGACACATGTTTTCAGTTAGGTAAAAAAAATCATTTAGGGTGTGTTTTGGAAGGCTAACTCCTATCAGTGATGCAGTGTAATTACAACACATATAGAGTCCCATCTCCTTACAAGCAAACTGCCTAAATCCTTGGTGAATTGCTCTATCATATGAAAGACATCGTGAGTTTTCAGACAAGTACAAAAGTAGAACGTAAAGTGTGAAATTTAAAACACCAAACAGCAATAGGTAATTTGGTGCTAAACGATATTAGAATCTACTTAATGTAATTCACATAAAAAAATATGAAGAGAGATTCTATCTTTCCCGTTAGGACCTTTAGTGTGAAATATACAAATAGATTCTCATAATCATCTCCTTTCTGCTGATCACCGGTCAGTCTAGAAAAACAGATCAGAAGGAGGAAAAGTTAGTTCTCGTTTTCGTTGTTTAAACTGTAGCTGTAATTCAAATCAGAGACCCCCACTTTCACCTTGGCTTCTGGCTCGGACAGCTGCCAATAACTTACTATAGTTTAGCAGCCACACCATTTCATTATTAGGTGACTTAACAAGTCACAGCCGGCCTTTAATAAGGAAACCGGAAGTGGCTTTTATACAGGGATCACAGGTGCCCATGTATTCTAACCCTATAAACATCAATGTGAAATAATTGTGTAGATATTTGACACGCTTACTGTGGTACCCTAGATTTTCCAACTCCCACAGGCTACTTCTGAAGCTGGATGAATAGTTCATATCCTGAGGGCCTAGGGTGATAGGTAGAGCACGGTATATTGCATAAGGGTACCGAAATATTTCATGCCTGTGTGGGTCTGCCAAGTGTGGCAGAATTCCCACAATAATCTTAAAAAGTTGGTAATCAGTTATAAAATGTATAGTTCCACTGTGTCCTTTTGAACTTTACAAGGTTAAAAGTCTTTACATGATTAATTATTGTAAAAGGTAGCCTGCCAGCAGACAAGGTAACAGAATGCTGTCACACACGCACACCCGTTTATACAATCTTAACAGCACACATTAATTATGCCATTTAGAATAAAATGTATCCCCCCGCAAATATTAGGAATTCTTTCTGGGCATTATCGGTGAGAGAAAGCAAGACAATGCGTTCCTTAACAGAAGCTTGGCATAGCTCCTTTACATACGTCAGAAATGATTATACTAAATTAGGGCCTGAGCACAACAGACCTTCTCTGGAATATGTCAAGGGCAGACCTGGAAAGTGTTCTGGAAAATGCAGAACGTGTTTTAATATTAGGTCCCCTGGTAAGCTTTTATAGAGGCTTCCTGAAAGGTTCTGTGCAATGCATCAGCACAGAGAACAAAACAATCTATTGAACAAATTCACACTTTTCATAAGAACTCGAGTTCTAAGCCCCCCTTCAAAGCAAAACTTTTATGGAGTAATATAATATAAAGTCATCAAATAGAGGGTGTGTTGTAAGGCCCTTCCCATCAACTTGTTTTCAAGCTTAAGGCAAATACAGAACATGTCCCATTAGCAGGGACACTGAAATTATGCAATTGTGCGACCGCAGTGAATTTTGCATAATTCGAGATATGCCAAATAATCTATCACCTTCCGCATAATCGTCTGATTTTAACAAAAAAATTAATTCTAGCTCCAACGGTTCAAACGTCACTTAAAACGCAGTAACACATGTTGCTTGTTGCTATATTAGGTTGTTAAACTGGTACTACTGAGGTACAACCAAAGCTCAGGCAGTGTTAACAAGTGTAAAAATGAAAAAATAATAAAGTAAGAATATGAGAAAATATGCGTGTTACAATGCATAATTTGCTCTTTCTTGTCGCCCAATCTGCTTAACCTTACCACATAATTTGGCCCTCCCCTGCCGCCTAATTGCAGTGGCACTGCCCATAAGATACAAAAGAACTCCTGATGCCGACCACCCAAAAGTGTGGCTGTACATTCGGGTAGTTCTTATGCAGTATAATTATGAAGGACACATAAATCAAACATTACTCTTGACTACTTAATACTCGTAATCTCTAGTCTACCTCAGTTTTAGATGGGGTAACTATATGCATTTATGTTGGAAAGAGCCTTTTTGTTCCAACAGGCTTAAAGCTGTGTATAATAGAATGCAAGGACAACAGTACAGTAATGACTTGTAATAGTCACTCATATGTAAACAATCGGCAATGTTATTTTTTTTCCCCCAGATGCAAGTTCATAACAGAATAGCATATCATAACTCTGTGGGTAATAAATATGTTTTAGAAAACATGTACTGTCGTCTCTTTTTAAAAAAAATACCAACACATGTTTCGCCAATGCTCAGCTGGAGCTTTTTCAAGGCTGGGTTCTACTGGGCATGTAATGCAATCAAGCATTACAGGTTTCTTGAAAAGACCCATGTGAGAGTGGTAGAATTGAATGAGAAACAAAACGTAACTCGAGACAAGATGATGACGTCCGCACGCGCATGTCACGCCAACGTCATCATGACACAACAGGGACACACTGAAAGCCATTTGCATCCAGCACGGTCGATGAGTCCTCTGCTGGGGCAGGGGATCGGGCAGGCAGAGACACAAGGAATACGTTTCTCTTTTCCACCACTGTCTCTTTTGAGTGCATTCCTGGTGAGAGATCGCAGATGAGACCGCAATCGCGCAGCAGGAATGCAGCCACTGGGCCACCATTAGTGTTTGGTTGCTGTGGGAGCAGAACCTTCAGCAAGGGTTGCTCCCCAATTTGGGGACAAATATGTCCTTCGCTTTCTTCCTGCCTTGGGGCAGATCAGCCATTTTTTAAGCTGACCTGCCATTGAGTCACCCCAAACCCTCTCACCCATCAGGGAGGGAAAAATCGGCAACCAACTAGACACAAGGGATAATTCTCGATGAGAATGTATGAGAGTTGTCCCTTGGGCAAGGGTCGCTCCCTTCAAGAGGGCATATGTTCTTTTGTTTTTACAAACACCCTCCCCGTCACCCGGCCCACCACACCGGGTGAGACCAGCCATTTTTTAGCCCAGTTTGCCCATCAGGGGATTGGAACCCACTATACATCAGAAATTCATATATTATATGTATATATATATGCGGGGGCGAGCTTCCTGGGAAAGGGGTCACTTCCCTGGAGGACAACCACTAGACTCAGGGGATTTATATTTATGAATGACATTTTGATTGAGAAAATCAGTGTACATTCTAGACTACAACAAAGTCTTGGGAGGTGTAGATAGAGTAGATCTACGGTTGGTGCCTTACAATACTGCTCAAAGTCATACGTCCGGTACAAAGTGTTGGCTGATCATTTGGCATCCTTCAACGTCTACGTTGTTTTCAAGATTTTTCTCCAGATTCCAGTATGCCTTTTGTACAGTTTTAGCAGTCTGTAATAGGACCCGTACCCTCCAGAAATTCCCCCGCCGCCCCACTACCCTAGACATGCAAGATCCCCACATTTTGAAATCACCAAGAGATTCAGGTGGGGTTAAAAAGGCCATGTTTATTCACAACATTGTATAAACATGACAAGCAATAACATGCATATCTATTATTTACAAGTTACATTCATAACTACATTTATGAGCATATCATGCTCCATCACCTTCCCAACCCTAAGGAAGGAACACCATCTGGTTCGCATCTCGCAACTGGGTACCCTACGCCAAGTGCCGTGCACCTGCCCCTTAGAGTGGTGGGTCTCGCCCTTCGATCCTTGTCCGCCATTACCGGGGCCCACCTCTCGACCACCAGGCTGCCCAGGGTCGCCCGGGAGGCTCGAAATCTGTCGCCCTAGCCTCCCCAGCCAGTGGTCACTTCCTCCCAGTGGAGAGCTTGCCATGTCCCCCCTCAGAGCTGGCCTATGGAGCCCGGCAGGCGGGCTCCCATCCATTTTATTTAGCCACTAGTTACTGATCGCAGGTCTCTTCTCCGCAGAACGCCCCTCAAACCATTTATCTAAGGGACGGGTGGGTGGGAGTTTCGGAAAGCCGGCCAGGATCACGAGAATGGCCAGGTGCCGGTGTGAGAAGTCAGGTATCCAGGAGTGATAGCGGGAACAGAGACCCCAGTCACAGGGAGTTGACCCTAAATAGGCCCAGAGTCTCCACCCCCTCACCCCCAGGTCACGCGATATCGCCGGACCGGAAATGGGTCGGCCGGATGCCGATTGGGCCGTCCGCCCGACCAACCACCAGAGACCAGGGGCGGGGGCGGGTCCGGAAAGGCCGGGTCCTAAGTGCGCGCGGCGTGATTCTCCGCGCTTGTCATAGGACCCGTACCCTCCAGATATTCCCCCGCCGCCCAACTACCCTAGACATGCAAGATCCCCACATTTTGAAATCACCAAGAGATTCAGGTGGGGTTAAAAAGGCCATGTTTATTCACAACATTGTATAAACATGACAAGCAATAACATGCATATCTATTATTTACAAGTTACATTCATAACTACATTTATGAGCATATCATGCTCCATCACCTTCCCAACCCTAAGGGAGGAACACCATCTTTTTCGCATCTCGCAACTGGGTACCCTACGCCAAGTGCCGTGCACCTGCCCTTTAGAGTGGTGGGTCCCGCCCTTCGATCCTTGTCCGCCATTACCGGGGCCCACCTCTCGACCACCAGGCTGCCCAGGGTCGCCCGGGAGGCTTGAAATCTGTCGCCCTAGCCTCCCCAGCCGGTGGTCACTTCCTCCCAGTGGAGAGCTTGCCATATCCCCCCTCAGAGTTGGCCTATGGAGCCCGGCAGGCGGGCTCCCGTCCATTTTGTTTAGCCACTAGTTACTGATCGCAGGTCTCTTCTCCGCCACAAGGGTGGCCAAGACCCACAGGTCTGACACCCTCCCCACCTGCGTTCAGAATAAATGACCATAGTTCTCGGATAAAAGTATCAGTTCCAAAGTCCGACAAATGTACCCCATCCTGGTAGTACATCACTTCTCCGGAAATCATCCGGTGCTGGAGGTAGCGCAAGCGGCCCTTCACTGAGCACAATCTTGCAAGTTCGCCGTTCAATCGCCTCACCGAGACGTTCAAAGACCTAGGACGCACTCCTGGGCCCCATGCCCTGCGTGATATCATGCCTGGCCAGACAATTTTCGTTGATGGAAACTCATGCCCCAACCAGGCAAACTCTGCCAGTAGGGCCTCCTTGACAGCCAAGCGCCCTCTGTCGACCATGTAGTTGCCTCCCAAATGCAAGATAATCCAATCAGGCGATTTGTGCTCTCGTGCCCTGAGCTCCTCGACGATCCGCCTCAAGTGTTGGATACGCATCCCTCCAACGCCATGCCATACGAATTCGGTCTCGCCCAATGCGGCCAGTTTCACCACCTCTCTTCGCTGCAAGCGCACCGCCGCGCGACGCACGAAAGAGTGTCCGAGTACCCATACCACGGAAGCGCGCATACTAATCAGAAAGGAGAGAGATGGAGCCGTTAGACACTGCACACATATGTTTTCACAACAATTCAGGCCTTACATATCGCTTATAGCAGTCAGAGGTCCAGCGACTGATGCCTTTCACAGTGTTGGGGGCGAGACCGGCCCCCGCCGCCAAAGTTGCGGCGCCAATCCTAAAGGAATGAGAAGAGTAGCCCACTGCTCCCAGACCCAGATTCCCCAGAGCCAACCCAAATACTGCCTTAAACTGGTATTGGGACAGGCAATCCCTGTTTTCATGTACGAAAAGAGCCGACCCCCCCCTGCTGGGCGTCGGGCCAGGTACGCCTGCATACGGGATACGGGGCATGCAGCTTTTCCCGGGGCTGGCAGCAAATGGGTGGTGACCCCCCTTTCCTGTTTGGTCTGTCTTGGACCGTCTCAACCATAATACTAAGCCCCCCGGGGAAAGGGCGATATCCTTGAACTGCAAGCTCCCCCCATGGTCTACTCTGGAGGCCTCAACTATCTCACCCAGGCGAAAGGCCCCGTAGAAGGCCAGGCAGAAGGCCGCCCCCAGCATGGTTCCCTCGAATGGTGACTGTCAAATAACAGGCAGTACCCCCAAAATATCAATCAAGGTCGGGAGATCCAAAGGCCTACGACAGTCCCGCCGTGGCCCTTATAATCGGGCCCATCCTGCTAAGACCTTCCTGATCAAGAATGAAGCCCCAGGGTCCCGCTCCCCTGCCAGTTTAGCAAAGAAGCCTATCGCTGCAAGGGAGGCCCTAGCATAAGACACTGTTTTGCCCTGATCCCGCAGAACCTGTAAAAAAGCGTACATCGTTTCAGTAGAAAAGATCCTCGCATCTCCTGTCTGCTCCACAAATGATCTGTAAACATTAAACTGTGACTGATAGGCACGTTTGGTGCGATCACTCAGAGCGGCACCTACCAGCCCCGCTAAAGCGGGGCTCCAATTTTCCACAGTGACGTAGGGAACGTCGTCATGTGCTCTTCCGCCTGCGGGTGGAACCTCCGGAAGTCCTGCAACTTGGAACGAGACAAAGCGTCAGCAGCATGGTTATCCACACCAGGTATATGCGCAGCCTTAAAAGTTACATTCAATTTCAAGCATGCCAACACCAACAGCCCCTTGCCGATTGATAACCTGAACCACCGCCATGTTATCCGACCGGAAGGTCACTGCCCTGTCCCTGAAGCGCTCCGCCCAGACCGTAACTGCCACCCAAATGGGAAAAAGCTCTAGGAAAGCTAAGTTCCTTGTCAAGCCTGCTGAGTGCCACTCCGCTGGCCAGACTGCCCCGCACCAGGAAGGGCCCAAGATCGCCCCAAAACCAACACTCCCGGCCTAATCGGTGTATAGGCCTAGCTCAACACTGGACACCGGCGGCGCGGGCCAAACTACCCGCCCGTTGAAGTCTGTCAGGAAATCGCGCCACACCATAAGGTCCTCCTTAACCCCCAGCTTTTAATCGCACCTGATGATGCTCCTGGGTAAGCCCCACCATCGCTCTGGCTAATGACCTCGAGAAAGGTTGCCCCATGAACGAAGCTCGATCCTTCTGCTTCTAGAGTTTCGGAAAGCCGGCCAGGATCACGAGAATGGCCAGGTGCCGGCGTGAGCAGTCAGGTATCCAGGAGTGATAGCGGGAACAGAGACCCCAGTCACAGGGAGCTGACCCTAAATAGGCCCAGAGTCTCCACCCCCTGACCCCCAGGTCACGCGAAATCGCCGGACCGGAAATGGGGCCGTCCGCCCGACCAACCACCAGAGACCAGGGGCGGGCGGGGTCCGGAGAGGCCGGTTCCTAAGTGCGCGCGACGTGATTCTCCGCGCTTGTCATAAGCAGCCTTGCTGCTGTAGAGCACGTAAGTGTTGGTAGATTTGGAGTGATGGAGGATATGGCTAGACTGAAAGATCCAATTGATTTGGTCAAGGAGACCCTTATCCGAGGAATGTGCGCACTTTTAGGAGGAACTGACGGAATCAATTGGAATTTCATGATTTTTTGGCACTCTGACTAAGTGCAACGAATGGAGCAGCACACAATGAACTTTGTTTAATTATTAAAGTTATTTAAACAAGTATGCACAGAGGATCAATAATTAATTAGACTGAAAGATCGCCACTTTACTGATAACCTTCCTCCAACACCAAAAATTACTTTTCTTGTTGGAGACGTAGAGTCTGTGTTCTAAGAGGAATACAAAAGTAGTGTGTATGTACTGTCCCGAGTGTCCTTTTAATCCTAGTCTATGAGTGCCAACATGCTTTAAACTATACCATATGCAACTCAAACATTAGGAGCAACAATGATAGTTAAAGGCAATTGACTAAGGACTGTGTTGCTATATATTGTCACTTTTGACATCAAGTTGCCAATTAATTGATGTTTTTATTAACAGCTGTTGTACATGTAAACACTGATGTTTTTTCATCTAATACCAATAAGTGGGTTATTTTACATTTGAAAAAAACTACAGAGAATTTGCTGTTATTAATAAGAAACAATATTACAATATTCTTATTAACAGTGATTTCTGCATTTTCATAAAATCACTTGTTAATAAAAGTTACATTTTGAACTTTTCACTCACCCTTGAGCCAAATCCAACCAGTATGTGTGTACTTGAGTAGTAGACGGGTATGAATAATGTTTATCTTTCCTGCCATTCACTGACGGTGCATACACTGTCTCTAGGGCAAACCTAACACCCCAGATATTTTTTAAACTAGACACCAGAGGACTTTAAGGTGGTGTGCCTTGCATGGATCCTACAACATTTTCTAACCCAGAAGCCCTTGTAAACCACCAACCGTGGCTAAAAACATGCATTTTCCACACATTTCTGTGAGGAAAAATACTGGAATCTGCGCGCAACCACAAATTTCCTACCACTCAGCGTTCCCCAATGCCTCATGAGACAAGTGGTACCTCATTAGTGTGGGTGGGCCTAGTGTCTGAGACAGCAAAAGGTCCAAAACGCAATGCGGAAACAACACCATTTCCTGTAAAAATAATTATCTCATTTGGCAAATGCAGCAGCTGTGGTATTTGGTCCCGGGGTCCAGTGGCCATTCGGGGAAACTACCAAACCCAGACAATCTGAAAACTAGATTTCTGGGAAAGTCCAAGAAGGTGTGCCTCAGTTGGATCCCACTGCACTGTCTTACCCACAATGCCCTGCAATAAGCCGACTGTGCATTTTCATTGTATTTTTGTACTGTAAAGTTCAGAAATCGGCTGGGTTCCAGAAAATTCCTACCTCCCAGCTTTGTCCCACTTGTCCTGATGAAAGCACTACACCCCTTGTGTGGCCGGGCCTGGTGCCCGCGACAGGAATGGGTCAAACCAGGCAAATGAGAGTCCCTGCACGGATAAACTACTAAGAATCAAACAAGAGGATTGATACTCATCATGGAGGAAACAGTTTTTATGAAAATAGATCTATCTTTCAATAAATAACAATGAAGAATGTATGAATTGAATAAAGATGCCACCATTGTCACTTTAAAAAATGATAAGCACTACGTCCCGGTCACACCTCATGTTTCTGCATTTTGGCAGAGTTTGTAGAGTATTTCATTTGAAAACGAAGACCCGATACGAACAGACGCTTTTGCTGTAGCAGGGGATACGATAATACCATTTTTTAAGAAACTACCCCAACGCTCACAAAAGTAAAGGCAGCTCACCGCGCCTCTATTATTCCTTCTACTGCGAGATCTCTTTTTGACCATTATAGAGAGACCCGTTCTGGTCATTGAAGCCAACCGCCATTGATCTTGATATTCATCCCCGCTACAAGTCAAGAACAACTAAAGAGTAGTGACATAGAAGTGTCTGAAGATTTACAGACTTTGAAAAGTTTTCTAATCCTTATCGGATAGGAGAATCATTAGTAACCTCCAGATAGTTACCGCCCAATAAGAATATCTCCTCACATCCTGAAAGAATTTTTATCTCCTACATAATAAGGAATCCCACCTGACCAAACAGGACAACCATAAGGATCCAGTAACACGACAGACAACAAATCAATAGTCTTGATAAAGGTGGCACATAATAATACGCAAACCACCGAAACGCGTCGACGCAATTTTCTGTACAATTCATCTTTTTTCCCCCCCGGTGTATATAAGATTGCAAGGTTATAAAACATGGGGATGTTGAAATTTTAATTGTGAATGTACACTTTGTAATTTCTAATTTGTATGTTTTACAATTGAGTTTTGTCTGTCCTTCATTTTTGTGCTGGTCACAAAATTATATAGTATTTTAATTGTTTTTTAACATTTTTTCCAGTGTAATTGTAAATTGTCTTTTTATTGTTTCAATAAATTGTTATGTAACTTCATTTTTGATTAATTTCTTTAGTTAGTGTGTTTATATTAGATTGTGGTTATAGCTAATTCCAAGCTTCTCCTGTACACGACCCAAGGGAATCATTCTGTTTGATTTAGAGTTTGTAGAGCACCATAAATTGCAGGAACAAAATGGCAATCAGTTTATTAATCATGATCTGTGAGCCACAGATTTATGGCCTAATGCACATTTCTCTCTGTAAATTAGCAATCGATAGGGTCCCCACCACACATATAACAGAGAAAAAAGAAACATCAAAAAAGAAGCTTTTTAATAATTGAAGTTGTTCTTGCCACACAGATACCATATTTGTCCTACTTTAAGCTACACACTTTACCAGTCTTTTTTTCTTTAAATGTGTTTATTGGTTTTAAATACAGCCATACATACATAGTTAGATGACACTTTTCAAATTAGTCAATACAGTACCTGGGCAAACATTAGTGTAAATGACATATAAAGAATTGCCATAATTTTCTGTACGTCTATGCCTCTCCATTTCCACCGTAGGGGACACACAAAGATCTCCACGATACTTATTCCACTTTGGCCACTTCTGATCCCATTTTTTGGGGCACCCCCTAGCTACAAAGACTTCTGTCTCCGTCAACATGCACCTATCTAGCTCTTTTGCCCACAGGTTAATGGGCGGGTTTGCTCCCCCCCACCTTCTTGCCAGTTCCTGTTTAACTAACGTGTACCACAGTGTTGTGAATTGCTGTTCGACTTCCGTGAGATCAGTTGCCTCCCATATATTCAACAGTCACAGTTGTGGCGTCAACACTAACTCCTTTCTCAAGGCCGTCTACATGTGATCCGAAGCTCCCTCCCAGAGGGCTCGTATCTTTGGGCAGCTCCACAGAGTATGATAAAAGGTGGCCTGCTGTCCGCATCCTCTCAGACAGAGGTCGTCAGGTCTAGAACCTATTTTCGCCAAAGTCTTCCCTGTCATGTATGATCGGTGAAGTATCCTAAGCTGTATTAGCCTGAATTTAAGTGTGAAGGCTGCTTCCAAGGGGACATAAGAGCCAATTGCCAATCCTCGTCTCGTATCGGGCCCAAGTCATCCTGCCACCACTCCTTAAGCTTTGGAAAGGTGTCTGGCAGGTTATTGCTCAACTTTTTATATGTGAGAGATATCGCTTTTGAACTTAGAGGCCCATCTAAGAGCCGGTCCTCCAGTGGTGATGACTCCGGTATGTGTTTAAGGGACCGAAAAGCAGCCAGAATCGCGTGTCTGATTTGCAAATATCTGTATAATTCTCCCTGAGCCAGGTGATATTGGCTTTGAATGTCACCAAATGTACGTACAGCACCCTTCTTAACCCTGTGGAGAAGTGTGGCTCAGGGGTTAGAGGCGGCAGACCTGGAGCTTGAGTTCGGCCCGGGACCAGGGTTCAATTCCCCGCCTCGGCGGGTCTTGGGCTCAAAAATTCCACGGACTCGTTAATTCTCGCTCCGGTGCCTTCTCGACTCACGGGTTCACACTCTGCGACTCTGGGCAATAGCTTGCTTAATCTCCACAACGGCCCCTCGCGGTGGGATGCCTGGCTTTCACCTTGTGGATACCCTGCCAGGGTTATCTCACAGGGGAATACCAGGACGGGTTCCCTAAGCAAGCGCTGAGATGCCCCAGGGTAAGTCGTGCGCTATATAAGTCTCATTCATTTCATTTCATTTCATTTCAGGTCCTTCACTGTCGAGATACCTATGAGGTCCCACTTGTCAAACCCAGGCTGTTAGCACATCATGCCCAGCTTCTGTGTATACCATAGCGGCGTTACCTTTGAGAGGACGCCCGCCCATTGTAAACGAGAATTTACTATATGCCATATTTCTAGTGTAAAGAATTTCCTTTTATTCTTCCTATCACTAGTGTACAGAGCCCCCAGGTGCGATCAGTTTGATAACGGTCAAGAGTATATGCTGGGTCATCGGGGGTTGATTTAGCCAGTGGTTAACAGTCACCAATTGTGCCGCCCAGTAATAGAGTTGCAGGTCAGGCAGCGCTATGCCTCCATCGTACCCGCCTTTTGTCAGTTTCTTCAGTGCCACACTGGGGGCCTTCCCATCCCACAACAGCGTGCAGATTTCACCCTCAACTGCTCTAAAATATGAGTCCGGGACTCTGTGCGGGCAATTCTGGAGTATGTACATGAAACGGGGGAGAGCCAACATTTTAAAGAGTATAGCACGACCCAACAGTGAGAGAGGCAGGGACCTCCAGTGCTTCACATCCGCGCCTAGTCTAGCCAATGGGGGGGCTAAATTGAAGTTGTAAAAAAGAGCTGAATCCGAGGTGACAAAGACCCCCAAATATCGAAACCACTCCTCCGCCACCGCTATGGTGCAATCAGCTGGAAGTCAGGGGACCAAGCCCCGCAACATAAACAATACGGACTTATGCCAGTTGATCGCATGCCCAGAATATTTTCCAATATTCATTAAGATGTCGAGCACTACACAAATTGATTTGTACAGGGAGGCTAGATACAACAGTATATCATCCGCATACAAGGATATACGATCTTCCACAGCGTCCGCCCAGCGCATCCCTCGCACCATCACATCTCGGCGCACCCAGGTCGCAAGGGGCTCCAGCAGAAGGGAGAATATCAGCAGGGATAGCGGGCATCCCTGTCTAGTACCTCTTTTTAACCTGAATGTCCGGGACGTGTAGCTGTTGACACTCACCTGTCCCAACACGTCAGTGTATAGCAGCTTCACCCAGGCTTTAAATTTAGGGCCCATTCTCACCCTTTCCAGGACTTCGAACAAATATGGCCATTCTATGGAGTCGAATGCCATTGAGGCATCGAGAGACAACACCGCCGCGTCCACCTCAATATATTTCCTACGAGCCATCACATTGTGTAGGCGTCTTATATTAAGGGCTGTATTCTTCCCTGGCATAAATCCAGATTGATCCTGACGGATCAGTGCTGCAATGACCGTCACCAGCCTAATAGCCAGGACTTTCGCCAATACCTTTGCCTCCACATTAATCAGCGAGATTGGCCTATAGGAGCCACAGTTATCTGCTGGTTTACCCGGCTTGTGGATTACTACGATGGTGGCTAATCGTTGATCCACTGGTAGCCTACCTGCCTCCAGACTTTCCTCGTACATGGCCCTAAAGTGTGGCACAGTTCGAGAGGCAGTGGCTTTTTAAAACTCAACTGGTATGCTATTAGGCCCCATCGCTTTCCCGGATTGAAATCTGTCCTAAGGCCTTGCTAATTTCTTCATTCGAGAGATCTCCATCTAGAGTTTCTCTCTCCACATCTGAGAGGACCGACACGTCACTATCCCGGAGGAGCTGACGTGAATCGTCAGCCGTGTAGTGGGTAGAGGGGGAGTACACCTTTTCCAGGTGATCAGCGAATTCCTCCGTTATTTCCCGTGGATGTGTCACGATTTTGCCCCCTGGTTTTGTCAGTTTGTATACCGATCTCGTTCCCTGTGTTCGCCTCTTCAACCACGCTAGTGTCCTCCTGCCCTATCTTCCATTTCATAAATTCTGTGTTGGGCGTTGCAATACTTAGCCATAATGTGTTCCCTAGTTTTTATCCGGTATTCGTCTTGCTCCATTAGAAGTCTATGACTAGTGTCTGATGAGGGATCTTGTGCATGTTCCCGCTCCAATTCAAGGACAAACTTTACCACTCTTAACAATTATTTTGTAAATAATCGGCACGCAGCTTTGGCATAGTATTTTACATTGTGTGTCTTGTGCATTCACCATTCGGGACGACCAACCAAACCCACAAAAAAAACTCTAATTGTTCTCTGCCTAACAAGGGGTCTCTAACTGATTAATGTGAGATCACAGTTTTCTCACAATCACAAAAGAGATCACACCCTCTGAAGGAGCTCTGACCACTCGGACCCGAAGGATGCCTGTTGGTAAGAATTATGATTACAGAGGCACATACAAATATTTGTTTTTTTACACACACATTTGCAGGGCGTGAGTACAAAAACAAATTCAAGCGAACGTGTGATGCATGCGAACGTGTCACATGCATGTTCATTGGCAGTATTAGGTCAGGAATTCACTGATTAATTGAGAGTGCATAGATTAAGAAATAATAATTTTGCTATGCGAGAATTATTGTATTGCATTGTATTGTGCTGCCATCAAACAAATCACATTAGGTATACGTGGCAGTGTATTTTTTTTTAAACAATTTTTTAGATTTTCCATTTTTCAAATTACATTCAACACCAACAACACTGTCAGGTTGCACAAGACTTGGTACATTATAACTCTGAAGAGTGTCCATATAGGATTGTGGGCATGTTAGCGGGGGTTGGATGTTGCGTTGTCGGGATGGAGATGTAGTGAATCCGTATACTTTGCCTTCGTTTAGGAGGCGTATTTATCAGTCTCATCCTCGATGAGTGGAAGGAATGGATATAATAATCAAACTCAGGACTTGATACGTGGCACTGCATATGTGTAAGAAATCAGGAACAATTCTAGAAATTTGTAGACTAATGGTTCATAAAAGCCATCCTAATCTTTTGATGAATAAGGATTTTCAGGCTTTAAGAATAATAACGCAAATCTTTTATAATAAAATGGATATCCTTTTAACTTCTAGACTAAGGGCAACAATAATTTTAGGTAAAGAACGAAGGCTTCATAGTATGTTTAACCCTCCTGTTTTACTTTTAACAGCAGCCAGTTATTTATATGTATCTTCTTTATGTTATCATGCATTATGTTTATTTTTTCAAGATATTAATTGATATCAATTTACTGTTTTTATGCTATTAACAATTTATTTCAGGTTTTAAACAATTAAAAGGAAGTAGATTCCAGGTTTTAATGGTGACAAGAAGGAGCACGTATAAGGGGCCATAATAGATTTTGTTCACAATATAAATCATTCGTTGTTGGTGGTATACGCACTTTAGGAATTCTAATGAGTTATCATGTGATTTTACTATGTGAAACATTATGACTGCATGCTGGGATTCCATGAATCATGTCTGAGAGAAAACAGCTTTCTCTTATGTTTTTCTCACAGAGGTTATGGAAGGTATTTCAGAAGCTAAAATGAGAGCACATTTTCTGTAAGCTTACACTATCTTTTACAGCCATGTGTGAATACAATCTGATATTCTAAGTAAAACGTGAACTTCCAACAGCAGTAACAGATGTAAATTGATTCCCCGGTATTCCACTGCAGTTTCCTGTAGTGTTCACATAAACAACCACAGTGCTAACATTTTGTATTTATGACAAAACTGTCGCACACCTGAAGCCATCTTGGTATATTCAAAGTTGTAAAACACAAAGAATTTCTTTTAAGAATGAATAAACTATGGGGTTCTTTTTGTCATAGAATTGTTAGTGCAGTTCAAGGCTAAAATGGTAGCACATCCTTTCCAGAACAGCAGGCTGAATGAAGTACAGGAGCATTAAGATGTTAATGCAGGCATGAAAACAGAGGGCTAAAAAATGAGAGGATCTATGGGTTTTTTTTGTAATTTGAGGCAAAATAGTTAAAGTGACCTGCATAAGTACAGCATCCTTTTCCACGTCTGTTTATTCAGCCTACCCATCTTCTCAGTTGCCTAACAGCTCTTTAATTTTAAAACAGTAACATTTTGCTAGATGTAATAAGCAGTGTTTTGTTTTTTTAAGCTTGTCTCTCATTCCAACACCTAAATATAATTAATGTAATTTTGATTTTTTTGGGGAATGTACAAATATATATATTACATTAATTAAAAAAATAAGAAATACTAGTTACCTCCTACACTGCGAAGTAAAGTATCCACAAGGTAAAGTATTGCAATTTAACTGTAATCACAATGTACTGTACCAAGATGTGTAAACATGGAGATAATAATTGACTTTCATAGATGATGAATGCTGTTTGGAATTCACATATAGCCAACTTTTTGGCAAATTAAAAATTATCTTGATGCATGCAAAATGTTGGCTAACTCGTTTTGTCGAAATAGAGATGCTCTTTTATTAAAAGCTATAGAGTCAAAGCTGTACAAATGCAGAAACAGTTGTGTCAAATACTATAAATACGATCTGGATGTGCTGATAGTACAGTTGTTGTGCAACAGATAAAGTCCTACTCTAATGGCAAGTGCATGAATAGTCCACCTGAAACATATCAACAACATAAAAGTGATAATGGTGCAAGAGTGGTGGGTTGAGGACGGGAGCAGAGCAGTCCTAGGAAAGGACCACCCAGAGGCAATACATAGGCAGGAACTGAACAGCTGCAATACAAGAGCACCCAAATATAATACTGTTTATTCACAATAGCAAATCGACAAAAATACAACTATCGTGATAGATAACCCAAATGTCACACTGGTTAAGCAATAAGAATATGCACAATAACATGTCCATACAGATATCCCAAGTGTGGTAGCGGTGAGGGTGACAACAGACCAATCACAATAAGAGGGCTAGAAGCATCCTGAACAAACTAGATACAAAGCAGAGTGTGAAATGAGCAGTTGCCTAAAAGAGCTGCCCATTTGCCAAGCAAAATATCTACCACTAGCACAGAATCACTTCTACCATCAGTTGCATTACAAAGTAAAGGTGGGACAGAAAACATTACAACTACCTCTGGTAACCAAGGTATCTGCTTTCAAATTACAATAAGACTCCAACTAAACAGTAAATATAATTGCAGCACTTTTATCAGAGGAGGTGGTCAATTGCTCTGATATGGCCTTCATTAGCTATTTAAAAAAATAAACAATTACAACATTAAAGTTCACATCATGCAACAATCAGTCGATTTGATGTTTTGAAGAAGATACCTCATGTTTTTGCTAGCTGTCTACAGATAAGGATGTGTTTTGTGTAGCAGTGTTTTTCACAAGTAGTAGTATTTGTCAGAATATAGATATATCACTTGCAATTCACTAGACAACGGCAAACTTTTAGTAATTAGTAAAGCATATAGGTGAATAAAAAGGCAAGCATGCGAGCATGAAAGAGTTTGTAACTGGGAATTTGAAAATGTAGATAATTCTTGCTTACAGACATTTTTTGTGACAGGGCAGGGGGGTCCTGAAAAAAACTGGAGCAGTAAAGCAGACAAGAGAAAAGAGTCTGCTGGAACACATACTCCAAGCTGGGCAGACTAACAGGAGCACCAGGGATAATGAACAAAACTGATGCAATAATGGACCTCAAAGAATGAACTCCTGAAAAATGTGCAGATCTATTATATTTTCTGATAGGAATACAATTTCTGCTTTACATAGCCTCACAATAGGAATGGCCATAATAAGTAAGAGACGTTGAATAGGTGGGAGGGAAGTGGAAGTGCTGGAGGGTTGGCATTCACATTAATATACACCTTGTGTTTGTGCACAGGTGGAGTATAACATCAACACTATCCCCACTGCTCATTATGGTCACATAAAACCTGATCTGTATACTCTGAATCTCTCAGAATGATTGTTGTTATTTGGGAAGCTGTGTTTGCTGTGTTGTACAGAATCGTGATGTGCTAGCTTAGGCATCTGCATCAGGCAACCCCATCCTTTATCAGCTTGCTGGAGCAAGTAGAAAACTCAGAGGCAAGAACATCCAAGGTTGAGGGTGGGGGTGGAAACACCGAGGGAGAGGAAAGGGAGCACAGGGACACCTAAAACCACAAGGGAATAAAAGGAATATTGGCAGAATTAATGTTTGATATGGAGGGAGTGCGAACATTATGGGACAAACCATGGGTGGAAAAGGGAAGAAATGAATAGTGGAGTGCTGGTACAGAGGAGCATTGGTACCAGAAGGGAAGGAAATGTAAAGCTGTAATGTAAAACCCCCCTTACCACGTGCACCATGTATATGCCCTTACCTTTCATACCTTTACAACATAATTTGTAGTAAAGGCATACGTGGTAAAGGCATACTCGCAAACTCATGTGTGGTAAAGGTTATGCGTGGTAACGATAGTCGTGTAAAAGGCTATGCGTGGTAAGAGCCACGTTGTAATGGCTGTTTCACCTTCTGAGATGCTCAATAGCAGAAACTCCTTTCATCACATTTCAGCCAAGGGTACTTCTTCATTCAGAAAACGAGGTTCAGTCACTTTGTAATATTGACTTAGCTTGATATATTCTCGATGGGCATGGATCTAACATAGAATTGCAATTGGTGGTGCTTGATTTCTTCTGTGAAAGGTCACATATACAGCAGTTACTTTAGTGGACGCTGATATATTCTAAATAGCATGGAAGAGGCAGAAGAAGCAGAAGGTACAGTAAAGCTGTTCCAATTTACACAGGGCAGTTTGGGAGGAATCACTGGCTCCAGCTAAGGAGTGATAGCAATAATGTTACTCAAGGGGCAATAGATTACAATGTCATGGCTGGTGAAACGTAAAATAAACTCAATGTAACACTGTAAGCTTTGTTAAGGACATTAAGATCATCTCATTTGTTTGCAACTGACTGTCGGTTGTGTAGTAGACTGATGTATTTCACATACTTCCGATTTTCTTTGTCCACTTTTGATTCAAAGATTTTTCTAGGGAAAATAACATTTGCTACCAGTTCTCGATATGTTGTTGAGCTATGTTAAATTTGTTTTATGGCTTCTCACTTAGTCAGGTCACATGATACACTGAATATTTTGTTAGACTGGTTGGTTATGGTTACGTCACTGTTACAAATGGAGTTGCATTACTTTGGAATCCTTAACTTTCTTAATATAGTCACTCCTCTGTAATTTGCAGCATAATATGTTCTGTCTTGGTGTAGAACCAAACAAAAGACAATCTACATTCAGGGGTCCAACTTTAATGTTGGCAGACTCTAAAATGTAATGTTACTTGTGTTATTAGTTTTGTTTTCTATCAAGATCAAAAGGGGTGAGGGGGCTAGCAAATGTGTTATGCTGGGATGAAGGGCTATCAGAAAATTCTCACTTTCATATTTCTCAAAGTTGAATTCAGACATGATTATAGATCTTTGCATGCATTTGATTACTTTGATGACCTATCTAAATTTATTGGGGTGATGCTGGGCATTTTAGAAAGGTGTGTTGAGTGATTAATGAGTGGTCGGAGTATAAATGGAGTATGCCTGGAAGTAGCATGGCACCATTTAATAGTGGACTATGGTTATTCAACATGTTTTGCCACTGGTCTCTCTATTCTCAGGTCCGTCTATGCATAAACTGAAGAGTCTTCATAAAAGTGCGTCTCTAGAACTAAGTGTATGGGTTTAGTGCACCTTCTGGATTAAAATCAAGGAGGGCAGGGATCGTCAGCCTGGAAAGGAGGGGAGGTGTAGTTGGTGGGACAGATCACTGAGGTAACATAGGAGGTATTACATAATTACACAATAGGTTATAATGTAATCAAATAAAGAGTATATAATATCTATGCGATCAGATTTTTGGCATGTCTCTCAAACAACTGTTTCTACCTTTAGCTTTGTTTCCCCCTTTTTTTGTCTGGCAATAGCCAAGACCATTTGACTTTACTAAAATGATATTGTATTATATTATATTATATTATATATATATATATATATATATATATATATATATATATATATATATATATATATATATATATATATATATATATATATATATATATATATAGGAGAAAGACTCGTCCCAAAACCTCCAACACTGCCAAATATCGCGCAGTCCTGAAAAGACGAAGAGAGGAACCCAGAAATGGTGCCAAACAAAGTGCGTGTTTATTTAAGCTCAATTTTGCTCAGCATGCCCGCCATTACGCGTTTCGACAGTATCCACTGTCTTGATCACATGATGTGATCGCAAAGCCACATGGGAATTTATCCATATTGACAATGACACAAAAGGTGGACTAAAACTAAACCACCATAGTCAAACACATAATGTTTACAAAGGGTTCATGGAAACAAACAGGGGACTAAACCAATAATATGTAGTCCTACCTTATCTAAAATACAACCCAAGTGGGTGAATAAACTGAAGTATATACATATGTGCAATATCACGCAAATAAATAAATATATACAAACAACTTCATGAATATATACATATAAACATATAAATATGTAGATCATAAAAACATGGTGTTGATTTCATTTTTGTTAAAGATGATGTTTCCTGACCCTTAACCCCTTCCATGCTGATGACGGAACCGCTCCGTCATCAGCTACAGTTGAGCTGTGCTGATGACGGAGCGGTTCCGTCATGGCCCGGCCGCCGCGCCTGCGCGGCGCTGATTTCGCGCCTGCGCGGGCGTTCTAAAGAGCGGGGCGGGTCATGACGGAACCGCTCCGTCACCAGCACAGCTCAACTGTAGCTGGTGACGGAGCGGTTCTGTCACCAGCATGCGGCGGCCGCGCGGCCGCCCCGCCCCTTTAGCGCTGCGGCGGAATAGCCGCCGCAGCGAAGGGGTTAAAAAACATTAGAAAAATAAATCCCAAGTGGGAATTTACACTAAAGTGCCAAGTGCTACATGTAAACAAGATCTTATGTAAACATATACAGTTATTGCCATTTGATTCCCATGATATGGCAAGGAGCAGCCATCATCGCAAAGTGCAAAAAAGAATAATCAAAGTGCTAAGTGCAAGTAAATTATAACAAAAAATGATTAAAAAAGAGAAGAGCCCCTCCCTTTTGAATTCAGTTTGCTGACTGATGTTAACACACAGCTCTAACCGGAAATGCAAAACAGTTCTATCAACATCCTTCTTGTTTATCATACAATGGCACGCAATTACTGAACAGTATGTCATTTCTTATTGATAGGGTGTGACCACAAATAATAATCAAGAATCTGGAATCATAGACAGGTGTATAAGTCCTCACTGGCATTGAGACCTCCAGGAGTACGGCTATTTAATTCCAAAATATAACGAGTCTCAAGGACCCTGAGTAGCCCATCCCTATTCCCACCTCTTTTGAGAGGTAGAACACAGTCTATGACAAAATAGGTAAGGTGCTTGGGATCACTCCCATGAACCGCCTGAAAATGGCGTGCCACCGGATAGGATTGTTCGTTATTGGAGATTGCTCTCAGGTGTTGCAGTATTCTCCTGTGAACCGGAAGTCGGGTACTCCCTACATACCTGAGTTCACAGGGGCACTGCAGCACATAAACGGCAAATTCTGTCTTACAGGACAGCTGCTTTGTTATCAGTACAGGTTCATCCTTGAATGGAGTATTATAGCGTGTTTTATTACATCCATTCTTGCAGGCCTTACAAATGGAACACTTCAAAAAACCCTTTCTCAGATTCTTGAAGGTTTTTGATATCGGATATATACACACTAAATAAATATATATGCACACATACACACACACACACACTTTTGTACAGGGGCTTTCAGCCGGCCCTCTTCATCCTTTGGGCTGTGGTTGTGTCATTCACATTTTTCTTTCGCCTCTACGGCACACAGAATAGGGAAACTGGACCAGCCCTCTTCAGCCATTAGCTTAATTCACTGAGTGTGACAGCATTCTGCTATTCAAAAGAAGCACATATTTCCAGAAAGTAGTTCCCTTGAGTGCCAGTGACCACAGTGGCAATAAGTGCTCCTTGAGACCCCAAAAATAAATATTTGCTTTTATCAATTTTTGTGTCATACTAGGTAGAGCCTGGCAGCTCTTACAAAAATAAAGGTTTGCAAAAGCTATTACAAAAATAGCTTTGACAAAGCTAAAAGGCTGGCAGCCAACGCCAGAGCTATAGGCTTTGCAAATGCTGATTGGTTGATTATTTTTAAACCCGATTGAAGAACTTGTTGAGAAAGAGGTCTGAGTTTCAGTAAAGTATTATTTATCTGCAAAGATGCATTTACCATTGAGATTTGGCCAATGAGAGTGTGAGACAGGGTTTTCTTAAACAGGACTTTGACAGAGGGTCAAGACTGGCTTATGTTCTGGTAGATTTCTCCTGCCAACAATCCTGACTAGTAGAATCTACTTGTTTAGACATGATATCTACACAGATCTTGTCATGGACCTTGGATGATACGTCCAAGGTCGCGTATGGCTCCATGCATGCTATGGCACGTCTATTGCCTACCGGTAGGCAACAACAAATCCACAAGTTTGCTGGTTGTAAGAAAGGATGCTGCAGTAACTGTGCTATTAACTTTATGAAGAGTGTTGGAAACCTATTGTTGGTGTCTCACCAGTTCACTGAGTGTCAGGTGGACCTAGCATGAAAACCACGTAACCTATAAGTCTGAAAATGGTGGAGTGTGGCTCACTGGTTAGAGCAGGCAGACCCTGAAGCAGAGGTCAGACCCGGGACCAGGGTTCAATTCCTGACGCGGCAGGGTCTTGAGCTCAAATGTCCATGGACTCGATAATTCTCGCTTCGGTGCCTGACCTAATCATGGGTTCACACTCTGCAACTCTGGGCATTAAGCTTGCTTAATCTCCACAATGGCCCCCCGCGGCGGGATGCCTAGCTTTCACCTTGGGGGTGCCCTGTAGGGGCTATCTCACAGGGAAAAGCCAGGACGGGTTCCCAAGGCAAGCGCGGAGATACCCCTTCGGGGGTCGATTCAGGCGCTATATAAGAAACATAATAATAATAATAATAATAATAATAATAATAATAATAAAATGACACTAACGGTATAAAGTACTCCATATAATTTGAGTACATACCAAAGTAGCCCTCATACATGGAATTAGACCAATATATGTGCACGAGAATGCATGTAAAGAGCATGAGAAATGTAACCCTTATCTGTGGCTAATTTACTAGCACGAGATCATGTAGTTCCCGTTAGTAGGTAATAAGCGCTATATAATTACTGTCGGTTGTCTCTAGTTTAGGCGCATCCTGTGATTCAGAGTGCCTACTTAACAGAGTCCTCCCATTAACTCCCATTAAAAAAACGTGGTCAGCCCACAATGCTTTGGCCTATTTTATTTTAATTGTATTTTTTCACATATATTTTTGGACCGTCCCTAGCGGAAGTAATTACTGTACCTCAGCGCTTAGACTCCTCAGTGCACTAATGCGCTATACAAAGACAGTTAACATTACATATTGTCTCAGGAATGTTGCTGTAGGCAAGTTGCAGAGGTCATTGTGAAAGGATATCAAACTTTTCTTGAGAAAACTGCAAATAAAAGGGGCCTCACCAAATCACTGAATATGGTTGTCTCAGAGGACTGACACAGAAAATTAACATTCATGCTTTCATAAATTCTAGTACAAAGGGATGGAGATCTACAGTAAATATCAAAGTTGTTGATTCTCTGCAAGCCACCCACTCTTTGGTGCCCCAGTTAGTCCCAGGTCAGGCTCTCACTGGAGTTGGAGTCAATAGCAGGAATGCTTCCAGGAGGAATACTAAACAGCTCCAAAAATGTGGACACTGCTACACACCCAGCTCATTCCCTATTGCTTTCTATTTCTTCGGTAAATCAGTCCCTGGTTTTCCACTCAAAAGGTGCAGAGAGCTCCTTGCAAATCACAACTGACAGCTTTTAAAGCCTGCCATAAAATGACGCATGCCTTTGGAAGATTAACTGAAAATAACCAGCAGGAGGCTTTGGCCCTGTCTGCTGTTCGGAAATCACCACCGGCAGATGGACGGCTCTGGACAGCAGATCTCACATTTCAACACTAATCTGACGGAAGGTTTCCTGCTGCGTTCATTTTAACATGAGTTACAGGTGCACCAAGCTTAGGGGCTTTGGAGTTTTTTCCATTTTAATTATTTTTGGCAACGACTGGTACAACTGAACTAGAAAGCAGAGCAGATTTTATCTTTCTAACAAACATCTTTTGAAGTATCCTTTCCACTCTACTTTGTGTGTTCATTATGAAACTGAAAATATCAGCATATTCATAAAGAATTGTAAGACATCTACCAAAAAATACAGAATGCAGAACACTGATTGATTTGACAAACATGGCTAACGTGGTCTCATAAAGCACAATACACAAAGGAATAGCAAGAAGAATATATTTGAACAATAATAAAAATGATATATGCAAACCTAAGATGTTTACTCCAGTCCTGGCAGTCCTCTGACACAGGGGATAAAAAAGCACTCAGCAGTGTTAGTATCAGCGAAACAGGGCCAGCTTTTGCCATGGGAGAGCTGAGCCTAGGGCGGCAATCATCAGAACTGTATGCATAAAGGTTCTTCAAACAGCAAAGCCCCTTACTTTGGCTCCAGTGATTTCGTCTGAAGTGCTTTTAATCGTTTTTAACTGCTGCAGTCGCTGTTTCTTAGCACCCTATCAGCCCTATACCATCAACCTCTCATCTCCCGCCGCGTCCCATCAACACTGTTGGACCTGGCCTCGTGGCGTGGCCCCACTCCTCCCGCATGGCGGGTCCCGGACTACCTCGACCCCTGTTCCCCGGCCAAGAGCGGCACCTTCCACGAGTGCCGCCCCTCCGGGCCGCCCCCAGCTCTCCCCCGACGGAACTCGACGTCATCTCCTCCACCCTTTCGGCTGGTCCGGACCGTTTCCCGGATCCTCGTCTCCGGCCCAGCCGCCATCTTGGACCCTCCACGACCAGGCCTCGTGGCCTCGGCCCGACCCCAGCCTCAGGCCCAGCAAAGCCCCGACATCGAGGCACCACGATCCAACCAGGGGGTAAAGAGACCACTTGACGAGTCAATGGGGGAAGGAGTTTCGATGGACCCCCATCCGCCTTGTTTCGATCGCCCCCAGCCTCCCTGGGCGCTGGCTCCACCCCCCTGCTGGGTGTCTGGACTCGCACATCCCGGACCCTCCGACCTCCAAGTGCGAGGGTCCGGACATCAAAGGGCACCAGACCTATAACTGGGGCAGCTCCAGAGCAGGAAGGCAGTTGTATCCTGGAGTCGAGAGACACCGAGGCAAACTCATCTTCTGGCAACCATCCTTGGAGTCCTGCTGGCGCTGCCGCGGCTCATCTTCGTGAACCATCCTTGGAATCCTGCTGGCACTGCCGCGGCTCATCTTCGTGAACCATCCTTGGAGTCCTGCTGGCGCTCCCGCGGCTCATCTTCGTGGACCATCCTTGGAGTCCTGCTGGCGCTGCCGCGGCTCATCTTCGTGAACCATCCTTGGAGTCCTGCTCGCGCTGCCGCGGCTCATCTACGTGAACCATCTTGGAGTCCTGCTGACGCTGCCGCGGCCCGTACCAGAGAACCCTCCAGCTCGAGGATTGAGAGCTGTGCGTCAGGCATCCCTGTACCAGACTGGTACCAAGACTGTCCCGCTACCCCCTTCCCACAGAGACTAAGTTTAGAGGGATCCCAGCATCCCGTTCCTTCTGTATTGTTACAATAACCTGCCAAAGAATACCGATAAAAGTGTTAAGAACCAATTTTTGTGTGGCGTCCATCTGTAGGGGGGTGGTTGCTCGTCCGTACGATCTGAGGAGAGGACCCTCGCCAGGAGGCCTCTCCCCCTTGCTCGGCCGACCCTCAGGTTTCCCGTCTAACATTGGTGGCCAGCGGCGCGATTCGTGCCGACGCAAATCGTACGTAGAGTAGCTCGCCCCACTACAAACGAAAAACACACAGCGACCATGACGACGAAAGAAACCGGAACAACCGCGAAATTCCAGATGGAACGGCTAGAAGATTACAGTCACAAGGAATTGAAGCAATTCTGTATAGACTTGGGTATCGCTACCACAGGACTAAGCACCAAAGACGACCTCAAGCAGGCCCTGCAGACTTGGGTGGAGACGGGAGCGTCGCCTCCCCAAAACGAAAACATTGCAATCACTGAGAACCTTGCAACCCCCGAGGAAGAGAGGAACACTGGCCTCTCTCACGAGGATGCCCGAGAACGAGAGAGGAGCCGGCTCCACGAGTTGGAACTGGCTAGACTCCGCTTAGATGGGGAACTGAAACTAGCGGAAAAGAAGATAGCCCTTGAACACCTACGATTACAGGGAGAACGGGAAGAGAAAAAAAGCCAGAGGGAGCTGAAGGAGAAGAAGCTCGCGTACGAACACGAGCGCGGTTTGCAGGAACTAGAAATTAGGAAACAAAACAGGGACATCGGCGTCTCCGAGAACCAGAGCTCCACTCCCTCTACGGACACCAAGGTCCACATCCCCAAAGATGTCGTCCGAGAGTACTACAAGAACGACGACATCCAGCAATGGTTTAAGGCATACGAGGTAGCCATGACCTCCCACCGGGTTCCGCAAAAAGACTGGGGGGCCGGGTTGTGGGGGGGATTCGTCAACGAAGGGAGAGATGCCCTGCTACAGCTCCCCGACGCTGAGATGATCTCCTACGAGCATATGAAAGCCGCCCTCCTCACTCGCTATGGGCTCACCCCCGAGATGTACCGGCAGCGATTCAGAGACTGTAAAAGGATCCCCGGTACCACCTGGGTAGAGTATGTGAACCTTTTTAGCAGAGCCCTAGAAGGGTGGATCAAGGGCAGCCAGGTCACCACCTAGGAACAATTGTTCGATCTCATCGTATGGGAACACCTCTCCAATAACTGTTTCGTCGAACTAAGGCAGCATCTCCTCGACAGTAAACTGACCGAGCCCCGGACTCTCGCCATTGAAGCGGATCGATGGGAGAGCACCCAGGTCCCCCGAAACTGGGCGGGAGATCAAGGCCGAGTCTCCCAGGGGTCGCACCGTCCGCGAGGAGGAGGAGGCCAGGGCCGGGGTCGGGACACCACCATGTGCCTCTCACCGGCACTCCCCCGTCCCTGGCTGGGAGAGGAAGCCCCCCAGCACGGCCAGGATCCCGCTCCAACGTTATCTGCCACAAATGCCAGCGACCCGGTCATTACGCCAATGACCCCAACTGTCCGAGAAACCAACCATCCAACCCCACGGGTCCGCTAAACCGCCAGATCAACGCCGTCTCCCTAGGGGAGGAACAAGGCGAAGAAGAAGTCGAAGAATGTGAACAGTACCAGCCCGAGTGGGAACCCGCAGCCATGTCCCTGGTATGTCTGGGCAAAGGAGACATGGTCCCACGGGCCCCCATCCCGGCCAATACGCAGAAGTACAGCCAGTGGGTCACCATTAATGGACACCGGGCCGAAGCCCTCCGCGACACGGGAGCCAGCGTAACGGCCGTCCGTTGCCATCTGGTGACCCCGGATCAAATCCTGCCCAATATGCTATGCCCAGTACGGTCTGCGGATAACTCTGAAAGCCTGTGCCAGATGGCCTGCGTCCCCTTTGAATGGGGGGGGGGGGAGTGTCGGGCATGCTGAAAGTGACCATCCGAGACGATGCCCCGGTAGACTGCCTCCTCGGGAACGACCTCGAGAGCTCCCCCTGGGCTGCCGTTGAGCGGAGGGAGCACCTGGGGATGCTTGGCCTCCCTGAATGGGTCTGTGCGACGACCCGATCCATGGCTGCCCGCGCCATCCCCTCCACTGAAGAACCCGAGTGGCCCGAACCTCCACCGCCCGTAGTCACTGAAGACACCACCCCGAACCCGGTCCACCGGGGCCCAACGACGAAGAACCTGACCCACTCCGCGACGTCCCGGAGCTGGCCCAGTGGCGCCAAGAAGGTGGCCCCACTCAAGAACAGTTCCGCCAAGAACAAAAAATGTGTCCCTCCCTCAAGGGGATCCGACAGCAAGCCGCAGCCCAGAGCGCAGGGGATGCCTCGGGGGCTCACTGGGTCTATTGGGACAATGAGCTTCTCTACAGCGAACAGAAGGTTGCCAAGCTAGGGGCCAGCCGGGTGCTGGTAGTCCCCCTCCGATTCAGAGACTTCCTCCTGAACCTGGCTCATGATGTACCTCTCGCCGGGCACCTGGGGCAGGACAAAACTTACAGCCGCCTGGTGACCCATTTCTACTGGCCCAAGATGAGGAACGATGTGATCAACGACTGCTGAGCCTGCCCCACCTGCCAGGCCTGCGGGAAGAGCGGCAGAAAAATAATAGTCCCCCTGCAACCCTTCCCGGTCGTCAACACTCCCTTTGAGCGGGTAGGGATTGACATTGTGGGGCCCCTGGAGCCCCGGACGTTGCAAGGTCACCGGTTCATACTCGTCCTGGTGGACCATGCCACCCGCTATCCCGAGGCCATACCTCTCCGGACCGTGACAGCGCCCGTGGTGGGCCGAGCCCTGATGGGGATCTTCTCACGGGTGGGCTTCCCCCGAGAAGTCGTCAGTGATCGGGGCACGAACTTCATCTCCCGATACATGAAGTCCCTCTGGCAACAGTGCGGGGTCACATACAAGTTCACGGCCCCCTACCACCCGCAAGGGAACGGACTGGTAGAACTCTTCAATCGCACCCTCAAGGGTATGATCATGGGCCTAGCCGAGCCCTTACGACGCCAATGGGACGTGTTGCTGCCCTGCCTCCTATTTGCCTACCGGGAGGTCCCACAGAAGTCCCTATGATTCAGCCCCTTCGAACTATTGTATGGGCACCCCGTCCGGGGTCCCCTAAGTCTGGTCAAAGAAGGATGGGAGGTGACCACCCAGAATGCTCCTCCTGATGTGTACCGGTACCTCCTGACCCTCCGGAACCAGACTCGGCGGTTCAGGGAACTTGCCAAGGCCAACCTCGAAGCCAGCCAAGAAGACATGAAACGGTGGTATGATCAAAACACCTCGTCCATTGAGTTTGAGCCGGGACAACAGGTCTGGGTCATGTCCCCGGTCGAACCATGCCCCTCCAGGACAAATGGACGGGGCCCTTCAAAGTGGTGGAGCGCAAGGGCCCGGTCACCTACCTGGTGGACATGGAGTCCCCCAGGAACCCCCTCCGGGTCCTCCATCCCAACCGACTTAAGCCTCACTTTGTTTGCTCAGAACTTAGTCTCCTGATGGCTACCGACAGTGGGGCTGAAGAGGACTCCAAGCCCCTACCCGACCTCCTGAAGACCCTCGAAAAAGACGGCTCCGTGGAAGGAGTCAACCTCTCTTCCACCCTGACCCCAGCACAATGCCAAGGCTGCCAAGACTTATTACAGCAATTTGCCGATCTATTCTCTCTCACCCCCGGGGTCACCCCATGGTGCCTCCACGATATCGACACCGGGGATAGCCCACCTATCCGGCACCGGGCCTACCGAGTTCCCGATCGGGTACGCGCCTGCATCCAGTCGGAAGTATCCAAGATGCTGGCTCTGGGAGTGATCGAGCCCTCCGACAGCCCATGGGCCAGCCCGGTCGTGCTGGTCCCCAAGGCCGCCGTCCCTGGCGTCGCCCCCAAACTCAGATTTTGTGTGGACTACCGGGGCTTGAACGCCGTCACCCGAACAGACGCTCACCCCATCCCTCGGGCTGATGAGCTGATCGACCGCCTGGGGGCCGCCCGCTACCTGAGCACCTTCGACCTAACTGCGGGCTACTGGCAGATCGGCCGCACCCCGGGCGCCCAGGAGCGATCTGCCTTCTCCACCCCTGATGGCCACTACCACTTCAAGGTGATGCCCTTCGGGATGAAAAACGCCCCCGCCACGTTCCAGAGGCTAGTGAATAAGGTACTGGCGGGGCTCGAGGAGTTCAGCGCTGCCTACCTAGACGATATTGCGGTGTATAGTCTCCACTGGGCCGAACACCTCCAACACCTCCATGAGGTCTTGGCCGCCCTCCGACGGGCAGGACTAACAATAAAAGCCAGCAAGTGCCAAATATGGATGTGCTTATGCTAGCTGAGCGGGCTGTGTATCAGCAGAGACATAACCCTCGAAAATGGAACGGGATTTGGTCACCCTGGAACACATATAGGGGAAACCTCTGTGAACCCCTGCCCGAGGAAGGAGATGGGGACAGCTCAGAGGAAGACGAAGGACTAGATTGAAGGGGGGGAGGGGGGAGTGGAAGCTGGGGATAGTAAATGTTACAGGACCATGGACACTTGCCTGCAGATGACCTTACTGAAATGTACACTTGAACCGAGACCTGATAGTTGAATTTAGACAATTCTAAGGGTGATATAGAACATTGCTAGTTGTTAACTTAGCCCCGAAAGTAGCAAGTTCAAGTTGGGGGGATAAAATACTAAAAAGTTGCTCTAATAATTATGGCAGCTGAATGTTGACGCTGCACTGAAGACCTAATGTACGTTACTGCATACCATGCGAAAGCAACAACAAAAATAAAATTTTAAAAAAATAAAAAAAATAAAAAAAAAAAAGCCAGCAAGTGCCAAATCAGCCAAGGGTCCGTGACCTACCTGGGGCACCAGGTGGGAAGTGGCCAGGTGGCCCCCCTCCAACCCAAGATCGCCGCCATCCGGGCCGGGAACCCCTGGTCACCCAAACAGAGGTCCAAGCCTTCCTGGGGCTCACAGGATATTACCGGTGCTTCGTGAAAGACTACGGCAGCATTGTGGGCCCCCTCACAGAACTCACGTCGAAGAAACACCCACCGAAGGTACACTGGACACCTGAGTGTCAGGCCGCCTTTGTGACCCTCAAGACAGCAATGTGCACCGCACCCGTGCTCCAAGCCCCCGACTACAGCCGGGAATTCATAGTACAGACCGATGCCTTGCCTCCGATCACGGCGTCGGAGCAGTCCTCTCCCAAATCAATGCAGAGGGAATTGACCAGCCAGTAGCCTTCATTAGCCGACGTCTGCTGGCCCGAGAACAGCGCTGGAGCACCATTGAGCGGGAGGCCTTCGCCGTGGTGTGGGCCCTCAAAAAGCTCCGACCCTACCTCTTCGGCACCCACTTCCGGGTACAAACTGACCTCCGACCTCTGCAATGGCTGATGCAGATGCGAGGAGAGAATCCAAAGCTGTTGCCTTGGTCCATCTCCCTGCAAGGGATGGACTTCACTGTGGAGCATCGCCCCGGCAACGGCCACGCCAACGCAGACGGCCTGTCCCGCTTCTTCCGCCTCGGCGAGGAGAATACCCAAGAAGATGGGTGACTCTCCCTGCCTTCAGCTGGGGGGACGCGTGTTGGACCTGGCCTCGTGGCGTGGCCCCACTCCTCCCGCATGGCGGGTCCCGGACTACCTCGACCCCTGTTCCCCGGCCAAGAGCGGCACCTTCCACGAGTGCCGCCCCTCCGGGCCGCCCCCAGCTCTCCCCCGACGGAACTCGACCTCATCTCCTCAACCCTCTCGGCTGGTCCGGACCCTTTCCTGGATCCTCGTCTCCGGCCCAGCCGCCATCTTGGACCCTCCACGTCCAGGCCTCGTGGCCTCGGCCCGACCCCAGCCTCAGGCCCAGCAAAGCCCCGACATCGAGGCACCACGATCCAACCAGGGGGTAAAGAGACCACTTGACGAGTCAATGGGGGAAGGAGTTTCGATAGACCCCCATCCGCCTTGTTTCGATCGCCCCCAGCCTCCCTGGGCGCTGGCTCCACCCCCCTGCTGGGTGTCTGGACTCGCACATCCCGGACCCTCCGACCTCCAAGTGCGAGGGTCCGGACATCAAAGGGCACCAGACCTATAACTGGGGCAGCTCCAGAGCAGGAAGGCAGTTGTATCCTGGAGTCGAGAGACACCGAGACAAACTCATCTTCTGGCAACCATCCTTGGAGTCCTGCTGGCGCTGCCGCGGCTCATCTTCGTCAACCATCCTTGGAGTCCTGCTGGCGCTGCCGCGGCTCATCTTTGTGAACCTATCCTTGGAGTCCTGCTGGCGCTGCCGCGGCTCATCTTCGTGAACCATCCTTGGAGTCCTGCTGGCGCTGCCGCGGCTCATCTACGTGAACTATCTTGGACTCCTGCTGACGCTGCCGCGGCCCGTACCAGAGAACCCTCTAGCTCGAGGATTGAGAGCTGTGCGTCAGACTGGTACCAAGACTGTCCCGCTACCCCCTTCCCACAGAGACGAAGTTTAGAGGGATCCCAGCATCCCGTTCCTTCTGTATTGTTACAATAACCTGCCAAAGAATACCGATAAAAGTGTTAAGAACCTATCTTTGTGTGGCGTCCATCTGTAGGGGGGGTGGTTGCTCGTCCGTACGATCTGAGGAGAGGACCCTCGCCAGGAGGCCTCTCCCCCTTGCTCGGCCGACCCTCAGGTTTCCCGTCTAACAAACACCCTCTCCAACAAACAACTTAAAACTAAGGGCGGGCAGAGAACTCTGCTCCGCCAGTGGAGTATGTGGAGTTTTGCCTACTCCGCGCTCCGCTGAGATCACGGAGTGTAGGCAAAACTCTGACTCTGCAGCGGAGCGGAGTTAGCCAGACCCCCTGACAAAAAAAAGTCTCCCCGCCACCACCACTCCTAATAAAAAATATTTAAAAACAAATTTAAAAAGAAAAAAGGCACTTACCTGTACGGCGGAGTCTCCGGGCAGCCCTACTCTTCTTCACTGTGTTCTCTCTCCCGCAAACCCCTACGTCCAACGTAAGTCTTGCAAGAAATGCGCATGCGCACGCATGCCCAGTTCTCGCAAGACGTACGTCGGACGTAGGGGTTTGCGGAAATTAGACCAGAGGAGGGCAGCCCAGAGACACCACAGTACAGGTAAGGGCCTTTTTTTTATTTTTTATTTGTGTTTTAATATTTTGTATTAGGTAGGGTGGAGGCGGGGAGCAGAGCAGAGTTCCACAGAGTTTTTATCAACTCCGTGGAACTCTGCATTGTGGCACTACGCCAGCTCCGTCCAGGGTTACTAAAAACAGGTATGAGGGAGCTAAGTTGTGGGTGATTAAGGTGAACTGGGGGAGGTGTGGAGGTGTGTGTTCAGAGGCATGTCTTGATGTAGCCAGCCAAGGAGTGGCTTGTGAAAAGGGGCTGCTTCCTCTTTTTTTTAATTCCCCAGCAGTAGTGAGGGCGGCATATTTCTTTACTCCCAGGGCGCTATTGGAGCAAGAGCCGGCCCTGATCGGGAAACATGAGGCACCATCGAAAATGGATGGGAAATGATAAATTCTGATGATAGTATTTCAATCGAGCTAGATTTGCATTTCAATTCCTTTACCCTAATTGTTTTCTAGCCTAAGTGCAATTTGCTAGATATCAGTACACGGATTATAAAAGTCAACTTTGCATGCAGCCCCTCCCATTCTGAACAGAAACACTACAGGCTGAATGTGTTTGGGAGTTTTTGGCCACAGCTTTATTATCTCCAAGGTTCAACAATCGGTCCCGCATCAACTTTACTAGGGGTCACAAATCATCCTGAATGGTATGAAAAATTATTTTCATAATTGACATCAAAGTCACACCCTTAGGCTACATTGTCATCATAAAGCGTGCCATAAATCAAAACAGGAGTAAAGCTGACTAGTCATCAGGTCCTAAATCATGCCATAAATCAAACACACAGGAATATTGTTGCTTTGTCATACAGTCATAAATCACGCCATAAATCATTTTGACCATTATTGATATCAACTGGAGTTTTTGAGCGGGAATTTTACCATCTGTGTGTCTGTACGGGGGGAGGTAATCCCACCATCTCTTTTAGGCCCAACTCGCTACCTTTGACTACGCGGTGTGGTCCGCCAATTGGCGGGACTGTGCTGTAAGCGCCATGTTCGGTGCCCCCCCACCTCCATTTCTGACCACCTTACTCTGCCGTGGGGCATCCCAGGGTAAGTACCTGGTCTGCCACCCAACCATGGTCGGGTGTGGCCTTTCAAACCTCATAAGCTCCATTTATTTAACTCCTTTACCGCCATGCTGTTAGAATGCTTAAGTCGCTGGCAGCTTTCTCATCCGATTGTTCGTTCTTTACTGGCATCCCTACAGCACCAAGGCTGCCCATAGATTGGCCTAGAAACCTCTGTTCCCACCTCCGAAAGATGCACCCTGTCCTTCCTGAAGTATTCTGGGTGCCTTAAGTTGATTAGGTTGTGCCTAACTGTTTGTCATCAGTTTGCCCTGCAGTGTGTGGCAGCCCCCATGCTGGGTGTCTTTCTGGATTTTTCCAGAGCACTAGTGGACCAGGCCCCCTCCACTTTTGCCTGGGAACAATTTTCGACCATATCAAGTTGATGTTACCAAATCGCCTGGAAGGCCTGGGTAGGTCGTATTTGATGCCCCCAGACGTTTTTTTCTCCCGAACTGTGCTTGCTCATTCCCTCTTAGGTGCCCAAAAAGCAGGTTGTGTTCGGCTAGGTGATCTTTGTGCCAAATCTCCAATATAGCCCCCGGCTGCTCCCAGCGCATTCCGGACTCCCCCATCTATTTTATGTTTGTCTTGTTGGGTCTGGGGAGACTGGATCCTCCCCCCGTGCCTGCCAATCTGGGGTCCTATGAATGAACGAGCGCCCCATAATCCACACTGTTGTATTTCAGTCCCCAGTCAATACAAACGGTGACAGCTTGGTAGTGTACGGTTGTGTTTGGAGGGGAGGGGATTTGGAGGGCATCTGGCTCTAAGGCTCCCCTTCCTGTTGGATTCTCATATACAACTTGTAGGCTGAGGAGTGACATCTGCCTATACTTTTGACGTCCTCAGTCGTTACCACCATCCTTGCTGCAGCTGTTGCTGCCCCAATGCGGAAGGAGTACATGCCAAATTCTGCTGCTGGCAATCCTGCCTTGGTGAGTGCCATCTTGAGCATTGCCTGAAACTGAAACCTGCTCAGGCACTCCCCATTAATGTTTTTGTAAAGGGAAGCAAATCGCCCATTATTTCCGCATCCAGTGAACTGGCCACAGATTTTGGTCTGCCAGGCACTGCAGTTTTACAAACGCCCCTCTTGCCCGCTGGTCAGTTTTGGAACTTCTCAGGGCTACCTCGGCTTGCCCTGTGCCCAGCTGTATGTCAAATGCTTAGAGGAAGGCCCAGCTGTCTCATGTTTGGATGGCACCATCTGTTGTATAGCGTTTTAGGATCCAAGTGAAATTTTCAGATTCATGCCCTTTTATAGGTACAATCCACATTGCCCTTATGTAAGCATATAAATCATACCCATATTTAGACATAGCCCATGCAGTCAAAATACAGGCATGGTCACTTCCACCCGTTCCAAAAAGCCACAACGATTTCATAGAAAACTCTGCTTCAGCAGTCAGGGACATCCCCTTGCTTGAATATTGATTTGTCCTAGAAATCATGAAGTTTTCAAAGAACTACCATTTCCTTAGGGTTCTTTGATGATGTTATTATGCCCGACTTTATGTCAAATTAGGCACCTTCAAGGTATAAATATGCCTACACTTGTCCTAGCAAACACATGGTGGTTCGGAGCAGCTCGACTATCTACTTGCCCGACGCAGCTCGCTACACAAGTGCCGAAGGAAGCCGACCCGCTAGCTGACGCACTGATCGAGAGGCTACCTTTTTCTTGCTGTGAATCCAGCTCCAGAGTTTCCAAGCTCCCCTTGCGGGGTGTTGGGAAATCGAGTCCCGAGACAGAGATACCAGACCTCCTTCATTCTAAAACCAAGGCACGGAGCTGATTAGACCCCAAGAGAAATCTTGGATAGATTCTTGGCAAAGAAAACTAAACCTATGCTACATCACACTTACTTCTTCCCTCGTACTAGACTTAGGTTAGGTACATTGGGGTAGGTGTATTTTAGAAGCACCAGTTGAGTACTTTTAGCCTTTGTTATTTACGTATGTACTTTATGGCTTAGAAACCATACAATGCTTTTACAGTATTATTTTATAATACTCTTCTTACTGTACGCCCTCTACTTTACAGCCAGTATTAAGATTGTAGCAGTTTATTTCTTTTGCATGAGAAAGAAGACTGTTCAGTAAATCCTTTTATTGAAAACGCCTGTCTCTCTATTTCTCTGCACCTCTGATTAAACGAAGGATTCACGATTTGACTGAGTAAAATATCTATCTATTGTTTCCACGAAGATACGTTTATTCTTGGGAAAACAAAGTTGTCATGTTTATGCGGTTCTCAGAAACTAATCCCTTCTTGTTTATTAGAGAAAGTTTCTAGTGACCTATGAGCTAGCTGGACTCACAATTAAGTCTAATATATTCGATAGAGACCTAGTCGACCTCAGTCCTACGTCAAATCTAAAGGATATGTTATTCCAATGCGCAGAGCCTATTGGGAATATAGGAATTACACTACATGGCGCCCAACATGGGGCAAAGCACTAATTTAACTCTAGATACTAGAGTAACTCAGTCGTGCTTTTCACAGAGACCTCTTTTTCCCGTAAAATACTCCAATAGACGTCTGGAGTGGGTAAAAGGATAAAATATCCACCATAACTGAGTCCTATGTATTCCTTTTTTGGTTTGTTGAAGGATACAGTGTTCCAAAATATTGTCCACCTTATCTTTGTTTCCTTGAAACTTGCTCTGCAAACTTCCAGTCAACAAAATGCTGGATAGCGACACAGAGAACGGTGGAGCTGCAGCAGCTCCAGCCCAACCAGGCTTAGACGTTACAGGTTTCCAACAAAACTTAAGGAAAACCATCACTATAAAGCTTATAACAAATGGCCTATCACCAAGAGGTGGTAGGGTAATTTTTGTCATAGAGGCACATGAATATCGGCAGACAAAGGTATTCTATTCATGGATTTTCTACCCTGAAGCAAATCCAGTAACACATGTGTTTCACTTCTACAAAGAAGAGGAAACTCCAATGGAATACACTCCTTTCGAGGATATTGAAATTCCACTAACTTACCAAGAGCACCAGCTCTGGTTTAAAGGCGCCCTACAACATCAAAATCACATTACCAGGCTCGGTCCACTAGGTAGACCAGGAGCAACATGGCCGGTACTAGCCAGCTATACACCACATCCTGCCATTGAAGAAATGACAGGTGAAGAATTATTAGTTCAACTAAAACATCTATTCAAAATTCATAGACAATTGGTTCAATATGTCATGCGGACTCTAACAGTCAAACCTCCTATAAGGATTCCACAACAAGCCCCTCACCAAGGGAACACAAATAAAATCACACCACAGACTATACAATCAGTCATTGGTAAATTACCCGCAAAAAGGGAACAAATTCCATTCTGGATAGCTCGGAACATTACTCAAATCGAGGCAGTATTTCCAGATACTACGCCTCATGAGAAACACATGATTTTAACAATCTGTTTACCAATGGGGATCGCACCACACCTGGAGGACTGCGACCCTTGAGGTACAGTCTGACGCAATCTACACAAAAACACATGGTGATCCGTCTATGGCGGTGATACCAGACGTCCTGAAACAGATTCAAAATGAATATGGGGTAGAGCCTGCTTTGACTGGGTATGAAATTACTGAAAGATTTCAAACAGGTCTCAGCTATAATATTAGCTAATATTAAAGGTGAAGCAGCATCTGTGGCGATCTGCCAAAAAATATGAGCAATTGATGTAACTGAGCAACCATATGAACTGGCCAGAATAATTGAAACATCCTATGAAGAACTAGGTAGAGATAGTTTGGGTGGGAAACCAGTCAAACCCCAACTAACAGAAAGTCCTGAAAAGGTCTTTATTAAAAACACTCTCACTACTCCTAAAAAGAAGTGGGAAAATACTAAACAAACTTCTAAAGAGAAGCATTCTCAATCCTGAGGAAGGTCTCCTTAAAAGGAGCCCTCTGAAAAGAGATAACCTCAGGAACAGGGATGATTTTAAAAAACCTGATAGATATCAAGATACTGATACACGTTCCTCTCGTACCTTTCAGACTTCCTCACAGAAATCGGAAAGAAGAGGAAGGTCAGAACACAAGGAAGAACGCGTGAAGTCCAAAGCCGATCAACACGTTCCAAAAAATAAGAAAACCCAATTCACCAAAAAGAAAGTAGCAGGTCTAAATATCAGACATGCTGAGGATCTTGAGGACACAACTCAAGAACGGGGAGTGGACCCAGACAATGCTGGACAGCGCAGCAGAAGCCACCATAGCTCGCAAGATCTTGAAGGAGCATCTGGAGACAGTGGACTTTAATGAGTACATCCAAATTGAAACTGCAGATTCCAGTTATAAGGTATATGAAGTAACGCTCCAGATGGAGGGGGACATAATTAGGAAAATAAGAGCACTCTTTTGGGAGAAGCTCTCTAAGGGTTATGACATTCTTCTAGCTGAAAAAGACTGGCCACCAAAATTTGTCAGGGAGTGCTCACATGGCAAAGGCATCATTATGCCAGCCTTCTCCAATCATATTCCAATTCATTTAAAATACACCTATGCCAGAAGATGGGCTGTAGCCCAGGCTCCCGCATTATATAAAAATCATGTAGGATGGGATGAGGATGCTCCTCACCATAAAATCCAGTTAAAAACTCAACCAACTGCACATAGACAGTATCCAGTTTAAGCAAGAAGCTAAAAAACAGGTCAGGGAAATATTAGATCAACTTCAATACCAAGGGGTGATTGAAACATGCACCTCATCAATGAACAATCCTTTGTTTCCTGTCTCCAAACCAGACAATACATATTGTCTAGTTTTGGACTACAGACATTTAAACTCTTGTTGCAAAACATTTGCAGTACAAAATGCACACAGTGCAGTACTAATGAATAACATTGTGCGTAAAAAATATAAAACCACATTAGATATTTCTAACGGTTTCTTCTTTCAAGCCATTGCACCTGAAAGCAGGTACTTGACCGTTTTCTCAATTATGGGGACACAGCGTCACTTCTGTTGTCTCCCCCAGGGATTCAAGAATAGCCCGGGTTATTTTCAGCCAGAGTAACTGAGTTACTACAAACGTATGATGATGAGGCATTAACTTATGTTGATGACATAAGATAAGAAGTCCTCTCTTCTAAAGTTAAAGTCACACCCTCTCTTAAAACGTTCTATAAGGTCCTGTCTACTCCTATGAATCGGGGGTCTAATAAAGATAAAGATAACTCTTTGGCGGCTAATAGTTCACAGCCGTCATAAAATTCTCCCTCGTTAACATCTCCGGACCGGCCAGTTGAATCTTGTAACAACATGCAGTCTTTAACTCCACCTGGTTCAGTGAGTCAGTCTGCGGAAGAGGGAACAGAAGCAAGTGAAGTCTCTGGTGGGCATCCAATAGCTATCCATCCCTCTGTTGGGCTCCAAAATATTGTCCACCTTATCTTTGTTTCCTTGAAACTTGCTCTGCAAACTTCCAGTCAACAAAATGCTGGATAGCGACACAGAGAACGGTGGAGCTGCAGCAGCTCCAGCCCAACCAGGCTTAGACGTTACAGGTTTCCAACAAAACTTAAGGAAAACCATCACTATAAAGCTTATAACAAATGGCCTATCACCAAGAGGTGGTAGGGTAATTTTTGTCATAGAGGCACATGAATATCGGCAGACAAAGGTATTCTATTCATGGATTTTCTACCCTGAAGCAAATCCAGTAACACATGTGTTTCACTTCTACAAAGAAGAGGAAACTCCAATGGAATACACTCCTTTCGAGGATATTGAAATTCCACTAACTTACCAAGAGCACCAGCTCTGGTTTAAAGGCGCCCTACAACATCAAAATCACATTACCAGGCTCGGTCCACTAGGTAGACCAGGAGCAACATGGCCGGTACTAGCCAGCTATACACCACATCCTGCCATTGAAGAAATGACAGGTGAAGAATTATTAGTTCAACTAAAACATCTATTCAAAATTCATAGACAATTGGTTCAATATGTCATGCGGACTCTAACAGTCAAACCTCCTATAAGGATTCCACAACAAGCCCCTCACCAAGGGAACACAAATAAAATCACACCACAGACTATACAATCAGTCATTGGTAAATTACCCGCAAAAAGGGAACAAATTCCATTCTGGATAGCTCGGAACATTACTCAAATCGAGGCAGTATTTCCAGATACTACGCCTCATGAGAAACACATGATTTTAACAATCTGTTTACCAATGGGGATCGCACCACACCTGGAGGACTGCGACCCTTGAGGTACAGTCTGACGCAATCTACACAAAAACACATGGTGATCCGTCTATGGCGGTGATACCAGACGTCCTGAAACAGATTCAAAATGAATATGGGGTAGAGCCTGCTTTGACTGGGTATGAAATTACTGAAAGATTTCAAACAGGTCTCAGCTATAATATTAGCTAATATTAAAGGTGAAGCAGCATCTGTGGCGATCTGCCAAAAAATATGAGCAATTGATGTAACTGAGCAACCATATGAACTGGCCAGAATAATTGAAACATCCTATGAAGAACTAGGTAGAGATAGTTTGGGTGGGAAACCAGTCAAACCCCAACTAACAGAAAGTCCTGAAAAGGTCTTTATTAAAAACACTCTCACTACTCCTAAAAAGAAGTGGGAAAATACTAAACAAACTTCTAAAGAGAAGCATTCTCAATCCTGAGGAAGGTCTCCTTAAAAGGAGCCCTCTGAAAAGAGATAACCTCAGGAACAGGGATGATTTTAAAAAACCTGATAGATATCAAGATACTGATACACGTTCCTAGATCCTAGATATCCGCCATTGGAGGTCCAAGATGTTAGAGGTCCAAGATGAACAGCTGGGTTCCTCCTCTACATCTGAGTTGGTAAATTCAACTCTCCCAGTTGTAGTTTCTGCTGGGACTGGGATCGGGTCATTGGCAGACATTCTACTGGCTCTTAAGGAGGATATAGGGAAAAGACTTACAGTCTCAGAGCCCAACCAAGCAGCGATCCAAGCTTCATGTGAGGTATTAGCTCATAAGTTGTAAGAAGTATCACAGAGAACTGATGTTCTAGAAGCAGAGATTCCTAAAATGAAGGAGGTACTCAATTCCACTACATTGGAAGTTGATAAAATAGTCATTCAGAATAGAGAGCTAAAAGATGAACTGGAGCGCTTGGAGAACAATTCGAAAGAAAAACAGTCTAAGACTGTTAAATGTGCCCGAAGCTCTGGAAGGAGCAGATGTCAAAAGCTTTGTGATTTCCCTTTTAAAAGATACGATTTTGAAGGACTTCCCAAAGCTAGATCTGGTGAACGATATCCAACGGGTACATCGGGATCCATTTAAGAGAAACCCTGCAAAACAGAAACCAAGGAAAATCTTAGTAAACTTTCTTACGAATACAATGAAAGATTTTATCCTTGGCTCTGAAAGAAGGTTCGATAAATGAGAGTTATTTCTCCAACCCCTTCGCATTTTCTATTCAGTCGGATATCTACCATATCACTGCAACTAAACAATGGGAGCTTGGCAAAAGAATGGTGACTTTAAACTCATTGGGGGCCAAGACCCAATTGAGATTTCCAGCATTTCTGCGCATTATGTGGAACAACCACATGCACCACCTACGTTCAATTGAGGAAGTAGATACTCTTATTGATAAAATAAGGAATGAGAATGGGGTATAGGGATAAGGGGGGTCATTCAACGATATGTAGGCTCCATGGGGAGTGGGGCCTGGTTCGAATCATAGAATAAAATGTGTTTCTTACATGCCAGGCGGACAGAGGTCACAAGGGCGTATGCCTAGAATAGTGGGGTTTCCCAGGGGGATGAGGGGGTTAATGGGTCACAAGGGCAGGGAGGGGGGCACGGGTGGGGTTGCAGTGGGAGAAAATCAAAAAATATCCTTATTCTCATCTTTAATCTTAATTGTAATTCAGTATTGAAACGTCTGTGTAAAATTCTGGCATCAGGTGGAGGGAGTCTCTTAGATGAGTAGTGAAATAAAGTTTACCTTGTGGAATGTCAACTGGTTGAGATGTCCAGGTAGACAGAGATTGGTTATGAAATTCCTGGAGCAACCGTCTGCCCGAATTTGTTTCCTCCAGGAAACGCCCCTAAGCCACTCTGCATGCCGGGATATTTTTCCTAAGTATAACTGGGTAGGATATTTGTGTTCTTCTAAACAGGTAGTGCATAATAAAGAGGTGGCTATATTGAATAAATCAGGAGCTAGATGCACTATTAAATCAACATCAACAGATCAGTCAGGGAGATGGATTATTGCCCAGCTGGAGATTAGAGGGTTTGGAGTTAACTGTTGCCTCTTTTTACGCCCAAACATTGATGATCCAACACATATTTGTAAATTGCAGTCTAAATTAATAGAAGCTACTTTTCCTATAATAAATCGGCAGCGATTTTAACATCCTCTTTGACCCATTAAGAGACAGATCAAACCAGAGCCACTATGTTGGAGCCCCACGTTCACGTTCAACTTTGGCTAATATGATTCACGACTTGGCTGATATCTGGAGGGCAAAGATAGGTGACAAATCATGGTACACCTTTTACAGCAAAAAATATGGTCATTCATCCAGAATTGACTATGTGTTAGCGGATAGGTTCAGCCTGGAAATCCTACCTAATATCTCCATCTTACCTAGTGTCTTATCAGATCATGCCACTATTCTCTTTAAAAATCTTGGGAGAATGTATAGCCTCTGGCCCAGATGGACGTTGAAAAGGGCAATGCTGTCAAATGATGAAATAATCAAGGCGATTAAACTGTCTACTTTAGACTATTTTTCTGCTAACATAGGCTCGATAACTTTGGACTACGTATGGGATGCCTTTAAAGCTCATTTGAGAGGTCAGTTTCATATTCTGGTCTGTTCTAAAAATAGGGAGGAGGTGCAAGAATTTCGTAACCTGGAAGAAAAAATCCTTCAGCTAGAGGATGAGAGGACAAGATGCACCCAGGAAAATCCTTGAAGGCTGACACAAGTCCTTAGTGATTTTGACTGTGTATATCAGGTCTATAGGGGCAAGCTAGATCAAAGGGTGAAGGCCCAGTGGGCGTCTCGAAATATGCAAAATTATGAGGATGGTGAAAAGGCAAGAGCTGATTGTGCCAAAAACAATATTAATGAACTAATAATAGATGAGAGTGGGGCTTCTTCATGTAGATTGGAGGATATGCAATTTCGCCTTCTTTCTCTATTTGCTGAGCTATATAGAGAAGAGACCACACCTAGCACAGGAAAACTTCAAGAATGGTTGCGGAATAAAATTCTACCTGAACTAACAGAAGCAGTCAAGATAGTCTTGATGCCCCTATTACTGAGAGTGGGATTAGATTATATCTAAATAAAAGTAAAAGGAATAAAGCGGCAGGAACGTATGCGCTTCCCAGTGAGGTATACCAATGCCTACAGGATGAGTTAGTTCCAAGACTGTGTGAACTTTTTAACTTTATCTACAGTCCGGAGGGTAAAATTCCTAAGTCCTGGAAGGAGGCAACAATTGTACTTATTTTGAAGCCAGGGAAAGACCCCCTTAAGGCTGACTCCTATAGACCAATCTCCCTGCTGAACGCCGATTATAAGATCTTCATGATTGTTCTTGCAGGGAGATTGGTTTAGCTAGCCCCGAAGTTGATCAACGTGGACAAAAAGGGCTTTGTCCCAGGGAGGTATATATATTCAAGAGCAGACGCTCCAAGTGATTGGTAATATTGATCTGGCGGTGGCCCTGTCGAAACCTTGGGCTGTAGTGGCATTCGATGCAGCCAAGGCTTTCGACAGAGTATGCTGGGTGTACCTCTGGGAGGTTCTTACAGTAATGGGCTTTGGGCCTATTTTTAGTCAGACCTTGATTAGCTGTTACCAGGGGGCCTCCACAGTACTTCTCCTCAATGGTATGCTAACAACAAGTTTCAATATATATAGGAGAACATCTCGCCTTTACTGTTCGACCTATATATAGAGCCTCTTGCCCAAGCATTAAGATTGGATGAACAGATTACCCCCTTTCGCTGCCAACAGTATAGCAGTAAATTGGCTCTCTATGCTGTTGATTTGCTGTTGTATACTAACAACCCAGTGGAAGTAATACCAAGGGTTGAAGCCCTTTTAGAGGAATTTGGCTCATATTCCGGTTATTTAGCCAATACCTCTAAAACAGAGGTGATGTGTTGGAATATCAATGACTGGGAGAGTAGACTTAGCAAAGAGTTTAGATATCTGGGAATCATCGTAGTCAACGATCTAGACAAATTACCTTTGATTAATTAAAAAGGTGTCTAAGGAGCTGGACCACCTTCTTTCAAGATGAAAAAACCTTCCCCCAGAAAATCTATGGTAGGGTTAACTTAGTGAAGATGGTCATCCTTCCTAAGCTGACATATTTGTTTAACGCTATCCCCCCTCAACTTTCCCTGAAATTAAATTGGCAAAATCCAGAGCAAAATAGGTAGCTTTATTTGGGCCAATAAGAGTGCCAGACTGTTGTGGAAGAAGCTGAGACGTAAACTACTGAAAGGGGGCCTCGCTCTCCCGGACATAGCCTGGTACTTACTCTACGGCCTTCCAAAATAAAAATGTACGAATACTCTTGACTACAACTGATAAAACAAATTGGGGGAATCTATTGAGAGAAATAGTTGAGGGTGGGGGAGAGTGTCTCCTTTATAAGTTCGGGGCACCAAGGTTTTTTAAAAAGGTATGCTTGAAAGTCCTAAAGCAGCTTTTAGTTTGTGGTATAGGGTCAGATGCAGATGGGAGATTGGTTATTATTCTGATTTTGCTCCATTTTGGGATTCCCCTGGGACCTCGGCCTGTCTGGAAGATAGTCTTGCGTTACCGTATCCTGATTTGGTCAGACCTTGTATCACCAGAAGGAGACTACCCGTGGGAATTATTAAGGTCTAAAATAGGAAGTACCTTTTCTACATTTAAATACTTACAATTGGTCTCTTGGTATTCAGCAGAGAAAGGATCTATTAGTGGTGATTGAGAAATCAAGCTTATGCTTCAAAATTCAAATCCTAAAAATAAGGAGGTCACATATTGGTATATGTTAAACCGGCATCTCTAAAAAAGAATCACTTTTTTTGTAATTAATAGATTATATTATACATCTGTGAAAATAGCTAGATTTGCCCCATTATTTTCCCCTAATTGTCCAAGATGTGATTTCCCTAAAGCAGATGACATTCATATATTTTACGAGTGTGATAAATTAAGTACTTTTTGGAAGAATGTGGAGTTTGCTTTAGGTGGCATTTTTAAAACTTAAGATAACCATGAATCTATCCATAGCAATTCTTGGCATTGACAATGACCCTATGAATCTTCTATTGCCACTACAAAGAGGTGTGCTGATATACATTATTTCATAGCCCGAAGGGAAATATCTAAACTCTGGAAAGATCCGTGGCCCCCACTACATGAGGATTGGTTAAAAGCTGCTTTTGCTCTGGCACGTCTAGACATGGGGAATCTGAATGATAACAGCATTAATATATGGTCACATTTGATATCATGGGGAAGAGAGTTGAGATTGTCCGATTGGCCCCGTGTCCTATGATTACACCAAGCTTTAAACGAAGAAGCTGGCCTGGACAGGCCTAAAGCCAATGCAGTTGCAGAAGCCAAGGGGAACCCAGGCTGGAGGGAAGGCTTTAAGCAAAAATTGCAGACGCTGAATGGTGAGATGAGGACAAAAAAAGAAAAAAAATAAAGATCTAGATAAGCCAACCCACTGGAGTGGCTAAGTTTCCCTAACAGCCCCATTGCACCCCCCTCCTAATTCAATTACTGGGGCTCCTGTCTGCCTGGGGGTGAGCCTGTGTCCTGTCCTACCTGCCATACCCTCTTCGAAAACCAGTTTAGCTACTCCACCCCATCATGCCTTTTGCTCTGCAGCTGCAGATCTCCTCCCACCAGATGTCCTTACTCTCTATGCAGGCGACTACACACCTCATCAGAGCAGTTTGGCTCAGCCTGTCAAAGGCTGGCCAATCGGGAGAGGCTGCTGTAAGACTGGATTTTGGCTCATCAGAACAGCAATTTCTGTTACTTCTTTTCTGCAATAGTTATAATAAATCTAACCATGGCAAGATGTTGGATTTATTCTATCATTTTAATACTTTGAAGAATATTTTAGCTTGCTCCTATAAATAGTTATACTTTATTAAAGTATTCTCATGTTAGCCTTTGGAGCCAATGTGCTACAATAAGGAAAAGTGAAAATGACAGTTTTTCCGTCACCAGGGCATATAAACATATTTTATAATGTCCCTGCTTTTAGTTACTAGGCACTCTACCCCTGGGGCATGTAGGGGAGACCTTAGGGGTAACTTATATGTACAAATAAGGGAGTTTAAGACTTTGGAAGTATCTTTAATTCCAAAATCGGATTTGCACATAATTTACTTTCAAAAGGTGTCCTTTAAAATGACAGCAGCCAACAAAGGAGTGCATGCTTAGATGCTTTAAATCTGCTGAGCCCCTAAACCTACATGCCCTAGCATATACTAGCAGGTTACAGGTAGGGTGTCACACCAATTGCAATTACACCTAATTACCATATACCTTTTATACACAGCACTGGCCCTCGGTCTAGTTGGCAGAGCTCAATGCACACTCACAATCAGTAACCACTTGTATAAGATAAAAAATAGGGGTGATAAGGGCAAAAGGAATGACCTCCTCACACAGACCCCTCCCCCCCAAGGCCCTCTCCCCTACTCACCCAGACATAAGGTGATGGGTAACTCAGCTACACCCTGGTAGTCCTCATCAGCTAAGAGGAAACTCCTGGAAAGTCCAACTCCATTGGAAGGCCTTCCCAGGTCTGTGTTCCACTGTGAAGTCCATCCCCTGTAGGGAAATGGATGACCTCAGCAGTTTGGGATTCTCCTCTCTCATCTGCAGAGGTCTGTGGTCAGTTTGAACATGGAAGTGAGTGACAACCCGGTATGGCCTCAACTCCTTCAGGGACCAGACCACAGCAAAGGCTTCCCTCTTAATGGCACTCCAGCTTTGTTCTCTCAGGAGAAGTTGCCTGCTAATGAAGGAAACCTGCTGCTCTATGCCCTCCTCATTTACCTGTGCCTTCAATGCCCCAATCCCTTGTTTAGAAGCATATGTCTGAACCACCAATCCCTTTGTGTAGTCAGGTGCCAGTCGTACTTGTGCTGAACACACAGCCTCTTTCAAAGTGTCAAAGGCATTCTGACACTATAGGACCCAAAGGACTTTCTTGAGCTGCTTTTTAGAAGTGATGCCTGTCAGGGGAGCCACAATGGTTCCATAGTTCTGAACAAATCTTCTATAGTACCTAGCCAGACCAAGGAATGCCCTGACCTATGTGTGGGTTGTAGGAGCTACCCTATTCAAAATGGTTTGGGTTTTGGGTCTGAGAGGTTGTTCATGGCTTCCACCTACTAGGCGGTCCAGGTACACCACTGAACTCTGCCCTATCTGGTACCTACTGGCCTTGATAGTCAGACCTGCATGCTGTAGCGCCTGAAGCCCTCCCTTCCGGTGGTCCAGGTGATCTTCCCAGGTGGAAATGAACACAGCTATATAATCAGATAAGCTGCACTGTACTGCTTCAACCCAGACAGGACCCTGTTCACCAACCTTTGGAAGGTGCCAGGTGCATTATTTAAGCCAAAGGGCGTTACTTTAAACTGGTAATGTCCCTCTGGTGTGGAGAATGCTGATCTCTCCTTTGATCCTTCACTGAGGGCGATCTGTGTGTGGCCTGAGGTCAAATCAAATGTACTCACGTACTTTGCAGCCCCTAACCTATCAATGGGCTCATCAACTCTAGGTATAGGGTGAGCATCAGTCTTAGTGACTTTATTCAATCCTCTATAGTCCACACTTTCCCCTTGGGGATTAGGTTTGGGCACTAGAGGGTTCAATTACCCCCAACTCCAGCATCTTAGCTACTTCAGCCTTGATGCGGGTTCTGACATGGTGAAACAACCCGTACAGCTTAGTTCTGACAGGTAGGGTGGCTGTCACCAGTGTCAATCTCACTGAAGCAGTTTTACGAGGCAGAGCTAGACTGTCTCACAGCCGGCAGGGGTTCATGCACTTAAGTGAGCATGACAGTTTGGCTGGCCAAACAGTCATGCACACTTAGCATGTTCTCCACCGGGCTGTAATTCACGGCCTTGGTGGAGAACATGCCCAGGCTCCCACAGCCTGTCTGCGCAACCGAACCACAGCGCTTAGACCAATCACAGCACTACTGTCATGGTGACAGCAGTGTCGTGATTGGCTTAGGGGAGCCTGGGTGCTTTCTGAGGAGAGATGATATTGGAGGAGAGACAGAGAGACAGCGACACTGCAGAGAAGGTAAGTGGATTTTCTTTTTTCACCTCCCCGCAAACAGACCCCCCAGGGCTCTGCCCACCATGCCACCCCTGTTCTATACCAGCCGCTGCTGCTGGCTTGCTGCATTTGTTGTTGTGGTTGTGTTTCAGTTTGATTGTTACTGTAGTTATACAGTTAATAAATTGAATAACAGAACTGTTGTGATTGTGTGACTGCACAGTTGTAGAATTGTGCGCCTGTAATATTATATGTGCACAACAGTAGTGTCCTATTTGGGCAGTTACAATGTTGTAGGAATGCAGTTTTTGAGATGCATAGTTGTACTGTTGAGAGGACTTGGACAGTTGCAGAATTTTGACGCTGGATTTGGGAATGTGCTGTAGTTGTGCAGCTGCAGAAGTGTTGTAGACCCATAACTGTGCACTTTTGATCTTGTTAACGTACAGGTGCAAAGTTGCAGACTGTGTACTTTTAAAGTTGTGCAATAGTAGTTTTTTGTTGGGCAGATGTACAGTTGTAGTATTGTTGCAATCATCCAGTTCTAGGGTTGTAGTTGTTCATTTGAAGTGTTGTAGATGCACATTTGCAATTGTGCTGTGGTCAATGTTGTAGACGTTCTACAGCGACCTGACATAGTGGTGCATTTATAGTTTTCTATATGTAGAACTGGCAGTTGTGGTTGCATTTACCATAAACACATTCTACTTCACTGGTGATTTGGGCTTTCGTTGTCATATTGTATGCAATGAGATGCCAAGAATATTGACTTTATTTGCACTGACCAGTAGTAAATGGCAGGTGAGATTACTTCTATGTTCCGATTTCTAGCCTACCAGTCAACTTCAGAAAAGAAAACCCAACAAATATTTTGTCTGCAAAGCGAAGAAAGTCGATTTTTGCTCTGCTATCCCGAGTTTCGCTGCTAATATTGGGTAGGATTTTATATGTTGTGTAAGTTATCGTCTTCAAACGCCTGCATTCCCTCTCACCCAAAAGCAGTATCAGGAACGACAAACACAGGATATAATCCTGCTAGACAAATCTGGTCATCACACCCAATCTATCTGGTCGTTCCTATAATTCAATAGAGTCCAAAATGGATAAGGCAGTTCTCATTCCAAACCTCATACATTTGGAAAAACTTAATGTGGCTACAGCAATGCTATTACTTTACTGTGCAGGATCAGTAAGAAATCTTTTTCTTGCGAGTTCCCCGTGGTCAGCTGTAGAAACTGCAAGGAACCCTTCCCTTCTGAAACAGCAATGGTGCGCTGAAGAAACAGTAAAAACATTTCTCTTCTCACTCACCAGTGGTGAGCTGCAGAAACTGTAAGGAACCTTTCCCTCCTGAATCTGGAATGGTGAGCTGCAGAAACAATAAATAACCTTTTTCTTTTGAGTCTCAAATGGGGAGCTACAGAAATAGTAAGAAGCATTTCTCTTGAAAACTTTCTCTGTGTCATAAGTGGTGATTTGAACAGCTCCTATGAATGGTCAGGTTCACTGGGCATGCTATACAAATATCCCACTCACTCTGGGGTTTTGGAAATCACTGGAGTTGGGAGCATGGGATATGTGCTACCTAGCACGTTGTCTGTTTATGGCTTAACATAACAAGCTAAAGGATCAAGTGAAAAGGAAGGCTATAAATAGCTCATGCTCCGAAATCAACTGCACAAACCGGCAATTAGAAAGACAAAATAAAGAATTTACCAGGACTTCTGAAATACATCTGTAATTGTTGGGCAGCCTATGAGCTGGTCCCTTCTCCATTTCCTTTGTTTCCTCTTCCATCCCCAAGGGAACTTGGGTTGCTATATGGATCCAATGAGCAAACCAGAAAACTATTTAAGTTGATCTGCGAGGTAGTCATACCATTAACAAATCTATCGTGACGGAGCAAATGAACTGCAACACAAAGAACACATTTTGTGATCTCTAGGCTTACGAGTCTGTCTGACTTGAAGGACATGTTAAGGGTGCTGTATGTTGGCTATACCCATCATAAATGACCAACACATTCTAACTTGTATTACTTTGGGTTTGTTATCTTACTTATATGTGAAGAACTATTTGTGGAATGCTTATAGAGCTTATTAGCTTAAATGTTTACTAGTAATGAGTTAAAACAAGGCTACGTCTTTGGTTCATTGTTCTTTGGCTTGTACTTTGTAGATCTGGCTCCACGTCTGAGAGATGTTAATTGGCTCCCACCAAAATTAGGCGAAACAGAGTCCATTGCCTATGCTGATGTTCAGGTGTTACTTGATGCAAATCTAATTGGGTTACGGTAACAACTAACCTTGGCGCATGTTGACAACTGATCTTGGTATATGTTTACAATTAAACTTCATCAAAATACGTCCATTAAAAAAAAAGTTTCTTTTGGAAACAAGGTAATGCAAATGATTACCAGAGAAGGTCACCATTGAGACATTAGCCATTTATATGAGAGTCAGCTTTGTAGGTTTAAACCAGCGCAGTCAAGCCCCAAAGGGATTCAGCACCTAACATTTGTGTACATTAGTTCAGGAAGGACATAGGATATGGTTAGCAAAAGAAAGACAATTCCACAGGGTCTATGCACCGGTGTATAAGGGGAAGGCGATTTGTCGGCAAATTAATAGAACACATTAATGTGAAAATCTCAGATACATGCATTATATAGCACAGAATTAGAAGGTTCTGTGAACAAAACCTAGGTGCTTTTGCAAAAAACGTTGAAAGTTATTGTAAGAAAAAGCTTGCCAGACAGAATGTGGCCTATATTTCTGTGGGATGTGGGCTGTGAAGGTTTGTGATGTAGTAACTCCTTTGTGCAAATTCCACTGAAGACTAAACTGGTTGAAGCATGAAAGACCACTTCTATAGAAGTTAAACATTTGTGGGCATACCAGTGAAGAGCACTTTACTATAGTCTAAACAAGATAGTACAAAATATTGTATTGCTGTTTTCAAGTTCGTAGTTTGCAGGAAATGTTTGCAATTACTAAAGAGTTTCAATTGATTAAAGGCACGGTTAGCCACATTTTAAAACTGAGATCAAGGGTTATGAATCATATCCCGTATGAAAGATTATAACCTAGACGTGTCCACACTCAACAGCGGGCCACCATGATTTTGAACTGAGTGAGTCGATTATCATTCAAGCTTAAATGATGATTTGTTGAGAAAAGAAGATGTTTTAGCTGTTAAGATTTTTGAAGAGCAGCCACTTGAAATTTAAAGTGCCCCAATGGTACAATCTGCATTATTTCAACATGAAGGGCTTTATCTAGGCCTTGTCAGACGATTGTTATACCGGACATCCTTGGCGTGGTATTTCCCCAGACTTTTTGCCTTCAGTCTCCTGTTTTTACAGAACTCGAATTTGATGACATTACGATTCTGTGCACTTTACCCCTGCTAACCAGAGCTAAAGTGCTAGTGGTAATATTGAACTGCACTTGATTGATACATTTAATTTACTCATAAGTCCCTAATAAATGGTACTACACGTACCGAGGGCCTGTAAATTAAATGCTACTAGTGAGCTGCAGCACTCATTGCACCACCCAATAGTGTAGCCCTGTAAAACGTCTCACGCCTGCCATTGCAGACTGTAGTGCAGTCTAAAACGGTCATGTCAACCTCGCAAAATAGCCCTTTTGTCAAGCCTAAACCTTCACTTTTAATACTTATAAATCACCCCTAAGTTAAGCCCTAAAATCTCATAGGGCAGGGTGCACGGTATTTAAAAAGTAGCACCTGTGTTTATGATTTACTGGTTCGGACAGTGAGAAATTCCTAAAATATTTTTTTTCACTATTTTAAGGCTATCTCTCTCATAGACCAACAATGGGTTACATTATTACACTTAAGTCATAACTTCAGTTTTGGACCAGACAGAGAAAAGCTTTTTCCACTCATTTGAATTGTAAATTAAAACCCTCTTTAATGGTAAAGTCAGATTTTAAATTGACAATGTGAACACGTCACTGTTGGAAAATTGGCATTTTTCTGACTCAAACAAATGTGCTTTTCTGCCAGTGTCTGGGGTTACATGGCTGACTTCTGTGGTGTTTGTGTATTCCTTCGCTACATGGGTACAAAGGGTGTTTGGGTGTTGGCTAGGGTATTCCTCTACTGCCCAGGATGCCCTGAAAAGTTGTTTTCAGCCTTTCTGAGCTTCAAAGTGTTGCCTCAGGGCTTGCTCACCACTTCCTGACGTGAAACATCCTAAACCACGAAGTATTAATAACGACTCACCTTTACCACGAAGTCCGAACAACGATAAAACCTGAGCAACGAAGTCCTTTACAACGAAGTCCTGCACCACGACTTTTCCCAGGACTGCAATGAACAAGCACTGGCGTTGCCAATAGGTCTCGCAGTAGGAAAGTTGGAGCTATTGGTTTTGTAAATGACATTTTATATTTATGTTTTGTGATTTACAATGCCAATACTTTTAACTTTAGCAAATGTGACAATTTTAGCATTTGTAATGCCACATGTTTTGTATTGACGTGACTTAGATGTATTGATATTACAAATAACAATGGCTTTTAATTTTTTTAAATAATTAATACTTAAATAAAAGTGATTGTAATTTATAATGGCAGGAGGCAACATATTTTTGCGACTCAACTCCGCCTACACCGTTAGTCCAATTCGGCTCTTAACTCCACCCTTGGTACCTAGACTTACATAATCATCATCATGTACTCACTATAAAGCACTCCAGAGAAATCCTCAAAAACGACCTAAGTACTTTATAAAGTCGTCCTTTGGCACTGTTTAGATAGATCTACCAAAATGTATACTTTTTTGCTTATTCTGTGTCCAACTGAATTTAGCAATTTTGTTTTTAAAAGCCTTTTGACGGGAATCTTATATAATATTATGCCTTGTGAGTACTATTAGTACGTGTATTTTTCGGCACAATGTAATCAGTCCGAGGAACAAAATTCCAGTAGATGTAGGCCCAGGCGAGTTCTGTAATTAGATGTGTAAATATCCGCGCACATAAAACCGTTCGCCATGAATGGTCGCCGCCCCCTCTGCGTCCGCTGGCCCCGCTCTGAACTCTGCCGGGCAGTTAATCACTTTCTAAGAGACGGGGTGAGTGAATGGTGCCGTGGGGACAGCTGGGCAGGAAGAGGGCGCAAGGCGAACAAAGCGGACAGAGACTGGAGGCAGAAATGGTGGGGGTGAGAGAATGCGTCTACCAGAGAGAGCTTCGGAGGAACAGAGCGTCGCATGAACGTTAACTATAGCTAGAAAGAGGGCCGGGCAGGGGGTGGGGCAGCCCAAGTAAGTCCGGGGTAGACAGCAGGCCGGGGTGAGAGAATGCGTCTACCAGAGAGAGCTTCGGAGGAACAGAGCGTCGCATGAACGTTAACAATAGCTAGAAAGAGGGCCGGGCAGGGGGTGGGGCAGCCCAAGTAAGTCCGGGGTAGACAGCAGGCCGCGGGTAGGGAGGGAGAGTACAGGAACTAAGAAAGTGCGAAAAGGAAGAGTTAGTAGGGGAAGGAGAAACAAGGCGGCCATTGGGAGCAATTAATTAGATGCATTGTTTGTGTCTATTTTGGATAATTCACTCACGTTCTACGGCCTGCTCCCCCTCCCAGCAGAAATGGTTCAAGCACAAATTGGCAATGAGCACATTGATTTAAATGGAGAGGGCAGCAAAAGGCAACCGTGCAGACAGAGAATAAGCAAGGGTTAAAGCCAGAGGCAATCTAGAGACTGTGTTAAATTAATTAGGTAGAACATGGGCAGCGTCGTTGTTTGAATGAAAGAAGGGACAGAGAGGAGGAAAGGTGGGAGGGAACACGGCCTGGGGGAAGCTGGCTGGGGAGGGGGAGGAGAAATCCAAGTAAGGCTGTGTGCGGGGAGAGAGAGGGGAGGTGCTGGAGCTGGGGAACAGATGGCCGTGAAAGTTTATGGCCCAAAAGCTCGTGCCTGTGGCCACGTGAACTCGAAGAAAACCGCACCAAAAAACGCCTGGTTTCACGAGTATTTTGAGCACTTGAATTCTCTCCATTTTTCATTCCTTCGGAATGGAAAAGGCGAGACCTAAAAACTGTGCGTGGCATCTCTCCGCCCCCATTCTTTTCACGTCAGCCCCCCTGTCCCCCCAAATGCTGTTAAGGTCTGACATGAAGCTCAGCCCCCCGGACTGCTCATGTTACTCTTCTCCGCCCCACCTCTTTAATACACTTAGAAGCGGAAGTGAGGCAAACTGTCTGGCGGAGAATGAGATCTGAAAAGGCTTGAGATTTTGAACTTTATGCCCCCTGGCACAATGTGTGGCATATTTCTTCTCTCCGCCTCACTGAAATTGGACTTGTTGCCTCCTGTCTTGCAGAGTACGAGCAGCGCAGGGATGCTGCCAGCCCACATCCTATTTTGTAGCACGCCCCCCACCCCCAACTTGACACTTGAGTGGAGATATCTGGATGACTGGGTGTGAGGAACGTTGGGAAGCAGCCAGACATCATCCTGCAAGCATGGTAATACGTTGGGGGCACCAAAAACGAGTCTCTCCTCCTCCCCATTCATGTGGTAAGGTAGGTGAGTTATATTTTACAATGAATTGATTTAATGTTCCTTTAAATAATACTTTTGTAAAAAAAAAAAAAAACATTTTGTACAAAACAAAATATTTTAGTAATAATATGAAACGGAATTATTAACAAAAAAATGAAAAAATATTTTACATCGATATTGATGAAGTTTTGTTTTTCAATAAATGTTAATATTTTAGTATATCATTTTCAAAAAATTAGAATAATTTGTAGTTCGTCAGGTTTAAAAAAATATGACTATATATTAAAATAAACGTAGAGTAAATTATCAACAAAATGGATAATGAGCAATTTAAAAATATTTTGAGGAAGTATTATTATTACAACACTGCCATCTATTGGCCAGTCACAAGGTGAAAAAAAGTAGTGGTTTAGCAAAGCTTGTTGTAAAGCTTTCGTAGTTGAGGAAGTCGTGGTTTAGGCAGTAGTTGTTTAGACATACAACCCTTCCTTACATCTAATGGCTGCCTGCCCTGCCACTGACAAATGCAGCTCACACCCAGCTCGTCTTGCCCTTTGTTACCCTACACAGTATGAAGACAAACCTAGAAAAGGAGGGGAGAAGGTTAGAAAAGGGGGGTACCCACATAACCACATGCTGGCAACCAGGGATAAAAGTGGCACCTAAAGAACCTCTCATCAGAACACTCCAGGCCCTGCGGAAGATTCAGAAGAAGGGCTGCCCTGCTGTCAGATGAACCTGGGCTCCCCTGAAAAGACTTCAAGAGTCAGTTGGGTGAACTTCGGTTTACACAACTGGGACACAATAAGCTTCCAGGGCCCTCCCTGCAACTGCCCCGCTGACCAGCACCAACTGAACCTGCCTGAGCCCTACTGCTGGCCTCTGCTGTATTCAGTCCAGATTCTTATCCTGGACCATTTGCTGCATCAGAGTTCACATCTCTTGAATTAAAGGTGAAAATCAAGACTTTTGCGCTCCTCGCGACCATGGAGCTGACTCTTCACCCTGAACGAAGACCGTTCTCCAACGCAAATCTCCAGCAGCAACTGCTCTTCACGTCACCCATGACAGTCCACGTTTACTGCCAACGAGAAGCTCCACCGACGACTGGCTCAAACGCGACAACAGCGACAATCCATGACGCTAGGCCTTCTCCTCGTGCCGGCAAAACCTCCTCACGGCTCCCCGCCAACACAAACCTCCACCTGCAGCTCTTCGTGTGACTTGGGTTGGAGAAGATAAACTCTTCAGCAGGGAAAACATGGTCCCTGTATCCGACTCATGCTCCACTGCAGTTGGCCTGAACTGGTGATTCTACCCCCGTGCAGCGTGATCAGATACCCGCAAGTGGCGCTTTGTGCTTTTTGGTGCTATTTTCATCTGAAAAGTTTAAAAATCATAAATCTAAAATTCTACTGATTGGATTTTTGTTGTTGTGGTGTCATTTTATTTATTTCAAATAATCATTTTTCTAAATTGGTTTGGGAATTTTTTGTGTTGTGTTTTAATGTTATTACTGTTCGAGTGCTGCATACATACTTTACACATTGCCTCTAAATTTGGCTAGACTGCGTTTGTGCCAATGTACTGGAAGATTAAGCACAGGTTTATTTGGTGACCTTAGTGGTACACCCTCACAAAGATTGTGGTTATTATTCAAGTGGGGCTTCCATCCGTCTCAACTAATAACCCAACTTCTTACAACAGTCCTCCCGAAAAGATAGGGGAGGGACGTCCCCCATCTCCCCGACAGAGATGCAGTCAATCCCCTGAGCTAACTATAACTTACACCCTGCAATGCACAGATTATGGTGTCACATATTACATGGTCAGTGACATCACTGGTGACATCTCAAGTTTTTGTACCAGTGAAATCTGTGTTTAACTATAACGCCCCTGTAATCTTTGTTTTTTTCAGTGAATTTCTAAGTTGTGTTTAATTCTATTTCCCAACTATAACATGTAATGTTTGCTTCTTTCAGTGATTTTATAAGATTTTTTTAATTATATTTCCTAACTATAATGAACCCTGTAACTTTATGATTTTTTTGTGAATTTCTAAGGTTTTTTCAAATTAATTTCCTAACTGTAACCTGTAACTTTTGAGAGTGTGAATGTGTCAGGGGTCTGGGAGTGGCTGCATAAATGTCTCACTGTGTCTGTGAATGGGTGCATGAATGTCTAAGTTAGTGTCTGACTGGGAGCATGAGTGTCTGAGTAAGTGACTGAGTGGGTCTGTGAGTGCCTCCATGAGTGTGAGTCAGTCTGTGAATGCATGAGTTTCTGAGAGGGTCTGCGAGTCAGAGCATGAGTCTCTGTGTACGTCTGTGAGTGGGCCTGAGAGAGTATGAGTGGTTCTGAAAGTGGGTGCATGAGTGTCTGAGTGGGTCAGTGAGTGGGTGTACGTGTCAGAGTGGGTCTGGGAATGGATGCATGACTGAGAGGCGACAAACAGAAGTTTTAATTGAAGGGTAGGGTAGTTTTTTAAATGCCAGATTTAAGGAATGTTGTGAATATTTTTGAGACAGTAAACAACTCGGCTGCAGAATGGCGACCACTTACTATTTATTATCACTGATGCCTGCTTCTCAAACACCACCACCATGACTGGAAACAGCCAACTAGGCCCATGGTTGCTACTGTTCCAAAATCACAACCGGTTAGATTTTTAACTCGGATGTATGCCCTTGTAATAAGCAATCTTGCTTAGACGACCGAAAAAAGCTACAAGAACAAGATCCTTGACAAAAACAAAGCACACAACATTATACTGCAATGATAGAATGAACCAAAAGGAAGACGGGCAAATAGCGATAAATCAATTTACAGTTCCTGTTAATATTTGTGAACAAGTACACACATAATTTATTAGATTTAACCAAACAATGTGGGTAAAAACATGATCTGGTTTGTTCATCTAGATGCAAAACTCAGCTGTAAAATTCACCGACACGCCACAGCCTGGCAACCGGCAGAGTTCTTACAGCTATTTCCGCAGTGGTACATGGGAGAACCAAGTAGGCATTTAACATCAGAAAGAGAGATGCAACAGCTTTTATCTCAGTGGGTTTTATAGATGGGGAAACTGAAAAAAGGAGAGAAGGTGTGTTGTGTAGTTCCTACTAATCAGTAGGATCTGTAGGATCTGCACATTGTTTGGACAACATAAACAAGGGGCTTAGTGTCGAGACTGATTCCGGACAACCCCGCAGGATGTTTTCCTACAGAAAAGCTAGTTCACAATACCACCATATGCCCCCATAACCTACAAGGGAGTGAATGGTTTCAGGCAGCCACTGAACATGACAACCTTGTCCCCTCAGAGATCATGGAAACAGTACAGAACCTTTCACTCAGTCACTCATGCTCACTTATTCTCAGAGAAATATACAGAGAATACACAGTTGGGACGTTTTAAATAATATTTATTGAACCAACGTTATTCTTGTATAAAATACGTGTGCTGCAATGATTAGTAGACAGAAGCAGATAAACGCGAATACAAGCACTAAAAGCGTAAATAGCAGATATAGTTCTACCATGGTGCTGAAACAATGTACATATGCAGGTATATAACACAAGGCAGTGTCAACGGAAGTGCCTCCTCTGCTAATCTATCTGGGATGCTCATCTTTTATAACAGAAAGCAGTCTTGCAATGTGTGTATAGATTAACGATGTTATGGATATGTGGATAGCACTTCTCGCACCGTGGATCAAGATAGTGATTACTTTTGCATTTGTACATAGTATGAAACAAGACCTTGTACATGATGTTCAGGGCGGTGTGATAATGTTGTGCGAAGCTAGACGTGAAAACAAGTTTAGTTTCAGGGAAACTAATCCAACATTGTTATGCTTGCATATATGTGCAAAAGGTCACACCTGAAAATGTTATTTGTGAGGACAAAGTAATAAATAAGCTGCTTTGCTACATTGGCCGAACTTGGGAATCTAACAGTTGCATATGTTCATGGTATCCATAAGGGGCAGCTGGAGTGCACAAGATATTTAAATATGTAGGATTTAATAAAAACACAGGAGCCTGCAAGTCACATCTGCAGCGACTGAAAACACACGCCGCAGCTTCATTAAAATTGTGCAACAAACCGATCACTTCCCCAATGTTTTGCACATGAATGACAGGAAACCGGAGCTGTGGGTTTGCACCAGACCCCAATAACTGCAGATATATGTTGGACTGTCGAACTTCAAAGTATAGTCCTGAAAACACAGCCCAAACTGCTCAGTGCAAGAAACTGTGCACCATACCACGTTTCACAGGATATTACAGTGCATTCATCACTTGTGAGATATTCATGCAATCAGAACCTTCGCAGAAGTAATGCCTATGACTTTTCAAAAATGACCTGGAAATATACAATGGCGATTCTGTAATACATATATGTTGAATAATTCAATTTAATGTTTACCGCATGGACGTTTGTGTATCCGTGTGCTAATTCTTCTCATCGAAAGCTACTCTCACCCAGCACAAGACACCTTGATAGAAGCTTCTTCTGCAGCAAGATCATCACTGATAACCACCCCAAGAATCTCTGGCCTTCCACCGTTGACGAGGACCTCTTTGACAACTACCCATTTTTCACAGTTGATTGCAAACCCACGAATAGTGTTGATGACTGCCCCATCAAAGACCAAATTGATGGCAAAATATTTGATGCTGTTTCATTTTCACCCAGATTCTGGACTCTGAGCTCGAGGCAGTACTCATCGACTAAGATTACTTGCAGATTCCTAAACTCCTTCTCAGCTGGATGTCCTGAGTTTGTGGAAGAGACTTTAGATGAAGACAAAGCCTACAAGAGGATGAATGTCAACCACAGACCTTTATGGCTGATAACACTCCTCAATCTTATAGACCTTGGCATTACTAAAATGGACCACAGGTCATGCAGATGCTTGTTGAGTTTTTTGTCAACTTTGCAGCAGATGATGGATATCTTTCAAAGATTGCTTCCTCAACCATCTACCACCTACACCTGCCCATCCATCGCCTCAACCATGCCTCTACTCTACTTTGTCTACCTTCGCCACCTATGCCTGCTCAACCACCTCCCCTTCCTTTAACTCCTGAGGAGATACCTCCCAGAGCTGTCACACAGCCACTGCTCCTGACAATACCTAAGGACATGGGGGACAAAGACTCATAAGATTCAGAGTTTTCAGATTTGGAAGAAGGTAAACTCTCACAAGGAAAGGACAGTGGCAATGATGAATGTAAAGCAACTATCTTAACCAAGGATGTTGATAAATCACCCATTAACCACAAATCACCTCCAAATGACATGCTCTGATGGAGAGGGTGGATAAGAAGTTCAATATCCTTATGGCTTTGGTGGAGCAGCAATGCTTGCTTTATGGCTTTAAGGAACAGGAACGCAAAGCCACAGGGTCCATACACATTGTATGATCAAAAACCAAGTTTGATGAGGATGGCTAGGATTCCAGCAGTGGTACCACATTTGGAAATAATTACAGAGAACCAGAATCGGCCCTGCATGCCTTGCAGGCCATCCAAAGCCTAACTCTACTCTAGTATTATGTCAGTGGGCAAGTTAAAATCTAAGAATCTAATCATGCCATTGTAAGCACTTCCTGACAGGCATCCAGCGGATAGATAATTTGAGCCACAGGGTTAGTTTGATGGAGCCAACATCAATCAAAGCGGCAGGTGCCTTAGCGAATGTGGGAAATTATGACTGCCAGGTGTGGAATGACATCTCACTATTGATCAACTTCATACCTGTTAACAAAAGAGACTGCTGCGGCAATCGTCAGCGAGGACGCACTAACGTCTTCAGCCCTCATGGTTGTGACAGTGGACGTATCCAATGCAAGTTTCAGCCAGGTAGCCGAAACAGCTGGTTTGAGAAGGGAGGGATGGCTGAGGTGTACAGTTTTCGTCCAGAGGTCCAAGCAAAGGTCCTGGACATGTCATTTGACAGACTCGCCTTCTTTGTAAAACACTTGGACAATGCCCTACAAAACATTAAAACAGACACGGATTGATTTGGGTGGCCCAAGAGCGGAGCATACATTTGTTGGGTAAACAACGCTGGTTGTCAAACAAGACATTGTCCAACAAAGGAAATCCCTGAAGCATCCCTCAGTGACTGAATGGCGAGTGGGGGTAGACTGGTGCGCCCAACAGGAAAAAAACATTTATGTTGCCAGAGGATGCCCACATAAACACCGACAGATTTGGAGTTGATGGTGGGAATATAACGATCTGGATTTGGTGAGTGAATGTCTTCTGTGCTTCACATTTCTAAGCAGGCTGTGACGCTGATGAACGGTCTGTACTTTCCTTTGTGTTTGCAAATAATAAAGCTTGTTTATATATATTTTTTACAACATTCACAGATGCAGCAAAATCATTTGGAGTTTCGCAGTATCGATGTCCCAGCTCAGCCATTTAAGAGAGTCTGGTTTTCCACAGGGTCGTCACGAAAAAAGATCTTTTAACTGTCATCAAGACTTGCCCATAGGTGACAATAGGGATGTCATCGATGACTGTGGCTTTTTTAATAAATGATAAGGGTGACTGAGAAGTCACTTGTGAGGAACGCAGTTCAGTCAGGATATCAAGGGAGCTGCATTTTCATGCAAGCTTTTTAACAGGTTGGTCTTCATCCTTCCTATAGGCTTTCTTGTGAGGAGGTGGCTGTAGGCGATTTAGGTTGTAAGTTCAGCTCTGGAAACCTCAGATTTCCGATTTTTCCCTGCCTTTGTGGAGGTGGGGTATCCCCCTTAGAATGAGGGTAATTCTTTTTCTCCAGTAAATATAGTACCAAACACCTCTCCCTATCCTTGGAGACTTGGAAGGAAAGGCTTCCTAAATGTTGCAGCATGAAGCTTTGTGCACTGGATAAGATGAAGGTAATAAATACATTTCTCATGTGGAACTTTTGTATACATCTTTTTCTGTCCACATATAGAGTAAGGTTTGAAAAGAGATGTTGTTTCTCTCCATCAGTCATGGTGACAGTTGGTGACAGAGGAAAGGTCACTCTGGTAGGGAATATTACCCTACAGACAACTTACAGTACTCTGAAAGCTGAAGATGGGTCCAGTTCAATTAGTATCTTGTCAGCATTCAAGTAGCATTAATTGTTTTAAAAGTCAAGCTGCTGCTTTGCCTGAGGGGTTTCGGACAAACCGGAACATACTTTCATATAATATGGGATTGCCCAAAGATACAGGCCTATTGGGAGCAGGTTTTGATTGAGATCGCAGAAGTGGGTGGGGCAGAGATCCAGACAGACCCAAAGTGCTGTCTCTTGAATATATGGCAGCCAAGGGACCTAAACACGGTGATGAAAGCCTTGGCAACACTGGGGATGGCGACAGCGAAGCGTAATATAGCTAGGAACTGGGGATGCGGGATGATACCCACACTGTTGCAATGGGAAAATGATATGGACACAGCTATGGTAGCTGAAAAAGCAGTTTACACCCATCGGCGATGCCCCAAAAAATGGGCGAGAGTATGGGGGAAATGGAATGAATCCCGGGGGAATATCTGTGAACCACCATATGAGGCATTAACCCCCGAGAGTGGCCCATGATTTGTAGGGAGACCTTCCAATATGTTTGTACCAAGCACTGGTGAAGGTGGAGAGGGGGGGAGAGGATGAAGGGATGGTATGTTAGAAAATTAGGGTTTGAACAATATTGAATAACCTTGTGCTGTACACAGTGTCCAAAGAATGTATTCTGTCGAATTGTATTATATTCAATCTTAAACAGAGATGACTGTAGTTAATGGATGTATGTAAAATCCTGACAATGGAATGGAAATAAAAAAGTTTTTCAAAAAAAAAAAAAAAAAAGTTAAGCTGCTGGATGCCAAAACTATCCTGTCCACAAAAAGCAAAAAAAAAGCGCCTGTATTTTTACCTCAGTTATAAACTATTGTTATGTCATAAGGCCAATCTTTTTTTTTTTAAATTTTTTGGAAGACCTTTATTGACAAAAAACGCACATACAATCCAGCAACGAGCCCGAGGGCTAGCAAGTACAGTACAGTGCAACAGAAAGGGTGCCAAGGACATGTTACAGGAATAATGAGGTCTAATTTTAAAGATTTTTTCTGTAGGATAGACAAGAGCAGGATATCAAAGAACAACGAGTTGGATCTGGCGTCGTAGGAACAGGATTGACAAATAGGACCGTAATAAAATGCCAGATTCGTTGCCTACCACACATGCAAAACGTCTAAACCCAGAAAAGGAAAAAAGAAAAAGAATAGGAGGGCCCAAAGAACCTAAAAGAAAAAACAGAAAACCCCCCCTATCCACCCCCCACCCTGCACCCCTGCAGCTGGCTACGGCCCAAACCCCCTTAGCAGTGTGCCTGTCGCCCAGTAAAAGGAGTCCCGAAATATAGAGAGTAAGAAAAGAATCCTAATCTATAACTCTCAAAAATAAAGAAAGGTGGGGAGGAGCCCACCGCCCGTCCCCCGGCCCCACCGTCCCGCAAGTCCAACAACAACACAGAGTAAAAAAGCCCGGTGGTATTAAGCAGTACAATCAGGATAAATTAGAGATGCAAAATCGACACATAGCGCAGTCAAAGGCAGTGACACACCACCCACATGCCCAGGTCAGCAACAGGAGATCCCCAGACCATAATAATAAATGTTCACCCCTGGCCCTTTCTCTCTCCGCCACCACTGCTAACCACGGAAACCCAGAGAATCCAGGGAGATGTGCACGATAGTCCAAACGGGGAACATCGACTGGAGCACTCAACCATGTCCCGCACATACAGAGCCAATGAGAACAAGCTGGGCCAAGAGTACGTCACACCCGTGGCACAGAGCGAAATCGATCCAAGGGAGAAAGTCTCAGTGTCAGGCCCCTTCTGGAGCGATCTCCGGGTAGAGGGAGATACAGTGCTGGGAGAGAACACTCGTCGTGATTGCAGTCCGTGCTTTCCACTTCAGCCAGGGCAATAAACAGCAGTAGCAAGAGGCACCCCGGGGTCTGGGGTCGCTGGGCAGGCACCGCTACACAACGCCGCCATCTTGTCGCGGTCAGATGTAGAACAAAGAACCCCACTACGGTCTGACGAGGCGGCCATTTTAGAGCATCCACGATGACTTATTAGAGCGTTTACCTCGGTGATCAGGGTTTTTGCAGAGTGTAGCACTTCGGAGTGAAGGGAGACAATAGCCGCCAATAGGTCTCCATAGCCCCGAGCAGTTCCATGTGCCCTCCCGGTCAAGTCGTCTCGCACCACACATCCACCATCACTCCATGACACAGGCTCTCCGAAGCTGCCCTCCATGGTGCGCTTCGTGATCACCACTGGGAACACCTCGAGTAGTGCAGGGCCGCTGATATTGACTAAAGGCGTACAGCTCGAGGAGAGGCGTTAAACAGGTCTAAAAAGAGGCCGTAAACATTGCCCCAGAAGCAAGCCGCTCCGCCCGACATTGAGGGGGTAGAAAGATCGGGAGCCTCCCGCCGCTAGCAGGGCAGTGTTCAAGCACTCGTCCGCAGTCGCGGTGTGGACATCTGCACTCATGCAATCTCTGCGGATAGTTCGCCAGGCACAACCAACGCAATACCTGCAGTCCAAAGGAGCGCACGTTCCAAATTCGGCCGCGTCTATTGTAAATGGTCCGACCGGGTCAAAGCCGCTTCTGACGCCCGGTGTTGATCACCCGGCAGCCGGCCCCAGCGTCCACTCGAGGCCCCGGACTCGGGTCCGCTGCGGGCCGTGAACTTCAGTCGGACATTTCTCCCACTTGCAAAGAGTCGCAAGCCTCAGGATTACACCGCAGGACGCCTGGGCACATCGGCTTCCACGTCGTGTCTTCTAAAAACAGGATCACCGGCAGGATAGTCACAAAGAAGGAGACTGTCTCCGGAGCCGAGGGACTACACGTCCGATCAGGTCGCCATCTTGACTCCTCCCATAAGGCCAATCTTAAAAATAAAAAAGCAATTTCAGTGAAGCCTTACATTACAGGTTCGTGCTCCCCTTCCTGTCTACAACTATTTCCCCATATTTATCATCCTCTTGATAGGACAGGCAAACTATTTAAGAGGATACGAGGTGGACATGAGACTTTAAAAGATGGTATAATAGCTCTGTAATATTTATGTGTTTGTAACAATTTTGTCAATTTTTCTAGAGATTAAAATGACTTATTTTGCCAGTGTTTCTTTCAAAGCTGTGCATGAAAGGCTATTTGTTCTGAGAGAATCTAAATTCAGCTGTAGATCAGCACTAGCTTTGTTCTAGTATCTTGTCCAATCGTTATTGTTATTTTTTATTTTTAATGATCTCTCTTTGGCATGTATATCTGATAATATTAAGAACGAAATTTGGCTTGCAAGCTAGATCTGGTTTTTGTAAACCAAATTCCAGACGTATCTGTGCTCGTCGGATGTACTGTGGTAACTGGAATAATCATCTGTAGGAAATGCATTACATCTGATTAGTTCTCGCCTAGGCAGCACACGTGCTGTCTCTTTGAGACATGCTGTATCTACTCTGTGGGCTTCGAGCACACCCATCGTTTTTCATCTGTTCTTTTCTGCGCCCTTCTAAAAACCTGGCTTTTTATTGATGCATTGGCTGTATTTGTCCCTTCTTTTGGCGTTTGGTTCCCTCCCATAGCAACTGGCTCTATTACATGTAATCCTACCCTCCTGTCTATTTGGGTAAGTTTTGGCACACAATGGTTTTCTTCTACTCTGGCATGGTGGCTTAGAGAGCTCCCGTACCAGCAAGCACTCTACACTCCCCCTGCATCCACTTCAGTGCACCTTTTTTCACATTAGTTTTGGAAGTGGTGGTAAAAAAGGCCTCACACCCTGATTGGTCCCGGCGTTGCCACATTACCAGTATTATGGTCTGCATGCCACACATGGTGGTGCTGAGCCTCACCTCCGGCTCCCTCACCAGCTTGTTTTCAACAGTAGTTCTCAAACGTTTTTAACTATATATATTTTTGTGAGCTGGTTTAAAAGTGTAAAGACTATATTTTGGTTAACTCATTAAGGAATGTATTTGTTTACAGTAACTTGGAATGGTGAGGTGACTGATATAAAACGAAAATGTCGGTTTAACGTGCCTGTGGGATTTCTTTGATAATATTGTTCTCACTCTCATACAAACTATTTACAGCACCGGGAATGGGCCTTCTGGAATTTCATAAATGCGACAAGGGTGGCCAACATTCTCACCTTGCCTGCAAGACATCATTGTGTGATCACTGTCCATGAATAGTGGCTCCACCAGCAGTTCTGTAATCTATCGAAGGGAGAACGTGGAGAGCGCTTAGAAACCAGCTTTGCGCAGGGTTTATGTGAGCTACATGCTGATGTTAAATGTTGTATTACCTGCATGGGTCTTTTTGCCCGGCAGTAAAGGGCCGTGTAAAACAAAGCCTCTGGACTATTGCTGGGTCCTCGGCGTGGCCCCCCACTACTTCCACATTGGACAACAGCCGAGCTGTTTCTTCACACAAACACGCCTGCCGCTCAGGCATTTTTCATTTCAAGATTTCTCTAAAGATTAGCGAAACATGTTAATCGCATGTTTGTTTTTTTAATGCACCTTGTCTTTTTCCTTCACAGGGAATGGTTAAGGAACACCTCTGCCATGGGGCAGCAGTTATAAAAATGTCTTGTTACCTCGGTGAAACGTCTGCAGCTGTATTTCCCATTTTTGATTACCCAAACGAATAAAACATACAAGAGATCACAATTAATTTGCCACACCTTTTAAAACACATTTCAAACAGCTATTTTCCTTCTAGACTACTGCAAAACATGCAGCTCCTCAAAATAAGGTGGTGATTTTGAGAATAAGGTAGACCCAGGTCCATAGCTTACACAGCCGTTTTAGATATTAATTATCTTGCGTTGCCTCCTCCCATGATAGTCTTGCCTTTTTTTAAATAACATCTTTATCACACTATGGGTTTATGCGCCTGCCTGCCACAGTGATTTTTGTTCTGCTACACTCTTACAAAAATTATTTTATATATTTAATTTGGTATCTTCAGTAGGTCACGTGGTTGCGAAAACTGACTCCATATGGCTTAGACAACAACATTGATGGCATTCTAATACAGGAAATACCTCTGCAGAGGTGATGCACAGTATTTTGATTATGCACGAAACCTGATCAATTGTAATGGTTGAATTTTTACCAATTCCATCACATGACGTATATAAAACACTGCAATTTTGTTGGACAGAGATTACCGTAAAGATAGATGATTTTTACTGTTGACCAGAGCTTGTCCCTCTCATTTTTTATTTACCTTGCTGATTACCGAGATGTGCAGACTTAGTCAGATGCTACTAGCTAACCTTCCGGTATAATGGTACATACTTGTTTGTAACATATTGATATCTTGCATCGCAAGAATGTTTAGCCTTCACGCTTTGCCCCTTAGTATCTCAAATTGCCCCTATGTTTGTATAGGTAATATTTGAAGAACCGCTTCCAAGGCTATTTGCTTTGTAAACAATTTCAGATTATAGTTACCCCTCAAATAAAATGTTCAAATTTACACCTCTTCTACTGGATCCCTTTTCATATTTTTAGAATGGTATCATATTATTATCATATGTGTCGTTACTAACCCGCACTTGTTATTAAGCTTGCTTTGCTGGTCTATAACACACCTGGCTAAAGTACCTATTGGAGAAAGAACGGGAGATGAATCAATTTCCACCAGGACATGCATGACATGACTCCTTCTTAATGTCCAGTCCTAAAATTAACGTTGCAATGCAGAAATGTTTACCCTCTGCCGTTAGAGGTTTGCAACACTGCATCGATCCAACCCTAGGTGGCGAAATACATGTTTGTTTCACTTTGCCCGCAGAGTGGTCATTTCATTTGGCCTGCACCGAGAACAATGGGCATTAAATGTGTTCTGTAACCTTGATCAAATTGAATGATTACGAGGCCCAGTAATCTTGTGCACAATAAAATCAGATAACACCACAAAATTCAACATTATTTCACAAACTTCAACACCACACCACATAATTCCACTCCACTACATGCCAGTCCACAACACAAAATACCATTCCACATAATAACACTGCAAAACACACAATCCCACTCTACTTAATTCCAGTACACTCAATACCACAATTTTACAATCCACATATTTCCACTGCACGCCATGGCACATAATTCCACTACACAAATTCACTCGACGCCACACAATTCCATGCCACACAATTCCATAACTAACAATTCCAATCCAAACCACATAATTCCACTACTTACAACATACATACACTTCATAACATTTGAGTAAAAGACATTGTCATTTACAACGCCAATAGCTCTAACTCAAGCAAATACCAGACCTATTGCATTTCCAATGCTTGTCTAATAACACTGCCATTTTCAACTAGAAAACATGATGACCTTAAGAGATTGTTACTGTAAACACAGGGGTTTTGTCCTACGGGGCCAGGCTGGACACTATAAACTGGGAAAAAGACAATTGTGCCTGGTCTCGAATTTAGATGCTGTTTTTTAATTACCAGCAACAAAGCTTTTAATTAAATTATAAAGCTTATGTGTTTTTTCACATTTTTACATTGTTAGAATCATTTTTCGTTGAAAACGAGGTTTAAACATAACCTTTACACAAACATCATACACTTATTGTGAAAACATAAAAAGAATATTTCTGAGAAATGTGAAACAATTATTCAGTGCAAAAAAGAATTACATGCAAACTTCATATGTACAAAAACAATCAATAAATTCATAGGTACACCAGAAATAATAAAGGCAGTCCTATGTGCCTATTTCTTTGGCTGTTTCGGACTGTAAGACACCATAGGCGTTGTTTGATTTTAATAATGTCCAATAGCCTAGGACTGTTGTTATGTGCCTTTGGTGAAAGAAGTAAAGGGATGACTCCTTTAGGAAAGCCGACGCGTTTCCAAACCCGATCCTAAGTGTGTCGGGTTTTTCCTCAGGGCAACCTGGGTACCTGGTGTTGTGAAACATAAAAATAGACTTCATTTAGTGCCTACTCCTGTATTGTTTTCAATTCTGCTTCTCACTGTGCGGAACAAGGATTACCTTTTTGTTCCTGCGCGGTGAAGTCCTGTTTGTTCGGTTGAAGAAATTTTCGAACCTATAGTCATGAAAATAGACACTGTTTGTCCCTGTTTTATCGAACGGAAGGCATTTTGCTTGTTATGCATTAGAGAGGTTCTGGATTCCTACTTACTTGTAAGAGCTTGTATGAAAACCTGGTTCCAATGTGACGTGTTCCTGATATTTTACCCCATCTGGTGGAAAAAGACTAGTTTTAATTGCCTGTAGGTCTTGATTACTGAAAGTTGACTTTTTGAAGTGTTAAAACAGCTTACTTGGGGCAGTACTTTTGTTGGGCGCGGTGCTTCTCCTTTAATGATGTGCTACCGCGGGAACTCGGTCCTGCTGTGAGAGAATCAAAAAGACTAGGTGTATTCTGTTTCCCAAATAATACTCTCGGTTACCTACCCTCTCAATAGGATTCAAGTTACATAGCGCGGGGATGCCCTTGGGTCACCAGGCGCTTTAGAAATCGCTAAAATAAATAAAAAATAAAAATAACTGTGTTCGAGCTAACTTTATTCTTTTTGTTTGCGGGATTAGGGTTTGTATCTGCTCACCTTGTTTAGAAGTTTAGTTCAACCGCACTTGCTCTAGCTGCTGTTTGGTGTGCTACTCCAAATGCGCTGTGAAGGATCACGGAAGTCTAAACCGAAGTCACATGCTTGCCTCCACTACATGCCAGTCCACAACACAAAATACCATTCCACATAATAACACTGCAAAACACACAATCCCACTCTACTTAATTCCAGTACACTCAATACCACAATTTTACAATCCACATATTTCCACTGCACGCCATGGCACATAATTCACTACACAAATTCACTCAACGCCACACAATTCCATGCCACACAATTCCATAACTAACAATTCCAATCCAAACCACATAATTCCACTACTTACAACATACATACACTTCATAACATATGAGTAAAAGACATTGTCATTTACAACGCCAATAGCTCTAACTCAAGCAAATACCAGACCTATTGCATTTCCAATGCTTGTCTAATAACACTGCCATTTTCAACTAGAAAACATGATGAACTTAAGAGATTGTTGGCACTAACTTGACCTTTATTACCCTTTTGACAGCTTCAGCTGATGAACTAAGTAACTTTTCTTTAAGGTGACAAAGTGTGAATATTAAATCATGAGCTCCTTTCTCCAATATTCTAGATGGACTTGAAGTGTCCAATAACCACATCCCCAGGTAGTTTTAAGTCATAGTCTAAATAATCTTCACTGGGCCAAGTTTCACACTTTTTTCGATTTCCTCTTTAGTTCCTGAATAACATTACTTTTGTTTAACCTCCAGCTTATTAATCACGTAGTATTTGTGCAGCTTGTAGAGAGAGTGATATATTTCTATTTTTATGGAGTCTAAAAGTTCTAGATAATCTGCGTATTGTAGGATCGGGATCTTATATCGCCCTATTTTTGGTAGAAATGCATTGGTCTGTTTTCTGGTCCCTAGATCAACTGTATATAAATTAAACAGCAGCGGGGCTAAAACACAGCAAGAAGTAGAGCAGGGCTTAAAACTCACACATTTTGGTGAAAAAAATTAATTCTCATATTTGTGCAGGCAGAGATAAAAAAAAGAACTTGTCTTCAATGGACTCTCAATGTGACTTCCAATGAAGCTGCGGAAAACCATGCTTGACTATGTACATCACCAACTAGCACCAGTGGTCCAACATTGCTGAACAATCTGACTCTTAGGAAGAGAGTTGTTATAAGGGCTACGCAGGGCGAATATCCATTTAAAGTATCCTTTTAAAGGGTAAAGTAACAATACTTTTCAGCAGTGCTGACATATTCTTAACATAACAAAGATGGAGCTTTGGATGGGATTACACGTTAAATTGAGTTCATTATTATTTGTATAGCACATGTACACTGAAGTTTCATGGCACTTAAGAAAGCTACACCCGTACCTTGTCAATTACCTACTAAACCAATATGTCCTTAAAAGCTTTCCAAATATGAATAGTAATAACTCTTCTTGTAGAAATAATGTGAGAAAATGTAATGCTTTGGCTGCAGCTTTAAAGAAAGCATGATTGTCATACATTACAGTGTCAACTCTCAGTACATCTAGCAAAAATGAAGAGGCAGATTGCAAACAATATAGCAGTTTATGTAAACTAAAGTCTAAAGCATTGAAAACGATTGTGCTTACGAGAGGGGCAGCCAGTATATTTCTTTGAATGTAGGTGAAACATGGTGATTTTTGGGATGTTACTCCATTTTTTATTGGAGGCACCCAACAGATGACGTTGCAGTCCAATCGACATTGGACTATGGAATTTTTGAAAGGCACGTGAAATTATTTTAGAGATATATTGAAAAAACAGCGTAAAATTTTTAGCTGGATAAAAAAACGAGCCAGTCACTTTTGACACCTTTGCTTCCGGGGACAGATTAGAAACAACCAATATTCCTACATTACATATAATCAAAGAGGGAGCAAGGCAAGGTCCAATAATATAAAGCTAATCAAAGGTGCACATAATTCCTTAAAGTGACAACAGCATTTGGGAAGAAGATTTGTTTTCTCCTCATAATGTGAACCTGACACTTCAGGTTAAACTCTTTTTAGAACTACTTTTATTTATCTCCATGATCACTATTCTACACGTGACTGAAATGTCAAACTTCAGTTCCACAAACATTTAAGAACAATTGACAGTATAAACATGAAAGAGAGAGCAACATGGGTTGGGAAAGCTAACGAGGAAGAGAGCTAGAGAGCAACATGGGTTGGGAAAGCAAATGAGGGAGAGAGCTACATGGAGCTTGGGGTGTTTTTTGCAGAGGGAGAAGCAGATGAGCAAGAGAGCAACGCAGCGTGTAGTGTTTTGCTGGGAGAGAAGCACACAAAGAGGAGAGGAACAAAGAGCATAGGGAAGGGGGTACATCAGTGGGAAAGCACAAGAGGGAGAGAGATGGAAAACACATTCACTCTTGTGGAGGGGTTCAAAAAAGAAAGAAAGAAAATGAGTTTTCTAAAAGTGAGCAATAGAAAGATAGAAGCCAGCCAAGCGAAATTATGGCTATGCTCCAAGGGAGGGACAAACACGAGATAAACAAGATGATTCAAAGAAAGCCATTGGATAAGCAGCAAACAAATAAGAGTGACAATAAAGCCAACCAATGATAAGCAATAGGAGAGCAGTAAGCCTACTGTCAGTTAGGCCCTTTACAACCAGGCAGCTTGGGATGTCTGGCAGGCAGGAACTAAAAAGCTTTCCTATCAGTAGAACTACGGTAGCTGCAATGGAACAACAAAGAAGTTGGAAAAACATTGGTGATATTGCTCCTTATCACATACCTCACGGGTTGCATTTCCCGCAGTAAATCCTCAAGACTCTTTTCATAGTGTTCGGCAACCACCACCAGCCTTTCTGTGGGAATTAAAATGATACGGTTAGGGGTGCAATTTTCGCACAATACTATACACGGAGCTGTCTTCACCGACGTTCAGCATGGGTGCACACAAAACCCACCCGAGGCTGCGAATGGCAGAGAAACAGAATCAGTATCCACCAACATTTGAAGCTGCAGAAGAACTCACAGCCAAATAATATCTACAGAATAGTGTTTTTTCCACAGTTGTGAGTGCAAGATTAGATGGGGAGCCTTGGGTGTTTCAGGGGAGTATGAGTTGCTCATTAGGAGGGTAAAGAACACCCACAAAGATCCAACTGTGACTTTCACATACATCCTCTGTTATTCCTCCACCCCATTTAGCCATGGAATTACATTGGCAATAAAAAGTTGAGTAAGTGTTTAAAAGGAATGTAAAACTTGCCAAAAATTTCACTTATTTTATTGGGAAACGATTTTTCCTCCAGGAAAAATATTTCTCTCTTGAGGGGGAAACAAAAATGAAAAGTTACAAATGCTAATGCACATTTTCAATACAGTTAAAGCTGCTAATTGCCCACCCAGGGGGAAACCGGTATGGCAGTAGCCGACACCTGGAATTCTGTGCCTTATGTAGGTTCCCATGCTTACTTCTGCGTTCCTTGGTGACACCTACGCCAAGATCGTTTCCTATTTTCAAAGATATGCTTGTGAATCGGTTCCTTTATGTGCACCTACCCAAAACACCGAGCATATATGTCGCGGTAGAAGAAGATGAAGGGATTTCATGGTGCCAGAAAGTGAAACTCTGCCACTTTGCAGGAACTGCAGCAGCATTATTCCCCCTTAAAGGGTAAGTTGGTTACCTGCACTTACCAAGTAAGCTATAGAAATGAATCTTTCAACTTCCTACCGATACCAGTAGGTTCAATGTTGTAACGAGTAAATAAGTGAGGGTAATCACATCATGCAACAAAGCACACCCAAGGTCAGCAAGTGTTGCTAAATCCCACTTCACAAACTGTCTATGTCTGACGTGCCAACAGGGAAGGATTTGAATGAATCACGTTCCCTCTGAGTGTACTCTGTACTTGCATCCCTCAATTTCCATCCAACATAATATTCAGGAATTCCTTCACATTAACTATATAAAAACACTCAAGGAAAATCATTCGGAATTTTTAATGAGCTACTTGGAGATCTTGTGATGCACTGAGAATGTTTGTGTCATGCATCTACTTTTTATTATCGTTAAAAAGCTCAAAACAAAACTTGTAGCATGAAACGGAATATGTAACCCCAAGAAAAACGGAAATGATTAACCAACACTATTTAAAAACGTTACTGAATATGAGCATTGTATGCGATCCCGGCAGTGAGTGTCAAAAGCTGTGCCCTGCAATGGAACAGAAGTGAAAAGAAGTCTGTAACTCAAAAAAGCCATTACAAATATTTCAGTAGCGTGTCAAGGTGCTACACCGAGTACTGCAGATAAACCACAGAGGGGATGGGTACTTGCAGGTTTTAGTGCAGCGGCACTGGAGATATATCATGCAAAGTCCGAGTAAGGGGGAGCTTTGGGGTAGAGGTTAGGCAGAAGTGATCACTGGCTTTGGTGCACAGGCCGGGCAGTGGTGAGTTTTTGTACAGGCAGCAACTGGTAAGATTTGTGATTAGTTGGGCTTTGGCAAGGTTTGATGCGGAGGCTAGGTAATGATTAGTTATTGTGCACATTGGCTGGAGCTTTGATGCAGAGTCTAAGCAACGGCGAGCCTTTGATGCAGAGGCTGAGCAATGGCCAGCCTTTGATGCAGAGGCTGAGCAATGGCCAGCCTTTGATGCAGAGGCTGAGCAATGATGAGCCTTTGATGCGGAGGCTGAGCAATGGCCAGCCTTTGATGCAGAGGCTGAGCAATGGCGAGCCTTTGATGCAGAGGCTGAGCAATGGCCAGCCTTTGATGCAGAGGCTGAGCAATGGCCAGCCTTTGATGCAGAGGCTGAGCAATGGAGAGCTTTTGCTGCAGAGGCTGAGCAATGGCCAGCCTTTGATGCGGAGGCGGAGCAATGGCGAGCCTTTGATGCATAGGCTGAGCAATGGCGAGCTTTTGATGCAGAGGCTGAGCATGGCCAGCCTTTGATGCAGAGGCTGAGCAATGGCGAGCCTTTGATGCAGAGGCTGAGCAATGGCGAGCTTTTGCTGCAGAGGCTGAGCAATGGCCAGCCTTTGATGCAGAGGCTGAGCAATGGCCAGCCTTTGATGCAGAGGCTGAGCAATGGCGAGCCTTTGATGCAGAGGCTGAGCAATGGCCAGCCTTTGATGCAGAGGCTGAGCAATGGCGAGCTTTTGCTGCAGAGGCTGAGCAATGGCCAGCCTTTGATGCGGAGGCGGAGCAATGGCGAGCCTTTGATGCAGAGGATGAGCAATGGCGAGCCTTTGATGCGGAGGCGGAGCAATGGCCAGCCTTTGATGCAGAGGCTGAGCAATGGCGAGCCTTTGATGCGGAGGCTGAGCAATGGCCAGCCTTTGATGCAGAGGCGGAGCAATGGCCAGCCTTTGATGCAGAGGCTGAGCAATGGCGAGCCTTTGATGCGGAGGCTGAGCAATGGCCAGCCTTTGATGCAGAGGCTGAGCAATGGCCAGCCTTTGATGCGGAGGCGGAGCAATGGCGAGCCTTTGATGCAGAGGCTGAGCAATGGCCAGCCTTTGATGCAGAGGCTGAGCAATGGCGAGCTTTTGCTGCAGAGGCCGAGCAATGGCCAGCCTTTGATGCGGAGGCTGAGCAATGGCCAGCCTTTGATGCAGAGGCTGAGCAATGGCGAGCTTTTGCTGCAGAGGCTGAGCAATGGCCAGCCTTTGATGCGGAGGCTGAGCAATGGCCAGCCTTTGATGCGGAGGCTGAGCAATGGCCAGCCTTTGATGCAGAGGCTGAGCAATGGCCAGCCTTTGATGCAGAGGCTGAGCAATGGCCAGCCTTTGATGCAGAGCCTGAGCAATGGCTAGCCTTTGATGCAGAGGCTGAGCAATGGTGAGCCTTTGATGCAAAGGCTAAGCAATGGCGAGCCTTTGCTGCAGAGTCAGATCAATGGCGAGCCTTTGATGCAGAGACTGAGCAATGGCGAGCTTTTGATGCAGAGGATGAGCATGGCCAGCCTTTGATGCAGAGGCTGAGCAATGGCGAGCTTTTGCTGCAGAGGCTGAGCAATGGCCAGCCTTTGATGCAGAGCCTGAGCAATGGCTAGCCTTTGATGCAGAGGCTGAGCAATGGTGAGCCTTTGATGCAAAGGCTAAGCAATGGCGAGCCTTTGCTGCAGAGTCTGAGCAATGGCCAGCCTTTGATGCAGAGGCTGAGCAATGGCCAGCCTTTGATGCAGAGGCTGAGCAATGGCGAGCTTTTGATGCAGAGGATGAGCAACAGCCAACCTTTGATGCAGAGGCTGAGCAATGGTGAGCTTTTGATGCAGAGGCTGTGCAATGGCGAGCTTTTGATGCAGAGGCTGAGCAATGGCGACTCTTTGATGCATAGGCTGAGCAATGGCCAGCCTTTGATGCAGAGGCTGAGCAATGGCGACTCTTTGATGCAGAGGCTGAGCAATTGCCAGCCTTTGATGCAGAGGCTGTGCAATGGTGAGCTTTTGATGCAGAGGCTGAGCATGGCCAGCCTTTGATGCAGAGGCTGAGCAATGGCGACTCTTTGATGCATAGGCTGAGCAATGGCGAGCCTTTAATGCAGAGGCTGAGCAATGATGAGCCTTTGATGCATAGGCTGAGCAATGATGAGCCTTTGATGCAGAGGCTGAGCAATGGTGAACTTTTGAAGCAGAGTTTGAGCAATGGCGAGCCTTTAATGCAGAGGCTGAGCAATGGTGAGCCTTTGATGCATAGGCTGAGCAATGGCGAGCTTTTGATGCATAGGCTGGGCAATGGCGAGCTTTTGATGCAGAGGATGAGCAACAGCCAACCTTTGATGCAGAGGCTGAGCAATGGCGAGCTTTTGATGCAGAGGATGAGCAACAGCCAACCTTTGATGCAGAGGCTGAGCAATGGTGAGCTTTTGATGCAGAGGCTGTGCAATGGCGAGCTTTTGATGCAGAGGCTGAGCAATGGCGACTCTTTGATGCATAGGCTGAGCAATGGCCAGCCTTTGATGCAGAGGCTGAGCAATGGCGACTCTTTGATGCAGAGGCTGAGCAATTGCCAGCCTTTGATGCAGAGGCTGTGCAATGGTGAGCTTTTGATGCAGAGGCTGAGCATGGCCAGCCTTTGATGCAGAGGCTGAGCAATGGCGACTCTTTGATGCATAGGCTGAGCAATGGCGAGCCTTTAATGCAGAGGCTGAGCAATGATGAGCCTTTGATGCATAGGCTGAGCAATGATGAGCCTTTGATGCAGAGGCTGAGCAATGGTGAACTTTTGAAGCAGAGTTTGAGCAATGGCGAGCCTTTAATGCAGAGGCTGAGCAATGGTGAGCCTTTGATGCATAGGCTGAGCAATGGCGAGCTTTTGATGCATAGGCTGGGCAATGGCGAGCTTTTGATGCAGAGGATGAGCAACAGCCAACCTTTGATGCAGAGGCTGAGCAATGGTGAGCTTTTGATGCAGAGGCTGAGCATGGCCAGCCTTTGATGCAGAGGCTGTGCAATGGCGAGCTTTTGATGCAGAGGCTGAGCATGGCCAGCCTTTGATGCAGAGGCTGTGCAATGGCGAGCTTTTGATGCAGAGGCTGAGCAATGGCCAGCCTTTGATGCAGAGGCTGAGCAATGGCGACTCTTTGATGCAGAGGCTGAGCAATGGTGAGCCTATGATGCATAGGCTGAGCAATGGCAAGCTTTTGCTGCAGAGCCTGAGCAATGGCTAGCCTTTGATGCAGAGTCTGAGCAATGATGAGCCTTTGATGCAGAGGCTGAGCAATGGCGACTCTTTGATGCAGAGGCTGAGCAATGGTGAACTTTTGTGCAGAGGCTGGGCAAAAGCTGGCTTTGAATGCAGAGGCTGAGCAAAGGCGAGTTTTTGATGCAGAGACTGAACAATCGTGAGTTTTTGATGCAGAGGCAGGGCAATGGCGAGCTTTTTCTGGAGAGGCTGCGCAACAGCGAGCTTTTGCTGGAGAGGCTGTGCAATGGCTAGCTATTGATGGCAAGTCTAAGCAATGGCAAGCTATTAGGTTTAGAGGCTGAGCAATGGTGAGATTTTGTACAGAGATCAAGCAATAGTGAGCATTTACGTGAACAGACCGAGCAATGGCAAGCTTTTGATACAGTGACTGGACAGTTGAATGCTTTGTAACAGAAGCTGGCCATTGGCTAACATTAGTGTAAAGGGTTAGCAATGGCAAGTCTTTGTGTAAAGGCCATGGTAGTGATAAGATTTGTTGCTAAAACTGGGCAGAGACAAACTTACTTGCCAAGGATGGGTAGCGGTACGTTTGATGTAGAAAAAGGGTAATAACAAATGTTGGTGTTAAGGTGAGGCAAGAGTGAGCTACAGTCCAGGGGCAAGGCAGTTGTGAGCATTTGTGCAAGCTATGTCAAGCTTTAAACAGAAGCTAGGTAATGGTGCTCCTTAATGCGCAGACTAGAAATGTGTGCTCTTTTTACACAGAGATTCAGAAATAGTGAGGTTTGGCACCCATGACACGCAAGGGCAAGCTTTGGGGCTCAAGCCTATATAAGGAAGCAATTGTGAGCTCTGATGCAGAGCCTTGACAATGGTAAGTGTAAGGGCCTTTAATCAATATAGAATTATTCAATAGTAGGTATTGTTGTTAAATAAGGACTGTTACTTAAAAGTTCCAATATTTATCGCCCATTTAAAAACTTAAAGACTAACTGATCCACCTAAAACTGAGGGCCTGTTTTAGATCTTGGTGGTCTTTCTGCCGTCCCGTGATGGCAGTTGTCCCAAGTACTCCATCAAGCTGACGGCAGTCCCCCAGCCGTATTTAGATGTATGCTGGCTGACTCTCCGTCTGTATTGACAGAGTGTTCACTGCTGCGTGCACGGCTCTACTGCTGCTGATGCACGGACTTCAAAGGCGGCGTACAATACTCAGTTACCGTAAGGGTGGTGGGATGGTGGTGGGATTGCGCCAAGCCGATTAAGATTTCCCAGTTGTGCTGGAGGTGTTCTTGCAGCAGTTTGCCGAAGAAGTGAATCCGTTGCAGGATGCGGTCAGTATTGTACTATTCCTGTGGCTATAAGCTGGATGCTGGCATCAAACACCTGATGTGCTTTGGCTGTTTGCACTTGCATACCACACTATAAAACACACTCCATTTCAGACCAGGGTCCTTTGTCATTCCACTGCACCACAATATTTTCTAGCAGAACTTCTGCCAGTTAAGTGAGGTTATTTTCTTGCTTTTCCCTGTTTTCTGTCCCCTTATCTTCTTTCATTTATTTTCTTGTGGTTAAATAATTTGATTTAATCACATTTCTTTGCACAATGCCAGGGCCTACAAATCCCAGTTTTACTGAGGGAGAGTGGTCAGTCATGATGGATCAAATCTTAAGAGTAGAGCCACAATTGTTTGGCACTCAAGTCCAAAATACACCACTATCTCAGAAAAGTCAAATGTGGGCCAGAATAGTCGACAGAGTGAATGCTGTAGAAAACAACCTGCGTACACAAGAGGAAATCAGGAAGATGTGGAATGACCTGCGGGGAAAGTTAATTTCCTGGCCTTCAAGCATCACCTGGAGGCCCAGTGGACTGGTGGTGGTTCTCCCAGGCCCACCTTACAAGGTTTCTGTCCCTCACCACCCCTTGTTGTAAATACCTTACAAGGTTTAGCAGATCTTCCATCCTGAAGGTGTGGTGGTGTGGCTCACTGGTTAGAGGCGGCAGACCCGTAAGCAGAGGACGGCCCGGGACCAGGGTTCGATTCCCGACGCGGCAGGGTCGTGGACCATGGTCAGCGGGCTCGATAATTCTCGCCTCGGTGCCTACTCCAGTCAGGGACCACACTCGGCAACTCTGGGCATTAGCTTGCCTCATCTTCACAACGGCCCCCCAGACCGCCGGGGATGCTTGGTCGCACCTTAGAGATACCCATTAGGGACCATCTCTCAGGGTGAGCCAGGACGGGTTCCCCAGCGGTCGAAGCGTGGAGATACTCCTCCGGGAGTCGATTCCTAGCGCTATATAAACTTGCAATTAAGGCTTTATAGGAATCCCTGGTGGAGTGGAGGCCGGTAAGTTACACTTCTCAATGTCCTGTTTGCTTTCAAGTTAGCTGTTGCTAATGTGTTCTGCACAATGTATTTCAAATAGAAACCTACATATATCAGTAACATCTTGTTTGTTTGAGTTTACTGAATTGTATTTAAGGTAACACGTTTCAAAAGCCATCACATTTCACATGATGTGATGGTGCATGCAAGTGTACTCATAATAACATACATGTGTTTCACATATTAAATGTCTGTCTCTTTCGAATGCATATTTACACAAGGTATGTTCAAGTCACAATTTTGCAATTGAAATAACTATAACTATCACAACGCCTTGATTCAGTTTTGTGAGAATATTGCCATCTCATTTTTCTCATAGTCCCTTTTCTAACATTTTCATCTATAATACAGTGTTATTTACTGATCAGTCTCTAATAAATGCTTGTTTGAAAATGGTTTGTGATGTAATTTGTATGTTGTCCTTTTCTTCTTATATAATTGAATTGGCTTCACAAATCATCATTTGTTGAGCTTTAAAATTTAAGGCATGCAAAATTGCAAAATTGTATGCTGAATAAAAGTAGCATATGTGAAAACTGAGCTCTGCACCGTTTACATGATGGCTAATGCGTAACATCTCTCCAAGTTCTGTAAATGTCTGGTTTTTCAGCCTGCTAAGCCTTGGAATGGTAAAGGTCACATTTTCCCCTCTACTGTGTGGGGTTCAATGGTTGGTACAATTCATGTATACCTACTATTGTATCTTTTTCATTTCAGGACATCTTCTTACCTTTTATTTTGAAGTAGTTTAGTATGAAACAAACGGTTTGTGCAATTAATTACAATTCCACTGAAAGGTCCAATCATCATAATCAAAACACTTTCCCTTTTAGGTTGCTACATTATACTTGCTTATAACTCATTGGATGTATAATTCACAATTTTACAAATTATTATTTTTTGTCACAATGATTTTAGGTCCAACAGCCAGAGCATGTGTCCAAACATCTGTGTCTCATGATACCTCCACTTCAGCCCAGGATCAAGCCTCAAGGGAGGACCCCACTCCTGAAAGTACAGATGAAGAGGAGCGGCCTGGTCCATCTGATCGTCCTAAACAGACAGATACCTTCACTTCCTGTGTCCAAAGCAACATAACGCCCATCTTGTGCCCCCTGGTCCTGGCTGGTGATGAAACAACACCAACAGTACCTTCAGTTTAGCCTGGACCCAGTGGGACAGAGCACACTGGCTCATGGCCACAGGGTAGTAGGGGTGTGGGTCATGGGAGGGATTCTGTGGGCCAGCAAGTTAGGCCACTGGGGTCACTGTTACCCAGGCCATCATCAAGTCTTGAGAGCCTTTCATCAGACCCAAGACATGATGGACCAGGTCCTTACAGACCTCCAGGACATGAAGCAGGTGCAGATGGAGCACAATGTTCAGTTCTGACAAGGGTGCTGCAGGACATTTACACCCATATGAGCAGGGCTTTTGCTGCACCATCTTCCCCTTTGTGTGGCCAACTACATCTGGGCCTACTACATCTGCCTCAGAAAGGAGGGCCCAGTCAGAAGAGGCAACACCTGCAACCACATCAGTCCCTGCAACTGTGAATCCACCAGCCCCACCGCAGGAGCACACGTTCCTTGTTCATTCCCCTTTTTATTATTATTTCCATCTTCCCTACATTGCCCTTTTAATAGAATACCATTTGGAATTTCATGTAAACAGTTATTGGAGTTTCAGCTGCTGTACTGGAGCTGTTGTACTGTGCCTCTTCCATTAAAGATTTTCTTCATTACCTTGGATTTCAACTTTATTTTTTTACTTGGAACTTTACAAATTGGTGACGAGGAGTTCATGCAATGCATTAATCTACAGGAGCGCATTTACGAGGTAACATTTATCGTATATGAGGTAAAAGGAAGCATAATTTTAAGCACATTTGTACTGCCGGCAGGAAGGAGCAAGTTCACCAGTGCACTTCACGCTGATGTGCACAGCTTTCAAGGAGTAACATTGACATTCAACATTATTTCAATTTAATACCTGCTGGTGATACATACTTTTATATTTTAATTTATAAATCTACTTGATTATATTGATAACATGCAACTTCACCAGTGCATATCACGCTGATGTGCACAGCTTATCAATGACTGAATTAACACTTGCCATCATTTCCACTTAATACCTTTGGTGATGCGTACTTTGGTGTTTTATTTTCTTAAGCTGCTTAGTTTATATTGACAAAATGCAATTCGTTCCACCTAGCAAATTTCTCCAAAACAAAGGTGATCCTCCAATTCCATGGATTAGGTGGAAGGAGGAGTTTTTAACTTATTTAAAAGCTATAGATGGAGAAAGAAGGGGTAATGAAAGAAAAACAAGTATTTTTCTTCATTGTTTGGTGTCGGAAGGGCAAGCAGTGTTTAGAACTCTTCCCGTTGTGTCAAAAGAATTGGGAGCTTTTGATGAGGCTATGAAACGAGTTGAAACCAGATTCAAACCCATGACAAGCATAGCTTTGAACCTTTACAAATTTTACACCTGTGCACAAAAAGAGTCTGCAAGACTTTTGATGATTTCTTAACAGCATTGAGATCACTTGTTATTTCATGCAATTTTGGAGCTATAACCGACGAAATGATTAGGGATCAAATTATAGTGAACGTGAGGAGCAAATAAACACAAGAACAGTTATGGATTTTAGGTAATCCAAGTTTGCATGATACTATTTCCACTGCCAAAGCATTTGAACAGTCAGATAAATGGATGAAAACTGTACAAGAAGTTAGTAACAAAAGTGACAAGAATGATAAATGTTGCAATGAAGTATGTGCTATGAACAATGTAACAAAACAATCCCATTTTGCAAAGGTTTCTAGTAGTGGTATTGTTTGTTATAGGTGTGGGAGTAACACTCATGTTGCTTCATTCAAATTCTGTCCTGCTATAGGTAAGCAATGTAATAAATGTGGTAGAGTGGGACATTTTTCTAAAGCGTGTAGAGATGACAAGAGGAGGATATTAGACAATAATAAGGGCCACGGTATTAAGAATAAAGATGTATCGTGTGTGATGTACAATCAAGAAAGTGAAGGAGTTTGCTACAAGTGTGAGCATTCATCAGATGTTGATGCACAAAAAGAAAGAGGAATAGTAGTTTCACTTATGAATATTAATGTTATTGAAGGAGAGAGTTTGAATTCTCCTCAGTGCATAGTACCATTTTTGGAGGAAGATCTTGAGTTGATGGCAGACTCTGGGTCTCCTTGGACCATTAAAACAGAGTTATTATCAAGACAAGCTTGGGAAGAAAAAGTCTATTCATGATCTGTGTCCACCGGACATTGTTGCTCAAGGGTTTGATGGTTCTGCAATTAATTTTATTGGGTATATTGCTTCTTGGGTTTGTCTTAAAGAAAGGACTGCTTTCATCAAACTTTATGTGGCTAAGAAAGGGGTCAATGTGTTAGGATGGAGAGATTAATGGAAGTTGAAAATCATTTTAAATCCCCGCAGCAAAGAACCGGTAATGGTTATTGAAGATGGATTAGGTAAAACTGATTTTGAAAAAGAATTTCCAAATGTGTTTTCTGAAAAATTGGGAAAACTCAAGGGTTTCGTGCAGGTCATAAAACTCAAACAGAGTGCATTACCTGTTAAACAAAAATTGAGAATGTCAGGGAAGAGTTGGGGAATGCTTTAAAAGAAATGTTGGACACTGGTGTTATTGAGGAGGTAGAATCCTCGGAGTGGGTTTCTCCAGTGGTTCTCGCACACAAACCAGATAAATCATTGAGGCTGTGTATCGATTTGAGGGCTCTAAATGCTAGTATACTTGTCAATTGTCATCCTCTGCCCAATATAAACGAAGTTGTGAGTATGTTGGGGGTGCAAAAGTGTTTTCCACGCTGGACCTTAGATCAGCATATCACCAGGTGGAATTGGCAGAGGAATCAAGACATTTGACAGCCTTTATTACACCCCAAGGGTTGTTTCAATTTAAGAGGATCCGTTCGGACTGGCTTCGGCGGCGTCAGTCTTCCAGAGGACCATGTGTCATATTTTAAGGACATGCAACATTACGTCAAGTGCTTCCAGGACGATATTCTAATTTTTTCCTGTAATGAAAGCGTTCACAGTGAACATCTTAAAAATGTTTGTGAGATGTAGGGTAAGTATGAGCTTACTCTTAAAGGTAAGAAATGTGAATTGTATCAGGAGTCTGTGGAATATTTAGGCCACACTGTGGCTAAGGATGGTGTATTCCCAATAAAATCACTTGTAGATGCTATTCTAAAAGCACCTGCTCCTGATTGTAAAGATAAGTTACTTTCATTCTCGGGGCTTTGTGAGAATTACAACAAATGTATCCCGAATTTTGCTACAAAAATGGAACAATTGCGCCTACACTTAAACCATATTGTATGAACAAGTTATGCATTCTCACAGTCAATGCAAGCCTTTATGATTTGGGGTGTGTATTGTCGCAGCGTGGAGGGAAGGAGAATGGAATGTAGCGTTCCCTTCACGTACTCTCAGTCTGTCTGAGAGACGTTATGCTGTGACTGAAAAAGAGTTGTTGGGGTGTGTTTGGGGAGTCGAGCATTTCCGCAGTTACATTTGGGGGGCTCGGTTTGTGTTAAGATTAGATCATAAGCCTTTAGTATCTATTTTGTCTCCTGGAGGATGTTCAAAAGGTACTGCTCATATCGCCAGATTGATGTCACAGTTGCAGGAATATAGCTTTGACATTGAATATGTCCCTGGTAAAAGTAATGTTACGGCTGATTGCCTCTCCAGACTTCCATGTAAAGATGAGGAGGTATGTGAAGAAGAAGAAGTTGTAACTAGTATTTCTGAAGTCGTTTCGGAGAAATTTCGTTTTATCACTGAAGATATGTGGAAGAAGAGTATGAGTTAAGATAAAGTTTTGAGAAAAGTCATTGATTACATAAGAATGGGTTGGCCATCTAAGAATGTTGTTCCTGTTGAAATGGTTCAATTTTGGAATGTATCCAGTGAACTAGTCACAGAAGGTGATTTAGTTTTCAGAGAAGGGAAGTGTATTCCTCCTTCATCTCTTCGTAGACATATTTTGGATATGAGTCATGAGAGCCATTTGGGGATGTCATCCATGAAGAGGTTGATTAGATCTGTTTTTTGGTGGCCTGGAATGGATAGGTTCATTGACAGAGTTGTCAGGGAATGTCCTGATGCATCAGGAGCGATAAGATGTGTAGATGTGATCCTGCACCTTTAATTCCTGTAAAATGGCCAGATCAACCCTGGCAGAAGGTGGGTTTGGACATTGCAGGGCCTTTCAATTTTTTACCTCAAGACTTACGATTTGCATTGGTAGCAGTAGATTATCATTCGAAATTGTCTGAAGTTAAGTTGGTACCACATACCCAGTACTGATAATGTGATTTTATTTCTTAAAGAAATATTTGCTCGCGAAGGTTACCCAGAAGTACTTATTTCTGACAATAGTGTACAATTAAGGTCTAACCAAATGTTAGAATTTCTTAAGTTTTACAATATCAGGCATATGACTACTGCGTTACATGAACCACAAGGGAATGGACAAGTGGAAAGATATAATAGAGTACTCAAACAAGACATACTTTGGGCACGTGGTTTTGGTGTTCTTTGGAAGGAGAAATTAAGAGAAAAACTTTGGTTGTATCGTATAACACCACAATCCACAAATGAAGTTTCACCTTTCCGTTTGTTGAGCGGTAGGGATCTCATTTCTAAATTGTGTCCATGGTGGTTCAAGAATGCTGTGAAAAACCGTAATTAAGAAGTTCATGTGGAGGAACTAGCTAAAATAATTGAGATTAAGCAAAACAAAAGCAAATTCTAATATGATTCTCGCATGAAGGTCAAGAGACGTTCCTTTACAGTTGGAGAATGGGTAAGAATAAGAAAACCAGGTCATGTTGCTAAAGGAGAACACAAATTTGGAAAGCCTATAAAAACTGTAAAAGTTAATCGCAATAGTGTGGTCACACAAGACAGAAGAGTATGGAATGTAAGACGTGTTGCAAAATGTGTTTCCAATTTTTCTGAATTGTTTTGTTTTCCTTAGGAAAGAGGTGTGTTGCATTGTCATATTTCCTCTCCTTGATCATTTCCCTTTTTATTATTATTTCCATCTTCCCTACATTGCCCTTTTAATAGAATTGTATTCTTAGGATTGTGGCTCATGCCACTCTGTAGTAATTTCTATTTAGAATTTCATGTAAACAGTTATTGGAGTTTTAGCTGTTGTACTGTGCCTCTTCAATTAAAGAATTTCTTCATTACCTTGGATTTCAACTTTATTTTTTTACTTGGAACTTTACAACCACCAAGGTAGGATAGCAAGACCCCAACCACTAGCAAGACACTGCACCTAATTTCCTTCAGTGTGTGACTACCATTGACTCTGGTCACATTTACCTTTCTGAGGCCAGTTGTATTTTGGACATTGGACTTCAAACATTTTAGGCTCTCCAATTATGGTCTCATTCACCATGACTGACTGTTTCTTTTCCTTTTTTTGTTATTTTGGTTCACCTCCACTCTTGCTGTATTTGCTTTTGTATAATAAAATAAAATACAAAAACATTAAGGGGTACGGAAACCCTAATTACCATCAACTTGAAGTTGATGGTAATTTGTGCAGGCATTAGAAAATGCAAAAAAAATAATAAATTCATTGCGCTATGTAGCGCACACATGCCCTTATGGCATGTGTGCGCTACAAATTTGCATACTCACCTTTCTTGGGGAGTACCTCAGGGGGGCCTTAGGCCCCCAGGTCCGCTTAGATTTGCATTCGCAAAATGCGATTACCAATTTAGTAATCACAAATTGCGAATGCATTCCCATTTATTTCTATGGGCCTGTAGGCCCATAGGAATGAATGGGAATGCTTTCTCTAAAAGCGATTCGCGATTTGAGAACCGCTATTAGGGAATGTTAAGGATTCGCAAGATTAATTGCGAATCCTTCATGCATAGGCATTTGCGATTACCAAATAGTGAAAAATTGGCTATTTGGTCATTGCAAATGATTACCTTGATGCATGTGACCCTTAAAGACTGGTGTTGTAGCTATTATCTATATTCACTATATTGATTTTCCTTCCATAATACATTTCATAATGTAAACAACCAAAGTATTGTTTATTCATAAATGAATAGCAAGTAGTTATTGTTATTCACAATACAAATGCCAAAAACTCATCAACTAGTAATTCATGCAATTAGTTACAGTGTTCTATCCAATTTTTATTGAACATAACAAACCTTACATAACAAAAATACTCTGCCATTTTTACATTTGCAGTTCCACATCTTGCCACCACGGAAGAAGGGGATATAATATAAAGATTCAGATTCAATAGGCAAAATATTATTGTATTACGTCATGAGCTGGAGCCAGATATTCTGCCTCACTATACGATTTGCACAAAAGTAACATAAATAGTCATAAATCCTAGCAAGACTCAATTTGTGGCCACAGGATCAGTCCAATCCACTGTTGCAGTATCTGGGGGAATGTCACAACCACCTTTAAGTGGTGTGCTACAAGAACTTCTCCCAGCACTGATGAGACACATCAATATATTCACGCACTTCACACTAAAGGTGCATTTGGCCAATGTGAGGGGGGATGAGTATGCTTTTAGTTGACTACCACATGTGGTCAGAGGAAATCAAGCAGCACATATGGGCTTGGTGCAAAACAACAGTTGATGGACAGAATGCAGAACAATGTCATACATTCACCCCAGTACAGAGATCTGGGCCTAAATCCATCGTTTTTTTGCACTCCACACCACCCCAGTTCAGACATGGCCATATGCAAATCCGCCTTGACCCTGTACCTCATGGGAACAGTCCAGCCCGAACTGCCAAGCCAGGTCTTTCCAGGACCGGAATCAAGCATCCTTGGACCGGTTTCTGGCTATCAGCCGTCTTCAGCGAGGATAGCTTGACTCCAGTGGTGTGGAGAGCATGGGACTCACGTCTGAGCATACCCATCCCACTCGGGGTGACAAATGCCGCTTTTGGCCACCATAAGTGTGGCAGGGTATGCTCAGACGTGAGTTCCTTGCTCACATTGCTACTTGATTCAAGCAAGCCAGGCTGAAGACGGCTAGAATGCCAGAAACCGGTCCTCGGAAGCTTGTTTCCGGTCCAGGGAAGGCATGGCTTGGCAGTTCGGGCTGAACTGTTCCCATGAGGCACAGGGTCAGACTGATTTGCATATAGCCATGTCTGAACTGGGGTGGCAGAGTGGGCTAAGGAACGGTGATGGATTAAACCCAGATCTTTTGACTGGGTGTGAGTGTTTGATTGGTTCAGATGCTCCGTCCATTACAACCCCCTTTTGTACCGCTTTTGGCCGCCATAAGTGTGTCAGGGTATGCTCAGACGTGAGTCCCTTGCTCACTTTGCCACTGGATCCAAGCAAGCCGGGTTGAAGATGGCTGGAATGCCAGAAACCGGTCCTCGGAAGCTTGTTTCCGGTCCAGGGAAGGCATGGGTTGGCAGTTCGGGCTGGACTGTTCCCATGAGGCACAGGGTCAGACTGATTTGCATATAGCCATGTCTGAACTGGGGTGGCAGAGTGGGCTAAAGAACGGTGATGGATTAAACCCAGATCTTTTGACTGGGTGTGTTTGATTGGTTCAGATGCTCCGTCCATTACCACCCCCTTTTGTACCACATATGGGCTTGGTGCCACCATTCAACAGAAAACAAGTCTAATGCTATCTAAACAAACATCCGTTCCATCACTGTGCAACTTGTATCAGTACAGTACAAGCTATGTACACAGTAAGTGTTTGTGTGTCTTCCACAGGAACAACCCAATGTGATGAAGATGGCATGGTGAAGGTTCCTACAAAAGATTAAAACAAAAAGATGAGTAATGAAACCAAATAAAATAGACACCTTACAAAGTCTTGTTTTTGAGGACACATACTCCAAATCCCAATCAGAGATAAACAATGAAAATGAAAACAAAAGTCTATGTGTCAACACTTTGATCAACAAAGACTTGTGGCCTGGATTTCCCTGAACGTGCCCTTCCTAAAAAATGTCCAGCACATGCTTTAATACTCATTACATCAATAGTTGGTGTTACAGTTATTCTGATAATATGGAAAGAGAAACTTACACTCATGTGAAGAAGTTGTTAATGACATCCTGCCGCAAGCCAACTCCTTCCTCCTCATCACTATCATCTTCATTTAGTATTTCAGGATCCTCACCCGGTGGCTCTTCATGGCCTCCATCCTTTGCGATGTAAGGGATGGTCCGTAGCAGGGCAATGTTGTGCAGCATGCAGCAGGCCATGGTGATTTGGCACAGCTTATCGGGTGAGTAGAGGAAGGCTCCATTAGTCTTGTCCAGAAAGCAAAATCTGGTCTTTAGGAGCCCGAAAGCCCACTACACTGGCCTCCGTATTCTTCTATGGGCCTAACTCAAGCGGACTTCTCCTGGTCTTGTTGGATCCCTCAATGGTGACAACAACCATGGTCGTTTAGGATAAGCTGAAACTCCTAAATGGAACAAAAAGAGAAGAGCCAAGATATAGCACCATTTCAGATGATTCACCATGAAATTATCCAAAACTTTTTTTATATCAGATTGTACTTACCAACACGCCAGGCTCCCGCATGTCCGAGTTGTAACATTTGCAGGGGTATGCTGCTGTTCCATAGTACAATGGAATTATGAGGGGAACCGGGGAAACGTGCACAGACGCTTGTGATGTACAAATCAGCTAAGCAGACAACTTGCACATTGATTGAAAGGACGTGTTTCCGATTCAGAGAGATGTGTTCCCTGGTGTGTGGTGGTACTAAGGCAATATGTGCGCCATCAATTGCTCCAACCACATGTGGTAGGCGACCCAAAGGATACTGCCACAGTGTATTGGAATTATCCTGTGGCCACAAAATGAAGAACTGCCGTGTGTTTGACTACTAGTGTAAAAGATGTGCGATTTCTGTTGTGAGGCAGAAGATCTGGCTCCAGCTGATGACATAAATTGGGTATAATTTGCCTATTCAATCTGAACTTTTTGATAATATCCCATTCTTCCATGGTGCAAGGTCTGGAAATGGGTGGGAGGCAACCGTCTTCTCCATCTCCCAGAGTTCAAATGTCTGCATTGGGAGAAGTGTGAACATTTTAAAACATTTTACACATTCATTATTTTTGATTATTACCACAAATGTCATGTTGTGCTAAAAATAAATATTGTTTCACAACATATTAAAATTATATGAATACATTTTTGTCAGTTTTACTTCACAAATGTCATTATGTAGCTGACAATATTTGAAATATGAGAGATTGTGTAAAGATTACATTTCTAATGTATTTATAGAAAAAAAGGTTTTTAAAAAAAACAATTCTCAAACAAAATACCGTCACTGGGGAAGTAAACACCACCACGCAAATATCACATTTAACGGTAGTAACGTACTATATAAAAAAAAAAAAAAAATTTTATACAGGAGTGTCCTTTGAAGTTTGAATATGTAAACAAAGTACCCACCTTTTTGAGTGCTAGTGATGCAGGTAACATTCACAAACACATTATTTACCCTTCAAAAATGATGGCTGCCTGACCCCGCCGCTAGGACATTTGCAATCAGACATCTGGGGCGGAAGTTGACCGCATAGTGGGTGTTCAACTCCACAAAAGACGCAGCCATAGGCTAACGTGTGTGAAAGCATGAAGGCCAATGGCTGTGTCCGCTGACGATCATGTATATGAAAGCGGCAGTTCAAAAAAGCTCACTGGCCTCCTAACACTGCAGCCATCAAGACATCCTCCACTTTGGTGCTGTTATTGACCTCTGGGAGCAACGTTGGCAGGTCAAAAAAGTGAGAGGGTCCCTGCATTGTAGCCAGAGATGCTGGAGTTGCTGGCACAACTCCCTCTCCCTGTATGCCGAGCTCTATCGCTCACCAGAGGAACAGGTACATGTCTGAAATGTTTACGTGAATCTGTCTAACAGATTTTTCCAATAACACAGGCTGCAATGTCCCTTTCAGTTCTTAAGTGAAGTGTAGTGAGAGTTATGAAGTGTCAGATCTTTTTTTTCGTACCTAGGACAATGATGTTGGGGGCTTCTAAGCGCTTTACAATGTTAAATAACTACAACATTACTATGTGTTATGTGTTTAAAATGCTATAAATTCTAATTTGTGTGTATGTAGAGATATATCTACGTATATGTTTGCATTACAATTGAAATGTAGAAATCTCACATAATGTAAATAAAAAGACACATTATCTCGTCTTCACAACTCTACATATATATGTTTTCTGTACAAACAAAATGAAAATGATGATTACCATGTGTATTGTCCCACAAATCACTCAACCTAGATCAGGGGTCTCCAAGCAGTTGAATGGGAGATAACAGAAGCTCCCAGTCCCCTTCAGAGTAGCACACAACCTTGAGGTCAGTTATTAGATGGGCACAAGGTCATTCTTTCACATAAATGTTAAGGGAAGGCTGTGTTCATTTGACATCATGATCATCCGGCTGCAGATGGCTGGGCAAGTTGTTTAGCCCTCAGTAGTTTGCAATGTTTTGCACTGATCTGCAGTAGCTCACACATCACAGAAAATGTAGGAGCGCCCTGGGCTAGATGATGTCATAGGCCAGTATTAGTGAGTCTAGGGCATGACAAGGGATGGCCGGCAGGTCACTAATAAGATGTGAATTAATATATTTGTTTTGCTCAGCATGTGAAAATACAGCTGTTGTATGGGAACCTATAAGCAATACTTGTGATAGACGCAGTTACACCAAAACAGACAAACAAAGTTCCCCAAAAAGTTGTTTTTCTTTCATTTCTTGTATCCATAAAGGTCAATGCCCATCAGAAGGGAGACATTTGTATTGCCAGGACGTTACGGACCCTGGGGGGTCTTCAAGCGGCGCAGCGTCCATTACAGCAAGAGGTGGGAGAACCTACAATGCTGGACCAGAAAGTCAACCGAAGTCCAGTTCAGGCAGTCCTCCCAACGTGGTAAGTGCGCGCACTGCACCCTAACCCCTCTAATGGCCCGCATTCTTGCCTTGACTTATTCCCAGCTTGATGAGCAGTTGAGAGCCCAACAGCAGCAACAAGGGGGTAAGTTCTTATCTGAGTTTCACTTGTTACACGACTAATTTCTTTTTCCAGCCGAAATCTTTCCTCTCAACAAGGGTGACTCATGTCCAATACACAGGAAGAGTTCAGGAAGATGTACATTTTGCACAATATATATGATGATGTGCTTTGTCTATTCCTTTTTTGGAAAGGATCCCACCTGATTCCTGTTCACTAGCAGAGGACTGTTCTGAGCAGCCACATGGCTGCTTAAATTACATATATACATCAGGTTGTTTGATGTAATGAAGGACAGTTGTATCAAACAGGCCAATAGTCCTTGTTGTGTCAGGTAAGATGCTCCTTCACTATTGCAGACGATGTAATAATAGATCAATTACATGTGACATTGCATACAATGCAGTTATGATACAGTGAATGTTCCCAACGTCACACTGTACTAATTTGAGATATTTTTAAGTTAAATGTGAATAAGTAGTTGCTTGGTACTAAAGTGGATTAGAAATGTATCAAACCTTATGTATTTATTTATCCTATTGGAGTAGTTTGTCAGTCAAAAATGACAATATGTCTACATAATTTCAACAGCATAGGTAACTACATTTTGCGTGTTATATCGATAAGTGTTGCGTGTTTATCTAGGTTCCTGATCGATACTGTGACCTTATGCCCCTATTCGGCTATACATCCATTTATTCCCTATATTGGCATAACCGTTCAAGTGCGAATTTCTGAAAAGTCATCTCTGGCCTCACACGAACAGAGCCACATTCCAGCATAGCTCTCTGCCACTTCCTTTGCGACCAATTAGTGCAATGACAGAGCAGCAGTCACTATCTGATATTCCTAGATAACACTCCGAGTTCTTCAACAAGATAAAAACTTAGCAAACCTGGAAATCCCCGCTTGCTATGTTTTGATTAGTAATGGAACTCTAATGAGCAACTGATAACTATCACTTCCTAGTGACATCTTTAATTGACGTCTTATGTCCAGCAAACTTGCGTCAAACCCGGCACCTGTCAGGTATAAATATTACCAACGTTGCCTTAAGCAATGTGAGCTGTGAGCTGCAAGCTACTGTTGCTGATGCTGGCTGCCTGCACGACCCTGTGTTGGTAAATCTAGCACTCTGTCGCTGCAGCCTGCTATCCTGTGGTGGTGAAGCTGCTGATACCATTATCGCCGCTACAGCGCGAACTATGGTGCAGTACGCTTAAGGAGCTGAACAGCCGTCCCTCTGCGAAGACATCCAGCAGATTCCAGCTGCCCGCGGACGCTGTCCCCCCTCCTTCCTCGATGCGCTGAAGAGAAGCCGCTGCCTTTCTCGTGCAGAGAAATCCAGCCTCGGCGTTTCCGGTTTACCCTCGCGGGTGACTGGGATATCGAGAGAGACCCCTGAAGGAGATACCAATCCTCCATCATTCTATTCAGAGGTATGGTGTTGACTAAACCCTTAGACGAGAATTCTTGAAACAAACCTTGGCAAAACCAACTTAACTTAAAGCTACTTACTTACTCCCCTTTCACGTGTTAGGCTTAGGTCAGGCACACTGGGCTAGGCTTAGTTAGAAGCACCAGTTGAGTATGTTAGCCTAATGTATATATGACTGTATATATGTTTTATTACTTTTAAACCATTGTATGGCTAAGAAACCATATCAATGCTTTTACATTTCTATTTCGCAATACTTATCTTACTGTACGTACTTTTTATAATAACAATTATTGCAATTGTGGCAATACATTTCTCTTGTACGAGAAGAAAGACTGTTCAATAAATGTTAACCCTTTATTGACAAACGCCCGTCTCTCTATTTTCTACATCTCGTGAAAGTAAACTGCACTAGACTGACTGAGTGAAATACATGTCTATTGTTTCACACGACCCTAGAGATTGACTCTTGATCTGAGGAGCAAAGTTGTCATGTTGCACGGTTGTTGGAAAGCTGAATCCCTTCTTGTCTGTGCCAAGGAAGCTGATCACTTCCTATGCAGAGAAGAAAGTTTCCAGTGACCGCTGAGCTAGTTGGTAACACAACCCAATTAAGTTTAGCATAGTCAGTGGAGGCCTGGAATATCCGCAGTTCCACGTCGGTACTACTGTTTATGTTATTCCAATGCGCAGGGCCTAGTGGGAAACTAGGAACTACACTACATGGCGCCCAACGTTTGGTAAGGCGATAAACTAACGCAAGACTTTTAGAGTAACTCAGTCGTGCATATTTCACACCCCTTTTCTCCCGTAAATACTCCAATAGACGTCTGGAGTGGGTGAAAGGTTAAAATCCGCCCAAACTCAGTAGGAAGAGATTCCTATGTAAAGCTCTGGTTTATTCAACGTTGAAGGATACAGTGTTCCAAAATATTGTGCACCTAATCTTTGTCTCCTTGGAGACCTACTCTGCAAAACCTGCATTTATACAATGTCAGTAGAAAATAACGGAACCTCTGGGGCCGCAGCAGATGCGACTCAGCAAGGTCCTGAATACACAGACCCGGATGCTATTATCATCCCGGTCCACTTAAGAAGATCTATAACTTTAAAACTTATAGATAACGGACTGACACCTCAAGGTGGTACAGTAGTCTTCGTGATAGAGGCTCACGAATATCGGCAGACAGAGGTATTCTATTCATGGATAAAATTTCCAGCGGCAAACGCCGCAACACAAGAGTTCCACTACTATAAAGTAGAGGATCCACCGGAAGAGTACGCTCCTTTCGAGGAGATTGAAATTCCTCTTAAATTTCAAGAGCACCTGCTCTGGTTTAATGGCGCCCTAAAACATACTGATCACATTACCAGGCTCGGTCCACTAGGTAGACCAGGAGCAACGTGGCCAGTTCTAGCCAGCTACACACCACATCCTGACATTGTAAAGATGTCTAAGGAAGAGCTGTTAGTACAGCTAAACACATTAATAAAAATACATAGGCAATTAGTCCAATATGTAATGCGGACTGCAACAGTCCAGCCAGCTGTTAATGTACCACAGCTGACCCCTCATCAGGGGAACACAAATAAAATTACACCACAGAACATACAGTCATGTCTTGGTAAAACACCCGTAAAACGGGAACAAATTCCTTTCTGGTTAGCACAGAAAATCACTCAAATAGAGGCAGTATTTCCTGATACTACCCCTATTGAGAAAACACAGAATCTTGACCATCTGCCTTCCTATGGGAATCGCACCACACGTGGAGGACTGTGACACTTGGGGTACAGTCTTTGCTTCCATTTACACAAAAACACACGGTGTTCCGTCTATGGCGGTAATACCAGAAGTGCTAAAACAGATTCAAAATGAATTCGGTCCAGAGCCCGCTTTAAATCTAGGTATGAAATTACTGAAAGACTTCAAGCAGGTCTCGGCTATATTATTAGCCAATATAAGAGGAGAAGCAGCATCTGTGGCGATCCGCAAGAAGTTGAAGGAAACAGATATAAAAGATCCTGTTGAGCTTGCAAAAATCATAGAAAAATGCTATGAAGAATTAGGTAGAGACAGCTTGGGTGGAAAACCAGTAAAGCCCCAACTGCTCGAAAATCCTGAAAAATTATTTATTAAAAATAATTTAAACACTCCTAAAAAGAGCTGGGATGGAAATAAACAATCCACTCTCAATGAAAAAGTTTTCCAGTCCAGAGGAAGGTCTCCTCGACGGAGGGAAAGAACTCCGACTCGAGAACGCCAGTCTCCCCAGCGGGAGCCCTCTGAGAAAAGATATAACCTTAGAAATAGGGATAATCTAAAAAAACCTGATAGGTATCAAAGTATTGATACACGTCCCTCTCGATCTTTTCCACAGAATTCGGAAAGAAGAGGACGGTCAGACCCAGGAGAGCACACCAAGTCCAAAGACAAGGAACCTGCTCAGAGTAAAAAATCTCAATTTCAGAAAAAGAAGGTAGCCAGTATTCGAGTAATCAACCGTGCCGAGAATACTGAGGACACAGTTGAAAAACGGGGAGTGGGCATTGACAATGTTGGACAGTGCAGCAGAAATCAGTATAGCGCGCAAGATCTTGATGAGTCATCTGGAGACAGTGGACACGAATGAGTACATTCAGGTTGAAACTGCCGACACCAGACTTAGCGAGCCCCATAAAATATACGAAATAACATTGCGTATAGAGGGTGATAAGACTAGGAAAATTAAGGGTCTATTTTGGGATAACCTCTCAAAAGGCTATGATATTCTGTTAGCTGAAAAAGATTGGCCCCCAGAGTTTGTCAGGGAGTGCCCTCGTGGCGAAGAAGTGATTATGCCTGCCTTCTCGAATCACATTCCGGTTCACAAAAAATATACATATGCAAGGAAATGGGCAGTAACCCAGGCACCTGCATTATATAAAAATCATGTAGGATGGGATGAGGACTCACCGCCTCACAAAATCCAATTAAAAAGTGAACCGACTGCCCAACGGCAGTATCCCATAAAGCAAGAAGCTAAAAAACAAGTCAGGGAGATCTTAGATCAACTTGAGTACCAGGGGGTGATTGAAACATGCACCTCTCAAATGAACAATCCTTTGTTTCCTGTCTCCAAGCCAGACAATTCATATCGTCTAGTTTTGGACTACAGACATCTTAATACATGTTGCAAAACTTTTGCAGTACAAAACTCGCATAGTGCAGCCCTAATGAATAACATAGTTAGGAAAAAATATAAAACGACATTAGACATTTCTAATGGTTTCTTTTGTCAAAACATTGCACCAGAAAGCAGATATTTGACCGCTTTCTCTGCATTTGGGTAACAGAAAAAATTCTGTCGACTCCCACAGGGGTTCAAGAACAGCCCAGGACTATTCTCAGCTAGGGTAACAGAGTTACTACAAATCTATGATGATGAAGCATTATCTTACGTAGATGATATTTATCTCACAGACGACGACTTGGATACTCACTTGAAAAGAGTGAACACCATTATACTTGGGTTCGCAGCAGAGGGTTACAAATTCAACTTTAAAAAGTCCCGAATTGCCCATCTGACAGTACTATTTTTAGGGTACGAATTATCAAGTGAAGGGAAAAGCCTAGCGGACAACTTCTTAGAGAAGTGCGCTGTACTCCAAGCTCCAAAAACGCTGAAGAATTTACAATCCATACTAGGTTTTCTGAATTTCGGAAGAACTTACATTCTAAATTACGCAGAGAGGGTTAAACCTCTCTACGAACTAATTAAACCCGATTTTAAACAAATCAATTGGACTCAAAAACACACAGAAATTTTGAGATCACTGCAAACAGACATGTTAGCAAAAACAAAATTAGATACACGTGACAACACGATCGATCTTGTAATCCGAGTCATCCCAGGAAGATGCGGATTCACATACCTAACCTCTAATGAGGGAGAAAAGGTACCTATTTCAATTAAATCTCACTTGTACACACAAGCAGAAAAAACATTCAGTCCCACAGAAAGAACTGTGAAAGCAGTGCAAACCGCATTAGCAAATGAACGAGAACTAGCACACGGCAAACGGATTAATATCCTTACAGCGGAATCCGCCTTCGAGGCGCTATTCAGCCCGGAAAACCTGCCTACAGTGTCCCTGGATCCGAAGTGGATACAGTGCGTAGATTCTCTAGGAGCGGAAGACGTGAAATACTATTTCGCCCCGCAATTTGAAGAACTGAATGATTTAGAATATGAAGAAGAATATCCTCTGCCAATCGAAATTCTGCCTCTCCCACAATACGCCTGTATAATCTATACAGATAGCTTTGTACAGCATTTCAACGTAGAGAGAAAATACTACGATGCAGCATGTGCGATTATTAAATGTCGTTGGCTGTGCGGTAAAATTACACCGAAAGTAACAAAAACTGAATCAGTAAAGTACTGTTCGGTTCAGAGAACTGAAATCAGATGTTTAAAGATGGCGCTCGAAAATGCAGAACGTGAATTCCCGACACTTATAGTGTGCGATTCTCATTTTTGCGTCAACTCTTACAACAATAAACTGCAGAGTTGGATCGAAAACGATTACAAAGATGACATAGGTGCCACAATAAAGCATAAATTGCTCTGGAACGAGGTAGCTCTTTTACACAAAGAACTACAAAAGACTCACGTGATTCACGCACAGAGTCTTCAACGTGATGGCGTTCACGTTGCAGGGAATTCATTGGCTAATGCAGCCAAAGCGGAAGCAACTAAACCGGCTTCCGTAGCCACAAAAAAGCGTACAGATAAATACATAGACGGGGAAACATTGCTGGCAGTAAAAACGACCGTAAAAGGTGACTGTGCAGCACTACCCGTAAACTATCCACTCAATTATGCATACATAATCGATGCAAACTCCGTTCCTTTTGCTCGAATCCCTGGAGTGGGGGACAGAGTAATTCCAAACAGGAGCAGGAGGGGCTTCCTCTTACTGGAAGCACACATGGGGTTGGGTCTGAGACACCAAACAATCAAAGCCTCTCTGAAAGAATTGCAATCAGAGTACTGGTGGCCGGACATGAGTGAAGGAATTCATGACTTCGCAAAGAACTGTCCGGACTGCAACAGAGATCGCAGTGATGAACCGGCAAGTATAGTTTCAGAAATCCTGATAGACTGCATAACGCGATCTATCTGCGCACTCAAAGATGAGAAGCGCGCCCCAGTGTACACAGTTAAGACGAAAAGCACTTAAAAAATGAGGCCCCCAGCGCTCGGCTGACGCTAGAACGGTTATAAAAGATTTGCGAGTCCATATCGGCATATACGCAATTACCACGTTCCATTCTGATCAGGGTCCTGCTTTCAGCTCTCGAGCTTATAAGGAGGCCATGGCTAGCATGGGAATTGGGTTGCGGTATTCTTGTCCGTCGCACCCCGAAGGGAATAGTGTGGTAGAAAGAAAAAAACGTGACATAAAGCAATCTATAACAGCGAAGGTATTAGGTTCAGGCGCTGGGTGGGTCAAACATTTAATAAGTGTCCAGACTAGTCTTAACAACATGCCAAGAAATTCTCTAAAAGGTTTCAGCCCATACGAACTATTGTTCGGAATTAGAATGCGAGTTCAGGACCTCGATAGTCAGATGTCAGTGGTACAAGAAGAAACAACGCACTTTGATGTAAAGGATCGTTTGGCTGTTTTACAGGAACTGAATGAAACAAGAAAATCATTAAGCAACATAAAGTTAAAGCAACAGCCAAGTACCACTGACGAGGCACCACCCGCAACAGCCCCAGCAAGGCCTGTCTGGATTCCAAAAATTGGGGATCTAGTCAGAGAAAAGATCGCGGTTAAGAAGGAATTTGGGCCTTCTTACAGAAAAGCAGTACCTGTCTTAGCAGTCACCGGAACAAGATCAGTTGTGCTACCGCCCCTTGCTGGTAAAAGGAGAACAGAGTCGTGTCTATCGATCTGGTAAAACCACAAGCATGTGGCCTATAATCAACAGTAGGCCCAGTGGACTCCCAAGAAACAACAGAATACCCAAACTTGCAACAATCCAAGAGGTTCAAACTGAAAGACTCATCACATTCGATCAGCCTGCAGTGCACAATGAAGGACTATGCAATAATGCCATGGAACTCGTGCCTCTAGAAACACAGATTGAAACAGTTCGTCAAGAAACAACACCAGTCTACAATGATGTGGCATCAGAAAGTGCTACCGAGAGACAGATTGAAAGAACAATCCCATCAATTGACAGAACTGCCTCTGGTTATTTCATCAACTTCGACAACTTCTCTGAAGATTTAAATGACCCCGAAGTGATGCCAGAAACAAAAAAGTCTTTTAAAGAAAAAGCAACGGAACTCTTTCATGAACTGAAGGAAATCTACCTTATTTCCCCTTGGCTAGAGTTCTGGTCGGTCTAGGTGTATTTTTCCTGCTGCTTTGGCTCATCATGGTACTATGTTTGGGAAAATTCATTGAAGGAAAATATATTACAATGGACACAGCAAGTCAGAACATCAACCTAGTCCTGAAACCACACAGATCATCCCACGTGAAGAAAAGAGAACTGTCAACAGTAAATGTCACAGCAATTCCAATACCTGGTGGGGTAGTATGGGAGAAAACAGACTATGAGATCTATGGTCCGGTCGAAATCCTGAAGTATCCTCATCAACTAAAGGTTTCCTTAAGTGACTTTGTGACACCTAGTACATTCTCTGATGATTGGGACTTTAACAGTATTAATGACATGATGTCTGATTTAGTAATGTCAGCTAGATTCACAGATCATGATTATTTACAAGGTTCATCTAGTTATGAGCAGTTATTCTGTTACACCCATTATGGGGATCATTACTTGCATAAATCTGCACAGCCTAGAAATGTTTTTATGTATATCAATGGGAACATTGTTCTACACCACCTAAAAGCAGTTCTAAAGCATTTTTTGAGAAATACAAATACTTCTCAGGGTTTAACACCAGTGATGCAGAAACGTTTTATTACAAACTGTTAGATAAAACAGGAATGAAAATAATGCTGACAAATTCTAAATTGATATATTCTGAAGCATTTTATGACAACATGATGACATTTGGTTTTGATTATTGGAAAAATAATATTGAAACGAAAACAATTTGGGGTACAAAAGATTGGCAGGTGCAAGGCATAGAAGCACTATTTAGAACCTGCATGATACCAGAACAAATGTTATTTTTAAATGACACAATACACCAAACATCTTGTCTTGGCCTAGCTAAGATCAAAGACCTTAAAACACCGTCTATACCAAAGCCAATACCTGAAAATATAACTGCAGATATTGAGTTAGACGTGTCAAAAATTCTAAATTTCAACAGAACACATCCTGATTGGAAAAAGTGGTTAATCTGGCCTACTGACACAAATAGCTGTCAAGATAGATTCCTGAATAAAACACAGGGGTTAAAAGTGACCAGATTAGACCCTAGATACTCCCAGAGACAACATCCAGGGATTATAACAACATACAGTGTAGGGAAACTCTGCCTTGAATGGCTAACTACGTCCACACTGGCTGAAATTAAGCAACACTTGTCTTTATTAAAAGATGGTGCTGATTTGCGCGATTTCATTCTGGGACCACGCAAACAGCGTCAAAAGCGTTTCATAGCGACCAGTATCTATGCTGCTTACAACGAGGCTTGGAAAGTAAAGCAAATTGAAACTGCTGAAAAAATACGAGAAATTGATCGTATTAATTTGGAGAAATCACTTTCTGTGGTAGACAATGGGTTAACGACTCTGTCTTCCAGAATATATTCGTTGGACAATATTGTATCCTCTGCCTTTGATGTGATAGACAGAGATTTGCTAATGTTACAACATGGCCAGTCTCAATTACGCTCTATTATAGAATTAGGCTGGACGCTGCAAAATCTTCGTTCAGGCTATGTGCCTTGGCGTTTAATCAACACAACGTCATTATTTTCTAGTTTTAACCTTACTGATAAACAGATCAGTTTGGCACAGAAAGGAGCAGACTATACAATCCTGAGCATCGAAAAACTCGAGAGATTACCATTGACAATGTCAGAGAGTCCTGTCATTGAATGGATAATACACAGAATTATCACAATTCCGATAACAACTTTCCGATTTAAAAAGTGCCTTGAGTACATACCTGCTGGCCAGTATGAACAATTGGGTAAAGGATATGTAAAATCTGAATGGAAATTACCATACACTCATTCTTGCTATAGTGACAGCGACAAAAATGTATTTCTTAGTGGTGAAAATTGAAAACATTCACTAAGCGGTATACTTTTGGGTCAGGGTATTAATTTACACGGAGCATGTGATGGAAATTCAAACAACCTTTCATGCCACCAGCTAGTCACACCTGCAACTCAGATAGAGCCCTTCTTTATGCAACTCGCGAACGGGAGTTACATTCTTAGAACGGATCACAGATGTTGTGGCCTCGAGCCAGGGAAAAGTTATCTAGTAGAAGTAACATCCATGGTCAAATGCTGTATGCAAGCATTGTTTCCGAGTGGGCCTCCAGACATAGTGACTCCCATCTGGCCTCGTCTGAATCTCTATTCTATACGAATTGATACATTAAGCAAAATGAAATCTGTACTTTTACAGACAACAGTGCCTATAATGTCATCTAAAGAGACGTATGATCTTCTAGTTGCAAGGACGGCGACTGAAGTTCATGACCTTTTATTAACAAATTGCCCCGTGCATTTCGTAGAAATGTTCAGCCAACTCCTTAACATGTCTAGTGCAACAAGCATCCCAGGCATATTTAAGACAGTCTTTACGGGACTGCTAACACCCTTCCAGGCAATTTTGGGAATCTTTCCTAATTTTGTGCACTCCATTTTTGGCGGCATACCATTATTTTTGGGACTCGTCGCAGGGATTCTATTTTTGACCCTCCTGCTACGTTATGGCAAGCCTCGGCTCAGACATAGCTCCCATGGGAATGGAAGAGACAATCCTAGCAATGCGCTACCGGGACAGGATAACTAACATCCTCGGATTGGCCAGGCTGAGAGATCTAAACATGACCTGGTTCCTTTCATTCAGACCGATATGGCAAAATTGCATTTTACCTGTGCTACGGTGTATGCTTTGCGGCGATGAATGCGTGTTGGACATCTGTCTTTCACTTCCATCAGCAGTACCAATGGACGTCGATACTTTGCTCAGTCCAATAACGGCTCACGCATTGTGTTGTCCCCAGCGGCTACCAATCCTGATGACGGCATTGGTGGAGACTCCTGTACTACAGCCAAGTGGTAACAGTGGAGCGAGTGACAAAAGCAACATCATCCAGGTACAACGTTCAGTGAGCATTGCTGGTCCTGCCTTCGATGACAGCAATCATTCTCACACCTGCCAAGTTACAGCGCTATCTAATTTGGTTGAACTATCACCTGATTTTGTAGACCAATTCTTTGAGAGTGTTAGAAATGGGATCCCTGGCTGGCCAGGGCTTTCGCCAAAGTCAGTCAGAGACCACCACTCCCAAGTCAGAGCAAGGGAGTTACACGCCAAGATAACCCCTACTCGCCCTCTAGGTAACGTGGCGCGAGCAGCAAGGCTAAACTTGGAGGCGATATGAGTTAAGTATTTGCGCACGCACCCCAGCAACAACACCCACGGCCCACCACAAAGGAAACTCCACACAAGGTTATATATAAAAATAGCCTTTGTATTACACCAAAACACATTAGATAAAACACACACTTTACATTGTGCCAGAGGCACGGGCAGAATTTACAAGGGATATTTACAAGACAGGGCCACCTGGACCACTGTCAGGAATCAGCACTTTCAGAAGTAACACTTTTAAAAATAGCACTTTTAGAATGTAAAATCACTGTAGCACAAAACAAGTAACTACTGGTAATCAGGTAAGTACTCCCTACGCAATCCTAACCACCCTAGGAACAGGTCACGCAGGGAACCAGGACCTCACTAGTACCACCTGTACTAGCAAGAACAACCAACTAAACATCACCATACATTTAGGGGTATAGACCTGGGGACAAAACACATGATGTATCAACAACACATTCAGCGGTGTAGGGAACACATGACGCATCAACACACGTTCAGAGGTGTAAGGAGCAAGGCATATGATGCATCTATAACATTCAGCGGTGCAGGACAACACAATAGAGCAAAAATCACATTAGCCACCACCTGTGGCAGTCCCTAGGCCAACTGGCCTCTCTAGGGCTAGGACGCCCTGTGTCCAAAGTCAGGGTCCTAAACGTGGCAGTTGCCCACAAAGTGCTGGGCAACTGGTGCAAGCAAGGATGGGCCAACGTGGGAGCCTCGCAGGCTCTGAATACACAAATGGCCCCTGAGCCTCTCAGGGCTCAAAATGAAGCAATGCAGCCCCTCTGGGCTCTGAATACAACTGTGGGCAGGGGAGCCTCGCAGGGCTCAAAAACAATATGGGATGGGGCTGAGAGCCTTCTCTCAGGCTCTAAGAAGGAATGCCCCTGCACGTTGGAGTCCCTCATGGACTCGAAAGGAATCGGCTGCGAGCCTCTCGGGGCTCGGAATCAACAAGGCCCTTGCAGCGAAATGCCTTCTGGTGTCGGAGTCCCACTCGGGGGACTCAGGATCGGAAACTTGCCCCCAGGGTGCTGCCACTGGACGATGGAGCGGCCCTCTGCCATCCGGGGCCGCTCTGGCACGACTGCTGCACCCCCCAGACGCCCACACTCACCGGGCTGCTGTGGCGGGGACTCCTCTCACTGGCTGCGGCGTTGCTGGCGGCCCCGGGGCCCTCCCTCACTCCTGGGAGCCCCGGGCCGCAGGGATTCAGCCGGCTTTGGTTCCTGTTTCCCGGCGGCAGCGGGCAGCCAATCGGTGCGCGGCAGCAGGCGGGACTTCCCTCCAAAACCGGAAGTCCCGCCCCGTGTCAGGCACCGTAGTGCCTGGCTTCCTGTTTTGCGGCGCTCGGGCCGCGGCGGTGATTCTCGGGGCATCTAAGAGGGGTGAGCACCCTCGAAGGCGGACAAAGTCGCAGAGTAGGCTCCTGCGCACTCGAGGCATTTGAAAAATAACCGGGTGGCACCCGTGAATAAATCCAATGAAAACGCGGGCATAGGCAGGGTGGCACCTGCAAGGAAATAGCCCCAGAATTAGCACCAACAATGCCATTGCGGCGGCGGCGATCAGGGCACGAGCCTCCCCAGTCTCCTCATGCCCACGAGCTGGGAGAGCAGACCTGACGCCAATTAACCCCTCGCCTGCTGCAGAGACTAGTGGGGCAATTCTAAAGAAAGGCAGCATAGCGCTCCCATGCTGCCAAAGGATCCAGGAGCTTTTAAAGAGATGCAGCCCTCCCAGGGCCAAGGTAAATCACATCCAAGGTTTCTCAGGATCAGGAAAAGTCCATCAGGTGTCCAGGGGCTGGGCAGGGCCCAGGGAGGCAAGCCTTCCCCTGGGCCCCAGCAGCAGCATGCCCCTGGCAGATTCAAGTGTCAGAACAAGAACATTTTCATGGGGTCACAGCCCCTCTTTTATACACCTTTCTCTTTTGTCTGTAGATGCAGGGTGGGGGCAGAACCAGTCGCAGCTGGTCTGTGAGCACTGTTGATGGCTCAACCACCCCTTTCATTCATCAGGCAGGCTAGGGTCATCAGTCGCACCACAGGGGGCGGAGCCAGCATTGTGTGGGGGAAACCCAGCCTCATTCAGGACACAGGCGCAGCCCCTCCCTCACATCAGCATGCTAATCTCTCCATTCACCACTGGGGCAGACCCACACAGACTACTGGAGCCTGGCATCCCAGCCAGCTCCAGCCAATCACACGCCAGCACCTTCACAGCACATACACAGCCATGTCTAGAAGTGTCGCTTCCGCACAAGACACATACACGCTGCACATACCATTGCGCAGCATTCACTCTCACGAGTTCGCACATACCAAGCTTGACCATGCACGCCTCACGCATCAGGAACTACCAGGGACACAGACATTCCCCATGCATTCCTATGGGAGAGCAGGCCAATCTCACACACACACTCAGGGAGAGGACGCACTTTACACTGCGCCACAGTGTCAAAGTGCGCAAAGACCAGAAATCACTAGGCAAAAAGTTCAGGGGTGAACCTGCCAGAAGGGCCAAGTCCAACAGAGAGCCTGTCTGATACGATGTTCTCACCCGTACAGAAACAATAACTTTTGAGAAGCTTTCCGACACACAGCGTTCCCATGAACTCTGGATTCGGCCTTCAGTTTTGATCAACAAAAACTGCAAACAGCTTTGGAACTCTATTTCCCCGTTCAAGCAATAATTCTTTGAATTGGACAATTTTTTTAATATTGACCCTTTTTTTGGCACGAACAATTCTTTGCTTAACGTAAAAACTATTCTTAGAGAACAGAAGCTTCACACTTCTATTTCTAAACACATCTAGAGACATAACAAAATTACACCAGCCTCTAGCACACATGTTATTACAATGCATTTTTATGTGATGATTTATCTCGCCTTTCTTCTGTCAGAGATACTTCATGTGTAATTCTTTATGCATAATCGTTCATTGATTTCATATGCAATAATTTTTTGAATGATTACTATGCTTTAAAAAAAAAAAAAAAAACGTACAGTACCTAAATCCATGTATTACAAGTACGCCTATTTCGAATGCATTTATGTATTTTGGGGTGGGCAATGTTACACATGCATCTAATTGCTTTAGTTTTAGTAATTTTGATGGACATTAACCCGTGGAGTGGGTGTTGCGTGTTTATCTAGGTTCCTGATCGATACTGTGACCTTATGCCCCTATTCGGCTATACATCCATTTATTCCCTATATTGGCATAACCGTTCAAGTGCGATTTTCTGAAAAGTCATCTCTGGCCTCACACGAACAGAGCCACATTCCAGCATAGCTCTCTGCCACTTCCTTTGTGACCAATTAGTGCAATGACAGAGCAGCAGTCACTATCTGATATTCCTAGATAACACTCCGAGTTCTTCAACAAGATAAAAACTTAGCAAACCTGGAAATCCCCGCTTGCTATGTTTTGATTAGTAATGGAACTCTAATGAGCAACTGATAACTATCACTTCCTAGTGACATCTTTAATTGACGTCTTATGTCCAGCAAACTTGCGTCAAACCCGGCACCTGTCAGGTATAAATATTACCAACGTTGCCTTAAGCAATGTGAGCTGTGAGCTGCAAGCTACTGTTGCTGATGCTGGCTGCCTGCACGATCCTGTGTTGGTAAATCTAGCACTCTGTCGCTGCAGCCTGCTATCCTGTGGTGGTGAAGCTGCTGATACCATTATCGCCGCTATAGCGCGAACTATGGTGCAGTACGCTTAAGGAGCTGAACAGCCGTCCCTCTGCGAAGACATCCAGCAGATTCCAGCTGCCCGCGGACGCTGTCCCCCCTCCTTCCTCGACGCGCTGAAGAGAAGCCGCTGCCTTTCTCATGCAGAGAAATCCAGCCTCGGCGTTTCCGGTTTACCCTCGCGGGTGACTGGGATATCGAGAGAGACCCCTGAAGGAGATACCAATCCTCCATCATTCTATTCAGAGGTATGGTGTTGACTAAACCCTTAGACGAGAATTCTTGAAACAAACCTTGGCAAAACCAACTTAACTTAAAGCTACTTACTTACTCCCCTTTCACGTGTTAGGCTTAGGTCAGGCACACTGGGGTAGGCTTAGTTAGAAGCACCAGTTGAGTATGTTAGCCTAATGTATATATGACTGTATATATGTTTTATTACTTTTAAACCATTGTATGGCTAAGAAACCATATCAATGCTTTTACAGTTCTATTTCGCAATACTTATCTTACTGTACGTACTTTTTATAATAACAATTATTGCAATTGTGGCAATACATTTCTCTTGTACGAGAAGAAAGACTGTTCAATAAATGTTAACCCTTTATTGACAAACGCCCGTCTCTCTATTCTCTACATCTCGTGAAAGTAAACTGCACTAGACTGACTGAGTGAAATACATGTCTATTGTTTCACACGACCCTAGAGATTGACTCTTGATCTGAGGAGCAAAGTTGTCATGTTGCACGGTTGTTGGAAAGCTGAATCCCTTCTTGTCTGTGCCAAGGAAGCTGATCACTTCCTATGCAGAGAAGAAAGTTTCCAGTGACCTCTGAGCTAGTTGGTAACACAACCCAATTAAGTTTAGCATAGTCAGTGGAGGCCTGGAATATCCGCAGTTCCACGTCGATACTACTGTTTATGTTATTCCAATGCGCAGGGCCTAGTGGGAAACTAGGAACTACACTACAGTACTGAAAGCATATCATATGTTGCACATTTGTACAATACTTGAATTACTTGAGGTTAGTGTTACCATTGTGAAATGGGCAAAGAAGGCAGACTGTCAGTTTCTACAAATATTGGCACAACATTGCTGTATTTGTTGACACACATTGATTCATATTTTACTTTTAGTGTATGCCATGAATGCAGCTTTTTGGACTTTATCCACACAGTATCCAAAGGTATATTTGGTGTATATCCTAACTGATGATATAATTTCACTATTCTGGAGAACAAATGGCAACCATTCAGAGGTGTTCAATTGTTCCTTTAGAGAAATGATTATGGTTAAGAGACAAGATCCTATTTGATGTAGGAGCTTTCATGCGGAATTACAAAACTGTCAGCAAATAATGTCCGAAGATGTTCTCTACAAGCATGAGATGATGAAGTAAAGAGCCAAAGCTTGTGATGCTATTAGCAGGTGCAATATGGAAATGAGAAAAATATTTTTTGCTCAAAGTTGTTATTAGTTCTATTCACACAGCTACAATAAAACATTGTATATGTCTTTGCAGCATCTTTCAGAGCAGGCAAAGGAGACATTGGTCACAAAGGCGGGGTAGCAGCTGGACACTGTCCCTCACCTGGTGAGACCATCAACACAGAGCACAGAGGGACACAGTGCCACAGAGGGTGATCGACTGGCAAGGAGGGCTCCAGCTCAACATCTTCTTGGGAGACCTCCCCAGCGACCAGTCCCTAGTAGTGGCGGACCCTACTGCTCCTGGTACACCTGCATCCTTGTCTGCCACTCAGAGTACCATCTCCACCCTCCCTCTTGCTCCCTCCAGTTGGCCAACCCGCCCACCTAAAACGAGTGGCGTCTCCTTCGCTCCAGGCATCTCACATTCTGCCCCTGTCCCCCCTTCTGTGCTGAGTGAAGATGTTATTGACCTCTTCCGCAGCATCACTGTAGGCCAGATTAGCTGCCATATGACCTCCCACCCTTTCCCCACCCCAATTCCCTATTTCCAGCCTTGTTCCAAGCACACTCACACCTTTGCACACACGCACTCCAACACAAATAAACACAGAGACCACAATAAACACAGGTGCACAGCCAAACATACAGAACTGCATCCACCACCACACTCACATGCACCACCCCCACCACCTACACATCCACAGACACCACCATACCCACATGCACTACCCCCACCATCAGCACATCCACAAGCACTGCAGCCACCACCAAAACCACATACACAACCCCACCAACAGCAAATCCACGGACACCACAGCCACCACAGCACACACACACAAGCACCACCCCCACCACCAACACAACCACAGCCACCACCACACACATGCACCACCCCACCACCAGAACCCAGATACTGCAGCCACCACCATACCCACAAGCACCACACAACCACACCAAGCACGTCTAAAGCACATCCATCCACACACACATAGAATTTACACCCACAAAACTCCAACGCCCACACTCACCCAAACAACAGACACCTATGATGCAAGACACGCCTAAACAGGCAAGACATACACCAGACACACAGCACTCTCAACAGACACATGCACATCAGACACTGCCAATCCCCCTACCTTCCAAACCCAACCCTTTTTACTCTTGCCCTTCAACACCCCAACCCACCCTTAGCAAGCACAAATCTACCTCTTCCACACCCCAACCCACCCTTTCCACATCCCAACCTACCCCTACCAAACACAAATCTACCCCTTCCACACCACAAGCAACACCTTCCACATTCCAACCCCCTCACAAACCCCAGAGAACCCATCCCAAACCCAAGGGCACCCCTCCCACCCACCCCTCCAAAGGAAGTTCTTGGGGTGCTTGCCCACTAAATGCCCTTTCCTGAGAAGGTTCCCCTTGGCAGTGAATCTGGAGGCAAGCTTTGTGCCACTGCCATTTGGCTTTATTAATATTATTAGAGAGCCTTATCTCATTTTGGGTATTATATCCATACTTTGATTTCACCCAACAGACCTGGAGTTAATTTTCCTTAGAAAACATTCCTAGGAATTAAACAATTGCTGAGCAAAATGTGAAGTACTTATTTTTCTTTACCATGATGGCAGGTAATGCAACTGATTTTTTTAATGTCTACTTTGTTATATGCATACACTGGTTAACATAGTATGTGATGGTTATTTGAATTTAGGTGCAGACGTTCATCATAGTAAAGTCCACTTGCACCAAGCAATTGATATTACAACTTGACTGTGTTACTGCAGGTGTGTTTGTTTCACCTGGATTACTGATCAGTATAAAAAAATATTGTGAATATTTTAATTGAATACAGTATCGGACTTACATTAGACAAGGGGAAATGTTACATGGATGAATATGTTAAAATACTTCTAGTTAGTGGTATGATTTTACTGTTAATATGTAATGTAAAGGTTACACCTTGTCTGGTACAGTTTCTACATCATTTTATTTTGCATTTATCCCATGATGTGTGCCGCAGATGTTGTAATCTGGGAACTTCAGAAATTTCTTTAAACACAATAGTATGGTGACTTTTTGATTTTCATTTGGATATCCTTTTGCGTGCAAGTATCCATTTTCAGGTCTCGCCTGAGACAACGCGGTGTCTCTTCAAGACATTTAGTAAGTGGCTTTTAAAAGTGCCACCAGAGGCTTTTGCTGGCCTACAGCTTGCGTTCACGAGCTTGTGCACGTGCACAGTTGCCATCTGTGTTTTTATTGCTGTAATCAGGGTCCTCTGCTTGCACTACCCCCCTCCCTTTTGACCCTCCCTCCTGGTCAGGTGCATTTGTGTTTTCTAGCTGTGAATCATGCTCCTCTGCTTGCACTCCCCTTCCCTTCTTCCCCTCCTTTTCCTCAGTTTCATTTCTGTCTGCCATCACTGTAAATGCTCCTGCTTCCCCCAGGCACACACACCATCAGTCAGTGCACCCTTTCACCAGGCACACACACCACCAGCTGTCAGTGCACGCTTCCATCAGGCATACACATACCATCAGCCGTCAGTGCACGCTTCCACCAGGCACACACACCACCAGCCGTCAGTGCACGCTTCCACCAGGCACGCACACCACCAGCCGTCAGTACACGCTTCCACCACGCACATACCACGAGCTGTCAGTGCACGCTTCTACCAGGCACACACACCACCAGCCATCAGTGCACGTTTGCACCAGGCACACACACCACCAGCCATCAGTGCACGCTTCTACCAGGCACAAACACCAAAAGCCATCAGTGCACGCTTCCACCAGGCACACACACCACCAGCTGTCAGTGCACACTTCCACCAGGCACACACACCACCAGCCGTCAGTGCACACTTCCACCAGGCACACACACCACCAGCCGTCAGTGCACACTTTCACCAGGCACACACACTACCAGCCCTCACACACAAACAGCTGTCGGTGTACGCTTCCACCAGGCCCACACGCTACCAGCCGTTGGTGCACGCTTTCACTGGGCACACACTATCAGCCGTCAGTGCACACGTTCAGCAGGCACACACACCACCAGCCGTCAGTGCACGCTTCCATTAGGCACACAAACACCACCAGCCGTCTGTGAATGCTTACACCAGGCACACGCACCACCAGCCATCATTGCACGCTTTCACCAGGTGCACACACCACCAGCCATCAGTGCACGCTTCCACCAGGCATACACACCACCAGCCGTCAGTGCAAACTTCCACCAGGCACACACACCACCAGCCGTCAGTGCACGCTTTCACCGGGCACACACACCATCAGCCGTCAGTGCACACTTCCACCGGACACACACACCACCAGCTGTCAGTGCACCCTTCCACCAGGTACACACCACCAGCCGTTAGTGCATGCTTCCACCAGGCACACACACGACCAGCAGTCAGTGCACCTTTCCACCAGGCACACACACTACCAGCCGTTAGTGCACGCTTCCACCAGGCACACACACCACCAGCCGTCAGTGCACGCTTTCACCGGGCACACACACACACCACCAGTCGTCAGTGCACGCTTCCACCAGGCACACACACCACCAGCAGTCAGTGCACTTTTCCACCAAAAACGGTGATGGATCTAGCCCTGATTTCTTGACTGGTTGAGAGTATTCTGCATCATTCAGAAACTCTGTCCATCACCACCCCCTTTTCCAAAATCGATTTTGTCCACACTATGTGTGGGAGGGTATACTCAGACGTGAGTCCCTTGCTCATTGCACCATCAGGATTCAAGCAAGCCGGGCCGACGACGGCTGAAATGCCAGAAACCGGTCCCCTGAAGCTTGTTTCCTTCCCAGTATAAGAATTGGCTTGGTAGTTTGGTTTGCCCTGTTCCCATCATGCACTGGGACAGGAACAGACTAATTTGCATGTAGCCAGGTTCTGAGCTGGGATGGTGCAGTGAGCTAAAAAACGGTGATGGATCTAGCCCTGATCTCTTGACTGGGGGAGAGTATTCTGCATCATTCAGAAACTCTGTCCATCACCACCCCCTTTTCCAAAATCGATTTTGTCCACACTATGTGTGGGAGGGTATACTCAGACGTGAGTCCCTTGCTCATTGCACCATCAGGATTCAAGCAAGCTGGGCCGACGACGGCTGAAATGCCAGAAACCGGTCCCCGGAAGCTTGTTTCCTTCCCAGTATAAGAATTGGCTTGGTAGTTTGGTTTGCCCTGTTCCCATCATGCACTGGGATGGGAACAGACTAATTTGCATGTAACCAGGTTCTGAGCTGGGATGGTGCAGTGAGCTAAAAAACGGTGACGGATCTAGCCCTGATCTCTTGACTGGGTGAGAGTTTTCGGCATCATTCAGAAACTCTGTCCATCACCAACCCCTTTTCCAAAATCACTTTTCCACCGGGCACACACACTACCAGCCGTCAGTGCACGCTTCCACCAGGCACACACACCACCAGCCGTCAGTGCACGCTTTCACCGGGCACACACACACACCACCAGCCGTCAGTGCACGCTTCCACCAGGCACACACACCACCAGCCGTCAGTGCACGCTTCCACCAGGCACACACACCACCTGCTGTCAGTGCACGCTTCCACCAGGCACACACACCACCAGCCATCAGTGCACGCTTTCACCGGGCATACACACTACCAGCCATCAGTGCACGCTTTCACCGGGCATACACACCACCAGCCGTCAGTGCATGCTTTCACCAGTCACACTCACCACCAGCCAGCAGTGCACGCTTCCACCAGGCACACACATCACCAGCCGCCAGTGCACACTTTCACCACGCAAACACTACCAGCAGTCGCACACTATCAGACGTTGGTGCATGCTCCCATCAGGTGCACACCGCCAGCCGTCAGTGCACGTTTCCACCAGGCACACACACCACCAGCCATCAGTGCACGCTTCCACCAGGCACACACCACCAGCCGTCAGTGCACACTTTCACCGTGCACACACACCACCAGCTGTCAGTGCACGCTTCGACCAGGCACACACACCACCAGCCGTCAGTGCACGCTTCCACCAGGCACACACCACCAGCCGTCAGTGCACGCTTCCACCAGGCACACACACCACCAGCCGTCAATGCACGCTTTCACCAGGCACAAACACCACCAGCCATCGGTGCACACATTCACCACGCAAACACACTACCAGCCGTCGGTGCATGCTCCCACCAGGCACACACACCACCAGCTGTCAGTGCACGCTTCCACCGGGCACAAACACCACCAGCCATCAGTGCACGCTTCCACCAGGCACACACACCACCAGCTATCAGTGCACGCTTCCACCAGGCACACACACCACCAGCCGTCAGTGCACGATTCCACTAGGCACACACACCACCAGTCTTCAGTGCAAGCTTTCACCGGGCACACACACCACCAGCCGTCAGTGCACGCTTTCACCGGGCACACACACCACCAGCCACCAGTGCACGCTGTCACCGGGCACACACACCACCAGCCGTCAGTGCACGCTTCCACCAGTCACACACACCACCAGCCGGCAGTGCACGCTTCCACCAGGCACACACACCACCAGCCATCAGTGCACACTTTCACCATGCAAACACTACCAGCAGTCACACACTACCGGCCGTCGGTGCATGCTCCCACCAGGCACACACCGCCAGCCGTCAGTGCACGCTTATACCAGGCACACACACCACCAGCCATCAGTGCACACTTTCACCACGCAAACACTACCAGCAGTCACACACTACCAGCAGTCGGAGCATGCTACCACCGGGCACACACCACCAGGCGCAATGTACACTTTCACCAGGCACACGCACCACCAGCCATCAGTGCACGCTTTCACCAGGCGCACACACCACCAGCCGTCAGTGCACGCTTCCACCGGGCACACACACCAAAAGCCGTCAGTGCGCGCTTTCCCCGGGCACACACACCATCAGTGCACGCTTCCACCAGGCACACACACCACGAGCCGTCAGTGCACGCTTCCACCAGGCACACACAACACCAGCCGTCAGTGCACACTTCCACAAGGCACACACACCACCAGCCGTCAGTGCACGCTTTCACCGGGCACACATACCACCAGCCGTCAGTGCAGGCTTTTACCGGGCACACACACCACCAGCCGTCAGTGCACACTTCCACCGGGCACACACACCACCTGCTGTCAGTGCACGCTTACACCGGGCACACGGACCACCAGCCGGCAGTGCACGCTTTTACCAGGCGCACACACCACCAGCCGTCAGTGCATGCTTCCATCAGGCACACACACCACCAGCCGTCCGTGCACGCTTCCACCAGGCACACACACCACCAGCCATCAGTGCACACTTTCACCACGCAAACACTACCAGCAGTCACACACTACCAGCAGTCGGAGCATGCTCCCACCAGGCACACACCACCAGCCGTCAGTGCACGCTTTCACCAGGCACACACACACCACCAGCCATTGGTGGACGCTTTCACTGGGCACACACACCACCAGCCGTCAGTGCACGCTTTCACCAGGCACACACACCACCAGCCGTCAATGCACGCTTCCACCAGGCACACACACTTCCAGCCGTCAGTGCACTCTTCCACTAGGTACACACACCACCAGCCATCAGTGCACGCTTTCACCAGGCACACACACCACCAGCCGTCAGTGCACGCTTTCACCAGGCACACACACTACCAGCCGTCACACACTACCAGTCGTCGGAGCATGCTTCCACCAGGCACACACCACCAGCCGTCAGTGCACGCTTTCACCAGGCACACACACACCACCAGCCATTGGTGGACGCTTTCACTGGGCACACACACCACCAGCCGTCAGTGCACGCTTTTACCAGGCACACACACCACCAGCCGTCCGTGCACGCTTCCACCAGGCACACACACCACCAGCTATCAGTGCACGATTCCACTAGGCACACACACCACCAGTCTTCAGTGCAAGCTTTCACCGGGCACACACACCAACAGCCGCCAGTGCACGCTTTCACCGGGCACACACACCACCAGCCGCCAGTGCACGCTGTCACCGGGCACACACACCACTAGCCGTCAGTGCACGCTTCCACCAGTCACATCACCACCAGCCGGCAGTGCACGCTTCCACCAGGCACACACACCACCAGCCGTCAGTGCACACTTTCACCACGCAAACACTACCAGCAGTCACACACTACCGGCCGTCGGTGCATGCTCCCACCAGGCACACACCGCCAGCCGTCAGTGCACGCTTCCACCAGGCACACACACCACCAGCCATCAGTGCACACTTTCACCACGCAAACACTACCAGCAGTCACACACTACCAGCAGTCGGAGCATGCTCCCACCAGGCACACACCACCAGGCGTCAATGTACACTTTCACCAGGCACACACACACTACCAGCCGTTGGTGCACGCTTACACCGGGCACACGCACCACCAGCCATCAGTGCACGCTTTCACCAGGCGCACACACCACCAGCCGTCAGTGCACGCTTCCACCGGGCACACACACCAAAAGCCGTCAGTGCGCGCTTTCACCGGGCACACACACCATCAGTGCACGCTTCCACCAGGCACACACACCACCAGCCGTCAGTGCACGCTTCCACCAGGCACACACACCACCAGCCATCAGTGCACACTTTCACCACGCAAACACTACCAGCAGTCACACACTACCAGCAGTCGGAGCATGCTCCCACCAGGCACACACCACCAGGCGTCAATGTACACTTTCATCAGGCACACACACACTACCAGCCGTTGGTGCACGCTTACACCGGGCACACACAACACCAGCCGTCAGTGCACACTTCCACAAGGCACACACACCACCAGCCGTCAGTGCACGCTTTCACTGGGCACACATACCACCAGCCGTCAGTGCAGGCTTTGACCGGGCACACACACCACCAGCCGTCAGTGCACACTTCCACCGGGCACACACACGACCTGCTGTCAGTGCACGCTTACACCGGGCACACGGACCACCGGCCGAGAGTGCACGCTTTTACCAGGCGCACACACCACCAGCCGTCAGTGCACGCTTCCATCAGGCACACACACCACCAGCCGTCCGTGCACGCTTCCACCAGGCACACACACCACCAGCCATCAGTGCATGCTTTCACCAGGCACACACACCACCAGCCGTCAATGCACGCTTCCACCAGGCACACACACTTCCAGCCGTCAGTGCACTCTTCCACTAGGCACACACACCACCAGCCGTCAGTGCACGCTTTCACCAGGCACACACTACCAGCCGTCACACACTACCAGTAGTCGGAGCATGCTTCCACCAGGCACACACCACCGGCCGTCAGTGCACGCTTTCACCAGGCACACACACACCACCAGCCATTGGTGGACGCTTTCACTGGGCACACACACCACCAGCCGTCAGTGCACGCTTTTACCAGGCACACTGTAAAGGGGTGCCCAAGGCGCCCCCTGGGGTTAAAGTAACATGTGAACCCCCCTTTATGTTTTCACAGCCCAGCCTGGAGCTTCCCTCATGGCACCGAGTGGAGGAGCAGTATAGCGACGATGAGGAGGATCTGGTCGGCGGCCCCTTTAAGTGGACACCTGGTTCTGAGGGGGAGTGGCCGGACTCAACTAGAAAAGAGGAGGGCGCGCCAGACCAGGTGTGTCTTTACACCGGAGGAGCGGCTTGTGGAAGGAGCGGAGCGGACTGGAGCAAGGACGAAGAAGACGGCGAGTGGTGGGAGGACGATTCCCCGGACTGGAGACTTCAGCGACGGACCCCCCAGGGCGAGCAAACGGAGGAAGAGGAGACGTTCCAGGGATTCCAGCGGATGCGGGAAGATCCTCCGCAACAGGTGGCCCCCCCAGGACGGCAGACGGGAGCCCGACGCGGAGCTGGACCGGAGTTCGTGGGACAGCACACCTGGAGAGGAGAGACCGCAGGCGAGGCCCGAGGGAGATTACGGAGAGGACGGCGCCGGTGACGGTGAGGAGCAAGCGGAGGAAAGCCGCGGAGAGAGGCATCCTGAAGCTGACAGAGGGAGACCGGAGTCAGTAGCTGAGCCAGGAGGCCACCGGCATCGCGATTCGCCCAGCCACTCCCCCGGAGGGGCGTGGCTTCGAGAGGTACGTTCTCGCATAGCGGGTTGGATTGGGAGAAGGGTGAGGCGCTAGAGCTCTTCATCCCTATAATTGGTGAAGGGGATTGTGCTGGGTGTTTACTTCTCCTATGTGTGCACAACATCACTGTCTGCAATCACGTTAATGTTGGGAGCACTCGTCAAGCCTTACTGCACTTCCCTCCCCCCGGGTGATTGGGGACACTGATCCGAAAGGCTGTGAAATTAACGCGCGTTTCCTGATTTCTTTTCATAAACACCTACTGGGAGAACGACAAGACGGAGCCAGACGCTGCAGACCGAAGGCGGACTCTAAAGAAAAGACGGACCGAAGGAGTCCTTTCCAAGAGCAGGACCGAGAGGAGTCACTCTCCAAGGAAATCAAGTATCAGACTCAAAAGTACAGACCAACTTTTGTCAAAAATAAAACCTGTACCAGTGATAACTAAGACACGTCTCTTGCCTCTTCCTACCACCCCGCTTACACTGGTGGAGAATGCGGGCAGTGGCCATTCTTTCTGGCGCCACTTCTTGTAGGAGAGGCCCAGGCGGCCTATCAGGTGGCTAACCCCACGGGTGATACAGCATATGCTGAAGTGAAACGGATCATCCTAGACCACTTAGGTCTAGACCAAGAAGCCTACAGACTTAGGTTTCGTAAAGAGAGAGGAGTACCCGGCGAATCTCCAAAGACCTTGTTCGTGAGACTCAAGATGGCAGCCGACAAGTGGCTGACCCCGACTACAAGTACTAAGGAAGAGATCATGGACAGAGTATATCTCGAACAATTCCTGGAGGCCTTGCCCTACGCCACGCAGAGGTGGTTACGACAACACCACCATCTCACTACAGAAAAAGCTGTGGATATGGCCACCACGTTTTCAAGAGTTCAACCTAGGGTCTCCCAGGCCTGGGAGAGCGAGAAACACAAACCGCTAGGGAAAACAGAAAGAAAGCCAGTGAAACCTCCAGAGACCACGAGGACAAGAACATGGAGAACGGAGGGGCCCCTGCCCGCCGGGCCACAATGTTTTGACTGCGGCACATGGGGCCATATAGCCCGCCTGTGTCCCCGACGAAAGCAGCAGGAAGAACCAATGGAAGTTGGATATCTTCCAAAGGCGGTGATGTTCTCCAGTGAGATGGGTCAAGCTTTCAGAGTAAGTGTTGGGGTAAACGGCACCTCCCTCCAGGCCCTGTTAGACTCTGGCTGTCGCCAGTCAGTGGTACACGCACGTTTAGTAAGACCCTCCCAGATAGTGAGACAAAATCAGGTGAAAATACGCTGTGTACATGGAGATGTTAAGGCCTATCCGGTGGCGATGTTGCCCATAGAACCTCTGGGTGGGATCCCCCACACGATAAGGGTGGGGGTATTGGACACTCTCCCCGAGGACCTCATCATAGGGACTGACAACCCAGGTTTTATACGTATGTTTAGTCATAGCCTATACAAGGGAAAGCCACCCTCAGAAACGAACAATGGGGAGGGAAACGTCCCGGCCTTAGTGACTGCCGAACCATGGGTGCTCGACCGTAGTTTTCGTTTCTCCCAAATCAATGACTCTACCCTCTCCAACGCGTGGGAGGCGGCCGAGAGAGACAAGGACCAACATCCCTTGCAATATCCCCGATTTCTGGTGAAAAACGACTTACTCTATCGCCAGGGACAAAGGGATGATCCGGAACAGCTACTAGTACCCATGTCTTTCCGTGAACAGGTGTTGTTCTACTCCCACGCCCATTTGGTTGCCGGACACATTGGAGCAGAAAAAACCACGCAAAATCTACTCCGACACTTTTATTGGCCAGGAATATATAAAGATACTGTAAAGTACTGTCAGGAGTGCGAGGTATGTCAAAAAAAGAACATGACCCGGCCCCCTGCGGTTCCCCTTCAACCCCTGCCCATTATGGGGACTCCTTTCGAGCGGATCGGGATGGATCTGATAGGACCCTTACTAAAAACCCGGAAGGGCTACCAGTACGTATTGGTAATAGTGGACTATGCCACCCGCTTCCCAGAAGCCTATCCTTTGACGGTCACCACTACCAAACAAATAGCCGACAGGATGCTTGAAATGTTTTCTCGAGTGGGGTTCCCGAAAGAGATCCTAACAGATCAGGGAACGCCCTTTGTATCGCGCCTGATGAAGGAGGTTTGCCAGCTCCTACAAATACAACAAATCCGAACCGCTGTATACCACCCCCAAACGGACGGACTCGTGGAGCGCTATAACAGAACCCTGAAAACAACCCTGAGGAAAATGTTGGAGATCAACGGAACAGAGTGGGATCAAGTCCTGCCTCTGGCATTGTATGTCATAAGAGGTCAGAAACAGAGCAGTTTGGGATTCTCATCCTTCGAATTGTTGTATGGTCGACAACCCAGATCCCTCTTAGAAATGACCAAAGAAGCTTGGGAAAAGGAAACCCCCGAAGAGACGCTGAAGACCCTAGAATACGCCCGAAATCTCAGATCCAAAATAGGAAAACTGAGAGAACTCGCCTATGCAAATCTTGAAAAAAACCAACAACGTCAAAAAACTTTTTACGATAAAGGGAAAAAATGGAGAAGGATGGTGGTCGGGGATTGGGCTCTGGTCCTCCTACCCTCCTCATCTCAAAAGTTTAAAGCAGAATGGGGAGGTCCTTTTAGAATCATAAGCACTATCGGTAAAACCAGTTATAAACTACAACTCTCACATAGGAAGGCCCAGGTCTTTCATATCAACCTGCTAAAGAAATGGCTTGGACCCCCTCCTAGAGGGGTACACTTGACGGAAGGCCTCCCCCTCATGTCCCCTAGCACTATAGACCAACTAGTAGTGAATGAAGATCTGATGGACGAAGACAGAAAAGAGCTGATGTACACCTTACAGAAAAATGCAGGGGTGTTCTCTGATATACCCGGAAGAACCACGTTGGCAACTCATCGGATACGTACAGAGCCAGGAAAAATAGTGAAAATAAAGCCTTACAGAGTCCCCGAGGCCCGAAGACAAGGGATCAAACAGGAAATACAGGATATGTTGAAGCTGGGCGTAATTCGCCCATCAAAGAGCAACTGGTCAAGCCCGATAGTATTGATCCCTAAACCAGATGGAACAAGAAGATTCTGCATGGACTTTCGCGCCCTCAACGGTATATCCACGTTTGACGCCTACCCGATCCCCCGTATTGATGAGTTGATCGAGAAATTGGGAGAGGCCAAATACATCAGTACCATCGATCTGACCAAGGGATACTGGCAGGTACCTCTCCATGAAGACGACCGACATAAAACAGCCTTTTCTACAGACGACTGTCATTATGAGTTTACAGTCCTCCCCTTCGGACTACACGGTGCCCCAGCCACATTCCAGAGATTGATGAACACGGTATTGAAAGAGTTGTCCTCTTTCACATCAGCATATCTAGACGACATTGTCGTCTTTAGTCCGGACTGGGAAACCCACTTAAAGCATCTTCAGAGAGTCTTGGATACTCTGCGAGAAGCAGGCTTGAAAATCAATGCCAAGAAGTCACGAATGGCCTATCAAAAAGTAAAGTATCTGGGCTATGTCTTAGGTCACGGGATGATAGAGCCCCAAATAGAAAAAGTGCGAGCAATCGCAGAGACTCCGTTTCCCAAAACGAGAAAAGACATGAGAGCATTTTTGGGGTTGATAGGATATTACCGTAGGTTTATACCCTTGTTTTCCCAGATATCAGCCCCCCTTTCTGACACGTTGAGAAATAAGACCCCCGAGAAAACTCTGCTACACCCAACCCTCGAGATGGAAGAGGCATTCGCTGCTTTGAAAAGGTGTATCACCTCCACTCCAGTCTTGTCCTCCCCAGATTTCTCCCAGCCTTTTTTTTTGCACACGGATGCCTCTGAATATGGGATAGGGGCGGTGCTCTCCCAAAGGTCGAAGCAGGGGGTGGACCACCCTATACTATACGTTAGCAGAAAACTGTTCCCACGGGAGTTGAAGTATGCCACGGTCGAGAAGGAGTGTTTGGCTATTAGGTGGGCGATTGAAAAACTATCTTATTACCTGGAGGGCAGACCGTTTACCCTGTATACTGACCATGCTCCCCTACAATGGATGGCCCGGAACAAAGCGAATAACGCCAGGGTGATGCGCTGGTTCCTGACCCTGCAGCCCTACTCCTTTACTGTGGTACATAAACGAGGAACTGACAATGTTGGGGCTGACTTTCTTTCTCGCTATCCCCTTCCCGAACGGAAGAGTTCAGGGGGGGAGGTATGTAACGAATAGTTTCTTACCTGTCGGTGTAGTTTTGCAGCTTGATGATCTTTCTGGATTCACTATGCTGTGCATATTCCGCGGTCTTGTGGTTGGGTCCGGATTCGTAGTCTTTTCTCTCTTTTTTTTTTTTTTTTTGTGGCCCAGGTGGGCGTCGGCGTCACCCTTCCTTGGGTGTATTTCCGGTGACGTCGGCATGCTTCCTGCGGAAGCTCCCATCCCTGGGCGCCATCTTCGGATTCTTTTTTTCGTGTTTCCTTCGTTTCCGAAGTGATGGCAATGTTCTATGTAGGTGATTTTTCCTTAACCGCCTTGTATGTAAAATCCATTTTATCTCTTCATCTTCTTTTTTTTTTTTGACCACCCCTTTTTCTCTCCAGCCTCATCTTTCTGGCGGAGGTGGGTGGGTTCGCTAGTGAATCCAGAAAGATCATCAAGCTGCAAAACGACACCGACAGGTAAGAAACTATTCGTTTTGCAGCGTGAATCTTTCTGGATTCACTATGCTGTGCATAGATTTTGTAGCGGTTTCTCATTTCCGTGGCGGCTGGGTGGAAGATGAGTTCTGGTGTCTGAATAGGTGCTGGAGCACCTTTTGTCCGACTTGCGCTTCCTTGTTCATCTGCACATCCACGCAGTAGTGTTTTGTGAACGTGTGCACTGAAGCCCATGTTGCCGCCAGGCATATGTCTTGTATGGGCGTGTTAGCCAGGAAGGCTATTGTGGCCCCCTTCTTCCTAGTGGAGTGTGCACGCACTCCCTCGTCTAGTTCCTGTCCTGCCCTGTTGTGGCAGAGCTGAATCGTCTGTGCTATCCATCGTGCAATAGTGTTCTTCGTTACTGCTTTGCCCATGTAACTGTTGGCGAATGACACAAAGAACTGCTTCGTTTTTCTGTGCTCCTTTGTCCTTTCAATGTAATGCATGACCGCCCTTCTGGTGTCTAAGGTGTGCAGAGCTCGCTCAGCGCTATTGGTTGGTTTTTGGAAAAAACTCGGTATCTGTATGGACTGGTTCATGTGGAACCTGGAGACCACCTTCGGCATGAAGTGTGGGTCCGTCCTCATCACAACCCTATCACTATGTATTTGTATGTAGGGTTCCTGTAGCGTCAGCGCTTGTAGTTCGCTTACCCTGCGTAATGACGTTATAGCAACTAGGAAGGCTGTTTTCATGGTTAGCATCTTTAAGGAGGCCCTGTGCAGTGGTTCAAAGGGCTCCTTCATGAGTTCCGTGAGAACTACGTTCAAGTTCCATGCTGGTGGTGGCACCCGCTTGGGCGGTGCGATCCTCTTCGCTCCTTCCAGGAACCTCTTGACAACCTGGGATGTGAAGAAGCTCCTGCCCATCTCACCCCTTGTGTAGGCTACTATAGCCGCTAAGTGAACCCTCAAGGAGGATGAACTGAGTTTTTTGTCCAGCAAGTGTTTCAGGTATCGCAGCACTGTGGAGTCTTTCTTCATTTTCTTGTGAAGTTGTTCACGTTTGCACCACATCGTGTATCTTTTCCATTTCGCGACATAGCACCGCCGTGTGCTCGGCCTCCGTGCCTCCCGAAGGACCCTGAGGGTGCTCTCTGGCAGTCTCAAATGTGCAAACTCTATGTCCTCAGGAGCCATGCTACTAGGCTCATGGTCTCTGGCTCTGGGTGCAGCACCTCTCCGTTCTGCATGGAGAGCAGGTCCTTTCTTCTGCCGAATCTGTGGGGTGCACTCTGTGACATCTCCATGATCGCGAGTACCATGTCTGCCTCGCCCACTGTGGCGCGACCAGTATCAGGGTCATCTTGCTCGCTCTGCACTTGCTCAGTACTCGGTGTATCAGTGGTATCGGGGGAAAAGCGTAGGCAAATGTCCCGGACCAATCTATCCATAGGGCATTCCCAAGGGACCCCTTTTCGGGTAGTCTGGATGCGAAGTACTGGCATTTCGCATTGTGGCGTGTTGCAAACAGGTCCACTGATGGCGTTCCCCACCTGTTGAATAACCACCTCGTTTCCTGAGCATTGAGCTCCCACTCGTGGGATGCCGATGTCTGTCTGCTCAGCCAGTCTGCCTGAATGTTCTCCTTCCCTGGTAGGTGTATGGCTAGCAGGTCTATCTGTAGAGGGATGGCCCATCTCCATATCTCCTGTGCCAGTGTTGAAAGCGTTGTTGACTGTGTTCCACCCTGCTTGTTGATGTAGAACATCGCCGTGGTGTTGTCTGTCTGCAGTAACACCCTTTGCTTGTACAGTCTTGTCTGGAAGGCTTTCAGTGCAAGGAAGATTGTCTTCAATTCTAGGTAATTGATATGCTTTGTCGCATCTGCTGGCGTCCACAGTCCTCTCACTTTGAGCTCCTCCATGTGAGCGCCCCATCCCTTCAGGGATGCGTCTGTGGTGATGGTCACTGTCGGAGTTGGGGGTGTTAGAGGCTTTCCCCTTGTTAGGTTTTCCATGCTCCACCATGTCATCTCCCTTTGCACTGCGTGCGTCACCACCACAAGATCCTCCCAACTGCCTGACGCCTGTGACCACTGTTCCTGGAGCCATTCCTGCATGGGTCTCATGTGTAGCCGCACATTCGGCACCAGGTGGATGCATGATGCCATCATCCCCATGATCTTGCTCGCCGTCCTCGCTGTCCGAGCTTGCCCCTTCCGGTAGAGGCGAGTTTCCTTGACCAGCGCCCTTGCTCTCTTCTCGCTGGGGAACACCTTGGCCTGCACGGTGTTGATCACTGCCCCCAGGAAGGTCTTCACTTGCTCCGGTTCCATTGACGATTTTTCCCAATGGACGGAGAACCCCAGGTTTATGAGCGTGCTCGTCACTGTCTGTGCGTGGTGTTTGCACCTTTGGTACGAACTCGCCTTCACCAACCAGTCGTCTAGATAAGGGTATACGTGTATCCCCTGTCTTCGTAGGTGTGCAGCAACTGCTGCGAGGCACTTCGTGAATACCCTTGGTGCTGATTTGAGTCCGAAGGCCAGCGTTGTGAACTGGTAGTGGCCTCCCCCGATTGTGAACCTGAGCATATGCTTGTGCTTTTTGTTCATCGGTATGTGCAAGTAGGCGTCCTTGAGGTCTATCGTGACCATGAAGTCTCCGACCTGCAGTTGCGGTAGCACCTCCTGCAGGGAGGTCATTTTGAATTTCTGTGTTCTTATGAATTTGTTGAGGAACCTCAGGTCTAGGATGGGCCTCATCTTGTCGTCTACCTTTGGTACCAGGAAGTACGTCGAGTAGACTCCCTTGTTCCTTTCCTTGAATGGGACTCGCTCTATGGCCTGCTTTTGCAGAAGTTCCTTTACCTCTTCCTGAAGCCTCGCCAGCTGGTCTCCTGCTGGCGGTCTTCCCCTTGGTTTCCTGCTTGTTGGCCTTTTCTCCAATTCCAGGCAATACCCGAATTGGATGATGTTTAGGATCCATTTGTCTGATGTGATTTCTCTCCATTCCTGGAGGTAAAATTTCAATCTTCCTCCCACTGGTGTCATGTGGTCGTAGGTGTTTTGATTGTCCCGACCCCTTGGTACGTGGTGCCCCCCCGGGTCCTTTCTGTGGCTGGGCACCCAGAGTTCTGTGGAGTCACTTCGAGGAGGGCTGCTGCCCTCCTCTCCTATTCTGGCCACGTCCGTTTCTTCCTCGAAAGGACTGACCTCTTGGTTGGTACTGCCAGGACTGCTTCTGCTGACCTTGCTGTCCCTGTGAGTCAGCCTGGTGCGTTTGCTGGAAAACCTGGTGTGATGTACCTGGTTGGTTTCCACCTCTCCCGCCGGGCCTCCGTGACGGGGTGCCTCTTCTGTTGCCTCTGAACTGCAACGCCCCCATAGACCTTGCCGTCTCATTATCTTTCTTGAGCTGGCTGAGTTTCTCGTCCACAGTTGCCCCGAAGAGCGTGTCGCCGTTGAACGGTGTGTTGAGGATACTGTGTTGCACCTCGGGTTTGAACCCTGAAATCCTGAGCCAGGCGTGTCTCCTTTCCGTGACACCCATCATCATCAGCCTGCTGGCGGTGTCTGCCCCGTCCAGGGCCGTCTTAAGGCAAGAATTTGCCGCATTTTTCCCCTCTTCGACCAACATCTCGGCCTTCTGCCTGGCCTCCTGGGGTAGGTCCTTCACCAAGTGCCCCAGGCCGTCCATGATCTGGTACATGTGCCTGTTTAGAAGAGCGTTGGAGTTAGCCATGCGCCAGTGGGTCGCAGCATTCCGTTCGATCCTTCTGCCCACCAGATCCATCCTCTTGCTCTCCTTATCCGGTAGTGGGCCCGAGGTAGTGGATACGTTGGCCCTCTTCCTAGCCGTGGCCGTGATAATGGAGTCTGCGGAGACCTCGCCTCGAATGTAGGCCGGGTCCTTCGTGGAGTGTTTGTATTTTTTCTCTGTTCTAGGGGTTACCGCCTTGCATGTTGCGGGCTCCTTGAATGCTTCTCGTCCTTGAGCCAAGACGCTCTCGAGCATTGGGAGGAACTGGCTCCTTGTCTGTGTTGGGAGCAAAGTCTCGAGCAGGAAGTCTGCTTTCTGCTTCTCCTCGTCGAGCTTCAACCTAAATGCCGCTGCGGCAGATTGTATCGCCGAATTGTATGCCCCGATGTCGTCAGGCGGCGAGGGCCTCGAGGGGTATGTGTCGACCGCCTCCTCCGGGCTCTCGGTGTCGATATCCAGGTAATCCTCCTCGATGGGGTCAGAGGTGGCCGACTCGGCGTCCAACCTACTGCCCTCCTCCTCGTCATAGCCGTAATCCTCGTAGGGATTCTCCTCATCTCCCTGGTCGTCGACCATCTCGGCGGCCGGGCCATGTCCGTCGCCGAGTTCTTCTTCCTCTTTGACCAGATCTAGCACCACGTGCTTGGTCTTGTGTGGAATTGTAAAGGCACTCATTTCTGCGTCGAAATCCTTCTTCCGCTGCAAGATGCTCGCCATCTCGGCCTCCAAACGCCGTCTTTTCTTTTCCCTTTCGGCCGCGTTCTCGGCCTCGGAACGCTCGGCCCCTCTCTTCGTCACCTGGCTCGGCGGCGAGACTCTCGGCGTCGAAGGTTTAAACGTCGAACTTGGCTTCGGGTCCTTGGACGTCGTCAAAGCTTTCGGGTCTTTCTCCCTCGACGCAGATCGGTCCCTTTCGGAGACGATCTTCGGCGCCTTCTGCTGTTCAACAGCCCGGCCCCTTTCGGAGGCGATCTTCGGAGCCTTCTGCTGTTCTACAGCTCTCGGCGCCAGGGACTCCTTCTCTGAGGATCCGCTGGGCCTGTGTGCGGTCGCGGACTGCAGATGTCGCTGCGTCGGCGCCTTCGGGGTCTGGCCCTCGTTCTTTCGAGACTCAGGGTCTCTCGTGCTCTTGTGGGACGTCGAGTCTCCTACCTTATCAGGCGTCTTCTTGGAATCGGTCTCTACGACCGTGTAGCTGTCGTGTTCGGCGGCAGCGTTGTCCTCCTCCTCTGAGGACATCCCCAGGTCGTACAGCGAAGGCGTCGGGGCTTTTCCTCCGAGGGTGGCGTGTGCTACCCTCTGGCTCTTCCTCACACGAAGGGTCTTCGCGGCGAAGATGGAGCAGGCGTTGCAGTCTTCGGTTCTGTGGTCCACCGGTAGGCAAAGGTTGCACACCGGGTGCTGATCTTTCTGCGCGTACTTGTGTCTGCAATTCGGGCAGAACTTGAACGGCGTGTTGTCCATCCTCGAGCGTTTCAGGCTTCCCTGACCGCGTGGACGTCGATGATCGTCGAAGTTCTCGACGTTCTCTCCTCCTTCTCTCTTCGCCAATGGTCTGCGAAGTCTTCCTTGGTCTTCTTCTTTTAATTTCTTCTCGAACTTCTCGCTTTGCAGTACTTTCTCCAAAAATGTCTGGAGCCCAACGGGAACGATCCAGACCCGACCGCGGAAAAAAGAATCTGAAGATGGCGCCCAGGGATGGGAGCTTCCGCAGGAAGCATGCCGACGTCACCGGAAATACACCCAAGGAAGGGTGACGCCGACGCCCACCTGGGCCACAAAAAAAAAAAAAAAAAAAAGAGAGAAAAGACTACGAATCCGGACCCAACCACAAGACCGCGGAATATGCACAGCATAGTGAATCCAGAAAGATTCACGCTGCAAAAAGGGGTGCCCAAGGCGCCCCCTGGGGTTAAAGTAACATGTGAACCCCCCTTTATGTTTTCACAGCCCAGCCTGGAGCTTCCCTCATGGCACCGAGTGGAGGAGCAGTATAGCGACGATGAGGAGGATCTGGTCGGCGGCCCCTTTAAGTGGACACCTGGTTCTGAGGGGGAGTGGCCGGACTCAACTAGAAAAGAGGAGGGCGCGCCAGACCAGGTGTGTCTTTACACCGGAGGAGCGGCTTGTGGAAGGAGCGGAGCGGACTGGAGCAAGGACGAAGAAGACGGCGAGTGGTGGGAGGACGATTCCCCGGACTGGAGACTTCAGCGACGGACCCCCCAGGGCGAGCAAACGGAGGAAGAGGAGACGTTCCAGGGATTCCAGCGGATGCGGGAAGATCCTCCGCAACAGGTGGCCCCCCAGGACGGCAGGCGGGAGCCCGACGCGGAGCTGGACCGGAGTTCGTGGGACAGCACGCCTGGAGAGGAGAGACCGCAGGCGAGGCCCGAGGGAGATTACGGAGAGGACGGCGCCGGTGACGGTGAGGAGCAAGCGGAGGAAAGCCGCGGAGAGAGGCATCCTGAAGCTGACAGAGGGAGACCGGAGTCAGTAGCTGAGCCAGGAGGCCACCGGCATCGCGATTCGCCCAGCCACTCCCCCGGAGGGGCGTGGCTTCGCGAGGTACGTTCTCGCATAGCGGGTTGGATTGGGAGAAGGGTGAGGCGCTAGAGCTCTTCATCCCTATAATTGGTGAAGGGGATTGTGCTGGGTGTTTACTTCTCCTATGTGTGCACAACATCACTGTCTGCAATCACGTTAATGTTGGGAGCACTCGTCAAGCCTTACTGCACTTCCCTCCCCCCGGGTGATTGGGGACACTGATCCGAAAGGCCGTGAAATTAACGCGCGTTTCCTGATTTCTTTTCATAAACACCTACTGGGAGAACGACAAGACGGAGCCAGACGCTGCAGACCGAAGGCGGACTCTAAAGAAAAGACGGACCGAAGGAGTCCTTTCCAAGAGCAGGACCAAAGGAGTCGCTCTCCAAGGAAATCAAGTATCAGACTCAAAAGTACAGACCAACTTTTGTCAAAAATAAAACCTGTACCAGTGATAACTAAGACACGTCTCTTGCCTCTTCCTACCACCCCGCTTACACACACACACCACCAGCCGTCCGTGCACGCTTCCACCAGGCACACACACCACCAGCCGTGAGTGCAAGCTTCCACCAGGCATACACACCACCAGCCGTCAGTACACGCTACCACCAGGCACACACCACCAGCTGTCAATGCACGCTTTCAACAGGCACACACACCACCAGCCGTCAGTGCACACTTTTACCAGGCAGACACACTACCAGCCCTCACACACTAACAGCCGCCGGTGTACGCTTCCACCAGGGACACACCACCAGCCATCAGTACACGCTTTCACCAGACACACACACACCACCAGCCGTCGGTGCACGCTTACACTGGGCAGACGCACCATCAGCCGTCAGTGCACGCTTCCACCGGGCACACACACCACCAGCCGTCAGTGCACACTTCCACCAGGCACACACACCACCAGCCGTCAGTGCACGCTTCCACCAGGCACACGGACCACCAGCCGACAGTGCAAGCTTCCACCGGGCACACGCACCAGCCGTCAGTGCACGCTTCCACCAGGCACACACACCACCAGCCGTCAGTGCACGCTTCCACCAGGCACACGGACCACCAGCCGACAGTGCAAGCTTCCACCGGGCACACGCACCAGCTGTCAGTGCACGCTTCCTCCAGGCACACAAACCACCAGCCATCAGTGCATGCTTTCACCAGGCACACACACCACCAGCTGTCAATGCACGCTTTCACCGGGCACACATACCACCAGCCGTCAGTGCACGCTTTTACCGGGCACACACACCACCATCTGTCATTCCACGCTTCCACCAGGCACACACACCACCAGCCGTCAGTGCACACTTCCACCAGGAACACACACTACCAGCCGCCACACACTACCAGTCGTCGGTGCATGCTTCCACCAGGCACACACCACCAGCCGTCAGTGCACGCTTTCACCAGGCACACACACACCACCAGCCATTGGTGGACGCTTTCACTGGGAACACACACTACCAGCTGTCAGTGCACGCTTTTACCAGGCACACACACCACCAGCCGTCCGTGCACGCTTCCACCAGGCACGCACACCAGCAGCCGTCAGTGCAAGCTTCCACCAGGCATACACACCACCAGCCGTCAGTGCACGCTACCACCAGGCACACACCACCAGCTGTCAATGCAGGCTTTCACCAGGCACTCACACACCACCAGCCGTCGGTGCACGCTTACACCGGGCGCACGCACCAGCAGCCATCAGTGCACGCTTCCACCGGGCACACACACCACCAGCCGTCAGTGCACACTTCCACCAGGCACACACACCACCAGCCATCAGTGCGCGCTTCCACCAGGCACACACACCACCAGCCGTCAGTGCACGCTTCCACCGGCACACGCACCACCAGCCGTCAGTGCATGCTTCCACCACGCACGCACACCACCAGCTGTCAGTGCACGCTTCCACCAGGCACACAAACCACCAGCCGTCAGTGAACGCTTTCACCAGGCACACACACCACCAGCCGTCAGTGCACACTTTCACCACGCAAACACTACCAGCAGTCACACACTACCGGCCGTCGGTGCATGCTCCCACCAGGCACACACCGCCAGCCGTCAGTGCACGCTTCCACCAGGCACACACACCACCAGCCATCAGTGCACACTTTCACCACGTAAACACTACCAGCAGTCACACACTACCAGCAGTCGGAGCATGCTCCCACCAGGCACACACCACCAGGCGTCAATGTACACTTTCACCAGGCACACACACACTACCAGCCGTTGGTGCACGCTTACACCGGGCACACGCACCACCAGCCATCAGTGCACGCTTTCACCAGGCGCACACACCACCAGCCGTCAGTGCACGCTTCCACCGGGCACACACACCAAAAGCCGTCAGTGCACGCTTTCACCGGGCACACACACCATCAGTGCACGCTTCCACCAGGCACACACACCACCAGCCGTCAGTGCAAGCTTCCACCAGGCATACACACCACCAGCCGTCAGTGCACGCTACCACCAGGCACACACCACCAGCTGTCAATGCACGCTTTCACCAGGCACACACACCACCAGCCGTCAGTGCACGCTTTCACCAGGCACTCGCACACCACCAGCCGTCGGTGCACGCTTACACCGGGCGCACGCACCAGCAGCCGTCAGTGCACGCTTCCACCGGGCACACACACCACCAGCCGTCAGTGCACACTTCCACCAGGCACACACACCACCAGCCATCAGTGCACCCTTCCACCAGGCACACACCACCAGCCGTCAGTGCACGCTTCCACCGGCACACGCACCACCAGCCGTCAGTGCACGCTTCCACCAGGCACGCACACCACCAGCTGTCAGTGCACGCTTCCACCAAGCACACAAACCACCCGCCGTCAGTGCACGCTTTCACCAGGCACACACACCACCAGCCGTCAGTGCACACTTTCACCACGCAAACACTACCAGCAGTCACACACTACCGGCCGTCGGTGCATGCTCCCACCAGGCACACACCGCCAGCCGTCAGTGCACGCTTCCACCAGGCACACACACCACCAGCCATCAGTGCACACTTTCACCACGTAAACACTACCAGCAGTCACACACTACCAGCAGTCGGAGCATGCTCCCACCAGGCACACACCACCAGGCGTCAATGTACACTTTCACCAGGCACACACACACTACCAGCCGTTGGTGCACGCTTCCACCGGGCACACACACCACAAGCCATCAGTGCACGCTTTCACCGGGCACACACACCATCAGTGCACGCTTCCACCAGGCACACACACCACCAGCCGGCAGTGCACGCTTCCACCAGGCACACACACCACCAGCCGTCAGTGCACACTTCCACCAGGCACACACACCACCAGCTGTCAGTGCACGCTTCCACCAGGCACACAAACCACCAGCCATCAGCGCATGCTTTCACCAGGCACACACGCCACCAGCCGTCAATGCACGCTTTCACCGGGCACACATACCACCAGCCGTCAGTGCACGCTTTGACCGGGCACACACACCACCATCTGTCATTCCACGCTTCCACCAGGCACACACACCACCAGCCGTCAGTGCACACTTCCACCAGGCACACACACTACCAGCCGTCACACACTACCAGTCGTCGGTGCATGCTTCTACCAGGCACACACCACCAGCCGCCAGTGCACGCTTTCACCAGGCACACACACACCACCAGCCATTGGTGGACGCTTTCACTGGGCACACACACCACCAGCCGTCAGTGCACGCTTTTACCAGGCACACACACCACCAGCCGTCCGTGCACGCTTCCACCAGGCACACACACCACCAGCCGTCAGTGCAAGCTTCCACCAGGCATACACACCACCAGCCGTCAGTGCACGCTACCACCAGGCACACACTACCAGCTGTCAATGCACGCTTTCACCAGGCACACACACCACCAGCCTTCAGTGCACGCTTTCACCAGGCACACACACAACACCAGCCGTCGGTGCACGCTTACACCGGGCACACGCACCACCAGCCGTCAGTGCACGCTTCCACCGGGCACACACACCAACAGCCGTCAGTGCACACTTCCACCAGGCACACACACCACCAGCCATCAGAGCACGCTTCCACCAGGCACACACACCACCAGCCGTCAGTGCACGCTTCCACCGGCACACGCACCACCAGCTGTCAGTGCACGCTTCCACCAGGCACGCACACCACCAGCTGTCAGTGCACGCTTCCACCAGGCACACAAACCACCAGCCGTCAGTGCACGCTTTCACCAGGCACACACACCACCAGCCGTCAGTGCACGCTTCCACCGGGCACACACACCAAAAGCCGTCAGTGCACGCTTTCACCGGGCACACATACCACCAGCCGTCAGTGCACGCTTTCACCGGGCACACACACCACCATCTGTCATTCCACGCTTCCACCAGGCACACACACCACCAGCCGTCAGTGCACACTTCCACCAGGCACACACATCACCAGCCGTCTGTGCACGCTTTCACCAGACACACACACCACCAGCCGTCAGTGCAGCAGGCAAGCTCTTCTCAGAGTTTCTTGGTAAATATGTTTTTGATGCCTGGGAGGGAGTGGGTCGAGTTTCCTTAAACCATGCTGAGTATGCAGGTGCAGTGCACGAACTCCTGTGTGAGTGAATCATGCTGCCTGGGGCTCACTCACTCTACACTTGTAAATTGCGCCTGCACCAGGCTTTTTCTCATTTGCAAAGTTCGGAACATGCGCACAGCTAGGCAGCCCCCACACCCCAAGGAATGACTGCTTCCTACAACCAGAATGGAAACAACATTCCGAGCAATTAAAACAAGATCATTTGATGCAAAGAACTGTTAACAAAAACCATGTCCAGCTATTGTAGATCTGGCAACTTAAACAAAACAGCAACAAAAAACAAACAAGCATTGGCATAGCCAATAGGTCTCGATTTTTGGACCCTATAAGTATTTGGTTAGGCAGCAGAATATCATTGGTGCAACAACACCAACTGTTGCATTGCTAAACACTTATAAGGTCCCAAATACGAGACCTATTGGCTGTGCCAATGCTTGCTTTGAAGGCAGCTTGCACCAAATTTATACATACATTGTGATCATACAGGTGTGTTTCTTTAAATTTCTTAAGTGTCAACATTACAGACATATGCATTGCCCACTGGTATGCTACAGCTTGTGAGCTAGATTTATAAACGCACAAGTCTTGTGCAAAGTTTAACAGACAAGTCAATAAGAAACAAGTTACAATGAAGCTTACTGTGGATTATGTCCACAACCCCGTTGGTTTTGTTCATCATCAAGCAGCAGCACTTGGAAGATCGATCAATGGCAGAACCGGAAGTTTGAAAGAGAGAAAAGGTGAGTTTCTGCCTTATATCCCTTCCATTCCACCAACTCAGCTGTGTAGGATTTACCGCTACAGTCACTTCGGAAGGAGGGCAAATCGTGATTGGGCTGGGGGGAAACTGGCGGTCCTCCCTTTGACAGCTGCTGTCGATGCGGCTGAGGTTTCCTGGTGGGTGGCGGCAAGGCCGTAGCAGTTTTCGTCTATGCAATCGCTAACATCTAAATAGAGCGGGTGGACCACCAAGCCGGTGGGTGGGTAGACCACTGAAAAAGCGATGGTGGGACTCAATTCGCCAAGATCTAAATCAGGCCCTTAATGGCTTAGGTGCAACTGAATAACGTGAGTAAAACTTCTTCACATGTGTCTAAGAAAACCTCTTCTAAAACAAAAAAGGCTTTGGCTGATAACTAGATTTCCAAAAGAAAACTATGTTTTTACAGCATCCTACGGCTTCATTTCCAAATGTCATGTTTGAGTGAATGTATCGAGCACAAAATATGTAGACGAGAATATACTCATAGGCTGAGGCATATCTTCAAACAAGGAACATTTGACGCAGAACTTTCATCGAACACAAAACAGATTCCACCTAGCCATCAGCAAGTGAAATAAAATGTTAATCATGTCTGAGTGCCCCAGCAAAAAGTACTTTTCCAGATACTGCAAGTGACAACGAGCATGGAGCAAAAGCCTTTCTTTCACTCAACACACAAAAACTACTTCTAAAGAATGAGAGATTGAGTGGGTATTAGCCTTGGACGCCGACAGCAGCGAACTAAAAGCAACTCTCTGCGCACAGATCCGTCGCAAGGGCCTTTTAACAATACAGAAAACACCTTAAAAAGCTAGAAATTTAAGCTGTGCCGACTTGTGACATTTCTGAAGGCCAGTGATTGCGCTGCCCTGACAAAAAGATCATCACGCTGGACCAACGCAGGCATGAAATCATCCAGAGCAGTGACAGCAGTGAACTGAGAAAGCCAACTTGCTTCAAGGCTGATAATGTGAACACCAGCAGGAACCAATCCATCAATGGCTGCAAGCCAGAAATATCACTAACTGCCAGCAATTTTAATGCACTCAAACATTTTCTCAGCCCTTTTGGGACTCAGACTGCAGGTTATTACTTTACCAGGCACCAAGTTCTAGAGTGGCCAGAGTTTCTTCATTTATAGTCTTGGCTCTTAGTCTTCTGCGATGCCCACTGATAGAGCAATACACAAAAGTGTCAGGCCCTTTGGACAGGACCCAGGTAGGGCCTTTTATAAGTACAACAAGGGAAAAACCTGGTATCGAATTATTCATATCTTATTTTTTTACAACAACCACACTATTTTCTTTTAGTGATTGGGTTATTTATTTACCCTATGTTTTGTCAACTCTTTTTTTGTTTGAAAAAGGACATGATATCCTTTTCTTGGAACACATAAACAGTAACATATACATATTTACATACATGGGGGGGATTTCATTTGTAACACTGCTAGACTGCTGAAAGGGCTCACCGCTGCTTGGAGGGGTCCGGTGCTCTGACCTTCGTTTTCTTCCTTGACCGCCACCTGTTGTTGCCTCCCAGCTCTCCCCCCGCCGCCGCAAGCCATCTTAGACCTTCTGCGGCCGCTGTGCGGGGGAAGGCAGCTGATACCAGGGGACACACGGACTACAGGTCCCAGCGTGCATAGCGGCTGGAAGCCGCCGCCAGAAACGCGCCAGGAGGCGCTATATTATCAGCCACTTCCCCGACGGAGCGGGGGATTTCATTTGTAACGCTGCTAGACTGCTGAAAGGGCTCACCGCTACTTGGAGGGGTCCGGTGCTCTGACCTTCGTTTTCTTCCTTGACCGCCACCTGTTGTTGCCTCCCAGCTCTCCCCCTGCCGCCGCAAGCCATCTTAGACCTTCTGCGGCCGCTGTGCGGGGGAGGGCAGCGGATACCGGGGGACACACGGACTACAGGTCCCAGCGTGCATAGCGGCCGGAAGCCGCCGCCACCGCCAGAAACACGCCAGGAGGCGCTATATTATCAGCCACTTCCCCCGCGTCGCGGGAGCGCGCTGGAGCGTCGCCGGGCTAAGCCCGGGCAAAGGGCGGGCCCTCAGAGGCCGGGTCGGGCCACCCCATTAACATCCACGCCCCCGAAAACCAGTGCCCCCCAAAAAAAGAAACAAAATAACTCTTATCGATCGGGCTGCAAGTATCTGGTTGATTTAACTTCTCACTTTTTCCTGTTTGCCTTCACTACTATAACAGCGTTCAAATTTCTTGTGAAAGTAAGCTTGGACAACAGCGTCTACTAACAATGTCCTCAAAGAGAGGAAAGGCAGATAAGGGTAGGAAATCTCTAGAGGGAGGGTCGCTAAGGGGCACTATTGAGCAGTATCTTACCAAAGCGGCTTCTGCCCTGGGACAAGAGATTGCAATGGCTGAACGCCGCCTGTCCACCGAGCTTCAGAATAGGCGCTCTTCGTTAGGACCAATCCAACTAGTCACTTCTCCTAATTCGAACAATTGGAAGGTTAAATCTCCAAACGGTGATACTAGCATCCCCTCAATTTTTCTCGATCCTACAACAGAATCGGAGCCCAGTAGATCTCACAGCAATAGGAGCTCCAGTATAGACCCCTCGCTAGAAATCATCCCTGAGGAATCCCTGATACTCCACCCCTTAATGTCGAACCAAAAGAACAACTTGCAACCCCCACCCCCACAACCAACTAAAAAGCCTACACTAAAGAGAAAGTGTGGGGGGAACAGTCATAAGGGAAGGCAGGCAAAACTACCTAATAACGCCCGGAATCCCCCAATGACGAGAAAGACAGGACTTGATAACACACCCTTAGCACAGGTACCGGCTCCCCCCCAGACCCCACACACACACATCAAGACCTAATAGGGAACATAGAGACTTTAGTTAAATCCTTAATATTACCTTTGGTGGAAAGAGTTGAAAGGTTAGCAACTCATTTGGACTCAATAGAGGAAACTATCACCTCTAATACAACTCTATTAAAAGGTTTGTTATTAGATAACAGTGATAAATCTGGAACACTCAACCCCAGTAAAGGGGATAAATCTGCAAAATGGTTACTTTTAAGTAAAGAGGATAAAACTGTGAAACCAACACCCCAGGTACTTGAAAACATACAGCCCACCTCCAAGTCTAAGAGTGACCCACAAACATCTAAATTATCTAGTTCGAAGGGACCAGATGTACATCTAAGTAAAACAGTGGACAAGCGTGGAGGAAGCAATGGGGAGAAGTTAGACCCCAGACACTCAATAGGCTCTAATGTACAGATCGATTTGCCCCCAGATGCTGCCCCTTTTGTGGCAATACTGACAAGGGTCCCCAAATTGAAACCAGGTAAAAGGGAAGGATACACTGACCTCAAAAACAAGGTAATTTATTGGTTAGTGAATAACAGACCACTACCTCCCAATATTAATGGGGAATCATAAACGTTAGAAGGCTTGGATGGGTAGAGGCCCAAAGACACACAGGGAGATGTAATAATCATAAATTTCAGGGACCGTAGGGTCATCCCGTACCTAAACGATTGGTACCAAGAATCTGAGAGTGACGGGGAGGGGATAAGGATACATGAGCTATTTCTATCCTAGGTCATTAATACCCCGGCAACAAAGGAGAAGCAAGCTAATCTATGACAACACCTGGGGGGGGGATATTCCCTAACATTCAAACTTCAAACAAATTTGCTCCCTTCGTAGGGTTGGATGAGGTCGATTGACCCACCAATGTACTATCCATGGCCCCAGGTGGATTAAGTATAGTGAATATTTCAAACGCCCTTATGGGCATAACACTATCCACCTCTGAGCCAACAAGCAAAAGGACTGTTATTGACCGAAAGGGCACCCCAGAAGAAGGTGCTATCGATCAGTCCCCCTTATGTGATACATTTGAGCCCATACCCTCCCCAACTAAAATAGAACTATCTTTGGAACTAGATATAAATTAGCTGACAATAGTACTGCCACCTGGAAAACAATTGCCACCTCTGTGGCCCTCAACACACTTAAAATACTACCAATAGAAGGAGAGGAAAATGTTAACTTAATCCCTCCTGTTCGGGATCTATCAAGCGCCCCCCATAAAACAATCATAATATCAACAGTAGACGTAGAACAAAGGGATAAGATTACAAACCAAAAAAAACTAAATCCAAACGTAGAACTAGAATATCGGATACAACCCTGTTTACAAAAAACTAGTATAAATCCCGATCAAACTAGTAATCAAACTATGCTCAACATTATTTTCTGGAACGTGGCAGGGCTAAAAAACAAAATAGCAGATAGCAATTGGAGACTAACAGTAACATTATTCGATGTAACTGCCTTACAGGAAACTTGGCTTTGTTCACCCTCCCATCTCTTGGGCTATAAAACCTTTTTTTCGGAAGCAATTCCGTCGACCTCAGGTAGACCAAAAGGAGGTCTTATAACGTATATATCAAATACTCTCTCCCTGGGTAAAATTGAAGTCCTGATGTTAGATCACAACTATCAGATCCTAAAGATAACCGGTCCCAAAAGGCTCATCTATTTAACTTTTATAACAACCTCGGGACAGTCGACTTAAACGAGACCTTAAATAGTATTTTAGGATTGCTTCAAAATTTATATACTAGATACTCTAATAAGTCAATCATGCTAATATGGGGAGGAGATTTTAATCTGCAACTATGCAAAAACAGTGGTCTTGTTAACTGTGGCATACAGGACGAGCTCGACAACAGCCTATCTCATTTTGAACATACAGCCACAGGAAATCGAATGTTCGAGATCATGGCCATCGCAGATCTGGGTAACGCAAATGACTTGGTTAGTCCGCCAGTTCCCTTTTCAACTACCTTTAATGGTCGGGGAACAAACACAATAATTGATTATATATTAGTTTCTAACTATTCGGCCTCAAGACTCCATAAATTCGAAACCTCTATATATATATTTAGTGATCATTCCCCTAATAGCGTCCAAATAACCATTCCCCCCATCGTAACGGAGAAGGTTTACTGGAACCTCTTGGACCAACAATCCCTTAACGTACACAAGGTAAATGGCTTCACGCTAAAATGGGCAAATGTAGACCAAAAGGAATTTTTGGCGATCATTCTAAGGAAGGTTCTGCCAGCAGTAAATGCATGTTTAGACCAGAATTCCAGCCCCGAAACAATACTTTCCAGTTATGAAGACATTACTAAAGTAATAAGAGATGAGCTAATCATCACTAGAAAATCTAATAGGTACAATTAAAGGGATGGTTTAACACTGAATGCACGAAAGCGCTAACCAGTCTGAAGATGGCATTAACTAAAACTACAAGGGACAGGCAAGAGATTGCCGACTTGAGAAAGGCCTATCAGTTAGCCCAAAAGAAACGCCAAGCCCAGATTAAAGACTCGTTATGGAAACAACTTCATCAAAGTTGTGTTGCGAAGGATTCCATTACCTTCTGGAGAACAATTAGAGCACTGTTCCTCTGCGTTGATAAGGAATTTCCAAAATTAGAAGTAGCTGTAGATCCTGATGTTTGGGTGGACCACTTCTCAAACATCTTTAGACAAGATGAAGATCCAACACTGGACCTACCTGATAATTCCATACAACCAACTTACCCCATTCAGATAAGCTTTGAACATAATGAAATCATCAAAGCTCTTAACAAGTCAAAATCTGGAAAAGCCCCAGGACCGGACGGGGTCCCAGTAGACCTATTCAAATCTGAACCGGATTTATGGTCCCCCATTTTGACAAGAGTACTTGAAGCGACCACCCAGGCAGGACTAGTTGAATCCTGGTCAACATCGATTTTGGTTCCTATTTTCAAAAAAGGCGACCGTAATAACCCAGGGTGCTATCGGCCCATCTCGCTTTTGGACACACTAGGTAAAATAGCAGGGCTTATCCTTCTGGAACGACTCCAATGCTGGGCAGAAGAAAACAGCATCGTCTCAGACCTGCAATACGGTTTCAGGGAAGGGCTCGGGACAGTTGACCAAGTACTAAACCTTACCCTTTTAATGGGAAAATATGTGTCAGTAAAATGTGGGCCTCTGTACATGGTCTATGTAGACCTTAGCGCAGCATTTGACTGTGTAAGCCACTCAAAACTTTGGGCTAAAATCATGGACATGGGAGTCGAACCTGCATTGGTCAACTTTTTGAGAGAACTCTATTCCAATGCTACAGCAAGGGTCAGATTTGGGCTGGATGGAGATCTCACCAAATCATTCAAGGTACAGAGGGGCGTCAGGCAAGGGTGCGTTCTGGCCCCCTTCTTATTTACTCTGTATACCAACAGCCTTGGTCAAGAAATGGTGAGAGATTGTAAAGACCTGCCTGCCATTCAGCGTCGTCCAATACCGGCACTATTGTACGCCGACGACGGTGTTATCTTAGCGAGAAACCCTGTCCAACTTCAGCGATCGGTGGACAGATACTGCGAGTACATGTCGTCTCTGAATTTAAAAGTAAACATAAAGAAAACTTTTACTATGATTGCGGGGTTAAGGAAAAATAGTAAGAAAAAAGGATATATACATCAATAACACTGCCCTGGACACGACGATTTCCTACCCTTACCTAGGAATTTTAGTAGATAGCAAACTAACATGGACAAAAGCCATTGACTCAAGGAAACTATCTTTCCTTAGGGCTACAGCAGCGCTAACCGCTTTTGCCCAAAAACTTGGGAAGAGAGCCCCCGAGGAAATGTTAAAAATATTCCAGGCCAAATGTATCAGCGTTGCCAGTTACGGCGCGGGTGTATGGGGATATTCAAATACAGATGACTTACAGAGAGTGGAGAATTCTTTCTTTCGTTACCTCCTCTCAGTCCCCAGAAGCACTACGACATACGGGTCCCATCTGGAACTAGGCATGGATTACAACTCGGACATCTTAAAAATCCAACCCATAATGATGTGGAGGCGCATCTGGACGAATGACGAATGCCTACTAACTAGAACCCTTATTGAGGACTGTATGTCACTTGACAAATCGCACAAAATAAGATGGCTGGAATACATAAAAGTTTTTTTAACGATCTGGGCACCCAGACTTATTTCTCTGACCCTACTTCGATCTCTAAAATTTCAAAAAAAAGAACTTAAAAGGTCATGTCTGTCACATATGAGAGACCTTAGACTGGCTCAAGAAGTTGGCAAAAATTCACCTACTGTCTATTCAAACCTCCTTCGTGTTAGAGCCATATTTAAAATATGAGCTGAACCATTTTATTGACCAGATTCAGATTGGACAATTTTTATCGGCTTATCTCGTTCCCAAAACAAAATGACTGGTCGACTCACCTTTTACCCTGTCCCTGTGATTCTGTTTCCACCCAAAGTAACATTCATATAGAATTTTTTTGCATATTTTTCGCGGCTCCCCGTACCTATTGGATAATTCCAATAGTAAAGATTATGGGTCTTCGAACATGCTGTCCAGCCTTTTTAGCCTTGCAAATGCTGGAAAATGAAATATATGCCAAATCGATTGTTTACCTTCTTAAAATTCGGTGTCAATCACTGTCCCAATCTTAATATTGAGTGATTATTATGTTTCAATGAATGCAATCAATGTGTAAATTAATTTTTTATTATGTTTTAATGTATTTTAATTGGAAACATGTTTTTATTGTTCTTTTATGGTTTTCTCTGAAAACCGAATAAAGATGATTTGATTTACATACATGACAATTTACATGACATTTATCACAATATACAATACTAACATTTTTTATACAAACACAACTTTTTAAGTTATTTCACATCAACATAAATACACCACAAAACCAATGTGCCATCAAGACTCCAAAATGGCTCTATTAGATTTCATTAAGCGTTCTTATATTTCAATCCAAATTATTTTCTGAATCAATAATGTTTTCTTTGATATGCATCCACTTTTGCCAACTTAATAGCATAAAAAAAAAGAGTTGACAAAACATAGGGTAAATAAATAACCCAATCACTAAAAGAATATAGTGTGGTTGTTGTAAAAAATAAGATATGAATAATTAGGATACCAGGTTTTTCCCTTGTTGCACCGATAGAGCAAAGCATCACACAAACCTGAAATCAACCATGGTACATAATGAAAGGAGGCGAAGGGGAGATGGATGTTTGGCTGTGAGTGGGGGGCGGGTGGTAGGGAGAGAGTGGGGCAAGATAGCCCATCAGAATCTCAAGCCGAAGAGCCCACGGCATACGACATGATGAAGAACTATGTACATGAGAGTCACTGCCACAAGCACTGCCCTGATCTGCCTCCTGCAGGTCTGCAATAAATTTACTAGGTGCATGTTTTAAAATGTCCAGGAACTAGGAAAATACAGAATGTGCACTGTGAATCGTAGAAACTGGAAAATACAACAGTTACTACACTAGCAAGCGCAATAAACTTACATTTAGGCCCCCCTATTCCCAATACGGGGGAATATTATTGCAACACAAGATGATGGACAGAGTGCTGCACCCCGAAACTGGTCCCACAATGCTGGTTTCCGGTCCAGGGAGGACCTTGCTTGGCAATTCGGGCTGGAATGTTCCCATGAGGCCCAGGATCAAGACTGATTTGCATATGCCTGGGTCCACACTGGGGTGGCGAAGTGAGCAAAATAATGGATTCAACCCAGCTCTCATGACTAGGTGAGTGGGTGAAAGGTTTCAGCACTCCGTCCATCCCCCTGTTGTGTTTGCGAATATTATAAAATAGCTGATGAATTGGAGGATGATAGTAAAAAAATCCAATGTGGAACTGAAGAAGACATTGATACAGTGAAGTTTGAACTATACAAAACAGTGCAGATTACCAAATCATTACATAGTAAGGCTATGTTAAGCCAAGGTGTTTAGTAATTAAGAATGGTTACATTGCAATAAAAAATGTTATTCGGGCAGAATACCACGCCCTGGTATTATGAATTAGCACAGGATCAGACACCATGATTTAATGATTAGATCACTGTGTCATGCTGCGATCTTTAATTCTGATAGGCCAACAAGCCGTTAAAATTTAGGGATTAGGGTAGGATGCCGGGCCAAATTTTTTAGTGATTAGGTCAGGCTGGCATGACATCTTAAATCATCAAGACAGTGCGTCTAGTCAATAGGATTTTATGATTTGGGAGGCAATTATAAAGTTTAGTGATTAAGAGAGACTGTCTGTTTTTTCGTGGATTGTGGTAGGTTGCTGCGCAATGCTGGTATATGAATGGGCCAGACAGAAAACCAATTATATTTTAATTAAGGAATGCTCTCGTGGGATGGGGTTTAGGGATTAGAACAATCTACTGGGTAAGATAATTGAACAATTAGTACTACTGTTGTGCCACAGCTGTGCAGAATTATTTTGGTGACGTGAAAAGGCACTGCCCAATGTATCAAATGGGCTTGATGCATAATAAGCAGCGAGGTATAAGCATTGCCCACCCCGCCCTAGCCCAAGCTTTGTTCACGCTCCCTGCCCGCTCATGCCCATAGGCCCTCTGCTACGCAAGAAAAGGCGGGACTGGTTATCTGCACAGGAAGTCGTCTATGTGGAGAGGAGAAGAGATTATAGACAGTCCAGACTGCCCTTTGAAAGTAAGAAATCCACCAGAGTCATGGGCAATGGCCGCTGCCGGGACCTCTCCCATGCCTGTGCCGCTGCCGACTCATCTGCTGATCAAGAAATCAGAGGCCTGCCGATGTGCACGAAGCAAAGTTTCCACACTATTGACCCCAAAAGCGAGACGCTCACCACCAGACTTGATCATATGAAGGAGAGACTGGACAAGCACGGTGACAGTATCAAACCCCTTGAGAAGCAGAATATATAGCTGAAAGAACAGCACCCTAAATCACAATGAGCAACTTATCCTTCTGGAGAAGGTCCTCAGAGTCATTAAAGCTAAAAATGAGAACCTTACTGTGCTTTAGGCGCAACAATATTCGTATTATGGGCCTTCCCAAGTCAACTGCCATGAACAAGATCGAATCCTACACAGAAGACCTGTTTCACTCTTTTAGGCGATGCCCAGACCCTCTTCCCTGTTATCTGATGAACAGGTGCATCAATCCATTGGGCCTAGGCCTCCCTACAGCTGGCCCAGCATGCCAGGTGATAGTGCGCCTGTTAAATTATAAAGACTGTTCAATTATCTGAAGTTTGACTAGAAAGAAGCATGAACTGGAACACTCGGGATCCGGATCCATATATATCCAGACTTTACCTTGGCGGTGCAGGCGACCTATAGAGACTCTTCCTGTTAAACATATCCTCATAAAGGCCGGGATCTTCTACACTTCAATATGTACAGCCAAATTTCGGATCATTATAAATGGCATACCCTATTTTTCATGGACCCAAAACCTGCCACCAAATTCTGTCGAACACGTCCATCACACTGACCAACAATGGATGAGACAAGTGGGGACCGTGATATTCTTCTTAACACCAATGACTGACTAGCAATTTTCTGAATCTCAACGTTTCCAGCCATGGTGTGTTCAATCTGCACTGGCAATCATTGCTGCTCCTGGTTGGAGACTATGGCTGCAGGGACCTCTTTTCTGCAATACCTGAAACACCTTTATCTTAATATTGCCATACTATGATCTACTGATGTCTTTTCGGTGACTACTCAAACTCCTGCAGTATGACTTTGTCCACTTTTTCTGATTGGGCATTCCTAAACTATACCCTTTTAGGCCACCTCTCTTTGTGCGAGATGGGTTGTCTGTCTGGCTGACTAAACATCCAAGGGATGATTCCCATTGTTCAAGGTTGGATATTTACTCTGTCTTTCTTGTTATTTTACTTCAGAGAGTGTGGCTTTCCGCCTTTTGGTATATGCATATATAACATGCTTTACTCTCATTTTGGTATCTAAGATTTATCGGTGGGGTAGGAGGGGAGGGAGGCGCATGTGTTGGGACAGAAAAGTCCCTCTCATGTAGATGGACGTGCACCCCAGCATTGACTGCCCCAACTATAATGATGTCTGGATTCCTGGAGCTGATTTTTGTTGTCATGGGTAAACATGGATCATGAATGTGTACCATGATATAGGCCTGTCTTATGGCTTGTATGCTTTTTAAACCAGAAGTAGAGCCCCAAGCGCTACCCTCACACCTTTTCCGGGATTTGAGCAGCAGGAGCGTGGTGGTGGCAGCATACCGTGTAGTGATCAGTAGGAGTTGAAGTCTTTTTACCTGGGTCACTGAAGAAAGGCCTACACGCTCACTCATTTAAAGTTCCCTTGCTATGTGCTAAACTCTGGTCCATCTGTTTAATTTGCAGTGCTGCGCAGAACGTGTGTGTTATACATGTCCTGGGAGAACGTGTGCCTGTGAATGGTACAATACTCGAAGGATGTAGTGCTATGCAGTATGTATATTGCACGCATGTACTGGGTGTATGTGTGTCTATGAATGGTGCAGTGCATGGAAGATTCTGGATTCCATTTTGGGAGACCTAAGGCTAACTGGTGGAACATAAGGAGGTAAAAGACTCTACCCAGACAGATTTGTGGATTGCTGCATTCCACTTCAAAGGCTGCTTTTTGATTCAGAGAGAGGTCACTGGGAAGGCGCCTGGGAACATCTCAGAAAGGTGATGCAGCTGATAAGAGAATCATAAAGAGTATGGCTGAGGCCCAGGTGTAACCTTTTGATAAACATATCAATGTGGCTAACATCCAGTTGTGAAACTCCAGGCACTTGCATGGCCTCTGTTGTGGGCTTATCAGATTGGGAGCAGCACCTCCTGTGACATACTATTTTCTGGAGTGAGAGCATGGCAGAGGAGAGGGCACTTCAAATGAAAGCAGACTCCCAACATAAACTTACGAGACTCAAACTTAATATAATGTTTGGTGTCTGGAAATGGACTAGAAGGGAAGCTTGAGGCCCCCAAAATTGTAAGTGAAGCACCAGTTCCTGCCTGCCTGCCAAGACCAATGTGCCCTGTGAGGAAGAGAAGAGCGGTGAAGGGAGTAAGGTCCAGTAGGGGATCCTGTCGATTGGATGCCCGTAGCGAGGTGTAAGAGGCGGTTGTTGCACCGACTGAGTTATTGCTGGTGTGCAGGGAAAAGTCGGAGGAGCACCTGTTGTATATGAATTTAGGACCCTAGTGTAATTTTCCCCACTCATGCCCATATATAGGCATAGAAATCATAACCATATGTAGACTTAACCTATGCTGTCCAAATATGGCATGGCTACTTCCACTAGTTCAGAAAATCCACAACAATTTCTTGGAAAAACCCGCCTTCAGCAGTCAGGGACTTCCACTTGCTTGAATATTGATTTATGAAAATTAATTATTCATAATAATAAGATATTTTGATGTTTTCTGTATGTATTCGCATTGATGATCCACAATGTAAAGCGTATCTTCATCTCTCACTCTTTATCTAAACTGATGCCTATTACTTTCACTGAAACACACTGCAAACATTAGCAGCAACCTCATTTCTTCGACAATACATCTAGTTACTAAGAATTTCCCCAGTCAGTAATGGCCGCCGCCATTCTTTTAATTCAGTCCTTCTTTACTGTTGAGCCTAATAATCAGATATAGAGAAAGGACTCCTTAAATGAATCCGCTATCGGTACAAACACTCGAGCAAGAACACCGTTACGAAGCCGGTTTACTTTTCTCTCGGTAAGTTAACCTACATAGACCTCTATGAAGTTTCAATACGTGAAGGCTGCCGACTAAGGTGACCGTTTACTAAATTGGACATTTGTTTATTCTTTCTCCAGCATGGGAGAAACGTTGGCACAAGCGAGACCCTAAAGTACAAAATCGAGGCTCGCAGGTAAACTTTTTTTCCAAATAGACTGTAGTAACGTTGCAACAAACTGAATTGTTTGCAATAGGTTCATAGCAATTTTCATTTTACTTTAACCCTAATAGAACCTATATTTTTACGGCTGCATACACAAGACCTGCAGGTGAGCTTTGTGTTTTAGTTCATATAAAAGCACATAAACAGGCACTATAAGGAGAGTATTTGACACGTAATTTTTAATTATTTTCAGATAAGTTCGTTCTACTTTGAGATTCAGGTAATTCATGTGACCACTTTCTCCAACCTTATAGTTTTTTCCATATGAATCATGTTACTGATTCTCCCGTTTTTTTGACCTTTTAGATTCACTATTTCTTAGACAGACATATACATCTAAGAAACAACCAGTTATCTGGGTAAGACATTCGCGCAATTACTTAAGATTACACAGCGCATATCTCCTAAAGCATCTAGATTAATTAAGTTTCCTCTTCTCTTTTTCTTCTTTTTCTTCAGACCCCTGACGAAGGGGTGTAAACCCTGAAATGCATTGGGTTGTACATTTAATTGTGTTGTACATAAATTGTTTTGAAAAATGTATATGATTTATTCGCAATGATTCTCGATTTTTGATACATTGTCCAAATTGATGAAAATGAATTTTATTAACTAAACTCGTGATAATTCAACGATAAAATAAGTTTTGAAAAAATGGTTTCATTTGTATAAATAATCACTTGTTGTGCGCACTAGAGTCCTGGTGATCTAGCGATCCCAGGCCACGTTCATAGATACATAAGGGTTCAGCAGGCACTAATCTAGTGCTGCACACATATCGATCAAACGATTGAATTTTGGATAACTGAGTGCAATACCCCCAACCATACATTCATTGATTCTTTACTGCACCCACAAGGTATTGGCACCACGGATAAAATGTCTTTCGACTCAATAGCAGCAATAACGGATAACCGGGCTAATACCAAAGTATATACGCCAGATGAAGCGACACAGATTTATAAGTTAATAAAGGAGACTAAATCCTTTGATGCACAAGGAGGTTCAGTTGTACAACAACTTAAACAACTTGAATATTTGTCTAAGCGTGAACTCAACCAACGTTTACACGCAACTACCCTCATTCAATATCACCGTGTTAGAAGAATCCCGCGAGGATTAAGGCTAGCCATTAGACCTATGCTCTACAGACTAAACAGCAATCCACAATTTATGGAGAAATGGTTCGAGATTTTGAACAAGTGTTCCCTGGATTTAATACTGTTGCTCATTGAGGAACTTGCCAAAACAATAAAAGATCTAGAGGAGGAAATATACAACATAAAAAAAGAACTATCGGAAAGGATAGAAGAAGAAGAATGGAGCAAATATCTGGAAGAAATAGATATTAAACTGGAAAAGTACGGCAAAGAATTGCAGGAGACAAAATTGCGTAAATTTAAACACGACACTATAGACTATAAATTGAATGAGGCCTATACTTGGGCAGAAGTTTACGCAAAAAGACGATTTGAAGGGAGAAAGCAACAAACAACTTCATCCCAGGAGAGTATGGTTTCTGATAGTGATACAAGTACCCCAAGACAACATTTAACGCAAGAACAAGCACGAAAAAAAGACTCTGAAAAAACTGTAACGATAGACTTGGCATCTACATCCTCTATTGATCCTTTTTTAGAGATGGGCACAAACCTTGGCAAACCTCCGGACCAAGTAACGCCACAAATTGGCGACAAAAAACGAGAAGAGGACAAGGCAAAAGAGAAAGAGAAAGAACAAGCGAAGAAATCGGGGCTACGGAGCCAGAGCAGAACATAATAATTAACATCTCCAAATACTTGCTATCTAAATTTGAGATTCAACTATTAAACAAAGGACCTACTTTCGTGAGCACTTATCGTACGAATGAACTGGAGACTGAGGTGGCCTTTTTCAAATGTATGAGGATACTGCGCCTAAAATACTTTTTCACTATTCTGAATCCTATTGAATCACCTGATAATGTAGCCGAACAGTTCAAACCTAAAAGTAACTTTATGGCACCAGTTTCTCATAAAAGTTTGGATTTATTCGAAACTTTGGTCAAGGCAGATATGACTAAAATTCAGTACAAAAGCAAATTGAAAAATTTGACACGAGCAGAGCATAGTGCACTACGCGCCCTGGGCAATAATAAAGAAATTACTATCCAAAAGGCAGACAAAGGGGGAGGCCTTGTCATCATGGACACTGACTTCTACATTAAAAAAGGAAATGAGCATGTGCAAGATGTTGAAGTTTATCACAGACTTCCACAAGATCCGACAAATGAGATATCCCACAACCTGGATCAAATTCTTGATAAGGCTGAGGAATTAGGCTGGATTACCCTTGCAACAAAAAGATATCTCAGACAAGTGTATCCGAGAAGACCCAAAATTTACTTTTTGCCAAAAGTACACAAACAATTGCAAAATCCCCCCATCAGGACTATCGTATCTGGTTGCTCGTCAATCTTCGAAAATTTGGGCATTTTCATCGATTCCCACATGCAAATATTCATACAAAACTGGCCTACATACCTGGAGGACACATCAAATTTTTTGAGAAGTTTGACTTCTCTTAACTTAGAAGAACAAGAGAGCTTAACACTTTGTACAATTGACGTAGTGTCATTATATACATCGATTCCACACAAATTGGGCATCGAGGCTATGGAATGGGCCCTTTTGAGGACAGACAAACCTGTAGAAACAAAACACTTGATCATGCAATTGTTGGAGTTTTGCTTAAACAACAGTTATTTCATTTGGCAAAATGAATACTACACTCAACTAAGCGGCACTGCCATGGGCTTTCCGGGAGCATGTATCTATGCAAACATATTTATGGCGAAATTCGAATTGGAATACATATTGGAAGACAGCACCTGGAATGAAGGCATCTTATACTACAAACAGTATATTGATGATATCTTTTTAATATGGAAGAAACCAATCGCAGATCTCAGGAGAAATATTGACAGCTTGAACCTTGTGAATCCCAGGATAAAGTTCACGAGTCAGATGAGCACCACGTCAATTCCATTCTTGGATGTTTCAGTCGGAATAAACGGCAGTACCATCATCACAGAACTGTATAAAAAACCCACTGATAAGAATACATCATTACAATATGGAAGTTTCCATCCAATTAGCTTGAAAGACAATCTTCCAATATCTCAATTTATGAGAATTAAAAGAATATCATCTGATGAAACGCAATGCGCAAGGAACTTGGAACATCAAAAACAATGCTATCTTGAAAGAGGATATCCAGAAAAACTCATCACGATGCAAATGGAAAGAGTCAAGGCAATACCACGAGGGGAACTTTTGCAGAAAAAGATAAAGGTCCCGAACAAGAGAATGGTGTTTACTTCTAAATACTCTACCGCATCAAGAGACATAAAGAGAACTATAAGCAAGAGATGGGAAATCTTACAAATGGAGAGTGATTTTGGAGAACTCTACAAACAAAAACCATTGTTTGCCTATAAAAGGTCACGGAACTTAAAGGAATTCCTTAGTAAACCAGGAGACATGGAACTCTGCACAGTCACTCCTAAAGGAACAACAAAGTGCTTTAATTGCAAAAACTGCAATAATGTAATCACTGGTAGTACGTTATCACATCCACGAACAGGAGAGAGGATTACCTTAAGACATTCTGCAAATTGCAATGCAGAACATGTGGTTTACTCAATAATGTGCCCTTGCGGGCTGTTATATGTTGGAAAAACTGATCGGAAACTAAAAACACGTTTGTCTGAGCATAAGAGTAGAATTCGGAACAAAAACTTAACATCACCACTTGCAAGACATTGGGTTGAAATGGGACACACCATAGCACAAATTCGCTTTCAAATTATTGAACAGGTCCCACAACGTCTAGGATTAGACAATGCCAAAATCCTCCTTACGAGGGAGACTTTCTGGATTCGTAGACTGCAGACTCTGGCCCCTGATGGGCTGAATGATAAATTGGAAATGATTTGTTTCTTATAAACACAAATTCAGGTACAATTACACATAGCCGAGTTCTCAAGGGTGACATCAACACAGTGTTACATAGAAACAGGTTACAATAACATACACTGTACATAATTTCATTGATCACCACAAATCGTAAACTTTGTTTACTTTGAATGTTCTTGGTTTCTAAATTAATTATTCATAATAATAAGATATTTTGATGTTTTCTGTATGTATTCGCATTGATGATCCACAATGTAAAGCGTATCTTCATCTCTCACTCTTTATCTAAACTGATGCCTATTACTTTCACTGAAACACACTGCAAACATTAGCAGCAACCTCATTTCTTCGACAATACATCTAGTTACTAAGAATTTCCCCAGTCAGTAATGGCCGCCGCCATATTTTTAATTCAGTCCTTCTTTACTATTGAGCCTAATAATCAGATATAGAGAAAGGACTCCTTAAATGAATCCGCTATCGGTACAAACACTCGAGCAAGAATGCCGTTACGAAGCCGGTTTACTTTTCTCTCGGTAAGTTAACCTACATAGACCTCTATGAAGTTTCAATACGTGAAGGCTGCCGACTAAGGTGACCGTTTACTAAATTGGACATTTGTTTATTCTTTCTCCAGCATGGGAGAAACGTTGGCACAAGCGAGACCCTAAAGTACAAAATCGAGGCTCGCAGGTAAACTTTTTTTCCAAATAGACTGTAGTAACGTTGCAACAAACTGAATTGTTTGCAATAGGTTCATAGCAATTTTCATTTTACTTTAACCCTAATAGAACCTATATTTTTACAGCTGCATACACAAGACCTGCAGGTGAGCTTTGTGTTTTAGTTCATATAAACAGGCACTATAAGGAGAGTATTTGACACGTAATTTTTAATTATTTTCAGATAAGTTTGTTCTACTTTGAGATTCAGGTAATTCATGTGACCACTTTCTCCAACCTTATAGTTTTTTCCATATGAATCATGTTACTGATTCTCCGGTTTTTTTGACCTTTTAGATTCACTATTTCTTAGACAGACATATACATCTAAGAAACAACCAGTTATCAATTTAATTTAATTTAAAATTTAATCTGGGTAAGACATTCGCGCAATTACTTAAGATTACACAGCGCATATCTCCTAAAGCATGTAGATTAATTAAGTTTCCTCTTCTCTTTTTCTTCTTTTTCTTCAGACCCCTGATGAAGGGGTGTAAACCCCGAAATGCATTGGGTTGTACATTTAATTGTGTTGTACATAAATGGTTTTGAAAAATGTATATGATTTATTCGCAATGATTCTCGATTTTTGATACATTGTCCAAATTGATGAAAATGAATTTTATTAACTAAACTCGTGATAATTCAACGATAAAATAAGTTTTGAAAAAATGGTTTCATTTGTATAAATAATCACTTGTTGTGCGCACTAGAGTCCTGGTGATCTAGCGATCCCAGGCCACGTTCATAGATGAATATTGATTTAACCAAGAACTCATGGAGTTTTCAAAGAACTGAGTCTTTGATGATGTTATTATGTCCAACCTTACGTCAAACTCGGCACTTTCAAGGTATAAATATGCCCACACTTGCCCAGGCAAAACACACCGTGGTTTGGAGCAGTTCGACTATCTACCTACATGACACAGCTCGCCGAAGGAAGCCGACCCTCCAGCAGACGCACTGAGAAAGACTCTGTCTTTTCTCTTGCGAGAAATCCAGCTCCAGTGTTTCCAAGCGATTCTTGCGGTTTGTTGGGAAATCGAGTCCTGAGAGAGAGATACCAGACCTCCTTCATTCTAAACCAAGGTACGGAGCTGATTAGACCCTTAGAGAATTCTTGGATAGGTTCTTGGCAAAAGAATACTGAAACTAAGCTACACCTCACTTACTTCTTCCCTTGTACTAGACCTAGGTTAGGTACAACGGGGTAGGCGTATTTTAGAAGCACCAGTTGAGTACTTTTAGTCTTTATTTATTAATGTATGTATTCCATGTATGTTATGGCTTAGAAACCATATCATGCTTTTACAGTATTATTTTAGAATACTCTTCGTACTGTACGCATTGTACTTTGCAACCAGTATTACGATTGTAGCAGTTCATTTCTCCTGCATGAGACAGAAGACTGTTCAATAAATACTTTATTGAAAACGCCTGTCTCTCTATTTCTCTGCACCTCTGGTAAAACGAAGCATGCACGATTGACTGAGTGAAATATCTATCTATTGTTTCTGCGACTCTGGAGATACATTTCTTATTCTTGGGAAACAAAGTTGTCATGTTTATGCGGTTGTCAGAAACTAATCCTTTCTTGTTCATTCGAGAAAGTTTCTAGTGACCTCTGAGCTAGCTGGCACTCACAATTAAGTCTAATATATTTGATAGAGACCTAGTAGATCTCAGTCCTACGTCAAATTTATAGTATATATTATTCCAATGCGTAGAGCCTATTAGGAATATAGGATTTACACTACAGGACCCCCCCAGCTGCTACCTACCGAAAATGGCCTGTGAGGAACTCGAGGACACCAACCAGCTGACCCTCCCGGGCCACGTGTGAGGAACTTACCAGTGACCGCCGCTGCAGCTTCAGTGCCTGCGAAGGTGGTGCGCTCAGAGACTCTGGTCGCTCAGATCCTGCTGGTGTGGGTAAGGCTAATTTAATGGCCCAACGGCCCAGGGATAATTTACTTGCCATATAGTGCTTCAGCACTGGAACACTTTTGACTTTACTAAAGACTCAGAGTGGAACTTTGGCTGCTAGTGGGGATTAACTTGATTGTCGCCCATAGTGAATGAGGAATAACCGCCATTGCTAGCGCCAGGGTAGTGGTACTAGAGTCCTGACTGCAGGGGACTTTGTGTATTGTTTGTGAATGTTGTATATTACCTTGGGTCCGTACATAAATACTCCTGGTAAATACTTGCTTTCATGAAAAAAAGAACAATTGTTTATTGGTGCTGTTGAAATTATGTTGTGATCCTGTTTTCACCCCCTTTGTCTACCCCCTCCCCCCCAATCCCCAGAGAAGCCATGGCCTGCTCGACCTGTGCTACCACTAAAGAGTCAATTGCCTTAGGGGTACTCGGCCCAGTTGCTCAGGATCCATAGTAGGTCATGTCTCGGGACATCAAGAGTAAAAGGCCAAACTCAACCACTGTTGGGCCGAGTAGCTCCTCCTTTCCCTCTCTTAACAGGGTTTTGACCATTGGTGGCAGCAGCAGAGGGATGCCTAATCTTTCAGGGCAAGTAAATAGATCTCTAGTTTGCCCATGAAGATATTTGCATAGGATGGAAGGAAAATGCTACTTACCCAGTATGCATCTGTTCTTGGCATATAGAGCTGTAGAGCCATATGCTTTAGCATAGATCGCCATCTGTTGTTGGGCCCGGGTGTTTGTACTTTGTTTTTGTTCGAAGAAGTCTTTGCAGTCACGAGGTAGGTGACTCCTCCTTTCGGTGATAGTGCGCATGGGCATCAACTCCATTCCCAGATTGTTTTGCCGTAAGGGTGATGATGGAGGTAGTAAGAGTAGAAAGAGATGTCCATGTATAGTGTATCTAAGTAAGATAAAGGTACTTGGGGAGGCGGGTGGGCGCATATGGCTCTACAGTTCTATATGCCAACAACAGATGCATACTGGGTAAGTAGCATTTTCCGTTCGAGGCATACGAGCTGTAAATCATATGCTTTAGCATAGACGATACAGCAGTTACTCCCAATCGGTGACAAACCTGTATCTGTTGCAGTGGTCTGAAATAGTGTTCTTAAAACAGCCTGGCCCACACTAGCTTGTTGTCTCCATAACACATCTACAATAGTGTTTTGTGAATGTGTGTAGTGTAGACCATGTTGCAGCCTTGCTAATATCATCTAAGGGTATGTTCCCCAAGAATGTCATGGAAGCCCCTAATTTGAGTGTAGAGTGCGCTCTAGGGGGAATTGTTAATGTGTGTTTAGCTTTAATGTAGCATATTTGTATGCACTTAACTATCCACCGTGCAATACCTGCTTTTGATATAGGATTGTCTTTATGCGGTGGTGAAAAAGCAACAAAGAGTTGTTTGGTTTTCCTAAAAGATTTAGTTCTTTCAATGTAATGAAGTAATGCTCTCTAAACATCTAATGTGTGAAGAGCACGTTCTGCCACCGAGTCTGGTTGAGGAAAAAAACACGGGTAACTCAACAGACTGGTTGAGATGAAAGGCAGAAACGACTTTGGCTAAAAATTTGGGGTTAGTCCTGAGAACAACTTTATTTTGGTGAATTTGTGAAAATGGTTCTTGTATGGTTAGTGCCTGCAGCTCACCAACTTTTCTAAGAGATGTGATGGCTATGAGGAAGGCTACCTTCCAAATCAGAAATTGTAGTTCACATTTGTGCAACGGCTCAAATGGTGGGCCCATGAGACTAGTAAGGACTATATTAAGATTCCACACAGGAGAAGGTGGAAGTCTAGGAGGAATGATTCTCTTGAGTCCTTCCATAAAGCCTTTGATAGCGGGTACACGAAACAAGGACAAGTGTTGTCTGTGTTGTAGGTAAGCTGCTATTGCAGCAAAATGCAGTCTTATTGATGTATATGCTAAGTTAGCCCACTGTAGGTGAAACAGATAGCAAATTATGTTTAGAATTGAAGCATCAAGTGGATTGATTTGTTTGTTATTACAATAAATTACAAATCGTTTCCATTTTGCTGCGTAGCATGCTCTTGTGGTAGGGCGTCTAGCCTCTTTAATGACGTTCATGCAGTCTGGCGGGAGATTAAGGTAGCCGAACACTATGATTTTAGGTACCAGATCACAAGGTTGAGTTGACTGGGATCTGGATGCCTTATCTCTCCATGGTTCTGAGTGAGCAGTTTGGGGGAAGATGTATAGTTTTTGATGAGGAACTACTGATAGTTCCAACAGGGTTGTGAACCAAGGTTGTCCAGCCCATGTGGGAGCAACTAGGATCATTGTGAGGGAATGTTGCTTGAGATTCCAAACCACTAATGAAATTAGCGGGAGAGGTGGAAAAGCGTAAGCAAATATCCCTGACCAATTGATCCATAGTGCATTGCCTTTGGACAATGGGTGTGGATACCTGGATGCGAAGTTTGGGCATTTTGCGTTGAGGTGTGTGGTGAACAGATGTATCTCTGGATAGCCCCACATTTGAAAAAATGGGAGAAGAACTTGAGGGTGTAGTTCCCATTCGTGGATCTGTTGTCTTTGACGACTGAGCCGATCTGCAATGTGATTGTTTACTCCTGGGAGATGTTCTGCAAGTAGATATAGCCCATATTCATATGCTTTGAGCTAGGTGTGACAGATGTAGAGTGTGTGTCCCCCCCCTGTTGTTTTGTATGTAGTACACTGCTGTCATGTTGTCTGTAGGAACTAGGACAGCTTTGCCTAATAGATGTATCTGAAAAGCTTTCAATGCTAGAAAAATTGCTAGCAGCTTCAGATGGTTTACGTGGAGTTGTTTTTGTTGTAGAGTCCACATGCCCTGAATGGTATGTTTTTGAAGATGAGCTCCCCAACCAGTGAGGGACGAGTCTGCTGTGAGCACTATCTATGAAACCGGGTAGATGAATGGCTGCCCTTTGGAAAGATTTTGTGTATTCCACCACTGCAGTACGCGATGAGTGCGGCCGTCCACCAACACCAGATCGGTTAAGTAACCTTGAGCCTGGTTCCACTTATGTGCTAAGTATTCCAGTAGGGGACGCATTTGGAGTCTTGCTAAGGAACAATTAGAATGCAAGACGCCATCATTCCGAACACCTGGATAAACACTCAGACTGGTAGTGAGGGCTCCGGTTGAAATTGTGATATTAGGGTTTGCATGTTGCGTATTCTGACTGGGTGGGGGTACGCTAGAGCTTTTCAAGTGTCTATTGTGGCTCCTAGGTGTGCTTGCGTGTTGGAGGGTTGAATAGGAGACTTGGTGAGGTTGACAGAGAATCCCAAGTCGTGAAGCAGCTGAACTGTTTTGTGAGTGTGGTGTATGCAGCTGTGTTGCAACTTGCCTTTTATTAGCCAGTCGTCTATGTTAGGGAAAGAAAGCAAAAGACACACAATTGATGGACGGAATATATGATGGATTTAGGCCCAGATCTCTGTACTGGGGTGAATGTATGACATTGTTCTACATTCTGTCCATCACTTGTTCTTTTTGCATTTGTCACCCTGAGTGGGACGGGTATGCTCAGACGTGAGTCCCGTGCTCTCCATGCCACTGGAGTCAGGCTATCCTGACTGATGTGGGCTGAAAGCCCGAAACTGGTCCTAGAATGCTTGCTTCCAGTCCAGGGAGGACCTAGCCTGGCAGTTCGGGCTGGGCTGTTCCCATTGAGCTCAGGGTCAAGACTGATTTGCATATGGCTGGGTCCAAACTGGAATGGCAAGGCGAGCAAAAAAACTATGGATTTAGGCCGAGATCTCTGTACTGGGGTGAATGTATGACATTGTTCTGCATTCTGTCCATCAATTGTTCTTTTTATCTGAGTAAGGGAAGACGTGAATGTGTTGTCTCCTTAAATGAGCTGCGGCCACTTCTAGACATTTGGTGAAGACTCTTGGTGCTGTAGTAACCCCAAATGGGAGGACTTTGAATTGGTAATGTTGTGCGTCCACCACAAACCTGAGATATTTCCTGTGAGCTGGTTGAATGGGAATATGGAAGTAAGCGTCCTTTAAATCTAGAGTGGAAAGAAAGTCACCTTGCTGAAGCAATGGGAGCACCTGTTGAAGAGTGGCCATGTGGAGGTTGGCTTATTGAATATAGAGGTTTAGCTGCCTGAGGTCCAGTATGGGCCTGAGGAAGCGGTCTTTTTTTGGAATCAAAAAGTATAGGAAGTACACTCCCGTTCCTTGATGACGTAATGGGATCGGTTGTATTGCAAGTTTGTCTAACAGAGAGAGGACCGCTTGTTTTAACAGGCTGAGATGTTCTGGTGACATTGCACGCTTTTTCGGAGGGATTGTTGGTGGAATGCTGGTAAGTTCCAGGCAATAACCATATTGGATAATTAGTATTACCCACTTGTCTGAGGTGACTGAATTCCAGACAGGTAGGAGCTGTGAGAGACGTCCCCCAACAGGAGTGGAATGATCGGGGGTAGTGAAGGGAAGTCACGGTTTATTGGCAGGGAAAGTGTGGGTGGAGTTACCTCTGCCTCTTGTTATTATTTCCTCTGTAACCTCCTCGAAAATATCCTCTGGAGGAGTTAGATTGGTTGTTCCCTTTGTAAGAGGAGGAGGGATTTTCTGACAACAGTGTTTTTGAGACACTCCTGTAAACAAAAAGAACTCCTGCTAGAAGGTAATTATAGGGCTCCTATGGATTTGCAGTTTCGGTGTCTTTCTTCATTTTTCTAATGAAGTCTACTGTTGGCCCGAAAAGATGCTCTTTATCAAAAGGCTGATTAATTATGGAGGATTGTACCTCCTGTTTGAATCCAGAGGCTCGAAGCCAAGCGTGTCTCTGCAACAGTATGCTAGCGTTGATAGCACGAAAAGCTGTGTCCACTGCATCTAGGGTGCATTTTATGGAAGTGTTGATGATGAGCTCCACTTCCTAAATGAGGTCGTTAGCTTTAGTTTTAAACTCCTCTGACAAATGATGCATGAGTTTTCCAACTCATCATAGTGAGCCCTTTCGTAGCATGCAAACAGAGCCTGAGCATTGGCAATATACCAATCATTAGCAGCCTGTGAATCTACTCCCTTGCCAGAGGCATCAATAAGTTTAGACTCCTTATCTGGAGGAGGAGCGTCACCTGTAGTTCGAGAGTTAGCTCTCTTGCAGGCGTTAGATACAACAAGAGAGTCTAAAGGCAACTGACCTTTTTTTTTCTTCTTTTTTTTCAAAACTTTATTCGTGAATGTATATTCATCACATATGCATACAGTATTAGGCAACAGACATGCAATTAATCACGCTTTTTAGTTTACTCCCAGTCCGCAAATGGGGGCAGAATCTCAGTCTCTGGGTCAAGTCAAGTCAAGCAAGCTTTATTAGACGATTGTCATAAAAGCATATTCCATATGTAAAAAGTACATGTATAAATTTTGGTAGATAAAACCAATTTAAAATCGGATTATAAAAATTCATGAAATAAAATCATTCCATTAACAGTACAAATGTGCCAAATATTACTACCCAGTTATTAACAAAGATACTTGGCCTACGAGGATAACTAATATATTATGCTTTCAGGAGTCGGGCTCTAATCGTCCATGCCCATCCTAGAAATTTCGCCACCGCTATGTACACAAACATATTAGGACTGGTGTGAATGATTCTAACTGCAATCATTCCTCTCCTTGTTCCCAGTCTCTGGGTATTTTCCCTACAGATTCGTGCACAGTATCAGAGTCCTCCGTTATTATCAGGACATGTCCCCATACCCACCCTCACCCACCCCAACTATCCCTCCCCCACCCAACCCACTCGGGTGTCTAATTTCTCCTAACTGTTCAGCTTTAGCTCCCCAGCGCTGACCACTCTCTGCCAGGATTATACAATAGAAACTCTTCTAACCACCTCCGTCTCACCTCAGTGAGCTGTATACGCAGCAGTATTCTCCCCGGGTCGCAGCGCGCTCAATTGTTCTGGGACTGTGGCTGATCCATACTGTCTACCTCCAGTAGCATGACCTCCCAATCCAGTGCCATTGGGGTTTTTCACCTCCCTCCTTCCTCCTCCTTTCTAAGGGCAATATATTCTGCTCTGCCCCATTTCACCACATCCGCCCGCCACGTCTCCACCCTGGGTGCTCTCGGGGACTTCCACTGCATTGTAATCTTCCTAATCGCTAAAAGGAGAGCTAAATCCACAAATCGCAACTTGGGTTTTAATGGTTTGGGGCGAGGACGGGCTCCCACTAAACAATATAATGCGCTCTCTTTCACCTGTATCTGAGATACCTCTCTCAGTGTCCGGCAGACCTCACTCCAGTAACCGCCCAGCTGTGGGCATGACCAAAGCATATGTAGGAGGCCCGCCCCATCCGCTCTGCATCGCGGGCACTGATGGGGGGCGTCGGGAAACATCCTGTGGATCCTCTCCGGGGTGAGGTATGCCCTATGGAGTATCATGGCTTGAATGTATTTAAATTCCACATTTCGGGAAACCCTCTTTGGATGTTCCAGGGCTACCCGCCAGGTTGTATCAGTAAACTCCTCCCCTGTGCCCCGTGACCAGGTCTCTCTTAGGGTGTCAAGGGGCAGTGCAGCAAGAGTTCTAATCCCTGTAAATAGCCATCTTACCAAGTGGCCCCCGGCCCCATGTAGTGCACCAGATGTACTAGTTCGTGTTGCTGTGGTTGAATGCGTTGCGGTGCCCAAGTCGTCCTGATAAAATGAGATACAGTAGCATGTAATAAATAGTGTCTGTCCGAAGTCCCGGTCGCCTGCACGAAAGTGCGATGGTCCAGCAGTAGGTTGTCCCCAAAGAAACTACCTACCCCCTCAATCCCACATGCCGTCCAGTCTCTTAGAGCGTGTTTGGTAAGCCTTCCTTGCGGTGTTCGGATACCTAGTAAGGGGATATTATCTGCGTATGGCCGTGCCGCAGACGTATAAGTCAATGCCTTCTTCCAGCAAAGAAGGGCAGTATGGAGCAGAGGGTGGCAGACTCGTGGAATTCTACTCTTGGGTAGTAGTAAGGTATATAGATCACCTCAGTCCAACCGGTCCGTTGTCCATCCAATCTCATGGAGGTTTGTCCCGGCCAACCAATAAGACAACCATTGGAGTTGACTCGCATAAAAATATCCTTGGAAGTCGGGGCGCCCAATCCCCTCAGGGAGGTGCTAAGTTGTAATTTACGCAGAATGATCCGTCGTCTGCCCGACCCCCATATAAGGGTGATCAGTAAGGACTTAATGGTCGCAAAAGTGCGGTGCGGGATACATATAGGCAGGTTCACAAAATAGTACAGTAAGCGAGGTAACATTACCATCCTAGCTATCGCAATACGGCCAATGACTGACAAGGAGAGTGAGGTCCAAAACCCAATACTGCAACGGAGACCAGCGATGGCCCTAGAAACATTACCATCCAACTGATCCTCCAACTTCCTATATATGCGGATTCCCAGGTATTTGAAGCTGGTTTGGGCTACCGGGATCATGTAAGTGCCAAACGGTAGAGAGGGCGGATAGGGCGCGTCTCGGAAATAAAATCCCACCGACTTTTCCGGGTTTATGGCCAGTCCCGATACCGTTTCAGACCGGCGGAAGGTGTCATATATTATCAGATGGTCTGCCTCCAGGTCCCGGAGATATAATAACATGTCATCCGCGTATATGGATAGAAGATGACGTCCCCGCCACTGGTATACCCATCGCAGCTGCGTGTTTGCGAAGAGCAATGGCTAGTGGTTCAAGCGCTAACACAAACAGCATTGGAGACAGAGGGCATCCCTGTCTGGTGCCACAGTGAACTGGGTATTCGGCCGACACATACCGCCCCGTTCTTGCCCGGGCTGTGGGATCGGTATACAACAGCCTGATCCATCTTATTAACGGGGCCGGGAAACCAAAGCGTTGCGGAGCCTCAAACATAAAAGGCCAAGAAAGCTAATCAAATGCTTGTTTGAGTCTAACTGTCGGGGACGCTGTCATTATGGCATGCAGGCGTCTCGTGTTGAGGGAGGTACTGCGCCCCGGGAGGAACCCAGACTGGTCACAGTGTATGAGTGTAGTCAGGTGGGGCTGGACACGTAGGGCAATGGCTTTGCTCAGGATTTTATATTCCAAGGCCAGCATGGAGAGGGTACCAGAAATAGGAGTTAAGAGGGATTTCAGGGACTAGGTAGCCCTCCACTCATGCAATCACAAAACACAAAACACCTAGTCCCAAAGGCAATACTTTATGTAGAACTATGGGCATGATTGGATTAATCCAATCATGCCCATAGTTCTACATAAAGTATTGCCTTTGGGACTAGGTGTTTTGTGTTTTGTGACAGCATGGAGAGGGGCCTGTAAGTTGTTAGCTCCAAAGCATCCCTACCCGGTTTAGGTATGGAGATCACTATGGCCTGCATGGTTGTCTGTGGCAGGTAGCCCTTTTCGAAGGCTTCCTTGTAGACCTTTTCCAGGACCGGAACTAATGTGTCGGCATAAGTTGAATAGAACTCCACCGGGAGTCCATCCATGCCCGGCGTCTTGTTTCTGTTTAAGTGTTTAATCGCAGCGCGTATTTCGTGTTGGTAATGGGTCCCTCCATCGACTTTTGCACCTCTGCCGTTAATTGGGGAAAGGGGAGATCCCGCATGAAATCAGTTATTCGTGTAGGATCTTCCGTCCCGGTTCGGTCATATAGGGCCTTTAAGTGGTCATGGAATGCCCGGTTGATGTCAGATTGTGTACATACTAGGTCGCCCGCCTGGTTACGGACCTGAGTGATGATCGGGGTGTCAGGCCTATCTTGCACCAATCGGGCTAGTAGCCCTCCGGAGCGGTCTGCCTCTGTGTGTTGTCTCTGTAAGTAGGCTTTGTGGTCAAGGGTGCGCAGTGTTTCTAGTGTCTCCGCATGTAAGATGTGTTGATCCTGTAAAGCCTGTTTTTTCCATGGATCTTCAGCTGCCTCCCGTTCAAGCCCCGTTAGTCGGTCCTCCACCTCGCATAACTTCCTGTGTATCTCCTGCCTGGCGCCAACCAACTTCCCAATCGCTACCCCCCGTAGCACTACATTCATCGCATCCCAGACCACCAGGTTGGAGGAAAAGGCAACTGACCTTTTATGTATGCAGGATCTGTAGGAGTAGGCTTGTATTTTTTATCCACTCCAGGTGTCAGTATCCTGGCTCTAACTGGGTCTTTGAATACCTCATTGGTATGTTCTAACATTCCCTTCAGCATGGGCAATGTGTTAGTAGACCTTTGTGAGTGTGTGAATGTTTCTACAAGGAAATCCTCTTCTAGAGGGTCTGTATGTAGCTCCACCCCGTGATATTGGGCAGCCCTGTTGAAAAGTTGTGCAAAGCCAATGTTGTCAGCAGGTGGGGAGGGTCTGGAGGGACACAGGTCAGGGTCACTAGGTTGATCTGGATTCTTATTATAATCTTCCCAGGGATCAGTGTCATGTGATCAGTCCGGATCTCATGGGGTATCATGATCGTCATCCTCATCCCCAAAATCGTCATCCTGTGGGTCAGTTGAAATTGGGTGTGGTGAATTTGATAGTGTAATCTGTAAATCGGGAATAGAAGGAGGAGAGAGAGGTATGGTAGGGAGAGAAAGGTTAGTACCCATATCTCTTTTTTCCTTCAGAGGTATAGGGGCATCTTCTGAGAGGTCTAACTTCCATTTTTTAGGAAGAGTAGCCAGAAAGTGTCCAGTTACCAGATCAATATTAAGTCTTTTTTGTTTTAGATCCAGAGGTGTGTCTTCGGATGGAGGTTCCTTGGAAGGAGCATGTTTTCCTTTAGGAGTGGATTTCGGCATCGAAGATTTGGGCTCAGTGTCTTTAGGTGCTGAGTGTTACAAATCCAAATGCTTAGTTTTAGCCGGTTTAGGTAGTGGAGTATTCGTAGTGGCATGTTTCGGCTCTGAACTTTTTGGGGTGGAGGGTGTTGGCTCCGAGCTTTTAGGTGTGGAGCGTTTCGGCTCAAAGGCTTTAGGCTTGGACGATTTCAGTTCCGAATCTTTCGTTTTAGAAGGTTTCGGCTCCGAGGTTTTTGGTGTCAAAGGTGTCTTTGGTGGCGATGGCGTGGGAAGTGGCACATGTTTCTCCTTATGTAAGGTGTTGGTTTCGCACTGGAAGGGGGCCAGCTCGAGCCCGAGTCGGAAGGCTTGTGTTTATGTCTCATAGATGGGCTGGAGGGCAGCGCATCTAATACTTTTTCTCTGTGTTGACCGGAGCCCGAGGGCGAGGTTGATACTGGAGCCTTATCTTTTGTTTGAGTGGGCACATGGGGATCTGTACTCACGGTACGTTGACCCTGAGTGACGTTCAGGTCTCCCTCCATGTCAGAGTTGGCTTCGACACGGAGACCAGTTCTTCTACTTCTTCGGCTTCTGCGGCAGGACGGTGGTATTCTAGGTCTTCGCCGAAGATGTCCAGTATGGAGCCGCTGCCACGTTGCACCTTGTGGCGTCGAGCCAGACGATCACAGATGGTCTTCTTTGATCGGAATGATCAACACGCTTCGCAGGACTTTTCTTCGTGTTCCGTGGATAAGCACAGGTTGCAGACCTTATGCAAGTTGGTCCGTGGAAACTTAGCACGACACACGGGACATAGCTTGAACGGATTCCGTTCCATCGACTGCTGGCGTGGTCGGCACGGGTAGGCCCGACGGCCCGCCTCAAAGTTCCCGATCTAAGGTTTTTACAGTGTATACGATACGCGTTGAATGGGAAACCGCAAACGAAAGACAATACAGTCAAGGGTAGAGGATTGTGCGTCGAAGGGGTTCGAAAACAATACCGGAGCGCAGCAATACACATCTGAACCCAATGGCGGAAAAAAGCAATCTGGGGATGGAGTCGATGCCCATGCGCACTATCACAGAAAGGAGGAGTCACCTACCACGTGACTGCAAAGTCTTCTTCGAACAAAAACAAAGTACAAACATTCGGACCCAACACCAGATGGCGATCTATGCTAAAGCATATGAGCTACAGCTCATATGCCTCGAACATCAAATTCCTTCAATGGTAAACACTGTCTGCAGATACAAGGGACTTCTATGGGGACTCGGATGGCTTCATCCTATGGAAATATCTTGATGGGAAACTAGATAACTGTATACTAGCTTCTTCGAGCATCAAACCACTAATATAGCTACGATACATTGATGACATTTATAATATGGAATGCAGGAAGTAGAACATTAGAACAAATTACAGCTTATGTTGACAGTATCCATCGTACCATCAAATTCGCCAACAGCAATACTAATCAGAAGCATCTTATTCCTTTTCTGGATGTGCTACTCACCATCCATAAGCAAATAATTATAACTGATCTGTACCACAACCCTACAGATGCTCATTTGCATCTAAACTGGACTTCATGACACGCACACCACACTAAACTGAGCATCATCTACAGCCAAGCACTCAGAATAAAACGCATTTGCAGCAATGAGGACACCTGTTAAGACCATCTAGAGGAGGTTGCTACATTATTTAAAAGGCAAGGCTGTCATCTGCATATCATACAACAACAAATTGACATGTCTTTGCAGTTACCCAGGGAAGGACTTGTATGGAATACCAACAGCAGAAACAAAAGTGACAGAACTCTATTTGTGGTTGACTATCATCCATCAGCTACCAACTAGAGAAATATACAGCAAAAAACATTTCTCGCTGTCCACTTGTGAAAAATTTCAAAAGGTTTTTCCAAAACCGCCAGTCCTTGCTTACCGCAGAGCTCCCAATTTAAGATCTCTTATTGTGAGAGCTGAACTCAAGCAAGCTGAAACAAATGCATGGGTTCATTGCTGAGACTCTAAAAGGTGCATCGCATGTGAATACCTTTTACAAGCATCATCAGTAACTAGTTCTGTTACAAGAAGGACCTGTGGAATAAGACAGCATCTTTCATGTCGCTCAACATGCATTATTTAAGTGATTCAGTGTCAAAGCTGTAAAAAACAATATGTGGGCCAAACAGTGAATGACCTCCGTACATGATTCAGGAACCACAAATCGACAATATTTTAATAAGAAACGTGACCAGCCGGTAACCAATCATTTTAAGCTTGTGGATCATTTACTACCAGATGTGAAGATTTTCCCTGTGGAACAGGTCTTAAAGGAAGAACTACTAGACTCCAGAAAAACCTTCTAGATGTACCATTTAAAATCACTGTATCCAGACGGACTGAACATCACTGACAATACCAACTGATGACTGCATATCTCAAGAGATCTCAGGACTGCATTGATTCCACATTCGAAATGGAATCTTCAATTATGATGCTTTTTGAAAATATAGCAGTATCATCTGTGCAGCCACTGAGCAAACCATCTTGTACTACCTGAGGAAGGTGGACGCTGAAACGTTGAAGTAGAAATATATTTTTGTTCTTTTGGTGAGTCCATCTGTTTGAGTCACTTCTTTCTTGGAGAGATATATATCCGGTACATTTTGGAATGGTGTATGAGCTTTGAGGTCATTTGTAAGGCACAGAACTTGAATGAGGTGTCTACGGCAGCTGCCTTAATTGGGCACATGCCGTTGGAAGGGACAGCTGTAATTGGAAGGATGCCTGTGGCAGACAAGATGGTCTAGGAGAGAATGAAGGAGGTTCTGATTAGAGGATAAGGGCTGAAGCCACTCAGGACCATCAGAGATTCCGGGACTACAGGAGTGAATGTTGTTCCATTTGACACTTGGAGTCATTGTGTACTACATGTTTGGAATGAATGGGTGAGAGGGATGGAGGCCAAGGACTTTCCGTCCCTTAACCAGTTGATGGTGACGGGGAGACTCAAGGAGGAGTGCTCCACCCCACTTAGGCAATACTTGTCTGATTTGACAGAGAGGGATCCAGAGAAGCTTGCAGTGTTGGCTGACAAGTGGTTAGCTAACAGGGTTTACAAAGAGCTAGAGCAGCATGGTTCTAAGCCAGATGGAGGGAGGTTCTCTCCAAATAATTGTTACAAACTGGAGGGTAAGGGCCAGAGTATTTTCCATGGGACTCAAGGAGGGCCCAAGAAAAATGGAAATGGTAGTGGTGTGTCAAGGAAGGAGCCTCATGAGAAGGAAGGACACAGAGGTTCTCCCATGTCCAAGGTGGTGACTTGCCGCGAGATGGAACACTTCAAAAGGGATTATCAGACAAAAGACCCTTACCCAGCAGTACCCATGTTAGCCAGCATGTTACATGTGAGTAAAGGGACCTGAGAGTGCCTGATTGCATTCAACCTAGTAGGTATGGAAATTTGGAAGAGGGACCCATACGCCATGAAGCACATTTATAATAACACAATGTGGCTTGTGCAGGAAGTTAGTATCAATGGGAGGAAAGTGTGTACCCTGAGGGATACTGAAGCCTTCCGCACTATGGTTGAGAAAAAGCACCTCAAGTCTGAGGAGATACTCCCTAGTACCAAGGATACAGGTTTGGTAACCAGTGCAGAGAACACGGAGTAACCGCTTGCCTGGGTTGAGACTGAGCTTAAAGAGTCAGTTGGCCATGGTTGATGTTGGAGTAAGAGAAAAGCAAGATGCTCAATGTTTCTTGGGCAATTACTTGATTGTCCCTTACTTGGTGCCAGGACCAGAAGCCTTTATATCCTGGACCACGTCAGATGTGTTGACCAGTGCACAGCCTGCACATCAGTCTTATCATAGTCCCTGCAAATTCCTGATTTGAAGGGAAAAGGACAAGGTAGTTTGTAGTAAAGGGCGGACTCGGGGAAGACAATGGCCATGGAGGTCATCACTTCTGCTCCAGAGGGATGGGAGGATGAGGCTCCTGAAGCCAATCAGGGGCTGGATTCGCAGTCACTTCCAAAGCTGCAGCGTTTACTTGCTGTTGGAGGGCCTACCTGGGAAGATTTCTGCAAGGTACAGGAAAGGTGCCCTACTACACCTGCAGGAATTAGGAAAGAAGCACAGAAAGAGGTCAGCAAATGAGTAGCCAGGAAACACTATGTTGGCTAGGGGGATGGCCTACTTTATAGAGAGCCGGTGAATCCTAATCCAGGACCTATCAAGAGGCTAGGGGGTTCCATTAGTGCGTAGGAATTTCCTGTTGTCACTGCCTAATGAATTACCCTTAGCTGGACACTTGGGGATTAGAAATTCCCAGGATAGATTGGATCCTCTGTTTTAATGACCAGGGATGCACAGAGACAAAGAGCTTCTGTAGAGCCTTTCCTGCTTGCCAGATGAGTGGTAAGACAGGAGGAAGAACAAAGGGACCATTAGTGCCTCTACTAATTGTAGGTGGTCCATAGGAGCTGGCGAAGCTTGACATACTGGTCTGTTTGACACCCCCTCCCTTTTTCAGTCAGCCAACAAGTACATCTTGCTGGTGGTGGAACATGCCACCAGGTAACTAGAAGGTATACTACTGAGGAGTAGGATAGCCCAGGTGGTAGCTAGAACCTTCTTGAGGATCTTTTCTAGGGTCAGATTTCCAAGGATATTGATTTCTGACCAGGGAATCAACTTCATCTCCTCTTATATGAGAGAGATGTGGGAGCAAGCAAGTGTGATATACCTCTTCCCAACAGCTTAAGACCCACAAACCAATGGTTTGGTGGGGCGGTTTAACAAGATACTGAAGAGCATGATGGGAATTCTGCCAGAGAACCTCTGGAGGAAGTGGGATCTTCTCCTGCTAGGACACTTGTTTGCCAACCAAGAGATTCCGCAGAAGGGGGTATGGTCTGTCCTTTTGAGCTTCTATATGGACACCCACCAATCTTAGTCAAAGAGGTATGGTAAGGAACCTCAGAGTCAACACAGAAGGATGTGATGGACTATGTGACTGGCCTCAGGAAGTTGATGGCGTAATACACGAGTCAGGCAAAGAAAAACCTTCAGGCCAGCCAAGCGCTGATGAAGGAGTGGTATGGACAGAAAGCTATAACAACTTGGTATCAGGAAGGTCAAGAGGAGTTGGTGCTAAAGCCTATTTGTCCAGGAACATTGGAGGGTAAATGATCTGGGCCATACTAGGTAAGTCAGAAGATTTGAGATTAACTACTTAGTGGACAGAGGTGCTATGAGGGAACCCAAGAGGGTGTTTCATATGAACAGGCTGGCACTTTACCTCCGGAGAAATTACACAGTCAATGTCATTGCTATGGCTCTATGCCAGAGGAAGTTGAGGAAGTCAACAAGCCTCTTCAAGATGGCACTGTGGAAGGGGATCAGCTAGCCCTCGAGTTGACGACTAAGCAGCAGAGGGAGTGTAGGGAAGAGTTGGGACAGTTTGACAACCTCTTCTCGCTGACTCAAGGGTTGACATCCATCTGTGTGCATGACATAGACACATGAAACAGTGTGCCAATGAAGGGGAAGATATAAAGAATGTCTGACAGGGTTTAGGGGCTGAATGTGCCAGAATATTGTACCTGGGGGATCGTTGAAAGATCTTGTAGTTTGTGGTCTAGTCCTAGGTTACTAGTACCACAGCAAGGGTCTACTGACTTGTGGTTATGAGAGGGCTACTGAGCCCCCAATGAGGTAACCAAGACTGATACCCATCCAATCCAGAGACAGGATGAGCTTGTGAATTGGTAAGGTGCTACAAAGTACTTGAGCACCGTGAATCTCACCAAAGAGTACTGGCAGACTGCTCTGGTACCCGATGCCAAGAAGAAGACTGCATTCTGTACACCAGAGGGGCTATATCGGTTTAAGGTGATGCCCTTTGGGTTGAAAAATTATCCTACCACTTTTCAGCGCCTAGTGAACATGTGTTTATGTGGGAGGTGAGTGTGAGTTTCTGTTCTGATATCAACATGTTCATCACCGTTTGTTTGAGGTACTACACATCTGTGCAGTTGATTACACTGCAGCACATTAATCTTTAGCACATCAGTAGACCACCTTGTTCAATGCTTGTCCTCTATGCCACCCATCTTATGCCTGATGAAGCATACTGTTAATTTCTTGTCATGGGACATAAATGGCATGAATGAATGATCCTAGAAAGGCACAACAGGTCCTTGCCTAATTCGAAACAAAACTGAGAATGGGCTACTTCAGGAGCTGCAGATGCCACGAAATCCAGAGTTTGAGTCGGCTGGAACACTTATCCCCACACTGCAAAGTTCTCGCCCTTCCCCCATAGGGTGGTTATCGACAGGGAACCCCCTGGTGTACGTCTCCGTTCATTAGTGACTGAGGGGGCAAATACGTACTATTACATTGTACTCGCCATGGTCGGGAGACCAGGATCGCTTCTATCTACAGGCCGAACACGGATTGGCCCAAGTTTTCTTCTGGCAGCTGATCCTCAGCATGGGCCTACAGGCCATCCTTTGGGGAAGCAATATTGATGTCGTCTTAGAAATGTTCCTGGATAAGTCATCCACTGCCACGCAACCTCACCCACGGACATTCAAACCATAACATACCATCATTCAAGACAATAACCTGGTAGATATTTGAAGAAACAGGCCCTCAAGCTTTGCTGAAGTCACATGCATCACTACCACACACAAGATCCATAATAGATTACTGATTAATTACCAGAGATGTCAGTACCAGGACCACCCAAATAGATCACCTTTCTAAGACAATATTGCATCATGACCAAACGCTCTAAGAACTAACCTCAGTGGGTGCTCCAAAATGCGCCTTCTCATGGTGTCTTCCACCCAATACCCTCCTTGACAGTGTACTTTATCACAAAGATATCTGCACACTTGAATGTGACTATTATATTTTCAGCAATCAGCAAGTATTTGCCAACATCAAAGAGAAGCGAGTAGAATAAAATAAGAATGCTATAAGAGAAATGCATCTAACTAGGGAAGTACTTGCTAGGAAGTATGGAGAGTGGTCTGAGCGGGAAAGACCATTGCCAGATTGCTCCGTGAGCCATGGGCTAATGCATACATCACTGAACTGACAGATGATCAATGTGTTCCTTTTTTAGATTCTAGACAGACCTGTAACAATCCAAGATGAAACCAGATTCCTGCTGGATAAGAGCTTTATAGCTTCTGTCCAGATTTTGTGGCTAGATAACTCCCACAAGCAATACTTGGATGTTGCTTTCTCAGTAGAAGTAATTGTGTACGTTATCCAGAGCACGCCTGGTGACAGGGCTCTTGGATTGAATAACCTAATTGCACTAGTTTACAAGGAATACTTTCAAATTTTAGCCCCACATGTACTTGCAGCTTATGAGGAAGACCGAAAGTCTGGATGCCTTCCTCACTACATGAGGCTTAGATTGTTAGCGCATTAAAGTCGGACAAGCCACCTGACAGATGTGATTCGTACAGTCTCCTATCTATGATTAATATTGATAACAAGATGCTTGCTGAACTAATTGCCAATTGGTTCCTCCCATTGTTTTCTGACATTGTTAGACCTGACCAGTCGGGATTTATACAGGCTGATTGACTGCCTATAACATTCATATTATATTTGCTTTACTCCACTCATTGAACCCTACGCTAGGGGCTGCTGCTCTCTTCCCAGATGCTACTAAAGCATTCAGCTCTAGAGTGGAAGTATTTATTCATGCTATTGCAGCAGATAGGATTCAGTATTCAGTTTATTCTTTAGATTCAAATACTATTTGCATGCATTACAGTCGCCTGCATATCAAGGGCACTATAACTCCTGCATTTATGATTGCTTAAAGCACAGACAGGGGTGTCCTCTCTCCCCTGTACTGTTTGTCATCGCTACAAAGCCACCGGCTGCCAGACTATGACAGCACTACACTAACTGTGGTTTAAATTACACTGCTCGTAGGCTCTTGGTATCGATGTACACAGACGACATATCATTCTATATAAGAGACCCTGAAGTTAAATGTCCCACCTGTACGTGTAGAATTCACAAATTTGGGGTCTTTACTGGGATTAGCATTAATTGGTCAAAATCAGTTATAATTCAGCTAACCCCTATTACAAGTGAAAGCAGCGTGGAGTTCCTCTTGAAGTGGTCCGAGACAGCCAATAAGTACTTGGGCATCTGGGTTGCCAAATTATGGCGGTAATGTGGCAGGAGAACTATGGAAGGGCAGTGGCTTGGCTGGAAGAGCAGGTGCCTGTGTGAATGTGACTCTCATGATCTATGGCTGGCAGGACCGCTATTGAAGATGGTGATTCCCTTCGAATTTCTGTAACTCTTTGTTAATGTATACTTTCAACCAACCAGACACTTCTTCAACTAAATTAGATCAGGCTTTGTTACGCTAGCCTGAGCGAATAGGCAGCCTAGAGAAGAATGGGAAATTCTTACGCTGCCATTTGAGCAGGGTGGGATCTGTGCATCAGATCATGCGCTGTATTAATACCACACACTGGCCCATTTCGTACACCACTGGTACCATTCTACAACTTTTCAACCTCATCATGCTGTTGAGGCCGACAATGTGGTGCCTTGACCTCTAGACACTAACATGTGTTTGCCTATGAATTCCCTAAAGAGGAAATCAACACCGTAGACTGCACAATCTGGGCATGGGATCACCTCCGACAAAGGGCCACATTGAATGGATGGTACGCCAACGGCCTACAAGTTAGGCACAAACCAGTGCAGCTTCTCATTAATATGTGTGGTGTACATCTTCGGCTTACTGGCATGCATTTGACCACATAGGGGGATCTCTATCATGATGCTCAGTTTCTGCTCATACACTCGGTTACAGAGGGCCTTAATTGCTCACCACTCAATATTTTCCTCTATTATCACTTTCATGTGACACACAAGGATGTATACAAATCACATTCCTGACTGCTTCTCCACTAGTACATGCTCTTGAGGAACTGATTGTAACACCTTCCTCCAGCAAGCTCATCCTACGAGGGAGCTCAGGGCGAGGTTCCTCTGGATAACTGACTGGGACCCTCGCCCACAATGCAGATCAATGGCGATAATGATGAGCTCAGATGGGAGTGCTGTCCCCAAACTATAGGTTGTGACCAATACATATAAAGTTCCTACACAGAATACAACACACATCTGTTTCATTACATAAAATTGACCTGGTTAGCAGCCCTAGCTGTGTCGAGATGCAGACGTTTTACATATGGCATGAGGATGCACTGCTGTTGCCGGATTCTGGTCTAAATTTGATACCACTTACTGAATTACTGACTATTCCCTGCAGCGATCCCATTTGGTTGCCTCACTAGGCTATGTCAAGGATGTTCCTGTCGGTGTCAGGTTAAGGGTGGCAATGCTTTGGAGCCAACATCGCATTGGCTACCGGATGCCATCTATTGGCAAGAGCAACTTAAGGGACACTGGGAGTGATGTCTGCCAAGTCTTGCCCTAAAGATACATGGACGTACTTAGCATCAAGGACTGCCCAGGGGGTGGCGGGCTCTGATGGAGAGTCTAGGATTGCAAATCCCTACCTAAAACTGGACAGCCAGCAGCACAATATAATATGTTGGTAGATGCCGATGTGTTAAGTATTCTGCAAGAATAACACAGACATCTAGCTTGAGTAGCTCTGCAGTGCACACCTGTTGGTACTAAAGTTGACCCAATTTTAAGAATGGTTATTGATCTTCTCATTGCAGATACATAAGCTCCTCAATTGCTATGTGAAATACTACTTCACTGTGTACTGTTTAAATACTATCCTGAGTAAATGCTAAAAGCTTCACTATAGATCACTGGATTTTTGTTTGATAAATACCGACAAATACATTTTCTCAAAAAAGTTCATTCAGTTATGATTGCAGGTGAAATAGAGAACTGTGTCATGAGGTTTCCTCTCTGGAACCAAAACAACAGTCCAAAAGTGTAAGAAAAATAGAGGTTTCAACCGCTGGGATGATTTAGAATTCATCAGGGCAGTGTCTAGATGACTTTATGTAGTACACCGTTATATAAGGAAGCTAAGGAGCGGATCTGACAGACTGTGCTGGTACACTGCCTTGCTTGCCAGTTCACCATATAATTGCATCTTCTTTGACCCCCTGTGATATTTGCAATGTTTGAGTGCAGGAGATATTTATAAAGAAGTCTGAAGTCTGCTTAATAATAAGCATATGGTATATTTGGGTAGTCTTTTGAAAAGGGAATGTTTAGCCTGTTAAACTACTCACAAATGCCACACTAAGCATTAGAGTTATCTCTTTAGGAGTAGCTGTAATAGAGTAAATCCATCTATTTTTTCCATGAAGGCTCTCAATCCCTTGGAACAATTAACATGACGATAAGGGAAAGCACAAACTCCAGCAAGGAGTTCCAAAGCACCAGTCTTTGAGTAATACAAAGTGCAATGGAAGTGCTTTGCCATTTCTAACCTTGATCAATGAGTGGAAGGACTCACGTATTTTAAATTGAAAGAACCATTGAGGTACAAAAAAAGTTATCCTCAGGCACCAAGAGCTGCTTTGGAATCACACTGGGGTAGAAAGCTCCATGGATTGGGATCCCAGTGGGACAGTTATATGTCCAGGAAAACACTCCATTATTGTGAGCTAGAAACTCATACTTACCTCCTGGGGGCTGAATTAGAAAGGATGATAGTTGAATGGCTCCTCCCAAGCCTTTCAGTTTGTGAGGTTTCATTTATGGAGTTTCTGTAAACAGTGAGCTTTACAAAAGGCTCACGAAGCACCGTATAACAAATAAAATATCCAGCAGGTTATGATGCTTTGCCAATGTGAATGTTAGTAAAATTCTGAATAAAAACCAAAATTCATAAAAAGCTGTCAAGTACCAAAAAATATGAATAATAGACTCAAACGAAGCAAAAATTATCGCTGACTTGTCATTTCATTTTGTCTACATTTAGAAAAGAGAATGATCATATGTTTCTTTTTTCTCCCAGATTTCATTGCAAGTTTAGTTAAGGAAAATATGCTTCTACCTATTAGCTAGTGCCTTATAAGCTATTCCTCTTGCTTTCCACTCCCACTGAGATGCGCAGGAGTGGCAGTGAATGAAAAATGTCCTAGTAATCATGACGGAAAGTTTCAATTCTATTAAGGACGCGGAAGCAAGAAGTATGCTTATCTTTCTTTATTTTACATTCTCAGCTACTTCAATGTAACATTAAAAAAACTTCAAGTCCCATGAACCCTGTAGTTCAGGGTTATGCGCAGCCCACCAATCAGTACATTCTATGGGTGACGAGTGCGTGCTGCAGCCAACACCTTTCCTCTTTCTTGACTGCGACCTTGAAAACGTTGAGGCTTGTTATTCAGTCTTCGAACCCTCAGAGCCTAGGAAAAACGAAATGTGGAAACTAATGAATCTATTCCCCGAAACGGTGAATCAAGTAGAGGGTACTGTAAACACATGGTACCATATCAACAAGACAAGTACTCTAATCAGATAAGCAAATACTGTTCAGTAACAAACCAACGAAAGACAAATACTTAACCCATACTTTGGAGAACCCATCTTGATGAATCTCATATAACGCTATGATTTGGGTGGGTATAGGTCTCCTGGAGCCTCAGGCGGGAATAATACTTGCCTCTGCGTCCTTAATAGAATTGAAACTTTCCATCATGATTACTAGGAAATTTTTCATTCCATGTCAGGACCGGAGCCGAGGATTATGCTCGTTCAAAGCTTATCCACCATCAACACCACCAATGCCATATTCACGACTGGTTTAAAATAGAATCTTTTAAACATCGAATCTGAAGACCAGTCTGCGGCGTTAAAGATGTCTTCCAGACTATCACCCAGTGAAAAGGCTTTAGAAGCCATTGCTCCTCTCACTGAATGCGCACCAAATTGCTAAGTATTAATACCCGCTTCTTGCATCACCCATCAGATCCAACGGTCTATGGTTATTGGCGAAACTGCCTTGAAGGGCTTCCTTAAGGAAATCAATAACTGACGCTCCCCAGGAGGGCGAGTCTCTTCCGTCATATTTTTGTTTTCTTTGAGCAGCTAACTACGCACGGCTTCGGGAATTAATCGAACGCTGGGTAGGACACAATCCTGAAATCCGACTTAGTCCGGCACATAATATGGAAAGTGACCCCTTAGGATGTAAAAACTTTCCCCGAGATGTCCAGTGCTCGGACATCGGAGACTCGACGGCAGGACACCAAGCATAAAATCATAGTCGATTTGGCTGAAAGTTCCTTGCGGGATAGGTACTTGTTGGGCTGCCAAGATTAGAACAGATGCAACACCTATTAACATCCCATAAGGAAGAGTATCGGGGCTCCGGAGGGAGCGAAAGGCGAATCCCTCGCAACAATTTTCAGACCAATGGATGTTCACCCACGGGGGCTTCTGCAATCGGGAGATGTCCGGCTCTAACGCGATCCATAGGAGTTAATAGTTCAATACGCCAGGCCCTGAGTCGCCAAAGAGGCCAAGAAATTTGTGATGGCTACCACTTCGCACCCCATGGGATCCTGGTCATTCCGAAGACACCAACCGACCCATCTGATCCATGCTAACTTATAGCACTTGTTAGTGCTGTCGGCCCAAGCTGCTCCCAGTAGTGTTTGAGCTTCTGCCGATAGGCCCGAGACTCTCCAGTGATGCCCGAAATCTGCCAAACTACTAAGGCCATCTGGCCTTGTTGGAGGAGAGGGTGTGGACCATCCTGGGGATCCCTCAGAAAGAAAGGATCTCGGGGTAGAAGGATTAGAGAATCCCAGGAAAATTCCAGAAGAACTGGAAACTACACTTGAGACCTCCAATATGTGATCTGAACTACCCTTGTCTTTTGTCTGCGGAACTGCGTTGTGAGCCTCTTTATCATGGCAAACGGGAGAAAAGCACACCCAGTTTCTTTGGACCAATCCTGGTGGAAAGCGTCCGTTGCCATCACCAGAGGGTCAGGTTTCCAACAGTAAAATCGCGGGAGTTGATGGTCCAGCCGTGACCCGAAAAGGTCCACGGAGAACGGGTCCCACGTATTGCGGCGTTTCCAAAAAAACGACAGGTGCAACTGCCACAGGCTCATGTTCGCCCAACTCCTTGGGCACCAGTCCACTATTACATTGGAAGCTCCAGGAAGATATCCCGCTGTCACTGAGACATTGTGGGATAGGCAGAACATCTAAAATTCCTTGGCTAGGTCCGCCAAGGCCTTTGATTTTGTTCCCCCGAGGTGGTTATGTATCGAATTGCCGACCCGTAGTCCATCTTCAAGAGCACGCTGCAAGACGCTTTCTCTTTTGTTCAACATCGGACTGCAAAAGACCCCGTCATTAGTTCCAGGCAATTGATGTGGAGTTGACTTTTGTCTGCCGACCACTTTCCTCCGGTAAAGGAGTCCCCGCACCGAGCCCCTTAGCCTGATTTGCTGGCATCGGACTCTATCACTAAGTCTGGTTTGCAACTGAATATGGCTCTGCCGTTCCAGGCGTCCATATGGTTCAGCCACCACCTCATCTCCATGCGCACTTCCTCTGTCTGGGGCACCTGATCAGAGTATTGTAGACCCATGCGGAGGTGCGAGGCTTTCAGGCGCTGAAGCGCCCTGTAGTGGAGCGGGCCCGGGAAAATCGCCTGAATGGAGGAGGCAAGGAGGCCGACCAACCGGGCGATGTGTCTCAGAGAGGTCGAGGAGCGTGCCAAGACTCGTCTCAATTCCCTGCATATCTTGGTCATCTTCTTTGCGGGAATACTCAAGGTACGAGAAACCAAGTATATGATGAAACCCAGGAAGGTTATCTGCTTGGAGGGGGTCAGAAGCCACTTTTTGGAATTGATGATGAACCCTAGGTTTTGGAGAATGTTTACTATCTCCTGCAACTGAGAGATGGTGAGGACATTGCTCCAAGAGGATGATGTCGTCCAGCTAGATAATAAGGCAAAAGCCTTTCGCTCGTAACATTTCCACTACTGGTTCAAGAACCTTGGTGAAACACCAAGGGGCCGAGGACAGCCCAAAAGGGAGTGAGGCGAACTCGAACACCCAGCCTTTCCACAGAAACTGTAGGAAACTACGGTGCAGAGGAAAAATGGGAACTACCAAGTACGCATCTTTTAGATTCAATCTGGCTATCCAGTTGTCTGGTTGGAGGAGACCTCATAGCAGATGAATGCTCTCCATTTTGAAATGGCTGTAAATCAGCCATTGCTTGAACTCTTTCAGGTTTAGGACTGGGCGCTGGTCGCCGTCCGTCTTATCTACAAGGAAGACATTGCTGAGGAATCCTCTGGGATGAAAATGCTTGGGGACCACAGCTCCTTTTTGCACCAGGTCCACTACCTCCTGATCTATGAGATCTGCCTGATCTTGTGCAAAAACCAGCGGTCGAGGGCGAAGTTCCTGAAAGGGAGAACCGTAGCACTCTATATGAAACCCTTGTACAGTCTGTAGTACCCATGTGTTGGAGGTAATAGTTTGCAAATTACGTACGAAACCCGCCAACCTGCCACTCACCATGAGAAGTGGAAGGGGGGAAAGGCTCACCTGAGTTAGGCATAGACTGGCCTCTGGGTGCTCCTCTGCCGCAGTGGCCTTTGTATCCCCGACCGGATTGGAAGAACTCTTGATGGCCCGGATCCTGGGCTTTCTTGTCGGTTCCTCATTGAGGGCCTTGGGTGTAGGAGCGGCTGGTCGAATCCCTCTACCACGACCGACCCAGACAAAAACTCTCGGGTGGAAGACCTTTTTTTATGGAGGACTGCGCCTTATCTAATGATGTGAATGTGGCGACAAACTTGCTGAGCTCCTTAATGAACGGGTCCCCGAAGAGGCCTCCTTGCACCACTGCACCTGCCTCAGACGTGGCGAGGTCACCAAACTTGGGATCGACTTTAAGGAGGAAAGAGCACCTCCTTTCCATAGAAAGGACACAATTAGCGTTGCATAGAAAGACAAACGCTAATTCTAGGACCTTAGTGATGGGGGCCCACTATGTCAAGTAATTTACCCTGACTTGACTTCCAAGAGCGAACGATCTCTTTCTTCGGGTCGCAGATGTATTTCTGGAAGAAGGCTGCCATCCTGAGGTCAACCTCAGTAGTCAATGCCACTTTGCCCGGTAGGGCAGGGCACGGGCACTCCGTTCTGAGGCAGGCTCTAACCTCTTTTTCAAGAGGTTTACGCAAGTGTCTGGCTACGAATACTGAAACTTTGAACGAAGGGGTCCACTCTAAGGAATGGTAGTGTACTAGGTCCTCCGGGACCAACATGTCTGAGTCCTCTTCTGGTGTCAGTGATTTGGCAAGTCCACAGGACGCCAAGGTCTGGATGGGCCTGCCTAGTCTGCGGATTCTTCCGCAGATTCTTCCTCTTCCTCCTGAAAAGTAGAGGGCTCTGGAACCTCTGGGAGAATAGGCTGGGATCCCACATCTGGCCTGGCCAGAAATGCATTTTTGAGGCAATCAAAGACGCCTAAAGCCATTCCTGATGCGCTCTTGCACTTTGAGGAGCGCTGGAACTGGCATGCGTAGGCGGACTGCCTGATGCGTCGCTCAAAAAGTCCCATGGAAGCTAAGACTGCCCGGTGGACGGACGCTTTAACTGCGTCTCAAAAGTCGTCGTCGAGGGGAATAACCTCACCTCAAGGGATTCCTCTTTGTTATATTGCTCTTCCATGACGGAGGATATGTAGGGTGTCGTGAAGACAAATCAGTAAGTACCCCAGGCGCTGTAAGCGCTTACTGTGTTGTCACAAGATTGTTGGGGAAAAAGGGGTAATGCGTTTTGGATGGGATTAGTAATCACAGGCTTTAGGTACCCCAAGAGTGTAATTGTTTGTATTGGGAAAAAATTATTTGGCGCGAGTCGAAATCACTTAACTTTAGGGAACTCAGATGTGCAATAGTGTGGACTAATCAGTTCCTCAGGGGTGACTCACCCTGTTTTCCAAAGGGTATCTAGCTCTAGGCCCACCCCCAATCAGCACTCCCCACCGCAACAAAAATAGATATGCACACTCGCCTTAAAGCGTTTCATACAGACCCGCTGAAGAACAGGCGTAAAGGGGAGACTAGTCATTCAATACTGACCCAGGTGTGTGGGCGTAAGGGCTTCCAAGAGCTCTGAGGCAGTGTCGGTAGTGAGGGCGTCCGTCTTCTCGTTGGTTCTGTCGCTGAAGTGTGCAACGGGGACCAACGAGATGGACACGCGCCGCCTACCTAAAAAAGTGTTTACCGTACTTGTTGCCGCAAGCGGGAACACTCCTGTGGCCCCAACTAAAACTATGGTTTAAAGAGAAATCGAAAGCAGTACAAGGCGCAGCAAAGAGCAATACCAACAGAACTAAATTTAAAATATGAATACAATGCGAATATGCATATAATTGAAATTTCCCTCCCCGTTAGACGAGCGAGAGGAAAACAAGACTTATCTGATGCTGAGAGCAGGAAAGAAAGAGTAAAGGTGTTGGCAGTAGCACACCCTAGTCACCCACAGGATGTACTGATTGGTGGACTTTGCATAACCCAGAACTACAGGGTTCATGGGACTTGAAGTTTTTTTAATGTTAAATTGAAGTTGCTGAGAATTGAAAATAAAAAAAGATGAGCATAATCCTCGCCTCCGGTCCTGACATAGAGTTACATTTCTCCTGCTTGCCTTGGCATGGATGGCATTAAAAGCAAGGTTAAATTGCTGCTGGGATATTACACTGGTAGAAATAGAGCAGGGGCAGAAAGGGATGCATCAGTTGGGCTGGTGCGATACTGTCCTGCACTGAACACGATTTGTGCAGAAGTGCTTCTAAGGGAGGCAGCGCTTATTTATAGGGTAACTGCGAGGACAGCCGTTGCTCAGGAGTCCCATACAATGCAGATTTTATAACACAGGTACGTTTAAGCATTGTTAGACTTGGCATCTTTTTGCCTGTTTCCCCTGCCTATTTTCTTTCTGACCTCCCGATTTTTGCTGTTTTAGTGTCTCTGCGCACTTTCTCACTGCTGTTCAGTGTTAAGGTTCAAGTGCTCCTATTGTAAATTGTTATTATGGATTGGTGTTTCCATGATTGGCTGATTTGATTTACTAGTCAGTCCCTAGCACTGTGCACCATGTGTGCCAAGGGCCTGTAAATCAAATGCTGCTAGTGGGCTTGCAGCATAGATTGTGCCACCCGCACAAGCAGCCTGTAAATGTAACTCTGGCCTGCCATTGCAGAGCCTGTGTGCAGTCTGGTACTGCCATGTCGACTTGGCAAGTGTACCTACTTGCCAGGCCCTAACCTTCCCTTTTCCTACTGTTGGAGGGACGGTCAGAAACAGAAGTGAGGAGGCCCTATAGGATCAATGCTGTAGGGTTTATTGATGGTATACAACACCACACAGTAAATATCAGGATGTAGTTTAAATGTCAGGAGGAAAAGAAGAGTAACTAAAGTATTCCTGTTGATAAAGCACAGGATGTTTTGTAGATTGTCCTCCAAGGATTCCTCTTGTTGGGGCTACCGTATGGCACAAGCACCTCTTGAGCTTCTCTAGTGGTCTGGATCCTCGGAGCGCAAGAAGTCACTCAAACAAAGGAAAAGAAACAGCGGTCACTGTCCACGTCCTATATATATCTAGCCTAACCTGTCACCACACCACGTGATAGGTCCTGCTAACAGGAGTGATGTCCGAGTGTAAAAACACAAAAGAAAGGATAACCAAGGTGCAGGGAGAAAATATCAAGAAGAATAGATACGCTCCATCAATCGCGGATCCTATGAAAGATTTATCTAATAAGTGCGGGAAATAGGTCCTAACAAGGTGGGTAAGTAGAGGACGTTATAGGGAAGAATTAGGGCTAAGGTGAGAGCTGAGAGTGTTCATTGCCTCCCTCAAAGTGACCCACCCTGCTCCTCCCCTTCTCCCGGGTGCTCTGTCCCCGTCACGTACCGCTGTCTGCCTCAACTCTCCTGAGTTGTGGCGGCTCGTGCGTGTCCTCCGGGATCAACCACTCCTCGGTCCACGGCTTTCGGGTCAAACCTTGCGTACTGTGGACGGGGAAAAGATCCTTCGTTTTTGGGCAGTCTGTGTTACTTGTGTCATTGCCATCATCATGAGGACGGTAAGGTGTCCAATCAGGTTTATCGGGGTTAGGACTGTCATTCCCGGGGTCCTCCTCACACTCGCATATCAGGTAGGCCCAAGGTACAGTGTATGTGAAAGGTAGGACATGCACTGATGTGTGTGGCATGTCCTGATAGTGAATTACTGTCAATTTCGTTTTCCACTATTGCAAAGCTACCGGTTCCCATTGGACAGAATGGGGAGTTTGTTTATAACATCTTATAAACATAACTACCCCTGGGAATAAGGTAGGAAAATAATGTTTAGTATGCCTGAACTCAGAATCTAAAGATGCATCTTTTAGTAAAGAAGATTTTTGCATTCTGTGTTTGAAAATACCACTTTTAGAAAGTAGGTATTTTCTTGCTTAGCTATCCAGTATGCCTCTGCTGGGTTTGTGGAATGACTGTCTGGCTTTGGGATGACCGGGGCTGTGGAGGAGCAGTGGCTCCAAAAAGTCTAGATGGGTCATGGATTGGCTGAATAGACCTGGGCTGCATTTAGAGTAGGGGGAGGAGATTTCCTTTCACCTGAATGGGCCTGGTTTGCCTCTGACAATGCTGTCTCCAACTCCTGCCAGGAAGCCGAACCAGCGAGGACAGAACTGGTTCTGACTAGGCACAGACACTCTCTGCCTCCAGAGAACAAAGGACTTTGTGGTATAAATATTGTGGGCCAGATCCCAGAACTTTAGAACTCTTTTGGAACCAATAAGACTGCCAAGAAGAAGAGCTGGAGAAGCTGTGAGGAGGGACAACCACTTTTCTGTGTTGGCCTGCAGTGGTGGCTTCTGTCTTGGGCAATAAAGGGACTGGACTGAACTTTCTGCAATTTCTTTTTGTGAGTTTCTCCAAGGCTTGAGGTACAGCTTGACCCCTGTTTAAGAGTCTCAGGAACAGCAAAGACTTCAAGTTCTTCTGCCATCAGCACTGGGGACTGTGTAACCCAACGCGATCTACAATGCGGCTGCCGACTCCTTGTCCTGAAGGCACTGCAGAGGGCACCACCGCAATGCTGCACCGCAACCCTGGTCTCACCGATGACACCACCTGCCGCCGTCACTGAGCCGCTGCTTGCACCATGACCTGTGGGCACGGCACTGCGCACCGCCTTGCTTCACGCCCTCGCCGTGGTATCCCCGACGCTGGTACTCCACGCCGACATTGACACAGCTGCTTGCACTGTGGTTCGAGGGCACCTCTCGTAAGTCACATGACGCACCGTCCTCATCCCGCACCGCAGCCTTGGCCTACCGACGCTGGCGCCATCAACTTCAGTTTGTCAGCCGACGACAGCGCTCCCAACAACAACAATGCCGCTACTTGCAAAGAGACCTGCCAGCACTGTGACTAGCACCGCATCAAATCGTACCGCAGCTCTGGTTTCACCAACGCGGCTGGACAACCATCACCAAGCCGCTGCCTGCACTGTGACCTGAGGGCACCGCACGCCGCACAGCTGCACTTCGCACCGCAGCCCCGACGCCTGCAGACACTGGCGCTCCCAACAGCGAGGAGTTCAATCTGCAACGAGTGTGACTTCAAGGACCCGATGACTCCTGCACCGACCTCTGGAACAGACACCATGCTTTCGGAGCTCAACGAGGGGTCGCCGGCGCCCTGCATTTCTAAAGGTACTGCTTTGCGGGTCTTCCGAACACCGTAGCTGGCCCGCGACACAGCAGTCAGCAAGAAATGTTTGGACTTGTTGTTCACGATGCCGTGATAGCCCCAGACGGAGCTATCAACTTCAAGGAACTTTATTTCAAGTCTATTTTGAGTACTGAAGATTTCCAAGTACTGTATTGTGGCTATTTTCTCATTTCTTATGTATATAAAAATATACGTTTTTCTAACCTGGTCGATGTCCTTGTGTAGTGCTTTCACTGTGTTACTGTTGGTTATTTGCAAATGCTTTACACACTGCCTCTAAGATAAGCCTGACTGCTCGTGCCTAGCTACCAAGGGGGTGAGCAGGGGTTATTTTAGAAGTGTAACTACCTTATCCCGACTAGACGGAAGGGTCCCTACTTGGACAAAGGTGCAAACCCTAGCAAACTAGAGACCCCCATTTCTAAAAAGCGTACTAATGATGAAAAATATGAAAACATGAGGCAAGCAGCACAAGAGAGGAAGGAAGGAGAAACAACACAACAGAGAGCAGGAGAAGGGCTGGAGCAAGCAACACGAATGGGGTGCAGGGGAGGAGAAAGAAAGCAGCAACACAATGGAGAGGAGGAGAATGGAGGGGGGAGGCAATAGCCCAGAAGGTTAAATAAAAGCTCCCTGCCTGTCCACTTCTACAGGAAGTAGATGTATTTTGATTCTTCACATGAAACTCACAGGAGAGGCATATAAAACCCGCAAAAATGGATGGAGATGATTTACTTTTCTAACTCCAGTCGTCGAATATTTGGGGAATCTGATTTTTTCTTATTATTGCCATACATTCGCCAACTAGAGTGATTAAAAATACATGTACATCAGCACGTATGCCTGAAAATACATTAGCATGAGCACCTGGTCTGTGGGGCATTGACAAATGGAACAGCGGCATTGGTCAGGGGGAGTAAATGGCTAGTCTGCCACTGAAGCATAGCGAATGTTAACAGGCGAGCTGGCAATTGTAGCCTTTTACAGTAATGGGAGAGACAGGAGCTCAACACTTTTTTTAAGAAACCTCGGAGGAACAATAAACTTTCTTGAAGCGGAGCGGACATTTACTGACCCAAAGAAAGCGAATAATCTTATTTAACAGAGAGCAATGGCACATCTGCACTCTTACTTCTTCAGTCACTCTCTCTTCCAATACACGTTTAGAACTGTTTGATGGCAAATGACTGCCAGCTGAATTGTTTAGAAAAATAGCATATGTGGTTTATTGTCAAGGCATTGACTCAAACATAAACAGTATTAAGGACTTACACAAACAGAAGCAAAAGTAGAAGGAAAATAGTGGAAAGTTTGGAAGATTTCAATGAATTGGAATAGAGATATTATGTTTTTTATGCTTTATTTCTTGGCGTGCAGCACAAAGAAGAAAGCTTTGTTTTGAGCTTGAGTTAACAGCACATTTTGTTTTATTTAGGGCTAAAGCCCAAGTGGAACAGCCAAATAAATGTTGTAGTTAAAAACAAAACAAAAAGTTGTTAGTACTACCCAACTATGACCTCAATTTATCCAATGCCACAATAAGGCCAAGCATGCCCTGTCAGCATGAGAACCTGTTGCCTTCATATTTCGCACACAACTATCAGTTGTAAACACATTACAGCCAACACATTAAACCAACTGCTTTGAATCAATATGACTGCTGCTAGAATGCAAACCAGTCTGAGTCACAAAAGCCTCTGCACTTGAAAGAATATTGGCAACTTGCTTAGTTTCCATTCTCTTTGTATGACCACATATTTGAAGAAGAGTGGGCCAGACTATCTATATAAGTACCACACAAGAAGCACATAGGCAGCTACTAACATCTGCCAAAGCAAAGTAATATAAGCACCATCAAAAAGACCCCCAACAGAAGCATTTTTCAAGACACAGAAGCACTGCATCACCACCGGCTTGACCCCCCTATTAAACATAGCACAGACACGTGCAATGTCTTCAACCTCTCCTTCAATGAAAAAACCTAAGATCAAACAACAAATTGACAATACCAATACCTCTTACTCATACCTATTCTCTAGAATCATACAATGGTCACCCTTCAAAGTCAACTCTCACAGATCTCAACAAAATACTCAACACCCTCAAAGTAATTTCTTGTGAAGTTGATGTGCGTAACAAAGCCAGGCTTTCTTTGCCGACATTCCCCTACTTTTTCCCCCCATTTGGACTACTAGATGCTGGTTTTCGACTCTAAAAGTACACTGAAGCCTGCTAACCAGGCTCCAGTGCTAGTGCTCACTCCCTAAAAAAGACGTGTAATTGGCATCCCCAATTGACAGAGACCATAACTCCCTTGTAAGTCCCTGGTAAGTGGTACTGTGGTGCCCAGGGCATGGGTGGTAAAGGGGTACTCAGGGCCTGCAGCACTGGTTGTGCCACTCTGAGTGACCCAAATAAACAGAAGACATCAGGTCTGCCACTGCAGACTGTAGGAACAATTTTCACTGCTTTATTTCGACTTTGTCCTCACCATGTGTGACAGGGTCACAACACTGCTCTTAAGTATAAGTCAGTCACCTCTAAAGAAGGTCTCTTGTCCCAGGAGGCATAGTGCAGTATATTAAGAGTGCAGACATGTAAGTGGAAACGTATATATGTCTCTATAGTAGCTTTACAATTAAAGTACACTATAAGTGATAGGTAGTCCAAAGGATACATGGCACTTGCACCCAGGCATTCCCGGGTTGCTAGTTCGATTATTGTAACGCCTAAATGTGTACAGTTTGTTATTAAAAAAACATGCCTTCTCACCTCTGAATCTGGTGCCAAAGGAAGGCTGGCATGCACCCAGGTGGCTACCTATTGGTTGCCCACCTGGTTTCCCTAGCTGATGTGCTTTAGCTGGCAAGCCCAGGTTTTCCAACTCCACATGCCACCAAGACAGGTTTCTGACCTCCTGCTAGGCAGTGTGAGCACTCCCAGGAATCAGAACAAAGGCTTGGGAAGGAAGGAGGTCACACCTTGGGCTAGTGAGGTGACACGTTACAGCTGTGAGTTTCAAAGGCTGCACTGCTTCTGATATGCATCTGGGCTGTCCCCTAAGGAGGACACATTCCTTCCACCCAGGCATGTTTGGACCCTGGCAAGGCCCAAAATTAGGTATGCAGGAGGTGCACACCTCCAGAGAGAGCAGCCTGATCTATATACCTAAAGGTAATCTCTACCATCTACAGAAGGGCAGAAATAGTTGCCGCTGGGTAGAAAAGGTGACTCACGCCACCGGATGTGGTCACCTCAGGGGCAGATTAACTGCATGGACTAGCTTCTATTGGCTACTAGGTTCCACACCCCTAGTGCCCCTAAATCCAGGATTAAAGGGATACCCCTGACACCAGAACCTCAAATCTGAAACATCTACTTCAAACAAGGACCAAGAGGAGACCTGTGTCAGCGACAATAAAACTTTGCCCACCAGCACAAAGCAAACAAGGGATATTGTTTCCCTGATGCAACAGACTCGTCCTTGGCTAAAACTCAACACTCCCGAAGTGAGGGGCCCCTGTGGAAGCCAGAAGTACCCCAATACTCCCCTGGATTGGTGAGACCAGCCCCCTGCAAAGTGTAGGTAAAACAATGCTCTGTATCTAAAGAATCGCTGGCCATCGTGCCCAAAGAGGGATCGCCTAAAAGTAAATTGCTAAGTGAATTCTGGGAACTGTAGTCTAGCTACAAAGTTTTAAGATGCGACCACAAGACGTCGAAGTTCCTTTTCGTTACTTTTATTGTTAACAAGACTTGTGGGTTACCAGTCTGGTAGCTGACCCATTAACTCGACGCTACATCACGAGGGCAGTTCACAATACTTGTGACCGATGTCAGCAGCAACCCCGCTCTTGTATATTTGCATCCCCTTTTTGGTGGTATGGTCCTTATGATGAAAGCAGCTTCGCCACGACTCCCGTTTAAAGACCATTGACAGCCAGGACAACCACTGCACCCGGACTCCAGGGGCCAAGAAAAATTTAACTGACTGTTAGACCCTAGTCCTGGGACCCCAAGGACCGCCATCCTGCGAGGGTACAAGGTAACTCGACCCCTAAATGACAGATTGTCACTAGCAGCTTTTCAAATTGACCACAATGTTTAATGTATGCACTATTTAATGCTTTTATTTTTTAATGCTTTGAAAATCCATAACTCCGGTTATATGTATGCTACTTAGTTCGTTTTGGAGTCTAAATTTACATAAAAATATACTCTATTATAAATTGCTGTTGGATTTTTCTCGAGTCTTGTCAAATACTTATGAACCCTTATGGAACTGTAAAATACTTAACACGTTCCTCCAGTAATGACTGCTCTTTGCCACCAGGGCCGGACTGGGAACCACAACCGGCCCTGGCAAAGTGCTCGGCCGGCCCCCACTCGGGATGTTGGAGGTGCCGCCGAGCTCTTTGCCTGGGCCGGTTTTTCACCAATTTTGGTACAGGGCCGATTTTGCAGCTATGCTGCAAAAAACGGCCCTGTAACAAAAACGGCCCCCAGGGGCCCAATATCTGCCCCCACCCGTGCGGCGCACCGGGGGATTGCCCGGTGCCCGCTATGGGCAGTCCGGCCCTGTTTGCCACACTACCAGCAATGAGCTAAGGATTATTGTTGTGAATCCAAGGATCGTCTTTGAGGCATTGTGATGAAATTGGATGGTAGGGTACTGACCAATACCACATAATATTCAATTTTCCTTCAATGTATTATCCTTGTACTTCATCAAAGCTCTACCAGGGAATCTGTTTTACTCCTTCTCACTATTGTCTACGTCTATCTCACTCAAGGCATCTTACCACAAGCTCTCAAGACAGATGAGATTGGCTCACTTTTAAAGAAATCTTAATTAGAAACAGATGACAAGCCATTACTCATCTACCCCTCATCAGCAAGATCACTGAAAAAGTAATCTACACTCGACTCCAAGATCATACCAGTGCTAAGCATCTCTGGTAATCCTTAGAACAATGGATGAGCCTTGGAACCCAAGGGAGTATATTTAGAATGTAGTGGTACCTCAGAGGCGCTGCTGTTGATCTAGGAGCGGTACAAAAGGGGGTGGTGATGGACGGGGCATCTGAACCAATCAAACACTCACACCCAGTCAACAGATCTGGGTTTAATCCATCACCGTTCTTTAGCCCACTCTGCCACCCCAGTTTAGACATGGCCATATGCAAATCAGTCTGACCCTGTGCCTCATGGGAACAGTCCAGCCCGAACTGCCAAGCCATGCCATCCATGGACCGGAAACAAGCTTCCGAGGACCGGTTTCTGGCATATGGCCATGTCTGAACTGGGGTGGCAGAGTGGGCTAAAGAACGGTGATGGATTAAACCCAGATCTGTTGACTGGGTGTGAGTGTTTGATTGGTTCAGATGCTCCGTCCATCACCACCCCCTTTTCTACCGCGTTGATCTAAGAGAGCTGCTGTGGCAGTGTTTCATCTGTTACCGCCTCTTCATCATATTTACATATTTTCACCTACCTCTGTACTTCCCCACGTGCCAGCATTCTGATATCCAGCTTTCTGCCATGGTCTATTAACTACCGTCCACCTCTGTGGTGTTATGTCTTCCCTATTGTCTGGCCTCAATTAGCAGCTATCAGTCGGTTGTATATATGTATATATTGTGTATTGTTCATTTCTCTATTTATCTAGTGTTTCTCAACAAGCTTGTGTGCAACTTTAGAGTTAACATGTTACCATGCAAACCTTAGGATGTAACTTATAGAATGTTCATTTACTATTAATATTAGGTCATAGAATGTTTAAGCCAGATTACTCGTTGGCAGAATTACAACCTCTTGTTTTCCTATTGCCTGCGTGCAGGCCTTTTGGATTGCTTCTTTATTAATAAACCCTTATTAACATACTTTGGTGTAATGGTAAATTCAATCATAACAATTTGGCGCGGACTGTTAAACGTAGAAGGCCTGCAGCAGAGCGGATTTCTGAAAATTACAAGTACAAGTAAGCCGGACACCACGTCAAGCAACATCTCGAAGCCTGAACAAGACTGGAAGGTTTGTTTTAAAACTTTAAATAAGTATGGATGTACTAATTTTAAAATATTTATATAAGTGCACAGGGGAATTCTAATAACCGTTGCATTTTGAAATACCGGTCATTATCGGTGACGCACAGCAAGCTTGTGCCGCTTGGAATCTTCTAAGCGGATCACTGTGAGCTTCTGAATCTCCATGTTTGTTGTGCGAGAAAGTTAGACATCATAATTACGTGACACCCGAAAGACAAGCGTCAAGTGTAATATGTTACGTAATGTGGCTACAATTTTTTTTTTTAAAGGAAAACTATTGTGACTGAAAACTCACTGTGATAACGCTTGTGTTTGGAGCTCGTTTCTAAATGGCATTTTGTGCAACAGGTTCTTAAAATAAGATTAAACCGGTGAGCAAATATTGAATCAGTCTTCAACGATATTGACTTGAAATATTTAAAAAACAATGTTTATAGCTGAACTTAAAATCGGAAAATGAATAATTCAAATCACATAAAAGTACATCACTTTATTTTTCTAGAGTTGAGAGGCTGCTTATGTAAAAAAATATATTAACATGGCTCAAAGCAGTAATATATGTCAGACAACTGAATTTTTAAGTGAACCAGGAAAACCTACAATGAGATGGAAAAACTGGCATAGAGCATTCGAAAATTATTTGGTAGCAATAGACGAGAAAGCTTATGATGCGGAAAGAAAAAAAAGCGATTACGTTTAGTTTATCAGGCACTGCTGGTCAGGAAACTTTTGATAGTTTGCCTGATATGAGAATGCACCAATACAATTCATTCCATTTGATGAGTACCAGAAAGAGGTTAAGCAATGGATAAGAAGGTTTCTGAAGAACTAAACGATATGGTGGGAGGTATAGGTTTAGTATGTGCAAACAACTGGATAATGAAACTGTAGAGGAGTACTTTGCAAGTCTCAGAGTATTAACAATTAAATGTGAATGCAATGAGATGGTGGACATATATATATCCATAAGTTACATTAGTATTTCATTGTCACTCAAAGAAGGTACAGGAAAGGCTGTTGGCATGCAGAAACCCTACATTACAAGAAGTAATTGACATTGCAAAAGGAATCGAAATATCTTTTATTTCATCTCAAGGTTTAACAGGAGAAAAAGAAAAGTGATAACAGATCTGCCAAAAAATCTTGGAGTTGGTGAGGGTATACATTCAAAATGTTTTGTCTCTTACAGGTGTGGTTCATAGAGTCACAATGCAGACTTTCAAGGATGCTATGCTGTTGGTAAGAAATGTATAAAATGCCAGAAGTATGGTTGTTTTGCATCAGTATGCAAAAAAGTTAAAGGCACTACTTATCCAAGCGTTACGAGTTAGCAATGTGGGAGATTTTGATGAAGAAATGTGTTCAAATATAGTATAAACAGTTGATGAGTCTACTGGTAGGATGAAAGCACCATTAGGTATAGTAGAAATAGAGTCAAAGATAATGGCGGATTCAGGTTCACCTATAACTATCTTGTCTGACAAAACATATTTTGAGTTTAGATCACATATTAAATTACAAACTACAGACCTAAATCCAAAAGCATTTGGAGAATTTGACATAGACATGCTGGGATATTTTGACGATACATTAAAATTTAAAGGAAGATCTATTGAAACAAAAATGTATGTAGCAGAAAGGGGAAGGAACATTGTTGGCTGGAAGGATTTAGGTAGACTGGGGATTATTTTAAAACCAGGATCATCAGAACCTATAGTGCTAGGTGAAATTCCAGTATCTTATGTGTTTGAAATAAAAGAACAGTTAGGTTTGGATTGTGTATTATCTGACAACCAAGCAGTTTTAGAAAAATCGTATTGGTTTCTTAAAGGCTTTTGAGCATGTTATTAACCTAAAAAACAATGTAAGTCCTGTAGAACACAAGGTAAGACCAGTTCCACTTTCAGTAAGGAATTGGTTGAAGCAGTTATTAGACAAGTTATGTAAAGAAGGAGTAATTGAAGCCACAAATTCCTCAAAATAAGTTTCCACTATCGCCGTCATTAAAAAATGGCGATATTAGGTTGTGTGCCGACTTGAGATCATTGAATAAAAATATTGTTGTGGACTGTCACCCCCTGCTCAAAATCCAGGAGATGGTGGCTGGATCAAGATTGTATTCATTGATCGATATCAAGTCAGCCTATCAGTTAAGTTATCCATTGAATCACGTGACTACGCTACTTTTGTAACTTCTTTTGGAGCATTTAGATAGGATTACCATTTGGGCTCGCTTCAGCTGCAAGCGTGTTCCAGAAATTGATGGATGTAATTTTTAAAGATATTAAAGGGGCTGAGAAATTCCAAGATGATATACTGGTACATGTTAGTACTATACAGGAACATAATGGTATTTTAAATACTGTCTTGAAATTTAAAAAAATAGAGGTATGACCGTATCAAAAGAAAAATGCTAATTTTTGAAAAGGGAGATTGAATATTTAGGCCACATGCTTACTCCTGAAGGAATAAAATCCAAAGAAGATTTGGTAAGGGCAATACCAGAGGCACCTACACCAAATGACAAGGAAACACTCAAGTCATTTATGGGCTTGAGTGAATATTATTCACGCTTTATTTTTGGTTATGCTTACAAGGTAAAACCCATGCGAAAATTATTGAGAACAGGAGCAAAGTTTGAGTGGGGAGTTGAGCAAGATGTAGCATTTAAATCTACCAAAAGAGCTTTGTGTAACAGCACATGCTTTACATCCTTATTATTCTGGAGGGAAGAAATATTGTCACTGTTGACGCTAGTGCTGTTGGCATAGGATTAATATTCACACAAAAAAGAAGGGCAGGAATACACAGTTGCCTTCATATCCAGAATGTTGAGGAATACAAAATTGTTCCACAGCACTATCGAAACAGAAACCTTAGCCTGTGTATGGGCGGTTGAAAAGTTGAAAATGTATCTTTAGGTCAAATATTTTGATTTAGTGACAGATCATAAACCTTTAATATACATGACGGATGGTTGTGGTAGAGGTAGAAGAAAGGATTCCTCAAGGTTAGTAAGATTAATGGCAAAACTGCAGGAATTACATTTTCAGATAAAACATATCTGGAGGGCTAAATTTCCGCGCAGACTGCTTGTCCAGGCTTCCTGTCTGATTGGGCTACCAGTAGTTTAGAAGATACTGAGTGCGTTGTGGCCACTATCGAAGCAATCTCACTTTGTGAGGGTACTTTTTCTGAAAATAATGGTTTGAAACGTAGGAAGAGGACAAATTATTTTAAAAAAGTTATGGATTACATGACAGTTAAATGGCCACCTATAAGAAATATAGATAAAAATGTAAAGAATTTTCACCAGGTGTCTGAGGAGTTAACAATAGAAAATGGTTAGTTATTGAAAAAATTATTTGTTTATTCCACCTCATCAGTTAAGGAAAAAATTAATTGATTTAGCACACAAGGGACATCCTGGTTCCACTGCATCTAAAAACCTTTTGCAAAGTTATTACTGGGGGCCATGTGTAAAAGCAGACAAGAATTGGAAAACCTGAAAAATTTAAATGCAAATGATTGTAATTCCAGAGGTATCTTAGTCTAAAATTGCCTTTGATCTTTCAATTCTTTTTAACATTTTTGGAGAGCAAATATACATTTCTAGTTGTAGTAACAGATTACTAGAGTAAGTGGATCTATGGATCTATGGATCTAGTATGAATTTCTACATAATATTAACACTGATTAGGTCATAGATTTTTTTAAAAAGAATGTTTGCAATTGAGGGACTACCTGATATTTTAGTATCTGACAATGGCACACAACTGGTCTCACATAAAATGAATACATTTAATTTTCAAAAGACTTGGGAATAAAACAAGAGAAAACACCCTTACATTTTCCAAAATCTAATGGTCAGGTAGAAAGTGTTAACAGATTTCTGAAAGAACGAGTCCAGTTAGATATTGCATCACAACTTCCTGTATGTGAGTTTTTACAAGACAAAGTAAATAGTTACAATAACACCGTAAATGAAGTAACAGGTTTCACGCCCTTCTTTTTGATGAGGTGTAGAAAAGCCAATACTAAGCATATGCCTAAATTCGGAATGCTGTACAAAGATTCAAAATATTGCGAGGAAATTGATAAACTCAAGATTCACCAGAGAATTGTGGACGAGGTAGGCAAGATGGCGCCCGCTGCGGACGCGTAGGTGGCTTGTTCTTGCTCCTACTCATGGCGAGTGGGAAATCTGCTACAATGTTGCCGATTTAATCCTACAGTGATACAACTTATCATTTGCGAACTTTGTCAAGTTCTGGGGGAGAAACAAAGGTAAAAATAGTGACTTTTGGCTGTCCCGTACTCAGCTTGTTTGTTCATACAGCCCATCGTTGAAGCGGTGAGCCTGAGCCGCCTACCGGAACAGCGTGAGGCGTGTGGGCAGTCTTTGATACCCGGCAGTCGGCGCTGTGTGGGGCTGGTTAATCGGAGGGCAACTCTGAAGCTTTTGTAACCGAGCGTTGAGGCGCTGGAAACGCAGCTGCAGCCTCTTCATTATGCGGCCAAAAGGAATGCGCGGCAGACCCCGCGCATCAGATACGGCGAGCACGGATGACAGTACAGCTTGCGCTGAGGTGAGCGAGGCTACACGAGTGGACGCTGCTAAATCAGCAAAGGGCGCTGCCACTGGCTTGCATGCTGTAACGGACGCCGCGCTCTGCAGAAACAAGGATGGCGTGAGAAGAAAAAGATTCCAGCAATATTTTCTGTAAATCAAGATAAGCTTAAGGGTAAACAGCCTGTTCCCACCATAAATGACTGTGCTCAATTGAGTGCTACTGCAGATTCGACTCTTAATAGTGAGGCTAGTGAAGCTCCCATGCAGAATGTTTTTTTAGAAATTGCTGAGAATGCTGTGACTGGAGAGGGGAATACTGAAGTTTACTCTGAATCCCATTTAGTTACTACTACTCCTCGAACATCTGTTGGAGACACCGACAGGGGAGAGCGTGTTGGTGATTTGGCGACCCGGAGGGCCATATCGCCAGGGGTTAATGAGGGCAATGAATATTCTAGTGGACTTCCCCACTTATCAAGGGACGATCAAATGCAAATGCCTGATACAGAATCAGATGACTTTTACTCACTGTCTGATTACTCAAACTCATCTTGCGAGGACTTAGCACTGCAGTACAACGCAGATGAGTGTTAATGACATTAGTGAGCATAGCAGCTCGTTTCTGGAGGAAGCAGGGGAGCTTAATGAAGGGCAATGTCTCACTGTTCGCATAAAAATAGAGTTAACTCTCTGCAATGGTGGTAGGACCGCAGAACGTCCTGTACCTGAACAATAGCACCTTCTTGGTGAAGATGAGATATCTCTCTCACTCATTTATCAGTCAATCATGTCTCCTCGTGCCGAAACACGAGAAGAGAGTCAGAGTCCAGAACATATGCAGGAAGTTGCAAAATTCAGTCCGACGGATGTCAAAATCGCATGCGGATTTTGTTTCGAGGTTTAATGAAGCTGAAACACGGATCTCCAATCTGGAGGATGAACTGGCTCAACAAAAGATTAAGACTGCCTCTATTCAATCCGTTAAGGACGACAAGCAGTGGAAGATGGCAGATATTGAAAATCGTGCTTGTAGGATTGATTTAAGAGTGATTCAGATTCCTGAGGGGAGGGAAAGACAGGATTCACAGCGCTATATTGATGAATTATTTACAAAAGCCTTCCCGGAGTTGTCTAAATGGGACTGGGACCGTGTAATCGAGAGAGCTCATCGCTTTCCATTTAATAGGCGTGTTCATACAGGTAGTGGTTCTGTGCAGCTAGATGAGAGGCCTAGAGCTTTTTTGATTTCACTTAATAGCTTTCTGGCACGCGAAGATGTATTTCGCCTAGCACGTCCCAACAAAAAAAGATCTGGGGGGATTTTGAGTTTTTTGTGCAACCGGACTTTTGCCGACACACGGTTGAGCTCCGTTGGCAGCTGCGTGAATTGATTCCTCGATTTCAGGCTAAAGGGGCTCAAGCCTATTTGTTAAATCCAGCAAAGCTGAAGGTGATCTTCAAGGACCGCACTCACTTTTTTTCTAGCGAAGTCCTGCTAGTGTGGGTATATATTTTGGTGTTGGTATAGTCTTATTTTTTTCTCTTTTGACATAATAGAATTGGGTAGAGTCAGGAGTAAGGGCAAGGGGGAGTACGATCACCTGCATCTACAGGACCACGTGTCCTAAAGCCTTGTTCCAGGGGGCTTGGTTAGGGAGGGCTGGCATGGGGGAAGAGGGTGGGGGGTTTGGGGTAGGTCACCTAGGTGGGGTAAAAAGGGTCACAAAATCACAGTAACTCTAGGAGAAAATAAAGTTAGAGTTGTTTTTCTGGCTTATCGTGTAATTTGTGTTGTTATCATGTTTAATATGATGGTGCGGATAGATGTGTTTTTTAACTATCATTATGACAGTTAAGGGGGTAAAGATCTGTTCACTAAATGTCTCTGGCCTTAACAACTGGCATAAGAGAAATAGAGTCACGGCAGAGCTGTGCAGTATTCAACCAGACTTGGTATGTCTCCAAGAGACACACATACCTTGGTCACAACGGGCAATTTTAGAAACACTGGGCTTTTTTCTAGTGGTGGCTTCAAAACAATCTTTTATGATTAGGGGAGTAGCGATATTAGCCAAATCCAATATGGTTAGTGAAGGACCAGTTTAGCTGACAAAGCAGGCAGATGGGCAATCACTGAATGTATGATTGGGGATATTAAATATACAGTTTGTACAATATATGGCTCTAACTTAGACAATGCTTCTATTTTTGAAAAATTAAATATATAACTAGCAACCTGGGGGGACAGCTTTGATTGTATGTGGCCCCAAAGAAGCTAGCGGACAGCTTCGCCCACTATTTCGCGGCCCAATATGCTCCACAGGAATATCTCCCTGCGCTGGACATTGACAAATTTATAGCTGACCTTCCACCCCGCGCGCTCCCAGAGGACGTACGAGAACGCCTTGAGACTCCTTTGTCGGCCGAGGAACTGGGCACGGCCCTGGGGGAGCTTAATACCGGTAGAGACCCTGGGCCCAATGGGTTTCCGAGCGAGTTCTTTAAGAAATATCACCTCCAGTTAGGGTCACACTATAAGGCTGCCTTAGAAGCGGCGAGAGAGCACGGACTCCTGCCGGCGGACTGGAGACATGCAGAAATTGTGGTGTTCTGCAAACCTGGACGACCCCCGGACAGGCACGAGTCTTATCGACCGATCTCCCTTTTAAACATGGAGGCCAAGATACTAGCCAAGGCGCTTGCGAACCGACTCCTCCCCTATATCACGGAACTGATCCACCCGGATCAGGCCGGATTTATGCCGCGTAGGGCGACAAGACATAACATCAGACGCGCACATGTAGCGGTAGAGGCGATTGGGAGAACTGGGGCCCAGGCAGCGCTTTTGCTAGCCGACATTGACAGGGCCTTTGACTCTCTGAGCTGGGTCTACCTGTTTGCACTCCTCCCACGTCTCAATCTTGGGCCACATTTTATGTCATATCTAAAGCTGCTGTACACTGATTTGACGGCCTCGGTGAGGGTGGCAGGAGCTACATCTGTGGCCTTCCCAATAGGGCGAGGCACCCGACAGGGGTGCCCCCTCTCGCCGTACCTGTTAGCTCTTGCTATGGAACCACTGGCCGCATGGGTTCGGATGTATGCGCAGCTACGGGGCTTCGAATTGGAGGCAGGACCGTCGGACAGAATCGCATTGTATGCAGACGACGTCCTATTTTTCCTTACGGATGTGAATCGTTCGGGGCCTAGAGTCCTGGAAATATTGAGACTATTTGGTGAGGTATCGGGATTGTACCTTGAACCCGCGGAAATCCACTCTTTGGGTGCTGGGTGACCGCACGGAGATTGGGACATGGGCGTCGACACTGCAGGTCGCAGCTGGGGGCCTCAAGTACCTAGGGGTGTTTTTGACGGTCTCGCCGGCAATTGCTTGAGAACATAACATTGTCCCGGTATGGGATAGGGTCCAGAATGAGATGAAGTCTTGGTCCCGTATGCACCTCAACCTCTACGGCAGGTCAGCTATCTTCAAGATGGTCGCCCTTCCGCGCCTTCTATACCAGCTGCAAAATCACCCATACACGATCTCGTCGCAATGGTTCCGGCAGGTTAATTCGGCTCTGGGCCAGTTCCTATGGGCAGGGGGTGGGGCGACGCGAGTGGTCCTGCGCACCTGCTTTTTGTCCACATACTGAGGAGGACTGGCGACATCGGATATGTTGTCCTATTATCAAGCATCCCATCTCCTAGTCTTGAATGAATGGTGGTACGGAGACAGAAGGGACCCAGCATATTCCCTTGAGAGATACTGGTTGGACCCGGATACATTGCACACTATTTTATACTCAGCAAGGCTGAGGAAGAGGCTGCCCAGGGCAACCCAGGTGGTCTTTCAGATCTGGCGACAGTCGCTGCATCGTATGGGATGGTGGGGGAGACTGACGGAGGAGACCCCGCTCTGGCACAATGGGCAGCTGCCGGCGCTGGCATCACTGCAGGGCTTAAGTGGCTGGGTTTCTATAGGAATTTCCACATTAGGGCATGTCTTGAAGGGCACGACACCTAAATCCTTTCAAGAACTTAGTAAAGAATATTGTATGCCCCGAACGCAGTTCTTTAAGTACCTACAATGCCGACATGCCCGCACACCCTCACTAGAGGGACTAGACTCCTTGCCTGAGTTCAGCCCGATAGAGGCGAAGGTGTTCATGGGGGACCTAGAGGAAAATAAATTATCCCGTATTTACCAAACACTAGTTACACATTGCTCTTCCAATCTACAGACGCTACGGGACCACTGGGTGGGGGACGTGGGGGAGCTAGAGGAGGATGATTGGCGAGAAGCCCTTGAGGCCCCTAGAGGAGCGGCCACTGCCATGGGCCTGCGCTTTATACAGTTTAAGTACCTACATAGGGCGTACTACACCAAGGAGAGATTGTGGCGGGCTGGTCTGATTGAGTCTCCAATGTGCCCGAGATGTGGTCATGAAGTGGGTAATTTCCTACATACAGTGTGGAGCTGTGTTGGTTTGGTAGGATTCTGGACTGGGGTGTGGGACTGTCTATCGGAGGTGCTGGGCTGGGACCTCCCTCGTACCCCCAAATTAGGACTGCTTCACGTTCTCGAAGGGGTGGGTGGTAACATCTACAAGAGACATTTACTTCTGCTGGGCCTTACAGTAGCAAAGAGGGATGTTGCTCAGGCATGGAAAGACCCCAGGGCTCCCAAAGTGGTTGTATGGAAAAAAGGCCTTGATTTTTGCATGGGATTGGAGCGGCCAATATTTGAAGCCAGGGGCTGCCCCAGGAAACATTATAAAATATGGAAACGGTGGGCGGACTACAGGGGTCTATGGCTGGAACCCCCAGCACCATTAAGAGACGCAGAGGGGCAGATGTGATGGGGACATGGGGGCGACATCATACACACTGTTCTATGTATGGACATTTTTCTGCAGGAATGAAGAGACACTGTGCAGGGGGGGGGAGGGAGTGGGCCAAAGGGGGGGGGGGGGGGGGGGGGGGGTTAGGGGTTGAGTATTAAGATGTAATATGGATCGCTGATTATGCTATAATGTACTTGTTGCAACTCCTCCGGGGTACGGAGTGCTGTGTCTTATGTGCGATCTGTCAAAAAAAATAGTTGTTAAAAAAAAAAAGAAAGGGAGATGTTGTATATATGTATATATTGTGTAATGTTCATTTCTCTGTATATCTAGTGTTTCACAACAAACTTGTGTGCACCTTAAGAGTTAACATGTTACCATGCAAACCTTATGATGCAACTTATAGAATGAAATGAAATGAAATGAAATGAATGAAATGAATGAGACTTATATAGCGCACGACTTACCCTGGGGCATCTCAGCGCTTGCTTAGGGAACCCGTCCTGGTATTCCCCTGTGAGATAACCCTGGCAGGGTATCCACAAGGTGAAAGTCAGGCATCCCACCGCGAGGGGCTGCTGTGGAGATTAAGCAAGCTATTGCCCAGAGTCACAGAGTGTGAACCCGTGAGTCGAGGAGGCACCAGAGCGAGAATTAACAAGTCCGTGGATTTTTGAGCCCAAGACCCGCCGAGGCGGGGAATTGAACCCTGGTCCCAGGCCGAACTCAAGCTCCAGGTCTGCCGCCTCTAACCCCTGAGCCACACTTCTCCACGAGAATGTTCATTTACTAGTAATATGAGATTACAGAACGTTTAAGCCAAATTATTCGTTGGCAGAACTACAACCTCTTATTTTCCTGTCGCCTGCGTGCAAGCTTTTGGATTGCTACTAGGTTAATAAACCCTTAACATACTCTGGTGTAATGGTGAATCCAATCATAACACAGTGATTTGACTAAGGACAGTCCCAAGATCACCATGTTGGCCACACAGAGGGACTAAGGTCCATCCAAGGAAAAGGAAAAACTCCAGGCAACAATCCTCAGTATTTGCACTGTGCCAGGGTTCCACCAGAGATACATGCACACAAGCCTGCTCCAGGTGAGTACAGTTCTATCTGCATCTAACTTGGGAATTCACATTTTTTGTTCCAAGTTACATCATCCAGCATATTGTTCCCTGGGTTTGGGAATCCAGAAGAGAGGCAGCCATCTTGTTCTGTTTCAGTTAGGAATTATGCAGGTGAACTGACATTGGAGATGGAGTGGTTCAGAGATTGAGAATATTAGCAGTACCAGACAGATTACAGCAGAAAGTTCTGAATGTTCTGATTTTAGGGCATGAAGCACACATTGGTATAAATCCAATGTAAAGAATGATTAAGGTAGGCTTTTGGTGGATGGGTAGAGACAAATGTGTTAAGCAAATGTTTTGGGGGTCAGGGGTGTGGTTTGTTCTTAGAGTATGTAATTACAAAGGACAGACATGTATCCAGAGTTGACTTAAATATACCCAGGAAAAAGTTGGTCTATATGTTCTTTAGATCATTTTGCTACATTGGGCGAGGTTCTGAAATGCACTGTTGTTACTATTTAGTATTAAGTACAGAAGCCGGAGGTGACATTTGAACATGTAGGGTGTAACTGTTTTTTTTGGAAGAGATGTCTTTTTAGGAAGGACATCCATCAGAATCTGATACAGTCAAAGGTGTACAATTAGTTTGAAGACACACAAAGGAGACAGTAATCAAACATATTATTGAGCATACAGAAATGCAGTGTCTTTTCTACCTATGTATGTAATATTAGATGTATATGTCATTGTAAAATAATTAGTCTACTTCAATATCTGGTACAATTCTGAGAATAGAAAAGGTAGTAGAAATAGTAATGTAAACATTTTTACCTTGTGACACTTGGAGGACAGGTGACTAATCTCATGCTAGTTCCAAAGCCTTATTCTGATAGGGATAAACTGTCCACGGGTCTAGCAAAAAAAGCTTCAAACATGCTCAAGTCAAAAGGACAAGCTTTGCTTTGTTTTTCTATGTTCTTGTTGGGCCCATGACTCAAGAGGAGCCCAATGCTGGTCTGCAGAACGACTGTTGATTTAATTCTAATTTTCCAGTTAGTGTAAACACAACATTTTTCTCCAAAGCACAGGTATTTGAAGGTAAGAGGTTTTATTGCTCCAATTTGCAGTCTCTACTTACAGCCTTGTTTGCAGTCTGTGGCACTTTCAGGCTTACACGTACATTTTACATAATCTCAAACTCATCTCTATTCCATTGTATGCTAAGCATGATTTTATTATAGTGGTTTCATCAGAACATAACATCAAAAAACTAGGTTGAAAAACAAATTGTGCATGTGCAATTTGATGGAAAAAGGACCTCACCATGCTTTCCCCTGGAGATGTCGACATACTGGCAAAGTCTGGGGTGAGTTATAGTTTTCAGGATCTGAAACCTCCCCAGAATCTTGATGGAGTTTGGTGTCAGTGGAAGGCCATTGCTTCCACAAACGTCATGCGGCAGTGCTGAGGCAAAGAAGGTGAAGGCTCCCATCTCAGCATCCTTTAAGGGAAACATGGTTTCAGGCATCTTCCTTTTAAACTTTCTGGTTGGGGGAAAAAAAAAAATAAAGGAACACTTTTTTCAATACTCTTAGAATTTCAATCTAGATGAAAATGGTAATCAAAATGGAAAGGATGCAGCTTTCATGAAGTCTAAACCATAAAACGTCAACAAAGGGAGAAATTGAGAAAAAACTCTACCATTTCTTAATTGTAAATCATTTAAAAAATGTTCCTTTTTTATTAGTTGATAGGTTATGTACCAGTAGGACTTCCATTCAATCCACTTTGGACCTTAGATGTTCAGAAAAGAGCCCAATTTGAATAACATTTGATTACATGAAAAAGGTCTGTTACGTTATGGGTATCTGTAGGCACCAAGTAGTCTAAAATGAAGACCTAAAATTTGCATGCCTAACGGCATACGAGTTCTGAGCAAAATCAAGCTGCACATTTTGCTCCTGACAATACCCATTATCCTCCTGAATGTGATGTCAGTTTCTTGAGATCTAGCCATCAGAGAACTCGGATGATAGACTCACTTTGTTCCAAGGTATTTCTAGTCCCTCATCTCCTCATGAAAATATGAAGAAAATAGAATCTGTAACCAGAAACCATCCTTTTTTTCATAGGAGTATGTAAGATGTGAGGGTCGTCCAGTCATTTTAATATATTCATCTTCATATTTCCAGGAAGAGATCAGTTCTATCATAAGGCCAAGTGTAACTCAAAGCAGATCTCCAGTAAAAATCATATACTGATGTATTCAATTTTCTCATCATGCATTTGACTTACTGACACATCTTCAGGTAATGGGGATCTACCATGTCACAGCTAATTTGCCCTCTGGTTGCGAAAGACATTTTGTAGGCTTTCTAAGAACTTACAGTGGGCTTAGAGCCTGCCTATTGCTTACCACAGTTGGACGTTATGGTCACTTATTTGCTTGATTTTTATTCAGTGGCTTCTCTTCTTCACCTTCCTCCCGCAATCAATCAATCACAACACTTATAAAGTGCATTACATACCTGTGAGGGTCTCAAGGCGCTGGGGGGTGGGGGGGGTTGGGTTCTGCTGCTAGTGATAGTCGAGCCAGGCCAGTAGGTCTTGGGTCGGTCGTAGGTTGGTGGGGAGGGTGTTCCAGGGCTAGGCGGCTTGGTGGAAGAAGGATCTTCCACCGGTGGCCGTTCTTTGGATGCGGGGGACTGTGGCGAGGGCGAGGCTGGCGGAGCGGAGCTGGCTGGTGGGGGTGTAGAAGTGGAGTCGTCTGTTGAGGTATGCTGGGACGGTCTTGTGGAGAGCTTTGTGTGCGTGGATGAGGAGTTTGAAGGTTATCCTCTTGTTGACGGGGAGCCAGTGCAGGTCTCTCAGGTGGGGTGTGACGTGGCTGCGGTGCGGGATGTCGAGGATCAGACGCGCTGACGCGTTCTGGATGCGCTGCAGTCTCTTCAGGAGCTTGGCCGGCGTTCCTGCGTAGAGGGCGTTTCCGTTGTCCAGCCTGCTGGTGACGAGGGTCTGGGTGACAGTTTTTCTTGTCTCGGTGGGGATCCACTTGAAGATCCTGCAGAGCATTCTAAGGGTGTTGAAGCAGGAGAACGAGACGGCATTGACCTGTTCAGTCATGGAGAGGGTAGAGTCGAGGATGACCCCTAGGTTGCGTGTGTGGTCGGTGGGTGTTGGGGCTGTTCCTAGAGTTGTCGGCCACCAGGAGTCATCCCAGGCTGAAGGGGTGGGGCAGAGGATGAGGACCTCCATCTTGTCCGAGTTCAGCTTCAGTCGGCTGTTCCTCATCCATTCGGCGACGGCCTTCATTCCTTCGTGGAGGTTGGTCTTGGTGGTGTGAGGGTCTTTGGTGAGGGAGATGATCAGCTGGATGTCGTCAGCGTAGGAGATGGTGTTGAGGTCATGCTGTCGGGCGACGTGGGCGAGGGGTGCCATAACAGCGTTGGGCTGAGGGAAGAGCCCTGGGGTACGCCCCAGATGATTTTGGTGGTCAGTGGATCAGAAGGGGTAGAGGCGGACGCTCTGATTTCTGCCGGAGAGGAAAGATGTGGTCCAGTCCAGGGCCTTCTCTTGGATCCCGGTGTCGTGTAGGCGTGTTCGTAGTGTGCAGTGGCAGATGGTGTCGAAAGCAGCTGACAGGTCCAGGAGGATGAGGGTTGCTGATTCTCCACTGTCAAGCACGGTCCTGATGTCATCGGTGGCGGCAATGAGGGCGGTTTCGGTGCTGTGGTTGCTGCGGAACCCGGACTGGGACGGGTCCAGGATGCTGTTCTCTTTGAGGAAGCGCGTCAGTTGTTTGTTGACGATTTTCTCGGTGACCTTCGCCGGGAATGGGAGCAGGAAGATGGGTCGGAAGTTCTTGAGGTCCTTGGGGTTTCCGGGAAGGTTGCTGTCTCGAAGGCATTCTTTTGATTGGATGACTTGTGTTCTTCCACAGCACACCTTTCGGGAACTACTTTTTTTACTTCTTTAAGCACTTCATGACAGTCTATGCGTTCTCTAGTTCTCTTCCTCTTGCGCTGATTCCCGTTTCACATTCTTGCTCTTTCACAGTTTTCTTGTACTACCCCTCCCCAGCTGCATTGCTCCGCTACACCTCCTGTCTCTTCACTTTTTTCTCTGGTATGAATGGCCTGATAGCTACAAAACCCTACGGAGCCACTCCTTTCTCAAAAGCCGAATTGCTCTGCAAGCACCGCCAGCCTCCCGAAAAACAAGCATTTACAATGGAATGACCTCGGCATTGCTAAAGTTAGAGCTATTGCCATTGCTCATGACATTATTTTTATTTACGTTATTGTTTTTAAAACATAAATAAATGTCATTGTCATTTACAATGCCAATAGCTTAATCTCTCGCAAATGCAAGACCTATTGCATTTGCACCCACACACAGAGCCACACACACAAAGCCACCCACACACACATACAAAGCCACCCACACACACATACAAAGCCACCCACACACACATACAAAGCCACCCACACACACATACAGAGCCACCCACACAGAGCCATTCACATAGAGCCACCCACATACACACAGAGCCCCACACACAGAGCCCCACACACAGAGCCCCACACACAGAGCCCCACACACAGAGCCCCACACACAGAGCCCCACACACAGAGACAGAGCCACACACAGAGACAGAGCCACACACAGAGACAGAGCCACACACAGAGACAGAGCCACACACAGAGACAGAGCCACACACAGAGACAGGGCCACACACAGAGCAACACACACACAGAGCCACACACAGACAGAGCCACACACAGACAGAGCCACACACAGACAGAGCCACACACAGACAGAGCCACACATAGAGCAACACACACACAGACAGAGCCACACACAGACAGAGCCACACACAGACAGAGCCACACACAGACAGAGCCACAACCACTCACACACCTGCAGAGCCCCACACACACAGAGCCCCACACACACAGAGCCCCACACACACAGAGCCCCACACACACAGAGCCCCACACAGACAGAGCCCCACACAGACAGAGCCCCACACAGACAGAGCCCCACACAGACAGAGCCCCACACAGACAGAGACCCACACAGACAGAGACCCACACACACACAGCCCCCCCCCCCCACACACAGCCCCACACACACACAGAGCCCCACACACACACAGACAGAGCCCCACACAGACAGAGCCCCACACAGACAGAGCCCCACACAGACAGAGACCCACACAGACAGAGACCCACACAGACAGAGACCCCCCCCCACACACAGCCCCACACACACACAGAGCCCCACACACACACAGAGCCACACACACACACACACACACACACAGAGCCACACACACACACAGAGCCACACACACACACAGAGCCACACATACACAGACAGAGCCACACATACACAGACAGAGCCACACACACACAGACAGAGCCACACATACACAGACAGAGCCACACACACACAGACAGAGCCACACACACACAGACAGAGCCACACACACACACAGACAGAGCCACACACACACACAGACAGAGCCACACACACACAGACAGAGACACACACACACAGACAGAGCAACACACAGTAGTAGAGAGTAGTCATGATCTACATTTTTAAGAGGTAACTGTAGGTTATTGCCCCTCCTAAACAACACACTGCAAAGAACAGGCAGGGGAGCGCTTATGTAAATCAAAATCAAACACAGAATAATTTACATTTAAACAAGTTTCAGAAAAATAAGCCTGTACACAGTTTATTAAAAGTCCCATTTGGAAAGAAAAAGCTGCAAGACCCTGAAACTGAACCTTAAATTTAGGTAGCACGTTGACGTCCTGAAGAAAGGGGAAGTCAAGAGTTAGTCATTCCTGCTTTTCTGAAAAGCAGAACAAGTGCATTACGTCAAAATGTGTGGGGGATGGGGAAGCAATGCACTTACTGCCACATCCACGCAGGACACTTTCCAAAAGACAGTGACACAAAGGATGTCACGGATTTGTAAAATAGATGTATTTAGGTTTCCACATCACACAGGCTGCGCTTCCATGTATGGCTGCAGCACTGGAGGGGAGGTTCTCAATTTGCAATATGTTCACAAAACTGCTATTCAGAGGTAAGTAAGCCAACAAATTAACTGGGAGAGCCGAGCTAAGAGTCGGCTCAGGCTCTAAGAGCCTGTGCACAAGCCAAGCCTTTAAATGATTTTTCATGTAAATCAAAGACCAGCCATCATGTTAGAATACGATAAGGGTCTTCAAAATTCTAAAATAGTGTATTTTTTTGAAAAGTGAGTTTTCGAACATGCACCGAGAAACATTCCTGCCTGTCAAAGCCGTACTTTCTTGGTTCCCCAGGTAATCAAGTGGGCAGCTGTCACCACATTAACTCATGTGAATGGAGGCTTTTTTAGGCAAGAGAACCACGAGCTGTGCCACAGCATGGCTTCTAGTTCGAGGTTTCAGTGGCTCGCCTACTTCTACCGCAACAGATGCTGACAGCAAGAGGGGAATGTGCCCACGTTTCACAAATCTGTTGGTTTTTAGCAGTACAGGCAATTATGGTAAAATAATCAGATTCTGTGGTACTGAAAATTCTGGACTCTGCTATTTCGTGGTACCGAAGCTCTACTCTCGTGTCATGAATATCATCGTATCATGACGATTTTGGTACTAGCAGACCGGTAATGGCTTAAATACTATACATAAGCATTCTCGTCATGTTCGAGTGACGAAATCACCCTGAAATAGTAGTTTTCGTCTTGAACCCTCGGGTTCCATTTTGTGAGCGGCAGCCATTTTGGGATTGCCCTCACATAGCCAAATAACTAAGGCCGAATTCGATCTGCCGGACACGTACACCTTTTCTGACTCCTCTGTGACCTGGGCGAGCTGACTCCACTGCCCCAAGCCAAACCTGTCCGGGCAGTTCCTTTCCCAGTGGCCGAATGAGATTAGTATCAAGGCACAACATGTCATAAACCGTTCATCGCACATATGTTATGCCTAATCTCACACACACCTGTCCCGGTTTCCTCTTTATGACCTGTTTTACGAGGAGGAGGTGCCCGCTTTTATTAGGGGTCCGTCGATATCTGATGGAAGTTCTGGGCCTTGCCGGGTAATTTATCATAGACTGGACAAACTAAAATGTGGGCTTGTCATCATGACTCTGCTTTTTCTTTGTAGTAGAAATATTTGTATGGTCAACTGTAAAATAAGGAATGTTTGCCTGAAGCTTATTATTTTGTATAAAAAGAGAAGGCTGGCTTTGTAAATTTGAGCAGTCTCCTGAGAACATACATGCTCTTGTACTTCTAGGATACCTGTTACTGACTGCAGCCAATAAATACGATCTTTGACTTCACCTAGAAGACTCTGTGTTTCTGTAGTCTGAAACAGGAAGGACTCGAGGTCTTTGGGTGTACTCCCTGGCACCATTGGGTTCCGAAAAACCCAATACCTCAATTCAGGCAGTATCAATAACACTTATGAGCCCTCTAAGCAGAGAGTTTTCCACCAGGTTCTAAGTTAGTCACCTCCTTTGGTACCAAAGAACCCAGGATTATGTACATCTGAGTAGAAAGTCAGATATCTCTATTCGTGAGGAGATAAGTCCTTGTGTTGTGCATAAACTCACAGACAGGTGAGCCAAAGGGATTCTGGAACCCATGATTTGAAGGTCTCCTCCCGTAGTATCAGGTTCTACCATCATGCACAGATGAGCACGAGATGCAAAGGGTACCCAATACGACTGAAATTATCAGAATTAGAGTCCTGTCCACTAAAGTGTCAAAAATATGTTCAGAAAACATTGCCATCCACTTCTAGGCTTCTCTCTTGAAATAGCGCCCAGTCCTGGCTGGTTCTGGGTGTATGGCAGTTATGTTACACATCTTAAGAGAGGGATTAACAGAAGGCTCAGAGACAAAACAACATACTCGTCGGCTGGGAATCAGACATTTAGAGTACGTATTTAAGCCACGACCCTATGATGCCCCCCACTTAAATATCTTCACGAGGTTAATAAATACGATCACATGTCTGAAACGGGAACGGTACCAAAGAGCCCTCTTTTAAAGGGCTGGGGTAAATAATTGTGTCTCAGGAACCACTACACCACACTCTCGAAACCCCTATCTCCCCACACCAACCTCCCCGGTTACCTCCTCCCCCCACCCTTCTCACCGGAAGGTCTCCTCTATCTCAGTCAAGCTTGTGTCCTTCTCCACGGCCAAATTGTTGGGCTTGCGGTTTTTGTTCAGCTCCCCGATGCCCCCCAGTAGAAAGCCCACGGATCGCATCAAGAGATTACTGTAAGCTGATAAACATGCTGGCCATTATGGCAATCATTTTTAAAATTCTGCAGAATTCTGAAATTCAGAATTCTGCAGAATGAAAAACCTACACCTTTTAGTTCAGATGTGAAGGGTACAGTGGGTTTCTTAACAGAGTCTTAATATTGTCTCATTGTTCAGTGCATCAACAGTAACGCACAAAGTGAACAAGGCCTAAGTGCTCATTTACACAGCAGAGGAGGGTCTCTTTGAGAATAAGCAATGTGCAGAACAATGACCAAAATGCCAAATAAAAACACAATTTCTGTTTTCTTTGGCACCACGCATTTCATGTTGCTCTAACAAAAAGTTACTTTCTGCAATGCTCTTTCTGGGGGATACTATATTTACCTGCAGATTCCTTAGCTTTTGAATATCCTAGGTGTGCCAGTAGGGGGGAGACCAGCTCAACTTCAGCACCGCAAGACGTAACCACTTTGAATAGACAGTCTATTATTAAACAACAATTGCAAAGAAACAATGGTTTTCTTCCAAAAATCTGTTTCTTATTTCTCGAGTGTGGTATGTGGACAGTTCAATGATGTAGCTTTAAGAGGTTCAGAATTTCCTCATGCCTCTTTTAGCTCCTGATATTAGTCCCAAAGCATTCGGGGAACAGGACATTGGCCTGTTGGGTTACTTCTGGGATAATGTGGAATGTTTAGGAAGATCTGTAAGTACAAAAGCATATGTGGCTGTTAATGGGAGGGATATTGTTGGTTGGAAGGATCTTGAACTTTTTAGGGATTATATGAGGCGGGGAGACGCCGTGCGTTTACTGGACTTGCTGTGAGCTGTTAGGCTGTGGACTCCAGTGCCCAGGTACCAGCGGGGGCCACGGAGCAAACCAGCAGCCCCTCCCACCTCACCTGAAGGGCTTCAAAGACTCCTTGCGCCTCCCGCTTCGTAGGAGACGCCGCACGTTTACTGGACTTGCTGTGGGCTGCTAGGCTGTGGACTCCAATGCCCAGGATCCAGCGGGGCCGCGGAGCAAACCGGCATCCCCTCCCACCTCACCTGAAGGGTTTCAAAGACTCCTTGCGCCTCCCGCTTCGTGGGAGACGCCGCGCGTTTACTGGGCTTGCTGTGGGCTGTGGACTCCAGTGCCCAGGAACCAGCGGGGGCCGTGGAGCAAACCGGCTGCCCCCCCACCCCACCTGAAGGGCTTCAAAGACTCCTTGCGCCTCCCGCTTTGCGGGAGACGCCGCGCCTTTACTGGACTTGCTGTGGGCTGTTAGGCTGTGGACTCCAGTGCCCAGGAGCCAGCGGAGGCCACGGAGCAAACCGGCAGCCCCTCCCACCTCACCTGAAGGGCTTTAAAGACTCCTTGCGCCTCCAGCTTCGCGGGAGACGCCGCGCGTTTACTGGACTTGCTGTGGGCTGTTAGGCTGTGGACTCCTGTGCCCAGGAACCAGTAGGGGACGCAGAGCAAACTGGCAGCCCCTCCCACCTCACCTGAAGGGCTTCACAGACTCCTTGCGCCTCCCTCTTCGCGGGAGACGCCGCACGTTTACTGGACTTGCTGTGGGCTGTTAGGCTTTGGACTCCAGCGCCTAGGAACCAGCGGTGGCCGCGGAGCAAACCGGCAGCCCCTCCCACCTCACCTGAAAGGCTTATATCCATTATCAGCTTCCCGCGTCGCGGGACGCGGGCGGTCGCCGGGCTAAGCCCGGGACAAGGGTGGGACAGTCTGTGGCAGTCCTGGGCAGGACGAGGCTGGGCTGGGCCACCTCCCTGACACTTCACCTTAAAACTGTAAGGCTTCAGACTTTGACCAGTTGGCTATTACTCCAATTACCTGTCGTTATCTTCAATCCAGAAGATTAGTTTTATTATTGGCCCTGTGATACACTGGGCTTTGCCTCAAACAGTCAAGCTTTAGTTTTAATTTCTGTGAAGGCTCCTACTAAGGCTATAGTTTGTCCTATTCCATATCCTATATGGGGCCCAGAGGTGATAGAGATATCCCACTCCAGGGTATGACCAGTATGGGGAAAATCACTAACCCCCCCTTTACACGCCCCAGAACCAGGCAACAAGCCGCTACGACTCAACCACTCCCGACCCGTACAGCAATTGATCTAATGCTCCAGAAAACTATAGGAGCAGTAGCAACGGCCATTGAAGACACGGAAAGGCGTCTATCTTCAACCCCTGCACTAACCCTCCCCCTGTTAGAAGGTGATGCCTCTATGGCAACTGCCAATCCGTTTGGGTCAACTGCATTTCAAATGCCTTCCTTCTTTGAGCTACCGTGTGCTCAGATCATACCGGAGGAGATTGTCTCTGCCCCACCCTCTCCATTGGCACCACATCTAACAGAAACAAGTGACCCCAAGCCTAGTCCCAAAAGGAAAAAAAATTAATACCTACGAGAAAATATGTGAAAAAGAAAATACATTCTCCTACTGGTGTGCAGTCTGAGTCAGTTCCTTCAAGCCCCTCTTCTGCTCCACCTCTTTGGGTTACACACTTGATGATTGATCTGCAGGCCCACATAGAACAAGGTATTGGTTCCCAAGTAAAATCTTTATCATCAAGACTGGATAGAATCCTTTCCTTTATTACTAATAAATGTCTAGGGAAGCCCCAGCTAGCTAGCTCACAGGGGAACCACGATAGGGGAGATGGCACAGTTTCCACCTTGGGTGCTTCTGCGGGAACGGGTCTGGAGGGTAGTACACAAACAATCAAACCATCACATGTTAGGGCCCATATAGTTGTGCAGAAATCCACTACTGTATTGAATAAACCTGTAGGTGGCCCCCGTCTTCCTGAGGTACCCAAAGTAACTGTTCCATCAACCTGTGCCCCGCCCCTACCCTTGGTAGCATCTGTGAACCGGCCACGTGACGATAGTAAACTCATGCCCACTGTCTCCCAGAAGCAGCAGGTAGAGAGCTCAATTAAATCCGCTCCCCGACCTCAGCTAGCGCCTGAGGCCATGCCTTATGTGGTGGTGCTTACAGGAGTTCCACCCCTGGAAACAAGTTCCACTGAATCCTACCCAGAGCTAAAAAACAAAATTATATTCTGGTTAAATCGGCATAGACCTATAGTGGGACCAGGGGCAGGGGGAGATCCTATTTGCACATAGAGTCAGCTGGCTAGGTACTAGACGCAAGGATATAGGAGGTGACTGTGTGATCATCAACTTTAGGGACACAGAGGTGGTTAAATACATCTTAGGCAATGGCGGGTTGGAAAACACAAGTAAAATTTGCACTCACCACTTGGGGTACTTCTATCCACAGACTATGGCACAGCCTTTTCCCCCTTTTGGTGGGTATGACCTGGAGTAGAACTCCCAGTGGGAAATAGATATAGGGCCCTGAGTTATGCCGACTGACTAACACCGTATGGGGATGATAACACTATGGTCAGTTATTTTTCAGAGAGGTCGATCGAGGGAGGCTCTAGTGGTGAGACAGGGCCTGAGGATCTAAACCAGTGCCCCACTTTAGTCGGTGTCTTATCCCCATTGTCGCCATTGATCTCGAATGTTCCCGGGGGGGTTGGGAGTCGGGTATATGTCAGGGTGGCTCGTTGCCACCTCATGACATACACCTTGAATCTCCCGTTGGGCAGGGATCCCATAGCCATTCTTTGATTGGGTCCTGGAATGTTGCAGGGCTGGGGGCAAAACTGATGATCCCGGAGTGGGGAGACCTAATGGATGGCTATGACTTATGCCTATTTCAGGAAACTTGGCTCCTGTCTGCCCCATTTAGGGTAGGATTCGCATCCTATCATATACCGGCAGTGCAGGGACTCAGGGGAAGACCATCAGGAGGATTGTGCATTTGGGTGGCAGTGCATCTGGGGTGTTTAGTTAAGGTAGTTGAGACACACTGCCCAGACATCATTTGTACTCTTCTTACCTTTAAGGATACCTCGGTGGTGGCCGTGATTAATATATATTTACGCCCGATTCCATTCAAGTTAGGATTATCAACCCTAGAGGCCCTGGAGGTACTACTCTCATCCTTCCCCTCTTCTTACAACATGGAGATAGGTGCCGATTTCAACTGTCACTTTGAGCCACGCTGGGGGATCCAGTCGGTAACCGCCGAGGAGGACGAGACTTGGTCAATCACTGAATGCCATATGTACCCGATAAAGCGATTATCGCCTTTGGCTCTTGCAATCAATAACTTGGTTGTATCCAATTCCCTCAGGGCATGCAATGGCAGACTGTTACCAGATATACCGGGTGCCCACACTTTTAATAGACCAGATAGAAGTACCACAATAGATTAGATCTTGGTTAATGTGGAATTTTGGGCAAAAGTAAAAATGTTTAAGGTAATCCCCAGGGTTGAGAGTGACCATAATCTTTTAACGCTGGAACTAGTCACCCACCTAGGGACACATAAAATACAGACTGCAATGGAATCCTCACACAATGAGAATTACCTGCAAACGACGGGAGGTAGACAAATTCGCTGGGCGAAGATGGCATTAGCCCCGGACACGCTAGCGGAAATCTACAACCATGTAGCTGGGGCTCTACTAATGGCCAGCGACATGTCAGGGTCCAAATTAGATCCATCAAGTCTTCTGGCCCTCCAGCGCACTCATAATGAGCTCTATACCGCACTGGCAGACTACTTCTATACACCTAAGCCTGGTAGGTCTGGGGCCCGGAAGAACGAACACCACTGGTTCAATAAAAACTGCAGGGCGGCGAAAACTACCCTGGTAAAAGTGATAAAAACTGGGTCACCCAGACGGATTAGGAAGGCAAGACAAAACTATAACAAGCATTTACAATGCAATAGGTCTCGCATCATTAAAGTTTGAGCTATTGGCATTGTATATCACAATGTGTTGCATTAATTTGTTAGCAAACTCTGAATTGGTGTATAAAGATGATTTGCAAACTGTCAAATGTTGCTGAATAGTAAGCAACGTTGTGAATAATATTGTTTGCTAGTCATCCTTGTGTACCAGAGTACTTCACTTGAGGCAGATGTATTATCTTTAGACTACAGGTGTCGGTGCCGCTTGAGCTAAAAACAGGGCCAGCTTTAGCAGTGGTGCTGCCCGGTGCGACATACTTTTTTGACACCCCCGCGTCCCCCTTCCCCCACCTCCTCCTCTGATTCCATCATTACCACCAGGTAAAAAGTGGACCTCAGCTTCCCTTAGGCCCTCTCTCACATACATTTCATTTGCTTTATAGTGTTGGTAAAGGCTGGCTTTACGAATCCGCTCAGATATCCACCCAAACACCGATCTGTTCTTTGCAGCAGATTAACCCTCTGCACTACTTTACGGTGAGTCAAACCTGCTACTAGACAAACCTCTGATCTCTCTCTATCAGGAACATTAATCACAAGTTATCATGACATTTTTATTGCTGCCTGTAACCTGGATTTACAAGGAACTCTGCAGCAGGTGCTTTTAAATTGCATTTTACTGTTTTAGTAAAGTTAGAGCTTCTTTGTAATGAAAAAAAAAAAAGAAATCCGCTGAGTTTCATGGAAACAATTTAAAAAATAGAAAGTCAAAATGAATGAAGACCCATAGAAAACTCCCACATGTTTAATCTCAGAGCACTTACGCCGGAAAAAAAAAACATGCATCCAATGCCAACAATATGAGTAAGAAATTCAGAAAAACCGTTCTCAAGCAGTTAAGGTACTACAAAAACACTTAACATCAGTAGAACATATAAAGATCTAAATACTGAAAGTCAGGTTGCCATGAAATTCATATTCAGCCCTACACAGGCAGCCATCCTTCAGCTACTTGGTACTGATCCGCAGAGGGCCTTGAGCAACATACTGGGTAGTATAAGGATTCTCTCTAGAAATGTCCTAGGGGAGGAGAAGAAACGTCTGAATACTGACACACGCTGGCACTAATACAGAAATGCCCAGGGGTATGTATGGTTAGCAGATCAATACCATTATTAATGTGAATCAAGTTCAGGCTCTGGCAGTTCTAATTACTAAAACTACTGCAGTTTGTATGCATGAATGAAGTAGATAATATATGCAGATATCAGAACGTCGAGCAGATTTCTTAAATAAATAAAAAAGGAAGGAGAGACCCTAGTGATCTTCTTGGCTCGTGATGAAGGCTGTTAGACATGTATGGGCAGAAACAATCAGCCTTAACATGGCATTGTAGACCAATAGACGCAGGCGCACTAAAAAACTACAAGTGACCGCTTTTGTTGACATAAGAACCCAGGATAACAATGTACTGGGAATAGGGATATTTATCAGGTGTAATTAAAAAAACTGTGTGGAGGTTGAGACAGTCAACAAAAAAACGGAACTGTCTGGGTAAACCTGGGACGTGTGGTGACCCTACTTTCAACAAATGTAATTGCTAAAACTATACAACTCACTACAACCACATTCTGAAGTATTTGATGTTTTTATTATTATTATTATACTAAGCTACATGCTCAGCCGCAATTAACAATATACACTCTACTGGCTAAAAAAACAACTAATGTAACTGAGAAAGGCATTATAATAAACATAAATAAGCAGTTACAAAAAGTAACTTGTAGCAACTAAACGTTCTTAATAGTAGTTATTTGGGTAAACAATTCCATACGTGATCAACTGCACCCATGAGGCACTTCACAAGCCACCGGCAACGGATTCACAGGCATTTCAACTGTACTTGGAAAAGTGACAGATGCCGACTGAAAAGGGATTAGTTGCAGTCTCCTTCTACTATTGACTATTGGATTAGTTGTAGTCTCCTTCTACTATTGACAATTTACATGTGTGCGTTGTGTCAGTTGTTGCACAGGAAACACACACACATAGACAAGGTAAGTGAAATCGTTGTATTTGGAAGAAACGTAGGCAAAAAAAAAATAGTCCCAGTGTGCAAAGCAGGCACATTTAGGCACGTCCACGGCGAAAGCCGGACATGTCGGGACATAAAACACTGAACGTTTTCCCTTACCGTCAAAGGCAGCTGCCTCCTCGAAGGGAAAGTCTAGAGGAACTTTTAGCTCAGCCTTCCTCATTAGTTTGCTGTCCCGTTGCTCAGCAGTGAAAGGGTCAGCAGAAGACGACCCTGCACCGGCATCTCCGCGATTCATCGCGCTCTGCGAGCAGCTTTCCCACAGCAGAAAAACACCCTTAAAGCTGCTCTCCCGAAGCCACCCGCTCAGCTGTCCCACCACCACATGGAGCAGCGACAGTTGCAACAACATGTGAGCGAAACCGAAACCTTCCGTGGGGCGGGACTTCTGTCTTCGGAAGCCCGCGCACGTGCCCACGGAGTGCCACGGAGAGAAGCAGTGCTGGTGACGCGGGGCTCCCATGCCTGAGGGAGAGCCCCTTTGTGGCAGCTGAAGTCCGGAGTGGCGGTAAGTGGGCTTTACTTGTGGGGGGGGGGGAGGGGGGGTGCGCTTGTGTGTGTGTGTTTGTGTACGCGCTCGTGTGTGCGGCGGGGGGGTCTCTGTTTGTGTGTGCGTGTGTGTAGGTGCGCTCGTGTGTGTGTCTGTGTGCGGCGGGGGTCTCTGTATGTGTGTGTGTGCGTGCATGTGTAGGTGCGCTTGTGTGTGTGTCTCTGTTTGTGCGCATGCATAAGAAGGGGGAGGTGTGGCTGTGTGGTACAGCTTTCCAGGGAAGGAGACAGGAGCTGGCCACAGCGAGCGCGTTCAAGTGCGCGTGGCCCGCTCAATTCCGAGCGCGCGGCCAGCTCCTGTCTTCTCTCCTGGAAAGAAGACTCGCTGACTATAGGTCTCTGGCGAGACCGCGCTTCGCGCGGCTAACGCCTACGAGACCTAAAAACCTAGTCACAAAGGCCAAGTCTGAATGGGAGGCGGACAGATGGGAAAAGGGGAGCAGGGCGCTCGCTGCCCGGGACTATAGGTCCTTCTGGAATTTGGTCCGGGGGGGGATCGGTGGCAGAGATGTCAGCCATACTTCCCCAATCTTAGTGAGGACACATGGCTTGCCCACTTCAAGCCTCTATACTCACTTGGCCCCTTAGACCACTCAGTTGCTGCACAGGAATTATCAAGATCATTGGCCACTGTGCCCCTGTCGGGTACGGTTCAAGTCAATCATCCTTGCACACTGCTGGAAGTTGATGCAGCGTTTAAAAACCTGGCTGCAGGGAAAGCTCCAGGCTTGGACAGAATCCCCGGTGACTTTTATCGGTCTGAACAAAGGGTCTGGGCGCCCTACATCTGTGTTCTGTTTAATGCCATTATGCAGGGCTTGGATATTTCTACGACATGGTTGGGTGCGGAAATTATCCCCATCTATAAAAAGGCTTCCCCCCCTTGATCCCACAAACTACCGGCCCATCAGTTTGATCGACGTACTACAGAAGCTCTTCGCTCGAGTCCTTCTGTTCAGGTTGCAGAACTGGATGGATGACCACCACATCCTAACCTCCCTGCAGGCAGCATTTCGGGCGGGGGTATCTACGATCGATCAACTGTTCAGGCTCCAGCTTATATACTGGAGGACTGTTTTAGGGGCGGGTAGTTTGTACCTGATCTTTGTGGACCTTAGGTCCTCATTTGACCTAGTCAACAGGGACAAGCTTTGGGCTCTGCTTTTGGAGTTGGGTGCCACAACTTATTTGTGAGACCTTTTAAGGCGCATGCACGAGGGCAATTATGCCAGGGTCAGGTTCGGAAAAGGTGGGGAGCTGTCGGCCCCGTTCCCTGTTGATAAGGGCGTGAGACAGGGGTGTGCCCTAGCCCCTACACTTATTTCCCTATATCTTACCAGGTTGATCGCACATCTAGCGGGGGCTAGGGACTTGGATTCCCCCAGCTTAGCAGGGTGGAAAATACCGGCCCTAATGTTCGCTGATGACACCCTCTTACTGTCTAAATCATTTGGGGGTGTCCAGCGAACATTGGAGGCTTTTTGTGGCTTCTGTAGGATGAGGGATCTGGAGATTAACGTCTCCAAAACCAAATATATGGTGTTTAACTCTAAAAAAACAAATTGTCCCCACCCCCACATGGATGGACTGCCTCTGGACCGAGTGTTCACATTTGACTATTTGGGGGTCACCCTTAATGATAAAATGAATTGGACCTCACACGCAGCAAGGGCCAATTTGAAATGGTATCAATCCTCGGGTGGGATTCTAAAAGCTTTTAACGAAACGTCCCAGAAATTGGTGGGTCCGCCGGTTGAAATATACAAAGTGCAGGCGCGTGGGGGTGCGATCTATGGAGCTGATCTCTCTGGGCATGTTAGTACTCCTTCGCTTTCCCTTACGGAGAACAGCTTCATTCGACGCATTTTGCGACTTCCTAGGAGCACCCCCCTAACTCCTTTAAGGTTCGACCTTTGCTTAGTCTCTATACAGGAAATTGTTTCGATTCGTCCACTCTTATATTGAAGACGACTTTGGTCCACTCCGGAACTAGAGAGCTACAGAGAGGACTTGCGCGATCTCTTGTCCAGAAGTGGTGTGGGAAAGATCCCATGGCTGAGCCATATCAAACATCTCACTCTAGCACTCTGGATGGGGGATCTGTGGTCGTCCCCTGAGGTGGCCTGCTCCCAGATCTCCAAAAAGTCCTTGAGTCTGGCCCTAAACCAACAACACCTTGCTAGTGTTCTTACAAATCATTCCATGGGTAGGTTGACTGAGTACTTTCTTGACTTTAAGGCACTCCCCAGATTTGAGAAATTCCTGGACGTTATTCAGCCTCCATTGGCTAAGAAACTGTACATCCAATTTAGGTATGGCTCATTGCCCCTCAGGGGCCTCACGCATAAGTGGATTGGGATCTCACAATTAGTGAGCACTTGCCCCGGGTGTGGGGGTGAAGAAGAGACAGATCAGCACGTTCTGCTCTTCTGCCCCTCGTACCACGGGGTAAGGGCCAAGTTGATAGTCCAGTACTGTAGGTCCAGGGGTCTCAGAGATTTTAGGGAAGTGCTGAGAATTTTAAGAGCGGACACTACGGCCTTGGCTGTGTTCGCAACATCAAGGTTCTTTTTATCCATGTGGTACATCAGGTGTGCAATCTTAAAAGGAAGTTTAAAAACGCCCCCATTAGCTAAGGGTTCTCCTCCTGATCATGGTGGGGGTATTTCCCCTTTGGAAAACTGTGTGGGGCCTCAGCTACTCTTTCTATGTCTGTCATTACGATACGGGAGTGTGTCCCCATATTGCCTTCATTCGTCCTTTTGTATATTCTTATGATATAGTTTTTATTGTGAAGTTTTTAAACAGTTTTAACTTGTATTTTTTTAAACTAGTCCATGAATTTGTAATTTGTCTTTTTATGGTTTTTAACCGAAATAAAAGCTTTGATTGACTTATGTCCACAACAAGATCCTCCGATCATTTTAGGAATGCTTCCCACTAACATTGGAACATTGGAACAACAGGAATGTGTAGTAGATACATTAATTCAATCTTATCCAGAAGTGTTCAAGGATGCAGTGGGAACAGTAAATGGTTTTGAGCATGGTAAAAAACTCAAGAAGAACTCTGTGCCAATTGTGCATAAAGTTAGGCCAGTTCCTCTCAGTATTCGACATGATCTCAAATTGTTATTGTCAAATTTACAATCCGAAGGGATAATTTCACCCATTGATGCCTCAGAATGGATTTCTCCAGTGGTTCTGACCAAGAAAAAGACTGGGGATCTCAGGTTATGTGTAGAATTGAGGTCTCTAAATCAAAATATTCTTGTTGATTCCCATCCCCTTCCCCACATCCAAGAAAATATAGCTAACATTGGTAAATCGAAGTACTTTTCAACTATTGGCTTACATTCTGCCTACCACCAGATTCAGCTTTCTGAAGATTCTCAAGCGCTCACTGCATTTGTGACGCCTTTTGGTGCCTTCAAGTATTTTAGTGTTTTCCAAAAGTTAATGGATAGTTTGTTGGGAGACATTCAGCAGGGGCAAGCTTTCTAAGATGACATATTGATACATACAGAGACCAAGGATGAGCACTTGCAAGTCTTGTAGAAAGTTTTAAACATTTTACAAGAAAAGGGCATGACTGTGAAAGCTAGTAAATGTAAACTGCTAGTGAGAGAGGTGGAATATCTTGCACATCTTATTTCAAGTGAGGAATTAAACCAAAATGTTGCAATGTAGAAGCAATACGAAATGTGCCACCTCCCGTAGACAAGGATGCTTTATGCTCCTTTCTATGCCTATGCGAGTATTAAGTCAAATGTGTTCCTGGCTATGCTCATTTAGTCCAACCATTGAGATGTCTTCTTAAAAAGAGAACAAAATGCATATGGAAAAATACTGTACATGAGGTATTTGAAAAAAGTGAAACAATTGGTAATCTCTGCTCCTGCATTGCATCCCTTTGTACTTAATGAGAATTAATTTATTACAGTGGATTCCAGTCAAAAGGGTGTTGGCGCTGTTTTCGGGCAATGGGTGGATGGTAGGGAGAGCATTATAGCATTTGCTTCACGTGCTTTAACTACCACTGAGTGTAATTATAGCACTATTGAAAGGGAAGCCCTTGCAATTGTTTGGGCAGTTAAAAAATTCAAACCATACATTTGGGGCACTCGTTGTGAGATATTTACAGATCACAAACCATTGAGATTGTTATCAACATCACAAGAATATATTCTTGTGGTCAAATACATCCAAGGTGAAAGAATATCCAGGCAGAATGTCTTTCTTGTATTCCTCTACCTGATTCTAGAAAGGGAGAGGATGACTTCCACAAAGATTGTGTTGTGGGACTGGTGGGTGATGTTTCCACATGCAATGGAAGTGTCACCCCAGAGGAATGGTCTACTGCCACGGAACAAGATGAGTCTTTGAAAAGGGTGGAGTACTTTATTAAAAACAGATGGCCTACAGGGGAAACTCTTAGCGATGATTTGAGAAGTTTTGCCCCGATTAGTGAGGAAATATCATTTCACAATAGGGATTGTGTAAAGAATGGTTTGTTTGGACCTCCGGTATCTTTGAGGGAAAGGATTTTTAACATGGGTCATAAAGGCCACATGGGGATTTCAGCCACCTGAAAAAAAATTAAAGAGATTTATTGGTGGCCAGAAATGGACAAACAGGTGGCCCATTTCATTGATAATTGCCCTAAATGTGTAATTTCAGACAAACACTGGAAATGAAACAAGAAACCTTTGTTTCCAGTTCCATTTCCAGATTCGCCATGGGAAAAAATTGCTTTGGACTTTGCTGGGCCATTCAACATGTTGCCCTCTGACAAAAGATACTGTTTGTTTGCTATCGACTACTACTCTAAGTGGATCTATTATTCATTTGTACAAGCTGCTAATTCCTCCACTGTGATCTCTTTTTTTGAAAGCATGTTTAAGATTAAAGGCACACCCTTCTGTATAGTCACAGACAATGGTTTCTCTATTGTTTCTAGGCAAGTTACGAGTTTTTGGTAAAAATTTAAAATAAAACACTGTCAAGTTACTTTGTACAGTCCATCCTCCAATGGATTAATTGAAAGGGCAAATGGCTTTCTAAAGGGACGAATTCAAACTGCCATTGCGGCAAATGTCAATGAAGCTGATGTTTTACGAGAGAAAGTTTGGGCATATCTTACTTCTCCTCTTCCACCACGGGTGTGACACCTTTCAAAGCACTCAGGGGGTAGAGAAGCCAGATCCAATCTGATGCCCAAATGGTTCAATAATTTAGCAGTGGGTTTTACTCTAGCCAAGAAAAGAAATAGCTCTGAAGATCAACAATTTGTTAGAGGTAGAGTAATTGGAAAGCAACTGCTACAAACAAGCATTTACAATGCATTTGGTCTCACAAATGCGAGATTTTGAGCTATTGGTATTGTAAATGGCAATGCCTTTTAAATTATTACACAACATTGTCATTTACAATACCAATAGGTCAAATTTGGGCAAAATTCTAGGCGATGTCATTCACCTTCAGAAAGTGGAGCCAGAAGCTCCTATCCTTCAGGTGGCCTCTCTCAAGGTGGAGTAACAGATTTCCCACTAGCGTTTCTTTGAAGGGATGGGTGGAAATGCCTGGAAGGATGGCAAAACAATCTATATAACCTTTTTCCTATCTACCCTGACGGAGAGGGATCGCTCTGTACAATGCCTCTATGCCACATATTTACCGCTTGCAAGAGGAACATGCTGCCACACATGTTTCAATGTAGTTCTGCACTCAATTTGTCCTGACATATGATTAGGTAGTCAGGGTCCAATAGGTGTTGTAACACGGTTACACTAGAATATTGATTTTGCTGGTAATATTGATGTTGCAGATTTGCTACACTCATAAGCATCTTTTAGTGAAATGAATGAGGGATGCCATGATCCTACAAATGTGTTAGTAAAAATGGCAAATGTGCCCTGAACTTGGCAGAGGTGAAACAAAAATGTCCTTTTGCAAACCCATTGGGTTCTCATTCATGTATTACTGCAGGGAGCCCAGTTCTGACAAAGGGCCCTCATTTACAGAATTAAAGTACTAGAACCATTTAAATTCAAAAACCAGAGTAAACTACCTTTGGTACAGAATGGCTCATAAAAATCGGAAATTGTTTTCTTTTGTGCCACATAAAAGTCTAGCTGCTTGGATGTAGATGTATGAATTTTTTTCCCCTCAAATTGAAAGGCAGTTGGTTTCACACTCTTTCACGACCTGATGTTCGTCTGGCCACACTCATCTCCTTCTAAGCATTCTGTGGGGGAGTGATGGCTCCTGTTGCAACCATCCCTCCCTACTCTGTTGCACCAAACATTTCAGCAAACACAATATGTAGAGGTGCACAAGCAAGAACACCAGAGGACAAAACATGGCATCCACAACACAAAACAAAAAGTAGACTTGTCAGTGCTCACACAGAAACACAAATATAGCAAAACACAAACGTAACTTAAACAAACCAATTCTCAGCTTCTACAAATACACTGCGCTCTTCACCTTCAAATGACAAAGAAAAAGAATTTGTCTAAAACACATCATTACATCACGTACAGAGGAATAGTGGTCACACATGTGGTGGCCTACGGAACTAGGTAACCCACCTTGTCCTGCGGATTCGGTCGTAACCTGGGCATAACACTTGACTCAGATCTCTCCTATAAATCTCATGTCAGTAAAGTGACAGCCAGGTGCTTCAGCATACTGAAGGTCCTCCGTAAGGTTTTAGACCTCCTTCCCATCGAAGCCAGAAAGACCATCGTCCATGCCTTGGTGACCCCCTATCTCGACTATTGGAATGCTCTGCTTATAGGTTTGGGCAAAAAAGGCCTACACCAACTCCAGTGCGTTCAGAACGCTGCCGCTCGCCTTGTGCTCAGACTTCCTCGCAGAGCATCTGGGAAATCCGCTCTGGCTAAACTCCATTGGCTCCCTATAAAGGAGCGAATCAAATTCAAGTCCCTCTGTTTCGTGCATCGTATTGCCCATGGCAAAGGTCCAGAATATTTGAAAAATCTTCTCACTATGCATCGCCCCATCAGGAACTTAAGATCGTCTGGTACGATGCTGTTCAAACTCCCCAGAATCACCAGAGCTAGGATGGGTGGGTGTTCGTTTAGATACCTGGCTTCCTAATGCTTGAACGAACTCCCGCTCGATCTCCGAATGGAACCCTCTGAAACTAGGTTCCGGGGAAAACTCAAAACGTTCCTGTTCCCCCCTGCATAACCCCCCTCTTCCCTTTGCACTTCATGGCTCACTCTTGCCCTTCCCTCTGGCGATGTAGTAGCATTTAGCGCGGGGACACACTGTTTTCTGTGCAGCCTGGCGCTTTAAAAATGGTTTTATTATTAGTGCAATTGGCTAGTGCAAAACACTATGACACTAAAGAGCTTCAAAGCTCATGTGAAAAACAAGCCAGGGACAAATACCTCCTAATGGTTCTGTCGCTCTGTCTGGCCTGGGCTTGCCCTTCTTGCTCTGTCATTTGGCGCCGCGGCTAGGGCGACTGACTCCGGAATCTGGGGATCACAGTTCGATCCCCGGCACCGGCAGCAGATTAGCCCAGCACCATGTGACTTTGGGCAATAGCTTGCTTAATCTTCCCGCCGGCCCCCAGTACCTAGAGACCCTTACGGGTGATTGTGCGCTTTACAAATGTGGATTAATATTATTATTATTATTTTAATTAATCGCTGAAAAGTCTGTGTTCTCAAGGGAAGGAGCATGCCACCCAGCCTCACTTCCTCGGGGTAAGAAGAAATAAAATGTGTTGGAAAGCAATTTATTATTCAGGTGTTGGGGGTTAATGGGCTTTGTGAATGTAGCTGAGACAGTAGTCTATGCTTGCAGCAAGGTCTTGCCATGAACCCACGTAGATGTCTTGGCCCTTGGCCCAGAGGGCAGCCTCAAACAGAGAAAGGGAGAGTTTAATGTCGGAGTATCTGGTACCTCTGAATCGGCAGCCTCCGATTATCTGCACGAAGCAGTGTTATCGGTGGAAATCGAGCTCTAAAATTGAAGGATAGAGTGAGCGTAAGTAAACTGCTACCCGTGACCATGGTTATGAAGACTTTGAGACCTGGCTCAATGCTTGGCTTACTGCAAAACACCACAGAGTCGTAAAAATAACCAACGTCACACTGGGCAATGAGTTCATCAAACTCATGCTGAGATTTCAGGCGGATAATGAAACGTGTACTTTCCTAAAAGGACAAAGTGCCTGTGCTGTAAGTAAACGTGTTACTCAATCCCCAGCTCAAACGGTGAAACAAAGTGCAAATTAATCTAGTCATTTACCCATTGGGGAAAAAAGTGCTCATGCAACAGTGATGTCATCACTACCTACCACATGCCTGCTGGCTTACTGCAGTTCAGTCTCCAGCTTGGAACGACATGCACCGCTATGCATGTTATCCTGACAGCTCAAAAAAAACAAAAAACAGCACAGACATACATCGATTTTCCTTCTTAAACTACGTTGGGGATGCACAGCTCACAAAGTCCAGGAAGGCAAAGTTGTGTGGAAAAAGTCACTTCTTTATTAGAAAATGTTTTGCTTTTAAAAAATAATCAAATTACTATATCAGCCAACGCGTTTCGCTCCCACATTGAGAGCTTCCTCAGGGCGCAATAAGTAGCAATCAGTCCGGTCACAGTTCCCAAATCTGTGAGTCTGTACGATGATGTTGTTATTTCAATTGTAGACAGAACAGAAAATAGTAAGGCCTGCAGTCATCTGAATACTCCTGGAAATCTATAATAACAAGTTCCATTCCAGAAGCTAATGAAGACTGTAAGTGGGCTTCAAATTGGTGTCTCACCGATCCCACGCTCTGCGATTCCAACTATAAACATCCACCGGCAATGATCAGCGCCACAGTGACAAAGAAATACATCAAAAAGAAACCTCAGTTAAGTCATGGACAGGTACATCCGATGTCGTGATGACTTGCAATTTCAAATACCGTTTGCGTCACGTTGTGGATGCACGGGTAGTGGTAACTTAAATGGATGAGTTCACATGAAATCACTGTTGAATACTAGTTTGGGCCACCGCATTTATTACATCGCGTAGTCCATCGTCCTTAAGTTCCATAAAGATGTTGCGTATCGTTCCCGATTTTCCTACTATAAACTTCCCTGTAACTTGGTTACCACCTCACCCAAACGTGCTACCACAGCACGTAGGGGCCTGCCATCTCAAACTTGTTAAACTACATGTTACTGGGTGTACAGATGTAAGCATTGGAGCTATGAAGTGTTTTTTTTCAGTTTAAAAAATACTTTATTTGATTTGGTTTAAATCATACAAAGAGCGGGATAACCGCTAAAAACACATAAGCACCTGTGACTTTTGATCGATAAAACAAAGGAAGCGAGGTTCAATTAGTGCCTTTTAGTCTTATGAAGTTGTACTAGCTCAAGGAATCCGATTCTAGTACTTATGTTTACTTGGAGTAAATGTCTATGCATTTCCTGAGTCCAGTTCCGTGTCTTTCTTTTCTAGCGCTTTTGCAGCTAGTCTTAAAAGTTAATGATTTGCATGCCAGTTGCACTGTTGACCCTCCTAAACATTTTATTACTGCTGATCTGCATGTCCTTATCTGTTCTTTTATCAATAACGGCCACAGCAATCTTTTCCATTCGGATAGCAATGCCGGACAAATACAGAGTAAATGGAGCACTGATTTGTCGCCTTGACCGCAAAGGCGACAGTCCATGGAGGGCCATGTGCATTTCCATTTGGGAGTTAAGTCTTTAGTTGGGTACACTCCCAGTCTCAGTAGAATTAATTGGCGTTTCATTCGGTTTGCAAAGTGTTCCGAAAGATATGGTTGGGGCTTTAGCTTTTTGTATGTCGGCAGGACCGTCCATGCATTTGTTTTCGTGGACAGTGTGGCTTTATCCTGGTCTTGTGACATTTGGTTAACTGTTTTGTTTACCAATTGTTTGAACTCCGAAGCCTCAATCGATTTTCTTAAGCGCGAATAAACCGAATTAGTCAGTTTTGATTGCTTTTCGACCTCCAGCCAGCAATAGTGTACCAGGGGGGAGTACTCTGCTGCACGCTTTTTCCAATAGTATTTAACCAGTGCTCCCTGTCTTGCCATAGTCTGATTTTTTAGCCCAAACTCAAGACTTATCCGGTCTTGTGAGATGTAGGGCGGGATGTTGAACAGTTTTTTGAAGAGGCTGATTTGGGCGATGTTCAATGATGTTGCATCCTTTGCATTGAATAGTTCAGAACCGTATGTAATTGCGGGTAGAAATTTTGATGCCACGACTTTTAATAAGTGGGTAGTGGAGCTAACACTAAGTTTTTTTTGCAGGGTTTTGAATGCAAACAGAAGTTGTTTAGCTTTAATTTTCCGACGTTCTTTGTGTTGCTTATAATTGAGATGGTTATCCAAGGTCAGTCCCAAGTACTTGTATGTCTCCTCGCGGTCCAAACTATTGCTGTTAAAGGTCCAGGTGAACTTTGGTATTTTTTTCCGTGGGCTGGAAAAACACATGACCTTTGTCTTTTTAAAGTTTATCTGGAGTTGGTTTAGGTCTGTGTATTCTGCCAATTTGTTTATCAGTCGTTGTAGGCCTCGAGGCGTTTGGGAGAGCAACACAATATCATCTGCGTATTGCAGGCTTACTGTTCTCACATTTCACAGTTTTGGAGGATCGCCCAGTGTTGTACGTAGGTGATTGTCTAGGTCGGCTGTGAATATATTGAATAAACAGGGGGCCAAGACGCACCCCTGTTTTAGACCATTCGTGGTAGTGATTTTATTTGTTAGACTTTGGCCATCTCCCATTTTAATTTGGACCCATGTTTTTGACCCATGTTTTTGAATAAAGGTCTATAATTGCGTTCAATAAACTTCTTGGTGCACCCCAGGATTCAATTTTTGCCCACAATGCCTGTCTGGGGACCTTGTCGAAGGCCGCCTTGAGGTCCATGAAACAGGCGTACAGTACTTTGGAGTTTGTGATGGATTGATTGGCCAGAAGTGTTACGGCGGAAATGTTTGCTAAAGTGCCCATTCCGGGACGAAAGCCTGTCTGTGTACTGGGGATCAATTTGATGTTATCCACCCAATCTTCTAGGCCCTTAAGCAGGTTTGCTGCGTAGATTTTTGCCTCAACGTCAATGAGTGCTATCAGCCTGTAATTTGAGGGATTTGCACGGGCCCCTGATTTAAATATTGGGTGTAATATACTTCCTCGCCAGGAATCCGGGATAGTGTGGGATTCCAAAATGTTGTCAAACAATATGGCTAGGTGTTTGGACCAGAATTGTGGATCTTTTTTAAATAGGGCGTTTGGCAGACCGTTGGGGCCTGGCGCCCTGTCTGATCTCTGCTTTTTTATGATGTTCATTACTTGTCTGGATGTCAACAATTAATTGATCAGACCCTGATGTTTCCAATTCGTTTTGCTGCAATTTTCCTTCCTTTTTATCTTGTGAGTTGCTGTGGTGTTTCAGATACGGGTTGTTGGTCATTTGATTTGGGGCCTGCGGGATTCGTTTTTGTATTTCGGGCTTCTTCTGCTTTCTTGATGTAATCTCACTGATGGTACTATGGTGTTTTTGTATCGCCATCCCTATTTCATTTTCAGTTGTAGCTCTAGGTGCGGTCTGTAAATTGTAAGTGGCTTCTATATGGGTTCGCCAAGCATGCTCTGTTATATCGGAGTTGAAATGCCGATTTTTTCCATTGGATAAAACATTAATCTGGGCCCAAAATTGCTTGGAATTTTTTTGTCCACTTACATAGAGCATTTTTGTCCAGAGCTGCTCGTTGTATTTACGTTTTGCGACCAGAGTCTCTTTTTTTAGGTTGCATTTCATTTGTTTGATTGATGTCAAGGCCTCCCGTGAAGGTTGTTGGCCTTGGGTTCGCAGATGTCTCAGTGCTTTATTGGAGTTATGAAGTGATAACACTGCCAGTGACATTATCAATTACATGTTATTAAACCGCTCACCTAACTGGATGATTTATGGCTCCTTCCTCATCTAAAGGTAGAAAAAGATGTCTGGCGGGTTTTAAATGGGAGGGACAGGCAAGAGGAGCACAGCACTCCTATGTTGCCACGGGCTGTAATGGGTAACTTAAAATGCTCTCACAATGACAAAATTTAATAGGAGTGTGCCTATTGAATAGCTACTCAGCTATTTGTGCCAGTCTTTGTCAGACAACTGTAAAATAGGAAGGTGGTATTTGAAAATAGGCCGTGCCTTTTCTTTGGTATGTTACTGTTACATCGCAACTTTTACATCGTAATGCTGTTACAACGCAGCTTTTACAATGCTGGTTCCATTACATCGGATGCCATTACAACGCAGGACATTACATAGCAGATGCTATTACAACGCATACCATTACATCGTAAGTATATATATATTTTTTAATTTTATTTAATATTATTAAATTAATTTAATTAATATTAATTATAAATAAATATGTTTATTTATGTTTTTTAATATTATAAATGAAATATTTTAATTTTAGTATTTTTTAAAATAAGTATGAGTATAGGAGTATATGTTTTGGGGTACTGAGGTATATGTTTTGGGGTGTTTGGGTATTTTTAGGTTTTAGGGCTGTGTTAGAACCGGCTGTCTCTAGTTGGCAGAGGTATACACTTCTGACAAATAGGGACCCACCTTTTCTAGTCAGGGCAAGGGGATCACACCCTTCGATAACCCCTGATCACCCCCTTGGTAGCTTGGCAGAGCAGACAGGCTTATCTCAGAGGCTGTGTGTTAAGCAATTATGACCACATACAGTAATACAGTGAATACACTACAAATGGACACGACACAGTAGTATTATAAAAATAAGTATTTTTATATAAGGCTTAGCACAAGACCAAATAACGACAAAACTGTACACAATCGTAATAAATACTCTGGGAAGGAAAAAGGGATAGTTCAAAGGTAGGTTCTTCTTTAGCACAAAGTCTTTCGCATCAAAGCAAATCTTATTCTTGGCAATACAGTTCTTAGCAACATGGTAACCCACACGGGGGCTACACGACGTCGAGGCAAAGTTAATCCAAAGGTTCGGCGTCGACCGCGAGGAGCGCTACGTCGAGCCCGGAGTCACACGGACCCCCAACAACACAGTACCTTTAGGAAAATGAAGCACACGATGATCAGCGGCGTCGAGCAATCCGGCGTCGCGTCTTCGGTGTCGATCAGGCCTCAGCAGGCGTCGTCGATGGTGCGGCTGCACAGAGTGAGCAGCGCTCACGGCGTCGAGAGGGCACACAGTTGATGCGATCAGCAGCGGTGCAGACACGAGGTCCCTTGGAGCTAGAGCCGTACTCCCACTCACTGGCGTTGCTGCTGGCGTCGGTCGGGCCCGGCGGCCGGTCGTCGAGGAAGCGAGACACTGGGGCCGTTACCCACTGCGTCGAGCTGGATTCGGCGACGTCCGTCGGCGTCGAGATTGCTGGTTCTTTCAGAGGTGCTGGATTCACAATTCCAGCAAATAGCACTTTAGTAGATGAAGTCCTTTAGCCCTGTGACTTCAGCAGGAGACTGGCACTCTTCCAGTCCTTGGAGATTTTCTTAGCAAGCGTGAGAGTACACACACAGTTCCTCTCTCCTGGTTCCTTGGCAAAAATAAAGAAGCACTGCAGGATTCCCCCAACAACAGCACACTGGCAGAAGGGGTAGGCAGTCCTTAGATCAGCAGGCCTCTTGTCCTTGGTTACAGGGTTCCTTGTCAGAAGTGATCTAAATTCTTGGTTCAGGGGTCCTTCTCTTATACCCCTTTCCGGCTTTGATCCCTTTGTCCATGCCGGGGATTTCCCAACATCCTGGGTCTGTTGTGGGTGGAGCAAGGCAGTAGCACCTGGCCTATTCACTGAGCAGGGCTGGGTCCTCAGACGCCCAGCAGGAGGTGGAGCCAGCATTGACACTGGCAGGAGCAGAGCTATCGGCCTCCTGGCAGGAGGTGGGGCTAGGATCGTCCATGGCAGGCACAGAGCCATCAGCCGCTTGGCAGGAGGTGGAGCCAGCATTGTATCAGGCAGGGCAGGCTATCAGCAACTACTCTCCCCCTACTCTCAACGCAAATGTCCCACTCATCCCACACTCACTCATCCAGCCCTGTGGAGCCACCCAGCTCCTGTCACACACACGCAAGACCAGCAGAAACCAGAAATGGTTAGACAAGAAAATAGACACTTTCTAAAAGTGCTATTTTCAAACCCAGAGTCCAAAAACCATCCACACCAACGGATGTGTAATTAAACCCTGAGTTCAGGGATACCAAACTCGACATTGCACCATGCTCCCCGAGCCAGCTAGGATCATAGCATTAATAATCCCGGCGACCCATTCTAACTAATGGAGAGCAGGCTACCTCGCGACAGTGAAGAACGAAGATGGCGGTACTTCACTATCAGGACATGCCAACTTGGTCAGGCGTGTCCTACCTTATACTTACAATGCACCCTGCCCGTGGGCCTACTGTAGGGGTGACTAACATGAAGTCAAGGGAAGGTTTGAGGGGCTGGCAAGTAGGTATACTTGCGCAGCCTGCGTGACAGCACTAGGCTGCACGTGGGTCTCGCAATGATCGACCCGTAGACATTCTTTTACGAGGCCGCTCCTGTGGGTGGCACAACACGTGCTGCAAGCCCACGAGCGGCATTTGTATTTACAAGCCCCGGCACTCCTGGTGCACTAGACTAGGGACTGACAGTAAACCAAATAAGCCAAACATGGATACAATAGATACATCAATTTAACATCGGGAGCACTTGCGCTGTGGCACGGATCAGCCGTGGCACAGCGCCCAAAGCATATACCAGCAAAACATCGAAAAACAGTGGAGGCAAACAGAAAAAATGGAGGAGAGACTCAAGCCAATGATGTCAGGTCTAACAGGCTGGGTTTAGGTTTTGGGGTACAGGGGTATTTTTAGGTTTTAGGGCTGGGTTTGGGTTTTGGGGTACAGGCGTATTTTTAGGTTTTAGGGCTGGGTTTGGGTTTTGGGGTACAGGGGTATTTTTAAGTTTTAGGGCTGGGTTTGGGTTTTGGGGTACAGGGGTATTTTTAGGTTTTAGGGCTGGGTTTTGGGGTACAGGGGTATTTTTAGGTTTTAGGGCTGGGTTTGGGTTTTGGGGTACAGGGGTATTTTTAGGTTTTAGGGCTGGGTTTGGGTTTTGGGGTACAGGGGTATTTTTAGGTTTTAGGGCTGGGTTTGGGTTTTGGGGTACAGGGGTATTTTTAGGTTTTAGGGCTGGGTTTGGGTTTTGGGGTACAGGGGTATTTTTAGGTTTCAGGGCTGGGTTTTGGGGTACAGGGGAATTTTTAGGTTTTAGGGCTGGGGTTTGAGGTATAGGGGTATTTTTAGGTTTTAGGGCTGGGTTTGGGGGTACAGGGGTATTTTTAGGGTTTAGGGCTGGGTTTGGGTTTTGGGGTACAGGGGTATTTTTAGGTTTTTTTTTTTTTTTTTTTTTTTTTTAAAGTACGACTTTAATTAAATTAATTAAATTTAATTAAATTTATTAAATTATATTAATTAGAATTTTAAGATTAATTCAATTATATTAATACAATTAAATTAATTATATTAAAATAATTACCTTTATAAAAATTATTAAATTAAATTAACATATTAAATTAATTAAATTACATTAATTCCAATTTTTAGTTAAATTAAACGTATTTAAATAAATTACATTAATTACAATTTTAAAATTAATTTCATTAGATTAGTTAAATTAAATTAATTAAATTAACTTATTTACATTTTTTTTAAAAAGATATACTTACCTATACTTACGATGTAATGGTATGCGTTGTAATAGCATCTGCTATGTAATGTCCTGCGTTGTAATGGCATCCGATGTAATGGAACCTGCGTTGTAAAAGTTGCGATGTTACAGCCTGCGTTGTAAAATAACGCGTTGTAACATCATAGATCCCTTTTCTTTTGATGTTAAAAGGGGCCATTGTGCCGTCTCTGCTCCTACACTTATGTGAAGGGTATGAGTAAAGCGCAGCATGCATGCTGGAGGTAAGCCTGCATCTCTGGTTGCCAGGTCTCTCAGTATCAATGTATGCTGAATATCTTGTTCTTGAAAAACTTTATTTCGGTTGGTGCGACCATAAAAGTATACTAACAATAAACAATGCATTACAATTCGTAACAGTTTAAAAAAAAAAATTTTTAAATGACCAGTCTTCTTTTCAGAAATCTCTACAATTTGAATAAAAAAAAAAGAGGGATCTGGGGGCGTGGCTTGGCGGGCGAAGATGGCGGTCGCAGCCTTGTAGAGCTCCCGCCGGCCCGGACTTACTTCGATCATTTATCCTGACCCCCGAGCCCACTGTTGGTGCCCAGTGCCTGTACTCGATCTGGTGAAGTCTCCAGTCTGCATTGGTGTGTAGATCCTGTGATTCCTCCCTTCCTGTGATCGAGGGGAGTCGGCGGCAGAGTGCGGCCTGGTGGCCGGCCGGAGACCGGGGTCCTCGAGTTTCGCGACGCCTGGTGGCGGCTGTGACCTGGCGGGTGCGGGTGGCATCCGCTACGCCGTCCTGGGCTCATCTCTCCGCCCGCGATCGCCTGGAGTTTGAGGCGGAACCAGCGACTCCTACCTATCGGCTCTTCCCCTGCACGACTGGCGAGTGGTGGCGGCGTGGCTGGGCCCTGCGACAGTCTGGTGGCGAGACTCCTTGTGCCCGGAGGCGACCGGGGCTGGACTGGTGGTCGGCTGGCCCCCCTGATCCGCCTCCCCTGGCTAAGCCCGCTGGATACGGCGACCCATAGACCGCGGACCTGCTGATTCTTCCTGATATATCCTGGACGGCTGCCTGTGGGGACGAGTGTGGGTGCGGCCTGTCCTGCTGGGGTGACGCCGGGGCCTCGATTTCCGCGACATCCGATCGCAGCGTCCCTCCCTGGGGCCTCCTCTGGGCCGCCCCGTTCCAGTTCTTGCGACAGTGCCCGAGAGTGGTGTTGGCCCTGCCCGGCGCTTGCCATGACCAGGGACAGAGGAGGTGGCCCGCCCAAGCATGGACCCATAGATAAATTCACAGGGCCGAGTGGTGGCGCTGGGGCGACCGGTGGCAGCGGCGGCCCCGGGCCAGACAATGCAGCTATCCTGGCGGCCATAACCCAATCTCGGGACATGCTCGATGCCAAGATAGGAGCGGTCGGGGCGGATGTCACGCTCTTACGCCAGGACCTTCGCAATGCAGTGGAGCGGATTGCTGGGGTCGAAACCCGTATCACGGAGACTGAGGCGGACATTAGTGGCCTAAAGAAGCGCCTTGCGGAGGTGGAAAGCATCCAGAAGACACTGGCGGCCCGCGTGGAGGATGCAGAAGGGCGAGCGCGGCGCAACAACCTCCGCTTCATTGGTTTTCCGGAGCGGTGCGAGAAGGACAGCATGGAGAGGTTCCTGACCGGGTGGCTGGAGAGCTGGCTCCCTGAAGGGGCGTTATCTAAGTGTTTCGTGATCGAGAGGGCCCACAGGGCCCTGACCCAGCGGCCGCCGGAGGGTGAGCGCCCGCGGCCGGTTATAGCCCGCCTGCTGAACTATCATGACCGTGATGTTATCCTGCGGGAGGCGAGGAACAAGGGCTCCCTCGCCTTTGAGAATCATACCATTATGATTTTCCCGGACTACACAAAAATGGTGCAACAACAGCGGCACTCCTTCATGGACGCTAAGGCCAAGCTCCGGGGCCTCAAGCTCCAGTACTCGCTCCTGTATCCGGCTCGCCTGCGGGTCATATACCAGTCTCGTACCCACTTCTTTGACTCGCCAGAGGAGGTGTTTCGCTGGACGGATGAGGCGGTGCGGCTACGTCCCCACGCCCAACCGGGACTGGACCCGGGCAGGTCTCCAGGTTCGTCGCCGGAGCGGACACAACGCCAACCCAAGAAGGGCCGACATCGGAGGTCTCGCTCCAAGAAAAGATCGGCTTCAGCCTGTGCGTCGCAATCGGGTGGCACCAGGGACTCTGAACACTCCGATGCGGGCAGCTGAACACTGTTGGGCCTCCGCACATTCTGTCTGCTGCATATGGACTTGCTCTGCCCTGGCTGGTGAGACTGTTTTATTTTGTCCTTGATATACCAGCCGGCTCCCATGTGGAGACTTCAGCTATAGACACGGGGACACTGTGTGGCTCGGGGGGTACCGTATACGGGCCTCAGACCCTCACGGATGTGAGTGTTGTTGGGGGGGTGGTGAGTGTGCGTCTTGGTGGGGTTTTGGGGATCCATTGGTATGGCGGGCCCTGAGTCCTCTGTTTTGGGCTCGGGCCTCTCCATGCCGCGACAGGTACTTCACTGTTTTCTGAGGTATTGGGGTGGTGGGGGTGGGGTCTGGGGGGGTGTTTTGGTGTTGCGCTTGTTGTTGGGGGGGCTCTGGGTTGGAAGGGGGGAGTTGTGTTTGCGGGCTGGGGGGGTGGGTCCACACATGTCGGGGGCTGTGCTTTTTGTCGTTCTGCGGGTAGCACCTGGGTGGGAGGGTGGGCCAGATCTTGGACTGTATGTCGATAATGGCTAATGCTGCGAGTGTGACTCCTTCGAAGACCCTGCGGGTGGTGACGTGGAATGTGCGGGGTGTCCTGGATAAGATTAAGCGGGGGGCTGTGCTGCGGTGGGGGAAAAGGGAGATGGTGGATGTTCTTTTGCTTCAAGAAACGCACATGCTGGGATCCAAAGCCCTTAGCCTCCAGAGGTTCGGCTACCACCAGGTCTATCATGCTGGCTTTACGAGGGGCTCGCGGGGAGTGGCCATACTGATCCATCGTAGGGTGGCCTATGTCCACGAGAAGCAATGGATTGACCCCCAGGGCAGATTTGTTTTTGTTAAAGGCCTACTGGGTTCCGAGCCGGTGGTTTTTGGAAGTGTCTACGCCCCTCCCCCCCTGCAATGGGCACTGTCTGAACGGCTGTTTGCGTTGTGGGACGAGATCCCCGAGGTCCTGACTGTGGTGGGGGGTGATTGGAATGAAGTCATGGATGTGGGCCTGGACCGCCGGCGGCGTGCGTGTGTGGTGTCTGACCCCCCCCCCGCGGCTGCCCCCACCCGGTTGAGTGCAACGGCGCGCAGTATGGGCTGGGTTGATGTGTGGAGGCATTTCCACCCCGCAGTACAGGCCTTCACGTATGTATCGGCGGTGCATGGGTCATTCTCGAGGCTCGATTACTTGTTTGTACCCGGGGCCTGCCTGAGCCGTGTTAGGGACGCCTCGATACTCCCCAGGGGCCTTTCAGATCATTCCCCTGTCCTGGCCACTCTGACCCTCCCCGTTAAAAGGCAACCTTTTCGCTGGCGTATGTCCGCCTGGCAGTTGCAGCGGCCGGACTATGTGGCGCACCTACGGGAGGCAATCGACCACTTCTGGCGCGAGAACTTGGTGGGGGGAGCCGATGCTGTTGTGGTGTGGGAGGCGCTGAAGCCCACGATCCGGGGCATCGACATAACTTGGTGTGCGGCCGCTCGGCGGAAGCACCGGGAGGCCATTGTGGCTGCCGCGGCCCGCGTGGAGGAGTTGGAGCAACGTGGTCGACTTGGGGGTGAGGAGGGCGTGGTGCGCCAGCTCCTGCAAGCCCAGCAGACTTACTCCTCGGTCCTACATGAGGAGGCCCGGCAGGCGTGGCTCGCCACGCGCAGTAGGGTATATCAGTGGGGCGATAAGTCCTGCACCATGTTGCATAGACTTTGTCAGGCGACCTTCCAGCCCCTGGAGCTACCCGGTCTCACGGCGGGGGATGGCTCAGTCATAACCGACCCGGACCGATTGGCGGCCAGCTTTGCCCGCTACTACGAAGCACAATACGCCCCTCGCGATCCGCTGAGGGAGGGCGGGATTGCCCCGTACTTGGATGCTTTACTCCCACAGGCAGTCCCGGAGGAGACTAGAACGGCCCTGGAGGTCCCACTTACGTCCGAGGAGCTTGGGGAGGCCCTTGGCCAACTGAACACTGGGAAGGCGCCCGGCCCTAGTGGCTACCCTGCCGAATTTTATAAAAAATTCCACGTCCAGCTGGGACCCCACTTTCGCAATGCGCTAGAGGCAGCGCGGTCTAGGGGCGAGCTGCCACCTGACTGGCGTCATGCTGAGATTGTGGTCTTTTTGAAGCCTGGTAGGGCGCCTGACCGCCATGATTCCTACAGGCCTATCTCCCTCCTCAACATCGAGGCCAAGATCTTGGCGAAGGCCCTGGCGAACCGCCTTCTGCCCCTTATAGCCGACCTGGTCCACCCCGACCAGGCCGGGTTCATGCCGCGCAGGGCCACCCGACACAATATCCGGCGGGCGCAGGCAGCGATCGACGCCATGAGTGCTAGGGATGAACAGGCCGCACTTCTCCTTGCGGACATGGACCGGGCCTTTGACTCAGTGAGCTGGGCTTATCTCTTCACCTTATTGGCCCGCCTAAACCTCGGGCCGGTCTTTTTGTCCTATGTCCGCCTCCTGTATACCAATGTTACGGCGTCGGTCCGGGTGGCAGGCGCGGTCTCAGGACGCTTCCCTATCGGCCGCGGTACGCGCCAGGGTTGCCCGTTGTCCCCATACCTATTTGCCCTGGCCATGGAGCCCCTCGCGGCGCGGGTGCGGCTAGATGCCCAGCTGCGTGGCTTTGTCTGGAACGATACTCTTACAGATAGAATCGCACTCTACGCGGACGATGTCCTCCTGTTCCTTACAGATCTGCGGCGCTCTGGCCCTCGAATTCTAGAGATCATGCGGGGGTTTGGCGAAGTCTCCGGGCTTACCCTTAACCTATCTAAGTCGACCCTATGGGTTTTGCATGGCGGAGTGGTTGCCGACGATTGGGCTGCGGATTTACGGGTGGCGACGGACGGCCTGAAATACTTGGGTGTTTTCCTCTCGACTTCGCGGACCGTGGCCTGGACGCGTAGTGTCCTGCCGGTGTGGGAACGGGTCCAGTCGGATGTTAAAACGTGGTCCAGGATGCCGCTCACGATCTTTGGGAGGTCGGCCATCTTTAAGATGGTGGCGCTGCCGAGACTACTGTACCAACTCCAACATTTCCCGCACCCTATCGGCATGGAGTGGTTTCGCCAGGTGAACTCTGTGCTGGGCCGCTTCCTGTGGGAGGGCGGAGCAGCCAGGGTGGCCCTGAAGACATGTTTTCTATCCACCTACTGTGGTGGCTTGGCCACGTCCGATCTCCTCTCCTACTACCAAGCATCGCATCTACTTGTTCTTAACGATTGGTGGTATGGGGATAGGAGTGATCCGGCATATGCCCTGGAAAGACATCTTATGGGTGACCATACGCTCCACACCGTTCTATACTCGGCGCGTATACGCCGTGGGTTGCCATCGGTGACAAGGGTGGTCTTTGCAGTGTGGCGGCAGTCCTTGCGCCGCATGGGATGGTGGGGCAAGTTGACGGCGGAAACGCCGCTGTGGCACAACGGTCTGCTTCCAGAGCTAGCGACTCTGGCTGGGTTCGAGGGTTGGGAGACTATTGGGATTACTCAACTGGGTCACGTCGTGTCCGGCGCCACCCTCAAGTCCTTTGCAGACCTCCGAGTGGAATTCCAAATGCCTCAGTCCCAGTTCTTCCGTTACTTACAGCTGCGACATGCCCTCGCCCCAAGCATTGCCGGCCTCGACTCCCTTCCGGAGTTTAGCCCAATTGAGGCGAAAGTCTTTATGGGCGACTTGGGAGACAAGAAGGTTTCCAGGATCTACCAGACTCTGGTTATTCACTGCTCGTCTACTCTCAGCTCCCTCCGGGAGGCCTGGGAGGCGGACGTGGGCACCCTGGACGAGGACGACTGGAGAGAGGCCCTGGAGTCCCCACGTGGCACCGCTATCGCGGTTCGGCTCCGTCTCATACAATTCAAGTATCTGCATCGTGCCTATTACACGCGTGAACGTCTGTGGAGGGCTGGTTTGATTGAGTCATCGGAGTGCCTGCGATGTGGGGAAGTGCCTGGCACCTTGTTGCACACAGTATGGTCATGTGGTCGCCTGGCTGGCTTCTGGAGGGGTGTCTGGAATTGCCTGGCTGAGGTCCTGGGCTGGGATCTTCCCCATACCCACCGGCTGGGCCTGCTGCACGTCATGGAAGGGGTTGGGGGCAACATCTATAAACGCCATCTATTGCTTCTGGGCCTGGTGGTGGCTAAGCGCGACTTGGCTCGGGCCTGGAAATCTGTGAGGGCACCCCCCCTGTCGGCATGGAAGGCGGGACTGGACTATTTTATGGGTCTTGAGAAACCGATTTTTGAGGCACGGGGCTGCCCACGCAAGCACTTCAAGATCTGGAAGCGGTGGGCTGACTACCGTGGCCTATCCTTGGAACCCCCGGCGGAACCGGAGGAGGACATTTGATCGCGGCGCTGTCTCTGGCCCTAAAGGCACATCCCAGGTTGCTTCATACCTGCTTCTCTTATGTGAACCATCGTTATATTGCCTCTGTACATGTGTGGAAGGGGGGGGGGGGGATAGTGGGTACGGGTGGGGGTGTAGTTGGGGTTGGGATGGGTAGTTGGGATTTTACAGCTGAGCTTCGTTGATACTTGCTCAGTATTTCCTATGTATGTAATCAATACATTGATCTTGATGTGGTGACCTTGGTGTGGGAAGGTGCCTCATACTTGTCATTCTTTTGCTCAATAAACTTGGTTGTGAAAAAAAAAAAAGAGGGATCTGCACTGAAACAAGCCTAAGTCCAATAGATTAGCAAAAATATATGTGCGGGGTGAGTGCAAAACAAGAGGCAAAAACTTGGAAAGGCCAGCACCTGCTGAGACCCATCAGTAGTGACAATAAGGATACAATTAGTGCAAACAATTTCATAAAATAGTCATACAATGGTAATTCATTATAGTTACGTTGTAGCCAACATAAAAACAAGAAAATTACACATATTGACCAATAAGAACTTGATTGATTTTAAAGTTAAAGTTATTAAAAAAATGAAAAGTGAGTTAACAAACCCCTAGAAGATCAGGTACAATGCTCTATTTGGTCCTAGACAGGCATATATATATATATAAAAAAGTCCAGCGCCTACGCCACATTGAGGTCAAGAATCACGATACAGCAAAGACAATGGGCTTGCAGGTGTCATACTTTAAAACTCTAAATGCCTCTGTGAAATGTACGAACCCTAGATTCCTACACAGTGGGACGAGCCAGTGCTTCCTCGATGGTTTATAGGCAGGGCAGAAAAAGATGACATGAAGCTCTGACTCGTCTTCCCAATTGCAGGCTGAACACTCTCGTCAGCTTGTGTTTGATCATTTGCAGGAAAAAGTATGGTGCGGCAGGGTGCCCAGTCTGAAGTGGACATACAATTTTCTTGCCAGGACTGGATAAATATCATCTAAAAAGGGTTCGAACAGATTCCCGTCCTTCAAGGATAAAAATGTAACTGTCAGGTATCCTGTGGACGGGCTCCCTTGCACCTCTGCTAGCTTACTCATTCGGTAGGCCTTTGCTATTCCGGAACGGGACACTGCAAGACAGTTTTCCCAGCCTACTACATTCTTTTTTTATATGGGTAAACCAAGGAATTTTTGCTGCTCCTGGGAAGCTCAGGATCTCTTTTAATTCAGCTCGGTAAACTCCCAGTTCTGGTGTCACCTATAGTCTGCGCCAAAAGATGAGGGGTCTGAGACCTATCCCCTCTCCAAAGGGTCTAATTCCTAGGTCCTGCCGTAGAGGAATGAGCAGGGTACTGGAGTGGAGATCCAAAATCAGTCTCATAAAACTGTTTTCTACTTTGCTCACGTCCCCACAGCAAGAGGGTCCCCATAATTCAGCCCCATACATTGTCGCACCCCTGGGTTTCTCTATAGTTTAATAATTCCTCCAGTAGTCTAGGCTAACTTAAGCTTGGCTTTAACAATTTGTGGTCCCCACTCCATGTTTTCTGTCAGGGTGACCCTTAGGTACTCAAAACCATCACCCTGTCCAACATGATGCCATCTAGACTAGGGTTTGGGCGCAGTGTTTTAGGTGGATTGAAGACCATAAACTGTCTTCTGAGTATTGATCTCCAACCCCCTGCTATTGCAAAAGATAGCAAAGCTGTCAACGACTCTCTGAATGCCCATAGGATATTTAGAGATTAGGACGATATCATCAGCAAACATCATTGCTAGGACCTCGGTACCTGCCAGTTTTGGGGCATCATTATCCTTGACCTCAGTAAGTTGGGCTATCAATGCACTGACAAAGACGCAAAACAGGGTTGGTGCGAGCACACAGCCCTACCTTACTCCTCTGTCACCTGGGAATGGTGCAGTCAGGTCACCTCTTTTCCCACACCTTACCTGGGCAAAATTGCCTTCATGCATTCTTGTAAGTATGCTAAACAGGTAATGGGGGGATTCCCGTACCTCCCATAACTTTGCCCTGGGCACCAGATCAAAGGCCGTCTTAAGATCCACCAAGATCAAATAGAGGCTGCCACCCTCCATTCTCACCATTTTCCAAAATATAGGTTGGAGTCTGTATAATTGTTCAATGGTGGAAGTGTTCTTCCTGAATCCGTCCTGATACCGGCTTAATATCTCATGATTGTCCATCCACCTCTGAAGGCGATCAAGAAGTACCTGTGCAGAGTTTTTGTGTTACGTCGATCAGGCTGATTTGTCTATTGTTGGCTGGCAGGAGAGGTGACCCTTTCCTAAAAAATGTGATCTATTTCTGCACCTGCCCAGGTTTTGGGGATCGACATACCCTTCAAAACCACATTGAACAGAACCTGTTAACAGGGCCCCCAAATTTTCGGTTCATGCCGGAAGAGATCCCTTGGAAACTCGTCAAATCCCACTGCTTTGCTGGGGGGGAGCTTATTTATCGCATTTACCACCTCTAGCAGAGTATACTTTATGGCTTCTACATGATGATCCCTAAGCAGAATTACTGGTGGATCAACATAGGGTCAGAGAATTTTTTTTGTAGTGTACAGGGCCTGGAAGTGCACTTCCCACGCTTCCGCTGCCATATTGGGTTCTACTGCTTGCTTACCCTTGCTTTTGCCCGTACTAATCATGAACCAAAGCTCATTTAGGTTGTCTCTAGTGGACAGGGTAGTTTTTAGGGCATCCCATCTATTGACTTTCAACATCTCTTTCGCTATGCATGTGGTCTCTCTATACAGCGCCGTCATTTGTTTAATTAGTGGCTTTGCTTTGGCTTTGATGGCCTCCAATAGAACCTGTTTGGCCTTACGGCAACTATCGTTAAACCATGACGGAGTGGCCATTTTTTTCCCCTTAGTGTGCATCTCTGGGTAAAATACCTCAGCCAGCTTGGATATCAGCCCTGCATGCAAATCTGCAATTTTGCTAGTAGGAACATCAGAGCCCACCGATACGGCCCCTTTTCTTAGTTCTATTAGGGCCGGGAATACTACTGCATATATATTGCAAGACAGCTTTCCTGGTGACTGCTGGATAGCCCCCCATTTTATTCTTTTTCTATTGTTTGAGAGTGTTAATCTATTGCCTACCGGGGTACTGATGACCGTAGCACTTCCTAGGTCCGACAATTCCAGTACCAAAGATAGGGCATTGTGATCACTGTCATGGCATGAGAGGAAAGCAAAGTCAAGAACTCTATGCCATAACCTCGTCTCCACTAGAATATAGACAAGGAGGGCGGCTTGGCCAACTTTGTTAAATGTTAGGTCCCCTGGTGTGTCCGAGACTGTACGTCCATTACATGCTCCCAAGGAGAGGGTCAGTGTGAATGCATTAATCTGGGTTACCAGCTGGGACTAGGCCTTTATTGAGGGAATTTGTGGCTCAGTAATTAGCCAGTATGCATCCTCCTCACTAGGGATTGTGTCAGTCATATCTGGTAGAGGCTCAAATTGGCAATTAAAGCCCCCCCCCCACTATCACCCAAATATTTGGGGGGACGGTGGCAATGAAAGAACTCAATTGGTCAAAAGTTGGAGATTCCTTATTCAGACTAACAGGGCGGGAGTAGATGTTAATAAGAGCCAGTTCCAGCTTGGTGAGGAAGCGGAGTACTACACATTGGATATCATTAAACCGGGAGTCTAACTATCTGGCTGTACAGCCAAGATGTGAGCCTACCCAAGTGCAAAGACCCCCATGCGGTCTGCCCCTTCCTCCTGAGGTGGCTGGGATTGGTGAATGACGCAAATCCCACCATGAAAGAATCTTGCCGTGCCCATGTTTCCTCATACAAGCAAATATCAAACTGGTCCACAAAAGGTCCCAAGTCAGGACAAGCCGATTTATTTTTCAGACCAGCAACATTACAGGATAGGATCTTTAACTTCCTGCTTAAATTCTGTTTATCAATAGAGTGGTCATCAGCATGGCTGGCAGATGTTTGTGTGCCCCCTGTTACAACCACAGGGAAATTGCCCTGTATCCTGGTAAGTTGTTTTGTCACCATGTCACTAGGTTTTGGAGAATGGTGGATTGGAGAGGCTGTTGGACCTAGGGGCTTTACCCTTGGCCTAATCATGTCACCATCTGCCTGCTGTTTTATCATGGTCACAGCCCGTGTAGCTGTCCCTACCCCATAACTACTGGACTAACCGGATTGGTCCCAGCTGGGTTCTTCTGATTCACCGTTAAATCCCATAGTTCTCATACCCAGACCCGTTCCCTCCCTCTCTGTTTGTCAATCCACCTCTTCAAGACCCTCAAATCTATTCCTTACAGGTACTTTGAAAAACAAGGGTCTAAAAGGGGGATACCTGCAACAGTTATTCTGATGGTTCAGTGGTCGTCTAGCAGGGTCTAGAAAAGTATTAGCCCTATCTGGTATATGGCAGCATGGACCCAAATAGTCTAGTGCTAACGCTTGAATCTCAGTGTGGGTCTCTCAGGGATTATGCTCCCGGCTTAATAGCCAGCATACCATCTCGGGGTTTCTGACTACACAGTCTCCCTGCTTTGATTTGGGCTATTTCCCACCCAACGAACTCTATGGACCAATACAATTTCTCCTGCCCCATCATAGGAAAACTGTCTGTGCCTTGCCAGCCCGAACAGGCTTTTATTCCTAAGATCCAGATACGACACTCGCTGACCAATTTTGAGCACTGGAACGCCAGTCAACCCGATCACATAAGAAGATGGGGCAGGGGGTACATTTATAGTGGGTTGCTTTGTTACTACTGTACTACCCATTGTGCTCTCTACCCCACCCACACCCTTTTCTGGACTCGCAAGGTCCTGGTAATGTAGTAACATTTTTGTTTTCACTCTGCCTAGTATTAGCGAAGATGTCGCTCCTGGCCTCAGGGATATAATTCCTATTTACTGTATGGGTCGTGTGAGCTTGTACCTGCAATTGACCTAATCTTGGTGAAGGCGACTTTGCTGTTTTATTACTCCTGTTAGCTTGATTGTTTGTCCAACTAGGGCGGCGTGAACTAGTGGAGACCTGGCTCTTTTGGATCCCTGGATTCTCTGTGGGTGTCATGTCTAAAGTGTCTGCCTGGCAGCTAAAATCAGCCCCCCTCAACATGGGTTTAGTTGGGTTATTACCCATGTTAACTAACCTGATATCCCCCAGCGTTTCTAGTTTATGTATACAATCTACTAGTGGGGCAACCTCTTCCTTTACAATGGGATTGAATTGGGCCAATAAATCTCCAACCATATTCTGTACCCAGAATGGATAAACCAAATCAGTTTGGGTGTTGACAGTACGATCTCCTATTGGATTAGAGGTATCCACGCTAGTTGTAGACCCTCCTTTAGCTTTCTTGCTCTTTGGTACCCCCCCCCCCCCCCACTTGTTTGCTTGCGCTTCCCAATTTTACGTGAAGTAAGAGTAGCACCTCCCTTGTGATTTTTCGTTACAGGGGCGGCTTATTGTTGTGGGAATGACTGAGACATATCTTGTAAAGGAGATGAAGTGGAGTGGGGTCTTTAGAAGAGGATTGATCAATCAACGGAAGACAAAGTTCTGGGGTTAAAGACAGGCGCCTTTCGGTAAGTTCGATTTCTGAGATTACCATCCCTATTGCCCTCTGTAACATTCTATCAATAGAGGTCGGGGTAGCAGGGAAGGGGTGGTGGTTTGTGGGTGGGACTGTTTGGCAGCGCAAGTACGTTTCCCCATTGTTGAACTAGGGCAAACCAAAAGTGTCCCTCTTGCTACGACCCACAACACTCACACCTAAGCCTGGTCTGCCGCCGATCTATCCGATCTATTAAAGCATGCAGGAATACAGTTATTGATTAGGTGGCTATAAACCTAAACATCGTAAATACAGTAAAGATTTTATCAAGGGGGGCAGGAGATCCACCCAATCCGTCTTAAAATAGAAGGTGGGATGGAGGGCTCCTCCCAGGTGCTGATTAAAACAGTCTTAAAGTCCTTACTACATATGGCCGTCCCGGTTTGCTTCCAGGGAACCCACAGGAGTAGATCATAGAGTTTGGTACAAAGCGGGCATTAGATCGTAGGAAATGACCAGCAGTGTCTTACCCGAAAGTGGACCTGGGAGGCAAAACCAAGAGAGGTGGCCCTGCCCTGCCTCTTCCTAGCAATGTGTGGAAAATACGGGCCCGCCCTTGGCCCGGGCTTCGCGCGGGCACTTCGCACACCGTGGGAGAAGTAACAGCGCTTTTGAGTGCGTGTTGGGCTCCTCCCCCACACCTGTGGCAGCAACGAGGCCATGCAGGGCACCATGGGACTTGGAGTCCCACCAGGGTTTGTTGCGGCCCCACAGGAATGTCAATTGGGCTGGTGTAGCACCCTGGGATAGAAATCCCACCAGGGTGTTGCTGGTTGCGGAAGGTGCCCCAGACAAACAGAAGAAACTGCAGTTCGTGTCCCCTGAATACCACATATCAAGTCCTGGGTGTTCATTAAGCAAGAAAAAAATTTCTTTATTTGCGTAAATAAAAACAAATGGACTAGCACACCTTATAATGATGTGTGTAAACAAAAACACCACAGAACGAATAGATTGTGTTACTGAGCTGCTCCTGTCTCAATAATGCGCTTTTGTGTACTTTTTTAATTTACGGTTTCAAAATGAGCATCAGTCATCTTGGAACAGTAAATAAAAAATAAACAAATTTAAAAACACTGCTGCAGTGTCATGTGCATCATTATAGGTGAACACATACAGGTCATCATACTGGAAATGGCCAAATAGCAAAAAAATGCAGTTATAACACATGAACATACATGCTTGATGCTGGGTATTGTCCTTGTTTATGTGGTTTTTGTTTTACTTTGATTTGCCTTTTCCCAGTTGCCTGTTGCTTCGTGCAAGCTGTATATTTTCTCCTGTAGGAGGCTGGCTTAATATATGGTGAACACCTATTTAAGTGAAACATCTTGAACGAATCCAGACAACCCTTACGGTGATTTTAGTGGTCTTAGACAACAATAGAAAGCTCTCAAAGTGGTAGCTGTGGAAAGCAGCCTTCAGGCTTAGTCCAGAAGGAGTGTTAAGCAACTTGTTTCACTAGAACTAATCATATAGTGTAGGCTAAGTGAAAAACAACCACACAGTGTAGTTACAAAAATAGGTATTTATTATACACACTCACTAACATATTGGTATATCTCCTACCCAGAGATATAAACATGATATTTCAAAAGGAGAACAGGTAAGTAGCACAAATACTCAGTGGTCGCCATGGAAATGTCAAACCATACACTAATAAGGTGGAAAGCGATCTGCGACCAAAGTCGAGACTTGACCCAGGAGACTTAGAAGAGCTGGAGACCCAAGGAACCACCAAAGGTAACAAGCCAGGAACCCTATGTCGGCTGTGTGCAGAGTGGAAACACAGCCCCATACTCCATGCAAATTAAGGGGGAAGACGTTGTTGCAGTTTCCAAGAAGGACCCTTCCCAAAGGACCTTGAAGGAGGGAAGCCGGGTCCATAGGTGCGAAGTGACGTTGGAAAACACCAAATATGGATTCTTAAAGAGGAGAACCGGCAAGCAGAGGAGACAGAGTCTATCCCACTCTGGAGTGACCAGGAGGCATGGAAGACCAATGACCACCTATGATGGAAGATGCAGGAGGGTTGATGGTGACCTTCTCAGTGCAGCTGTGAGGACCAGGGAATGCTGTGGAAGACAAGGGGCCGTTCACAAGCTGTCCCACGTCCGAAGTCGAGAACCAGGGGGTAGGTGTCCGGCAGGAGCCCCAACAAGCCTTGGCAGCAGCAACAGAAAAGAAAAACGAAGAAGGTGCAGTGTTGGGACCAGTAAGGTCCAAGGGACTCACGAAGGGCAGGAGAGTCAGAGCAGGCTCTGAACAATCAAGGGTGCCCACTGGAACCAAAGATGACCCTTTAAAGGACCTCGAGCGGCTCATCAAGGATGCACACCCATGGTGCAGAGAATGCAACTAGGACAAAGATCTTGGTAGCAGGAGATGCTGGAGGCTGGAGCTTCATGGAGCCCGAAGATCTCTGGAGAAAAGAGTCAACAAACATTGGCAACTGCAAGACGACGTGGTGCACAGGGATTTTGTTGCAGCTGTTTTGACAAGGGATACCGGCCTCAGAATCGGTGAGAAGACAGTGCAGGTCTCGAGGAAGTTGCAGAACCACCACCTGAGTTGCTGGGTCTTCCGAAGTCCGGAGGACGTCAGGAGCAGCAGATTGGCCAGCTGAGTTGCACTGCCTGCAGATGCAGGGGAGTGACTCCTTCACTCCAAGGGACATTCTTTCGGGAGTTTTTGATGCCCACGGGCCTAGAGAAGAACCTAGATGGAGCACAGGCACAGAGAACGCAGAAGACTGGCAGAACAACAAGACCAGGAGCAGCAGAAGTCTTTCCAGGTGCAGTCTCGGTTCTCAAAGTGAAGTCCAACGAAGTCTAAAGTGCCCAGATGGTTGAAGTAGGAGTGGTTTCGGATCTGAATCTTGTCCCACGACAAATCGGAAGAGCCACCCACAGGTAAGTCCTTAAGTACCCAAAGGAAAGGGTTGGGACGATTCAGGGGTCCCTCTCAGAGGAGGGGCGGGACAGAGGGGAGATACTCCCATGTCCTTTGTCCAGTTTTGTGCAAAAGCAGGAGCCACCGGCTCCCTGAACTGGTTCCAACTGAAGTATGCAAGGAGGGTACCAAATATGCCCTTCAATGCAGTCTGGCGGTGCTGGCAAGCACTCCACCCCAGCGAAGTACACTAAGTCCTGTCTGGGAGGTGGTTACATCTCTCTATGACAGGAAACCTATTGTTCTACCTTCCCCTGCTCAAGCCTGGCTCAGCAGCAGGAGGGCCGAATCGTGTATGTGGTCTGCAGCATCACTAGCTTACTGTTAGACCCTGAAAGGCTGGTACCAGAAACACAGGGAAGGCTCCCTAGGGGGAGCCTCTCAGTACATGGGATCCAGCATTCAACACTGGAATCGTTGTTGGGGTAGGATACCAACGTGTTTGATACCAAACATGACTGGTTTCGGTACAGCCAGTATATAGTCAGACATCTGGTAATTGACTTGAAGTCCACTATATTTATAAAATGGCTGGCCGCTTTTACAAAGCCTGGAGAATCACCTCTGGGGTTTGTAGGGGGTGCCCTGCTCATGCACAGCACCCTCACACTTATAACCAACCACCCTGCCTTCAGGATTGAAAGGCCTACCTTAGGGGTTTTAAGTGCAGTGACCTCAGATATAAGGAAACGTATATTTGTTGTAAGTGATACTAGCACCAGCTTACAGAGGCTGCAATGGCAGGCCATTAGCCACACTTTGAGTGATCTCTCATGGGTGGCATAATACATGCTGCAGCCCATGGGAGATCCCTGGTGTACCTATGCCCTGGGTACCTTAGTACCATATACCAGGGACTTTGTACACCAGTAGCCAATTGGAAAGGTACCAGAGTACTTACCAAAGTCCAATTTAGGGAGAGCATGGTTACTGAGGTCCTGATTAGCAGGATCCGAGTCAGACTAGTCAGAAAACAGAATGACACCAGCATAAAGTGCGGATAACCATGAAAGCAGATCCTGCTTTCCAAAATCTTCACTGAAATTTGGAGATGGACATTATTTTATCACTTACAATTCGACTGGCAGACGTTGGCTTCTCTTTGAAAATAGTGCAATAACAACAAGAGAAATCCCCTCATTTGACACAAAATATAAATACTCTAGCCTTTTTGTTTCAGTTTGTTACTTTGACAATTTGCTGTCTGTTCTTATGACCGTCTTTTAACTGGATGGCGAATGGTACCGCAATCAGCGTTCTCGACCAGTTTATTATGGGTATTAACTTGGATGCCGGCGACATAACTATACAACCATGATTCAACCAGCCCACCGTATAACACCATGCAACATATTTACACTCCACATGATACCACTCAAGACCACATAATTCAACTCCACTGAATTACACTCAACTCAATACCACATAAATACACCCCACATAAATCCACTCTAGGCCACATAGTTCACATAAATACACTCCACACCATGCCACATAATTCCACTTAACAGTGTGGCGTTGAGTGAAATTATGTTCGTTGCCACACTATTCAACTCCACAAATTCCCATCCACATCACATAATTCCACACCAAACCACATAATTTAACTACACAACACATATATCTAATTCACAACAAAACTCCACATCGTACTACAAAACTCAACACCACATAATTCCACTGCATTACATGCCACTCCATGACACACAATCCCACTCCACATAATTTCAGTGCACTTCATGCCACATAATTACTATCCACATAATTCTACTACGCGCTGTGCCACATAATTCCACTACACATAACTCCACAATTCCACGCCACACAATTCCACAACAAACAGTTCCAATCCAGCCTACATAATTCCGCTCCACACCACATACATCCACTCCACTCAATAACACATGGCTAAAATACATTGACAATGCCACTAGCTCTCCAAACAAAAACGCAAAGATATCCACACAATTCAACTCCACACATTTCCAACCCACGCAACATAATTCGACACCAAACCACTTTTTACAACTCAACAACTCAATTACACAACACGCCACATACATTCAATCCACACCACGCAAGTCCACATTTTGCCACAAAATTCAATAGCACACCACATAACTAAACTCCACTACATACCACTCCACAACACCATTCCACATAATTACATAACACATAATCCCACTCAATATAATTCCAATACACTCAATACTACATAACTATATCCACATATAAGATCACACCATGCCACATAATTCCACGTCACACCACACTATTGCACGCCACACAATTACACAACTAACTAATCCAATCCAACCCACATAATTCCACTACACACCACATACATACACTCCATAACACATAGGTAAAAGACATTGCCATTTAAATGCTAAAAGCTCGAACTCAAACAAATGCGAGACCGATTGCATTTCCTGCTTGTTTATAATGTGCCTTCGAGGCAGACGGATGAAACCAATATCAATAAGATGGGTGCAGTTTTGTGTAACATGTTGTAGGCACATCAAGAATATGTGTGGTATAATCGGCCATGCAACGAGGAGGTGGGTCGATCGGGAGGAATCTGCAGGTAGATATAGTATCCACCAGAAAGAGCATTTCCAATAGTAAGTAACTTTTTTGTCGTGATGGATACACCTTTGACCTGAAATAAAGTGCATGACATGGAATGTTAGGGGGTTGCATACAATGCTGAGACGCCATAGGGTGCATGCTTATTTAATGCGAAGGGGGTCCATATTGCCTTCCTCCAGGAAACACATATTAATCGTGCTGAAGGAATGGAATTGCAACGTAGATGGAGAGGTCAACTTTTTTACACCACATACTCACCATTTGCCCGGGGTAAACTAATATGGATTAGGGCGGGGGTCCCTTTCCAGCCGACGCAACACTCAGTGGACTCAGAGGGGAGATTTGTAGTAGTAGCAGGTTGTCTTAATGGCAAAGATGTGACGTTATGCAGTGTATCCCAATGTGGATCAGGCGGCCTTCTTTTCCCATCTATCAGCGAATCTAGCATCTTACTTCACCGGCCCGGTAATAATGGGTGGCGATTTTAACACTAACGGATAAAGTCCTGGACAGATCTCACCCCCACTGCCTGAAAGACCCGTACATAGAATTTCTAAAGTCAGACGAGACTGGCAAAATAGATGGGGGCTGGTAGACACATGGCGAGTGCAACACCCAGGGGAGCAAGATTATTCCTTTTTTTCTGCGTTGCACAAACTGCATGTGAGGCTGGATTCGATTTTATGCACGCCGGACATACATGCAAAGGTCGGTCATAGTGAATACCTCACGCGAAAGCTCTCGGATCATAACCAGTTACTGCTGAGGCTCCAATGGGCTCAAGAACGGCCTGCGATCCCGGCCATGGAGACTGAGACCGGAGGCACTAGAAGACCAGGTTTTCCGAGCAGAGATCAGGACAGGAATAACTCAGTATTTTCTAGAGAATTAGGGTACGGTGTCGTCGACGGTGATGGAATGGGACACTTTTAAAGTGGTAGTAAGAGGGCTGTGTATAACAAAAATAGTGGGGGTACAGGAGACAATATTACAGGCAGTAGACAAAGCGGAACAAAGCTTGCGAGCCGCAGAGCGAGCCAGCCCCGAGAACCCAGAAGAACAAGGGGATGTTTCAGACACTAGAGAGGCAGTGGCAGAATAAATAGATAGGTTACGCTGTTTTAACCATAAGACATATTTGGCACGGGCGCAAGCGGAACAGGATAAGGCAAGCACACTGCTAGCATGGCTGGCCAATCCGGCCCCGCGTGGTTCGCCCATCCTGGAATTGGCTTCCCAGGCGGGGGAACCAATGTACACACAGCAGGGGATAAATGGGTTGTTTTTTTGGACTATTATACTGAGCTGTACCGGAGCAAGTTGCAGGTAACCAGAGACTTAATAGGGGACTTCTTGGCAGAAGCTGAATTACCACAACTATAAAAGACGCAGGCAGACTTGATAGGACAGGTGATTACGCTAAGAGAGAATCGAAGCACGGTTAAACATATGGCGCGTAACAAAACGCCAGGATCGGACAGGCTGCCAATAGAGTTTTACTCGAAAAACATAGATTTCTTGGCGCCTAAGTTGTTGGAATGCTACCGCCTTCCACCCAAGAGGCCATCATTATCCTATTGTTGAAACCGGACAGATAAAAATGCTTATCGCCCCCTGTCCATGCTCACATCCGATTATAAAATTCTGAGTAGAATCCTCGCAACTCGACTTCTCTCTCACATGGTGCAACTGGTCCACCAGGACCAGGCAGGATTTATCCCAACTTAGAATACAGCCACTAGTGTGCGTCGGCTACTCCGTATATTGGGGGAGGACAATGGGCTTACGACTGCTGCTGCCGTCCTATTGGTAGATATTGAGAAGGCATTTGATAGCCTGGAATGGCCACACTTGTTTCGGGTTATGCGCACATTTGGCTTTGGGAAGCCTTTGTGGGGTGGACAGAAATACTATATGAATTGGTGACGGCTCGGGTTCGGGCAGGGACCTTGGTTTCTTCCTCTTGCTCAGTAGGGCGCGGAACGCGGCAAGGGTGCCCGCTTTCCCCTTTGTTATTCACATTGGCCATTGAACCATTAGCGGCACATGCTAGACTGGGACGATACCCCACTGGACTAGCCTTATGTGGGATTGAGCAATACATTTCACTCTATGCTGATAATTTACTCATGTTTCTGGCTAATACATTGGGGGCTCTGCATGAATTTGGTATGGTATCGGAGCAGGGGGTGAATTGGGCGAAGACTTGCCTGTTTCCGTTAACACCGTCGGATGCTGGACCCACTCATGCTAATGGCGTTCGGTGGGAGCCTCGGTGCTTGACTTATCTTGGAACCAACATTTATCACGCACCCGCTGATCTGTTAGAAAGTAATATAGGCAGAGCTGTGCAAGGGCTACGGGGTAGCTTGGCGTTTTGGAGCACCCTGCCACTCTTGGTGGCCAGACGAGTGGCGCTATTAAAGATGGTAGTGCTTCCCCGGTTGCTGTATTATTTTAGGGAACTACCAATTAGGGTCCCGGGAGTAATTTTTTGACAACTTCGCTCAATGGTCGGGGGATTTCTATGGGCGAATGGTAGAAGGCGGGTGGCACTGGATACCATGATGCGCCAGAGGGCAGATGGGGGATTGGCTGTATCGGACTTTGAGCTCTACTACCTGGCAGCTCAATTGCAGTGGCTTACTCAAGCACAGGAGTTCAGAGGCCCAGACATCCCTGAAGCACGCTGGATCCCACGACATGTATTGTCCTCTATCGTTCTCCAACAGCAGCTGTGCCTTGGGACGCTTCCTAGCGAAGTGTGGACTTTGCAGCTGTGTTGGAACCAGAGCCAACGCAGAGCAGGTATTACCCATCCGTATGCCCCGGAGATTCCGCTGGGCATGTGCACCGCCTTTCCACATGGGGGGGGACTGGGCTGCGCTGACCGAATGGGAGTCACTAGGGATACAAGTATTGGGGGATCTGTATGAAGATGGCACCCTGTTGCCCTACCAGGCTTTGCAGGATAGATATGGCCTTCCTCGTGGGGAATTCTTGCTACATTCATCCCTGGTTTCGGCAATACAACGTCATTGGAGGGAGGGACTAACAGGACCAACTACGGCAATGGCGTGCCAGTATGTAGTGATGGCAGAGGGGACCTTCAAAGCGATCGCATGCTTATACAGACCTATGATAGGTGAGGGGATGGGACCGCTGAGGGACCTGCAACCGAAATGGGTGGCAGATTTAGGCAAGGAGATTCCTGAGAAGACGTGGGCCCAACTAGTTAGGAGAGCGTGGAAAAGTACCAGGAATGCCAAATTTCAATGGATTGATTTTCTTTATACAGCACAGGGCATACCTCACTCCTGCTAAGATTAATAAATATTTCAACATGGACACCGCCAAGTGTCCGCGTTGTGCACTAGAGGGGGTGGAGTTTAGCCACATGATGTGGGGATGTCCACATCTGGGAACGTAGTGGGAGGAGGTGGTTGACCTGCTCTGCGAGATTACGGAGCGACGAGTGGAGCTTGACATGGGTACTTGCTTACTTCACTGGTTTACACACACAGCCAAAATGAAAGTAACAAACAAGTTCTTAGAGTTTGGATTGTTGCTGGCCAAAAGGGACATTACAGCACACTGGAAAGCAGCCCAAGGGCCCAGCTTTCAGAGGTGAAAAGCAGAACTGATAAAGTGGGCAACGAGTGAAAGCAAAGTCCGGCTTCAGCATGCTAAGCAAAATAATAATAAGGCACTGGAGACTGCAAGGGCATGGGAGGCCTTAGTTGTTTTGCTACAAGTACAAGAGGACGGTTCGGATACCAGCTTGGTTCTGAACACGCAGACGGGTCGCCCTGGACCACGCGGCAGGAAGAAAACCCCTGAAACAACACTAAAAGTCCACTGTAAGGGTGCGATTGGAGACTAACATGCATAGTATTAACGCATTCATGTTGGATAATGCTGAGTGAATTATTGTTCTATAACTCAGAAACGGCGGGATACTAGGACACACCGATGGAACTGGGAAGGCTGAGTGGGAGGTGGGAATGGGTTGGCTTTTTGCTTGTTATACTGCTTAGTTTAAATGTCGCAGACACATCATGGGTATTGGTCACTGGTGAACCCATATTCGATTGTTACTTGATTAAACTGCGCATGGCAAGGGGGAACTAAAGAGGGGACTAAATGCAAAAGCCCCACTAGAAAAAAGTGACAAGGCCTATAAGAGCACTGATTAACGTGAATCGCAGACATGCTGATAACTGAGTATCTATAACACTGTCATAACTGCCAATGTTCGATGAAAAAAACCAATAAAAACTAGCTTAAAAAAAAAGTGAGGGATACACCTTTGGAATAGATTCCCAAAGCACTTCCCTACCAGAAATCTTGAAGAACAGAGCGAGCAAAGTGACCCTCCCTCCTCAAGTTAGATTCCAAACAATAATACTTTGCAAAGGTGTGGAGGGATGCCCAAGTTTTCAAACGTCTGCCACTGGCATGCCTATTGCCAGTGCAGAAGTGGAAGACTAGGTTTTGGTGGAATGAGTATGAATATCTTGTGTTAGTTCTTTGTGTACAATGGTGTAGCAGATCTTGATACACATAATTATTCATCTTGACAATGTCCTCTTGTGCACTGCCTTTTTTGTCATCTTTCCAGTTTATCCCACGAAAGTTGATTGTCTATTTTGAATGCACATCATGCACTCTCCATGTAAGCTGAACACTCTCTTGGGATTAAGATGGAGCTGTCTTTCTTCCTCCTTCGTTGGAAGTGGAGGATGTTAGAATGTCGAGAGAGTAATGGATTGGACTAGGTGGAAAGGAAAGCCACCATCTTTGGCAGGAAGGCAGCCCTGGTTCTTAACACAATCTTGTCTGTAAGGAAAGAGGAAAATTGAGGCTTTACAGATAAGGCTTGCATTTCACTTATATGCCTGGCTGATGTTAGAAGACATAAAGGGCTACTGTGCAGCGGTTCAAAACAGGTAACACATAACAAATGTGAGAACATAGTTAAGGTCACATTAGAGTAAAATGATGGGAGTTCATGGAAACTAGTTAGTGAGCCCCTTCAAGAATCTCATAAAAAGGAATGACTGATCAGGCGAAGAGAGAAAGGCTGACAAGCTGATAAGTAGCCCTTAACAGTGCCCACCACACAACCCTATTGGTCCAGCAAGAGAGCAAACCGAAGAATATCTGATAAACGAGCCTGAAGAGGATCTGACAAACTCGCCTCATCTGGCTGAATAGACAGATTTGGTGGAGTGTCATTGTCAGCATACTATAACATCCACCACTTCACGGGGTAGGGAAATAGAATTCAGGTTGCCCCACTCAATCTCCAGGCATGCAGGTGGAGGAACTGGAAGCTGCAGTGTAGAACGTGCCCTGGTGACTGCAAGAAGAGGTCTACCCAGTGAGGGAGACAGTGCTGACGGCACTGGGAGAGGTGAATGAGGTCTGCATACCACATTCTTCGTGGCCAGTCTGGGGTATTAAGAATTACTTGGGCCCGGTCGAAAGAGAATCTTCCTCCAAATGAGGATTCAATGGTAAGGAAGGGAACGTATAATGAAGTGGAAAGTTCTACTTCAAGCTAAACATGTTCCCTCATGTTCCCTGCATCGGAAAATGAAGGGCAAGGAATTTTGGGCAATAAGTGTTCACTTGAGAGGCTAATAAGTCTATCTGAGGTGTCCTCATAGATGGAAGATGTTCTGGACCACTGCAGGATTAAAACTACACTCATGGTTGGCAAGATGTCGCCGTATAAGACTGTACCCTTAAACATTGAGCACTTCCGCCAGGAGTCTTGCTTCTAAGCACATCGGATGGTCCTGATCCTAGGGCCAGAGTTGCACCGCTTGTTGGCAGAGAAGGTACGACCCCACTCCCAAATGTTTGTTGATGTACCCTTTTGCAGTCACATTGTCCATCATAATCTGGACAGACCAATTGCGTAGAAAAGGGAGTAAGGCCTTGAGAGCCAGATGCATCGCCCGTAACTCCAATAGACTGATATGCTATATCTTTTCTTCCGGAGACCAGAGGCATCTGATCTCCAATTCAACAAAACGAGCTCCCCCCACTCTAGAGTGGAGTCATCCATGATCCCTATTGTCACAGGAGGGAGGCATTCCTTGTGTAAGGTTGCTGCTAACATTTCACCACTGTAAGTCTTCTGCAGTTTCCCTAGAGATTTTGATACAGCTTTGAAGGTCTCCGACATGTTGGAACAACTGCCTGCAGTGGCACCGCTGGAGGGCCCTCATGTGCCAGCGTGCCTGGGTGACCAACAAGGCTAGCAGACCAAGCAGGCGTAAGAATGTAGGGACAGGAATGGTTGCTCCGTTCTTAAGCATCGGAATCATAGCCTAATTATCTTGAACGCTCTGAGAAGGAGAGAAGTCTTGTATGTGGTGTCCAATGCTGCCACTATGAACAGGACGTGCTGAGAGGGCACCAGGTGAGATTTGGGTTGTTGACCAAAAAGTCCAGGTCAAAGAAAAACTTGGCCGTCGTCTGCAAGTTGCGAAACCCCATCTCTGGAGTGGTGGCATTGACGAGCCCGTCGCTCAAGTACAGAAATACCAGGATTCCCATCTGTCTGTGATGGGCCATAATCACGGTCATCATCTCATGAAGACTTAAGGAGCAGAAGAGAAGCCAAAAGGAAGGACCGCAAAATGCTAGTGCTCTGACCTGACCATTAAGTATAGATACTTCTTTGTGCCTGCAGGATAGGAATGTGGAAAAGGCATCCTACAAGTCAACAGAATCCATTCAGTTTTGTGCACCTATTCCAGATCAAGCAGAAGACAGAATCCATTCAGTCTTCTGCTTCTAGAACAAGCAGAACCTGGGCTAGGGGCAGCATTTTGAACTTATCCTTCCTGTGGAATTAATTCAGAGTCCTGAGGGCTAAGATCGGACATAGACCTCCGTCCTTTTTGGGGACCTGGAGGTACTGAGAGTAGCACCTCTGACCGCATTTCTGCTCTGGAACCAACATCACTTAACTCTTCAAAAGTAAGGACTGAACCTCTTGTTGAAGGACACACAGATGGTCTGGTGGGAGGATTGGAAGGGGCTTTTTGTCGAAAGGGTAGGGCCTACCCCCTTTACACAATCTGAAAGGCACAAAGGTCTGAAGTGATAGCCCTCTAAGCTTATGGAAAAGAGAATACCCAGCCTCGAACTGGCTGGGTGTAATTAGGGCTGCTTCTCGGTGGTGCCTGTGGAAGAGGAGAAGGAAGAGTAGGAAGGAGGGCGACTGATGCATGTGTTCATCCTTTGCCTTGTTCTCTATGTTGCTTGCCGAGCAGGTCCACCTCTTGTAGTTGCTTTAATCGATGGGCATACTATTGACCGCCTGAAAGAAAAAGCCACTGCTGAAGCCCTAGTTTGGAGACCACAAGAATCTCCCCAATGCAGAATACGCTTTTCCACTGAAAAAACAAGAGCCATCGAATGGGAGCACCATTAGAGTGTATTGCACATCCTGTAAAAAAAAGGAATCCCGCAGCCAGGTACGGCGACATAAAAACACAGATATTACCATGGCCCATGCAACCAAATCAGCCACGTCCAAGCCAGATTGAATGGATTGCTTAGCAGCAGCTTGCCCCTTCCCCATCAACTCAGCAAAGTGGGTCTGGAGATCGTCTGACAGACTCAGAATGATTGCTTGCACAGAGTTCGAGAGCAGGAACACACCCGCAAAGGGGACAGGTGGCATTAACAGACTCGAGGCCCATGCTTTTGACAGAGAACATCTTTTTAGTAAATTGTTACATTTTCTTTGACTCTGTTTGACAGCGTAGTCTGAAAGGCTCCTAGTGCCCTCAAAATCTGGATCCATGGGAGATTGACCATCTACATCGTCATCTGCACTGGGAATGTCTTGAGGATTCGTTACTCCAAAAACTTATAATGCCTGGCTCTGATGCCTCTGTTCAGGAGCAATGGAGTGGTAGGTTCCTCAGGGGCAGAGACTCCAGCCGAGTTGGTTGCAGTGCTACTGGAGTCATAGATGGTGGCTGCAGTAGGTGAGGTGCTGGCTGGGGCACCAGTGGAGAAGAGGAGATGGTTGGCACCTAAGGGGAAGAACTTGAAATGTTTAATAGCGGTGGTGCCATCCCAGGCATTGATCCCGATGGCAGGGGCAGTGCTAAAGTTGGGGTTTGATTCGACAAGGCTGCTGGAGGCAATGAGAGAAAAGGCATTAAGTGTGCCGAGCAGTAGAGCGTCTGTAATCATCCAAATCAAAAAGCCAATGGACCCATGGGGCCAGCCTGTACTCTAGGACACTATGGATCTGCTGAAGATGTTGAACATTGCATTCAGAAACATCAATGGATCCATCCCAAGTGTCGGAAACTCTGAATAGAGAGGTCTACGCTGGGGCCTTGTACATGGTGTGAGACAGTGGTTCATGCACCTGGATTTGAGAGAATAACTTTTGCTCTCACTTTCAAATTCATAAAGTTGTGCGTGTAGACCGGGTAGCGCTCACTGATCCAGGAGCGTGGATAACGACCGAGAATAGAACCACCCCATGGGGGGTATCCCCTCAATGCACAGCGTGATATCCGTTGATTTGCATTAAAACAGTTTGAAGCAAGTTAGTCTGTTTCCATTCATTCAATTTATTCACTTTAAATGTAGGTTGCCATCCACATTGATTCAATAAGTAGTGAACTTGGAAAAGAATAGAACTGAAAGCTCCAAGTAATATTCCAATTTAGGAGTCTCAATGCATTTCGCGCTGCAGGGAGCCCTTCATCAGGAGAATATTAAACTCCTACAAAATGAAGCAGAAAGGCTGGGGTCACTGAAAGGCACTGTTCATGCCCTTGACGTCAGACACCCCTTGCAAAAATCCAATACAGGTTTAGTACACAAAATATCAGTGAACGTCCCATTAGTTAGTAATTCGTGAATGCCAGGAAAAGATGTTCCTGTGGTACCATGGTGACTGCTTTGTCATAAAATCCGGAAAAATGTTAACAACATGCTCATTAGTTAACATACTCACGTGGGTTGGTTGGGTGACGTTGCTCCATTATTCAAATGGTGAAAACACGAGTAAAAGAAACGCTCCGAGAGTGATCTTCTGATCGTAAATGATAGTGAAATTAATGTGTTTAGCCGTTATGGCAGTGCTCTAAATTAATGGCTTGTGCTCAAAAACACGAACTGAAGGTGTTCATTGAGATTCAAATGTGGGATTGTGTTCGTAAATACAGGTCGAACAAGCGTGTTTTACCAGTATGCCAGTGCTCTTAAAAGATAACTTGTGTTCAAACGCAGGTTAAAAAAATTGTCTTACCGGTGAGGTGTGCCTTGCCGGTGTGCCAGTGCTCTAAAGCGTTTGCGGTAGTTTGTGCTCAAAAATGCAGGTTGAAGTAAAGCGTCTTACCGGTGTTGTCAGTACGAAAAATGCAAGGATCACTTCTTGCCTGGCGGTTCATGCACTGGAAATTGTAGCACGGATGTGGAGATTTTCTGTAAATATTTAAAAACGACAGTGATCAAAAAGCAGAAACAGACTACTGTGAAAGGTCAATAAGTGATGAGTAGTGTGGCGGCCATCGTGAAATGTGCAATGGGTGTCATGATTGATACGTGGTGAATGAGTGAAAATTAAAAAACAAGAGTATCGTTTAAATTTGAATTGGGCCATGATCACGTTTCATGAACTACTGAGGATGTATACATATGGTTGATATGAAAAAGTATAATGAATGTATACAAAAATATAATAATCACATGAAGTATGCCAAATGATGTGGGGAGATGCTTAATAAAGTGTGATGAATTATGTAACAAAAAGCTAAACAGAAAACATGTGGTGTAATCAATGATGAAAAGAATGTGTGGCAAGTTTTTTATGTGCGTTATTGCATTTAGTGTCATAAATCGACAGTGCAACATGAAATGAAACTCAATGGGTGTAACTGAATGGGTGTGACCCTGAATGCGATTGGTGAATGTGATGATCCTTTTCCTCTGTCAGTTTGTTGAATATCTGGTTCCCTGGACTGTTCAACATTTAGCGTTGGGTTAGAGAAAACAACTGCATGGTCCTAGTTGCAAAATTCTCCACACAGCTTCTTGTTTAACAAATTGATCATGAAACACTGGCCGATGGTCCAAATGGATCCAGACTTCAGAGAAAACTTAGCCAACCCCCTCACCCCATATTTGCATACGAACGCAGCAAAAATATCAGAGACCCAGTTTAAATAACAGGATACACAAAGGAACAATTCCATGTTACAACTGTAACAATTGTAACAACATCATAAAGGGCAATCAAATCACACATCCATGGAAGGGAAACAAGATTAAATTACATACAACTGCCAACTGTAACAGCAAGAATGTAATTTACATGTTGAAATGTCCATGTGGCTTAGCATACGTTGGCAAAACAGAACGCAAAATCAAAACAAGACTAAACGAACACAAAAGTAACATCCGTACTTGCAATCAGAAATCCTGTGTAGCCACGCACTTTCAATCACACAATCACAACATCAGTCAACTACGCTTCTTGGTCCTTGAAACTGTGGTACCACGTGGGGGCATCAACTTGACTAAACTTTTGCTACAAAGTGAGCCTTACTGGATCAGATCATTGGACACTTTTAATCCAAACGGCTCAAACGATAGCATAGAATAGAGTTGTTTTCTCTAACCCAAAGCTAAATGTTGAACAGTCCAGGGAACCAGATATTCAACCGACTGACGGAGGAAAAGGATCATCACATTTATCAATTGTATTCATGGTCACACCCATTCAGTTACACCCATTGAGTTTCATCTCATATTGCACTGTCGATTTATGACATGAAATGCAATAGCGCACATAAGAAACTTGTCACACATTCTTTTCATCATTACTTATACCACATGTTTTATGTTTAGCTTTTTTGTTACATAATTCCTCACACTTTAGTAAACATCTCCCCACATCATTTAGCATACTTAATGTGATTTATTATATTTTTGTATACACTCATTATATTTGTTCATATTATCGACCATATGTATACGTCTGCAATAGTTCGTGAAACATGATCATTGCATAATTAGAATTTTAACAACACTCTTGTTTTTTAGTTTTCACTTGTTCACCACGTATTAATCATGGCCGCCTCACTACTCACCACCTATTGACCTTTCACTGTGGTTCGTTTTCGCTTTTTGAGCCCTGTAGTTTTTTAATATATATCAAACGTCTCCACATCTGTGCTAAAATTTCTAGTGCACGAACCGCCAGGCGAGGAGTGATCGTTGTATTTTTCGTACTAACAACACCGGTTATACGCTTTAATTCAACCTGCATTTTTTTAGCACAAACTACAGCAAACGCTTTAGAGCACTGGCACACCGGCAAGGCACACCACACCGGCAAAACGCATTTTTTAACCTGTGTTTTGAACTGCTAACACACACTTGTTCGACCCGTATTTACAAACACAAGTCCACATTTGAATCTCAATGAGCACCTTCAGTTCGTGTTTTTGAGCACAATCCATTTGTTTAGAGCACTGCCATAACAGCTAAACGTGTTCATTCCACTATCATTTACGTTCACAAGGTCACTTCTAGAGCGTTATCTTTGACTAGTGCTTTCACCATTTGAATAATGGAACAACGTCACCCAGCTAACCCACATGAGAAAGTTAACTAATGAGCATGTCTCAGACAAGATGAGAGCATATAAGACAGGAAAATAAGGGAGCCATGTCTTGCATTATAGAAATTACAACACGGATTAACCCCTTGTGCGCTGCGCGAATTACCCCCGCTGTGTGGGCGAATTAATGAGTGGGCGGGGTTCGGACGGCCCCCAGCCGTCCTTCACACATGGCCACCATGACGTCGTACGGGCACGGGCCGTCCAAAGCAAGCAAGGGGTTAAAGGAGGGAAGGTACAGACTCATTTACATGTGTTGCTAGATGCTATTTATAGCTCTGAACTATTGCAGGGGAAACAACACCCTTGAACAAGCAAATTCCTCCCCGGATTCCATGCGGTTCATGTGAGAAATGCGCGTGCACAGAAATCCGCTCCCCCACCAAGCAAGACAAGCCAAGAACATCAAAGCGGCCAGCCGCTTTGAGTTCATTTGCCACCAGCCACTTCACGTGCTCCGCAGGTCATAAACAGGACCATCTGCTCATGAATTATATCATATATGACTCATTGGAAAAAGTTACATTCTGTTTGTTTATAACCTTCTGGAAAGTCTGGTTTATGTTTTCCTTTTTAGCGTTCATTTTACATTTTCTCCTGTTTTATTTCACATTTCATTGACATTTGTCAGGCAAAACTCACCAAGTATTATTTTTTGGTGCCCGTTCTTTATTTTTTTCCACCACTGCAGTTCGTCACTACCAGCATTCACTTCTTCACATTTTTCCTTCCGGGTTTCACCCTTGTAAAGCTTGCGCGACTTCCATCTTTCACCCACACTCACACTGGGAATGGCCGTTCAAGCCGGCATGATTTCAGCTCGGGTAAGCCCCTGTTGCTTTAACACGGACAACTTAGATTTAGCAGCGTTTTGACACACGAGCTGTTAAATTTTTATTTCTGTCCAGTTGTTCCCAAAGTGTTTGATATACCATCGATCAGAATAATACCTGTGAAAGCACAGCGTTTGTAAGTTTGCATGTTTCACCGCAGGCATTTGACTTTACCGCTCTCGCTCTGGGTTTCACCTTTTAGGGTTCCTCACTTGTATTTTCCCACTATCGTCGTGAATTGCACAGATGTAACTTCATAACTCTCCTCTTTTTTCATCTGACTCGACTGCACTTTCAATTAAACTTTATTGATGCATGTCCACCACACACTTGTTGAATCTTCGACTCTCGGGAACATTGTGACGTTTTTATTTTTACTTTTGAGGGAACTTCACACAATCCTTTGATCCACTCTACTGGTTTTATTGTACTTTTTTGATTAAAATTTTCACAGCTCGTGTTCACCCCATTACTCACCGGAATGTATTCACCGAGTCAACTTGCTAGGGGACTTTCTGTTCACTGCTACCAGGGCCTATTGGATGTCAAAAATTCACCACTTCTTGTCACACACAGCACCTGTCGTATTTATGCTGCGCTTTACATTTTGAAATTCAATGCCCAAAATAACCAACACAGTTCCATAATATTTGGGTCCCCACTTTCGCCACCCACCACGGAGGTATGAGAAACCATGAACTTAAACAATTGCACCGTCAGTGCTGGTGGGTACAGTTTTAAACTTAACGCGATACATACACTTTCGCACAAGGCAACCTTTGCCTTTAGTGAATACTTGTCAAAAAGCCCTTTCAAAATGAATTTACGTTAAAGTGTGCCTGGACCAAATTAACGGTCGGGTAAGAAGCTCAGCAGTAAAAAAGAAGCAAATGGGGTGACGTGCACTGCTGCTTTTACTGAAGCGGGGTTATGGACAAGTTAAACACACAAAGATTCAGTATAACCATTGCAAGCCCGGTTCTGGAATCAAACTTTCCTTTATACATTTCTGTCACTGTCTAGTTCCCTGTGCAGTTTCATAGATGTGTACAGCCACCTGCACGTGAGGAACAGGTACTGCATACAGGGAGATTGCGAAGGGCTCTAAATAAAGCCTGTGGTTCAGCCGCTTCGAAAAGCTAACAACTGCCCACAACGTAAAGGCCAGAATTCCATCACTTGCTAACAAGGTCCATTTTTAACCAACGTAGGAGTGTCATAGCTCGATCATCGATAGCTAGCCCCTTACATCTGGCGTCATGATGCCACTACATTGTAAAATAATCTTGAGCATATTATATTTTTAACCAATATCAGGTTTTGTCAAAGTAAAATACGCTACAGCCGGGAAATTCAAGATGTCATTTTCTCGCACACTCTCACTCTCACTCTCACACACACACACTCACACACACACACACACACTCTTTCTCTCTCTCACACACACACTCACACACACACACACACACTCTCACACACACACTCACACACACACACTCACACACACACACACTCTCACACACACTCTTTCTCTCTCTCACACACACACTCTTTCTCTCTCACACTCTCTCACTCACACACACTGCGCACAACATTTGGACAGAATGTAGCTCGTAATAATTGAGAGCTGCAGACTTAGACACACATTGAGTTATGCTTCAAAGTGCTTGTTTGCTCACAGAGTCACGCTTGATCTCACTCATGGCATGAATATGAGATTTGGCAATACTTTTTTAATCACTCTGAGCACGCACTATAGTTTACCTTGACTTGATGTAATTTCACGTTCTTCACGGGCAGCTGCTCAGTGCTAAACAATGCTGACAGTGCATGGCAAAGTCGTGCTGTCTGAACAAACATTTTTGGCTACTTTAACCTGTGACCTTGGCAGTATCATAGCACCCAAATATTCAAAATAACTTATGTATAGTGAATGGCATGCTGGTCTACCCAATAACTTATAATAGGTGATTTTAATAAGCACCCCTCTCTTGGGTCAAGTGCCCATATGCTAAGCCATCCTAGTAAAGCAATCGGCACAACGTTTTAGAGCAATGTATATGTACACCAGATGGTATGTGTGCTGTCCAACACCCCTTTAGTGAACTTTCACCTCATCATTCTGCATCTCCATGCCAACCCTTCTTTCACCCCTCTTCTCTCCTTTCTCTTTCCTACCCTCTATCTATCCTCCTTATTACCTTCCCACAGCATCACTCAATGCCGCAGCACCACTCAACGCCACAGAACCACTCAACGCCACAGCATCACTCAACGCCACAGAACCACTCAACGCCACAGCATCACTCAACGCCACAGCATCACTCAACGCCACAGCATCACTCAACGCCACAGCATCACTCGGCACCCCTCAATGCCACGGCACCACTCAATGCCGCGGCACCACTCAACGTCGCGGCACCACTCAACGTCGCGGCACCACTCAACGTCGCGGCACCACTCAACGTCGCGGCACCACTCAACGTCGCGGCACCATTCAACGTCGCGGCACCATTCAACGTCGCGGCACCACTCAACGTCGCGGCACCACTCAACGTCGCGGCACCACTCAACGTCGCAGCATCACTCAACGCCGCAGCATCACTCAACGACACAGCACCACTGAAGGCCACAGCATCACTCAGCACCACTGAAGGCCACAGCATCACTCAGCACCACTGAAGGCCACAGCATCACTCAGCACCACTGAAGGCCACAGCATCACTCAGCACCACTGAAGGCCACAGCATCACTTAGCACCACTGAAGGCCAGAGCATCACTCAGCACCACTGAACGCCACAGCATCACTTTGTGCAACCATTCAACTACTGGTTCTAATATGTTCTCTCAATGTTTCAAGCTTTATTACAAATGTCACAAAAAGATGTTAATATTTCACTGCTGTTCTTAGATTTTCATCACAATAAAATACACTGAACATAATCTTCCCAAAAGTTATTTACAAAAGTTTAAGCTATGCCATTATAAATTACAATAAGTTTTATTTAAGTATTAATTATCAAAAAAAATAAAAGCCATTGGTATTTGTAATATTAATACATCTAAGTCATGTAAATACAACACATATTGCATTACAAATGCTATAGGTGTCACATTTTCAAACGTTAAAACTTTTGGCATTGTAAATGACAAAGCTATTAATTTCGCTATTTTCAAAACCAGCACATAAATAAAATATTTGTCATTTACAATACCAATAGCTCAAAATTTCCTAATGCGAGACCTATTGCATTGCAAATGCTTGTTGAAATGGTTGTCTTGTGTCAAGGGCATGAACAGCGCCGTTCAGTGACCCCAGCCTTTCTACTTCATTTTTTAGGAGTTTAACATTCCCCTGATGAAGGGCTCCAGCAACCCGAAATGTATTGGGACTACTAAATTGGAATATAACTTGGAGGTTTCAGTTCTATTTTTCTCTTCCAACTTCACTACTTATTGAATCAATGTCGATCACATACTACATTTAAAGTGAATAAATTAAATTAATGGAAACAGACTAACTTGTCTCAAACTGTTTTAATGCAAATCAACGGATATCTTGCTGTGCATGGAGGGGACAACCCCTCATGGGGTGGTGCTATTCTCAGTCGTTATCCATGCTCATGGATCAGTGAGAGAACCCCGATCTGCATACACAACTTTATCAATTTGAAAGTGAGAGAAAAAGTTATTCTCTAAAATCCAGATGTGCATGAACCACTGTCTTACATCTATTCCCTTCCTGGTTCATAGCACTCACAAAATACATGTTGTACGAAGATATCACCAACTTAACAGACAACCGAGCAAAACCTTTGCATACTCGGAGGATAAAGCACAAAAGATATACGCAGTAATCAATGAAGTGGAAGCCACGGGGCCCAGTACAGGCAAAGCCCAGAGTAACATTAAACAACTTCTATATTTGCCAAAAAGAGAAATGCCCCCCAGTAGCGCAGTATTGGGCTTCTATCTTTCATAAACTGTGACATTGTTAGTTCAACCTTAAACCCTGACCCATTGTTAGCTTTGCTAGGATACACTAAACCTCTTAAAAAGGGAATGCGTAAATTGGCTGCTTTAGCCCTCCTCTTAGCCAAGCGCAGACTGGCGAAGAGATGGCTGAGGGGACCATTGCCCACCCTGGTGGAATGGGAGCAAGATATATTATACTGTCATACTCAGAGGTTTACAATGAGATGAGACCACTGAGTAATCACCCGAAGAGTTTCTGGGGTCTTTATGCTCAATATAATGCACGCCAAATGTCTGATACTGACGCTTCTAAAGCCTAATTGCTGCCAAAGATTGTTTTCATTTTATGCGTGAGCTGGTAGGTGTTGTCCTTTGTTGCTGACCCCCCTTATCTGGCTGTAAGACCTATGCTACGATCTGCACCTCGTTACAAATATGTGCTAGCTTGCATTCTCACCCCCTCGAATCGCTTTACACCCTAAGGCGTTTTGCCCTCCCTGTATACTCATTGCCCTCACCCCCCAATCTCTTCTTTATCAGTATTGTTTATTTGATCCAAGACTGATGATATTGGCGATATGCACATGCCTTTTTTTGTTTTGTCTATTTTTTTCAGATTTGCATTGCTTTTTGTCTTTATTCTTATGTTTTTGACTCCATGCAAGCACCGTCATAAAGTACCACCTCACACAATGCATTCTGAGGGGTTAAAGAATTGCGCTCAAACCTTCAGTTTGTAAAAATAATTCCAAACTGATTGAAAGGTGGTTTGTCATCTTAAAAAACTGTTCACTGGACTTGATCCTACGCACTGTCAAAGAACTTTCCAAAGTGATTGAAGATTTAAATATTGAGATCAACTAACTCAAACAAGAATTGTCCTCCAAAATGGATGCAGACGATTGGTCATAAACCCTTAGTGACGTCAATGACCACTGGAGAAACACACCCAGGAAATAAATGAGCGAAAGATACGTAAATATAAAAGGGGACATTATCGACTACAAACTAGGGAAGAGATACACCAGGACTACCTCAACCACAGCCACAATTACAGAGCCTTCAACATCAACTATTAAACAATCCACCGCTCAGGGTCCTTTTTTAGGACAGGGCAAACTTCAAAATGACAAACCAGGTGGGAGCAGGCACAAATCTAGAAAAGGCCGCTCTGAAGAGAATTACTTGGCGTCACAAGACATGAACAAGGCCAAGTTAGTGATGAACATTTCTAAACCACAACTAAGCCATATGTTCCCATGTACCATTCCAATCCACTGGACCTTGAGATGAGCTTTTTCAAGTTGATGCGCACATTGCGTCTCAAACACGTCTTCCCCAAAGTAGTTGAACCACGAGCATCAGAAGACCAAGGCACACTAAAAGGATTATGGACTAAAAGCACATTCATGGCTCCTGTCAGTCATCAAATTTGGGATTCGTTTGAAACCATCATCAGACATCACCTACCTGACTTACATACAAAGAAGAGATCCAAACATTCAAACCTAACCATGAAGGAACGTGGTATTCTCACAAACATCACCAATAACAGGAACATCAGATGCACAATGGAAGACAAAGGGGGAGTGTTAGTCATTATGGACTCTGAATGCTATCTACAAAAAGCCATGGAACACTTGTATGATTCCACAACTTACATGAATCTCCAGACGAATCCCACCAATGAGTTCACACAAGCTTTGAGAGTTCTTTTGGATTCTGCTGTGCTAAGGGGAACCATCACCGAAAATGACAGGTGATATCTCCTACAAGAAAATCCTAGGTATCCAACCTTCAACATGTTGCCCAAAATCCATAAGGACTAGTACAGACCTCCTTTCAGGTCCACTGTATTCTCACTTGGGTTGTTACATGAACCCATAGGCATATATCTTGACAAACACTTACAAGTTTTGGTTCAACAGATGTCAACTTATATCAAAGACACCACAGATTTTTTAGCAAGATTTAGACTATCCAACTTGAAAGCGATTAAAACATCTTGCTGTGTACCATTGACGTCAAGTCACTCTTCACCTCTATCCCACAAAACTTGGGGATTGAGGCAGTAGAGTACTTTGTGACTAGAACCGACTGGGATGAGGATCTCAAGATTTTCCTATTAGAACTGTTGAACTACACTTTATACCACAGATACTTCAGGTGGGAGAATGATTTATTTCTACAACTCACAGGAACTTCCATGGGCTATTGTGCAGCACCTAGTTACGCCAATCTATTCATGCATAAATTTGAATCCTTAATAACATCACTTGGACCGACAAGCTATTAATGTTTGTGTGATTCATAGATGACATCTTCATACTGTGGAAGGGATCTCAACAAGAATTGGCTGCAGCCGTCGTCGTTTTGAACAGAATCAATGATCGCATTGAATTCATGTATGATTCCAGCAATACCCTCATCAACTTTCTAGATGTAAACATCTCCAGAGTAGGAGATGCACACCGGCAAGGCACACCACACTGACCAGAAGCATTTTTTAACCTGCATTTTGAACACAAGTTATCGTTTTAGAGCACTGGCATACTGGTAAAACACGCTTGTTCGACCCGTATTTACGAACACAAGCTCACATTTGAAACTCAATGAGCACCTTCAGTTCGTGTTTTTGAGCCCAAACCATTAATTTAGAGCACTGCCATAATGGCTAAACGCTTTCATTTCACCATCATTTACAATCACAAGCTTACTTCTAGATCATTTTTTTTACTCGTGTTTTCACCATTTGAACCATGGAACAGCGTCACCAAGCTAACCCACATGAGTAGGTTAACTAATGATGTTGTTAATATTTTTCCAGATTGCATGACAAAGCAGTCACCATGGTAACACGGGAACACCTTTTCCTAGCATTCACGAATTACTAACTAATGGACCTTTAACTGCTAATTTGTGTACTAAACAAGTATTGGATTTTTGCAAGGAGTGTCTGATGTCAAGGCATGAACTGTGCGGTTCAGTGGCCCCAGCTTTTCTGCTTCATTTTGAGGGGGTTTAACATTCCCATGATGAAGGTCTCTCAGCAGCCCGAAATGCATTGGGAATATTAAATTGGAATATAACTTGGAGTTTAGTTCTATTTTTCTTTTCCAAGTTCAATACTTATTGAATCAATGTGGATCACGAACTACATTTAAAGTGACTAAATTAAATTCATGGAAACAGCCTAACTTTCCTCAAACTGTTTTAATGTTAATCAACAGACAACACGCTGTGCATTGGGGGGACATCCCCCATGGGCCGGTGCTATTCTCAGTCTTGTAAACGGTGCCACTGGCAGTAGTTTCTCTGTGACAGGTGCCAGGTCATATGGAGCAGTAGGAGCCGATTCTCTGTGGGTTCTGCCACCAGCTCTTGATCCAATGGCAAGTGAGGTGAAACTCACGGTCTTGGCGACTTGCCTGTTAACAAGTAGCAGCGTGATTCGGGCCTCCTCTTCTTGTGTTTCTTAGAAGGTGTTGACTCTAGAGAGTTCGACCTCGGTCGTGATTTACTGCCCCAACGTCGTTCTCCCGCTCTGGCCATTACATATTTACTTCCTGTTCTTTTAGTGCTTGGGATGCCTTTTCTGGCGTGACGCACATTACCCATCGTCATGCCCTGATCCCAAGCACCAGAGGCAGAAGCTGAGGGGGGGTCTGTAATGAACATCTGGCCATCATAGTCCCGACAAGGATTAAATCCAGACAGCTTAGGCGATAACATATTATGAAGAAAACTACACCCAAGAACTCCAACGTAAGGAAGTCACTTCCTGACAGATTTGGAATCCAAAGGTTTAGATAGCTATAGTAGGAGTGTGATGTAAATCAGTACTTGCGGTCATGTGTAATCTAGGATAGGCAACACCGTGACACTACCAAAGTATAAATTACCTCTTAACTGCTATGGTAGTCTTTGGAAATCTGGGACTGTAGAAAAATACATGTGCATAAGAGTGCGCTAAGAAAAAGAAAGTGAAATAGAGCATACAAGTTAGTTTAAGTCTAGACACCACAAAATGAATGGGTGATTCCATACATGTTTGGCTAAGCATACATGGTCTGGTAGGCGAACGGAGACTGTTGTACATAATAACATAAATACTTATGTAATACAAACAATTTCACACACCACATATCATTACATGTATACAATCATACATACAGATAATCATACAATTGTAAATACACATTTAAAATTAGCACTCATACACTCAAATATTCACATTCACACACATGTTGCCCAATGAGCTTTAACTGTGTTATGACACGTAGAATGTAGAATGTTCCTTTGATATTTATATTAGGTCATAGAACGTACAACTTCAGACTTAGAGAATAATTGCCTGAACGCTGGTTGCTCTGCTGTAGTTTGTGAATGTGGGCCTATTACTTTTATAATTGTTAAATAAAAGTAGCTAAAGCATGCATCATCGGAATTCGTCTCTTTACAACAATTTGGCGATGAGGATATTTTCATGCTATTTTTGGGCAGCCTTGGATATATTCGTGAATTTTAGTATGAAGAAGCAGTTTATCGCATGGAAAAACAGTTTACGGAGGAACCTACCTGATGGCTGAAAGACATCGCTTCTTCATGCGTAAAAAATCATTACAGGAAAATATAGAAGAGTATATAGCTGCTTTACGAGAACTTGTTGACTCTTGTAAATTTAAAGACATGGCTAATGTTTAAATTAGAGATCAATTTGTTTTCCATTGTCACGCCAAAACATTTCAAGAGAGACTAGTGGCATGTAGGAACTCGACATTACATATAGCTATTGATATTGACATAAGCATTGAACGTCCAATGGTGTCTACCTAGGCTTTGGCTAGTGATAGTTCTCAAGCACCTACTGTATATATTTTGGACGACAAAAAGAAATCTGAAGGTAAATTGAATGACAAGTTCAAAAATAATAACTTTAACACTAGAAAACCTTTTACATTTCACAGGTGTGGCTTAAAGCCTCATCTAGGAGACATTCCAGGATGTCCTACTGTAGGCAAAAAACATGTATAAAATGTTGTAAGATTGGACATTTTAGTGTGGTATGTAAAAGTATGAAAGTTAATATTTCTACTAATGTCAAAGTTAATGATTTAGATGAATTTGATGAAGAGATTGTAGTGAGGGCTGGGCCTGGTTTGCGCACATTGCTATGTTAGCATAGGCGTATTAGAAGTTTAAACGCCATTTTACCTTTTGCTGCATTTTGCACACACTACATATAGCTGTTGTTGTAAGTTAAGCTGCGTGAATTGGTTAATATGAGAATGGCTTGTTTTCGGCATCCCTAGACCTACATCGCGTACCTAGTCTGCACAAGGTTATCATAACAATGTAGCTGTTGTTCGGGCTGATCGGCTCACGTTTTAGACATAACATACATGCAGCTGCAGCCAACGGAGATTCTGGCGCCTTTAATATTGCACTGTAGGAATGATTTCAGGCACTTGGAAGAATTCCGTTTCCAGAGAGACAGAGAGCTTTTGCAGATCCTGATGTGATTCACTCTTGCTGATCTTGGAGTTATGGGGTCCCCCACACAAGCCTAAGAGACCTTCTATATTTTATAAAACATAGTTCCTAGCTGGGAAGGGTGATATATTAGGCGCTATAGAACCTGTTTTCACCATCATTGTAATACGATTTCTCCTTTTGTGTTTTATGGAATTGTGCCGTAGAATCTTTGGCCTGTGCCATCGCTGCCGTGAGGAGCACCCGAAGCTCAGCGAAACCTTCACCGTCCACAGTGAGTACCTGTTACACCTTCGGATTCCTGGCCCAAGGAACTGCTGGACCTTGGTCCACGTCTCCTGCAGGAAAGGCTACCGTGATTTATTGGCCCTCCTCCCCTCTGCCTTTCACAATGCTTGCATCTCAGGCGGAGGTGGAGTTTGCTGCTGTGCCTTTCCCCAAGATGGCAACTAGGGCAAGTACTGACTACCGCCGCGGGGGACTCCTGATTAACCGGGGCACTCCCAAACTGAGCTGGTGGGACGTTCCACGGGATCAAGTATCTCTCCTGATCTAAAATCATTGGTCATCGTCCTGTATCAGCCCTCACACAACCCCGCTCCTGCTCACCCTCGGCAGCTGAGACCTAGACATTTTGACTGACGCCCGGTGGAGCTACCTCACGAGCTAAAGGGGAGATGGACTATGGATTTCCCTCCTTGACCATCATCTACCCAGCTAGTCTTTGGGCAAACTCTCCAGCGTCTCTCTACTGGACTTTTCTCCCTTCTCCTCTTCATCATACCCCCTACCCCCTCCTCTCTACTCTTCTCCTCTTTCCAGCTATCGACCTTTGTCCTCACCCTTCCTTGCTCATAGTTCCCACCCTCTCTATCCACTGGACTTTCTTCTGTGATCTTTCCCTCATCAGTTGAGACCTAGCAATCTGACTGATGCCCAATGGAGTTATCGGTTTAGCTATTGGGGTGATGGGCTGCTGATTCCCTCCTCGGGCGTCATCTACCCAGTCGGTCTTTGGGCAGACTTCCTTTCGTCTCTCCGGCCTTCTTTAACTTCATCCTCCCCCTTAACATTCCCCCCCTCCTCTCTATTTGGGTCACCTTTCTTTTCTTTCCCAAATGGTTGCTTAACTTTTGACGCATTGTGTATTTGTTTTCATTTTCTGTGACGTTGTGCAGCCTAATATAAAGTGCTCTGATACTTACTGGTCTATCCAGCACTATATATAATTCATAAATAACGTTCCTCTGAACTTCTGATAGACTTTTGAAGACGACCCATGGGCGTCAAAACTGTTTGTACTCACCACGATACACGAGCAACCTTGGCAGATGCCTGGTGGAGCGGTCATATGCAGCTAATTAGGAGTCTGGCCATGGTTTCACCCCCTCGGCCGTCACCTCCCCATCCGGACAAATGACATTGTTTTCCTCGTTTTTCCTGTTGTGTATTCCCTCCCTCCCCCTGTGACTCTTTGATTTAAGTGATGCAACCATGTAACCTGTAACACTCTGTAATTCAAGTAAAGTGCTCCGATACCTCCGGGTCTAGTAGCGCTATATAAAACTTTTCAAATAAAAAAATAAAATCAACAATGCTGATCATATTATTTCTAATTATATGTCTGCACGTGTTAGCAAAAATAATGCATCTTAGAGCACGTCGTTCAAATAAATATTTTGTGTGTCTCTTTTTACTCCTGTTGTGGACTGGTATGAGAATAACAAACAAAAGAGTGTTCTTGATTCCCACCATTCCTGAGTATAACCTAAGTCGCATGTTCTGGGTTGTCTAATCATTGGTTCCTTTGCTGTAGGACGAAGAGGTATTGTGACACTGATGCTAGTCGGTTAAGGTTTCTAGGTACTGAGGTGAGTTTTTTGGTCCACCACAATTCACTGAGGTCCTGGGTCTCTGTGCACAGTTCTGTGTCTGAGCAGAATCCCTGCAACAAGATGCATTAGAACATTGTACTCACTGTGGATGAATCTTTTGGAAAATTTAGGACACCATTAGGAATTATACACATTGGTGAGGTGGAACTGAATGTAATGGCCGACACAGGTTCACCCATTACCATCCTAGCGGATCAAACTTTCTACATTTTCTTGAAGGCCAAAACATTTCAAGAAACTGATACCCTCTTGGCTACGGCGTTTTTGTGGCAGCTGATCTCACCTTCTCTCCCCGCATTTCTTTCAGCAACTCGCGGTACCCGCTGCGCGGGTCCCGCGGCGCGTGGGAGGCACCTTCAAAGACCCTTCATTCCTGGAGGGGTTTGGGACAAAGGTTACTTGCAGGGCTGCGAGCAGGCGGAGGCGCAGGACTACCTGTCCCAGGAACGCCCGCCCGCCCTCATTCAATCCACCTGGGCAGCTCTCCCTGCAGGCTCCTCCCCCCCACATTCTTACTCTATAAACAAATCAAACTAGTCCCGCTGCGCGGGAGCGCGCGGGAGTGCGCCGGGAGAAGCCCGGGACAAGGGCGGGACCGTCTAAGGCCGTCATAGGCCGGATTAGGCTGGGCTGGGCCTACCCTCCTTAGTTTGCCTCTTGAACATTGGATTATTCTTCTGTTAAATTTCTCTTAAGTTCTGCACCCATCACGATTTGTTATGCCTTCCCCGGCTAGGGAGGGCACTCCTATGAAGTTGGGAGGGGTAAAAAACAGGACCCTAGATAATTATTTCCCCCGGGCTGCGGGAGAAGGGGATAAGGAAAGTACCTTGATTAAGCTCAGGGCGGAGCTCAGACGCTCTATAGAAAATTTGAAAAATAGGCCCCTTGGAGATAATTCTATATCACTTAGTGAGGAGCCATCCTCACTGGATGATGTCCCCCTTCTGCTGAGGGATTGTACCAACAACCCGACTGAATCAACCACTAACTCAACACCCTCTATTAGCCCAAGCAGTGTGACTATTGATTTAATTTCCCAGCCCCCCCCCCCGGCTATTAAAGCCAGGAAAGCTAAACCCAAGTTAACTCCTGTGCAAGGGGTATATGGGCCCCCACCGAACAAACGCAGGAGGAAGTCGAGGGGTGGCCAAGGAAAAACTTAAAACAAAAATCCCCCACTCTGATTTTGGGAGGACAACAAAACCCCCTCCACCCACTGAGAGGCTATTGGAAGATGCACACACAACACCTCCTGAAAAGGTTACCACTGTTACCGACTCGGTTAATGCCACGGTAAACACTGCTACCAATGTCCCTCTTTCTGTTGTCCCGTTAGGAAATCTGGAATTTTTGCTTAGGTCCCTTTTATTGCCGATTAGCGAGAGTATTAAAAAGGTTGAGATCAGACTCACTATTTTGGAGGCTACATTAAATAGCATGAAACCCTCGGTTGGCCTCCAGGGTAGATCTCTTGAGACTATTCCCTCTCCCATGGTCCCTCCGAAGCCCTCTAACAGGCCAGTCAGTTTAGAACCCCCCCCCTGGTCACCTCTGTTGCTCCCCCCCCACAACCCCTTATGGCTAATTTAGCCCCAGCCCATCCACTAAACCTTAACAGGCCACCTTCACCTGTAAGCCTAGCTCCCCCTATGCCAATCGCTGGTAGTACTGCTCCCCCACCTCCAGTGAAGCATCCTCCTAGGCCCCGTAGGCCCAATCTCCCTCCAGAGGCAAACGATCTTATGGTAGTCATGGCCGGTGTTCCCCCACTTGAAGTGGGCGAAGCTGAGAACTTTTGCTCACTGAAAAGCAAGGTTATTAAGTGGTTGAATTTGAACAGACCCCTCCCGGTACACCTCAACAACGAAATCATTATGGTGAGAAGGGTACCTTGGGTGGGTAAAACAAACAAATCTATAATAGGGGATTGTATCCTGGTGAGTTTGAGACGCTGGGACTGTTACTCATATATGTCTAGGGAAGAATAGATCACTCGAATCAACAATTCAGACCCTACATGTCTCGTTTTTCTTCCCCCCTACCCCTATGCATCCCAATCAAGCCCACAATAACTGGACGAGGGTCGCCCGGAGGGGTAGACACCACGATTTTAATGCTCGGCCAGTTTTTCATCGCCCGGTGTTACCCTTCCCCAGCTTTAATCGATTTAGTTGCCTGAACGGGCTTGAGGGGGTCGATTGACACATGGGCAGACATACCAATACAATGGGAAATGTATCTCCAGGAGTTGTAAATATAGGGGACTCATTACTGGAACCTGAGCAGCAAAGCCCACTGGTACAACAAACTTCACCTGGTAGGGTTAGGGGGATTGAGGCAGACGTGCTCATGGTTACAGCTATCGAACCTACAGTGGGAGGAAACGGGTTGGAACTGGGTCGGGTGGAGACTGTGGAACAAACTGGGCTTAATGGGGGAATAGAGCAGGTCTATGACGCACTGAGAATCATTTCCTGGAATATAGCAGGCTTGGCAGCCAAATTTAATAACAAAGAGTGGCGCAATTATATTAGTAACTTCCATGTAATTAGCCTCCAGGAGACATGGGCCCTTGATAATAGCAACTTCCACATGCAGGGGTATAAATGTTTTTTTGTTCCGGCACAAAAAACGAGATCGGGGAGAGCCATGGAAGGACTATCCATATATGTAGATCTAAACTTTCCGGGCAGCTGGTCCACTACGGACTGGAAATCCCATGCCATACAAGCAGTACGGTTTAATGGGAAGGGACTAAGACTTACTGTTTTCAATATTTACAACAATGGGGCAGGGGGAGACCATACCTCATTTTTAGGAGAATTGGATGACAGATTGGGTCAGGAAATTATGGCTCAGAAAATGGGACAGGTACCTGCTCTGCTGGTCATGGGAGACTTTAATTGTCACCTATGCTCGGCACTGGTCCCAATAGATGCAGAATGGTCTCATTGTCCTGTAGAAAATGGGCCGCATTTCTCCCACACGCCGGATGGTTTAGCTTTTAGTAAGCTCCTGCTTAACCACGACCATTAATATGATGGGTGTGCAGAGGGATGGCAGCCTTCCACCTACATTCAAGGGCAGAGGATGTTCCTTTATTATTGACTATATCTTAGTGTCTAGACTTTTAATAAATAGAGTCATCAGTGCAGGGATAGAATGGAGTAGTTTTAGTGATCACAACCCCCTTGTATTGGGGTTGTTTCTGGTGGGCCCAAAAAGTAGATACCAAGGTATAATTACTGAGAAGGTAACAGACAAGGGAAGGAGACTAAGGTGGTCCAAAATAGATGGGGAAACCTTTTATAAATCCTTGATGGACTCTGGTAAACCCGCCATTGATGACTGTTTAGATATGGATGTTCAAGGTCCGAGGTTGCTCGAAGCATTTGGCCAGATTGCTGACCTTACAGACGGTCTACTAAAAACTAGTGCGCCCACAAGGAACCACTGTAACCCACGTTGGTTCGATAGAGACTGCTCAAAGGCTTTGAGGGAGCTCAAAATCAGCCTTAAAAACAAACCAAGGAACACCCTACAAATCACGGTGTGTAGGAATAAATACAAGAGGGAGATCAAGAGGAGGAAATTAGCTCTACAGGCAGACCTAAGAGAAGCGGGGGAAAAAAGGGACATGTCCGGGTTCTGGAGAATTATTAACCAACCTACTTTCCAGGAAAATAACACCCCGGAGATAGGATCAAATATCCTACCAGAACAGTGGGTCTCTCACTATAAGGGGCTGTATAACTACGAGTCAGGAACAACTGAAGAGCATTCAGAGATCTCACATCAGGGCACCACAGTAGTGTTCACCATTAAGGAGATCACGGCTGGAATAGAGGGATTGACAAAAAACAAAGCCCCTGGCCCTGACGGAATCCCCCCTGATTTGTTTCTGAGCTGTGTAGAGCTCTGGGCTCCCATAATGACTAGGGTCATAAATACCGCCATTACTTGTGGCCTGCCGCCGTCCTGGTCTAAGGCCATAATCGTCCCTATTTTTAAGAAGGGCAACAGGGATGACCCCAAGTGTTATCGCCCGATTTCCCTGATTGATGTTTCTGCCAAACTTCTGGGAAGGGCGATTCTTAATAGACTGTCCGAGTGGACCGAAGAAAATAACATCTTCTCGGACACTCAATATGGATTCAGGACGGGGAGGTCCACCAGTGATCAATGCTTGAACCTCTATATGCTGACAGCCAAATACACCATGGCCAGCAATGAAGCCATCTATATGGGGTTCATGGGTCTGGCAGCGGCATTCGATCATGTTAATAGGGAGAAACTTTGGGTCATGATGTCTCTTATGGGGATAGAGGTTGGCCTAATTAATATCTTAAGGGAACTTCACAGTGATACCTCTGCTAAAGTCCCTTTCAATAGGGAGGGGGGGGCTGACCGATTCATTTCCTTGCAAGAGTGGGGTACGGCAAGGCTGTATTCTTGCCCCATTTTTATTCTCCCTTTATATAAACAATTTGGAGCAGTTTTTGTTAAATCTAAAGATAGATTGCCCAAGGGTGGGGACGCGTCATATCCCCGTTCTGCTTTACGCAGACGACGCGGTCTTGCTCGCACGTACGCCTAGGAGCTTACAGATTTTGATTGATGGATTTGTTACATTTATGGGCTCCCTAGACCTTTTTGTCAATTTGGGCAAATCATATGTGCTGCTGGCTGGTAACAAGCCTTGCACCAAATTTATGTACACTATAGGAAACCACAAAATAGAAGAGGTTAAAACATTTCCCTATCTAGGTGTAATTTTTGACGGGGCTTTACAATTTAACTCCCTGGTTGAGGAGCGCTGTTGCAAAATGATCGCTACCAATAGGGCAATAGCAAATTATGGTAGGAGGGTAGGCAGATGGAGCCCTGAACAGGTGATGAACCTGTATAGCTCCATATGCTGCCCCAAAGTGATTTATGGGGCAGAGGTATGGGGCTTTGTTAATACTGCAAAAATACAGCGGGAAGAAAATAAATACCTAAGAACCATCCTGAGGGTACCCCCAAGTACCGCTGGTTTCATAGCACACAGGGAACTAGGGAGGCCTTACCTAGAAGATCTGGTAAAACTTAGGCCAATAGTGGCCTGGTTAAAAATTTGGGTCAACCCTGACGCGTCTCTAAGCAGAGAAATTCTAAATGATTGCTTAGAAAGGGATAAATGTATGAGAATACCATGGCTCAATTATGTAAAGAGTACCTTAGAGGCCCTTGGCTACAGGAACCTCTTCACCAATCCTGTAGCAATTGTATCCCAGCACAAGATGTTAGTAAAAAAAGCTTTTTTAGAGCAAAAAGCACAACAGAGAGCTGAGGCTGAAGGGCTCAAAAAGACAGTGAGAGCTCACAACCTGGTTAAGAGCGTCGAGGGAATGGAGCCATATTTGTACCTCATGCATAATGCTCAGGATAGATTTCTGATGTGTCGCTTTAGATTAAACTTACTTCCATACTTATTGGCATCACCAGCAGGGTTTTCAACTACAATTGAGCAGAAGGGAACCTGCAGCTGCGACAATAGGTCTCCGCAGGATTCCCTTCACTTTGTACTCCTGTGCCCTTTTTACTCCATGCCTAGGCGTAGATTTTTAGTGAAAATTTTAAAACAAGCTAACCTGGAACATGCTAAAGAGGCCCTAACCTACATACAGAAAGCATCCGACCCTTTAACATTGTGCTGCATAATGAATTTTATTAAAGTGGCGGTTCGTCTAAGGGTAACCAGAGGAGAGGAATGATGTCTAAAAATTGTTATTAATCTTTTTTAAAGTGTCAAAATCCCCTTTCCCTTTTTTGCAATGTGTAAAAATAATTATTATAATCGGGATCCAAAAAATGATTTAATTAATTTTTTACTTATGTATATATGTATGTGCTTTTATGGTGATTTTTAATCATCGAATAAAGAATCCTTGAATTGAAAATTGAATTGATATAAAATCTAAAAGCATTTGGAGAATTTGACATTAACATGTTAAGGCTTTTTAAAGACTCTTTAGTATTTAGAGGTATCAAGACCAAAATATATGTAGCAGACAAAGGTAAAAAACATAGTTGGTTGGAGAGATCTAGGTAGGTTTGGTATAATTTTAAAACAAGGTTCACCATTGTACTTGGGGATTTACCTGTATCCTGTGTGAGTTATGAAGAGGGGTTAACTATTGAGGAAGTTTTAAGGACAAATCAGGATGATTTTGCAGATCATATCGGATGTGTTAAAGGTTTTGAACATGCTATTACTGTTGCACATAAGGTTAGACCAATACGCCTCTCTGTAATGAGTGCTGGATAAGCTTTGCAGTGAGAGTATTATTGAACCTATAGATTCTTCTGAATAGGTTTCAGCTGTGGTAGTTACAAAAATGAAATCTGGTGAAATCAAACTGTGTGCTTGCTTGAGATCACTCAATAAAAATATTGTAGTGGATTGTCATGCACTACCAAAAATTCAAGAAGGCTGGCTGCAACAAGTGGTTCCATATACTTTTATTTGATAGATTTCAAGACAGCACTTCATCAGTTGAAACTGTCAAAAGAGTCTAAAGTTTACACCACATTTATAAAACTGTTTAGCGCTTACAGATATGTGAGGCTACCCTTTGGGTTAGCCTCTGCTGCAAATGTTTTTCAGAAATGAATGGATCTTTTATTTAAAGATGTAAGGGGTCCAGAAATTTCAGGATGACATTTTAGTACATGCAAAAAGTACTCCTGAAAATAATAGTATTGTACATACAGTTTGAATAACGTTAAGGGCCAAAGGTATGACTGTTTCCAAATCTAAATGCAAAAGTTGAATAGAATATCTTGGACACATAAAACCACGGATGGTATACAATGTAAGGATGACTTAGTCCAGGCTATTAGGATGGCACCCAGTCCACAAGACAAAGACACACTTAAATCTCCTGTAGCATTCATTTCTAAAAGTTTAAAAGATACTGAAAGTATTTACAGTATCATCGAAAGAGAAACATTAGCATGTGCGTGGACGGTTGAGAAACTAAAAAACATACTTGTGGGGTAAGGAATTCTAATTAGTTACAGATCTCTACACCTCTAGAGAGTATCCTGGTGCTGAGAAAGCAGGAGGTATGTCAGCTGTGCCTGTGACTTGTCCAAGTGAAGGGCCATGTTTTCTGTTTCTTGCAGAGCTCAAGTAATGAGAAGGAAGCTCAAATTTGTAGAGGTAGGTTGTACCAAGTTAGGGGAAAGCATGTTCTTTGTTTATGGGGGATGTGTGTGAGCAGGATTCTGGCTAAGCAGAAGTGTCTGGTGAGTGTGTTGCAAGTGGGTTAGTGAATGGGGAGACAGTGGAGGACTTCGTAAGTGCAGTGTGACATGAACAGGAGGGAAAGCCCAAGTGTGAGTCTGGCCATTGGGTTTTTTATGGTCTTCTACCAGTTAAGACAGTGATTCCATCAGAGTCCATTGCCATTGTCCAGCTTTATGACAGCCTGGGAAGACTACATTGAGCATTTTGAGGGTGTGGAAGCAGAAGGCGGTGACTACGTTGACTAAAGGAATCTTTACAGCATATTTCTCCAATTCCTTTTGCTCCCTTCATAAGAAGTCTGCATTTCACTTGTCACTGGACTGTGCTGCTTATGGATGGTGTCGATACCAATCTCCAAAGAATAATTTTGGTCACCAGCACACATTTATTTTTAGCCATTTAAGCACTTGTTTGGAGTAAAGGTGTTGCACATGTGACAGACTCACTTGGAAGTTATGTATTAGAATTGTAAAAGGCAGTCTAGTCAATTTCTAAATTGGGTTTCACATAGACCATTAAGCGTAAACTCATCACAAACTGAAGAAGTTTGGCGTTTTACATACCTATTCACTGCCCGGGTGTGGCTGAAGCAGGCACGCCCCAAACTGAAGAGATGGAGGAGTAACGCAAAAAGCTTCTGAGGACAGGTCAGCTTCAAGAGTGCAATAAGAGGGATTTATTGCAGGAGCCTCTGTTAGTGCATGTGCACTAATCATTAATGTATGGCTTGATGGCACCACAAACAACGGAAAGGACTCCAATCATGGTGCCTTCAAATGACGGTCCCCTCAGTGGACAAAAGCTCTGCGTAATCCCCTATCCTGCTAGCTGCACCTTCCATTTTCCTACGAGAGAGCACCAGGCATCTATTCAGGTGAAGGAACATGAGCTTCGCAGTGACTGAGGGGGGAGGTGCTGTGCACTGGTTGGAGCTACAGGAACCCTTTGAGAGTGGTGCAGCAGGGTTATAGGCATGATCATAGTTTCCCACCCGCATGGGTCTACTCCCAGGTCTCCTTCTGACTATGTCAATGAAATCCTGCAGAAGTGTCTTATGCTGTCAATGCTCACCATAACAAGAATGAATGTAATTTTTTTACATGGTTTCAGCTCCTTCACTAATATGGCTGCCAGCACTACTTCCCATGATGAATTTCTGTTGAAGCATACACACATTTAAATCTATTCATCTCTGTATAACCTTCTTTCATTTGGAGAGGTAGAAACAGTGACTGAATGCACGTTTGGCTTAGATGTAAGTGTGTATTTTATTAAATTCATTTACAGCTAACAAACTGGGAACTGGCTGTATAGTTGTAATTTACAATATTGCCTCATTGCTCTCACAGTAGTGTTATGCCATTTTAAAGAGGTATTGCAGAGGCAAAAACTGAAAAAAAGATTCATCAACCATTTAAAGTCTACCTCAGATGACGGAAAACACCACATTAAAAAAGATACTTATTCCCACCACAATCTCTGCTTCACACTGATGAGTACAATTGAGATGATTGAGAAGTCATTACATCTTCAAGTAAAAATGCATGTATTACATGTTTTGGTGTTTTTATTGCACAAAAAGCAGTAGTGTTAAACCCACACATTTTTAAGGAACCATCAAATATGGAAAATATTTCACGGTTATGTGTGAAATACAGATTTTGTTGCCGATGTGCAAAGGTTTTACATTGTCCTAGCTACTAGGATTATGCAGCTTGGGAGGACCAAGGTTGTTGAAATTATGCGTCAAAAAATGCTAATTAAGGGGCTTTTTGTATGGCGGTATTATATTCATCCGTTTGAGCTGGAAACAACAATTTTGGTGAAATCTGCATATTCTGGAAATTATGTGACCAATTCAGAAAATCCATCATTATGCTGTAAACTGTACAGCCACAGAAGCACATAAACCACTGAGCTCACCATTGCCTATTGTTTTATCATGAATTTATTTGTGACAAGTAAACAAAGCAACAACATTTTTATTCCAGTCAATGCTCACTGTTCGCTGCACTTTGAATAAAACAGCTTGTAATATAAAAAATACACGAATACCTTGGCATTGCCATCTCAGACTTCTGGTGACATTTACAAGCTACAAGAACAAAGATATCACCAGAACACCTCAATTGTAATATTGGACCAGATTACACAGTGACCCGTTAAGCATGCTCTGTGTGTGCTTAACTTTAAACCATTGTGTATATGCAAAAAGATTAACCTTAACCTTAAACAGGAGACAACTCACTTAGATACTACCCATGTACAAAACACAAATACCAAAATAATTTGCATTCGGTCAACTCACTAGACAGCATGATGAATGTGGCCAAATGGCTATGTTAAAACATCAACAGAACATAAGTGTTCACTAGGAGTGGTAAAACTGAATGTGTCAAGCTTTTTTTAAAGTTCTAGTCATCAACTAAGGAAGGAAATGTGGTTTTGTGGCTAAGCTGTCGATCCGAGGACCTTGATTTGAACCCAGCTCAGCACTGACTGAAAATTGTGCAGTTCTGGGAACTCGCTTAATCACACTGTGCTCAAAATGTTAATGTGTGAGCTACTAGTGTAACTGTTTGTCCAACAGAAAGATATAAGCCACCACTTGATGAATACAATCTTGGATAATTTTCCATCATCTTCCATAACATGCAACGCTCTGCTTTTGCATGGTAAACAAGTAACCAGCTTATTATGCTTTGCGAATTACCCCTTCCTTTTGAGCTGTTGGGAGCCCTCCACAATTTGTGACAGCTAGAAAGAAGCTCCCTCGATTTTCTTTATCCCGATTTAGTCTTCACACCTCAAGTCTACTTCTCAATGTCTGTGAGATCACTTTACTGGGCACATTGGGAGATTCCCCCACATACATCTTCTTGTTCCCTAGAAGCATGTTCTCATTATGCACTTGATGCTACTTTTAATCATAAAATACACTTTTTCAGTAAGCCTTCAGTGCTTTCAATTCTGAAATGCACAGGATCGCATGGTACCAACCATCTTGCAGACATCCGATGATCACAAGTCTGTTGGACACTCTCTGAGCTCCAGCAGTGCTTGGTGTCTCGGGGAGTGCATTGGTGAATACAAAAGATCTGGATTAAATGTGCTTTTGCAGGAAAGAACAGGCAATGACATATGTCCTTTCCATGCCTTAGCGCATTAAACTCGAACCTACTGTCCTTCCAAACGTATAGCATGCGAAATGATAATCCCACCAAAAAAGTTCAACCCCCACCCCCATACCCTGAAGTTCGGTGCTTGTTGCGCCCCTAAATAGTACGCACACCTGCTTGGGTTTGCTTCCCAATGGCAAAAGTAGTAATGTTAGCTACATGCAGTTGTAGAAGGATACAAGCACTCGGGTGCTGAGAAGTGACCCCTCCCCCAGACTGTGAAAGGCTATGCTGTGGCTCTGCAGGATGGCTCTTTCGGAAGACCTGAGCGCGTCCACCCCCCAGCTGGGAGTTGTAATCTCAACACTTAAAGAGGCAAATGCCCCTAGTGCGTGCCTGCTTCTGGTAGCTGTTTGGGGCTTATTTCTGCACGCTTATTTTGCACGCAGGCTTAAAGAATCTGACCTAAAACGTGTCCTGGGCACAAAGCAGCAAAAAAACACTTCCTCGTGAAAATATCTTCCCACATACATTTAAGTGGAACAGAAATCAAGAACACTTTTAACAAATTAATGCGCTTAAACACTTAAACGAAGGCGTACATATTTCTGAACCACAAATTGTCAAAGAGCTGTCACATAAGGTGATTGCTTGTCAGCTACTTACATAGACCATCAGTAAACTCATGCTGATATCTGTTGCCCGTTAGCCATCATTTGCCGGTAACATCAGTACTTCCGGGTCTCAAGACAGCCAATACCATGCCGCAACATAAGGAATGAGAAAGGAAAAGGGCTCGCAATATGTAAATACAGCCGTAATACGCAAAATGACGCTGGATCGGGGCATCATAGGCAGCTGGGCCAATCTTAGCTCACTGTACAGAATTACAAATGCTTATTGGCTGACAAGTCCGCGCGTGCCTTTGTTGTTTGTAAACAGTGCCTGAGCCAGCTTCCACTACTTGGCGGGTGCTATGCAGTTTGCACGTGTTACTTTTATCTGTCGGGTGACCTATGGCGAATTAGTTATGGACCTTGCTCCTGCCGCCACTGATCTTATCTGTAGCGGTGGAAGAAGTGTTCATGTCCACACTTAACTCATGGCACGCCAAGAGTTCGAGCTGCATGCAAGTATGGGGCAGCTCTGACCACTGCGGAGAAGTGCAGATTGGCGTTTTTTTTTGCTGATTTATATAGCACGCGCAGGAACTCGACCGAAGGTATTGGAGCGCTTCATACGAGCACCAGTTACTTTACACATTAATTTTTGGCAGGTACGGGGAGATTAAATGATTTGCCCAGAATCACAGAATGCTAAGCCGACGCCGAGGTTCGAACCTGGCTTCCCCAGCTCCAAAGTCGGCAGCTCTGGCCCTAAGGGTCAGGTCAATTCACATGTGGTATCTGCAGTGCTTTAAGTGGAAAAAAATAAGTGCAGGTACTCACCAAATGGAGCGGGTGGGCACAAGGGCGGTGCTAAGGCAGAACAAGGGTTTCAGCTTTAAGTTGCCTCCACTGTCACTTACTATGACTTTTGATAAACCATCCTTTCAGAAAACAGCATCCACATAGTCCACTTCAGCAAATATTTCCCATTTGCTTCGATTTCGTATTCAGTACATAAAAGTAGTACTTTTTAAAGGGAACCACTCGCACTTCCAAACGGTTTGAAATAAAGTTCATAATGTGAAGCTTTCCAAAGAAATGAGGACAGTTTATGTGTCAAGCCTCAAGGTCTGAATACTAATGAGGTCATTGCATAAGGGATGTTTTGATAATCTAACTAAAACGCATTCATTTTATCAACCGCCTAAGGATGACATGCAGCTTCAGCCTGCCTTAAATCGAACCGGTGCCCTACAGCCCACGGAGCCATTTGTCCAGTACACAAGTCTCTCCTGGAACATTTGCAAATCTGAGTTAGGGCCAGAGCTGACGTCTGTACTGGCGAACCAGGTGCCAATCTCCACCTTTTTCAATGGACTTACAGTCTGTCCAAGGTTAGTAAAATAGGGATGAGCGAGTTTGGTAACAAGATCCATTCTTATTCACCCATGCAAGTAGGCAATTCATATGCGTGGCAATGGTTAAAGCTTAGCAAACGTTCTTTTGTTTAGTCCTGAACTGTGAGTCCCACCCCATCCATTTGATTTTACAGACCCCTCTCAGGCTCACTGTGAAATATCAATGGAAGGGCTAATCACTCTGCAGACACACCCCTGCCCTGATGACTTTTATAGCAGCTCACGCTGTGTCCTGGTGACAAGAGCTCCTATGATTTATTCCATACAGCGCTTGTTAAAAGTGCTGCCAAGGTATCACTTGAAAGATGAAAGGAGCGCTGCCTGGGTTAAAGTCAAGTCCCCATGAGTACCGGTACTCTCTTCGTTCTTGAAAAAGTGCCGGTACTCAAGGGGAGAAAATGAAAAGTTGCCGGTACTCAGTACTGGTGAGTACCGGCCCATTTAAAGCACTGGGTATCGGGCAAGCTGGCTTGACAGCCTTTGCTGGCTGCATTTCTCGAGTGCTGGCCGTGTGAGTGGCTGGCGGTCTGGGCCCGACAGTGTATATGGGCTGCAGGTTTCTGAGATATGAGTTAAGACCTGCGTCCTGCCGTCCCACCACAGTTCACAGTGTCATATGCATTTTGAAGTGTAAAATAAAAAATATGCAACATCAACCATTCCTGTACATCAGAAAACGGGCAATTGTATATACTTCGCAGCAATAAATAATCGTACATTTTATAACCTTTATTAACAAATATTTTCAATTTCTATTGAGGGCACCAAGGCGAGGATTATGATTTCTCTTAACTTTAATAAAATAGCAGCCATGTAAATAAACCAACCGTTACACATACAAAGGTGTAGTAGATGCACTACAAAACCTGTAAATCCAATATTTATTCATCGATAGTGTCCATAATTGGAGCAGCTGAAATGTAGTGCTCTATAATACATTTATAACCATATGTTAATCTCCCTGTTAAAATATTAATTGGTGTGTTAACAGGTAACAATATATCCACTAAAGAAGCAGCATTCAATATATATTCATAGTGTAACTAATAGCTTATACTGTATGTACCTTAAATGTCTTTCTAGCATTGGTCTACTACTGGTAGTCATCAGCTATCCAAAAGTTTTCCATTGTAACTCTAACGTTAAATCCAAAGTGCATGCGCATCTCTTTCCTTTCATTGCGGGTGCCTTATACTCTACATTGTTAAACTAGCTCAATGTTTGCTTTAAAAATGTTAACTTGGAAATTACTTGGATACTTGTTATGATTTGCACCATGTGTTAGGATGGAAAAGATCTTTCTGTCTGGACTGTTGCTATCTTTAAGGCCTGCACAACTGTGTGACCCTTTAACTTTAAGTTCGTCTTGGAGCGAGGTCTGGTTACGTATTTCCTCCTTGGTTTCAATGGTGGCACATTGTTATGTTCACCGGGTATGAGCTTAGAACTTTGTACTTGATAGAGCGTGCAGGTCACCCGACTCGGTTTTACCATACTCACCTGGGCCTATAAAACAACACAAATTATACTCGTGAGGTTTAATCAGATAACCTGTGCGCTTACTCTAATCAGTGATTCATGAATTTCATTTAGGACCTATAGCAGTGACTTACCAATCCTTGTAGTTAGTACCTAAAGTCCTAAGGGATCAAGGGTGTTAGAATAATAGGAAAATAACATTTGCGCTCATATAATAACCACAGACTCAGGAAGTTTTAAAATCTTTATCTAAGTCTCTTAAATGGTCATGATCCAAAGATTAAACACCAACAGACTTTCAATTATGAAGATCAGAATCAATATGTAACTATGCAAAAGATGTATTAAACTGTGTTCGAACATTTAGCAGTAAGGGAGGGTAAAGATAAGGAACATGATATGTGATCAAACAATTTTGGGCATTTAACAAAGGGAAGGGTAAGGAAAAAAGAAATATGTAATCAAAACTGTCTCAAGATATCAACAATAGGGAGGGTAAGAAAGGGAACATATGTCAAACTTTTAACGGTAGGAAGGGTAAAGAGAAGGAAATAATACAATGACGAACCCTCACGGATTTATAATTACCTAGAATTGTGTGAAGACCAAACCCTGGCCACGGGCTGGACAAAGGACAGAATCCCGAAAATGCAGGCGCCAGCAAGGCAAGCAGGTGTAGACCAGAATTCAGGACAGGTAAAGCCAAATTGGATCAGGACTGGACCACCAACGGTTAAGACCGGCACCCGCAGTTAAGTTGCAACGCCTGCGCTACTCCCTTTCTGCAGCTAACAGCCAGAACCCCGATTGGGTTATCGATTTTCCCGACAAATTGCTTTGCCAGTACTTCAGCTCCCGGAACCCCAATATGGGTTTCGAACCTTCTGACAAAGTTCTCCGCCAGCACCTCTGCTCCCGATTACCTATTGAGTGCGTTGGGTCAGTGACAGGTCATCTATTCGGACAAGTTGGACAATCTAACTGGCTAAGCCTACCCTAGTTATACTATTTTCCAGGTCAGTGTACCACCCCCCAATGTTGCAAGTGTAAGAATCCCCAATTTTAATTGGACAAAAGAATGAGGAGAGGTCATCACAACATACCAAAATGACACTTTTTCTTTTGAATATTAATGTTAGGGTTCCCGCCCATCATTTTATTTTCTCACGTATGTTTTATTCCACCCGACAATGAATGTTCCAATATTGGTTACAATTTAGTTCATATGAGAATTGTGCTTTCTCCGTAGAGTTCTGGAGGTGAGGTTCCCAGGCGCATCTTGGTCAAGACTGTCCCTGGCACTCATTCAATGCCATGACTCAATGGTTTTTCAGTCTCTGGTGCGCAGGCTCAAAGGTTTCAATATGGAGTGCAGTGTATTTCAAAATGGAGTCATAGATACATTTGATGGAGTGGAAGTTTGCGCCTAATGCAACTTGCTCTGTATATGAACCTCAAGTACACTTGTAATATTACTAAACATCTCTGTTCGTCATTAATATCCCACTTTTCCAGTACACGCGGGTGTCCTAGAGATGCTTTCAAACACTGAAAGGGGACCTGCCCGCAATAATTTTAGTCAATGGCCTGGGAGAGGTCCTGTGTATTATAAAAATTGTCCTGAACCCAAGCAACTCATATAACAAGTTAGATTTTATCAAAATATATTTTTTATTTTCATGAATTCATTATCATTGTATATAGATATAAATAGTTATACATCCAAATAAATAAACATCTTGACAACAATTAAATGGTGGTTCTGACTTCATACTAACATACCCTTCACATTCTTACAAAAAACATTCACACATCATGCATCCTACAACACTAGGCAGAGATGATTTTCAGATGACAGGGGGACCGATGATCAAATGTCCGGGTTGGTTCAGAAGGTTCCTAAATAGGAACAGACGCCAACGCGCGTTTCGGTGTATGGCCCCGTCCGGGGCAACACCTTCATCAGGGCAAAGTGGGGTAGAGAAGAAGGAACCACACATGTACAGAAAATCTGTATGGAGAAACATATTAAAAACATATATTTTAGAACACATACTTGCGTGGGTTCAAGGCACAATAAGGCAGGAATATATAAATACTCATACAAATAATGACTAACAGTTTGTACCGTCCAGACTAGGCCCGGAGACAACAATTATGCAGTAGAGGAACCACACCAATATATAGACATTTTTAGAAAAAGAGAAGAAAAAGCACTTTAATGCCTAGATGGAAATATTAACGAAGGACATCTCCTTTAGCCTGATATAATGTTAGTGCTGTCTAAAATTTTTACCTACTGGTAGCGGAAGGAGCTGGCGTATGGTTAACCACAGTTGAAGGCAATTTGCTTATGCCTGGAGAAAATCGTGTTGCCGTAGGTGAATGGCTGGGATAGAGGGAATCCCGTCCCCAATTGTATGTGGCGGAGTCAACCCCAAGGAGGGTAACGCAAGGATAAGTAAGATTGTGAGTCCCTGGGGTGGAACAAAAGGCACATCAGTATGCTTGTCTTGCCCTGAATTAGTTTTTGCCTAAAAGTGGAATGGTAAGGTACAGTGTCACAGTTTTTAAACGCATACCTTCACATCAAGAGGGAGATACCGTGGAGGACAGTTGGAGGATGCTGACCTTGTCTGCTACCCGTATAGAATAAATATACCTGAAACATCGGAAATGGCAGTTTAGTTTAAACGCTAACTATCAGTATCGTCCTGACACCAAGAGAAACACACGTTATAACAACATAGAGAATTATTTCAGGGGTACCTTTTCTAGGATTAATATCCCACTTTTCCAGTACACGCGGGTGTCCTAGAGATGCTTGCCTATGTGTTTACTAACAGTAACCCCGCTTGCATATTGTAAAATGGCCGCTTCGCAGAAATTCAGTCTGCGCATGCGTCGGTCATACCCATGTGATGTGACGCACTCGCAGCTTTGGAGGGAAAAGTCCGCTCATGCGCATTGTAGCTGACCTGCCCGCTTGTTCTAACCATGCTCTGCGCTTGCCCATGCTGCTTCGCATTTCTGTCTATTCTTGCACTAATTATTAATTGCTATAGTTTTTATAAAGTAAGGGGTGAAGTGTAGGTAATCATGGTGTACAGTATGTTCTGTTTTGCTATGTTATTAATTTGTTTTCGCTTACTTTTCATGTACCGCGCATACATTGGCCTGGGTATGGAAGCCCGACTCCATATTGTAACCCGTTCCGACCCCGACACGTGATGGGGGAAAACCCACACTGCGCAGAAGCAAATCTCAGCCAGCTGGCTCCTGAAGCAAGATGCTCATGAGAACCTACCTAGGTTCTTGTCAAAGATGCTGACAGTCACCTTGAACCACGCAACATTGTATCAAACTGTTGTATACACCCATTGTTTTTCCATATTCCTATGCCTGGGAACGTGAACTCAGGGGACGGGTATTAAAAATTAATATTAAGCTTGAGAACGTAGAATTTGGTAGGTAAAGGTGACCTAATCATTCCTCCTGACCAATCACAAGTTAGGACCCTGTTATTTGCAACATTTGTGGGTGGTCTGGGAACCCCAGAAGGGTATAACTAGCCTAGTTAGTTAGGGAGAATTTGTCCGACTTGTCCGAGTAGCAGACCTGTCACTGACCCCACGACTCTATAGGTGATTGATACAGAGAGCTGCGGAGCCCTCTGTCCGAATTTTCCACAAACTCCAAGGGGTGGAAATAGTCTTAAGTGCTGGCGAAGCACTTTGGCTGGGGATTCGAGAACCCAATCGGGGTTATTGGCGGATTCCGTGCAGTGAGGGGGTAACGCAGGCGTTGCATCCGAAGCTGTGGGGGTTGGTCGTGCCCTTTGGTGAGCCCAGTCCCGACCCAGAACCTGAGGGGTATCCTGTCCTGGTTTCCGTGAGCTGCTACCTGCTCACATACTGGTATCCTAGCGCCGGGACACCCCCGCTGGAGGTAGCCGTGCGCTCTATAAGCTTCTTAAATTAAATAAATAAATAAATATCCTAAATCCTTGAGGGTCCTTGTCCTCATCCTTCCCGAAACTGACCCGTGGCCAGGGTTAGTCTTCATTCTTGCCTAGGTAAATATTACCTGTGGGTGTCAGTCATTCTATCCCTTACCTTCTGCTCCTAATAAAGCCTATATGCACATGATTTTTGCTCTGTTTTCTCCTCTGATGTTTTTGCAAACTGTTTATTAGTATGTTCCAATTTTTTCCCTTCCCTTAGGATGTATTTGAACTGTTTCTCCTGAATTATTAATGTGTGGTGAACTTTAGAAGTTGCAATAAGACTTTAGCTAGATAGAATAGGATTATGACTGGATTACATATAGGCTATTGCTGTTCACTGACTGATGTGGTTTGAACTTGCCGTCCCTAGTTTAAGTCCAAAATACATAGCATGTTCCCTGTTACCCATACCCTTTAGAAAACTCCTTTACCCTAAATGGTGTTAGCCTTCTTGCATAGCTATTTCATCTTTTTGATTCTGCTTATTGATGTTTTTATCAGCATCTGTCTCATAATCGTGTCACTTTAAATTTGATATATAAAAACCCTCAAAACGCCTCAAGTGTCTGTGGTCATTCTAAAAGGTACATCAAATGTTGAATGAATAAGTATTGTACTTTGAAACCTTATCACCTACCCTCGTGCTCCTGGTCCATCAGGAGGAGTAGGTACCTGTGGTAAGTCAGGTACTATGACAAGAGTGTCACAGGAGACACACACACAATACTGATAGTAGCGGGTAAAATCACCCGACTTATAAATTGGGGTTTTTCAAACGCATACATGGGCCCAAGTGCGTGATAATCTGGCAGTCTGTAGGGCCGGGTGACCTGCACGCTCTATCAGTATTTCTGGTAGCAAGAAGATGGTTAGAACTAGTTAGGATAGGTAGATAGGAGAGTTAATATTGAACCGTGAGAAATCAAATGTGCTGCTAAAAAAACTATTATATGCTGCTATAAAAGATTATTGGTTTATATGAATGTCATAGAATAAGTTTGATATATTGCATGCATTTATTGAGTATATTACTAACCAATTGTGAGTAAATGCTTTATGTTGTGGGGATCCCCGGGGAAAGAAATAGCAGGTGGAGAGCAGAATCCACTTGGCTGTAAGGTCACTGGCAAAGGGAGAGATTAGTGCATGGTTAGGCAGAACTGGAAGCGCTAATCAGGGTTTCCTTTTTCGAATTTATCTGAAGTGTGTATGTTAGCTATCAGGACCGTGGTGAAACTCCCGTTGTGATATCACCTAGTAAGGGTCACAGACGGCAGGAGTAATAAGGTTCTTGGAGCTTGTGTGGCAGCAAAGGAGAGCATTGGTGAAAAATGTTGACTTAGTATATATCCCGGAAAGAAGTGGATTAGTCAAAAGAGTAGCAGGTTCTCTATTTGCTTGTGTGAAAAGGATAGGCGGAAGGGATCTATCCGTTGTGAATGAAAAGTAGACAGAAGTGGTTTACTTGCAGTAAAAGAAAGACTCTTTTCCTTTCTAACACCCTTTGGCACAGTGGCAGTCGTTTTACCTTGTTAGCTAAAATTTGTACGCGCACTTTAGGAAAAATTCAAAGTTTCCGTTACCTTGTGAAGGAGGGAGTCAGTCGCAAGACCGCGCTGACGTCACTCCGTGCCGCGCTGGTATTTGAGGAGCCAGCGAATACAAGGCGAAGATAGAGTTGTAAGGGAGGGGTGAGCGCCTCAGAGTGAGACTGCGTTTCACGAAGGGGCCGCGCATCCATTGGTCAACAGATCTTGAAAGCTCAGTGCTGATTGGTTGTCAGAAGTTGAAAGACGTATTTGCATTGGAAACACAAAAGTAAACAAAATTTTCCGAACCGAGCTTGTAGGTTGTGTCGAGAGGTGTATGTGGTATCCTGAATTTTTGCCTGATCCCAGAAATTTAGGGTGTCATAGGGAATTGATTAGAAGAGGCAGACCTCATAATATGTACAGAGTCAAGAGAAAAATGTCCTTCGCTGAAAAGATAAGGAACTATTTCAAAAAAGATAAGCCCATTCGAACTAGGGAGGGAGTAATCATTACACCTCCTAATACTCCCGCTTCATTCATGATGTTTGAAAAAGGGTACCATACCTGTGTGTGGTTAGAGAATTGGGTAAAGTACACAGAAGAGAATGGAGTCCTAGCCTTTCCCCTTGATGGTACCTTCAATGGTAGAATCTTGTTTAATCTGAGAACCCGAATGGATGAATTACACCCCCGACCCAGACTAACACAGTATGAAGCTTTAGAGGAATGGGAGATTGAGGCTTTAGAGCGAGACAGACCCCGAATGGAAAAAGGAGTGACCAAATGGTATCCTAAATTACTCAAAGAGACTAAGGAACAAAAGATGAAACGATGGAGACAGAATATGATGGTTGAAGGGCTGTTCCCGATGTTTGGGGTAACTGAGCAAACAGGTGGGAAAAAGACAGAGAAGAGTCGACCTTTAATAGCCATAGGGGACTCGTAGGATGAATATCTGGAGGATTTGTTGATGAAAAATCCGCCACCTTATGCCGAAGCTTCAGGAACTTTAAGTTCGAAAAATCCTTTTCTCCACCATGCTAGGAGTAGGAGGGCGAGCGGGACAGACCTAGCTGGTATCTGCAGTAAATCTAGCAGTAGTGATGAATTTTGTAGACCTAGTACTGCGGTCCCAAATTACCGACCTTTTGGTGAGGATAGACCGGGGTCAGCCGTTCCCACTGCTCCGAGTATTTACCCTCCTTTGGTGCCTCAAATATTGCATGGTAACTCATCAGAAAGGATCTTGCAAGAAAGAGAGAGAGATGCCCTGATTAAACAAAGGAATGAACTGATTCAAACCATAGCTCAGATATATCCCAGCCCGGATGCTCTAACGATACCTGTAACTATTGGTCCCGCTTTACCCATTTATGGGGATAGGCAGACTAGTCCTAAAGCTCCAATCCTTACTCCAATGTCAGTTCCCCCACAAAAAGAGCCACTTGTTATTGATGACCAGGCAAGCGAGTGTGAGTCTGTAGTCTCTCTAATGGATCTGCCCATAAGAGAGCCCAGTACCAGTGGGTCTAGGTCAGGGAGTCAGACCAAGGCCAAGGAAGTCCTCATAGAAACTACATCAGGAATCCGGAGTGCAACGGTGGTGACTCCAGAGGAACTGGATAGGTGGACTAAGGAAATGGATCGAGAACCTTCCTTGTCCAATCCTTTGGACATTTACAGATTAAGGATAGAAATAGAGGAGTTAATGGCAGGGAATGTGGGATTAGACAGGCTAAACACCCTTAGCGAAGAATAGTTTCTATTTATCAGTAAAAGCCTTACCCGAAATACTAAAGTACTCCATGAAAAACTAATGGATGCGGCTGCAGACATGGGAATTGATGTAAGTCGATCCAAAGTCCTAAAGAAACCGTATAGGGCAGAATTTTCAGACAAGGATTTAGAAAATATGAATGTGTCAGGAAAAAGAACCCAGATAAGGGAATTGTTGAGTGTATTGCAGAAATGGGGAGATCTGGACAAGTGGAAAACTAGGTGGGCTAAGAAAAAGGAGGAGAGTAGGACAAAGCCCAAAGCTTCTGAATTCGTGCTAAAAGAAGTAGGACAAGCAGAAAAACTGTTCCCATGAGGGAAGTGCCAGGAGGAAAACATGTACATGTCCCATGGTCCCGGCATGACATTGTGTCATTCACCAATGATTTCCCAAAATTAAGGGAGAAGCCCGTAGAATGGTATAGGCAGGTAGAGCGGTTTGTGAAGGTCCAGAAGTGCCTGTTGAAAGACCTGGATGGGTTCTTTGACATTGTAGTTCCGGTAGATTTATGGACCGATTGCAAAATAGAGATTGATTGGCCCAGTGACGAATTTCCAAGGGACCCACACACTGGAGCTCCTTCTTCAGAGGTGATGAGAAAGTATGACCAAGTCATACAATTTCTAAAGAAAAAGGTGCCAGCAAAGGAAACTGATTGGACCCGAATAGATAGGACCACCCAGGACCACAATGAAACGGTCCATTCATATTATGAGAGGCTATTGCAGGTATTCAAGACCTACAGTGGCATCGATAATATTGAAATGAAAGACATGACTCATTTTATTTATCGATTCGTGCTAGGGCTGAAACCAGAAATATCCCAGTGGATTAGAGATAATAAAATCTGTTGGCAGGGAAAGCCTATAGATGATGTTCTCAAGTACGCTAAGTACTGTGAGGACGAAATGGAGAACAAGAAGAAGGCCCTGAAGGAAAAGGTGATGTGGGCACAGGTTAAATTGGCTGAGCAACAAGAAAAATAGTTGAGTAAAATGAATAGCAATGCTTCGAACAATAACGCGGGAGGGGGAGGGAAGCCTCGAGTTAAGATGAGCAAAGAAGAGGCTAAGAAGAAGTTCCCCTGTCACGGGTGTGGGCAGATAGGGCATTGGAGAGACGAGTGTCCTCATTTGCAAGCTGGTAACGCCCCCATAAATGGTTTAAATCCACAGGTGCAGAAAGAGGGGCCACGAAAGAATCAGCAACAGGTAAATCTACCTCCATTACCTAGAGCTCCTAGACCTAATTATAAGAATCAGGCCCACAGAATGAGAGTGTTGAAGTATGGGAAGGGCAGAATGAGAGAAATCAGGCAACCTCACAGTTCCTATTAGATGATACATTCCTCTGTGATGAACAATACTGACGGGGCCTGAGGGGGGAGGAAGGGCAGTGTGTGCTTGGCGCATCCCTACCGGTAGACCAGTCCGGGTCATACATTGAAGGAAAGGTTGAAGGAAATGATGTCACCTTTCTGTTGGACACTGGTGCTACCCGTTCGACTGTAAGAACAGCGGACGTTCCTAACCTACCCCTCTCGGGAGAAGCAATCCAAGTTGTGGGCGTATCAAACCAGATAATTAGCACTCCTGTAACTGAACCCATGGAAATTTCCATAGGAAATTTCAAAGAAATGCACAGGTTTGTGGTCTGCGATTCCAGCCCAGTAAACCTACTGGGACGGGATTTGTTATGCAAAATAAACTGCACCATTTTTTGCACGCCAAGAGGTGTTGAAATTCAGACCCCAGATGAAGATGGCCTGTACAAGCTAATGCTGTTAAGGCCTGATACCGAAGCCAAGCCCATAACAATTCTTGATTTGCCTGAAGAACTCCAGCAAAAGGTGATACCAGAAGTATGGGATTTTACCGGGAAAGATGTAGGATTAATGGCAAATGTGGACCCAGTCAGAATAGCCATTAAACCTAATGCTACCTACCCAAAAACAAACAGTATAAAATGAGTGCAGAAGTAAAAGCTGGAGTCGCACTTGAAATAAACAGATTATTGGAGGCAGACATAATTCAAGAGGTGTTGAGCAGTCCCTGTAACTCGCCCATAATTGGAATTGAAAAGCTTAGTGGAAAGTACAGGGTAGTGCAGGACTTGCGAAAGGTAAACCAGATTGTTGTACCTTGTTGTCCCATTGTGCCAAACCCTGCTGTGATCTTGTATCAGATTCCCTGGAATGCGGAGTGGTTCACTGTCATAGACTTGTGTCATGCATTCTTTTCCATCCCATTACATCCAGAAAGCAAATTTATTTTCTCTTTTGAGTTTGACAGTCATGTCTATGTCTGGAATCGTGTCCCCCAGGGGTACACAGAAAGCCCCTCCATCTTTAATCAGATCTTAAAAAGATGCCTTGAATCTCTAGTTCTACCAAAGAAGTCTGTCCTGGTCCAGTACATAGACGACCTTTTGGTGGCGTCTAAAACTCAAAGCGACTGTGTTACTGATACCATTGCTCTGCTGAATCACCTGGGCAGAGGTGGACATAAAGTATCACCTGAAAAATTACAGTTTTGTAAAAATTCAGTAAAATATCTAGGACACCAGATCGAGAAAGGTATCAGAAGAGTCACCTCAGAGAGAATCAGAATAATTCGGGATATGGAACTGCCCAGAACTCAGAAGGACGTTAGAATGTTCCTCGGAGTTGTGGGATACTGCAGACAGTGTATTGTGGGATTCGTGGTACTTGCCAAACCTCTGATAAGAATGACAAAGAAAGGGGCAGACGATCCAGTCACCTGGGATGATGAAAGCATGACAGCCTGGATAAAATTGCGAAACTGTCTATGCTCTGCTCCTGCATTAGGAATGCCTGATTATTCCAAAAACTTTGAGTTATTCTGTGATACACAAGATAATTGTGCGCTCTCAGTCCTGACCCAAGAGCATGGTCTGACTAGACGTCCTGTGGCCTACTTTTCAGCCACACTGAACCCAGTAGCTGCTGGGCTTCCGGGGTGTCTGAAAGCAGTGGCTGCCACATGCACAAGTCTGGAACAGAGTGAGAACATTGTCATGGGACATCCTGTAACGGTTTATGTTCCACATTCAGTTGTGATTCTGCTAACCCGAACCAAAGCTCAATATCTCACTCCTAGTCGGCTGACTAAATATGAGAGAATTCTTATTGGTGCAGAAAATGTAATCATCTCCAGATGCAACATCCTGAACCCGGCAACACTATTGCCTCTTGCCCAAGATACAGGAGCGGAAGGTGAATTCGAACATAATTGCATTGATCTGACTGAGTTTAGTACTAAACCTCGTCCTGACATAAAAGAACGGGCCCTTATCAATGCTGACATAGTGATGTTTGTAGATGGCTGTTGCCTGAGGCATGAGGATGGTGGACTGAGTGCTGCCTATGCTGTAGTCACTCTGGAAACCACCCTAGAAGCATCCTATTTGAGTGAAGTCAAATCTGCCCAAGTGGCCGAGCTCATAGCATTGGCCAGAGCTTGCAAACATGGGAAAGGCAAACGAGTAACCGTATATACTGACAGTCAATATGGTTATGGGGTTGTTCATGACTTCGGCCAACTATGGCTGCAAAGAGAATTCATGACTTCCTCAGGTACCCCCATCAGAAATGGAAAGGTGGTACAAAGCCTATTGGAAGCAATCCAATTGCCCAAAGAATTGGCAGTGGTCAAATGTGCTGCTCACCAATCTGGAAAGGATGAAGTGGCAGCCGGAAACAGGTATGCTGACCAAATTGCCCAGTACTGTGCACGATACAAAATGTCCCTAAAAATCCAATTATGGGGCGGAAACAGCTGCCAACTTATGGTGTTTGAGAATGTATCTTCCTGGAAAGAACTGAGAGAGTTGCAACAGGCAGCGAATGAGGGGGAAAAACACAGATGGGAGACTGAGGAATGCCAACTCAGAGAAAGGGATGGTATCATGGTGAATAAAGATGGCATGCCTGTGTTGCCAGACTGTATGGCTGACCCAATGGTTCGAATGATTCATGGAGACACTCATGTTGGAAGGGATGGAATGTGCTGTGTGTTTGATAAGGTTTTCTACAATTCAAAATTCAGGAATATCGCGGATAAATTCTGCCAGAGGTGTCTGGTGTGTCAGCAGTTCAATGCAGGAAAGAGGACTGTGGTAGAGCAAAGCACAATTGGAAAAGCAGAAGGCCCCTTTGTCAGGTTACAGGCAGATTTCATACAATTGCCCATGTGTAGAGGAAACAGATATGTCTTGGTGATAGTTTGCCTATTCTCAAGGTGGGTGGAACCTTACCCGGCCAAGAAGAATGATGCCATTACTGTGGCTAAATTGTTACTCAGAGATCTGATCCCTAGATTTGGTTTTCCAGAGACAATTGAAACAGACCAGGGTGGGCATTTTGCTGGGAAAATCCTAAATGAACTCTATGCAGCATTCAAAATTGAGCCTAAACTACACTGTGCATATCACCCAGAGGCTTCTGGAATAGTGGAACAAATAAATGGCACCATCAAATCAAGATTGGCAAAAATGTGTGATACCACTAAATTGAACTGGATAGAAGCCTTGCCTCTTGTCCTTATGGGATTAAGGAGCATCCCGAACAGAAAAACAGGCCTGAGCCCCCATGAGGTACTAATGGGAAGAGTGATGCGACAGGCTTGGGTACCTGGACACAAACTGCTGAGTATTTCTGATGATTTGGTGCTAGAATACTGCAGGCAGCTGGGTGACCAAGTGCGTTCTATCTCTCACCAGATTGGAGAGACTGCTGATGAATGGCCAACCACTCCAGTCCATAAAATCAGACCTGGAGATTGGCTGGTGTTGAAGAAACACACCCAGAAGAGTTGCCTTGGACCAAAGTGGGGAAAAAGGAGGCAAGTGATCCTTGTAACTACCACCGCTGTGAAGTGTGCTGGAGTGCCAAAGTGGATTCATGCCAGCCACACTAAGAAGGTAGCCAAGGAAGAGACGGCTGAAGCTGAGGGTGATGCAGCTGAAGAGACTCCAGGCGAGGGTCCAGATCTAGCTGATGTGGTACAACCCGGCACCAGCCAAGACGAGTGGTTTCCAGCAGATGACCTGATTCTTGATCCAATAAGAACCAGAAAATATTCCTACTTAGATAGAGAGTGGGATAGTGAGGGTGAGACAGGACTAGAAGAAGAAGGTCAGGTTAACGAGAATCACATCAGACCTGATCAGGAAATAGGCCAAGTAGGGACAGACCAAGTCATCGACACACCTCCAGAGACTCCAGAAACCGGAAAGGGACAGATAGTGGTAAAAGTTGACGTTCATGCGGAAGAAAATCAAGGGGTCGAAGTGCATGGACAGGAACAGGTAGGAATAGACGAACGTGTTCAGGAAACTGAATCCAAGCCGGTTGAAAATCAAGATCAAATACAGACCATACCTGAACAAGGCAAGCTTAGAAACCAGGCAGAAGAAACTGATGAAAGACTTGGACCTAGTCAGACAGGAGAAGAAAAAGACAGTGCCAATACAATAGTGCCACACCAAAGTGAAAACAAGGGGATTCACGAGGAAGGCAAAGTATCCTCGACCACTAAGAGGCCTAGAAAGCAGGAGAGACCAAGATATATAAAAAGACTGAAACTAAGACTGAAAACTGTAGAGGAAAAATTAGAAGACAGAAAAAAGGCTGCAAGTGAAAGACAAAGAGACGAGGCTCAGCAAATTAGACGCAGCATCAGGTTTAAGAAAGCAAACAAGAACTATCGAAGTCCTGAGTGGACCTTTTTGGTGTTGGAAGAAATTGACGACCCTGAAGAAAGTGACCGCAGTGATCACAATTCCATTGAGGATCAAAGCTCTGAGGTAGAAGACCCACCTTGAAAGGTGAAACTGCGTAAGCCTCTTGAAACAAAACAAAGAGGGGTTAAAAAGTCCCAGAAACGAAATGTCTGATTCAAATGTAAATGGAAGACCAAGAGGGAATTGTTGCAAAACTTGCTGTAAAATATGCCTATGCAGTGTAGCCATAGTTATAGTAATATGGATAGGACTAACAGTCTTTATACCTTTTATGATAAGTAAAGATCCTAACCTGTACCCTACTAAACCCATGAACCCAGATCCAGTAGTTGTACATACTGAAGAGACACCACTAAGTGTAGAAAGACATGACAAATCAGTTAGCCTAAGACAAACACGACATGACTTAGAAGCACCAGATGAGGATGGACTACATTTTCACCACATGAGAAATCGATCACATTTAAATGTCTTTGCAAATCTTTTAGTGCATTATGTAGAAGCTATGGAAATAGAAGATTGTTATGTCTGTATGAAGCTACCTACTTCTGTAGCTGAAGGCGTGACTTATCACCATTTGCCCCTGACTTATGGGATTTCCTGTAGTATATTAGCAAGCTTATTTTATAGAAGCACATTACAGTACTACTATTCAAACACTGACGTGATTTTTTCTGAACTACCTGTTCGAGGGAACCTGAACGTTGTGCATTTTAGAAGCGAGGTAACTAGATAAATGGGAAAACACTTCCTGACTATAGGTGACATAGACTTACATGAAGCTCGAAGAGATAATTTGACTTGCTCATTACATGAGCAAGAAAAGATGTTCTTAAAAATGGCCGAAAAGAGAAGGGAGAGTTTCCAAAGAAAGGCTAATGATAAGAAACGGCAAACTCCTAAATGGGCTGAAAACATGGAAGGCACCTCAAATGGCGATGCAAATCCTGCGCTATTGTTGGATTTTGAACGAAAGGGCAAACTTTGTCTTCATAGAGAAAAGACTAGTTATTATAACAATGTATTCATCGGTTCCAGCGAATGCGACCATAATTACAAGGTAATTGGAGGTTGGGGTTTCAAAAATGGGTCAGACCCTGTGTTTCCCGGAATTTATTATATATGTGGGAACAAGGCTTATTTCAAATTACCGGATCACTGGTATGGGAGCTGCTACTTTGGCATTGTCTTCCCGAAAATATACCATGTGAATAACGCTGCTGGAAGCAATGAAGACACTAATGGCTTAGTGCGTAGTAAACGTGAGAGTGTAGGAGAAATTATAGGTTATATTTTTAGTGCACTGATACCTGGAATGGGGGTAGTTCTGAATACTCACCGTATCTGCAAATTATCTACGGTAGTGGATCGGTTATCAACTGACACTGCTGCTGGATTCCTGCTGGTCAATACTGAAATGGTTGCGATCAGATCAATGGTTTTGCAAAATCGCCTTGCTCTTGATACCTTATTGGCAAAAGAGGGCGGAGTCTGTAGAATGCTGAAGGCGCAACATTGTTGCACTTACATTCCAGATAAAAGCGTGGAAATTAAAAAATATGTGCAAAATATAACTAATTTGGAAAGAGAACTTAAACCATTGGAGGTTGACAGTGCCTGGAAGAGACTGACTGATGGTCTCTCTTCCGTAGGTAGTTGGTTCAGTAATGTAGGCCGTAGTCTAGTAGGTAAAATACTGATGCCAATAGCTGGAATAAATCTGATTGTGTTTATTATAATAATTTGCTGCAAATGCCAAAAATGCAGAAAGAAGTACACCGTAAATAGGAGGGGAGTGAAACGGAATGTGGATGAACTCGAATTAGAAGAATTAAGGAGCCAGATCTATAAAAAAGCTAGAGAATCCCACCCAAATAAAGCTGCAGACAAACGGCATAATAATAAGTTTGTGGAAATTGAAATGAGTGAGATGTAAGAAAATTGAAGTTGGCATCTGTTTCCATTAGTAGTGATGATAGTAAATATCATCAAAGAGGGGATTGATGGAGTGGAAGTTTGCGCCTAATGCAACTTGCTCTGTATATGAACCTCAAGTACACTTGTAATATTACTAAACATCTCTGTTCGTCATTAATATCCCACTTTTCCAGTACACGCGGGTGTCCTAGAGATGCTTGCCTATGTGTTTACTAACAGTAACCCCGCTTGCATATTGTAAAATGGCCGCTTCGCAGAAATTCAGTCTGCGCATGCGTCGGTCATACCCATGTGATGTGACGCACTCGCAGCTTTGGAGGGAAAAGTCCGCTCATGCGCATTGTAGCTGACCTGCCCGCTTGTTCTAACCATGCTCTGCGCTTGCCCATGCTGCTTCGCATTTCTGTCTATTCTCGCACTAATTATTAATTGCTATAGTTATTATAAAGTAAGGGGTGAAGTGTAGGTAATCATGGTGTACAGTATGTTCTGTTTTGCTATGTTATTAATTTGTTTTCGCTTACTTTTCATGTACCGCGCATACATTGGCCTGGGTATGGAAGCCCAACTCCATATTGTAACCCGTTCCGACCCCGACACGTGATGGGGAAAACCCACACTGCGCAGAAGCAAATCTCAGCCAGCTGGCTCCTGAAGCAAGATGCGCATGAGAACCTACCTAGGTTCTTGTCAAAGATGCTGACAGTCACCTTGAACCACGCAACATTGTATCAAACTGCTGTATACACCCATTGTTTTTCCATATTCCTATGCCTGGGAACGTGAACTCAGGGGGGCGGGTATTAAAAATTAATATTAAGCATGAGAACGTAGAATTTGGGAGGTAAAGGTGACCTAATCATTCCTCCTGACCAATCACAAGTTAGGACCCTGTTATTTGCAACATTTGTGGGTGGTCTGGGAACCCCAGAAGGGTATAACTAGCCTAGTTAGTTAGGGAGAATTTGTCCGACTTGTCCGAGTAGCAGACCTGTCACTGACCCCACGACTCTATAGGTGATTGATACAGAGAGCTGCGGAGCCCTCTGTCCGAATTTTCCACAAACTCCAAGGGGTGGAAATAGTCTTAAGTGCTGGCGAAGCACTTTGGCTGGGGATTCGAGAACCCAATCGGGGTTATTGGCGGATTCCGTGCAGTGAGGGGGTAACGCAGGCATTGCATCCGAAGCTGTGGGGGTTGGTCGTGCCCTTTGGTGAGCCCAGTCCTGACCCAGAACCTGAGGGGTATCCTGTCCTGGTTTCCGTGAGCTGCTACCTGCTCAACTACTGGTATCCTAAATCCTTGAGGGTCCTTGTCCTCGTCCTTCCCGAAACTGACCCGTGGCCAGGGTTAGTCTTCATTCTTGCCTAGGTAAATATTACCTGTGGGTGTCCGTCATTCTATCCCTTACCTTCTGCTCCTAATAAAGCCTCTATGCACATGATTTTTGCTCTGTTTTCTCCTCTGATGTTTTTGCAAACTGTTTATTAGTATGTTCCAATTTTTCCCCTTCCCTTAGGATGTATTTGAACTGTTTCTCCTGAATTATTAATGTGTGGTGAACTTTAGAAGTTGCAATAAGACTTTAGCTAGATAGAATAGGATTAGGGCTGGATTACATATAGGCTATTGCTGTTCACTGACTGATGTGGTTTGAACTTGCCGTCCCTAGTTTAAGTCCAAAATACATAGCATGTTCCCTGTTACCCATACCCTTTAGAAAACTCCTTTACCCTAAATGGTGTTAGCCTTCTTGCATAGCTATTTCATCTTTTTGATTCTGCTTATTGATGTTTTTATCAGCATCTGTCTCATAATCGTGTCACTTTAAATTTGATATATAAAAACCCTCAAAACGCCTCAAGTGTCTGTGGTCATTCTAAAAGGTACATCAAATGTTGAATGAATAAGTATTGTACTTTGAAACCTTATCACCTACCCTCGTGCTCCTGGTCCATTAGGAGGAGTAGGTACCTGTGGTAAGTCAGGTACTATGACAAGAGTGTCACAGGAGACACACACACAATACTGATAGTAGCGGGTAAAATCACCCAACTTATAAATTGGGGTTTTTCAAACGCATACATGGGCCCAAGTGCGTGATAATCTGGCAGTCTGTAGGGCCGGGTGACCTGCGCGCTCTATCAAATTTCAGGCCCAAACACGAGCTAATAGTAAAGCAGAAAAGAAACAGTTTTAGAACAAAGAATAAATGAATGCACCTTATACCACTCATCTCTACTCTATTCCCATTACTTTATATTTAACTATTCCGTTAGTGTTAAGCAGAACGAACAGCTTAGCAAAAAGCAGCAGTGTAAGCTTCATGCATGCTGTAACACAGAGCAGCCATCTTAGTACTAGTACGCAGAAGCAAAGGTTTCCCTCCAAGCGAAATATACATCATATCACGTGAGTGTGACAGACGCATGCGCAGTAAGAAATCCAGCCTAGCAGCAGCCATATTATTGCAAGCGGATTAACATTAGTAAAAGCACATATGCAAGCTTCCCTCAGATGTCGTGTAATGCGATATTAATAATACAAACATGTTGATTAGTACATTAACATTATGTCGAGAGGACTGAATTCAAGCAAGTCGCGTTACATGCAAATCCTTGCTCCATTAATCCCCTCTTTGATGATATTTTATATCATCATCAATTGATGAAACAGATGCCAACTTTTCGCATCTCACCCAGCTCAATTTCTTTTTTTTCTTTTTAAATATTTTTTATTAATGACACAAGAAAAAGAGAAAAGCAAAGAATTAATTACATACACAAACACGTAAATAATCCAAGAATCGTAATTTGATACAAACTCATCATTTTTGCGTAAAAGACAAAAAAAAAAGAGCAGCCATTAGATTCATAGCGGGAGAAAAGTTCCCCAGATTTTATCTAATTTCTTAATCGATTGTGTCCCTCTTGTTTTTGCTAAAGAAAATTCCATGTCATAAATTTCATTCACCAAGAACCACCATTTAGTAACATGAGGTGAATTTGCTAGGATCCATGCCCCTGCAATAACCATGCTCAATTTCTTCAAACTTTCTATTTTGTTTCTTTTCATTGTTTGTGTGAATGTTTTTCACTTTCTTGTATATATTTCTATTCAACTCTTCTAATTCAAATTCATCAATATTTCTCTTTTTCCCTTTCTTATTCACTGTATATGTCTTTTTGTGCTTCCGACATTTGCAAAAAATTATTAACCCCTAAAATCAGAAAACCTATTCCCACCATTGGCATCAGTATTCTACCTCCAAAACTTTTTCCTACATTAGAAAGCCAACTACTTATAGAGGAGAGACCATCAGTAAGTCTCTTCCATACACTATAAACCTCCAGTGTTTTGAACTCTTTTTCCAAATGTGTAATAACCCACATACCAACATCAACTTCTGCCGTGCTAGAGCAACATTTCTTATCAAAGTTTCTCTTATACTCAAGGTGTTTATCAATAACATCAGATCTGACTTTATTCATGCAAATGTCTAAGCAAGATTTTTTGTGTAACCATTTGGGATTGCATTTAGTTCTGGCAACACGACCTCTCATGATCTCAAAGGGAGACATTTTTAAAGCATCATGAATATTGGTCCTATAGGACCAGACAGCTTTGAAGGCTGAGGTTTCCCAATCCTCACCATTTTGTACAGCTATTTGTATAGCATTTTTCAAGACTCTGTTGAACCTTTCGCAAAGTCCATTACCGCTAGGGTTGTAAAGAGAGGTAGTCTTATGAACAATACCAACACGTTCAAAATAGGATTTAGTTAATTTAGACGTGAACTGAACGCCATTATCACTGATGACTTGATTGGGCAAGCCTTCCTCAATGAAAACTCTATCAATAAAATTCAAAACAGAAGAAGAATCCACTTTGTCAACAATGGTGATATTGGGCCATCTGGAAAATACATCAATCATTGAGATTATAAATTTATGATCGACTCCAATTGGTCCCATAATGTCTAAGGCAACAGTATGCCAAGGACCTTCTGGAACCAAGGGTTCACACATGTCAGGTTTAAGCGTGTTGAGAACTTTGTCCGAATTAGCACAAGTAACGCATTCACGAACAATTCTTTCGGTAAGAACATCAATACCTGGCCACCAATACCATTGTTTGACATTTTGTTTGGTTTTTACAATACCACAATGATCTTTGTGACACAGGTCAATAATGCCTTTCCTTAAAGAAGAAGGGGGAATGGCTTTCTCACCTCTAAAAATTGTATCATCACAAACAGTTAGTTCATTTCTAACTTCCCAATAGGGTTTAAGATCGGACGATAAATCCTTCTTATCTGTCCAACCTTCCCGAATGGAGGTGATAATAGAAGTTAAAGTATTATCTTTGAGATAATCATCCTTCCACAACTTTTTATCTATACAAAAAGGATTACTATCAAGGACATAAGCAACGTGGAGGGAATCCCATTCATTCACTTCACATTCTTGTAGATCAGTAGGCATCTGGGAGAGAAAGTCAGCGATAACATTGCTTTTACCAGGTAGATATTCAATTTTAACAACAAAATCTTGTAGCCGCATGGACATTCTTGCAATTCTAGCAGTAGCATTATACAGACCTTCAGTAGAAAGGAGTTTAGTGAGAGGCTTATGGTCTGAACGTACTATACACTCTCTTCCCCATACAAAACTGCGAAAGTGCTCAAGAGCCCAAACTACAGCCAAAGTTTCCTTCTCAATAACTGAGAACTTACTCTCCGGAATGGAAAGTGCTCTTGACGCAAATGCAACAATGCGTTCTTTACCTGAACTGTCAATCTGGGATAAAACACTTCCCAGGCCTTTGTTACTGGCGTCAACAGTGACTACAGAACTTAGATCTAAATCAAAAGGACATAGCACAGGGGCATTAACGATGTCCAGTTTGATACTGTTGAACTCATCTTCACAAAGAGGAGACCATTCAAATTTAACTTTGCTTTTTAGAAGTTGTCTAATGTTAAACACTTTGGATGAGAAATTTTTAACAAATTTAGAATAAAATTCTACCATCCCTAGAAATGATCTTACATCATCTCTACTGGCGGGAGGAGGAGCATCTTTTATAGCATCAACTAATTTAGTTTTGGTTGAAACACCATCACAACACAACACGTGTCCAAGATAAGTCACTGATTTAACTGCAAAATGGCATTTTGAATATTCAATGGTTAAACCCTTACTCTCTAGAATACCTTGAACTTCTTCTAGAATGGCATTATGTTCATCTTTATCCTTACCATAAACAAGAATATCATCCTGAAAGAATTTAACTTTAGGATGTTTCCCGAAAAGTTGGTGCATGATGCGCTGGAAAATGGCAGCGGCAGACGCTAAGCCAAATGGCATGCGTTTAAATTGGAAACACCCCATGGGAGTGATGAACGCAGTAAGTTGTCTACTCTCAGTGTCTAAGGAAATCTGATGGTATGCGGAGGATAAATCTATTGTAGAAAAATACATAGCACCATTAACTAGAGACAACATTTCATTAATTTTGGGTAAGGGGAATTTATCAACAACAATATTCTCATTTAAGTGGCGGAGGTCCACGCAAAGACGGATTTTACCATTGGCCCGCCTTGCGATAACTACTGGAGAAATCCAATTGGAGGACTCTATTGGTTCAATAATGTCTTCCTTGACAAGTTTTTCTAATTCCTTTTCAACATCGCCCCGGACCAAAATAGGAATGTTTCTAGCCTTAAAAATTTTGGGGTTAGCATTATCTTTCAAAACGATATGGTGGGAAAAACCTTGAAAATTTCCAATTTTACCACTAAAGACCTTTGGAAATTTTTTAAGCATGGCATCACCAATTTCAGTTCCCTCATTAATAACCAAAACAGGATCTGGACTGTTGGGATTCAAGACGATATCTAAATCCCACTGATCTCTCCATCCTAGGACGGAAGGTCCAACTTTAGCAACATACAATTTGCACAAAGATTCTCTACCTTTAAACTTGAATAATAAGGGTTTGTAACCAATTACATCGATCTTACCACCGGAAAACCCTTCAGCAGAGATGTCAGGAGAATAGAGATAATTTCCTAAATATTGAACAAATTTAGAATTCCAAACATTTTCATTAATGATGGTATATGGGGAACCGGAGTCAGCATAAATATCAATGGGGACCCCACCAATAAGCATATTACAAATAGGTTTCTTAAGCACATTCCTTTTCCCTGAGTCATTAATATTAAAAATGTAAACTTTCTCAAGGGGTTTAGGTATGCAAATCTCATTCATAGAGCAAGGTGTAATACTCTTCACACAATCATTATCAACATAACAATGCATAACTTTGTCACTTAAATCTTCTTCATCATCAGAAGATGAATCATAAACAATTTTAACTTTTTTGGTTTTCAGTCTATTGCAAGCTCTGGAGTAATGTCCAATTAAACTGCAATTAGAACACTTTTCCTTCAATGCAGGACAAAGTTTGTAGTTAGCTAAGTGCGAACTGCTACCACAACGAAAGCATTTTAAATTATCATTCTTTTTAAATTCAGTAGGTTTGTTTTTATGTTGAAGCCTTTGTTTGTAGTTGGATTTCCCTTGAACTTTTGAAACAGTTTGATCGCTAGCAGTTTTAGAGTCAGAGACAGCTTTTTCCTCATTTTTAATAGCTTTAGCACTTCGACCAGAAAGTTCTGCTTTTCTGACAATGGCTAGAATATCTTTGAGGTCTGAATCTCCGTTTATCCAAAGTCTGTCCTGAATGGAAGGATCAGAAGCGTGCATAACTACTTGGTCTCTGATAAACTGTTCTTGAAGATGATCGAATTTACAATCCTCAGCTATTTTTTTAATTTCAGCAATATAAACATCAATGTTTTCTCCAGGTCTTTGTTTCCTGCGAAAAAACTTGTAACGAGTAATACCTATACAAACTTTAGGTGAAAAATGACTGTCAAAGTCTTTTAGAATGTCATCAAAGACATTAGAATCACCACTACCACCACTTTTAGGCATTTCTTCATAAACTTTAAGACCACCTGCACCTAATGAGTGTAAGAATAGTTTTTTCTTTCTTTCAGGTTTCATCTTACCATCCTCATCAATAGTGTCAATAAAGTTCATAAAATACGCTTTCCATTGGAGCCATTTCATACAAGGTTCCAAACCAGTGGGCCAAAAGGGTTGTGGTGACTGAATTGTAAAATTCTGTGAAGTCATTTTGTATAAAAGTAATAACAAAGAATAAATAAAATCTTACTTGAAGAATCAGGTTGGTGTAGAAGAATCCTTGACTGTGCACTTAAAAACGAAGAAAAAACGAAATTAATAATTAAATAATTCACCCTTATGATATTTAGAAAATACAAATAAATTCTTCCCCAAACTGAATGCAAAGTATAGCAAAGTGTTCTGAAACGCGCTCTCAAACGCGTGAAGAAATGGGAAAATAAACGGGTGAAATTGCTCAAAAACGCGTTCTCAAACGCGTAAAGAAACGAAGGGTTGTTATGGAGATGAACTCAAGTGTCTATGCGTAGACGGCGCTTTGTAGGAGGACGCTTTGGTTGTTATGGAGATGATCCTAGCGTCTAAGCGTAGACGGCGCTCTGTTGGAGGACGCTTGGGTTGTCATGGAAATGACCCTTGGAGAACGTGGTTGACGATCGTTCCAGACGCGAACGTCAATGCGTGAAAGACGCTCTCTTGTGAAGACGGGTTGACGTCATAACAAAGGAATGAAATGAAGGGCGAGCATCGAACGCGCTGCGCGCTGAAGCACTGAAGGTAAACGATAGTTTAAAGAATTCAAAAGATGCGTCCACAACGAGTATATTTACGATCTCCAAACACTCAGATAAAGTCAATAATTTACGATCTCCAAAAACTCAGATAAAGTCAATAACCACAGGAATAGTTCAGAAGGAATGGTTTGAGGTTGCAGAGAGAAACGGAGTAAATAATTAAAAAATTACTCACAGGTTCCTCGAAGTGACCATCAGGAAAAGTTCATCAAACCTTTTGCACGGTGAAACTCGACTGAAAACAGGTCGAAGTTTTTTTGTAGATAAGAGTTCTCTTCAGAAGTATCAAGGATGAATTTTCCTTTAAGTTTCTCTTTTTTTTTTGAAAAAAAAAATAAGAAGAAAATTGTAGAAAAATGGGTTCTTTAGATTCCTGGTGTTCCTTTAAGCCTCGTCGCCAAAATTGTAAGGTTGAAACCACACAATTAGGATTAGAAGTGTAGTTTATTGAAGGAACACAGGAGCAAGGTAGGGAACAGCCTACACAGGACTTCTTCATCAGCAACTACCCTAGTTGCTAGGGAGGGGAAACCAGGATACAGTGGAATACCTACAAAACATTCTAAAAGAATTAAAGGGCAACATAACACCCACCTATCGAAAAAAGGTAACCTGCGTGGGTGTATTACAATAAAGTGTCAGCCCACTTGCAATGATCTCTTCGGATGCCCATAAGGCGTTTGACTCTTTGGAATGGCCGTACCAATTTGCAGTTCTAAGGAAAATGGACTATGGGCCTACATTTCTAGCCTGGGTCCAATTACTATATTTGAACACCAGAGTGAGACTAAAGATAAATGGGATCCTCTCCCAAAACTTCCTAATTAGATTCAGAATGCGACTGGGGCACCCGCTGTTGCCAATACTGTTCGCATTGGCAATGGAACCGCTGGCCAAATGGGTCAGAATTCATGCCCAAATAGACGGCTGGAGATGCAAACCCACATGGGAGGAGCGTATTTCGCTATTTGCAGTTGATGTTCTGTTGTATCTGGCCAATCCGGGCTACTCCTTGGTGAGAATAGGTTAAATATTTGAACTTTATGGGGGTTACTCAGGACGGAAAATTAACTAGGAAAAATCACTGATATTCCCAATGGACACCTGGAAGGCAACCACGAGCCTCCTCATGCCCTTGGTGATAGAAAGCAGTCATTTCAAATACTTTGGACTATGGGTCTCCACGGGTAGAAATCCCACTACACAGATAACTTACTCCCACTGGTTTGGAAACTGGAGAAAGACGTTACACATTGGAAGGCGCTGCCCCTGTCACTACTGGAGAAAGCAGTGCTCTTTAAAATTATCCATCCCAGATTCACATACATACTCCAAAATAGCCCATATGCCATACCTTCTTTCAGGACACCAATGCAATGATAAGATCCCTGCTCAGGGAAGATGGCCTACTGAGGATAGAACTACCTACCTTACAGCGATCTACATACAAAGGGGACATAGTGCTCCGAAATATTCAAAAGAACTACCAAGCTGACACAGGGCAGCATAATAAACAAGTAGATGCACGAGCCGCTAGAGGATCTGGTCTTCAGACTTGATTGGCAGGCACTAGGGGAGAACGAGTATCTATATGCGTTATATGGAGGCAAAATACACAAAAAACCCTCACCAGCTACAGCGAAAGTTCTCACCACCTGGTACACATTAAATATAGAAATGAGATGGCACAAAAGGCTTACACCAAAGACCCCCGATGTGGCTGGGCACAAAAACTGGCCCATTGGTGAAACTACAAGCGTTTAAACAATGGGACAATTTAGGGGTCTCTACCGTAGCTGATGTCTGGTATGTGAATGGTACTTAGGGGCAGAGTATGATAAGGCATTCTCTCAAGTGTTCGGGTACCTCTAGATCTGCCACGTGCGGAGGGAGGTGGTGCCACAAGATGAGGAGACCATGGAGAACTCCACCCTTGAAAATAGACTGATGGACTGTCATATGGCCAGTAGAGCGATATCCCTCATATACCAGTTGGTGCAAAGAAACACTCTGCAGAATTTGGGATGCCTAGAAGACTGTTGGCAAGCAGAAGTGGAAGAATTAGAGGATAGAGAGTTAGCAATCAAAGCTAGGTATCGACTAATACAACAAAAACTACTCGACAGAGTGTACTACAGCAGGGTCCTCCTACATAAACTAGGGAAAGATGCAGGCTAGAAATGCTTACAGGGGTGTGGACAGATGGGAACATTCTATCAGACACAACGGAACAGCTCACACCTTCACTAGTTCTTGAAGGGTGTCACACTGAGACTGGAGGAGGCAGCAGAACTACTTATAGAACCACACAATCGCTTGCGCTCCTTGGGATGTGGAAGGAGACTGATGCTTCGTCCCCGGTTCCTCTTGGCCAAACGTGAAATGGCGTTTAAATGGGGCACTGAAGCAACTCCCAAACTGCAAGATTGGGAATGAGAAATTAATATATGTTATTTCAAGGCAGGAGGTGATTTACAAAAGCAAATATATTTGATAAAATATGGGTCTATGGTAGGCCTGGGCGGTAAATTCTGTTCCGTTCGCGGAATTTGGGTAATTTTGTGTTCCGCAGAGAATGCGGAATTGCCAGAAATTCCGCGAACCACGGCTTCGCGGAAGTTTTGGCTTGTTTGCGCTTTCAAAATGCGCTTTCGTGAGATATTTCTTCCTGAGCACGTAAACAGCGTTCACGAACAGGAAAAAAGCATCGCGAACGGGCAGAACAAGCAATTCTGCGTGTTCGCAGAACTATTGCGCGCTCGGGGAGATTTTTTACCGTTTCGCAGAGTTTTACATAGCGCAATTACCCAAATTCTGCCCACCCCTAGTCTATGGATGGGAAATGGATAATTGAGGACCGAATTAGGAATGAGTGGTAAGGCGACAAATAATGGCTCTCAGCAATACAATAGGGCCCAGTTATCAGAACAGCAAAATAACAACCAGAAATGAATCCCTGGACACTATACTGGGAAAGGGTGACTCCAGGGGTGGTGGTAGGGGGAGAGTCAACATGGTGAATGGGCTATGTAAAGTCATACTGTTAAAACATGACGTTGTGTTAATGCAATAAAATAAAAAGAATGGTGATGGTAAATTCTAAGCAGAAAGTGTCAATCTTAAATGACCCAAATTAAAGTTCATGGGAAAAGCAGAAATATTCAAGAGACAAACTCAAGAACCAAAGATAGAAGTATCAACAGAGTTAGGGACAGGTCTTTCCTCAGAGAAGTCAGGCCAGGATCTGCTAAGCTATTCAAAAAACACACAATTAAGAGACACATTACATTCTCTTCTGAACATCTTTACCCTGATTCCTCAACCTTGAAGCCAATCAGATTTCGCCATCTTCTGGGAGCAGGTATGTTCCCATCACCAAAAAAGTCTCACCCAGCTTGACAACAGAGCACCGAAGCATGGGGGGCGGAGCTAACCAGCGCCAATGGCGGACGCTCGATAAAGGAGCTCCGCGCCATCACCCGCAATATCCGTAAATTATCCTGCAAATACGGGGCCTAACCCATAGATGCTGTGCATCACGACCGCCGGAGGCCACTGACGCCTGCAGCGAGCGATTCCGTCACACCCTGAGAGCTCGGCGCGGACGGAGGCGAGAGCGGACATTCCGGCTGACAGGACCGCGCATCCACAGCCTTGATTTCTCTGCTGCCCGGCATACGTCACCCGACGTGCGGCAGTCCCGCTGACCTTGGACCCGGTGGAGGACGGATCGGTGTGGGAGGCCTGGGTGAGAGCCTGGGCACCTGCCGGGGGGCCCTACCCATCACCCGTCGTGGAGCAGACTGCCTTCCCCTGTGACCCGGGCACCCCAGACAAGGAAGTCAACTCCTGCACGCCGAGACCCGGCTGTCTGCTGCTTGGGACATACACCCCCGGTACGGGAATTGCTGGTGCTCGTGTGCGGGCGGGGAAACCAGACTAGGCCTGGGGCTTTCGGCCTTTTGCCCCCCCCCCCCCTCCTGCGGAACGAAACTGGACAGTCCGCCTGAGCTTGCAGAGGGGAGCTGGATGGCTGCGGGCACCGGGCAGGAACTGGCACGGACACCTTCCTGGCACGCGCTCGTTGGCGCTGAGGTGAGGTTCTAGTGGGGAGCGGGCTCTGGACTCCCAGCTGCCGGACTAATAGCGGCTGCTTATCTCTTGAGCACACAGAGAGCCCTGGGGGACGGCACACCGGACTCCTATTACCCTGCTTTCTGCACGCCGATCCCAGTCGACACAGGGTATAAGTGGAGAGTGAACCCAACTGTGCAGTGGAACCCTATATACTGCTCTTCAGTGTAGCGTTTGCCGCGAGGCCTCGGGGTGTCAACATTCAGTGCCCCTACTTGAGTGATAGGTGTGACCAGGCGAGCGGCGAGTGGAGATCTTCCCGAAGTGAGGCCCTCCCCCCCCGCCCCAACCCCCCCAAGCTTGAGGGAGTACGATCCTGTGGACTACCGGTCTCACATTCCACCATGGGTAAGGGAGACAAAACCCAAACCAAGCTGCCTTTGGAACTCCGCCGAACCGAGACCCCAGAAACTAAGGAACCTGAGCCCGCGCAGCATAACAGGGGAGCGGAGGGCTCGATATACTCGGACATAAAAGAAATGCTGGTCACGATGGAAAAGGGCCTACAGGACAGTATGGCGTCGATAGGGGCTAAGATTGATGCCCTTACATACCGCATGGACCGCATGTCTGAAAGGGTGGACATAAACAAAAGAGGAGGGAGAAGGAGGTTAAACCAGACCAGGTCGTCCTCCGGTCTGTGTACGAAATACAGGAACCCTATGTCAAGGGTCCAGAGACCTGGTAGGTGTTCGTATGGTCACTGCTTATTGAGTCAGTGTGTACCAAAGATGTGTAAGAAAAAGAAAAATTTCTTTTTAGAGTCCCCTCACTCACCGGGGTTGCCCCACGGTGACATGCTTCATCATTGGGGCCATCCCAGTTCTCTACGAAAAGGGGCGTGCTGCGACAAGGCGACTACGCTGGAGCACTAGTTTTGTGAGATGACTATGTGAGTGAGGGGACTCTAAAAAGAAATTTTTCTTTTTCTTACACATCTTTGGTACACACTGACTCAATAAGCAGTGACCATACGAACACCTACCAGGTCTCTGGACCCTTGAAAGGGTGGACAAGCATGCGGAACGCCTGGATATGACGGAGAGACAGCTCACCGAGGTTGAGGAGGCGCAGACCGAACTGGATAAGGATCGAAAACAACTGGGCAAGCTTCTTCAGGTCATTGAAGACAAGTCGGAAGATTTGGAAGCCCGCTCTAGGCGCTCAAATATACTGATCACGGGAATTTCGGAAACGACGCACACAGGGAAAATTCAGCTATTCGTGGAGAAACTACTAACTACACTTCTGGGAGATGACGCCTTCTCGCCCATGTTCATAGTGGAAAGGACGCATCGCACGTTGGGTCCACGCCTGCGCCCGGGTGCTCCCCCTAGACCGATCATCGCCAAGTTGTTGAACTACAGAGACAGGGACACAGCGTTGCGGATAGCCCGAGAGAAAGGGAAGCTGCAATTTGAAGGTTCAGACATCTCCTTATACCCGGATTTCGCGGCGAAAGTGCAAGAGGAAAGTAGACACATTGCTCCCTACAAAAAGCAACTGCGTGATCTCGGGCTAGACTACGCCATGCTATACCCGGCCAGGCCATTCCCATTTTTTTACTGATACTAAGGACCTTCAAAAAGCCCTCAAAGCCTGGACTAAGGAACAGAGGAACAGCCCCAGGAGTCAAGACGGTGCAGGAGAGCTTAACAGCCAATTAAAGGAACAAGACTAGGAACACTGCTCGATCTGCGGGTCGCGCTCCTGTCTGGACCAGGATAATTCCCTGACAGAAACGCGGAGCCGGAACTCAGACCTGAGCGACCAACCCGCACCTGGGTATTGAGTGTGCAAGAAGATCCAGGGTGACTATAAGCGCTATTACGACTTGAGAACTGGTGAGAACTTTCCATTTATCCATCTCTTGCATGTCCTCTAGTGATAAGATCTGGCGTGCACTATGTTAGCACTCTCCTTTCTTCACAGCTTGGACAAGGGGTCGGCTATGGCGCGGGTTGTGGGAGGGCCAAAAAGCAGCACTAAGCTGACTGAAAGGCTCAACGGTATACTTATGGCTCTCGTTGATTGATACACGGGTGGTGATGGAGGTGGGGGCGATGCGGACGTTAGCCTTAGCCTAGAGAGATACCAGTACCACTGGCTACCTCGGCCCTAGCGCTGTATGCACGAATGGTCCCTTTGGGGGCCTATTTGGGTAGTTTGGGGTTGTTTTGGGGGGGTTGTCTTTACATGCTAGGCCGTGTTGGGGTTGGTCTGCTGTGGGTGGGGGGGGGAGTTCATGGGGAATTGTTCTAGGATGTATGCATATTGTCTTTGGTCTCCACACTCACTACTGGCTCACTGCGGAATGGTCCATGCTCACAGCACACTAGCCACATGGTACACCACACCTGGCAGGCTACCTCTTACAGATACTGCACCAGGCACGCTAAATGTGACCCATCATAATGTCTAATACAATGAGAATGCAGGAACATACACAGCCAGCCACTATTAGGGCGCTTACATGGAATGTCAGGGGGCTGAATGACTTCAGAAAGTTGAGAAAGGTGTTGGGCTACTTAAAAAGACATAACATAGACATAGTGCTGCTACAGGAAACCTACCTGCCACTTTCGAGCAGTATGCTTCACAGTAGGGGTCTGGAGGACAACGTAGCTGTAGCTGGATTCACTACTCACGCCAGGGGGGTCATCACATGGGTGAACCCGGGTTCGAAACTCCTATTACATACTCTGAGCGCTGATCCGGAGGGCAGATACGTTATAGCGACATGTAAGGGTTTGGGGTTGGACCTGCTGGTTGTCAACGCGTACGGTCCCAGCTACGAGGCCCCAGATTTTTATGAAACTCTAGCGGCCAAAATCAGTACATATGACACACCCCAAATACTTTGGGGAGGAGTCTTTAATTTGACATTGAACCCAGATGTGGACAGGTCCACTGCACCGCCTCGCAGACCGTCGGCATCTGCACAGATGCTAGCAGCCAGACTGTTAGTGTTAGACATGGAAGATGTCTGGAGAAGTAGAAATGTGGGGCTGGGAGGGTACACGCATTACTCTGCCAACCACGGTGTGCACACAATAATAGGCTATTGGTTTGCCACCTCGTGTACAAACCGAAGCGTCAGGCAATGCACGGTATTACCACGCACGCTGTCTGACCATTCCCCCATACTTCTGATATTGGAGGCCCCTGTGAAGAGAATTCCCCCCTTTGCATGGCGCTTTCCCCCGTATTCGCTCCTGGACCCAGCTTTTCGCTGTGAATTGGCAGTCAATAGAATTATTTTTTGAAAAAAATGTTGGCTCGGTGGAGGACTTCCAAAGGGCGTTCAAAGTTTACATAAGAGGCATCGCATTGTCTAAGCATTCTAGCGTCCTGAAGGCGATAAGACGCCGGTTGACGGAACTTGAAAGGCAGCTGCAAGCCCTTGAGGTACAGCAGCGGTCTCGGCCAGATGAGGCCACGGAGGAGGAAATTAAAAAACACCTAGCAGAGTATCATGATGAAGCGGATAGGGAGGTTAAGCACCTGGGCAAATATGCCACTGCACGCACATATGGAGAAGGTGAAAGACCTGGCTCTGTACTAGCTAACATTCTTAAAGGTAGGAGAGGGAAATCATTAGTCACTGAAATGAAGGATGCGGATGGACGCAGCGCCTCCGATGAAGCGGATATTGCAACCATCTTCAGAGATTATTATTCGGAACTGTACTCCTCGAGGAGCGGAGATATGACAGCTGAAATCCTAGATTACCTAGAGCATATAAAGTTGCCGTTCCTCACGGACTCCCAAAGGGAGTTCCTCATGTATCCTATACAAAATGACGAAATCAGGGACGCACTAGCCTCAATGAGATCGGGCAGCGCACCTGGCATAGATGGGCTGACGGTGGACTTTTATAAAACATTTCTGGAGCAGCTGCTACCTCATATCTCCACTCTGATGAGTGAAATTTGCATCCAGGGAAGTATGCCGAGCTCCATGAGAGAGGCCATGATTGTCACAATACTTAAATCTGGTAAGACGCATGACGAATGCGGATCGTACCGTCTGCTGTCGCTACTGAATGTAGACACTAAACTGTATGCTAAAGTTCTAGCGACCAGATTAGCGCTGCTGGCAGGGTTTATCCCCAGCAGGAATTTGACTTATAATATAAGGACGGTGCTGGGGACTATTCAACATGTCAAGCAGGACGTGACAGCGGCGGCTATATTTCTTGACATGGAAAAAGTGTTCGACTCGGTGGAATGGCCGCTCCTGTTGCAGGTCCTGCGATGAATGGGAATTGGGGAACCCTTCATGCACATGGTGAGCGCCCTCTACCAAGGGCCCTTAGCCAGAGTGAGAGTTGGCAAAGTGATTTCACAACCACTTTATATAGGCAGAGGCACCCGCCAGGGATGTCCAATAACTCCTTTACTGTATGCATTTGCGGCGGAACCCCTGGCCTGTGCACTGGGAGAATACCACAGCCATAAGGGCATACGGTTTCCGACCTACAAAATAGTAGTCTCCATGTACGCCGATGATACGTTGCTATATGTGCATGACCCCGAGACGGTAAACAGTCAAAATATCGAGTTTTTAATTTCGACCTACACTAATATCGAGTTGCTAATATCGATGGGACAGAATATCGATGTCCAGAATATCGATGGCCAGAATATCGACCCTAAGGTAAGTAATATCGAAATTACTAATATCGATAGCATATATATCGATGTAAGTAATTTCGATTTACTAATATGTGTTAGAAATATAAGTTAAGTATTTAAATTAATTGTTATAATATGTGTTTAATATGTTTTTATAATTTAAAAATATATAAGAGTAAATAATATGTTTTACTACCACAGCGGGTTGTGGGTTTATAGGGGAATAGGGTGGGAAGTAATTTATTTGTAATTAAATAATTAATTTTTCAATGATTAATTTATTTTGCAATTAAATATTAATTGGCAATTATTTATTTAAATTGATTAATTGATTAATTAATTGATAATTTATGTATATTTTTAACTAAATTATGTTTTACTACCACAGCGGGTTGTGGGTTTATAGGGGAATAGGGTGGGAAGTAATTTATTTGTAATTAAATAATTATTTTTCAATTAATAATTTATTTTGCAATTAAATATTAATTGGCAATGATTTATTTTAATTGATTAATTGATTAATTAATTGATAATTTATGTATATTTTTAACTAAATTATATGTTTTACTACTGGAGCGGGTTGTGGGTTTATAGGGGAATAGGGTGGGAAGTAATTTATTTGTAATATTAATTAATTTTGGGTAAAGGGGTATTTTTAGGGTTCAGGGTCAGTTTTCAGTTTTTGGGTAAAGGGGTATTTTTAGGGTTCAGGGTCAGTTTTCAGTTTTTGGGTAAAGGGGTATTTTTAGGGTTCAGGGTCAGTTTTCAGTTTTTGGGTAAAGGGGAATTTTTAGGGTTCAGGGTCAGTTTTCAGTTTTTGGGTAAAGGGGTATTTTTAGGGTTCAGGGTCAGTTTTCAGTTTTTGGGTAAAGGGGTATTTTTAGGGTTCAGGGTCAGTTTTCAGTTTTTGGGTAAAGGGGAATTTTTAGGGTTCAGGGTCAGTTTTCAGTTTTTGGGTAAAGGGGTATTTTTAGGGTTCAGGGTCAGTTTTCAGTTTTTGGGTAAAGGGGTATTTTTTGGGTTCAGGGTCAGTTTTCAGTTTATGGGTAAAGGGGTATTTTTAGGGTTCAGGGTCAGTTTTAGGTTTTTGGGTAAAGGGGTATTTTTAGTGTTCAGGGTCAGTTTTCCCTACTGTTGTACCCACTGGAGTGGGAATAGTAATTATTGTTAAGTAATTATATATTATATATGATTCATTTTTTTTTTATTACATATGTATTATTTTTTTTTTAACAATTATTACATATATTTAAATATGTTTAAGTAATTATTATGTATTATTTACAGTTTTTTTTTATGTTATTTTAAATTTTAAAAAAATCGATATATTTAACAACGATATTTTTTACATCGATATTAAATTTTCGATATTTTGGTACTTACCATGTTGTACATAGGGCGTCGATATTTTTGCTATCGATATAATTACGCCGATATTTGTGTAGGTCGAAATTCTGTCTGTCGAAAATTCTGTCATAGATCCCCCCGAGACGAACCTCCCCCCGCTGCTGAGAGAAGTTGTTCACTTTGGTGCGCTCTCCGGTCTCAAAGTCAACTGGGCTAAATCTATTGTCTTCCCTCTTACGCCTGTGACCAGGCAGGTGGAAACGGAATACCCCCTCCAGTGGTCCGAGGAACCGATCAGGTATCTATGAATACAAATACACACGGACCCGGATCTGCTCATCGGCCAAAACTACGGTCGAGCGATTAGCAAGTTGGAGGATGACATAGCTATTTGATGTAAATTGCCTCGCACTCTGATGGGTCGCATAGCCATCATGAAGATATTGGTCCTGCCGCGCTTTCTGTTCCTATTCAACGCTCTCCCAATAGTGCTATCTAAGGCTTTTATTCAGCGACTGACGAGCCTCATGATCAGCCTAGCATGGGCGGGGAAGCAGCCCAGGGTTAAGTGGTCGACACTCACTCTGCCTTACGGCTTGGGAGGCCTGGCAGCCCCGGACCTTGAACTCTATTAAAGAATAGCTCAGGCGTCGCACCTGCACACCTGGGTACACGGGGACAAGATGATCCCGCACGTTCGTATGGAGCGACTTTTTGTGCATCCGCAGCCACTCCCGACCACGATTTGTTTGCCCCTGAACCGCAGAGCCGGAGTGCTAGACTCCATAACTGCTACTAACCATGCGTGGCACTCGCTTCTGCAACAACAAAGGGGCGCGCTACTATACTCACCAGACATGACATTGGAATGGATGCTCTGCCTCCCAACTATGGGTGAGAAGGGTGTTTCAAGTGAGTTGGAGAATTTAGGTCTTAACCGAGCAGATGACCTGTTTCAGGATGGTGTGGTCAAAACCTGGAATCAAGTGAGCGGCGATCGCAGTGGAATCTCTATGCTACAACAATTCCAATTCCACAGGACATGATGTGCACTTTTGGAGCTACTATGTCCAGACATGGCGGAGCCCCCGGATGTCCCGGAATTGACTTACGTGATCACGGCCAAGGAGCCTAAGAAACTTCTCACGAATCTGTACAGGGTGGCTAGGGCCCAAAGAGAGCATCAGCCCATGAAAGCAAGGCTGGCATGGCAGAGAGACCTGGAGACCACGCTCGATGACATGACATGGCGATACTGCTGTAAAAGCATGAAGCAGATATCGCTAAACGGCCGGCACAGGCTAATCCATTTCAAATTCCTGCAAAGGGTGTACTACACCCCGGAGAGACTTCACAGATATGGACTGAGGCAAACGGCAGAATATGAGCGCTGTCATGCTGCCAATGCTGACTTTATGCACTTGGCAAGGAACTGTCCGGGCATCCAATCTTTCTGGAGTGACGTCTTCTCGGAAATGAGCAAAATCCTGGAAGTGGACTTGCCACCGGATCCGGGCTTGGCGCTCATTGGTAATTCCAAGCGGCTTCCAGTCGCAACTCGTAGGCTTACAGACATGGGGATGTTAATGGCTAAGAGAGTGGTGGCACACTGCTGGATGAGGGGGCCGCTCCCAACCAGAAACAGGTGGGCGCGAGACATGCTGGATTGTGGCACTCAAGCGGAGACTTACAGTGAACTGCTACCCCCCAAGAGTCGCCCTAAAAACTTTTGGGCACTATACCAAACTTACCTTACTGGGAGGGAGCGAGAGGAATCTGACAATCCGGAGACGGGGGCGCAGGATCGGCAAGCATACAACGACCTGGAACTTTAAGATGACTGCACACCAGTCACAGTGATGGCTCTATGGGGCGAGATAGAGGTGCGGAGTAGCGCAAGTACTTATTGGAGGGGTGGGGGTGAAATGTAGTTACCCGGAACTCTCAGGTGAGGGCTAGGATGCAGAAGCAGGGACAGATATTTAGATAGGGGACAGACATAACCTGGGGACACGTTTAGCATAGTGGTAGCTGTGAAACTGATCTGGGTGTCATTTAGGCACATACACCTTTCTTATACATGGTGAGCGCAAGGAGGGAGGGTGTGGGGGGAGACAGGACTATTTAATGAGTTGGGGGTTAGTTTTAGTTCAGTATTGTCACGAACATGATTGTTATCCACTTACACTGTAGAGCGGCAGCGAAGGGAGTGTTAGTGGGATGAGTATGATGGGAGAAAACAATGAAAACACGCTTGATAACCGCACACTACGACCTATTTGGCGATGGTAACTGTGTTTTGGGCAGCTCCTCCGAGGACTACGCCGCCGGACCCCCGGGTTGTCGGCTGATGGGCTGTGTACAGATGTGTCTATTGTATAAGCTGAAATTAGCATAATGCGGCCGGCCCCTTAGGTTGTAGGCCCGGAGCTGTGTAACTGAAGTTTGTGACAATAAAAAAAAACAACAACAAAAAACAAAGCACCAAGGCACATTCTATTGTTTCTGTAGGATCCTTGAGTACGTCGAATAAATGAGTAGGCAATTCCAATTCTTCCATTTATTCTTAAAAAAATTCTGTACATGGATTGAACAATTTCGCCAGGGAGGCAGCTGACACGTGTTTCGGCCACAGGACTTTTTCAGGACTGCAAAACCATAAAAACTATTTTAAATATATTGTGTATAATACTGTTGTAAGGTAAATTCCAAAGATGACCAGAGGTAGCCAGGAGGTATATTTCAAGTAGAAGGTTTATTGGATGGTTCAGTAGTAAGTTACAGGTTTCATAGAGGTCTTAAGGAGATCCCACCAGGAGCAGCATGGTTGCTGCTCCGCCCACTCTCTTCAACTGTCATTCTCTCCACACAAGCAGGCACACTAACATTCCACTCTCTCTGTTATCAGGCATTCTAACATTCCACGCACTCATCACATTCATTGTGGCTGAACAGCTAAGGAGGAGATGCACTTGTAGGAACCGAGGTATAACAAATACCATAAGTATGATTGAGCAAGGATTCGCATGTAACGCGACTTGCTTGAATTCAGTCCTCTTGACATAACGTTTATGTACTAATCAACATGTTTGTATTATTAATATTGCATTACATGACATCTGAGGGAAGCTTGCATATGTGCTTTTACTAATGTTAATCCGCTTGCAAAATAATGGCTGCTGCTACGCGGGATTTCTTACTGCGCATTTGTCTGTCACACTCACGTGATATGACTTATCTTTTGCTTGGAGGGAAACTTTTGCTTCTGCGCACTAGTACTAAGATGGCTGCTCTGTGTTACAGCATGCATGAAGCTTGCACTGCTGCTTTTTGCTAAGCTGTTCGTTCTGCTTAACACTAACGCAATAGTTAAATATAAAGTAATTGGAATAGAGTAGAGATAAGTGGTATACAGTGCATTCATTTATTCTTTGTTCTAAAACTGTTTCTTTTCTGCTTTACTATTAGCTAGTGTTTGGGTCTGAAATGTGTCTGTGAATTGCAACAGACTGTAAATCCTGATGTAGGGGATTTTACCGGAAAAGATGCAGGATTAATGGCAAATGTCGATCCAATAAAAGTGACAGTAAAAGAAGATGCAGTTTACCCAAATACTCGACAGTACAAAATGAGCCCAGAAATAAAAACAGGTGTTGCTGTCAGACCTGCCAGAGTCCAAAGAAGACCAAAGCAATTAGCCTGTATGCTGGGAACTACAAATAGCTGACCATACAAAAGAAATTCATTGTGGAACCGCCGCTGGAGTTTCCTAACTCGCAAGCAGAATTAAATATGGCCGCCGACTCGGAAGATGAGTCGGCTGTCTAGTTGTTGCCTTTCCCTGTGTACACGGACATCTGGTGAAGCGTGAGCGCCAACTATTGTGCGCACTTCACCCGAGCAATTTGAGGAGATAGCCGTGTTAATGTCCTGTCCCCTTATTTTTGGCCAATTGCGTCGCGTTTTTCTCCCGTTAGGGTCCGTATCAAGTTGGACCATTTCTTGACCTTATCCTCAATCAATCAATTTATTTATTTTGTTTTGGAACTCCTACGGAGGTCCAAAAAAACACACTGACAAATTAAAATAAAAGGCATTGCATACAGTACAAAATTCCTTCATTATACATTACTATAACATGATATCAAACGTAATATGAAATGTGCAAATAGTGCTATAATACGTAAAACAATCACATAACCGGCCAATAAAATTTGACCTTATCCTCGCTATCCTTGTTTTCCCCCAAATTTCGAGCAGCAAAATGTAAGTAAGGGAAAAGACTAATACCCCTTTTGACTTGAGGCCTGGCCTTCGTTTCCAGTCAGAATTTAGTTGGTCTTCGGGGTCTGCCAAGGTCAGCGCCTTCCAGCTTCCTGAAAGATGAAGAAAGATACAGATAGGTGAAAAATAAGTATTGCTAGAGAGCAGTAGAGTATTGGGTGAACAACTAGAGTATAACTTATTATGAGAAATAATAGAGACTATTAAGGTTAAGAAATATACTTACCCAAGTGGCAGGACCTTCTATTCTACATCAACCAGCAAGACAATGGAAAAAAAAATCATGAGATGAGACCAGAGAAAAAAAGTCTAGAATAACTACAACGAGCAGGAGTCCTCTAGAGGAGGTATGAGTATAAATAGTTGAGTAAATATATATAGACCAATAAGGTAGAACTAAGATTGACACATATATTTACATATACATTTGCAGATATAGACTCAAGAGGCAAGCATAAGAAAAAGACAGAAGAGTAGCACTAATCTCTGGGATGTTAGGTAAGAACTAGATTGAGATAGCCATAGAGAAAAGATAGAGAAAAAAGAAATGAGTTAATGTTTATTTTTTAATGCATCAGGATTCCTTAAGATCCGTCAGTCTACAGACGAGACCTTAGGAGCCGAACAAGAACATTCCGGAGCAGTCTCTTCATTGTTTAATATTTTATCCATTCCCCCTTCCCCCTCAGAGGTCCTAGAGGGTCAAGTTGTAAAGTAACGGACCCTCTGTATCTTGGAGGTGGAGTCGGGAAAAAGAGAGCTACCTGTTCCTTTGTAAGTCGTGGTAAGAATTCACTATAGTCGTTTGACAGTTGCAGCAGAAATTAAACGTTTGGTTGAAGCAGGCATTTTACAAGAAATAATGAGCAGTCCATGTAATTCGCCCATAATTGGAATAAAGAAACCTAGTGCAAGTATAGGGTTGTACAAGACCTTTGCCTGATTAATACAATTGTTGTCCCATGCTGTCCAGTTGTGCCAAATCCTCCAGTGATTCAGTATCAGATACCGTGAGAGGCTGGATGGTTTACCGTGAAAGATTTGTGACACGCATTTTTCTCGATTCCATTGCACCCAGATAGCACATTTCTTTTTTCTTTTGAATTCAACAGTCATGTGTACGTCTGGAACTGCGTTTCTCAAGGGTATACAGAGAGTCCATCGATTTTTAATCAGATTTTGAAAAAGTGCCTTGAGTCTTTGGTGCTGCCTGGACAGTCAGTCCTGGTCCAGTATATAGACGACCTATTGGTGATGTCTAAAACTCAAAATGACTGTGTTGTAGATACCATTGCCTTACTGAATCATTTGGGTGAAGGAGGACATAAAGTGTCACCAGAGAAATTGCAATTCTGTACTACTTCAGTGAAATATCTGGGGCACCAGATGGAAAGAGGTGTCAGAAGGGTTACCTCAGAAAGAATCAGAATAATCAAAAACATGAATTTACCACAAACTCAGAAAGAGATCAGAATGTTTCTTGGAGTAGTAGGTTACTGCAGGCAATGGATTGTGGGATTTGCTGTCCTAGCAAAACCATTGATACAGATGACAAAGAAAAGAGCAAAAGACCCAGTAGAATGGGATGACGAAAGCATGACTGCTTTCTTGAAATTACGAAAATGTCTGTGTACAGCTTCAGCATTAGGAATGCCTGACTATTCAAAAGATTTTGCACTTATCTGTGACACACGAGATAATTGTGCACTTTCAGTTTTGACCCAGACTTATGATCTGATGAGACGTCCTGTGGCATATATTTCTTCCACACTAGATCCAGTGGCATCTGCATTTGCCGGATGTCTGAAAGCAGTAGCTGTAACCTGCATGAGCCTTGAGCAAAGTGAGTCCATTATTATGGGACATCCTGTGACAGTGTATGTTCCACATGCAGTTGTGATTTTGTTAACCCTGACCAAGACCCTGTATCTCACTCCTAGTCGGCTGTTTAAGTATGAGCGAATGCTTGTAGGTGCAGGGAATGTAACCATTGCTAGGTGTAATATTTTGAACCCAGCAACACTGCTACCTAATTCACACTTTGCAGAAGTGAAGGGAGAAGTCGAACATGATTGTATTGACTTGACTAAATACGGTACAAAACCACGTCCAGACATAAGAGAAGAGCCATTAATTGATTCTGAATAAGAGCTATTTGTAGATGGCTCATGTATGAGACATGAGGAAGGAGGTTTGAGTGTTGCATATGCAGTGTGCACATTGGGGGGTCCAATTGAAGCATCCTATTTACATGGAGTCAAGTCTGCACAAGTAGCTGAATTGATTGTATTGACAAAAGCCTGCAAATTTGGGAAAAATTGGAAAGTAACCATATACACTGATAGTCTGGTATGGTTACGGGGTTGTGCACGACTATGGCCAACTATGGATGCAAAGGGAGTTTCTGACTTCTTCAGGTACTCCTATTAAAAATGGTCATTATATAAAAGATGTATTTGAAGCAATCCAATTGCCAAAAGAAGTGGCTGTGGTCAAGTGTGCTGCTCATAAATCTGGAAATGACAAAGTGACAGCTGGTAATAGATATGCTGACCAGTTAGCCCAACATTATGCCAAATTTAGAATGGCTGTAAACAAGAAAATTGAAGTAGGTGGAAACAGCTGCCAACTTATGTTGCTTGAAGGTGTGAGAACGTAGGAAGAAGTGAGAGATTTGCAAAATGAAGCAGAACCAAAAGAAAAGGAAGAGTGGAGAAAGATAGGTTGTCAGAGAAGGGTTGAAGATGGTGTCATTGTTTACCTTGATGGTAGGCCTGTGTTACCAGATTGTTTGCTTGCTCCTATGGCTAGGATGTTCCACGGAGATTCTCATTTGGGAAGAGATGCCATGATACGTCTGTTCAGTCATGGTTAAATGCGAAATTCAGGAACATAGCAGAAGCACTTTGCCAAAGATGTTTAATTTGTCAACAGATGAATCCTGGAAAGAAAACTGTAGTATTACCAGGTGTGAGGGATCCGCAACCCCGACCCAACCCAAGATGGCCGCGGAATTGGACGCGGCCGGAAATCAGGTCGGCGTACCAGCTGTGGCCATGGGAAGCGCTGTTTCCGCTTTGCGCATACAAAGGGGGACGTCCACAGCAAACCAGCGCGCGGAGCCGGAGTCGGGACCGGGAGGAGCAGAGGAGACCTTCGAGAGCGCTTCAAGGCCGAGGGACGGAGGAGAGGACGTCGGCGAGACCGAGGAAAGGCAGGAGAACGTCCCAAGCCCGAGGGACCAACCCAAAGACACCTCAAGAACCCCAGAGAACGCGAGCGAGACCGGCCCCCTGACGGAACCAGAGGAGGCAGGATCTCACGATACCACAGTCACCTGGGCCCGTGGCGACAGGCAAGTGACGGTGGAGACTGGGGGCTGGTTCAAAGGGTGGTGGAAGGGCCGCCTGAGCACTACACGACGTCACTAGCACGGTTGTCTCCCTCACTTAGGCACGGCACTGTTAGGGACTGGTGTTAGGTGTGCACATCCCTTTTCCCCGCCACGTATCTTGAGAATAGGCAGAGACCTGACCCTTGTTTTGTTTCTTTTCTTCCCCGCTCCCTTCTGGATTTCCGGAGGCCGGTCAAAGACTTCTGCACCCGAAGAAGGGATAAAGACGCCAGACCATTGACCAAGCACCAAAAAGACTGCATATTATTTGTTTACTGTGTGTACTCAGTGACTGTGTAACTGACCACACAGAGATCACTACCTTGTTTAATGAGCCAGCAAGAGCCTACAAAATCCAAAAGAACCAATAAAGCTGGTAAACCATACCCCCAGACTCGTTCCTACCTTCGTGTGCCTAGTAGCCGGGACCGAAGTCCTGACAGTGGTGTCAGAAGTGGGATTAAGACCGCGACACAGCCGTCTGACCCCTCCACTATGGAGAATATAGTGACCCAACTGGCGGAAGGACAACTCCATCTGCAGCTGATGGTGGAGGAGCAGGGAAAGCAAGCCCAGAAAGACAGAGAGGAGCTACACGTGGCCCTAAGAGACCAGGCTTCCCTACTGGTCAACAACCAACAAGTACAGGACATGGCCATTCTACGTTTGTCTGACGTGGTGGCCAATTCCAGGATTCACCCCAATGTACCCAGTGCTGTGCTACAAAAATATCAAACCGGCGAGGATCCTGACTTTTTCTTTGTGAACTTTGAAAGGGTAGCCACCACAGCCGCATGGCCTCCCGAGCGATGGGGACAGTATGTTGCGCCCCTGCTGTCAGGAGAACTGCAGGCGGCCTACCAGGCGGCCAACCCCGATGGAAGCACGCCTTATGCAGAGATTAAAAGGACAATCCTAGAGAGATTAGGGTATGATACGGAGTATTACCGGACTCGGTTCCGGAAGGAGAAATGGGCCACAGGCGATAACCCCCAAACCTTGTTCTATCGCATTCGTGATCTGGGTTGTCGTTGGCTACAGCCGTCCAATGCCACGGTGGAGAATGTAACCGAGAAAGTAGTGCTAGAACAGTACTTAGAGGCGCTACCTGGCAACACCCGGGCTTGGATACGACAACACCCGAACTTGACAGTAGCTCTGGCAGTAGATCTGGCTTGTGCTTTCCATCGTTCCCCTGATTTCCGTCCCCTAGCGCACCGCGCCCCCTTTTCTCCTATTCGTCCTCCCTTACGCCCTCCAAACCCCCTACCCGAGTCCCGGAGCACTCCTCTTCCTAGTAGGATAACCCCTAGGTTCCCGTCCCCTGTCCCTACACATCAATGACCCCAGTGTTTTCAGTGCGCCGAGTGGGGGCACATAGCACATAACTGTCCCAATAGAACCCCGGGGCCAGAACCTATGGATGTGGGGTTGACCAAGGGGAGGATCTTTAGCACAGGAGAGGTTGTCAATCCCTATAATATGAAAGTACACGTGAATGGGAAACCAGTGATAGCCATACTCGACACAGGTTGCCAACAATCTGTAGTAGCCGCGGACTTGGTGCCCAAGGCCCTTCTGATACCCAACACTCAGGTGAAAGTCACCTGTGTGCACGGGGACCAAAAATTATACCCCCTCGCAGAGGTAGCCCTGGAGATCCAAAAGGAGGTTCAGCTACGGAAAGTAGGGGTGATCCCCGAGTTGCCTGAACGCGTTCTCCTAGGGACTGATTTATCTCGGTTTTCGGACTACTTACAGACATGCACAGGGTCTCCATCGCCAACCGAGTGGTTGACCAACGCCCCGTTTTCTAACACTCCTATAGCACAACCCGCGGACCGACAGACAAAAAGCAAAAGGGAGAAGAGGGAAGAGAGACAGCTGTATTCACGACCACAGTATACACACCCAATGCATGTTCTTTCTTCCTCAGATCAGTCTCCAACTGCCTGTCGCAACTTCAGGGCCGACCAAAGAGATGACAACTCGCTACAGAATGCGTGGACCCAGGCTGAGGACGAACAAGAGGGAAAGGTAGGACCTTATTTTGTGGTAAAGAGGGGCTTGTTGTATCGCCTGACTCTTACGAATAGGGGGAAAAGGGAACAACTCCTGGTTCCAGGGCCGTTCCGTCCTCAGGTCCTGTTGCTAGCCCATAGTCAGGCCGGGGGAGGCCATTGTGGGAAAGAGAAAACTCTTGATTATTTGTTAGATCGCTTTTATTGGCCAGGGGTATATCACGAGGTAGCCAGGTTTTGCGCTGTCTGCGTACGCTGTCAACTAGTGAACAACCCAGCTCTCCCTAGAGCCCCCCTTCATCCTTTACCCGTGATTGACATCCCTTTTTCCCGGGTGGGAATGGATTTAGTGGGTCCCCTTATACCTTCTGCCCGTGGGCATCGATTCATCTTGGTCATTGTAGATTATTCCACGCGGTATCCGGAGGCTTTCCCCCTGACCACAGCAACATCCAAGGCGGTGGCTCAGGCGATAGTAACACTGTTCTCAAGGGTAGGTTTTCCCAACGAAATCCTTAGCAATCAGGGGACTCCTTTCATGTCACGACTGATGAAGCAGGTCTGTGACATACTACAGATCAAACAGTTAAGGACTTCCGTATATCACCCCCAGACCGATGGTCTGGTGGAACGATATAATAAAACCATCAAGACTCTGTTGAGGAAGCACATCGATAAAACAGGCAGAGACTGGGACCGTCAGCTACCCCTAGTCCTCTACGCCATTCGCACACATGAACAGAGGTCGACGGGGTTCTCCCCATTTGAGCTTATGTTTGGAAGGAAGCCCCGTACACTCCTGGACATGGCGGCCGAACAATGGGTAGAAACAGAGGACGAGGGAAAACCCCTGCTCCAATACAGTGAAAACCTTAAAGAGACCCTGTCCGCTGTATGGGAAGAAGCGCACACGCACTTAGAAAACGCCCAGACTCAGCAAAAACGGTTATATGACAGGAATACCAGGTTGAGAGAGCTGAAGGTGGGGGAAAAAGTGCTTATTCTCTTACCCTCTTTGGATAAGAAACTGCTAGCCACTTGGCAAGGACCCTTCTCTGTCCTGGCCAAAATCACGCCAGTCACGTATAGAATAGCTGTCCCACACCACCCTAAGGCGTCCCAGATTTATCACATCAATCTTTTAAAAGCCTGGGAAGAACCGGATATAATCCCTTCCGGATCAGGCACACAGGTAGGCTTGGTCGTCACAAACAAACCCCTAGAAGTCTCCCACTACACTCACGAAGCCACTGAAAACCCCTCCTGGGGGTCTCAGACGACGAAAGAACAAAAGAAGCAGTTAGAGGCCCCCTGTGCGTCTTTTCCCATGGTAGTCTCCGGAAAACCGGGGAAAACATCACTTGTGGAACATTCCATCATTACTCATACCACCCAACCCATTAAACAGGCTCCGTACCGGATCCCAGCCGCGAGACGGATGGCAATAGAGGAAGAGGTTAAAACGATGTTAGAGGCAGGGATCATAGAACCATCAAAAAGCCCCTGGTCCTCTCCCATCGTTCTGGTGCCAAAACCGGATGGAAACATCCGCTTCTGCATCGACTTCCGGAAAGTAAACGCTGTATCCCAATTCGATGCCTATCCTATGCCACGGGAGGACGAATTGGTTGAGACGTTAGGACAGGCCAGGGTTATGTCGTGTATTGATCTAACCAAAGGATATTGGCAGATCCCTCTTCACCCAGATAGTAGAGACAAGACCGCCTTTATAACTCCCTTGGGTCTCTTTCAGTTCCGAGTAATGCCCTTCGGCCTCCATGGGGCGCCCGCGACCTTTCAGCGTTTGATGGACGTTATTCTGGGCCCCCATAGAGACTACGCCAAAGCCTATCTGGACGACATTGTGGTATATAGCCCGGATTGGGAAACCCACATGTTGCATTTACAGCAGGTGTTTGGGGCCCTTCAGAAAGCAGGACTAACACTCAACCCCCGGAAGACCACCTTAGGGGCTAACCATATCGAATACCTGGGATATGACATCAGGGAAGGACAGGTACGCCCACAGGTGAAAAAAGTGGCAGCCATAACCCACATCCCCCGCCCCACAACGAGAAAAGAGGTCCGTTCCTTCTTGAGCCTGGTGGGGTACTACCGGCGGTTTGTACCACATTTTTCCTCTGTGGCTAGTCCTTTAACCGACCTGCTTACCAATCCCTTCTCCAGAGACAAAATGCCCTGGACCGCCGCCCAAGAACAGAGCTTCAAAGACCTGAAAACAGCCCTGTGTAGAGACCCGGTTTTGTCCTGTCCTAATTTTAATACCACCTTTGTCCTACAGACAGATGCATCAGACAGAGGTTTAGGGGCCATATTATCCCAACCCAACGAGAAAGGCTTCCTCCACCCTGTCTTGTACATCAGCCGAAAACTGTTCCCCAGGGAAGTCTCCTATGCCACTATCGAGAAGGAATGCCTTGCAATTAAGTGGGCTGTGGAAGCTTTGCAATACTACCTCCTGGGTCGTCATTTTATTCTCCTGACTGATCATGCACCATTGACCTGGCTCTCCCTGCATAAGAGTACTAACCCCAAGGTTTTGCGTTGGTTTCTTGCCCTCCAGCCTTTTTCCTACAGCACTTTCCACTTGCCAGGAAGTCTGCAGAACAACGTGGATTTCCTCTCCCGGTGTCCTTTGGCCGAATGGCCCGATCGTCCATTCTCGGGGGAAAGGCAGTGTGAGGGATCCGCAACCCCGACCCAACCCAAGATGGCCGCGGGATTGGACGCGGCCGGAAATCAGGTTGGCGTACCAGCTGTGGCCATGGGAAGCGCTGTTTCCGCTTTGCGCATACAAAGGGGGACGTCCACAGCAAACCAGCGCGCGGAGCCGGAGTCGGGACCGGGAGGAGCAGAGGAGACCTTCGAGAGCGCTTCAAGGCCGAGGGACGGAGGAGAGGACGTCGGCGAGACCGAGGAAAGGCAGGAGAACGTCCCGAGCCCGAGGGACCAACCCGAAGACACCTCAAGAACCCCAGAGAACGCGAGCGAGACCGGCCCCCTGACGGAACCAGAGGAGGCAGGATCTCACGATACCACGGTCACCTGGGACCGTGGCGACAGGCAAGTGACGGGGGAGACTGGGGGCTGGTTCAAAGGGTGGTGGAAGGGCCGCCTGAGCACTACACGACGTCACTAGCACGGTTGTCTCCCTCACTTAGGCACGGCACTGTTAGGGACTGGTGTTAGGTGTGCACATCCCTTTACCCCGCCACGTATCTTGAGAATAGGCAGAGACCTGACCCTTGTTTTGTTTCTTTTCTTACCCGCTCCCTTCTGGATTTCCGGAGGCCGGTCAAAGACTTCTGCACCCGAAGAAGGGATAAAGACGCCAGACCATTGACCAAGCACCAAAAAGACTGCATATTATTTGTTTACTGTGTGTACTCAGTGACTGTGTAACTGACCACACAGAGATCACTACCTTGTTTAATGAGCCAGCAAGAGCCTACAAAATCCAAAAGAACCAATAAAGCTGGTAAACCATACCCCCAGACTCGTTCCTACCTTCGTGTGCCTAGTAGCCGGGACCGAAGTCCTGACACCAGGAAGGATTGGGAAGGCAGATGGTCCTTTCATACGATTGCAAATTGATTTCATTCAGTTACCCCCTTGTCGAGGACTAAAATATATTCTTGTCATTGTCTGCCTATTTTCAAAAAGGGTGGAAGCTTACCCCACACGTAGAAATGATAGCATCAATGTAGCCAAACTCCTACTCAGAGAACTCATCCCGAGGTTCGGTTTTCCAGTAACAATTGAATCAGACCGAGGCTGCCATTTTAATAATGAAATATTTGGCCTAATCTGTGAAGCATTCAATGTTAAACAAAAGATACACTGTGCATACCGCCCAGAGGCTTCTGGAGTGGTAGAACAACTGAATGGCACAATCAAGTCAAGATTGGGAAAGATGTATGAGTCTACCCGATTAGAGTGGCCAGATGCTTCACCTCTTGTTCTGATGGGACTCAGAATTATTCCAGATCGGAACACAGGCTTGAGTCCTCATGAAATACTAATGGGAAGAGCAATGAGGCAAGCATGGGTGCCAGGACACAAGCTGATAAATATATCTGATGATTTAGTACTGGAGTACTGCAAAGAACTGGCTGGCTGACCAAGTGCGTTCTATCTCTCACCAGGTTGGGGAAGACGCTGTCGCCAGACAAGCGACTCCAGCATGTGATCTGAACCCAGGTGACTGGGTAGTGCTAAAGAAACATACTCAAAAATCTTGCCTTGCACCGAGGTGGGGAAAACCACGTCAAGTGATTTTGATTACCACCACAGCTGCAAAGTGCGAAGGAGTTCCACAATGGATCCATGCCAGTCATACATAAAGAGTGACTGAACCTGATGAAACTGAAGCTGAAGGTTGTGCAACAGAGGGGTCACAAGATATGGATCCTGAAGTAGCTGAAGAGGAACAACGGAGCAGTAGTCAAGATGATTGGATTCCAATAGTTGAGATACCTGCAGAATACGTGAGAACAAGAAGTCAAACCTATCTAGACAGAGTGATAGTGAGGATAAGATAGGTCTAGAATAACGGACTCAGATTACAGAAATTCAAGTCAATGGTAATCTTGAGGAGGATCAGATAAGGGAAAATCGATATACTCGGACATTTGAAAAACCTGTGACAGCTCCAGAGTCTGAGGATGGACAGATAGGTAATAGGGCAGAAGCTCGAGCAGAAGAAAATCAAGGGTTCGAAGAGCTTTAGCAGGACCAAATAGGAGTAGAAAAATGTGTTCAGGAAGAAGAAGGTGAATCAAATCAAAGTCAAATTCTGTAGATACCTGAACAAGGCCAGATTATTAACCAGGCAGAAGAAACCGAAATAACCCAGACAGATAGAGAGGGATACAGAAGACAGCATTGAAATAGATGTGCCACAATTGAATGAAAACAAAAGAGCATTGGAAGAAGGCCAGAATACACTGGCAGCTAAAAAACTCAGAAAAGGAGACAGGTGTCCTAGGTTTGTCAAAAGATTGAGACTTCGTCTAAAGACAATAAATGAAGAACCAGAACAAGTAAATGAAATAACTAGTCAAGCTGAACAGTCTGTGATAGAACCAAGAAGGAGAAGTCCACTACTGAAAAGGCTGAATAATAAATTCAGAGGCCCTGAATGGACTTACATCGTTCTTGAAGATTTCGAAAACTTAGAAATAAGCGACGAAAGTGATGACGATTTGATTGCTGATCAGACTGACGGAGAAGTGAGACCCACTTGAAAAATGTCACGGTTTAAAAGACTGTGTTAAAGCTAAAAAGAGGGGTTAAGTCTCCTTGGTCAGAAATGGCTGATCGCACTGTTAATGGAAGACCGAAAAGAAACTGTTTAAAAACATGCTGTAGAATATGCACATGTAGTATAGCGATAGTACTCATAGTATGGCTAGGACTGACAATAGCTATTCCTTACATAATGAGTAGAGACATGAAGAATGATACTAATGAGCTACAAATGATAGATACACCTAGAAGAATAAATACACAAGAAAAAGCACTTAGCATTAAACAACGGAAAGTAGATTTAGAAGCATCAGATAAGGAAGGACAACATTATACTGGAATTAAAAATAGAACTCACTTAAATGTATTTGCAAACTTATTAGTACACTATGTAGAAGCAATGGAAATAGAAGATTGCTATGTCTGTATGGAGTTACCTACTTAAGTAGCAGAAGGTGTTACTTACCACCATTTACCACAAACATATGGTATTTCATGTAGTATTTTAGCTACTTTATTCTATAAGAAAAACCTTTGCAGTATTACTATTCTAATTCAGATGTGATATTTTCTGAACTTCCTATACGCAGTAACCTAAATCCTGTACATACTAAGAGTGATGTAACAAGTTATATGGGTGAATATTTTCTAACAATAGGTACGATATAGCTGAAGCACACAAGCATAATTTAACATGCTTATTGCATGAAAAAGAGAAAATCTTTTTGAATATGGTTGAGAAAAGGAGAGAGAATTTCCAAAGAAAAGCAAATTATAATGATCATAAAATTCCTAAATGGGCTGAAAATATAGGGTTCACCCCAAATGGCAAGACTCATGCTGCTATGTTACTGGATTTCGAAAATAAAGGGAAACTCTGTCTCCATAGAGAAAGAGCAAGTTATTATAACAATATATTCATTGGTTCCAGTGAATGTGAACACAATTATAAGGTAATTGGGGGTAGGGGTTTCAAAGATGGAACTGAACCTGTGTTTCCTGCAATCTACTATATATGCGGAAACAAGGCTTATTACAAATTGCCAGATCATTGGTATGGGAGCTGTTATTTTGGAATAGTATTCCCAAAGATATACCATGTAAATAAAATCACTGGAAACAATGAAGAAACTAATGGAATAATACGTAGCAAAAGAGCTAGTTTTGGAGAAATAGTAGGTGATATATTTAGTGCATTGATACCTACAGTGGGAGTGGCTCTGAATATGCAAAGAATTTGCAAATTGTCAACAGTAGTGGATCGGTTATCAACTGACACTGCTGGAGGATTCCTAATGGTCAATACCGAAATTCGACTTGCTCTTGATACATTATTAGCAAAAGAGGGAGGAGTCTGTAGAATGTTGAAAGTGCCTGGGATCTTCTGCTGAGAGTCCTGACTTGCCAAGTGGTGACAAATCTTGTCCTGGACTCTTGGAAGTGTATCATAAACAGGAAAGAGAGAGAGAGAAAGACTACTTGCTTGTCTTCCCTTGACTATATCTACCAACCAACAAGAGCGAGTACGTGTTTGCCTAACTTAAAACCCTATGGAGTCTCTCACTTACAGAATCATAGAGGGGGAACCTTCAGGGTTTTTAAAAGAACCCTTGCTCACCAACCTAGTTGATGACATGCTTCATCAGTGGATTCCCACCCTGGAAGTCGAATGCCTCCAAGGTGTGCTTCGATGCCAGAATACAGCAAAGCTCGTTGTTTTTATGAAGTGACAGTGCAAGTTGACTCACGGTCACCTACCTGATGGGTATTTTAATCTTGGTAATCTTGGGAACGTTTTCTAAAACAGTGTTTTGTGTACCATTTCAGATAGCAATGGTCTCCTGTACCCCTTAATATGGTCAAAATGTTTCAGCCATTTATCCAAGTGCCCAGAAGGGTCAATATGGCTTTCGTCAGGATTGTCTCAATCACCGCATGCACATGACATGCGTAGGTGAGTTTTGATTCAAACTCACTGTTTTCTTTAGGTTACCTTTTACATGAATTTCTTGTTGTGTAGCACAAGATGGATCACTTTGAGAGGGTGGACTCTGTAGTCACACTTTCATCAAGGTGTCTCACCCTTTGGTACACCTAGAGATCCTCCTCATAAGGTCCACATGTTTGATGTTTAACCTGATGATCTTAAAAAAAAAATCCGCTCATTGGCTCCCAGCTCCTGTTTTATCGATGCACCGCTTAAAAAGATTGCCAGATTGCTGCTGTCTGCCCTGAAGCATGGTCCCTGCTCGATGCATCGACCATGGCTCTCACCACAGGCCCCATCTTGCTATCACAGCACATCGGAAGAAACGCTGCAGTGTGAGTTTCGAGGACTGTGTCACCTACATCCATGGCACCCGCCCCGACTCTGCACCTGCTTTTCGGCTGGGAAATCAATGCAGCACCTGCTTCACACCTGTGGAATTGACGCACGCCTGCTTCACTGCTGACGCATCAAAGCAGCACGCCTGGATTTTCAACACATCGTTCCTAGGCGCCCATTCTGTATTGACACTGTACCACAGTTAGAAACTGAAGCCTCGTGCCTGGAAACCGACGCATCACCTCCCCTGCCAGTGGGGAACCAATGCATCACCTCTCCTGTCTAGCAGAAATGAACTGATGCATCAGCTTCCCAGCCTAGCAGTATGGAAAAAACCCACCACCTCCCCTTCCAGTAAAAACCGACGCACCACCTCCCCTGTGTAGTAAGGAACCAATGCATTGCTTTGCTTTTCCAGTGCCTCACCTCCACTGTGCCTTGCACCGTCTTGGATGTTTTATGCATCTAAGGTACTTTGTGCTAAAAACAAGCACATCCATAGATTTCTATGGGCTAAACTGGCTTAACCTTTTAATAGTGGATTTTTGCGTGTGTATGTTGGATGTTTGTGGTTTTGGTCTTGTTTTAGTCAGATAAATATTGGCCATTTTTCTAAACTGGTGTGGCTTTGGTGTGTGTGTGTGTACACTTTCCACATTTCCTCAGAGATAAGCCTGACTGCTCGTGCCAAGCTACCAAGGGTGTGAGCAGGGGCTATCTTAGCTATGTGACACCCTGACTAGAGTGAGGGTCACAACTTGGACAGGCTGCATTCCACTGCCAACTAGAGACCCCATTTCTAACACTACCCTTGAAGCTAAGGGCTGCTATTAGTGCCTCCAGTTCATCATTGGCTATGCCCACCAATCCAGTTTTTGGGTAGGGAGGAACATCCAAGCTTTTCCCATCCACTCTCTCTCCCACTACACCAATACAAGCAATTAAGCAGGAGGCCGGGATTGGAAGGGGGGAGACTAGGATGCTTTATACTGCTTATCCTTCCAATCCCCTTGTGTTGTTTAATTTCTTTAATTATTGAGGACAGCTCCTTCCTCTCTTTTCATAAATCTTCTCTGTCCATAAGAAGCATTGTGAGGAAGAGGAGCTCTGAGTCTTTGCCCCGTGAAACAGATTCAGGCTCCTTTCTTGGGTACACATGCAATTCTGTGCTCCAGCTTGGATTTTTTCTTAGGCTAACATCAGTGAGATGACATTAAGCAACTGTGTGATGGCATACAGAGGAGGCGTTCAGTCCTCATTACACCATCACCATGCCTTCACAAAGTCCACCTGGGTTATGAGCTACAGCTGTGGGGGCAATTAGCAAGCTGAGTGTGGATATCATCTGAATGACATACCAATTTGATTTGGTGTGTTTAGTGGAAGTTATAGAAAACTGGCATCCATATCACCCAGAACAAAATGGTAGCTACAACAATTTGTCAGTGCTAGAATTTCACAGGTATAATTGTGAGATAGTGATCCACAGAAATGATATATCATTTCATATATTAGACTCTTCCTGTCACAGACATGTACAGTGCGCTTAGTTTGTTATAAAGCCCGCGATACTCATAACCAGCAATCAGGCCGTAGTTTCCAATGTAATTTCACTGCATACCAATCATGTATCAGCTGATAAGTGAAAAATAATGACTATAAATTGGGGGCTCAATTAAAGCTATGTATTTTTTAAATGTACCTAAAAATCTCATTTTAGTGATAAAGGACATTCACACGACTCAAATTCCGATTTACTCACTGTGCCATGTTATACTGAGCATTTTTTTTTAAAATATGTCATAGACACTGACTTACAATAGGAAGTCAAACATAGAGGGAAATGCAATAATTCGTGGGCAGATGTACAAACATTTTGCAAGTGCAAAATTGGTCGCAAACCGATTTGCGCATGCAGAAATGCTCGAGGGCAATGTACGAAATGTACTCGCAAATCACAAAACTGCGATGCGAACGAATACTGACTCGCAAAGAAAGCGACCGGTGTTTGCGTTCCGAGAATAGCGACTCTTAATTAGCGAGTCACAAATGACAATGTACAGATCATTCGCAAATTGCGAAAAAGCGTGAATGGGCCCATTTGCGCATGCAATTTACCACTAATCAGAATCAGGTGGTAAACAGCCCCAATCTATAAAAAGAGGCCCAGAATGCATCTGAAATCTTTCCACAATGGCTGCCCTGTATGTAATAGAGAGGAGGATGCCGATACTGGCTGATCAGCAGAGGAGGTGGAGACTGGAGAGGATTTTCAGAGTCAGGCCGAACATTGTTTGAGAAGACAGAGGAAGAGATAGCTGAGTAGCACTGTCATCCCAGACCTCATAGAAACCTTAAAGCCACAATTGGAAAGCAGAACCCTGCGCAGCATAGCAATCCTCACACATGTGCAGGTGTTGTACTCCCTCCACCTATTGGCAGCTGGTACCTACCAAGACGTCATTGTAGTGGCCAGAGTTGTGTCGCAGAGTGCGCTTTCGCGTTTCTTACTCAATTTCCTAGATGCCATGCTACACCACATCCATCAACACATTACCTGCCCAGAAATTATGTGGAACTAGAAAATACAAAAATGCTATTTTATAGAATAGCAACATTTCCACAGGTTATAGGATGTATAAATGGGACCCATGTGCCCATATGTCCCCCTCACGCATAGAATACATATTCTGTAATAGGAAAAGCATGCATTCCCTTAACATCCAAGTTCTCTGTGACGCAAACAACATCATCACAGACATTGTTGCAAAATATCCGGGAAGCACGCATTATTCATACATCTTCAGACATAGTGGCATATACCAGAAATTAGAGAGAGGTTACTTTGATGAAGGATACCTACTAGGTACTGAATTCTCATGTCCACAGTGAAATGTGATTGCACAATGATGTCTGACTGCATGTTGTTTCACCATCATATTTCCCCCCCAGGTGACAGTGTGTATGCCCTGAGTCCATGGACCCTCACACTGTACCTGTCTCCCACCAATGCACCTGAAAGGAGGTACAACAGGGCACATACACGCACCAGGTCAGTCATCGAGCGCACATTTGGCATCCTAAAATTACAATTTCAGTGCCTTCACAAGAGTGACGGGGCATTGCAGTATGCGCCTGAGACAGTCTGCAAAATTGTGGCAACCTGTGCCATACTCCACAACATTGCCTGTAGGCGTGGCTTGCCCATGGAGGTGTCTGATTCAGACTCGGGAGACGAAGACCCTAACCCACCAGCCCAACAGCCAAGTGAGGGAAGCCCAGCAGCAGGGTGGAGAAGACGCAGGGACCACATAGCCAGGCATTATTTTTCAAGGTACGTCATTACCATTCACAATCTACAAATGACACCACAAAATGTGATTCTGACAATTTGAATATCCCTTTATTTGAAGGGCATGTCAATGGACAATGCTGGACAACCTGTCCATCTCAATCCACATAACCAAATGAAAGTAGAAATGTTATGTGGTTACTGCACCACCAAAAAAAACTAGTCACTTTTCTAACCAACAAATCATTTTTCGGCTCTACATCCAGCATGTGGGGATCTGGCACGTGGGATTATTGGCTGCCGACTGCTGCTCCGCCGCTGCATATGTGTATCTGCAGTAGAGACACTGCTGCAGCTGGACACCACACTGTCAGCTGTCTCGGTGGCTCCTCCAGTAGCAACCATGTGTGTCTGAATTGCCTCAAGTGCAGCTGTAATTTGTTGTAGCCCCCTTGCAACGTCACCACTGTAATGGCCCATTTCGATCTGCAGAGCCAGGGTGCGCTTGGTGTGTTGCATTGGTGCCATTGCCAGCCTACCAATTGCCTTGGTCATTGTGTGCATTCCGTGTGCCCTGCTGCACTCTATTCTCCTGTGCTGAACTCTCCCCTCTTTCAACTCTGTGCACAGCTGCCCAATAGCATCTGCAAGGGCATCACATTTCCCCTCAATGCGGGCCTGGTTGTCAGCCATTTGTTGGGTAATGTTAAGGAATCCCTGGTTCAGCTTTGAATTGATAAGCCTTATCTGTTTTTTGTAGGCGCTGAACCTTCAACATGGCTTGCTCCAGGCCACCAAACGCCGACTGAGTGCCTGATCTGATGTGGGTGGGAGTGTGCATCTGAGTTTGAAGCCACCTTCCTGACTGCTGTGTCGAACGCTAAACCCAGACCCTTATGCCCAGAGTGCGAGTGGATGGTGATTGCTGCAGTGTTGCTTGTGTGTCATGCACTGGAGCCTATGAGGAACTCTGTGCAGCACTTTCAAGGACATGTGAACAACTTGGCTCCTCCATGTGGACCTGCTCCTGCTGAGCATCAATCACATCTTCCCTTGGCTCTCCTCACAGAGGAGTATCTAAGTTACAAAAGGGGAAAGAAAGAAAATGTTATGAGTCACTATCTCACTGGTGGTACTATGTTCATGTCAGTCCCTAACTGCACTGTTTATGTATTTACTCACACCTTCTTTTACCATACCACTTCTGAGATAATGCTCATGATAACAATTTACTCAGAAAGTAGAAAATTCTCTACTGTAAAATTACTCTTACCTTGAGAGAAAATGTCAGACTTTCTTGGAATTACCAAAGAATTGCAGGGGTACTTCTAAGGTAGATTCTTAGGAGTCCCCAAATGCATAAACTCCTATTCAGAAGCACTAAAGCGTATTTTTCTGACTGCATAAATATAAGTCATCAGTGCATTTACACGAAGGAACTGTTTTTACAGGTGGGTAAATATTTTTATCCATGGAGAATTCCTTCTTTTTATCCTTTTGGAGGCCTTTCAGTCCTCTTTCCAAACCCTGGAAATGTATTCACTCAAGTCTCCAGTAAGTAAAAATCTCCAACCCAAATCTATTTAGGAAATCACAACTAAGTGTGTAGGGATTTGCTACCTTTGGGAGCGTCCGCACTACTGCCCAGTCTGAAGTAACATATAACATTACACCTTTTTGGTGTAATTTCACATGTGAGAATGAGAACATATATTTGGTGTGAATAACAACCTCGAGTGTGCACTCAAGGTTCAAGGTTCATGAGTTCTTTATTCGATGATTAAAACTCACCATAAAAACACATATACATACAACTGATTAAAATCCAATTAAATCATTATCCGAACCCTGCTTGTGATACAGTCTATTTTTATCAGAGAAAATTAACAATATGAATTCATTGGGAATTTTATCGATCACTCCCCCCCTCTAGTTACCCTCGACCGGACCGCCACTTTAATAAAATTCATGATACAGCATAATGTCAATGGATCAATCGCTTGTTGCAGAAAGAGTAGAGCAGCTTTAGCATGTTTCAATTTAGCTTGTTTTAGAATTCCTACCAAGAATCTTCGCCTGGGCATTGAATAAAAAGGACACAATAATACAAAATGAAGGGAGTCCTACGGAGACCTATTGTCGCAGCCGCAGGCTACCTTCTGCTCAATTGAAGTTAAAAATCCTAACGGAGACGCTAATAAATAAGGTAATAAATTGAGCCTAAAACGACACATTAAAAACCTATCCTGGGCATTATACATAAGGTATAGGTATGGCTCGATTCATCTGTACTTTTGACAAAACTATGAGCATTCACAGTTTTTTTAGACCCTTCAGCCTCAGCTCTGTGTTTTATTCTCTGGGCTAGAAAGGCTTTCTTTATGATCACTTTGTCCTGGGATACGATTGCTACCGGATCAATAAAGAGAGACTTATAGCCAAGGTTATCTAAGCTTGCCTTTACATAATTGAGCCATGGGATGCTCATACATTTGTCCCTTCCTAGGCAATCACTTAGAATTTCCCTGCTTAAAGACACCTCAGGGTTTGTCCAGATTTTCAACCAGGCCAGAATGGGTCTAATCTTCACCAGGTCTTCGAGGTATGGTCTCCCTAGTTCTCTATGTGCTATAACAGCTGGGGTACTTTGTGGGATTTTCAGAATTGATCGTAAATGTTTGTTTTCTTCCCGCTGGAATTGCATGGTGGTAACAATGCCCCATACCTCTACCCCATACATGACTTTGGAACAACACATAGAGCCATAAAGGTTCATCACTTGTTCGGGCACCATCTACCAACCATCCGCCCGTAGCTCGCAATAGCACCATTGGTGGCAATCATTTTACGACAATGATCCTCCACCAAGGAATTACATTTTAAGGACCCATCAAATAATAAGCCTAGGTAAGAAAATGATTTAACCCTTTCTATTTTGTGGCTACCTATCATATAAGTGGATTTGGTGCAAGGTTTGTTGCCTGCCAACAGTACATATGACTTGCCCAGATTGACGGACCGTTCTAAAGATTCCATAAATTTAACAAATCCGTCTATTAAAATCTGTAGACTCTTTGGCGTGCGCGCGAGCAGGACCGCGTCATCCGTGTATAATAATACCGGGATGCAACATGACCCTACTCTTGGGCAATCTGTCTTTAAATTCAACCAAAACTGCTCTAAATTATTAATATAAAGGGAGAATAAAAAAGGGGCGAGGATACAGCCTTGCCGTACCCCGCTCCTACATGGGCACGATTCTGTCAATCCCCCCTCCATGTTGTACCGTACTTTGGCTGAAGTGTCACTGTGGAGCTCCCTTAAGATGTTAATTAGGCCAAAATGAATCCCCATATGAGTCATCATAGTCCAGAGCTTATCCCTATTCACATGATCGAAGGCTGCTGCCAAATACATGAACCCCAGATAAATGGCCTCATTGCTGGCTTTGGTATATTTAGCAGTCAGCATGTAGAGGTTCAGGCATGGATCGCTAGTGGACCTCCCTGTCCTAAAACCAATACTGGGTGTCCGAGATAGTGTTGTTTTCCTCGGTCCACTCAGACAGTTGGTTAAGGATTCCTCTGCCCAATAGTTTAGCAGACACATCTATCAGTGAAATTGGTCGATAGCACTGGGGATTGTCCCTGTTACCCTTTGTAAAAATAGGGACGATTATGGCCGTTAACCACGATCGAGGCAAACCACAGCTTATCGCTGCGTTTATAATTCTTGTCATTATTAGGGCCCACAACTCCACACAACTCAGAACCAGGTCAGACGGGATCCCATCTGGGCCAGGGGCTTTATTTTTTGACAAACTCTCAATACCCACAGTAATTTCCTTAAGAGTAAAAACTACTGACTGACCCTGCTGCACCATCCCCACCTCCTCAACAATAGTTCCTGCATCATGGTTGTACAGCCCCTTAAAATGAGTGACCCACTGTTCCGGCAAAATATTTGTCCCAATTTCAGGGGCATTACCATCCTGAAAGCATGGTCCATTAATAATTCTCCAGAATTCAGTGATGTCCCTTTTTTCTGCTGCCTCTTTTAAGTCTGCCCAAGCTTCCCCCTGTAGGGCTAATTTCCTCCTCTTGGTCTCCCTTTTGTAGGTTTGTCTACACAATGCTATTTTTTGGTTGTCCCTAGGCCTAGTTTTGAGGCTACATTTAAGCTCCCTTAGGGCGCGGGAGCATTCGCTATCAAACCATCTTGGTTGACAGTTTTTTCTCGTCGGCACCCTTGTTTTTAACAGCCCATCTACCAGGCTAGCAATCTGCCCATATGCCTGAAGTAGCGGAAGCCCATCTACTGTCATGTCTATGCAATCCTCAATAAAGGGTTTCCCAGTTACCATCAAGGTTTTATAGAAGGTTTCCCCATCTATTTTAGACCACCTCAGCCGTCTACCCTGATCCGTCACCTTCTCGAGGGTTGTGCCAGGCTGTCTCCTCCTGGACCGGGCCAGGTATAGGAGCTCTAGTACTAAGGGATTGTGGTCGCTGAATGGGCTCCATTCAATCCCTACGTTGGTGATTCTGTTTTTTGAGGTTCTAGATGCTAGAATATAGTCAATAAATGAGGAACACCCTCTTCCCTTAAATGTCAGAGGGAGAGTACCATCCCTCTCCAAATCCATCATATTAATAGTATGCTCTAGGTCATAGTTATGCAAGAGTTTACTGAGGGCCAGACCTTCTTGTGTGTGGTCAAAATGTGGACCGTTCTCCACGGGGCAATGTGACTATTCCGTATCTATAGGGAATAAAGCAGGGCATAGGTGACAATTAAAGTCTCCCATAACAATAATAATAGGGGCATAAGTCCCTTTCCTAGATGTGGTTTCTTGGCTCAATCTATAATCCAGTTCCCGTATAAGTATGTTATTTTCTCCACTAGCCCCTTTATTGTAAACATTAAACATGGTCAGCCTTAATCCTTTGTCCCTGAACCGCATGGCCTGTAGGTCATGCGAGCACCAGTCCGTCTTAGACCATGTGCCCTGTAGGTTCAAATTTACATATATGGACAATCCTCCCATGGCTCTTGTGGTAAATAAAAGTTTACCTATGCAGAATTTATGCGGTAAAGTTCAATAAAAATAGCTCAATCCAAAAATGAGAGGCAGAGTCCGTGGAATCTGAGTTTTATAAGGGTTTTATTCCATATAATGGAATGGTTCGAACCAGGTATCATGTTCCATCACCACGAAGGTTCAGGAAGGGATAGACAATGCTTTATTGACAGAGTACAATATATATAGTTAATGCATATAATGGTGATGGATACAAAAAGGCGTAACAGCTGAGAGAAACGAGATAAGAACACATGTACGTAACAGAAGGCGTAACAGAAGGCGTGCACAAGGGCGTACACGGAGGTGTGTGCTAGAGACGTCACATGAAAGTGTCATAAGTGGGTGGATTCATAGAGGAATCCTGCAGTGTCAGCAGAAATATATGGCTGGATGCGCGCGCAGGCAACATGACGTGTGATTGACGTGGAACTGGAGGGTGAAGGGGACTTGACATTTAGCTCCGAAAGAGGAGACAGAAGTCTGGCGTGTCAGGACAATCTAAACCCAATCATATCTGATATCTTGTGTTTGCGGAACTATATTATCTAGAAGGAAAGGTCTCTCGGACAGAGGCTATTCTATACTGACTGTTAGTGCGTGCATAAGCGTCTATGTGTCTGCGTGTAGTGCGAGGGGCCATGGGCCTACCATGGTAACAGGAGCAGCGAATTACTTGCAAGGAGACAGTGAGGCCGGGCCCTTTGCTCTGCAGCTGGGAGGATGTTTACCTAAATTACTAGACAGGAATGTATTTTCGAGGAGCGGAGCAGATAACTTGAAGGCTGAATACAGTCTTGGCAGGCAAGCAGGCCGAGCCGGGCACCGCTCGCCACGCAGGGAGTAAGGCAGAGGTCATGGATACAGAATCCAGGCTGCAGCTTTCAGAGGCAGAAGGCAGGAAGGCAGAAAGGCTCGATGGCAGGAATCAGGGCCTAACTCAACAGAGCCAGGAAAACGTGAAAGTGCACCATGTAAAGACGGTGGCAAGGCATACTTAGGAACTGAATTATCGATCCATTCATGGTGCATCTGAAAGAGGACATGTTAACGTTGGACGCAAATGTATTTGCGTCTTCATAGCTGGTCATGGAGGGAAATTACATGTACTTGAAGCAGGTACATGGAGCCGTTGGGGTCTACGATAGGGGACACAATTGACCATAAAATTCGAATTACCTCATTCCCTCCTTGTCCCCTACGGACCCTTCATGATATATCGATCTTCATTAGTCTATCTATTTGTTCATGTAGCACCATTTGCTCTTCCTTTTTCAGGCAAGATTTAGAACGTGGACTTGGATGAGGAATGCATGATGTGGCGCACAGGCCGCAAATCGCTGGCCCACACTGGATACATAGGCAGCAACTGAATACTATGAGCAGGGCTATTCCGAGGAAGGATAGGACTTTCCAACCGCAGGCTGACAACACGCTCCAGAACCAACCAGACCATGTCCAGGTGCCTGGATTCTGGTGTATCTGACTTGCAATCTTATGGAGACGTGTTATAGCTCTATATACTGACGGTGCGTTTTCTGGAATGAAAACACAGCAACTCGATCCGATGACTCTACAAGCTCCGCCCCTATCGGCCAGGATGACGTCAAGAACAAGACGATTTTGAAGGACAACAAGTCTCATAGCAGACTGTTCCTCGGTTAAGTTGCCTAGGGCGGAAGTAGTTTCATTCACTACTGTTTCAAGGGTTCTGGTCAAGTGGCGTATTGATTTGCTGTTGAAGATAGCTCCTAAATAGGGAAAGAAACCTTTATTGAAATCTGTGTATTTTTCCCATGCCGTTTCAGTATAATCGACAATGGGGAGATCTCTCCTGGGTCTATTAGGGACTAGACGAGAGTTCTTATGATAATCAGGTGGAGCTAGAAAAACAGGTGGCAGAAGGAATGCAATGTAACATGTCCCATCCCAATCTAGTGGCAAACGTATATAGGCTGTCAGACCACAAATGAAATAGGAATGGCGTGTAGCTTTGAATGTAGACTTGCCTTTATCACTGAATTCGATCACAGTATTACATTCACTATGACCTAGGTGTACTGAGCCATTCTTTCTGACACATAATTCACCTTTAACTGGTAACACTGACATGGAGGGTAAGTCTGGTCTGGTATCGGCTTGGACATTCAGAATCATGAGGTTAAGTGTATAATTACCTAATCCATATACTTCGTTTTCTAGATCGGTCCCTGTCCTTTGTGGAAGACCCTCCTTGTTGGGATAACAGGCTTTATGCATAACTACGTTCAGATTTCCCCAGACCCAACCTCCCTGATAAATTATGGCATCAGAATCTAAAGAATTTATTAAACTAAACCATGCACCACAGGAACCATTGTGTGTAAACGGGTACGGAAAGAGGGGCAGAACTCCCTTGTATTTCTGAAAGGGGGGGAGTCGGCCACATATCCAACAATTTGTAGCGTTGCTGGTCTGATGAGAATGATGTAACATACTAATGAAGGTATTGTTGCGCAGCGCAAGTCGGTATGACAACTCGTGAGGGGGTAATTCACTGAAAGTGTGCTCGGCAGTGTCATTTGAGGAAGAATGTGCACGTGTGAAAATAGGAAGGTACATGTGGAGCAATAAACCTGCAGCAATAATCAGAAGACTCAGAAAAGACATAATCAATAATGCAACGATGCAATAGCTGCGGAGAGATTTACAATATTTCTTTTTCTTGATCTGTTTCTGTCTATCTCTCTCTCTATTGGGATCTAACTTATACATGTCAGGAACCTGTCTAACCGCTTCACCTAGGGGAGGACTTAAACAATTAAACTGTCTGACTTGCTAGATCTCAACTTTTGCTTATACTCCTCTTGAGGAGTTTTCTCTGCCAGGGGGAGTTTAGTATCAGTCACTGGAATGGGGCCGGGCTGGAAGTCTATGTTAGGCGGCAGTCCATGAAACTTTTTTATGTGGCTAGAGTGGAGCCACCCTTTTCGGCCCTCCACCTTCACAGCCGTCCTCGTGGTCAACAGAACAAGCTTCGGCTCCTGCCAGCGGGGCTCCAGCGGATTCTTCCGATCAAAATTCCTGACGAAGACAAGGTCCCCCGGAGTAATCTCATGTGGCTTCACCTCGGTGTTGTCGGGAAAGGCTGCAGCTACCTGTGAATGACAAGATTGTAGTGCAGACATCAAGGAGGCAAGGTAATCTGTCAGCATATTACAATCAACATCTGTAATTTTGCGAGGCAGAGGCGTCCCTCACATATTCGGTGGCCTACCAAAGACCACCTCGTACGGGGATAGCCCTGTTCTTGAGTGAGCTACCATTCTCATATAAAAGAGTGCGACTGGCAATGCAACTATCCAGTCTACGCCTTTCTCGGCACAAATCTTAGCAAGACGTGTTTTCAGAGTCTGATTGTGTCTCTCTACGAGACCTGCGGCTTCGGGATGCCGGACACAATGGAACTTCCACTGATATCCTAGCAGGAGTGATACCTGCTTCATAAGCTCGGACGAGAAGGGCTGACCGTTATCTGAGTACACGACACGGGGCAAACCATACCGTGGGAAGGATTCACATACCAGCTGCTTGGCAGTGGTCGGAGCAGTGTAATCTGGGACTGGATATGCTTCTGTCCATCGGGAAAGTGCACATACAACTACGAGGACATACTTGAATCCTCGACAACGGTCCATCTGGATATAATCCATCTGGAGGACTTCAAAAGGGTAATCGGGAGCATGAAATCCACCTTGCTCTACGGGAATGCCTTTACCTGGGTTGAACTGACAACAGATCATGCAAGTACGCACTTTCTGTTTTGCTGCTGCTCGTAAATGCTTATTGAACCAAAGGTTTTGAATACTGTCTAACATGGCTTTTTCTCCTAAATGTGCAGGACTATGTGCTGTATTAATGATAACTTGAACCATAGAGTCGGGGAGAAACCATGTGGCTTTTCCCTTCGTCATCCATCCCTGTTCTGTCTGGATCCCTCCTAGTTCAGTCCATTTCTTGATTTCGTCTGGTGTAGCATGTGTCTGTATGTCAATTACATCTAGGGCGGGATCCCTAACTGTCATACAATGTGTCGGTGTCGGGACTATTGTCTTTGTCATATCAGTTGTATGAGTATGAGTCTGAGCAGTATTCTTGGCTGTTCGATCTGCCAGGTCGTTACCCTGGGAAATGGTATCGGTGACTTTCGTATGTGCCTTACACTTCATGATGGCTATGGCTGTAGGCAAATGTATTGCTTCTAACAGAGCTTGAATGAGGGGTCCGTGCTGGATTTTGGCACCGTGAGAAGTTAAGAAACCTCTCTCTTGCCAAAGAACTCCGAAGTCGTGTACAACTCCGAAGGCATAATGGGAATCTGTGTATATGTTAACTTTCTTATTCTTGGCTTGAATGCAGGCTTGGGTCAGAGCGATGAGCTCTGCTGCTTGAGCTGACAGGGTGTCAATGCGGTGTGTTTCTATGACCTCAGTTTCTGTCGTGACTGCATATGCAGCCACTAGCTCTCCTGTACTTGATCTCATACACGAACCATCCACATAAAGTGTCTGGTCTGGATCTGGTAATGCGATATCTGTCAAGTCTTGTCTGGGTTTCGTCGTAATGGTAATGACTTCAACACAATCATGTGCTAAAGGGTCTGTCTCACTTAATGGCAAAAGTGTAGCAGGATTCAGTGTATTACAGCGTCTGATTTCTATGTGTGGCTGAAACAATGTCAATTCATAACCTGTCAGTCGTGCTATAGTCAAGTGCTGGGTCTGTGTTCGGTTCAAAAGAACTTCCACGGAATGTGGAACTTGTACTGTCAGTTGGTGTCCTAACACTATGGAATCACTTTGTCTAATTGCTAGAGCTGTTGCCGCTACAGATTTCAAGCACGCAGGCAGAGCCTGGGCTACTGGATCTAGTGTACTAGAAAAATAAGCACACGGTTTGTGTGAACCTGCTTGATCCTGGGTGAGTACTGACAATGCAGTACCTTCGCGTTCTGTGACAAAAAGTGTAAAAGGCTTGCTGTAACATGGTGTCGCTAAAACAGGTGCTTGGCATAAGGCTTTCTTTAAGTCTTCAAAAGCTTGTGTATGTTCCTGAGTCCAAGGGAGGACAGTCGATGTCGCTGCCTCCTGGGTTGTCAACTGTATGAGTGGCTTGGCTAGAAATGCGTACTGAGGGATCCATTGTCTGCAGTAAGAAGTGAGGCCTATGAAGGCCCGTACCTCCTTTTGTGTCGTGGGTTGTGGCATGTTTACAATTAACTGGATACGGTCAGGTGTTAGCTGTCTCCCCCCTTTGGACAGCAAGTGCCCAAGGTACACCACTTGCTGAACACAGAATTGCAGCTTCGAAGGAGACACCTTGTGTCCCTTGTCAGCCAGGAAATGCAAAACCGTCAGTGATGCTCGTTCACATTCAGGTTCGCTACGGGCGGTGATCAGTAGATCATCGACGTATTGAAGCAGGGCAGTGTCGTCAGGCATGTGAATACTGTCAAGTTGTCTTTTCAATGCTTGGCTATAGATGCTGGGGCTTTCTGTGAATCCTTGAGGTGCGCGTGCAAATTTGAAGCTTCGGCCATTTAAACAGAATCCGAAGAGATATTGGCTTTCCGGATCAATGGGGACACTAAAGAAGGCGTTCTTGAGGTCAATTACAGTAAAGAACGTTGCTTCAGAATCAATGGCAGTCAATAGAGACGAAATGTCCGGGACCACAGGATATTGTGGTACAATGCATTTATTCAGTTCTCGTAAATCGATAACTAATCGATAAACTGGGGGTGCATTTGGGTCTGTACGTTTAAGAATTGGAATGATGGGGGAATTACAGAGATTTGAGTCGGTTTCCACAACCACTCCTTGTGCAATGAGCTCGTCAATGATTTTCAGTAAAACCACTACAGCATCTGGTGGTAACTTGTATTGTCGAATGCGTGGTAGTACTACTCCTGGCTTGAGTGTGACACGATATGGAGTAATGTGCATACAACCTACATCAGTGGGGCCTTGTGCCCACAAATGTGCAGGAACATTCTGTAATCGGAAATCAATATCTCTCAACACATAGTGACCCTTAAAGTCACGCAGAAACAATCTTACTCCTTCCGGAGAACAGCAAATTACAGCTACTAGAGCTTTCAGAGTCTTGATACCTAACAAGTTTTCTGGACATGATTTTGTGAGTAGTAAATCTGTAGTACGTGTCAATGGACCAACTGCAAGGGGAAGTGGTTTCGATACTTCATTAACAATAGGCTTTCCTGAAAATCCAAGGGAAACATTCTGTGAGCCTGAGAGGGGAGCCCCTGGAACCTCGTCGTGACTTATTGTCGTCCTGCTTGCCCCTGTATCAATCAAAAACTTTCTATCTTTCCCTAATACCTGACTATGTACATAAGGACCCTCTTGATCTACAGGAACCTCAATAAGAGGCAAGCCAACCTCCCTCTCTAGGCTATTTCATGTGTATCGCTGATAATCGGGGTAATCAGTTTGTGCATATTGGTACATCTGTTGTGACGCATGTTGTGTTGCGGCAATCGGTTGTGGCGGTGGTACCGCTACGGTCTGTACTGTCTGTTGTGGAGCATGCATGGGCTGTATATTCTGTGGTACTTGTTGTTGGACCTAGTCTTGTCTAGGGTGACGTGGTCTCTCGTTAGTTTTGCCTGTGGAGATATTGTGTTTCAAAACTGCACAATCGTTTATATAGTGACCTGGCTGTTTACAATAGTTGCATGTCCCTTTAACGGGAACTGCCGAATTACTGGACTGTGTCATACCCTTTTTATTACCGTCAGATGGAACTGACTGAGCAACTAGCATTTTCATTTTCGTGTCTTTCATACGTCTTTGTTCGTGATCATGTTCTTCCCTAATTCTGTTCTGGTGATACTGTAACATTTGTAACATTTGTGAAGGTGTATTAGCTTGCCATGTGCTCTCGACTTTCAGTACACGGTTCTTAACCTTGGGCAGTGAATTCTCGACTAATTTAGATACAAAAAGATGCGGATATGACTCACTACTTGCTTTCAGGCCACTATTAATAATAAAACATTTCTCAAATCGGGAATAAAAATCACTAGTGTCTTCATCGGGTTTCTGTTTGCAGGCTGAGATTGCATCCCAGTCCTCCTTTTTAGTTGCTAACAAACGTGGCAAAACCTGTACTAACAATCCTGGTAATGCTTTTGTTTTATCCCCAAGACCTAAACCTGGGGTTCGAGTCGCTTCTTCATTTTCTAATGCAGCCCAATCTATCTTTTTGTCTCCCACCTCCCATTCTTTTTCTTTGAGTTTCTCGTAAATTCCGGCAGGCAGTAATACTTTCAATATTTTCATAATGTCAGGATAGGTGTAATCTCCCATGAGTAACATGTCTTTAATTTCACGGTGAAAAACTGCTGGGTCTTTATCATGGCTAGGCACTATTTTCTTCATTTCCAATAATTCCATTTTAGTTATGGGCGTGTACACAAACACACGTCTAAGGGTATTATCATCATTCCTGACTGGGTGCACTTCTCGTAAGGGATTCTGTCTGTCTATGTAATACATTTTTCTTTCTGGGGGTGGAGCTGGAACAAACTGTGGATTCAGGAAAGCACTATATCTGTGTCGATGTTCTAAAATTACTTTAATTAAGTCAGTACCTAGGCCTCTCCATTTATTCATGAGTAGTTCTATTAGTATATCAGGTAGGGGACCTGGATCAGAATGTTGGCTTTTATACAATATAAGGAGGTGATGGATCATGTACATACCAGCTAGTCGCTGTTCGTCTGGGGAAAGATTCAAAAAGGTTTGCGCTACTGCGTCATCATTATATCTATCGGAATTGTCAGCCCATTGTACTGCTGACCTGGCTAATTCTTGTTCATCCATGGAATCGAGTACATGGTACCCCATTCGTTCTTGAAGTATTTTATCAGTAGCCTGAAATAGATGTTCAGGAGTCCTCGGGTTTGACATGGCAGAGTGAAAAAGTCTCTTGCTTTCTGGGCGTATCGTTTTATTAAAGGGTCTACCCTTTCCTACATATGCTATCGTTCCTTTATCTTCTGGCTCATCCTCCTCTGAGGATTTATTTGCATCTGATTCTGCTTCCCTTTCAGCTTTCTCTTTTGCATGGAATACTACTATTTCTTTACGGATTTTTCTGTACATGGTGTCTATACATTTTTGTTTATCATGTTTTCCGTCTGCAATATTCTGACCCCAGGTAGTTAGTACCTACATCTCTTCTTTATTTACACCAGGCCGGTCTCGTTCTCTTATGAAACAGTTTATGAGGAATTTTAATAGTACACTTTGAATGTCTACTTTCTGATGCCATGGCCTCGTGAATACATTCCTGACCCTCCCCCGTCTGAACAAAATGATATATCCTGTCTAGATTATCTGTCATTCCTGGAAATAGGACTAAAAAGTTTGCAGCACGTCTTATACGTATCGAGGCTAATAACATGCAACCATCTTTGCCTGGTATGGGGTCATATCTACAGTCTGTGATAAGCTCTTTAAGCTTGTCACTTGTGATCGGATTCGGAGTACGTTGCATTGCTAGTTCTCTAGTAGTTAATCGATGTACTGGTGGCGGGGTAAGGTAACCTCCTAATGCACCTCCTGAAGCGGAGGCTTGGGCATGATCTGTCGGTGGTGGCGGTAACGGGATTCCAAAAGGATTAAGCGGATTAATAGGGGGTGCAGGAAGTGGTGGAGGAGTCTGCCGTTGGGGAAGACTGTCAGGGGGGAGACGATCAGCGGGTGGTATACGTGCAGGTGGAACATTGGTATATTCGGGAGCTACGTCGTCTAAATAGGAAGAAAGGAAAATGTCTGCTGCGGTCTTGTGACGTAATTTAGTCGGAACCAATGGAGGGGGCAGGTTTTTCGGTATTTCCGGGGTCGCCTTGGGCAGGCCCTCGGCCAGAACTGGATACAGTCCTGTCATAATGGCATTACTCTTTCTGTCGTGTTGTTCTATTCTGACTCGTTCCCCTTCTTCTAGTAGTTCTTTTTCTTTGGCTTTTTCGGAATCCTCTTTACTTTTCTCTGCTTTTCTGAGTGCTTTCTCTGTTCGTCTATGTGATTCTTTACGCCATAATTCAATGGCATCTTTCTGTGACTGTCTGGCTTTCTTTTTCCATAATGCTTCTTCTACTCTCATGATGCACTCGGCATCCCATGTCCCTGTAGCGGGCCATCTCTGATTCTCTGCTAAGTCCTTGGTGTAATCCACCCACAAGTCGAGGTATAATACGGCGTCTAAGCCGTGCTTGTGGTACATAAAATGTCCGGGAGTGTCCCTGGGTGGAATGGGAACAGCTTCCTCAAGTATCCCTTTTCTAGTTCCTATCTGTCTTAGTTTGGAGAATAAAGGCATTTTGAACCTTGATACTTGATACTTACTCGAACTTGAACACAATTAATACAATAAACACAGTACTGAAGGTCAAACAATCACTCATACCACGACATTAAAACACATTTAAACATTTCGAAAATGAACAACAATAACTAGAATAAAACTAGATAACTGCATACTGGATATACTGCTAAACAGTACAGATACACCGCTAAAACAGTGCAGACCGGGTCTGTGTACCCAAACCCGTCTTGACCGGACACAAATTAATGCACCCGTCTAGATGCGCCCCAGCAACGGTACTCACCGGGAAGCACGGAACGGAAGGCCTCGGAAATTCGACACTGGACTGGACCTGGACTGGACTGGACTAGACTCGTGACCCGATTGTGATTTCTGCACGGGGACAAAAAAACATTTGTACCCCGGGATGTGAAAAGGGCTATTGTCAATCACCCATGTCTCCTGGGGGCTGATTATCTGGAACCGGCTAATATATTGACGCCACTCACAGTTGTTAAATTTGGTTGCCAAACTAGCCATATTCCAGGAGATAGCTCTCATTCCTTCCCCCCTTCCCCTATTTCATTAATGGCCGATTTTACATCAGGGGTTCCGGCATGCCCTGGATCCAACCCTCTACCCCCTATAGTTTGTTCAGTAACTTTGGCCCTTGCCTCCCTTATGACCGAACCTTTACCCCCATTAAGTATAGTTAACTGTACAGGGGAACCTGGCGACCCAATTTCCAATGGTGAGCAAACTCTGTTTACATTAACTGAACAGGCCATTCCCTGTTCCCTAGTGTTACCACCCTCAAGTCAGTCATTAATGTCCAATGAGCTCAACGTCTCGTATCTGTTACTCAATGTAACCGCACCAATATGGGGGATTATTTGAGAGCTGGGCTGTCCCTTGCCAATAACTCCAATATTGTGAGGGGGTAGAAAAACCCCAATGGGAGTACATTTACATAGTCGTGGTGAATTCTAGCTGATCCTGCCTGCCTCAAAATGTCATCAACCAATCTGGGGCAGTCAAACCTCACCACTACACAGTCACCCTCCATGGATTTTTTGGACTTACCCACCCAAGATACCCTCCTCACCATCTTAAAGTTATTATACAAGTGTTCACCCAACACAGTTTTAGTAGTCAGGAAGTGAAGGGCTTTATTTTTTAGTGTGGTCCAGTGTTCCTCTCGACCATCCTGAGTTTTCGGCACATTTGCCAGAATTATTGAATACGGGCATGCCTCCGGGGGAAGGTGCAATGGAAACTCCCTTTTTGAAGACTGTGCTAGAGGACTTAATCTCCCCACTGGACCCCGAGGCCCATGCTTTGCTCCCTGCATCATCCCATGACTGCAGCTGGTATATTAGGTGCTACAACTTGGGCTGTAACTTGGGGTAATGGGGTCATCATAGAATCCACCAAATCATTGACTGTAGATGTAATTGTGCTTAGGGAATGAACTACTGGTGGATCATTCCCAAGTGTGGACCTTTTTGATCTACAAAATATTTTTCAATGACACTTAGCCTGCCATCTATTTGCTCAAATTTGGCCATTACTGGCGAAATAAAATACCTAAGCCGTTCATCCATAAGCCTCATAAGCTCCGGCATCTTGCACCCCGTGTTAATTGCTACATCTTGTATAGTATGCTCATTTCTTCCTGAAACTCTGCCCTCAGTAACCTTAGATACAGCATTTTCCAACCCAGATGAGGAATTAGTATTCCTAGGCTGTTTGGCTTGTTGCCGGCTTCCTTTAGGGGCATTACTAGCCTTTCTTTTCCCCGACATAACTTTAGCATTAGTGGCCGGCATGGCCCGAAGCTGCCTAGTGCGTGTTACCGGGGGTGAAGGAGGTGGACTGTGAGCAGGAGAAAGAACAGAGCTGTTAGATAAACTACCCTCTTAAACTAACCCATTAGGAACCTGAGGGAGTTGTATGAAATCAGGTAAAGCAACTGGACAAGCAGATATATCTGGGGTTAAAATAGGAAGAACAATTTGACAAGATGGGTCCATGGACAACCTCCTTTCTACAAGTTCTATTTCCTTTGCCACAGCAGATTCAGCCCGTTTAAGAAAGGCATCTAAAGTCCCGACCCCACCAGCCCCAGGACACACTTTAGAGTTAACTTTGGCCATAGCAATTTAATAGGCCCAAATGTGAAGACAGGTATCAGAACCCAAGTATGTCAATATAAAAAGCAATGTCTTGCACCTTGCTTGTAGATGTCTGGTGCTATCCAGCCGTGGGTGTAAGAGGGGGGCCCAGCCCGGCCTCTCTCAGTCCCGGACGGCCCGCCCTTTGCCCGGGCTTTGCCCGGCGTCCGCCCGCGTCCCGCATAGCGGGGACTATGGTTGGTTAAATAGTGAGTGGGGGCGTGGCCGTCAACTCCGGCTCAGGTGTGTCTGACCACGAGGCTCCTGGTCCCTGGAGTCCTCGCGTCCTTCCCCAATGCTGGTCTTAGCTGGCGGTAGTGCGGTGAGTTCTCCAGCTGCAGGCACACACAACAAAGCCCAAAGGTCCGTTTCACGAGCAGCCCCCGCAAAGCGGGGGCCGCAAGGCGTTAAGAGGTGAGTGGGGGCGTGGCCGTCAACTCCGGCTCTGGTGTGTCTGACCACGAGGCTCCTGGTCCCTGGAGTCCTCGCGTCCTTCCCCAATGCTGGTCTTAGCTGGCGGTAGTGCAGTGAGTTCCCCAGCTGCAGGCACGCACAACAAAGCCCAAAGGTCCGCTGGGGCCGGGAGGCGTTAAGAGGTGAGTGGGGTCGTGGCCGTCAACTCCGGCTCAGGTGTGTCTGACCACGAGGCTCCTGGTCCCTGGAGTCCTCGCGTCCTTCCCCAATGCTGGTCTTAGCTGGCGGTAGTGCGGTGAGTTCTCCAGCTGCAGGCACACACAACAAAGCCCAAAGGTCCGTTTCACGAGCAGCCCCCGCAAAGCGGGGGCCGCAAGGCGTTAAGAGGTGAGTGGGGGCGTGGCCGTCAACTCCGGCTCTGGTGTGTCTGACCACGAGGCTCCTGGTCCCTGGAGTCCTCGCGTCCTTCCCCAATGCTGGTCTTAGCTGGCGGTAGTGCAGTGAGTTCCCCAGCTGCAGGCACGCACAACAAAGCCCAAAGGTCCGCGGGGGCCGGGAGTCGTTAAGAGGTGAGTGGGGTCGTGGCCGTCAACTCCGGCTCAGGTGTGTCTGACCACGAGGCTCCTGGTCCCTGGAGTCCTCGCGTCCTTCCCCAATGCTGGTCTTAGCTGGCGGTAGTGCGGTGAGTTCTCCAGCTGCAGGCACACACAACAAAGCCCAAAGGTCCGTTTCACGAGCAGCCCCCGCAAAGCGGGGGCCGCAAGGCGTTAAGAGGTGAGTGGGGGCGTGGCCGTCAACTCCGGCTCTGGTGTGTCTGACCACGAGGCTCCTGGTCCCTGGAGTCCTCGCGTCCTTCCCCAATGCTGGTCTTAGCTGGCGGTAGTGCAGTGAGTTCCCCAGCTGCAGGCACGCACAACAAAGCCCAAAGGTCCGCGGGGGCCGGGAGGCGTTAAGAGGTGAGTGGGGTCGTGGCCGTCAACTCCGGCTCAGGTGTGTCTGACCACGAGGCTCCTGGTCCCTGGAGTCCTCGCGTCCTTCCCCAATGCTGGTCTTAGCTGGCGGTAGTGCGGTGAGTTCTCCAGCTGCAGGCACACACAACAAAGCCCAAAGGTCCGTTTCAAGAGCAGCCCCCGCAAAGCGGGGGCCGCAAGGCGTTAAGAGGTGAGTGGGGGCGTGGCCGTCAACTCCGGCTCTGGTGTGTCTGACCACGAGGCTCCTGGTCCCTGGAGTCCTCGCGTCCTTCCCCAATGCAGGTCTTAGCTGGCGGTAGTGCAGTGAGTTCCCCAGCTGCAGGCACGCACAACAAAGCCCAAAGGTCCGCGGGGGCCGGGAGGCGTTAAGAGGTGAGTGGGGTTGTGGCCGTCAACTCCGGCTCAGGTGTGTCTGACCACGAAGCTCCTGGTCCCTGGAGTCCTCGCGTCCTTCCCCAATGCTGGTCTTAGCTAGCGGTAGTGCGGTGAGTTCCCCAGCTGCAGGCACGCACAACAAAGCCCAAAGGTCCGTTTCACGAGCGGCACTCATAAGGGATGCCATTTGTGAATTCATATGACATTTATGTGCAAAAATAGTTTTGTGAATCAGGCCCTATGTTTTCAAAAGAACCAGGTGTTGCATAGCCTGAATCATTAAAGGAAATTGGTGTTGTATTGAAAATATGTTAACTCAGATCCTTTAGGTCTTTTATAATGTTTAAAATTGAATTGAAAAAATATGTGCCTTGCTGTCTATTTATAACAGCAGATCTATGTCTTCTGGTTTGCATGTTTCTCTTCACAGGGTGATTATTTTAAACAAGTTGCTCTTTGAGTAATCTTGTGAATTGCATTTTCCACATTTGATGAGAGTGTCGAGAAAACCTCTTTGTTTGACATGAGCAAATTTAGCTCACTTATCACGTGTTGCTAAGCAAATAAGATTTGTTTGCTATTGACAGTGAAAAGGTAGCAGTAAGCCCTGCCCGTTTTGAGTTATTTGGGTTTTAGAGCTACCCACAGACAGGTGTTTGATATTCTGGCGGTATTGCTTGCATACATCGGAACAATTTCTCAGTGAACCGCTCCCACTCTCCAGTATTCTCCTCTTGTGAATACCTATGTTTAGACATGACTAATAATAACAAACAAGTGTGTTCACTGCACACTTTCTACCACCCACCAGGGGAAAACCTCACCTTCATGGAACATCTCATGGATATTGTATCTACTAATGCTGGACAACAAAATACTCAATTATTCCTCGGAGACCTCAATCTCCATTGGAATGACCGTAATGACTCAGCGGTCAAAGCCTCAAAGCTTTCCTCTCTGACCTTGAGCTCACCCAAATCTGTTACAGCTCCACACATGATAAAGGTTCAATCCTAGACTTAGTCATTTCCAAGGTTGAATCCATTCAGCTTGAAACAATCCTACCCTGTGATTGGTCGGACCACCACATTATCACATTCTTCATCAATGAATCAGTAAAGCTTTACTCTGCACATCCCACAAGTACTAAAATATGGAAGAGGAATCTAAACAATAAAGGGTGCTTACTTAGTCACCACCTCCAGCCCCAACATCCTGCTTCCTCCCGAAGGCCTATCGGATGTTCATGATCTGACTAACCACTACTTCTACTTCCACAAAAGACTCAAAACCATGGTACCATGGTAGAATCAATGAGGACAGACGATCCCTAAGATTAATTGAATGACAATGGAGATCAGCACCATCCTCTAACCACCTCAAGCTGCTAAGAACCAGGAGAAACTCCTACTTCAGAAAGATCAGACAATCAAAAGCAGACTTTTTCAGTAATCAATTAGAACAAGCCCAAAACTATTACAAAAAACTATTTGCTCTAATCAAAACACAATCTAAGGGTGTACATCACCCCCCACAGGCTAACCCAGGCACACTACCCAATTGCAAAGAATTTGCCTCCTTCTTCACTATGAAGATAGAAAACATAAAGACGGACCTGCTCAACGACTTAATAACACATACTGACACTCACATGGACACTTCATCTCCCCCTCCCAGAGCTCCACCCTTATACTCACCAAAGTTCAACCTAACAAATAACGCCTTCTGGTCCTCCTTCAATACATACAATGAAGAAACTATATTCAAAATGATCATGGCTTTGAATCCCTCCAACCACTTCACAGACCCTCTTCCCTCAAACTACATAAAAGACTTCATTCCACTCTTACGCCTCTATGGGCCATAATTATAAATACCTCTCACCTCCAAGGAATCATCCCTGAAATCCTTAAATCTGGGCAGGTATCCCCATCTTAAAGAAGCCAACAGTTGACCCCCCGGACTTAAATAATTACCGCCCAATACCCATCATCCCTACTCTGGCCAAACTCTTAGAAAAATGTGTTCACATACAGCTTGGCAACCACACAGAGCATTTCAACCTTCTCAACCAATACCAATACGGCTTCCGTGCAGGTCACAGTACTGAATCAGCCATGACCCACATAATAGATGACGCACTAAAAATCCTTGACCAAAGCAAAGCCTGTTTCCTAATCTTTCTTAACCTTTCTTATACCTTTGACACCGTCAAACATGACAACTTGCTAGACCTCCTGAAACACAGAATGGGATTATCTGGATCAGTTCTAAATTGGTTCACTTCTTTCCATCAAAATATATCGCAAAGAATCAAGGTTAATCAATTCCTGTCCAAGCCCGTCCCAGTCACTTTTTTTTTTTTTTTTTAATTTTTGAAAACCTTTATTGTGCAGTAAATCAGTACAAGTACGGGCCTACAACCAATCGGCCGGCCACGAAAACAATTAAGCACTATTGCAGCATTACGGCGACATAGTATTACACCTCATTGTAAGCAAACAATAACAGTACACTTCAGTTACTGCAATACCACGTCCCAGAACCAGTGAAGGTTAGTTTTTTAAAAGTTTTCTTAATGCAAATATTGAGACAAGTCGTACTGTCCAGATGCTGTAAAAGAGAAATAAAGAAGGATCCATGCGGGAGGAGCATAACCACAATTGCAAGCATATACACAGGAGTTCTACATCGACCAGCAAGTTCCCCCCGGGCAGTAAGGCAGCCATCCTCAGAGTCAAGTAGAAGACCCCCTCGCGCGCGCCACTCAGTTCCCGCCGCCACCTAACCCCTAGTAAACTAGACAGGGACCCAGACCAAAAGTGAAAATAAAAAACAGGAATAAAAGAAGGCACCATAGAAATAATGACTAAGTTCTAACTACTAACCGCCCGCCCTACACGCATGCGGAGGCTACGGCCTGCCCCCCCCCCCCCAGCAGTGTGTCTGTCGCCCCATAAACCCGAAATTTAGAAAGAAAGAAAAAGGAAGGAGAAGAAAGAAAAACGCACCATATGTTATAGAGAGAGAGAGAAGGACGCCCTAATCTTCGACTCTCAAAGACAAGAAAAAGGAGAGGAGGAGGAGTAATGTCAGGCTGCCCGGTTTCCGCCAGTCCCCAATGCATCTTCCACCCCAGGTTCAGGATAAACATCAAACAGTAAGGCAATACAGGAGCGAAGCATTACTTAACAGCGGTCACTGATCTAAACAAGATACATTCCCAAACCCTGGTCCACCCGCCCAGCCACCAACCACAGTCCCAGTCACTTTAGGAGTCCCGCAGAGTTCATCCCTCTCTCCTACACTTTTCAATGTATTCATGGAACCGTACACCGAAGTTCTCAGCTCCTCAAATGTACATTATCACATGTACGGAGATGATACAGAACTCTTTTTAAAGATCCACTTCTAGAGGACATTAAATCTCTTAACTTAACGTTACAAAAAACTCGGACCTGGTTCGCCAAAAACCATCTGAAACTAAAAACCCTCAAAACCGAATTCCTCCTAATCGCTACTCCCACCCAAGCAACCATCAGTCAAGATTGGTTGAAACACCTAACAGCACTCAACTGCCAACCTCTTATTATCGCCTCAGCAAAATCGCTGGGAGTAACTCTTGACAGAAATCTAAAAATGCAAAAACACATTAGCGCCGCAACAAAAGGAGTAAACTTTCAGATGAACACCTTGAGAAAACTAAAACCCTTCCTGCCCGCAAATGACCTCAAACTGGCAGTATAAGCACTAGTAATCCCAAGAGTGGAATATGGGAGTGTCTCTCTTTGCGGACTTTCCAGATCAACAACGGACCCTCTAAGAGCTTCAATCAACACAGCAGCTGGATTCATTACAGGCTCCAAAGGAAATTGACACATCTCCCCTGACCTCAGATCCCTTAACTGGTTACCTTTTGAAGCCAGAATTCAACTAAAAATCGCATGTATGATGCACAAGGCCATACATCACAACACTCCGAGTTATCTGGCACAGAAATTGGTGTCTTCTTGTGGCAACAGATCCTCCAGGAGCTCCAGTAACCTTCTACTGCAACCACCACGATTCGCCAAGAAGAAAACATCCAACTGGGCCTTCTCGGGGATGGCTCCCAGGATTTGGAATGCACTACCCCCAGAAACTAGACTGAATCCCTCTACTGCATCTTTCAAAAAAGAAGTGAAATCTGTTCTCATGTTTAAATTCACATGATCTATGCACATAACTTGTTGCACGATTCTTGATTTGTATTGGACATAATTGTATTTCTCAATGCTTGTTTTGTTTCTTATATCTACCCTGTAAAGCGCTCTGATACCCGCAAGGGTCTTGTTTGTGCTATATAAAACCTTCAAAATAAAAATAATTAAATACTTGTTAACTATCATTTATTAGGGTGTTAAGACTGTGTAAGATCTGTCAGCCTTAGGGTGGTCATCCCCCAAACTGTGTGCTTTCACTCATCTTGTTTTGCTGCATTTGTTTAAAATTGGCCTTAGGACTCTGCACACCTTTCCACTGCTGACCAAAGCTTCAGTGCATGTCCTCTCTCCTTTAACCATGGTGAAATTGGCTTACACCCAATTGGCACATTTAATTTTCTTACAAGTCTGTTGTAAAGTGGAACTACATGTAACCAGGGCCTGTAAATAAAATGCTACTAGTAGGCCTGCAGTGCTGATTTTGCCACCCACTCCTTTTAAGTAGCTTTCTAAACCTGTCTCAGGCCTGCCATTGCAGCATGTATGTGCAGTTTGAAACTGCCATTTCTACCTGACAATATAAACCTTTTACCTTGCCTAAATCTTCCTTTCTTAATACATAAAAGTCAACACGAGGGTAGACCCTAAGCAGCCCTTAGGGCAGGGTGCATTGTATTTACAAAGTTGGGAACATATTTTAGATTTTACATGCACTGGTAGTGAAAAACTCTCACATCTGTTTTTCACTACTGCACGGCATAATTCTCTCAATAGGATAACATTGGGTTACCTTATTACATTTAATAAGTGATAAAGTTTGATTGGTAGTAGGTAGGAATATCTAGTTTGGTACCTAAAGAACTGTATTTTAAAACCCTCTTTAATGGTACACTCGGATTTTAAGTCACATATCTGAAAATGTCACTTTAAGAAAGTTGGCATTTTCTTGTCCTAACCCTTTGGTGCCTGCAACCTGCCTCCTGGATCACATGACTAGGTCTAGCGGACAGTTAGCATTTGTGTACTCCCGCCCATGATACAGAGGGGGACTAGTGGTTGGCAGGATGGGCCATCTGTAGCAGGAGGGGTGGGAGAGTTGACACCTACCACACTTCACTTCAAAGGGGCTCCCTCAGCACACTCACAAAGGGTTTCACACTAGTCTGTGGTGACCTCAGGCAATCTGGAGCCACGGCTGGGAGAAAGAAAATTCCAGACACATCTGTTGTGGCGGGACCATAGGAGCTTCTCTCACAAAGCTGACACCAGGTATAAATATTGGACCTTCAGAACCAATTCTGAGGAAAGAGGATTGGACCCGCACTTTTAACACAGGACCACCAGAGTGGCTCCAAGGACGAGTTGTCTGGCCTCCTATTCTGAGCTACAGGCACATAACAAGCTTCAACACCTTTGAACCCTGCACCTGGACTCTGCCGGTTGTAAATCCTGACCCCCCACCTCCAAGTGGTGCCAACCAGTCCTGGACTCTTGGAAGTGCTGCTAAAGGTTCTGTACATCTTAACTGGGGTCTCTATCAAAACCAACCAAGTTTGGCACAACTGAATGCAGGGCCTCGCAGCTCTAATCGCATTGCAGGCCTCGCAGCTCCCCATCGGAACGAATGCAGCTCGAGACAGACCCTCGCATCGCAGCCCTCTCAGCTCCCCATTGGACTGAATGCAACTCAATGCAGGACCCCACAGCTCAACCCTCACAGCTCCTGATTGGAATCGATTAAGCACCCTGCATCAAGGAAATAAAGTACAATTCTCATTTGGACTAACCTGGTCCCTGTATCCAGCCTATGTTCCACTACAGTTGGCTTAAACTTGTGACTGTCCCGGCCGGGCATGGCCAGATAACTTGAGAAGGGCTCACACCTTACCCTCAACCAACAACCCTGTTTTACACAGTCTTTAACAAAATAAATTACGAGTGATGCAGTCAGCGGTTTAGTAGATATTTCCAATCCAACATGTATCACCTCTGCATTATTATTGTTCATCTTGTGCCATCCCAGTCATACATACCACAGAGCTACAATGTCCTCTTGGTCTCCTCTTACTTTCCTTTCTAGCTTTCCAATTCCATGTGAAGTAGCTTCTAAAATTTCAAACGTTTATTATTGTTGGAGTACTTGTAGTCTGTATCCCTTGGAAATTTAGGACTCGCCCATGGAATGGGGAAATTTGAGATGTCTTCTGTCGTCAGATGCTGGATTGAAAACGGACAGCAGTATATCATCTCTTTGAAGTGCTTTAGTCATTCTGCTTTGTAGATAAAAATGATTAGGTATATTAGTATTTCTCTGAATAACCATAATACAATGCACATGTTTTTTTGTGTGTGCCCAGTCACAGCTTTTTTTTGGCACAGAAATTTCCAGTCGATTTGGCACATAATAAAGGAATCTCTGCTTAATGAAGTTGTCCAAAGTTTTTGTCCATTTGGCAGAACTTCAACATTTTGGTACAAATAGATTTTTGTGCATATTTTTAAGTAAAGATTGGCTTAATGTAAGGATAGTTAGTAAAATGGTTTTCTGTCTCTCTTCTCTCCATCACCGATCATATAAGAAAGGGGTGACAACAGTAGACATCCAGCTAAGGGCACCCACTTTCCTGTTACCCCCAAACCCGGTCCCAGGATGCTTGTTTCTGGTTCAGGGAAGACATGGCTTGCCAGGTCGGGCTGGACTGTTCCCTTGAGGCACAGGGTCAAGACTGATTTGAATATAGCTGGGTCTGAACTGAGGTGGCAAAGTGAGCCAAAGAACGATGATGGATTCAACCCAGATCTGTGACTGGGGTGGGTGTCTGAAAAGTTTCAGAGCTCCATCCATCATATCCTTGTGTTTGCTTTGTTCGCCCTAAGTTGGCAGGGTATGCCCATACATGGGTCCCTTGCTCACTCTGCCACTGGATTCAAGCTAGCCTGGCTGATGGGAGGTGTTACCCCGAAACCGGTCCCAGGATGCTTGTTTCCGGTTCAGGGAAGACCTGGCTTGGCAGTTCGGGCTGGACTGTTCCCTTGAGGCACAGGGTCAATACTGATTTGCATATAGCTGAGTCTGAACTGAGGTGGCGAAGTGAGCTAAAGAACGATGATGGATTCAACCCAGATCTGTGACTGGGGTTGAGTGTCCGAAAAGTTTCAGCGCTCCAGCCATCATCTCCTTGAGTTTGCTTTGTTCGCCCTAGTTGGCAGGGTATGCACAGGCGTGGGTTCCTTGCTCACTTTGCCACTGGATTCAAGCTAGCCTGGCTGATGAGGGGTGTTATCCCCAAACCGGTCCCAGGATGCTTGTTTCCGGTTCAGGGAAGACCTGGCTTTTCAGTTCGGACTGGACTGTTCCCTTGAGGCACAGGGTTAAGACTGATTTGCATACAGCTGGGTCTGAATTGAGGTGTCGAAGTGAGCTATAGAACAATGATGTATTCAACCAAGATCGGTGACTGAGGATGAGTTTCTGAAAAGTTTCACTGCTCCGCCCATCATCTCCTTGTGTTTTCTTTGTTCGTACTAAGTTGACAGGGTATACTCAGATGTGGTTCCCTTGCTCACTTTGCCACTGGATTTAAGCTAGCCTGGCTGAAGAGGATTATTACCCCGAAACCGGGCCCAGGATGCTTGTTTCCGGTTCAGGGAAGACCTGGCTTTGCAGTTCAGGCTGGACTGTTCCATATGAGGCACAGCGTTAACTTGCGGGTTTACCCAATGCACTCAAACAACAGTAACACATATATTATGTAGCACTTCTTTCTATAGTACAATGCAACAAAACAACAGAAGTCAATCAGATGCTCCAGTGGAAGAGTAGTCCGTAGGAGTCCTTTATTGTGTCAATTAGCCAGCCGACACGTGTTTCATCGCAATATGCGAATCCTCAGGGCTGAAAACAGACAAATAAGTGACATTGGAATATCCTCTGTATGTATATACATTCACAAGAGTCATAGTGTGACGTCACAATTGTGGTTAACAGGCTTCCACTAGTTGAACTCCCAAAGGTTGTGTTTGGTGATTTTAAGTGCACCCACAAACATACGTGCCGTTTGTGCATTTATTGTCTACCTCTGTGGCCATGCCAGTGACCATATGTATTTGTGAAAGTATTTCGGTGACATTCTATAGGACTTGAGTCAGGCACATTCCTAGGTATGAGCGTACTAGTGTTCGTTTAGGTGCACGGTTCATTCAGACTTCATGCTTTGTGAAACGTTGTGAGGTCACATTGTGTCGTAACCTATGTATATATAGACCACATACCTTTAATGGCTGTATCTAAACCAAAAAGGTCTGCGAATAAAGAAAAGACGAACGGGGGAAAGACTCATTACAATTGTATTTGAGGATACCGTTCTGGTGCACATACGGAACCACAGTACATATCAAATGAAGCAATAAAGAATATAGGCTCACCGCTCTGCTGGTGATACTTCCGACCCAGCTGGGCACGTGACCGTAGGTTTAGTGAAGAAACAGAGTCAATAGATTGTTTCCAAAACTAGTGTGGGGTCAAAACAAATAAAATAGGAATGAGGGGTGACGAAAGGTTTGATCGTATGAGCAAAAACAGGTAAGTTCTGCACATATTCAAGAACACTGTCTATGTACATTAAGAACAGAGTCTTAGTACAATGAAATAGATTGAGAACGCTATTATCTGCATACATAATTACTGGGTTTGGGCCCATTTGCTGTCATAAGTATTGAGGCTTGCGCGGAAGGACAAAAGGAGTAAACGCACTCGGGCATACGCCACGATGTATTATGATACTAAAGTTATTAAACGTCAAACTGTTAGATATATACTTTGAACATACTTGTGTTCCACATTGACTCCGCATTACCAGAGAAAGTGAGTAGAAAGGCAAAAGGCTTACCAGTATAAGCAAGCGTTGTAGGTTGAATCCCAAAGATAGTATTCCAACCGTATTCGTAACCGCCGTTGTTGTGTGCTGCAATATAGCAATCCAAGTCTTTCTGAAATGCAGAACAATGCATTTAGAAACTGTATGCCCATATGGGGCTGAAGGTAGAGTCAAAGGAAGTACTCTTACCTGGGTGGGTCCCGTAGTTAAGCACCCCCCACGAAGCGTAGTCGGGTACGACTCTTACGCAATTGACGGTATGGACTGAAAGAAGAAAAGGAACATACGACGTTCATCAGTATCCGGCAAAAGCTACAATCTCTGAGCTTCATTGCCAGTCAACCCTCCCATTACGGCGGTAATCATCCGAGCCTACCTCCGTGTACTGGAGACCTGGTCGCCGTGTGTTCACGTCGGGACGTGTTCCTGTTTGGACACGTGACCCGGAAATACTGAACTATTTGTAGGAGCCAATAACGTTCCGTAATGAGAGTTTGAAGAAACTAGACCGTAACTACTAGTAACGTAGTGTATGCGGAAGTGTATCCGCTCCCTTGCCTCCATAAAATGTACATCTACTTTACTTATAAGGGTAATCAGCCGATTTGATAAAGTTAGATTAGTACATACATGCCTATTGATTGGCCTCTTTATATCCTGCGTAATATAATCTCGCCGTGTCAATCTTTAAAAATTACGGAGAACAGATAGTTCTGACTGCCATAATTAAAGGTGTAGATGACACGCTATGTTATATATTAGCGGAATCTCTGTATCTCTAAACCAAACGTACTCGGGCAATATCTTCAGGTCGAAATGAGACGAGTAACAGGTGAAGTGGGCTACCAGGATGTGACAGTATCCTGATATCGACGAAAAGCGTCTATAGTGCACACCCACACATTCGTGACTGTTATGGAAATAATGAAATTGCACAGTAATATTCTTGTGAATACTTGTTATGTCCATTTTTCTCTCTATCTTTCTTTTCATGCATTAGATTATTTCGCCCCTAATTTTATAACATCTTGTATGAATCAAGTGGTATACATTTTTCTAGATTCAATTATACACTGTTGACTATTAAGCATTATTACAGAGTTGAAGCAAGTACAACAGCAGAAAGATTGGTAATTGTTGATACATATATAGATATGGAAGAACAAGATCCACTTGTATCTATCTTGCTTTAGAAAAACATTGAGCCATTACCCATTACTGAAATCATTATTATGATACATGTAGCGTCAAAGTAAAACCCATACTTGGCTCTGATTGATTCGGTTATGATTCTTGGTTCATCTTCATGTATGTATCAAAAATTAGAACACTCAATCACCCAGGAAATATTGCATTTCCTGGTCGTAGTTGAGTCCGTGTTCTACAGTGCGCAAGCGCATGATCCACATGGCTTCTGTGCGTCTTAACCTCAGTTCTCGGTTCCCTCCTCTGACTCCCAACGGAACTGTATCTATACCAAAGAATTTCACCAGTTTCTTGGTTGCTCCAAGTTGACAATTTGCGACATGTAATGCCACGGTGTATTTGGGATCACATTTGTGTATTGCCCTTATATGTTCCGCAATTCTTTCTTTGAGGGGTCGGATTGTACTCCCCACATACTTCTTGTTGCAGTCGCATTCAATAATATATACTACAAACTTTGTCGTACAATTGATATTGGTCTTGATGGTATAGGGCTCACCATCAAGGCCATTAAATTGCGTGGTTCCATGTTTGGCCCAATTGCACATCGTACAGAAACCACATTTGTAAAATCCTATATTATGTTTAGTCATCCAGGTTGTTGGTTTAGCGTTCCTTGGAACAGTAGGACTAAGCTTGGTCCTGAGTGTGTTCCCTCTTCTAAAAGAAATTTGTGGTTTCTCAGAGATGCAATCGGTCAATGATCTCTCGGACTTCAAAAGTGCCCAATGTTTGGTGAGAATTTTCCGAAGTGTATCATGGAGGGAATTAAAATCAGTAATCAATCTGATAGTGTCATTTCTTGGTTGTGTGTGCTTATTTGTCATGAGAGTATTGGATCTTTTCACTTTTTTAACTCTTATTTCTGCTTTACGTATGACATTTGCAGAATAACCTCTTGCCGAAAACCTGTCTTTCATGTTGTTTATACATTGCCTGAACTCAAAGTCATCACTGCAGTTCCTTCTTGCCCTCAGAAACTCTCCGTAAGGTATTGCATTAATTTGATGTTTAGGATGTGAACTGGAAGCATGCAGGATTGCATTGCATGCAGTCGACTTCCTGAACAGCCTGCTCTGTAAACAGTCAGAGGACACATAGAATTCTAAGTCAAGGAATTCGATGTGTGTTCTGCTCCAATTCATTGTAAATTGAATTTCCCAAGTGTTGTCATTTAAATATTTGAAGAAATCATTGAGATGTTCCTCCGTACCAGACCAAATCATGATGCAATCGTCAATATATCGACCCCAAAATATGATTGAGTCGATATATTGCGCGCCTTTACTACCCCAAATTAGGTCAGATTCAAGAGCACCCATAAACAAATTAGCAAAAGAGGGTGAGATTTTGGAGCCCATGGCAACACCTCTCTTTTGGCGATACCAGGTTTGGTCAAACATGAAAAAATTGTTTTTAAGTACAAGTTCAATCATTGTAGAAAGCATCATAGTATGTTGCCATAATGTTGCTGGTCTATTGTGTAAAAATTTGTTCACTGCCTGCATACCTAAGTCAATGTTGATGCTGGTGTACAATGACACCACATCCATTGTAACCAGAAGAGAACCAGGTTGCCATTGTATGTCCGCCAAGGTACTTAGAATGTGTTTCGAGTCCTGTATGTAGGATGGTAAATTTCTTACTAAGGGACCCAAGAAAAGATCTGCATACTCAGCAATCCTTTCAGTTGGTCCTCCCATACCTGAAACAATCGGTCTCCCTGGTGGAAACGGGAGATCTTTGTGCACTTTTGGTAAAGTATATAACCAGGGGTAGGAGGGTCTGAAAACTTTAAGATACAGGTACTCTTCATCATTAATGAGCCCAGATTGTTTCCATGCTAACAACTTGGAGTTAATTTCAATTGTTAGTGGACCCATGGGGTTGTAAGTAAGGTGTTCATAACACGTGTTATCTCCTAATTGGCCTAGGATCTCTTGTTGGTAGTCAACACGGTCCATAACCACCACGTTGCCACCTTTATCTGCCTCTCTGATTGTAATGTTTTCAGATTTCATAAATACAGCTAGTGCGTGTCTTTCTCCAGTAGTTAAATTGTCTTTGTATTTGAACATTCTGTCTTTCTGCAAGCGATTCAGGTTGTCCAAGTCTTCGATCACACGTTTGTGAAAATTATCTATCGCATTGCCACCTGGTAAGGTTGGAATCCAACGAGATTTTGTTTTAAGACCACTGGCAATGCTATAGTCTGTATCAATGTTTAACTCTTCTAGTTGTCTGTCCATGTCATAGGGTGAATCCTCCATATCAGTTAAAGACAATAGAAGGTGAGTTGTTTGTACGTCTTTTATTGAGAGAGAGTCAGTAGTGATCAGTTCAGGAATATTCTTAGCCCCTCTTGTTTCTTTAGTCATCCCAAAAAAATGTTTTTTCAATTTCAGATGTCTTATAAATTTGAAAAGATCAATTTTTAATTTACAAATATCTCCTATAGCATAGGGGTTAAAATTAAGACCCCTGCTTAAGAGTGAGACCATGTCTTCCGTGAGGGAAAAAGAGGAGAGGTTAATGACCTGTACTTCACTTATGTTAGTCCTATTCAGTTCTTGTTCGTCCCTGACCTTAGTTTTCTCCTGTAGTCTTCTGAGCTGGTTCCCCCTGCCCCTGCGGGTTTTGGATCTAATGGGTTTCTTGGAGGGTTGTATCTGTTGCCCTTCCGAATGCGTAGTACCTCGCGAGAAAAAGCCGAACTACTTTGTTCAGCCCTGTCTAAGTTATCAGGTTCTCCGTCATTAGTGGTCACAGAGTTCAAGGAGGTATTACTTGAGGAAATAGATGCTTGCTCAGTACTACCTTTTGATCTGGCATTGTTGGGGACCAGGGAATCATATTTTTTATCATAAGTGAAAATTCTTCCCTGTGTATAATCTAACTCATCCCTTCTTAGTTGTCTCGCTTTTCTGTTCTTAATGTCAGATTGGTGCTTGAGTAAGATGTCATCTAAAATGGTGTAATTCTTGACAGTGGCTTCAGGTAAGTTCAGGTCCTTAATTTCTTGTTCAAGTGTCGCTATCTCAGCTTGTAGCTTAGCCACTTTACAGTCTGCACTAACAATCAAAATTTCAATAAGTGTAATGGAATTGTTAGTAAGCGATTCCTCCCATTTCGTCATGAGATCAGTGTCAAGATCATCGTACGTGGGAAAGATCTGGCCTCTGAGGCCTCTAGGGATACGTTTCAATCTAAGATATTGCTTTAATGTGGTTCCATCCCACCACTTGGAATTTTCTAGTTTTTTTAATCTTTCTAGTTTGAGGAATTTGTCTTTAAGACCTTCCTTACGAGGGGGATTAGTGCTAGTGGAAGCTGATTGGGTTGACATACCCTTAGCTAGGTTTTCAAAAAGCTCCTCTGCCATTTTGCTGCGATCCATCCCTGTATCAAGGGTGAAGAAGGATGTTAGATCTAGGAGTATTCTAGATCAAATGAGACGTTAAAAGTGCGTGGCGGCTACCCTGAACTGACAGTACAAGAAGGATTCGAAAGGGCTTTTAGGTCAGAAAAGCAACTGGGTGCACAGCCTAAGTGAACGCACTATGTGTGAGACAAGGGCGGTGATTATTAGGTGCAAAAGGGTGAGTGGATAAGCCTACCAAACCACTCAATAAAGGGTAGACAAGCTGCCCAATTTGAAACTTGCGGGTTTACCCAATGCACTCAAACAACAGTAACACATATATTATGTAGCACTTCTTTCTATAGTACAATGCAACAAAACAACAGAAGTCAATCAGATGCTCCAGTGGAAGAGTAGTCCGTAGGAGTCCTTTATTGTGTCAATTAGCCAGCCGACACGTGTTTCATCGCAATATGCGAATCCTCAGGGCTGAAAACAGACAAATAAGTGACATTGGAATATCCTCTGTATGTATATACATTCACAAGAGTCATAGTGTGACGTCACAATTGTGGTTAACAGGCTTCCACTAGTTGAACTCCCAAAGGTTGTGTTTGGTGATTTTAAGTGCACCCACAAACATACGTGCCGTTTGTGCATTTATTGTCTACCTCTGTGGCCATGCCAGTGACCATATGTATTTGTGAAAGTATTTCGGTGACATTCTATAGGACTTGAGTCAGGCACATTCCTAGGTATGAGCGTACTAGTGTTCGTTTAGGTGCACGGTTCATTCAGACTTCATGCTTTGTGAAACGTTGTGAGGTCACATTGTGTCGTAACCTATGTATATATAGACCACATACCTTTAATGGCTGTATCTAAACCAAAAAGGTCTGCGAATAAAGAAAAGACGAACGGGGGAAAGACTCATTACAATTGTATTTGAGGATACCGTTCTGGTGCACATACGGAACCACAGTACATATCAAATGAAGCAATAAAGAATATAGGCTCACCGCTCTGCTGGTGATACTTCCGACCCAGCTGGGCACGTGACCGTAGGTTTAGTGAAGAAACAGAGTCAATAGATTGTTTCCAAAACTAGTGTGGGGTCAAAACAAATAAAATAGGAATGAGGGGTGACGAAAGGTTTGATCGTATGAGCAAAAACAGGTAAGTTCTGCACATATATTCAAGAACACTGTCTATGTATATTAAGAACAGAGTCTTAGTACAATGAAATAGATTGAGAACGCTATTATCTGCATACATAATTACTGGGTTTGGGCCCATTTGCTGTCATAAGTATTGAGGCTTGCGCGGAAGGACAAAAGGAGTAAACGCACTCGGGCATACGCCACGATGTATTATGATACTAAAGTTATTAAACGTCAAACTGTTAGATATATACTTTGAACATACTTGTGTTCCACATTGACTCCGCATTACCAGAGAAAGTGAGTAGAAAGGCAAAAGGCTTACCAGTATAAGCAAGCGTTGTAGGTTGAATCCCAAAGATAGTATTCCAACCGTATTCGTAACCGCCGTTGTTGTGTGCTGCAATATAGCAATCCAAGTCTTTCTGAAATGCAGAACAATGCATTTAGAAACTGTATGCCCATATGGGGCTGAAGGTAGAGTCAAAGGAAGTACTCTTACCTGGGTGGGTCCCGTAGTTAAGCACCCCCCACGAAGCGTAGTCGGGTACGACTCTTACGCAATTGACGGTATGGACTGAAAGAAGAAAAGGAACATACGACGTTCATCAGTATCCGGCAAAAGCTACAATCTCTGAGCTTCATTGCCAGTCAACCCTCCCATTACGGCGGTAATCATCCGAGCCTACCTCCGTGTACTGGAGACCTGGTCGCCGTGTGTTCACGTCGGGACGTGTTCCTGTTTGGACACGTGACCCGGAAATACTGAACTATTTGTAGCAGCCAATAACGTTCCGTAATGAGAGTTTGAAGAAACTAGACCGTAACTACTAGTAACGTAGTGTATGCGGAAGTGTATCCGCTCCCTTGCCTCCATAAAATGTACATCTACTTTACTTATAAGGGTAATCAGCCGATTTGATAAAGTTAGATTAGTACATACATGCCTATTGATTGGCCTCTTTATATCCTGCGTAATATAATCTCGCCGTGTCAATCTTTAAAAATTACGGAGAACAGATAGTTCTGACTGCCATAATTAAAGGTGTAGATGACACGCTATGTTATATATTAGCGGAATCTCTGTATCTCTAAACCAAACGTCCTCGGGCAATATCTTCAGGTCGAAATGAGACGAGTAACAGGTGAAGTGGGCTACCAGGATGTGACAGTATCCTGATATCGACGAAAAGCGTCTATAGTGCACACCCACACATTTGTGACTGTTATGGAAATAATGAAATTGCACAGTAATATTCTTGTGAATACTTGTTATGTCCATTTTTCTCTCTATCTTTCTTTTCATGCATTAGATTATTTCGCCCCTAATTTTATAACATCTTGTATGAATCAAGTGGTATACATTTTTCTAGATTCAATTATACACTGTTGACTATTAAGCATTATTACAGAGTTGAAGCAAGTACAACAGCAGAAAGATTGGTAATTGTTGATACATATATAGATATGGCAGAACAAGATCCACTTGTATCTATCTTGCTTTAGAAAAACATTGAGCCATTACCCATTACTGAAATCATTATTATGATACATGTAGCGTCAAAGTAAAACCCATACTTGGCTCTGATTGATTCGGTTATGATTCTTGGTTCATCTTCATGTATGTATCAAAAATTAGAACACTCAATCACCCAGGAAATATTGCATTTCCTGGTCGTAGTTGAGTCCGTGTTCTACAGTGCGCAAGCGCATGATCCACATGGCTTCTGTGCGTCTTAACCTCAGTTCTCGGTTCCCTCCTCTGACTCCCAACGGAACTGTATCTATACCAAAGAATTTCACCAGTTTCTTGGTTGCTCCAAGTTGACAATTTGCGACATGTAATGCCACGGGGTATTTGGGATCACATTTGTGTATTGCCCTTATATGTTCCGCAATTCTTTCTTTGAGGGGTCGGATTGTACTCCCCACATACTTCTTGTTGCAGTCGCATTCAATAATATATACTACAAACTTTGTCGTACAATTGATATTGGTCTTGATGGTATAGGGCTCACCATCAAGGCCATTAAATTGCGTGGTTCCATGTTTGGCCCAATTGCACATCGTACAGAAACCACATTTGTAAAATCCTATATTATGTTTAGTCATCCAGGTTGTTGGTTTAGCGTTCCTTGGAACAGTAGGACTAAGCTTGGTCCTGAGTGTGTTCCCTCTTCTAAAAGAAATTTGTGGTTTCTCAGAGATGCAATCGGTCAATGATCTCTCGGACTTCAAAAGTGCCCAATGTTTGGTGAGAATTTTCCGAAGTGTATCATGGAGGGAATTAAAATCAGTAATCAATCTGATAGTGTCATTTCTTGGTTGTGTGTGCTTATTTGTCATGAGAGTATTGGATCTTTTCACTTTTTTAACTCTTATTTCTGCTTTACGTATGACATTTGCAGAATAACCTCTTGCCGAAAACCTGTCTTTCATGTTGTTTATACATTGCCTGAACTCAAAGTCATCACTGCAGTTCCTTCTTGCCCTCAGAAACTCTCCGTAAGGTATTGCATTAATTTGATGTTTAGGATGTGAACTGGAAGCATGCAGGATTGCATTGCATGCAGTCGACTTCCTGAACAGCCTGCTCTGTAAACAGTCAGAGGACACATAGAATTCTAAGTCAAGGAATTCGATGTGTGTTCTGCTCCAATTCATTGTAAATTGAATTTCCCAAGTGTTGTCATTTAAATATTTGAAGAAATCATTGAGATGTTCCTCCGTACCAGACCAAATCATGATGCAATCGTCAATATATCGACCCCAAAATATGATTGAGTCGATATATTGCGCGCCTTTACTACCCCAAATTAGGTCAGATTCAAGAGCACCCATAAACAAATTAGCAAAAGAGGGTGAGATTTTGGAGCCCATGGCAACACCTCTCTTTTGGCGATACCAGGTTTGGTCAAACATGAAAAAATTGTTTTTAAGTACAAGTTCAATCATTGTAGAAAGCATCATAGTATGTTGCCATAATGTTGCTGGTCTATTGTGTAAAAATTTGTTCACTGCCTGCATACCTAAGTCAATGTTGATGCTGGTGTACAATGACACCACATCCATTGTAACCAGAAGAGAACCAGGTTGCCATTGTATGTCCGCCAAGGTACTTAGAATGTGTTTCGAGTCCTGTATGTAGGATGGTAAATTTCTTACTAAGGGACCTAAGAAAAGATCTGCATACTCAGCAATCCTTTCAGTTGGTCCTCCCATACCTGAAACAATCGGTCTCCCTGGTGGAAACGGGAGATCTTTGTGCACTTTTGGTAAAGTATATAACCAGGGGTAGGAGGGTCTGAAAACTTTAAGATACAGGTACTCTTCATCATTAATGAGCCCAGATTGTTTCCATGCTAACAACTTGGAGTTAATTTCAATTGTTAGTGGACCCATGGGGTTGTAAGTAAGGTGTTCATAACACGTGTTATCTCCTAATTGGCCTAGGATCTCTTGTTGGTAGTCAACACGGTCCATAACCACCACGTTGCCACCTTTATCTGCCTCTCTGATTGTAATGTTTTCAGATTTCATAAGTACAGCTAGTGCGTGTCTTTCTCCAGTAGTTAAATTGTCTTTGTATTTGAACATTCTGTCTTTCTGCAAGCGATTCAGGTTGTCCAAGTCTTCGATCACACGTTTGTGAAAATTATCTATCGCATTGCCACCTGGTAAGGTTGGAATCCAACGAGATTTTGTTTTAAGACCACTGGCAATGCTATAGTCTGTATCAATGTTTAACTCTTCTAGTAGTCTGTCCATGTCATAGGGTGAATCCTCCATATCAGTTAAAGACAATAGAAGATGAGTTGTTTGTACGTCTTTTATTGAGAGAGAGTCAGTAGTGATCAGTTCAGGAATATTCTTAGCCCCTCTTGTTTCTTTAGTCATCCCAAAAAAATGTTTTTTCAATTTCAGATGTCTTATAAATTTGAAAAGATCAATTTTTAATTTACAAATATCTCCTATAGCATAGGGGTTAAAATTAAGACCCCTGCTTAAGAGTGAGACCATGTCTTCCGTGAGGGAAAAAGAGGAGAGGTTAATGACCTGTACTTCACTTATGTTAGTCCTATTCAGTTCTTGTTCGTCCCTGACCTTAGTTTTCTCCTGTAGTCTTCTGAGCTGGTTCCCCCTGCCCCTGCGGGTTTTGGATCTAATGGGTTTCTTGGAGGGTTGTATCTGTTGCCCTTCCGAATGCGTAGTACCTCGCGAGAAAAAGCCGAACTACTTTGTTCAGCCCTGTCTAAGTTATCAGGTTCTCCGTCATTAGTGGTCACAGAGTTCAATGAGGTATTACTTGAGGAAATAGATGCTTGCTCAGTACTACCTTTTGATCTGGCATTGTTGGGGACCAGGGAATCATATTTTTTATCATAAGTGAAAATTCTTCCCTGTGTATAATCTAACTCATCCCTTCTTAGTTGTCTCGCTTTTCTGTTCTTAATGTCAGATTGGTGCTTGAGTAAGATGTCATCTAAAATGGTGTAATTCTTGACAGTGGCTTCAGGTAAGTTCAGGTCCTTAATTTCTTGTTCAAGTGTCGCTATCTCAGCTTGTAGCTTAGCCACTTTACGGTCTGCACTAACAATCAAAATTTCAATAAGTGTAATGGAATTGTTAGTAAGCGATTCCTCCCATTTCGTCATGAGATCAGTGTCAAGATCATCGTACGTGGGAAAGATCTGGCCTCTGAGGCCTCTAGGGATACGTTTCAATCTAAGATATTGCTTTAATGTGGTTCCATCCCACCACTTGGAATTTTCTAGTTTTTTTAATCTTTCTAGTTTGAGGAATTTGTCTTTAAGACCTTCCTTACGAGGGGGATTAGTGCTAGTGGAAGCTGATTGGGTTGACATACCCTTAGCTAGGTTTTCAAAAAGCTCCTCTGCCATTTTGCTGCGATCCATCCCTGAATCAAGGGTGAAGAAGGATGTTAGATCTAGGAGTATTCTAGATCAAATGAGACGTTAAAAGTGCGTGGCGGCTACCCTGAACTGACAGTACAAGAAGGATTCGAAAGGGCTTTTAGGTCAGAAAAGCAACTGGGTGCACAGCCTAAGTGAACGCACTATGTGTGAGACAAGGGCGGTGATTATTAGGTGCAAAAGGGTGAGTGGATAAGCCTACCAAACCACTCAATAAAGGGTAGACAAGCTGCCCAATTTGAAACTTGCGGGTTTACCCAATGCACTCAAACAACAGTAACACATATATTATGTAGCACTTCTTTCTATAGTACAATGCAACAAAACAACAGAAGTCAATCAGATGCTCCAGTGGAAGAGTAGTCCGTAGGAGTCCTTTATTGTGTCAATTAGCCAGCCGACACGTGTTTCATCGCAATATGCGAATCCTCAGGGCTGAAAACAGACAAATAAGTGACATTGGAATATCCTCTGTATGTATATACATTCACAAGAGTCATAGTGTGACGTCACAATTGTGGTTAACAGGCTTCCACTAGTTGAACTCCCAAAGGTTGTGTTTGGTGATTTTAAGTGCACCCACAAACATACGTGCCGTTTGTGCATTTATTGTCTACCTCTGTGGCCATGCCAGTGACCATATGTATTTGTGAAAGTATTTCGGTGACATTCTATAGGACTTGAGTCAGGCACATTCCTAGGTATGAGCGTACTAGTGTTCGTTTAGGTGCACGGTTCATTCAGACTTCATGCTTTGTGAAACGTTGTGAGGTCACATTGTGTCGTAACCTATGTATATATAGACCACATACCTTTAATGGCTGTATCTAAACCAAAAAGGTCTGCGAATAAAGAAAAGACGAACGGGGGAAAGACTCATTACAATTGTATTTGAGGATACCGTTCTGGTGCACATACGGAACCACAGTACATATCAAATGAAGCAATAAAGAATATAGGCTCACCGCTCTGCTGGTGATACTTCCGACCCAGCTGGGCACGTGACCGTAGGTTTAGTGAAGAAACAGAGTCAATAGATTGTTTCCAAAACTAGTGTGGGGTCAAAACAAATAACATAGGAATGAGGGGTGACGAAAGGTTTGATCGTATGAGCAAAAACAGGTAAGTTCTGCACATATATTCAAGAACACTGTCTATGTATATTAAGAACAGAGTCTTAGTACAATGAAATAGATTGAGAACGCTATTATCTGCATACATAATTACTGGGTTTGTTTTGTTGCATTGCATTGCACTATAGAAAGAAGTGCTACATAATATATGTGTTACTGTTGTTTGAGTGCATTGGGTAAACCCGCAAGTTTCAAATTGGGCAGCTTGTCTACCCTTTATTGAGTGGTTTGGTAGGCTTATCCACTCACCCTTTTGCACCTAATAATCACCGCCCTTGTCTCACACATAGTGCGTTCACTTAGGCTGTGCACCCAGTTGCTTTTCTGACCTAAAAGCCCTTTCGAATCCTTCTTGTACTGTCAGTTCAGGGTAGCCGCCACGCACTTTTAACGTCTCATTTGATCTAGAATACTCCTAGATCTAACATCCTTCTTCACCCTTGATACAGGGATGGATCGCAGCAAAATGGCAGAGGAGCTTTTTGAAAACCTAGCTAAGGGTATGTCAACCCAATCAGCTTCCACTAGCACTAATCCCCCTCGTAAGGAAGGTCTTAAAGACAAATTCCTCAAACTAGAAAGATTAAAAAAACTAGAAAATTCCAAGTGGTGGGATGGAACCACATTAAAGCAATATCTTAGATTGAAACGTATCCCTAGAGGCCTCAGAGGCCAGATCTTTCCCACGTACGATGATCTTGACACTGATCTCATGACGAAATGGGAGGAATCGCTTACTAACAATTCCATTACACTTATTGAAATTTTGATTGTTAGTGCAGACCGTAAAGTGGCTAAGCTACAAGCTGAGATAGCGACACTTGAACAAGAAATTAAGGACCTGAACTTACCTGAAGCCACTGTCAAGAATTACACCATTTTAGATGACATCTTACTCAAGCACCAATCTGACATTAAGAACAGAAAAGCGAGACAACTAAGAAGGGATGAGTTAGATTATACACAGGGAAGAATTTTCACTTATGATAAAAAATATGATTCCCTGGTCCCCAACAATGCCAGATCAAAAGGTAGTACTGAGCAAGCATCTATTTCCTCAAGTAATACCTCCTTGAACTCTGTGACCACTAATGACGGAGAACCTGATAACTTAGACAGGGCTGAACAAAGTAGTTCGGCTTTTTCTCGCGAGGTACTACGCATTCGGAAGGGCAACAGATACAACCCTCCAAGAAACCCATTAGATCCAAAACCCGCAGGGGCAGGGGGAACCAGCTCAGAAGACTACAGGAGAAAACTAAGGTCAGGGACGAACAAGAACTGAATAGGACTAACATAAGTGAAGTACAGGTCATTAACCTCTCCTCTTTTTCCCTCACGGAAGACATGGTCTCACTCTTAAGCAGGGGTCTTAATTTTAACCCCTATGCTATAGGAGATATTTGTAAATTAAAAATTGATCTTTTCAAATTTATAAGACATCTGAAATTGAAAAAACATTTTTTTGGGATGACTAAAGAAACAAGAGGGGCTAAGAATATTCCTGAACTGATCACTACTGACTCTCTCTCAATAAAAGACGTACAAACAACTCATCTTCTATTGTCTTTAACTGATATGGAGGATTCACCCTATGACATGGACAGACTACTAGAAGAGTTAAACATTGATACAGACTATAGCATTGCCAGTGGTCTTAAAACAAAATCTCGTTGGATTCCAACCTTACCAGGTGGCAATGCGATAGATAATTTTCACAAACGTGTGATCGAAGACTTGGACAACCTGAATCGCTTGCAGAAAGACAGAATGTTCAAATACAAAGACAATTTAACTACTGGAGAAAGACACGCACTAGCTGTACTTATGAAATCTGAAAACATTACAATCAGAGAGGCAGATAAAGGTGGCAACGTGGTGGTTATGGACCGTGTTGACTACCAACAAGAGATCCTAGGCCAATTAGGAGATAACACGTGTTATGAACACCTTACTTACAACCCCATGGGTCCACTAACAATTGAAATTAACTCCAAGTTGTTAGCATGGAAACAATCTGGGCTCATTAATGATGAAGAGTACCTGTATCTTAAAGTTTTCAGACCCTCCTACCCCTGGTTATATACTTTACCAAAAGTGCACAAAGATCTCCCGTTTCCACCAGGGAGACCGATTGTTTCAGGTATGGGAGGACCAACTGAAAGGATTGCTGAGTATGCAGATCTTTTCTTAGGTCCCTTAGTAAGAAATTTACCATCCTACATACAGGACTCGAAACACATTCTAAGTACCTTGGCGGACATACAATGGCAACCTGGTTCTCTTCTGGTTACAATGGATGTGGTGTCATTGTACACCAGCATCAACATTGACTTAGGTATGCAGGCAGTGAACAAATTTTTACACAATAGACCAGCAACATTATGGCAACATACTATGATGCTTTCTACAATGATTGAACTTGTACTTAAAAACAATTTTTTCATGTTTGACCAAACCTGGTATCGCCAAAAGAGAGGTGTTGCCATGGGCTCCAAAATCTCACCCTCTTTTGCTAATTTGTTTATGGGTGCTCTTGAATCTGACCTAATTTGGGGTAGTAAAGGCGCGCAATATATCGACTCAATCATATTTTGGGGTCGATATATTGACGATTGCATCATGATTTGGTCTGGTACGGAGGAACATCTCAATGATTTCTTCAAATATTTAAATGACAACACTTGGGAAATTCAATTTACAATGAATTGGAGCAGAACACACATCGAATTCCTTGACTTAGAATTCTATGTGTCCTCTGACTGTTTACAGAGCAGGCTGTTCAGGAAGTCGACTGCATGCAATGCAATCCTGCATGCTTCCAGTTCACATCCTAAACATCAAATTAATGCAATACCTTACGGAGAGTTTCTGAGGGCAAGAAGGAACTGCAGTGATGACTTTGAGTTCAGGCAATGTATAAACAACATGAAAGACAGGTTTTCGGCAAGAGGTTATTCTGCAAATGTCATACGTAAAGCAGAAATAAGAGTTAAAAAAGTGAAAAGATCCAATACTCTCATGACAAATAAGCACACACAACCAAGAAATGACACTATCAGATTGATTACTGATTTTAATTCCCTCCATGATACACTTCGGAAAATTCTCACCAAACATTGGGCACTTTTGAAGTCCGAGAGATCATTGACCGATTGCATCTCTGAGAAACCACAAATTTCTTTTAGAAGAGGGAACACACTCAGGACCAAGCTTAGTCCTACTGTTCCAAGGAACGCTAAACCAACAACCTGGATGACTAAACATAATATAGGATTTTACAAATGTGGTTTCTGTACGATGTGCAATTGGGCCAAACATGGATCCACGCAATTTAATGGCCTTGATGGTGAGCCTATACCATCAAGACCAATATCAATTGTACGACAAAGTTTGTAGTATATATTATTGAATGCGACTGCAACAAGAAGTATGTGGGGAGTACAATCCGACCCCTCAAAGAAAGAATTGCGGAACATATAAGGGCAATACACAAATGTGATCCCAAATACCCCGTGGCATTACATGTCGCAAATTGTCAACTTGGAGCAACCAAGAAACTGGTGAAATTCTTTGGTATAGATACAGTTCCGTTGGGAGTCAGAGGAGGGAACCGAGAACTGAGGTTAAGACGCACAGAAGCCATGTGGATCATGCGCTTGCGCACTGTAGAACACGGACTCAACTACGACCAGGAAATGCAATATTTCCTGGGTGATTGAGTGTTCTAATTTTTGATACATACATGAAGATGAACCAAGAATCATAACCGAATCAATCAGAGCCAAGTATGGGTTTTACTTTGACGCTACATGTATCATAATAATGATTTCAGTAATGGGTAATGGCTCAATGTTTTTCTAAAGCAAGATAGATACAAGTGGATCTTGTTCTGCCATATCTATATATGTATCAACAATTACCAATCTTTCTGCTGTTGTACTTGCTTCAACTCTGTAATAATGCTTAATAGTCAACAGTGTATAATTGAATCTAGAAAAATGTATACCACTTGATTCATACAAGATGTTATAAAATTAGGGGCGAAATAATCTAATGCATGAAAAGAAAGATAGAGAGAAAAATGGACATAACAAGTATTCACAAGAATATTACTGTGCAATTTCATTATTTCCATAACAGTCACGAATGTGTGGGTGTGCACTATAGACGCTTTTCGTCGATATCAGGATACTGTCACATCCTGGTAGCCCACTTCACCTGTTACTCGTCTCATTTCGACCTGAAGATATTGCCCGAGGACGTTTGGTTTAGAGATACAGAGATTCCGCTAATATATAACATAGCGTGTCATCTACACCTTTAATTATGGCAGTCAGAACTATCTGTTCTCCGTAATTTTTAAAGATTGACACGGCGAGATTATATTACGCAGGATATAAAGAGGCCAATCAATAGGCATGTATGTACTAATCTAACTTTATCAAATCGGCTGATTACCCTTATAAGTAAAGTAGATGTACATTTTATGGAGGCAAGGGAGCGGATACACTTCCGCATACACTACGTTACTAGTAGTTACGGTCTAGTTTCTTCAAACTCTCATTACGGAACGTTATTGGCTGCTACAAATAGTTCAGTATTTCCGGGTCACGTGTCCAAACAGGAACACGTCCCGACGTGAACACACGGCGACCAGGTCTCCAGTACACGGAGGTAGGCTCGGATGATTACCGCCGTAATGGGAGGGTTGACTGGCAATGAAGCTCAGAGATTGTAGCTTTTGCCGGATACTGATGAACGTCGTATGTTCCTTTTCTTCTTTCAGTCCATACCGTCAATTGCGTAAGAGTCGTACCCGACTACGCTTCGTGGGGGGTGCTTAACTACGGGACCCACCCAGGTAAGAGTACTTCCTTTGACTCTACCTTCAGCCCCATATGGGCATACAGTTTCTAAATGCATTGTTCTGCATTTCAGAAAGACTTGGATTGCTATATTGCAGCACACAACAACGGCGGTTACGAATACGGTTGGAATACTATCTTTGGGATTCAACCTACAACGCTTGCTTATACTGGTAAGCCTTTTGCCTTTCTACTCACTTTCTCTGGTAATGCGGAGTCAATGTGGAACACAAGTATGTTCAAAGTATATATCTAACAGTTTGACGTTTAATAACTTTAGTATCATAATACATCGTGGCGTATGCCCGAGTGCGTTTACTCCTTTTGTCCTTCCGCGCAAGCCTCAATACTTATGACAGCAAATGGGCCCAAACCCAGTAATTATGTATGCAGATAATAGCGTTCTCAATCTATTTCATTGTACTAAGACTCTGTTCTTAATATACATAGACAGTGTTCTTGAATATATGTGCAGAACTTACCTGTTTTTGCTCATACGATCAAACCTTTCGTCACCCCTCATTCCTATTTTATTTGTTTTGACCCCACACTAGTTTTGGAAACAATCTATTGACTCTGTTTCTTCACTAAACCTACGGTCACGTGCCCAGCTGGGTCGGAAGTATCACCAGCAGAGCGGTGAGCCTATATTCTTTATTGCTTCATTTGATATGTACTGTGGTTCCGTATGTGCACCAGAACGGTATCCTCAAATACAATTGTAATGAGTCTTTCCCCCGTTCGTCTTTTCTTTATTCGCAGACCTTTTTGGTTTAGATACAGCCATTAAAGGTATGTGGTCTATATATACATAGGTTACGACACAATGTGACCTCACAACGTTTCACAAAGCATGAAGTCTGAATGAACCGTGCACCTAAACGAACACTAGTACGCTCATACCTAGGAATGTGCCTGACTCAAGTCCTATAGAATGTCACCGAAATACTTTCACAAATACATATGGTCACTGGCATGGCCACAGAGGTAGACAATAAATGCACAAACGGCACGTATGTTTGTGGGTGCACTTAAAATCACCAAACACAACCTTTGGGAGTTCAACTAGTGGAAGCCTGTTAACCACAATTGTGACGTCACACTATGACTCTTGTGAATGTATATACATACAGAGGATATTCCAATGTCACTTATTTGTCTGTTTTCAGCCCTGAGGATTCGCATATTGCGATGAAACACGTGTCGGCTGGCTAATTGACACAATAAAGGACTCCTACGGACTACTCTTCCACTGGAGCATCTGATTGACTTCTGTTGTTTTGTTGCATTGTACTATAGAAAGAAGTGCTACATAATATATGTGTTACTGTTGTTTGAGTGCATTGGGTAAAACCGCAAGTTTCAAATTGGGCAGCTTGTCTACCCTTTATTGAGTGGTTTGGTAGGCTTATCCACTCACCCTTTTGCACCTAATAATCACCGCCCTTGTCTCACACATAGTGCGTTCACTTAGGCTGTGCACCCAGTTGCTTTTCTGACCTAAAAGCCCTTTCGAATCCTTCTTGAGGCACAGCGTTAAGACTGATTTGCATACACCTACAACCAAAAGTGCAACATTTTTCACAGGAACATTTACAAACCATGGGCCATCTTGACATATTCACAATTGTCAGCATTAGTTCTTGACTCAAATCACTTAGATATGCCATTGCTGTCCTCCACCTCTCTTTCCCTATCATCAATATATGCTGCTTTTGGCCGCACAGACCACGGTTCGAGGCCCCATGCCCCGCCCTGGACTGCTCTTGATTCCTTTTTCGGCTAACCTGTTCTCATTTCTATTTTTGGTCTGGTTACCTGTTCTAGAATTTATTTCTTTATCCTCGTGCCTGTTCCAGCTTTATTCCTTCATTTCTTTATTTCTTTCTTCCTTATTTCTTGACCTTGTTTTTCTTTTTTCTTATCTCCTTTACTTCACTCTGCCGGTCCCTGCCGCTGCTCCACTGCGGCCCCTCCCACTCCCGCATTTTTGCATCTCCCGCCTCCCAGCTGTTCCGCCCTCCACTGACCTCTACTTAACGGAGGCTCCGATGCGGCCGCACAGAGGCCAATGGCACACCAAATGCAAAACGAACAATTGATGGACAGAATGCAAAACAATGTCATACATTCACCCCAGTACTGAGATCTGGGCCTAAATCCATTGGTTTTTTGCTCACCATGCCTTTGCCATTCCAGTTTGGACCCAGCCATATGCAAATCAATCTTGACCCTGCACCCAATGGGAACAGTCCAGCCCAAACTGCCAGGACAAAGCCTCCCTGGACTGGAAACAAGCATCCTAGGACCGGTTTCGGGCTTTCAGCCCTCATCAGCCAGGATAGCTTGGCTCCAGTGGCATGGAGAGCAGGGACCCACGTCTGGGCATACTTGTCCCACTCGGGGTGACAAATGAAAAATGAACAATTGATGGACAGAATGCAGAACAATGTCATACATTCACCCCAGTACAGAGATTTGGGCCTAAATCCATCAATTATTTGCTCACCATGCCATTCCAATTTGGTCTCAGCCATATGCAAATCAGTCTTGACCCTGCACCCAATGGGAACAGTCCAGCCTGAACTGCCAGGACAAAGCCTCCCTGGACTGGAAACAAGCATCCTAGGACCGGTTTTGGGCTTTCAGCCCTCATCAGCCAGGATAGCTTGACTCCAGTGGCATTGAGAGCACAGGACCCACGTCTGGGCTTACCTGTCCCACACGGGGTGACAAATGAAAAACGAACAATTGATGGACAGAATGCAGAACAATGTCATACATTCATCCAGTACAGAGATCTGGGCCTAAATCCATCAATTATTTGCTCACCATGCCATTCCAGTTTGGACCCAGCCATATGCAAATCAGTCTTGACCCTGCACCCAATGGGAACCGTCCAACCCGTACTGCCAGGCCAAATCCTCCCTGGACTGGAAACAAGCATCCTAGGACCGGTTTCGGGCTTTCAGCCCTCATCAGCCACAATAGCATGACTCCAGTGGCATGGAGAGCACGGGACCCGCGTCTGGGCATACTCGTCCCACTCGGGGTGACAAATGCAAAAAGAATTTGATGGACAGAATGCAGAACAATGTCATACATTCACCCCAGTACAGAGATCTGGGCCTAAATCCATTTTGGCAAGTCCGTCTGCACTCGTCCGCGACCCGACCATGACAAGCCCCAGGAGCCCAGGTCCTCCAGCCCGCCAGCTCCTCGACTCTCCACAAACTCAATATCGGCAAGAACTACAGCTGCACGCTCTACTCACCTCTCGACACACACTGACCTTTCACCTGCCATCACTGCCGCCATTCCTTCACCTTCGCCGAGACCCAGCAACCTCCACCTGCCTCCAGCAACAACTCCATCGCACCCCAAACTCTGAGATGCATACTCTTCAATGTCCGCTCCCTCCACAGACACTCCACGGAAATCTGGGACTTCCTCGACATCACCGTCCGGACATCCCATTCCTCACAGAAACTTGGACGAACGCAGCCCCCGGACCAGACATTGTGATCGCCATCCCTGAAGGTAACAAGTTTACACAGAAGGATCGCCCCAACCACCCCAACCGCCCCAGAGGAGGCATCGCCCACAAGGCCAATCTCCGGCTGAGCACCTACTCCAATGGGCCCACAGACCTGATGGAATACCTCCATTTCAAGATCCAGACCAACCCATCCTCCACCGTCCGAGGCACCGTCATCTACAGACCCCGGACCCGGTGCTCCTTTCTCCGACTCCATCACCGACAACATCACACCTCCACCGATTCACGCTACTAGGAGACCTCAATTTCCACCTCGACAACCACCAGGGCCCCAACTCCGCCTCCCTCCTGGACAACCTCCACACCATAGGATTCAAGCTCATACCAATCAACGCACACAGCTGGGCACACCCTCCATCCCGTTTTCACAGCAGGGAACTCCATCACCTTAAGCCACACCCCCGAACTTCCTTGGACGACCACCGATGTGTTCACTTCACCTTCAAATCCAACATCCCTCGCAAATGCCCGCATTAGCTCCAGTACATGAATTGGAACAAGATCTCCGATGACCAGCTTGCTGCTGCCCTTGGCAGCGTTGCTCCCACCACCACAGACGATGACCCCACCTCCGCCCACCCGCACTCTACACAACTGGATTACCGCCTGTGCCAACACCATCCCCCCTCAAGAAAACTTCCAAGTCCCGCAACAAGAAAGCCAGCTGGTTTTCCACCGAACTCCTAGACTCCACATGCACCTGCAGACAGCTTGAAAAATTGTGGAGGAACTCGAAAACACCGACAGACCTGGACAACTTCAAAACAGCTACAGCTGCCCATCACAAGCTCATCAGACTCTCCTGGAAGAAAGCACTTCAGGGCAGAATCTCCACCAAGGCACACAACAGCAAGGAATTCTTCAGCATCATCAGAGTTCGCCCAATCCAGCAGCGAGTACACAGACATCACTCCCTCCCAGGACCTCTACGACAGACTCAGCTCATTTTTCATCAAATAATCAAGACCATCTATGACAACTTCAACAACAACGCCCATGAGGAACACCCTCCCACCGCTCCCAGCAGCACGCTGCAAACACTAGACACCTTGACCGCCCTCAACTTTGAAGACACTCTGAGGATAATAAAGACAACCCACTCCGGGGACACCACTGACCCCTGCCCCTACCACATCTACTGCAAAGCCGCAGACATCATCTCCCCCGAGCTTCAATGTATCATCCGCTCCTTCGAGACCGTCTCTTTCCCCGACGACTGGAAACACGCTGAGATCAACCCTCTCCTGGAAAAACCCTCAGTGGATCCCGCCGACCTCAAGAATTTCAGGCCGATCTCCTTACTCCCTTATCCAGCCAAAATCAAGGAAAATGCCGTCGACAGTCAACTCGCCACCTTCATCGAAGAAAACAACATACTCGACTCCTCCCAATGAGGCTTCAGGAAGAACCACAGAATACAGAAACAGGAGTAAACCTGTTAACCCAGTTGAGACCAGGTAAGTATTATAACAATAAAACAACGTCTCAACAGGTAAATCAAGCAAGGGGACTGTTCAATTGGTGTATCAATCACATAGCACACTAATAATGAAATTATGCTTGTGATTGTAAATACGTTTGTTTGACCCCCTTTGTTATAATTTCTTCACCACCTCACGTTGCTTTTTATCACGTGTCACTGCGCCGTTTATTCACTACAACACTTCCAGTGCACATCTGGTTGCTATGGCTACTGCAATTTAGTTGTATTTTGTGCTTCTATATGCAAATAACAACCTTTCCACTCTCACTTGGTCTTCTGTGCTCCTTTCAATCAATCAATCAATCAAAGACATTTATAACGCGCACTACTCACCCGGAGGGTCTCAATGCGCTTCGGGGGGGGGGGGGGGGGGGGTCCGCTACTGCTCGAACAGCCAGGTCTTGAGCTTCTTCCTGAAGAAGAGGTGGTCTTGGGTCAGGCGTAGGTCGGGAGGGAGGGAGTTCCAGGTCTTGGCGGGCAGGTGGGAGAAGGACCTTCCTCCTGTTGTCGCTCATCGGATGCGGGGAACGGCGGCGAGGGCGTGACTGGTTGATCGGAGATGGCGTTTGGGAGCGTAGAAGTTGAGGCGGCTGTTGAGGTAGCTCGGGCCTTGGTTGTGTAGGGCTTTGTGTGCGTGGGTGAGGAGCCGGAAGGTAATTCTCTTGTTGACCGGGAGCCAGTGCAGGTCTCAGGTGTCTGGAGATGTGGCTGTGTCTGGGGATGTCGAGGATGAGTCTCGCTGAGGCGTTCTGGATCCGCTGGAGTCTCTTCTGGAGCTTGGCGGTGGTTCCGGCGTAGAGGGCGTTGCCGTAGTCCAGATGGCTGGTGACGAGGGCCTGGGTGACCGTCTTCCTGGTCTCGGTGGGGATCCACCGGAAGATCTTACGTAGCATGCGCAGGATGTTGAAACAAGATGAGGAGACGGCGTTGACTTGTCTGGTCATGGAGAGGGAGGAGTCCAGGATGAAGCCCAGGTTGCGTGCGTGGTCTGTCGGTTTGGGTGCGGTGCCCAGGGCGGGGGGCCACCAGGAGTCGTCCCAGGCGGAGGGCGAGGAGCCCAGGATGAGGACTTCCGTCTTGTCTGAGTTCAGTTTCAAGCGGCTGGTCGTCATCCACTCGGCTACGTCTTTCATCCCTTGGTGTAGGTTGGCTCTGGCGGTGGCGGGGTCGTTGGTGAGGGAGAGGATCAGCTGTGTGTTGTCGGCGTAGGAGATGATGTTGAGGTTGTGTTGGCGTGCGATGGCCGCAAGGGGGCTCATGTAGACATTAAAGAGGGTGGGGCTGAGCGAGGAGCCTTGGGGAACGCCGCAGATGACTTCTGTTGCTGCAGATATGAACAGGGGTAGGCGAACTCTCTGTGTCCTTCCAACGAGGAAGGAGATGATCCAATCCAGTGCCTTCTCCTGGATTCCGACGTTGTTGAGGCGCTGCACTAGGGTGCGGTGGCAGACAGTGTCGTATGCCGCGGAGAGGTCTAGGAGGATGAGGGCCGCTGTTTCTCCATTGTCCAGCAGGGCTCATATGTCATCGGTGGCAGCGATGAGGGCGGTTTCGGTGCTGTGGTTGGCCCGGAAGCCAGACTGTGAGGGGTCAAGGGATCCGTTCGTCTCGAGGAAGGCGGCCAGCTGCTTGTTGACTGTCTTCTCGATGACTTTGGCTGGAAACGGGTGGAGCGAGATGGGGCGGAAGTTCTTGCTACGTGCTACGTGATTGATACACCAATCGAACAGTCCCCTTGCTTTATTTACCTGTCAGGAAGAACCACAGCATGGAAACCACACTTCTCACAGCAACACACGACATCTATGCCCTCCTTGACAGATGAGACACTGTGGCCCTCATCCTCCTAGACCTCTCCGCGGCCTTCGACATGGTCTCTCACCCCACCCTAGCCCACAGTGCTGGACTCCGAAACAAGGCCCTCGACTGGAGCCTCTCTTTCCTCTCCGGAAGAACGCAAGGAGTCAGACTCCCTCCATTTCGCTCAGAACCAACCCCAACCACCTGCGGAGTCCCACAAGGATCCTCCATCAGCCCGACCCTGTTCAACTTCTAGATGGCCCCGTTCACATCTATCGTCAGAGCACACTGACTCAACATCATCGTACATATACGACACCCAACTCATACGCTCCCTATCCAATGAACCAAACATCACCAAGCGCAACTTTCAAGATGGAATGGAAGCCATCGCCAGGTGGATGAAAAACAGCTGCCTTCAACTCAACACAGACAAATCTGAGGTACTCATCATGGGCCCACACCCCGACACCTGGAATGACAGCTGTTGGCCCCCTGCACTCGGAGACCCCCCTGCCCCCACGGACCTGGTACGCAACCTCAGGATCATCCTGGACCACATACTGAAAATGGACCACCAGATCAACGCCATCACCTCCTCCTGCTACCACACCCGCCTCCTCAGTAAGTTCTTCAGCTGAAACCCCCCTAACACAGGAAAACTGTCAGACACGCCCTCATCAATAGCAGACTGGACTACAGCAACGCACTCTATGCCGGGAACAACAAGAACCTCACCTGCAAACTCCAGAACATCCAGAATGCTGCCGCCAGACTAGTCCTCAACCTGTCCCGCCACAGACACATCAGCCAACACCTACAGACACTACACTGGCTCCCCGTTGAGAAGCGAATCACCTTCAAGCCTCTCACCCACACACTCAAGGCCCTCCACAACCAGGACCCACCAACCTGAACCACTGCCTCACGCTCCCCAGTGTTCTCTTCGCTTGGCCCAGCTCTCCCTCGCTACGGTACCTCGGATCAAGAAAAGCAGAACAGGAGGACCTTCCTTCTTCCTTCTCACGGCTAAGGCATGGAACTCCCTCCCTCTCCACCTCCGACAGACTGCATCCCTCCCTAAGTTCCTAAAGGACCTCAAGACCTGGCTCTTTGACGGAACTCCAGGATCTGCGGAACTCCTCTCCCTGCCCCCCTTGCCCTCAGCAACTTGAGACCCGTTCCGGGTGAGTAGCCGGCACGTGATAAACCCCTGATTGATTGATTGATTAATTGATCAATATATGAAGTATCATGGACCAAGTATCCAAATTATCAGTTAATTTTTCATCTGCCCTGACCCTTTTCATCCTGACTTCTTTCACAATCACCCACTCTAGTAGGTCTTTCTACAAGGATTTCATGGTCGAGCTTTGAGGTTTGAGTCAGTGTATGGCAATCCTACGTTTTTGCCAATACGAAGCCAAGCAGTACAAATTTGTATTTAATCCGTGATTTTTGGGATTTAGGAATAAGGTTAAGTAAACAATGCCTAATAGTTTTATAGACAAACCCACAATATCACATAACCTAATTATAAGTTGCCAGTACATTCGCAATTGGGCACAACTTCAGCTCATGTGTAGAAAGTCAGTTCTTTCCTAATCAAACCTATGACATAAGGACAACCTATCTGGGAATATTCTAAACCTATTCAAAAGCGTCAAAATAAATACATTGAAGGAAATTAAAACCAGAAATTACTAGTAATCTGTTGGGCATGAACATAAGTCTGGTATCATTCCGTATGTGTCAGCTGTTTTTCCAGGTTCCCTTCCCATATCTACTGAACCGAGAGCACTGCCTTTTGCTTGCCAGCACTCAATGCTTTGTAAGGTCAGGACACCACAAGAGCAAGCGTGCTCATCTCCAATAGCACAGCTAGGACCACAGAGTTGGGGCGGGGGTAGCAGGGAAAGTTATCCACACTTCCCTCACTGTCCTGGATGAAGGACACTTTCCTGGACCCCCTCCAAACCAAACTACAGTTGAGCCTTCTCAAAGGTGGAAAATTGTTCCCAGAGTAAAGGTCCCCTGATGTGGTGCACCCACACAGCTGCCACCGTACCATAGACATGTCCTGCGTCATCTTCCTGAATAATTCAAACCACCACATCTCCAGGCACATGCGCCCACATGCATCATTGTAATAATTTGCGATTCTTTATTTGCGAAAAATAGCGAATCGCAAATAAAGATTCGCAAAATGCAATGCATCACATTTTTCGCATTTTTTTAGCGAATCGGTAAAAATCGCAATTTTTACTGAATCGAAAGAAATATGCGATTTTTTAAGTGCGAATTCGCAATTTGCGATTTCTCAAATTGCGAATTCGCAATTTCATGCATTTCAATGACGACACACCCAGGAAGCCAGGAGACTGATTACACACACCTGAAGCCTAGTTCAAACTGCAGGAGTGGCTTTTGGCACTTGGAGCTCTGCTTGCAGCAAGAGTTGGAGTGTTTTTGGTGTGCTCTTGAAGGAGAAATGGCAACTGAAAGTGCTGTAGAAGACCTGCATGCCAGAAAAAGGAAAATAAAGTTGAGTGACCAGGAGATGGAGATTTTAATGGAATAGGTCACTTTGAGGCATGATCAGCTTTTTGGCAAAGATTCCCTTAAGGTCCCTGAAGGAGTGAAGAGAAGACTGTGGCTGGCAATACAATAAAAAATTAATGCTGTGGGGGTTGCCCACCGAGACATCACCAATCTCCAGAAACGCTGGTCGTGCCAAAGAAAAAGTTGCTAACAGGATTAAACGTGCAAAAAAAACTGGTGGTGGCACCCCAAAAGATAGACCAAATACCCCCCTGGAGGACATGGTTGAGGGGACCCTTGTCACTGAAGCAGTCATTGGAGTGATTGACATAGACACCTCTGAGCATGCTGGCACATCGCAAGATAAGTGTGTTATATTCATCAATTTTTTTAAAAAATATGTGTTAAAGGGAAGCTGCCTTTTTTATCTTCAAGGAAGGATTTAAACAATCCCCAGCATGTAACCTTAAGTACACATAAAGAGGGTGGTCAAATAGTCACTGTATGGCAATGAAGCAATGCATTTTGGGAGATGTAATTTTTTCACCATATGAAAAGGTACATTCTGAGAAATATGATTTCCAAAAGCAAAATTAAACATCACAATTGTCAGTGTACGTTTGCAAGCATAATGGATGTTTATTTGAAATCAAATGTACATTTTGCCAATTGACCCAAATTTTCAAAAATAGGAAAGCAAACATTACATACATTTTTTATTCATAGAAAATGAAAAAGAAGGTGAAACAATTGATCTGGGCAATACTATCAATATTGAATTGCAGAACACAGCAGCACAAAATGATATGACTTCCTCACCCACTGTGCAAAAAAAAAACAAGGAAAAGAGTGCAGCAACTAAAAGACTCAGACACTGAAGAAGAGCCCAATGCACATGCACATAAGCAGCAGACTGTTGAAATCACTGCAAATCAAAAGAGACAGATAAGATCGTTCTAGAATACAAACATTTTATAGAAGGAGGGCACGTTCTGCAAACCAGAGATCATCTTCACAAGATGAGTGCCATGCCAGTGTAGTAGAAATGAAGCTGCTCAAAGTCCAAAGGCTGCAACGGAAAGATATAAGGGTAATGAAGGGCAAACTCAATCATATCAGTCAAGACATCAGTGCCATGAGTAACAGTCTAAGTCAATAGACAAAGGTAATTGAAAGTGCACATATGTTATGTTATGTTATGTTATCCTGATTTATTGAGCGCACAGATGCCCCAGCAAAGGGGCGTCCTGGCGCTAGTGCAGAACAAAAAACCGGACAGGAGGTGGGAAACACAACACAACGGCAACAGAACTAAGGGGCTACGGGGAAAAGAAAAGTTTTAACAGCCTTCCTAAAAGCAAGGAGCTCATCAATGGCACGGATGTGGACGGGCAAGGAATTCCACAGTTTGGCGACAAGGACTCGAAAGGAGCGGCCGCCAATCCTGGATCTCTTGAAACGGGGAACAGTGGCAAGGTGGAGAACAGAAGACCGCAGAGAGCGAGCTGGAACATAAGGAAAAATGAGTTGCTGCAGAATCTGAGGAGAAGAAAGCTTAAGGTTTTGAATGTCAAAATCAAAGATTTAAACTTTATTCTCTGTGCCACCGGGAGCCAATGGAGATTAAATATGGTTCTCCTAGCTGAACAGAATTTAGGCAAACCAACCAGAGCCCTGGCGGCAGCGTTCTGGACGCGTTGGAAACGGGAGAGCTCAGCCTGATTGACTCCAAGAAAAAGAGAGCTGGCATAGTCTAATTTAGACAGAATCAAAGCTTGCACAATGAGTTGACGTGTAGGAGCGTCAAAGTATTTAAAGGTGGACCGAAGCTGACGCAAAATTCCAAAGCAAGATGCAGCTGTCTTTTTAGTGTGAGTGGAAAAGCTCAGTTGGGAGTCAAACCACACCCCGAGGTTTTTGACTTCAGTAACAGGGGTAGGGGTAGGACCGAGCTCACGTGGCCACCAGCTGTCGCCCCACAGATGAATTTGTTTCCCCACAATGAAATTATCATTCATCCAGTGGGCCACAGATATGAGTCCCTCACGGAACTTGGCTGCCTCGAGATCGGAAGCCCCACTAATCGCAACCGCAAGCTGCGTGTCGTCTGCGTAGGACACGATGGAGAGGTTCCCACGCATGGCGACATCAGCCAGCGGCTGGACATAAAGGTTAAAAAGAGTGGGGCTTAAGGCCGATCCCTGGGGGACGCCCTGGGCAATCGCATGAGGTTTGGATTCAAAGGGGGGAGTGATGACCCTGAAGGAGCGATCAGATAGAAAAGATCTGAACCATTCAAGGGCCAGCTTATCTTATATGGCGTCATGTAATAAACTGGACCGCATGGCAACAGCCATGGAAACCATGTGTGAAGCAATACAGGCACAGAACATTGCCAATTGCAGTAGGCACTTGAGATTAATGTCTAGCATGCACACTTACACCAGAGCATTACATCGTTTGACCAATAGCAATGCTCAAATAATTAAACATACAGTGTGCATGCAGAAAGAATTAAGTAAATGTTGTAGTAAGCTTTCTGAAGGAATGATGTCCCTCAAAAGTACTGAGGATGTCATGCAACCAGACATAAGTGTGCTTCAGTCAGTACAATGGGGCAATAGTGATGAGAGTGCTAAACCCAGTTGTAATTCAAAACCTACTCAAGTAGTTGAACGCCGCAACTCAAGACATCTTGAACAGAAAACAAACACATCTTTGGGTGTGAGCAATGTAAAAAGCAAAGCTTTAGGTGTGCGAGGAAGAAAATAAAGTTTTGGGAAATAAATTGACTGCCTTCTGAAGGATTGACAAAATGAAAATACTGCTCAGAGACTGGAGAAAGTCAAAGCAAAATATTTCTATCATTTAAACTTGACATGCATTAATGTGTCCTGTGTTTCTCCTTACTTCATTTTATGTTTCAAAATAAATGTAACTAACATTTGCTCAAAATTGACATGCTTCTTACCTCTTCTGCCCTTCTTCTCCTTCCTTCTGCTGCATCTGGTCCATGAAGTCTTGCATGGGGTTGTTGTGGCTGGTTGTCAATGTTTGGTAGTATATACTCAAAATCCAGTTCTAAGCCTCTCCTAGTGGATATGTTGTGCAGCATGGCACATGTTGCGACTATTTTACAGCACACCTCAGGACCTTATTGCAATGCTCCACCAGTTTTATGCAGTATGCGAAACCTAGACTTCATGACACCAAAGGTCCTCTCTATCACATTGCGGGTGGATATATGGGCATGGTTGTAGTGCTGTTCTTTGCGGGTTGCTGGAGTAAGATATGGTGTGAGTATATATGACCTCACAGCATATGCACTATCACCTATGGGGTGGGAAAATGGTAGACATGCAGTTAACATATCATGCCACTGCATGGTACAAAATGAAATTAATGCAAAAATGACAGTATTTACCAAGCAAATATCCATCTCCAAATTCTCCTGAAAGCAGTCGAGCATGGATGGCACTATGTTTGAATATATAATGTAGGAGTCATGGGCACTCCCCGGGTAACTTGCAACTAAATCTGTGATGATTGATTTTGAATTACAAATTACTTGGATGTTTAAAGAAGGATAACTTTTTCTGTTGCGAAAAATGTACTCATTCACAGGTGGGGGACAAATGGGAACATGTGTGCCATCTACACAGCCTATGACATGTGGAAAATTAGCTATGTTATAGAAGTCTAACTTTGTTTCCAGCAATTCCTTCTGTGTTTTTGGAAAAAAAATGTGATGCTGTATCCTTTGCAAAAAACATTTAGGAAATCATTAAAAAATCTAGATAGTGCACTCTGTGAAACCCCCCCAGCAACAGCTATGACTCCCTGGAAGGACCCCGAGGCTAGAAGGTGTAGAGAACATAACACCATCACATGGGTGGGTATGGCTAGGGTCCTACGTGTTTGTCTATGCAAAATAGGGTCTAATTCAGCAATGAGATCTAAAATGGAGTCAGCATTAAGCCTATACTTATCATATATTTCAGCCTGTGTCTGACCAAACAAAGTGATGCGCAATCTGAATATTCTTTCATTAAGCATCCTTCTCCTCCTTCCTGCTGCTCTCAACCTCCACCTACGTGCCAGTACAATGACTGCTGCCATCCTCAAAGAGTTCTTGTTCAACTGTGGAACCCCTTAAATACCCTCCAAATTGGTTTCACATGTTTCACAAAAAAAATAAAAAATTACCATCTGCTCTCAGTACTTCTAAATTTAAGAATTCTTAAATGCGATTTGTTAGAGAATCGCAATTTGCGATTTTTGATGCATGCACTGTTTTTGATAAAATATAGCGATTCCTTAAATTTGCGATTTTTTTAAGGAATCGCTAATCCAATTGCGATTTTTAAATTTGCGAAAAATGTTTTTCAACATGATGCATCTCAAAAAAGGAAATTGCATTCGCAAACGGCCGTATTTTGCGATTCGCACCGTTTGCGAATGCAATTCTGTTTGATGCATGTGGGTGGAGAAAAGAGGGCATCTAATCACTCTGTGCATCACAGCATCTCACACTGTAGCAGTGTGACGAACCACATGAGGTTCTCCAGCCCGACCTCAATAATACAGGGAGAAACTCACTCTCACAGCAAAAAGTACTCAGGACAAAAGTAACGAAGAAATGGAGAGGAACGAGGAAACCAAGACTGTGGTCGTGCAAAAGACACAAGAGGCTGAAAAAGCAAGTTCTAAAAATCAGACGAATGAGTTTCTGGAGAGAATATGGACTGAGATGAGAGACAAGTTTTCCAAATCAGAGGCCAAGCAAGACAAAATTCAAGAAGTATGCGAGAAGTTGGACTGTAAACTAAATGCACTAGGAGTGAGAGTGACAGCTGTGGAAGGAGAAGTAAGTGTCTTGAACAAAAGGGTGTAAAGAAACCGGAAAGAGTTAAGCACATTAAAACAGGAGGGGAAATATATGAGCGAGAAGCTGGAATCGCTTGAAAATCAAGCCAGGAAAAACAACATACGAATCCTAAATGTGCCAGAGAATGAAGAAGGGACCAACATCAAGAAATTTGTTGTAGAACTCCTGGTGGAACATTTTCCCTGGATTGATGCAGAGCAATTAGATGAAGAATGCAAAGAGTTCATAGAGATCCATTCGGAAAAAATAAAGAAAGGAAAACACCTAGGAAAATACTCATTAACTTTAAAACTTGCACATTAAAAGAGAAGATTCTCGGTGAGGCCCTGAAAAAAGGTAACTTCAGCAAAGGCTCATGGTCCTTCAGGATCAGGTCCGACATGTCAAAAGCATCACAAGACAGGCAATGGGAGTTGGGGAAACTCATGCCAGAACTACAATCATTGGGTGCTACAGTACAAATGAAGTTTCCACCCTCGTTAAGAATCATGTGGCGCAATAAAATGAGGAACATTAGAGATCCTGAAGAGGTGAAAAGTCTTCTCGAGCTAATGCGAGACAATATCCGGATGGAAGATCCCACAAGCTAAAAATGATTTCAAGATGAAACAAAAAATAACGCATACTAGAACACATAGAATAGGTCGGTATAGGGCGCGATAAGCAAAAAAATCACACACGAGTCAAGTCAAGAGTTAAGGAGCTACAAAGGGTTTAAGATGAAAACCCAAAGAAAAGAAGAAGGAGGCTTCCCCAGGGAGGGTAAGGACCGAGTACAAAAACAAAAAAACAAAAAAAAACAGAAAACAAAAAATGGGTGGGGAGCAAAATAGGGAAAAAACTAAAAAATTCCTCAAATATTGGAAAAAATGGATGGGACGGAAAGTCGAAGCCCCTACCAAACTATCTGGTATCTGCAACCAAAATGCACTAACAACAAACATGATAGATGGGAGAAATTAGTAAAAGAATTAAAATACTTTGCTGGAACGTAAATGGCATGAGGACAAAAAGTAAGAGAAATAAAATTCTAGAATACCTCAAGACAGCTGAAAGTGAGATCATTATCTTACAAGAGACGCATCTTCTAAAGGAGGAATGGGATCAGGCAATGAAAAACCTAAGATGGGTCGATACGTACGTTTGTACAAACCAAGGGTGCAACATCAAAGGAGTAGCCATTATCATCAAAAAATCATTAAAAGCAATTATGGAATCCTCGGAAGTGGACAGTAAGGGTAGGTGGGCACTAGCTAGAATAAAAATGGGAAACACCTCATATACAATAGCAGGCTACTACCGCCCTAATCTTGATGACCCCGAGCCCCTCCAAAATTTATACACACACTTGTTATCAGCCACTACCCCGGTAATCCTGGGAGGAGACCTCAACCTAATATTAGAACCTAGAGTAGACAGGTCCCCCCCAGGAAGGCAACCCAATTTACCGAAAATGAGGGAGTGGATTGGAATATATATAACGGACTTAGATCTGATAGATATATGGAGGGAAAAGGGAGACAAAAGTCAGCCTTACACACTACATAACAAAAAGCTAGGACACAGGTCAAGAATAGACTACTTCTTGATAGATAGAAGCTTACTGGAAAGTGTAACTAACTTAATCCACATACCAGCCCACCTATCCGACTATTCCGCTGTACAGCTAACTGTTCAAATAAATGCAGTTCAAACGCAAAAGAGATTTACAGTTGAAAGGGCTATGTTGTTAGACCAGCAAATCGTACAGGAACTTAGAACAGAAACAGAAAACTTTTTTGAAAATAATAAAATAGGTACAACAAAACAAGTTACCTGGGATGAATATAAGGCCGTGATGAGGGGCAAGCTACTTAGCTTAGGAACATATAAATCTAAGAAAATGAGGCAAGAGATAACAGCTCTGAAAAAAAGTATAAATTTTATGTTATGTTATGTTATTTATTTTCTTCTATAGCGCACGGCTACTCCCAAGAGCATCCCAGCGCTTTGGCGAAGAGAACTAAGTGCAGACTGACAACACAACAACTAAAAACTGAGGGGAACCTAAAGCTACTATTAAGCAAAGAGCCAAGTTTTCAGTTCTTTCCTGAAAGCGAGAAGACTGTTAGCCTTTCTTAGAGACAGAGGTAGCTGGTTCCAGCCCCGCGGAGCCAGATAACGGAATGACCGGCCTCCTATTCTGGAACGCTTGATGGCAGGCACAGCCGCTTTGGCCAAAGAAGCTGACCGCAAAGCCCTGCTAGGCAGGTAGAAAGATAGGCGTTTCTCAATGTACTTGGGGCCTACACAGTGAAGGGCTTTAAAGGCCAAGGTCAGGCTTTTAAATAAGATTCTCTTGGGGATGGGCAGCCAATGCAATGCTTTGAGCAACTCAGCGGCGCTGGCCCGTCTCGGGAGCCCAAAGATGGCTCGAGCCGCCGAATTCTGCACCACTTGCAGGCGGGTCAAAAGATATTTAGGTAGACCCAAGTAGAGGGCGTTCGCATAATCCAAACGCGACCCTATCAAGGCCTGCACGATGGTTTTTTTGTGGTGGAGTGACAACAAAGGAAGAAACTTCCTAAGCATCCTCAGAATGCCAAAGCATTTCCCTGAAAGCCCAATGACACGGGGTCTGAAAGATAGGTCACAATCAATCAAATTCCAAGGTTTTTCGCCTTGAGGGAGACATTGTCCGGAGGGAACATATCCTGTGGCCACCAGGCCTTCCAGCTGGGATCAGGAGTACAGCCAAAAAAAAGCAGATCCGATTTGTCGGAGTTGCATTTTAGGCCATGCCGCCGGAACCACTCGAAGACAGCACCTAGACAGTCCCTAATCCGTGTGCCGTCGAAAGCACCACCTCTGTCACACGTGAACCGAAGCTGGGTGTCGTCAGCATAGGATATGATCTGGGCGCCAAAGGATTCCGCCACCACCGCCAGAGCGGCCATAAAGATGTTAAAAAGCATGGGGCTAAGAATGGAACCCTGAGGAACCCCCACCTCTAGCTGCGACATATCGGCGGAATAAGGAGGCGCCCAGATCATTTGCCGGCGGCCGGTAAGAAAGGATTTAAACCAGTTCAACACCGTCCCACGTAAGCCAATTTCCCAGAGTCTTAAAAGGAGGCCTTCGTGGGGAACGGTGTCGAACGCCGCCGACAAGTCAAGCATAACCAACATGGCCTTACCTCCTGAATCTAAAACCTCCCTGATGGCGTCGGTGACCTCGAGAAGGGCAGTCTCCGTGCTAAAATTAGCACGGAAGCCAGATTGAGACATGTGTAAGAGGTCGTTCTCCTCGATGAAATTGGAGATCGACCGATGCACATGCTTCTCGGTCACTTTCACCAGAGCAGGGAGGAGAGAGATCCGCCTGTAGTTCGCATGAATAAGGGGATCTAGGTTAGGCTTTTTAATCAGCAGTAAGATCAAGGCACATTTCCAGGCCTGAGGGACCACACTGGTGGACAAAGAGGAATTAAGGAGTGGATTCAGTAAGGTGTTAAGGACTGGCGCCACTCTCCCCAGACATTTCGCCTGGCAGGGATCCAGCGGCGAGCCAGACTTCAACCGTGACAAAAGGTCCAGAGAGATGGTAGGGGACATAGGGGGAAATTCATAAAGAAAGGGACCAGTCCCATCCAAAGGAGGCAGGGAGGACAGACAGCTAACATCCAGCAAGGGGCAGGTAGGAAGAAAGGAGCCCTGAATGGACTTGATTTTATTAACAAAGAACTCAGCTAATTGATTTATCCAGAGCTCTGAGTGCATGTAAGAAGGAGTATTTAGGGAGGGAGAGGTAAAATCCTTTACAATTCTAAAAATCTCTTTACTGGCGTTTTCGGCCTCATCTATTCTGCGCTCCAGATAGGCTTTTTTTCCATCCCAGATCTGCCTGTGGTAAGATCTAGTTGCTACTCTATATTTCAATCTCTCAGCTGGATCATAGACACGCCGCCAGGCCCTTTTCGCCTTCTTGCAATCCTGACGTAAGGCCCTCAGATGAGGAGTAAACCATGGGGCGGATATACGCCTCTCAGTGGATTTAGCCTTCTTCTCAGGAACTAACACCTCCAGTCTGGCCGTAAGCCATTTCTGGAAGAGAATAAGATTCTCCTCTAGATTACCAGAAAGTTGACAGGGGAAACTATGGAGGGCATCGGACAACATATCAGCAGAGAACAGGTGAAAAGGCCGAGAGGCCCTCGTGGTGTCTCTTAGAGGCCTCATTGTAAATACCCTAGATACCCAAATATTAGCGGAAAGAGAACTAGATAAGAAAGAAAACCTACAAAAGGACAGACAAAAACAGAAAGACTCCCTAAGTGATATTCTTGAGGATAGAGTACAAATAAAATGGGAAGCAAGCAAGCTGGCAAATCACGAGTATGGAGAAGGCTGCGGAAAATGGCTTGCATGGAAGTTAAAGACCAACATGGCAAGAAATAAAGTAAAGGGCCTAAAGCAACATGATTAACCAAGTTTGATCACAGAGGAAGAGGCAATTAGAAGAGAATTTGCAACTTTTTTCTCTGAACTACACACCGAAGACATTAGCCCATCTGAGGAACAGATAGAGGATTACTTAGGAGACATATCGTTTTTAGCCTTAACTGAAGATGAGAAAGATGAGTTAAATAAAGAAATCACAATCACCGAGGTAAAGAACGTAATAAGAACCCTGAAGACAGGTAAAGCCGCAGGTCCAGACGTTTTCCCAAATGAGCTTTACATGACTTTAATGGAAACTCTATCCCAATATATAACGGAGCTGGTAAATCTGTCTTTCAAACAATATGACAAGCTGCCTGATTCTTGGAACGACGCGCTATTAACTATCATCTTAAAACCAGGAAAAGACCCTATCCCGATATCTCTGCTCAATGCAGACTATAAAATATTTACAAAGATAATGGCAGCTAGACTGGGAAGACTCATGCCCCAGCTTATACACCCAGACCAGAAAGGCTTTACAAAAGAAAGACAACTACACGAACTTACACACGAACTTCTGAGTGCCATAGATATTGCCACACTAAAGAAGATCCCTCTAGCGATACTGACTGTCGATGCCGCTAAGGCATTTGACAGAGTAAATTGGGCTTTTCTGAATAAAATAATGACCAAAAATAATCTAGGTAACTCCTTTTTACATGCCGTAGGAGAAATTTATAAAACTCCAAGATCCAAAATTTTGGTCAATGGCAATCTTATAAATGACATCAGAATAGAAAGAGGACCCAGACATCTATATATCGAGCCATTAGCAAACAAACTTAGAAACAACAAGGAAATAACCCCCTGTAAACATCAGGGATGGGAAAAAAAGATCGCACTTTACGCAGATGACCTGATGCTATTCACAGATAACTATGCCAGCTCTAAGCTAGCCATAGAAGAAATCTTAAACAACTTTGGAGAGGTCTCAGGATATTTAGTTAACCACACCAAAACAGAAATTATGACATGGAACACACACTTCAACAGCCCAAACATCAGGCAAGAGATAAAATACCTGGATATTTTAGTGAGTCAGGACCTAGACAAAATTCCACAGAATAATCTAAACAGAGTGGCACGTGAGGTAAGGAAATTACTCAAAGTTTGGTCCAGCCTACCCTTAAGTTTTATAGGGAGGTCTAACATCATAAAGATGTCTGTGCTACCTAAATATACATACCTCTTTAATACCATTCCGCTAGAATTTAAAAAAGACGCACTAAAAAAATTGCAGGGGGAAATCACTAGCTTCATATGGGCCTCTAAAGGAACAAGAATATCATGGAAAAAAACTCAGGAGGAAAAAAGAGAACGGAGGGATAGCAAGCCCAGACCCGACGGAATATCACAGGGCATTTCACTTTAAAAATATGCAAACACTTTTCAAAATTCATCAATATTACCCGGAACACTTACAGGCAATGACAGAAGCTGAGGACCATTTTCTTTTCAAGTTTGGACACCAAAAGTACTTCAAAAAAATCAAACTAAAGATACTAAAGGAGGCAGCCAAATTATGGCTCCAAATTAGAACAATCCTAAATATTCCCTATTACAGCTCAATGGCACCGGTATGGGACTCACCAGGAACTCCGGATTGCTTAAAAGACGCTATGGCTAACCCTCTGAAACAAGCTGACATTAAATACTGGGGCCAACTTTTAAACATATCAACACTAATCTCCTGGGAAGAACTATACACGATTTTCAACGGGACAGTCTCAAAATTTAAGTTCTATCAACTAAACAGTTGGGCAAAAACAATTCCGGCATATGACAAAGACAGTAAAAATCTTGAAAAAGAAATGATAAAAATTTTACCCATAAATAAGGAAATTGCAAAGTGGTACTGGACCTTTATAATGGCAGGAGACGAAAATATTCAGACTGAAGATCAAATTTGGGGGAGAGACCTGCCCACGGTAGATCTAGGCAGAATATGGGAAGAGTCTCTAAAGAAATGTTGGTCAACAATAAAATCAGCTACCTTGAAAAGAAATCATCTTTACACACTACACAGGGCATACTGGACACCGAAAAGACTATCAAAATTTAAAAATGCAGGAGTGAAAAAGTGCCCTAAATGTGGAGAAGAGAGAGCAGACGATGTCCACATGTTCTGGAATTGCCCATCCCTGGAAAAGTCCTGGGAAGAAGTTGGTAAGACTCTAAGCTCGATTTTCCAAAGACAACCAAACGTAAGTACAAGTCTTATTCTCTTTGGGATTGGTAACGCAGGAGAAGGGCATAAACTAACAGTAAGTGAAGCAAATCTACTCTTTGTATTAATGGTGATAGCAAGGAGGGAGATTTGTATTAAGTGGATTGGGCCATCGCCTCCAACACATGGAGAATGGATGAATTCAGCCTTCAAGATAAACAGACTAGATAGAAGAGGGAAAGATAGCAAAAGATATAAATACTGGGAAATCGTGGAAAACCACCTGACCTCCAATGTAAGGGCAGAACATACGGTCCCATGATTAATGCGAAAGCATCTTCTGGTTGATGAGTACAATACTCATAGAGTAGCCAAGGTGGCTAGCTCCCCTCCCCGACAGCAGAAATGTTAATATGTAAATGGCTTAAAGGGGCTCCTCTGATACAGAGAAATAAGGGAAACTCCCCAACTAAGAGAGACCAAGGGGCAGTGACGGAACAAAAGTACAGAGGCAGAGACCCGAATTTCCATACACATAGAATTTTCGCAATATGAGGACAAAAAAAAAAACCTTTCAGTAGTCTCTTTACCCAGTTTCCTTCTGCAGCACACCACTGTGCCGCATGATGTAGCTGAGTGGCAATATAATATAACTACAGACCGGGAAGTTCCAAACCACCCTCCATTCTGTCCTAGTTGAAGGTGGATAATTTCATCCTACTCCTTTTGCCAGCTCAGACCAAAGAATTAAATAGAAAGTCTTTTTCTTTAAAAGTGGAGCTTGGAATCCCACATAATATGTTTTTTAAGTGATATAGGCAGCACGTTAGGGCTACCTTTTGGCCAGTACAATGCAACCAACAATAGTTAATGAAGAATATTCCAGAAAGCAATTGACCTCCACAATCCCTGAAGAATTCTGCCCATGTTACTTTCATTCTGTATTTTTCGTGTATGTGCTACCTGTACACCAAGATAACTAAACTGTTCCAATTCCCATCTCATATGAATTTTCGGTAGTAGCTGCAACCAGCCTGCCCAGTGGGAAGACCCCCAATTTTGCCCACTTAATACATAGCCCAGTGGCGTCACCAAACTTCTCCAATTGCACCAGTAAAATAGGCAACGATTGCTGCTTATCATAAAGATATTCTAGTGTGCCTTTGGTGTACGTTGAGACAACATACATTTCATTCCCGATCCTAATCCCCTGTGCACACCAGCAACTTCCTGAAGGCCATCAAACACCTTAACAACTGGATCCCTGCATGGCTCCCCTGGAGCACAACTCAACGGCAAGAGCCCCATCAAAGGCCAGCTAGTACACAGATCAACTGAGGCTGACGAAACCCCACTGCAAGAAACTGGAACGCAAATGGAGAACAAGTCTAGACACTGCAGATAAAGATATCTTCAAATCATCCCTAAGACACTACAACCATCAAAAGAGGAACACCAAGTGCACAGCTCTTGCAGATCGCATCGACTTCAGCATGAACAACAGCCAGAAAGTATCACCATTATTGAAGCCAACTGACGCTCCACCGACCACCTTAGCAGCCACCAGCTCCTCAAAGCCATGCAGTCCAGATTCAGGCTCAACCATAGTGCAAACATAGCACTCATTGCTGCCACTAATGACATGTGCATGATCATTCACAGAGGAGGCAAAGCAGCTATCATTCTCCTGGATCTCTCTGCAGCATTTTATATGGTCTCACATCCCATCCTTGTCAGGTGCCTGCATGAGATTGGCATCTAAAGACTCTCATTAACAGATAGAACATCTGCTCCTTAATAACGGATAGAACATAAGGTGTTAGCCTGGCTCCACACTCCTCAAAAGCCAGCAAACTCATCTACTGAGTGTCTCAAGACTCATCGCTCAGTCCCACCATCTTCAATGCATATATCATCCCTTTGGTGAACGCCATCAGTGCGCATGAAATCAACTTCCTTTCCAAAGCAGACAACATGAAACTCATACTCTCCCTTTCGGACAGAACCCCCAACACAACAAACAAGTTAATTGCCTGCATGACCGAAGTCGCTACCTGGATGAAAGCCAGAAACCTCAAGCTCAACAAAGAGAAGACAGAAGTAGTGATCTCAGCAACAACACCTCACCTTAGGACTCCAAGTGGTACTCAGCTGAACTCAGTCTCACACCCAGAAGTCACACCAGGAACCTTGGAGCAAACATTTACAGAAAACTGGACATGACGGCACAAGTCAGCAATATCACTGCATCCTGCTTCCACACACTGAAGATGCTGAGCAAGATCTACAAAGTGCTCCCTGACAACACTAGAAAAACGGTCACTCATGCCCTAGTCACCAGCAAGTTGAATCTATGCCTAGATCACCAAGTTACTCACAGGAAGACTACAAGTTATTCAGAACTCGACAGTCAGACTCATCCGCAAACTCCTAACCAGAATTCACATCATTCCACACCTCGGGGAACTGCACTGGCTCTCAAATCACAAAAGTACTCAATTAAAACTCCTTACACACACATTCAAACCTCACCTACCTGCACAGTCACATCTCCTCCCACCAACCACCCAGAATCCTTCACTCAGCACAACTCCTACTCCTGCACACAAAACCAGATCAGGAGGATAAACGTTCTCTTACATCGCTCCTAAAGTGTGGAACCACCTCCTATTCAACATCAGGGCCTCCTCCTTTCTTCTTAAATTGTGCAAGAAGCTGGATACCTGGCTTTTCAATTAAGCAACCTACTATAGGGAGGGTTAGGCACACATTTCTGTTCAGCGCCAGGATACCCTCATGGGTGATAGTGCGCTTTATATTACACATATGAATCATGCAGTACCAGATGTAGTCAGATCGCTACTGCATTCAATAGATCATCCATCTCACACCAGATTACCAATCTCGCCCGGGCTGTGGGTTCCCTATAAAGGAGTTAAACTAATTTTTTTAAGATTGGTCCAAACCCCATTTTCTGGAATATTGCAAACACATGATCCTATCCCATCGCATTGAGTGCTTTATCTACATCCAGGTCCACTAGGGCACCATATGTATGTCTGTTATCAGTGGAATGTAAAACATGTGTAAGTCAACGTATATTTTGTAGTGTGCTCATTCCTAGGATAAAAGCACACTGATTCTCATGCACCAGCATGCCTATCACAAGATAAATCCCTAAATTGGGATGGTCAACTGTCAAAGTAATGACCACACTCTACAAAATTGAATGCCTCTCAAATGCTACATATGGGGCTGGAGTGTGGGGTTTTAGCAATTGTGGAAAACTGCAATTAGTGGAAAATAAGTTTATTAGAAAGCTTTTGATGTTGCCCAAGAGTGCATCAACATCCTTGGGTTCAATCGTAACTGGGCCTTGAGTACATTGTGGACCGTATTTGACTTTCCCCTTTTATCATTATGTGTGAAAATCTGGCGTACACCAGAACTAGATTTCTCAAGATCCGTTATTTTGGATTGTCTTTCCATGGCCAATACTAAGTAGATACCTTGGCTTGGTTATCCGAAACATGCATATAGCAAACTAGATGTAATAGAGTTCTTTAATGATTCCTGTAATATGCCTCCTCAAGCAAAACTTTTAATAAAGTCCTTATATTATTCAAGTGTCAGTGCACATCACAATCAGCAGTTGAATCAGCGAAGAGCCTTGAGCATGGGAACTGTTCGTTTTTCTACCAATCAGATGCAACCCTATTCATATTTTCTTGTGGAGCCTCAATGTAGATGTTAGTTAACCAGATTTCGTTTGAGCACCCTGCACTTTCTGGTAGATTTTCCTAATCAAGGCGGTTGTCATGGCAACCCTCCGCCCTGCCCATGTAATAACGTTGCAAAACAATCTACTCTGCACTTTGTCTTGTTTCATGCACTGTACAAACATTTCAGATCCAAATTTTTGCTTCTGAACCTGAGGTCTTGTCGCCTTTGATGTTATAGAAAAGGTTTTAGGGCCAGATGTATGAAAAAAGCATTTTGCGATTCCCAAATTGCAATGTGTACTGAATCGCTATTTGGTAATCTCAAAATGCAATATGTACAAAAATTTGCAAAAAAATATAGAATCAATCAAATTTGCATTTTCAAATACAGATTCCCAATTTGGGATTCTCAAATAGCGAATTCGCAAATTAAAGAATCACAAAATGGTAAATCTACTATTCCGATGCAGCATGATGACCCCACAACCAGGAAGTGAGGTTTCCCATGCTGTGCCTGAGGCTCTGTAGGAAGCTGAGGGCAGGAGAACTTCACTCAGGGGAACATCCAGAGTGCAGAGGCAGGCAAATAAACAAAGCATGGCATCACAGGAGAAGGCAAGGAGACTGAAGGCCTTAAAAGAAAAATAGAATTCAGCAAAGAAGAATTGGAGGTCCTAATTGAGGAAATGGTCACCGTTTCCCCACTCCAGGAGTTTAAGGTAGAAGGCAAAAACACCCAGGAAGAGCTGCAGGCGAGGCCAGATGACTAGGCACAGATCCAAAGTGACCAGCCCCACTTGCACCGTCACAACACCTATCGCAGGAGACGCAAAGTAAGAGCGCAGGTGTTGCTGTGGAAGGTGATGGCTCCTCTGTCTTTGCTGGGCTGAAGGGCACCATGGTGAAGGTGCCGCACCTGCAATTAAAAAACATGCGGTCAATGCAAATCCAGCTGGTGTGTCTGAAGAATAACATGGTGGACATTAACAGCAGCATCAGGTAGTTGACCAACACAATGGTGGAGGGCCATAGGGCAAATCTAGAAAGCCTCAGGGACATGACAGAAGCCATTAGAGACCCCTGTAATACCATGCACAGGGAGCATACTTCCAAACGCAGACAAAGTTACCACCTATTAGGCCGTTTGGATGGTTACACCAAGGCAATAAACCGTTTGAGCAATGCCACAGCTGTCCTGTCCAGACGCACTGTGGCTATGCAGGTGAAAATAGCCCACTTCTGTTCTGATGTAGCCAGGGGATAGGTGCAGGTCACCACTGCTGCAGAACAGTTACAGACAGCTACTACAGCTGGGACATGTATACTGGGTGCCTGGGATTGTGAGGAGGCCACCAGCATCAGCAGCATTACTGCCCCGGTGATTGAGATCAGACGGCAGAGTGCGAGGCAAGGTACTGCATCTGAGGCCTCATCAAGGGAAGCCAGTGTACACACTGACTGTTCCAGTGCTGTGCGTGACCCTAAAAAGTAGATAGTGATGTGACCAAGGCATACTAGTGGCCTGCTTAACCTGTAGCATGTGATAGTGCAGAATGTGCATGTTTATTTGAAATCCTATGTTGTCCTACAAATTTACACACATGTAATATGATGTCATGAAGTGCATTGTCTCATCATTACTCACTTAAAAAATGGTTCTGTGTTATTTCGACACGTCTCTGTCTGCCACCTGCTGCCCTTGCACCATCTGCTGCTCTGCAAGTTTGACGTGTTTCATCCTCTTCATCAGACTCTGAATCTGTCAGGTTCAATGGCATGCCACTGGTTGTGCAACATGGCACAAGTGGCCACAATTTTGCAACATATCTCTAGCATATACTGCAGTGCACCTCCACTTTTGTGTAGGCAGCGGAACCTATTCTTCAGTAGGCCGAAGGTCCGCTCTATCACATTGCGTGTCGACTTATGCGCAGCATTGTATTTCCTTTCACTTTGAGTTGTAGGATTCAGGTATGGGGTGAGTATGAAGGAGCGCACAGCATATGCGCTGTCACCTACAGGGTAAAAGGCAATAGATTAGTCACTGTACTGTTTCACCATATCCTGAGTGTCTACCAGACTGTGTCACATGCATTTACCTAGCAGGTATCCTTTGCCAAATTCACCCCCAAGGAGCCGTATGTATATACCACTGTGTCTCAATATGAAAGAATTGTGCGTACTGCCAGGGAATTTTGCCACTATGTCAGTTATTATGTGTGAGGCATTACATATGACCTGGATGTTCATTGAATTAAAGGATTTCCTGTTCCTGAATACGTATTTATTACCTGAGGGGGACAAATGGCTACATGTGTACCATCAATGTACCCAATCCCATGAGGGAATTGGGCTATCTGTTAGAAATCTAATTTGGTCTACTGCAATTCCTGTGGTGTAGTGGAGATTCTAATGTAATGGTGTATCCTCTGGACCATTGAGTCCAAGAAGGCATTGAAAAGGCACAAAAGCACACTTTGGGAGTTCACTCTTGCTGCTGCTATTACCCCCTGGTAGCTCCCTAAAGGTAGAAGGTGCAATGAATATAGTGTGGGAATGGCACTGGTACCTGCGAGTATGAGAATGCAGTAGTGGATGAAGTTCAGCTATCAGGTCTAGGATTGTAGTGGAGTCTAATCTATATTTCTCATGGATTTCTTCCTCTGTCTGCTGAAACAGGGTTAGGCGCACTCTAAAAATGCATTCTTGTCTCCTCCTCCTTCTCTGTGCTGCTGTAAGAATCCTCATCCTCCTCGCTATGACGTACAGTGCGGCCATTGTGAAACATTCTGAGGCCCTCTGGGCCTGTTCAAATAGTTTGCACCTGGTTACCACCTGATTGGAATAGGTGGTAATGTGCACATGCTTAATTGCGAGTTTTCTGTCATTCGCAATTTGCAAATGATTCATACATTGGTCTGCGATGACCAATTTGCGAATTCGCAATTTGAGATTCACACAATTGGTATTAGCTAAATAAGAATTCAAATTTTTTGGGATTAGCAATTTTGCGAATGCAAACCCTTTTCATACATTGGAAAAGGCCATTTTGCATTCGCAAGCGGCAGAATTTTGCGAATTGCACCGTTTGCGAACGCAATATAGTTTCATACATCTGGCCCTAAGTTATTTACAGTCGCTCTGCTGTTTTGATATTTGTGTAGCTGTTTGAAATTTTATAGAGCTGTGGCCGGCGGTGTGGAGCGTGCAGTGGAGGCCGCAGCAATGGTGGCATCGAAAACTACTGTGAAGCCCGGATGCCACTCCAGGTGTGGGGCTGAGTCCTAGACGGGTGACCACTGTTGCCCCCGTGGATTGTGGAGCATTTCTTAAAAAGGGAGAGATAGAAGCGGTGAAGGCCCCCGTCGACAGAGCCCGAGGAGCGGACGAGGCGGCAGTAGAGTGAGCCCTGAGTGCTGCTGGGACGCGCTGGGCGGGGCCCCCCTCCTCGACGACAGGTGACATCGAGAGAGCAGGCCGCAAGAGTGGGAACGCTGCTTGGATTGACTGCCTCCCTGAGTCAGGATGGCCTCCCCAACCTGGGCTATTGGCTGGGGGAGAGGCGCCCTGCCCGAGGCCCTGGCTGGAGGCGGCTCTCTGACATTCAAGTGGGCAGTGGGGTCTAGGAGCACTGAGCCGGGTGGAGCCCTAGTGGAACGGGCCTGCATGTGGCGGCTCCCCCCCCCCCAGCTCTGATGTACAGCGACAATTTGACTGGGTGGAGGAACTTTTGAAGGGCCTGTTTGTGGCTGCTCAGGACTGTGCCTCAGCAATAACCAGTGAGGTCGGAGCAGTGGGCAGGGCTGGCCGGATCCGGGGTTCTGCCCCTTGGACCTTGACCCCCAGCGGATCGACTCCAGGAAGGAGTTTCAGACTGGAGTCCAACAGTGAGCTTTTGCTGATGGCGGGACGCAGGGGGGGCCCACACGTACTGAGTGCGCGGAGTGCCCAGCTCAGAGTGAGTAGTGACAGCTGTTGATGCGCCTTGTGGCTTGGCTAGTGGGCCTCCCAGGAGAGAGGAGGAGATCGCCCCCATGCCCTGAGCAGTGTTTCTGGACTTGAACCAAGTTCGAATCCTTCTGGAGCACTGCAAGGAGGCCTCCCCCCGGTGGGGCTGAATAAACTGCGGAAGGCTCTGTACGCATCCGGGGAGGTATCTGTGAGCATTGCGACAGAGCCTGGGCAGAGCTGGGCTACGACTTGGCATCTCAACTGGGGTACAGCCGGAGCTGCACCTGGACACTCTGTGGATCTTGCTAGGGCTCCAGCGAGGTGGTAGACGCTGCCCCGAGTGGCAGCACACCGGATTGCCTGGTGACGCGTCCTGGGTGTCGCCATGACCGGGGCTCCATTACACCAGCAGTGCCTGTGGATTGGTGGTTCATGCCTACCAGGGTTAACCTGGGTACAGATACACTAGCAAGACCTGGGAGGGATTACTGGATCTGGGGAGGAGCAGCACACAGGACCCGTGGCACACAGCAAGACCCATGGTGACGCGAGGAGGTGGCCCGAGTGGACCAGCCTGGAGGACCGCAGTGAGGGTGGCATTGAGGTGGGCAACTACTTGCTGGCCTTCGTCTACAGGGCGCCCTGAACTCCAATAAAATATCTAAAACTTCGTTAGTGGGGGCGCAGATTTGGCCTAGTAAGGACGCAGCATCATGGGCAAACCTAGAGGCTGCCAGACGGTGGCCTTCCAAGATCCAGAAGACGGTGCCCTGGAGCAGTTGCAATCTACTCTGGAAGACCCAGTCCAACAACAACTCAGTAAAATATTGTAGGCCATAGCAGACACGAAGGCTACCCTTCATCAGGATATTAGCACTGTGGTGATGGGATTCGGCCTGCTGCGGGAAGAACATAAGAAGTTGTCGGAGAGTGTCAAAGAGACCGAGTCTAATGTTGCGGAACTGACGCTGGCACAAAAGGCATTGGAGCAAAAGATGGGAGCCCTCACAGACAGAGTGCGATTGTTAGAGTGCAGAGCAGAAGATGCTGAAGGGCGTAATAGAAGGAACAACATCAGAATCCTGGGCCTGCAGGAAGGGACGGAGGGCAGCAACATGGTGTCTTTCTTAGAGCGCTGGATCAGGAGTGTGGTAGCGCCGGAGGGTCTATCCTCCTTTTACACGCTGAAGGGGGCCCATAGAGTGCCAGCCAAGCCTTTGGCCCCTGGGAGGCCTCCGTGCCCGGTGATGGCCCATGTGCTCCACTTTCAGGACAGGGACCTCCTCCTGCAAAAGGCGAGAGCGGATGGCCCCTTCACAGTAGACAACAGCAAGGTTTCTCTCTTTCCGGACTACACATTGGCGGTACAGAGGAAGCGAGCCTCCTACCTAGAGGTCAAAAAGGCATTGAGGGATGAGGGCCTCCAATACTCTCTGATGTTCCCGGCCTGACTGCGTATCATGTTGGAAGGGAACACCCACTATTTCGATTGTCCTAAAGACGCACAGGACTGGCTGGAGACCTATAAGGGCGAGACGCCCGAGGATAGGGGCCCTGGAGATATCAGGCGGAGGGCCGCGGAGGTTGGGAAGTGCCCGAGGCGACAACCCTACAGGGGAACCTCAAAGAAACCATCCTCAGTGCAGACAGAGAAGGAGAGGGCTGAAGCCCTGCAAGCTGTGTCGGAGCTAATGCAGAGTCGGAGTCCTGCTCCAGTTGTGGTGGCTGGCTCCTCGAGAGAGACAGATGGTAATGAAACAGATACTTCACACAGCTATTCTGGCATTCTATATTTTTACCTCGATATTTTGGCAAGTCGATATTTTGACTGTCGATATTCTGTCAGTGATCCAGTGTTATATGGCTCCTAACGTGAAATATCAGGGGAATGGGGTCCATTGCAAACATCTATTTGTATCTGAGGCGTAGGGACATCCATATAGTGTTCCTGCAGGAAACCCACCTGAATAGTGAAGAAGTTGGGAAGCTGAAGCAAAGATGGAGAGGCCAGGTCTTCACGACTGCCTGTTCGGCTTTTGCCAGGGTGTTGCTGATTTGGGTCAGGCCAAGGGTCCCTTTTGCCATTGAGCGGTCCTGGTTAGATGCAGGAGGCCGATATGCTCTGGTTGTAGGGAGACTGTCAGGACAAGCGGTCACCCTAGGTAACATTTATACTCCTAACTAGGACCAGCTTCATGGATTCCTTTTCTGCTGGATTAGCTGATAACCTGAGGGGCAACCTGGTCCTTAGGGGGGACCTTAAATGTGTTGCAGACGTCGTCGCGGACCGGTCACATCCTCCCTTAATAGAGTCTCTGCCAAGCCACACAGCCTTGGGGTTCCGAGCATGGATCACACACTGGGGTCTCGCAGACACTTGGAGGCTGCAGCATGCCCATCATAGGGAGTTTTCCTTTTTCTCGCCGGTGCACCAAGTGTATACTCAACTAGATATATTTTTATGTTCCCCTGCCTTTAATAGCACTATTACACATACTGAATACTTAGGATGCACCCTGTCGGATCATAGTCCAGTGGTAATGACTCACCAACCCTTGGGACAGTGCCCTCCAATCCCCACCTGTAGGCTCAACCCGGCACTACTCAAGGACGATACCTTTTGTACGTCACTGCATACACTCCTAGAAACATACTTCCCCATCAACGCCAACACAGCATCCTCTACATGAGTGGATTGGGAGGCATTCAAGGTGGTAGTGCGGGGCCATTGTATGGGACAGGCAACGGGAGCCTAAAGAGAGCTCCATCAGGAACTGCTAGACCTGGAAGGGAGCATTCGTAGCTTAGACAACGTTTAGGGTTCTGGAGATGCTGCCTGAGTGGCATTGCAGGATGCACGGGCAAAATATAACGACGCAATTGGGCGGCTGCAGTGTTATAACCACAAGGATTACTTGGACAGGGTGCAGAGGGAGGAAGGAAAGGCAGGCCGTCTTCTAGCACGGTTGATTAATCCGGAATTGGGGGGGATCCCCCATCACACAAATTAGCTTGGACACCGGTGAGGAGGTATACAGCCCAGATGCGATCAACAACTCCTTTTTAAGATTCTACAAACATTTATACATGTCCCGAATAGAGCACCCTGATCGGTTGTGAGGGAATTCCTGGAGCCTCTACCCCTCCGTGAGTTGGAGGACGAGGATCGGGAAGAACTGGGGGAACCTATAACCCTGCAGGAAATTAAAGCTGCCATCCATGCATTGGCGCCTGGCAAGAGACCGGGCCGGATGGTATTCCGGCTGAATTGTAACAACGTTTTGCAGACCTGCTTGCACCGCACCTGATCAGGCTGTATGCAGGTGCATATGAAGAGGGGGAGCTGCTTAGCTCCACCCAGACAGCCCTGGTGTTCCCCCTTCCGGAAATCAAGATGCCTGGGGTAGGGGTTAAGGATTATAGGTCCCTCTCTATGGTTCAACATGGATTTTAGGATCTTAAGCAAGATGCTGGCCGGGAGGCTGGTTCCGCACATGAAGACGTTAATACACTCTGATCTGAATGGTTTTATTCCTTTCCGCAACACCTCTTATAATTTTCGCAGGCTCTACTCCATCCTATATCATGCCAAGACCCCATCCAGACTCCAGGCCGCGGTGCTCTCTGTCAACCTGGAAAAAGCTTTTGACACGGTGGGGTGGGACTACTTATTCGAGGTGATGATGCGCATGGAGTTGGGAGAGTATTGAGTACGGTGAGTGCGGCTTTTATATGTGGCGCCTACTGCTAGGGTCAGAGCGGGTAGAAAAAAAAAATTGATACTTGTATAGCGCACTACTCACCCGCAAGGGTCTCAAGGCGCTTGTACGAATACCGCTGTGGAACCCATCCTGGCTTTCCCTGTGAGGCGTCCACTCCTGGGCACCCCCAAGGTGGAGGCCAGGCATCCTTAGCGTTGTGGGGGCCGTTGTGGAGATTAAGCAAGCTATTGCCCAGAGTTGCAGAGTGGGACTCCATGATTGGAATAGGCACCGAGGCGAGAATTATCAGGTCCGTGGAATTGCCATGGCAATTGAATCCCTTGCTGAGAGATTACGCCAGGGAGGAGACAGGATCGGGCTGGACATTGGAGGGTGGACGCACCATGTTTCTCTTGATGTGGACGATCTATTGTTATATCTGTCAGATGCAGTTGAGGGTGCCTCAATGGCTATACAAATGTTAGATGACTTTGCCGGCCTCTCTGGCTTACGAGTCAACAGAGCAAAGACGTTTCTGTTTCCGGTAGCGGGCCCTACTCCTAGACCGGACGCATTGATGACCGACATACTATGGGCTCAGAATACGTTTAAGTATTTGGGCATAAATATATTTCATTCGCTCGATAACTTGAAGGAAGGCAACGTGTGCGCATTTTTGGGGTACACTGCAATTGCCTGTCATGTCCCGGGTCTCCCTATCTAAAATGGTCATGCTCCCGCACTTATTGTATTTTTTTGTTAATCTCCTGGTCCTCATGCCGAGCGTCTGGTTTCGCCTCCTGAATGCTCTGTTGCAAGATCTGGTGTGGGAGGACGGGCGCCCCAGGGTGTCCCTTACAGCGTTACGATGGAAAGCAACAGGAGCATAAACCCATAAACAACGTTGGGATCTGGGTACATATGTGAAAATTAGTAACAACGTCTCACCTGGTATTATTGAATGAAAAGGCAATTCTATATGTATGTACAAAGCATTACACGAACTCAGTTTATTTGGTTTTGAAAGTGCTCATGGCATCATATATTTGGTTATAGCAATGTATACAATAAAGTTATATCAGCACTGTGGGAATAAATTGCGAAGGCAACCCAAAAGCAATAGGTGCACATTGTGCTTGTGACATAAAAAGTGACGGCGCAAGTGACACGTAGGTGAAGAACAGCGAAAGGCGCAGAGTGACAAATGTGAAGAAGAATATACACAAAGTTATGGTTCAGCTTTAAAAGTGTTCAGGTGTTTGAATGGTATTATTCAAAATCTTTTGGTGTACCATAGAGACAAATGCGCCGTCGGAGCGGGTCAGCGATAGCAAGGTGGAGTCCCGGGCCGCAGGGCAACCCAGAAGGGTTATGGGCTGCCAGGAAAGGAAGGGCTGCGTGGAGTGCAGTCAGCTGAGGTGTAGGTGGCGATCGGTGCCACGCAATGCTAGAATCGTACGGGGGATGGAAGACAATGTCCAAATTCCAAGGGAAGTGCAGACATCTGTCCCGGGCCACCACAAGCATGTGCGGTATAGTTCAATGAACAACGCCGTAGACCAATTTTCAGCGCAACTCACGGCGCATTTGTCTCTATGGTTCACCAAAAGATTTTTAATAATATCATTTAAACACCTCAAAACTTTTAAAGCTTAACCATAACTTTGTATATATTCTTCTACACATTTGTCACTCTGCGCCTTTCGCTGTTCTTCACCTACGTGTCACTTGCGCCGTCACTTTTTGTGTCACGAGCACAATGTGCATCTATTGCTTTTGGGTTGCCTTTACAATTTATTCCCACAGTGCTGATATAACTGTATTGTATAAATTGCTATAACCAAATATATGATGCCATGAGCACATCCAAAACCAAATAACCTGAGTCTCCCTTCTTCCTTCGTGTAATGCTTTGTTTATACATATAGAATTGCCTTTTCATTCAATAATACCAGGTGAGAAGTTGTTGCAAATTTTCCCTGTCAACGTTACAGCACCCCGTTCATGAGGGTTGACTGGGAGTGCCGAACTTTAAATATTATATGTTGGCTGGTCAGTTGCAGTGGCTGGCGCAGTGGGTAGCGGGTGTGAACGAAGATGGAACATTCTTATCGCGCCCGGATTCCCATCCTAGCTTAGTAATGGCGAAATTACTGGTTCCAACAATGCCCTCCCCGTCCTGCTCCTTGTTGCAACGCACTGCTTTTCAAGCCTGGAGGCGTTGCCAGGGCAGAGAATGGCACCTAGCCAAGTACACTTCTATGTTGCCACTTGTGGGTTTGCCACATGGCGATCCGCAGTCAGTATTTATGAATGAGCAATTGGCCCGCTGGACAGAGGTAGGGATGGATAATGTTGGGGATTGTTTCCTGGACAAGTCCCTGCTCCCATTCAACAGGCTTATGGAAGACTTTGGTCTACCTCCAGGCCAGTTCCTGTGCCATTAGGCCCTGACACATACATTTGTGCAGCTATGGGATAAAGGGAGGGATAAGCTTGAGACGCATCTGTTCCTGCACGCCCTGTTAACGCTTGGAACGACGGGGCACCTAGTGAAATGGCTTTACGGCCCTGCAATCGGCGTTGGCACGTCCCTTAGATAGGCTTCGAGCTAAATGGGATAGGACCGGGGACAGAATCCTTACGGATGCAGAATGGCAGAGGATCCTGCATTACCCTAAGAAGATTTCTGGCAATACACCCCTCAAAAATATACAGTTTAACTACACTCATGGATTACATGACACCACACCACCTAAATATGACCTATGGGGGAGGTCCGTCTCTGCCCTCGATGCTCACACCTGGAAGCGGACTTTGGCCATATGACCTGGATTTGCCCGGGCCTGCGGCCATTCTGGGAGGCTGTGCTCGGTAAGCTCACAGCAGTATTGGGCAGAGTGCTGGCCTCCATAGTTCAGATGTGCCTCCTGGGTTTCTTCCCCAGGCCGCCAAAGCATAAAGTTGGGAATACGCCTAGCGCTGGGCCTGGAAAAACGGTGCATTGCGATAAAATGGAAATCCCAGAGGGGACCTCAATTTGAGATCTGGAACAGGGTTGTTATCATATGGGCTGGGGCAGAAGGAAGGTCACTCAGCTGGGAAGAATCTAATGGCATGAGGAAGCACCCAATAGCTGGTCAATGGAGGGAAGTGATGGCGACTTGGGAGAACCCTGGGGGGCAAACGACTAGTGGGGCGGGTTCGGATTCAGGTCAGCGGCCCCATTCTGGAGGGACTTAAACTACGATGTCTTCTGAGCTTTTGGATAGCACTGGGAGACGGTCTGAACGATGTTGAGTACGGAGTATGGGGAATGTACAACGAACACTTACATCCCAGATGGGGCAGCTTGGACGGTGGTTGTGGGGCCCCCTACGCCTTGGGCCCCCTCCTGGGAAACTCCACTATACTGTGCCTCCCCCCACGCAAGTTGTGTTAGCTATGATATACCTCACCCATCAACATCAGGCCCTTTTTGCTTTTTGTTTGTTTATGTTGGGTTATTTGCCCTTTTTGTCCTTTTATTTTCCTTTATTATAATTGTTCTTAAACAAATGAAGTAGCATTTTGACAATCAAGAATGTTATATTTGTACCTCGATCCATTGGTGGGAACTCTCACATGTAACCAATTGGGAACAAACTCTGGTGAAACACATACTAGGACCTCTGGTCAGCACCTAAAGGTGACAGTTCTAGGTCCATGGACTGCATATTGTAAACTGGACTCATTCTTGGACCATGCTTATGGGCACTGCACGGTGTATCGTTGCATGCACTACTATTGCTTCTGAGTAATTTGGTTTTAATATTACTGTGGTTTCATATATGAAATGTATGTCGAACATTTAAAAATGGCAATAAAAATACTTAAAACGAAAAAGATAGTTTTGGCAAGAATTATACATTGGAATAGTCATATCGTGTTGCCATCTAGTTTCATGGGCGATTTGTTTGCCCTTCTCATGGTTTCCATTGGATTTAGCATCTTGTTTAATGAATTTGTGTATTTTATTTAAATTATGTACCTCTATTCCATGCCATATTTTATTGAATGAATTGTTATTTATGTGCTTTTATGATTTGCCTGTCAAATCGAATAAAGTTAATGATTGGTTGATTGACCACACACCATATTTAGAGATCTCCACAAGGAAAGTGGGGATCTCGCTGGCTTCAGTGGAGGTGCTGCTGTGGTGGCTTTGTTGAATGTAGTGAAGCCTTGCCAAGCGGGTGCCATGTTTGAAATGGTAGTTTATTCTTTAAAAGCAAAACAAAAACATAGACCCCGATTCGCAGGGAATTGTTTCTCTGTGCAGGAGGAGCATGCAGTGATTTTCCTGCCAAGGGCCGCCACACCTTGCAAGGATGTACCCGGCATGAAAATCTAGTGACGGTTGTCCTGCCCTAAATTGGGATGGTCAACCATCACTATGACTTGATGGCTTTGTAGAAATGGACTGTCAAAACACTGGTTTCTGGCAGTGGATCAGAGCCTGTTGTGGCTCCACCGTCAGATACCCATCATTCACCAAATCTAGATAAAGTAGGGGAACTACTTCACCAAACTCTAAATCTCCCCTCTAGTCCAATGTATTAACCTGATTTTGTCGAACTTTTTACTAAATGCATGTATCCCATGCATTCTATCTTGCCATTATTTGACACCAAACAACCCCACCTGAAGATAGTTCATGCATAAAATGGTGAGGACTGCCAGGAGTGACAGAGTAAAGTAGATTAAAAATCTACTTTTTCCAGTAAAATGGTGTCCCCCTCAGTCTGCCCTTCCACCCTATATGCATCAGCTTGTCTCTTCCATCTGCGATACTGTACCCAGTCATTATGTCCCTCTCACCTTTAAAACTGCACCTTCCCACACTGTCCCCACACATGAAAATACTGTATCACCCCAGAATGTTAATTCTAAATCTGCCTTATATTGTACCATCCCTTCCTGCTCTAACCACATGTAAGGTAGCTGAGGTAATATGAATTTTTATGGTCAATTGTGTCCCCTACTACGAACCCCAACGGTTCCATGTACGTGCTTCAAGTACATGTATGTTCCCTCCACAACCAGCTATGAAGACGCAAATACATTTGCGTCCAACGTTAACATGTCCTCTTTCAGATCCACCATGAATGGATCGATAATTCAGTTCCTAAGTATGCCGTGCCACCGTCTTTACATGGTGCACTTTCACGTTTTCCTGGCTCTGGTGAGCTAGGCCCTGATTTCTGCCATCGAGCCCTTTCTGCCTTCTGCCTCTGAAAGCTGCAGCCTGGACCTGCATCCATGACCCTTGCCTTACTCCCTGCGCGGCGAGCGGTGCCCGGCTCGGCCTGCTTGCCTGCCAAAACTGTATTTTGCCTTCAAGTTATCTGCTCCGCTCCTCGAAAATACATTCCTGTCTAGTGTTTTAGGTAAACACCTCCCCAGCTGCAGAGCAAAGGGCCCGGCCTTTCTGTCTCCGTGCAAGTTAATTCATTGCTCCCGTTACCATGGTAGGCCCATGGCCCCCTCGCATTACACGTAGACACGTAGTCACATATGCATGCACTAACAGTCAGTATAGAATAGCCTCTGCCCGAGAGACCTTTCCTTCTAGATAATACAGTTCCTCAAACACAAGATATCAGATATGATTTGGGTTTAGGTTGTTCTGACACGCCAGACTTCTGTCTCCCCCTATAGTGCTAAATGTCAAGTCCCCTTCACCCTCCAGTCCCACGTCAATCACACGTCATGTTGCCTGCGCGCGCATCTAGCCCAACATTTCTGCTGACACTGCAGGATTCTTCTATGGATCCACCCACCTGTGACACTTTTCTGTGACGTTTCTAGCACACACCTCTGTGTACGCCCTTGTGCACGCCTTCTGTTACGCACATGTGTTCTTATCTCGTTTCTTTCAGCTGTTACGCCTTCTGTATCCATCGCCATTATATGCATTTACTATATATATTGTACTCTGTTAATAAAGCATTGTTATTCCCTTCCTGAACCTTCGTGGTGATGGAACATGATACCTGGTTCGAACCAATTCCATTTTATGGAATAAAACCCTTATAAACTCAGATGCCACGGACTCTGCCTCTCATTTTGATTGAGCTATTTTATTGAACTTTACCGCATAGAAATTCCGCATAGGTAAATCTTTATTTACCACATAATTTGGCGCCCGAACAGGGACCCCTCCCCCACCTTACGCGCCGGCGGTGCGTTGCAGGCCTAGCCCCCTGCCACAGCCGTGACGGACAACTACGCGTACCCGCAGGATTTCCTGTATCTCCCTCAGGCCAACGGAGGTGACTGAGACTGCGATCGACACCCAGACGAGGCGGTGAGGAGTGCGGAGGATCCCGACCAGAGCCCAGCCGAGAGAGCAAGGTCCGAGGTATTCAGAGGCCCACCAGTTCCGAAGTACCTGCGTCACGAGTCGAGTCGAGTCCAGTCCGGTCCAGTCCAGTGTCGAGTTTCCGAGGCCTTCCGTTCCGTGCTTACCGGTGAGTACCGTTGCTGGGGATGCATCAAGACGGGTGCATTAATTTGCGTCCGGTCAAGACGGGTTTGGGTACACAGACCCGGTCTGCACTGTTTTAGCAGTGTATCTGTACTGTTTAGCAGTATATCCAGTATTCAGTTATCAAGTTATCTAGTAAATGTTTTAATGTGTGTTTTAATGTCGTGGTATGAGTGATTGTTTGATCTTCATTACTGTGTTTTTTGTAGTAGTTGTGTCCAAGTCCGAGTAAGTATCAAGTACCAAGTATCCAGGTTCAAAATGCCACTGTTTTCTAAGCTACGTCAGATAGGAACTAGGAAAGGGATACTCGAGGAAGCTGTTCCCATCCCACCCAGGGACACTCCCGGATATTTTATGTACCACAAGCACGGCTTAGATGCCGCATTATATCTCGACTTGTGGGTGGACTACACTAAAGATTTAGCAGAGAAGCAGAGATGGCCCGTTACAGGGACATGGGATGCCGAGTGCATCATGAGAGTAGAAGAAGTGTTATGGAAAAAGAAAGCCAGACAGTCACAGAAAGATGCCATTGAATTATGGCGTAAAGAATCGCATAGACGGACAGAGAAAGCACTCAGAAAAGCAGAGAAAAGTAGAGAGGATTCTGAAAAAGCCAAGGAAAAGGAACTACTAGAAGAAGGAGAACGAGTTAGAATGGAACAACACGATAGACGTAGTAATGCTATTATGACAGGATTGTATCCAGTCCTGGCCGAGGGCCTGCCCAAGGCGACCCCGGAAATACCGAAAAATCTGCCCCCTCCATTGGTTCCGACTAAATTACGTCACAAGACCGCAGCAGATATTTTCCTTTCCTCCTATCTAGACGACGTAGCTCCCGAATATACCAATGTCCCACCTGCACCTGTACCACCCGTTGATCGTCTGCCCCCAGGTCCGCAACAGCATACCCCTCCTGCACCACTTCCTGCACCCCCTATTCATCCGCTTAATCCTTTTGGGACTGGCACAGTTCAGGTTCCAACTTCGTTACAGCAGGCACCGACCCTTCAGACAGGTTATGCTCAAGCCTCCACCTCAGGAGGCGCATCAGGAGGTTACCGTACCCCGCCACCAGTACAGCGATTAACTGTTAGAGAACTAGCAATGCAACGTACTCCGAAACCAGACACAATTGAAAAGCTTAAAGAGTATCTTACAGACTGTAGATATGATCCAGTACCAGGCAAAGACGGTTGCATGATATTAGCCTCAATACGTATAAGACGTGCTGCAAACTTTTTAGTTCTATTTCCAGGAATGCCAGATTATCTAGACAGGATATATCGTTTTGTTCAGACTGGGGAGGGTCAGGAGTGTATTCACGAGGCCATGGCACATCAGAAAGTAGACACTCAAGGTTTAATATTAAGATTCCTCATAAACTGTTTCATAAGAGAACGAGACCGGCCTGGTGTAAATAAAGAAGAGATGGAGGTACTAACTACATGGGGTCAGAATATTGCAGACGGAAAACATGATAGACAGAAATGTATAGAGGCCATGTACAGAAAAATCCGTAAAGAAATAACAGTATTTCATGAAAGAGAGAAAGCTGAAAGTGAAGCAGATACTGACAAGAATAAATCCTCAGAGGAGGATGAGCCAGAACATACAGAAATGGTGGCCTATGTAGGTAAGGGTAGACCCTTTAATAAAATGTTACGCCCAGAAAGCAAGAGACTTTTTCACTCTGCTATGTCAAATCCGAAAACGCCTGAACATTTATTTCAGGCTACCGATAAACTCCTTCAAGAACGAATGGGGTATCATGTACTCAATTCCATGGATGAACAAGAATTAGCCAGGTCAGCAGTACAATGGGCTGACAATTCCGACAGATATAATGATGACGCAGTAGCGCAAACCTTTTTGAATCTTTCCCCAGATGAACAGCGACTAGCTGGTATGTACATGATACAGCACCTCCTTACGTTGTATAAGAGCCAACATTCTGATCCAGGTCCCCTACATGATGTACTAATAGAGTTACTAATGAATAAATGGAGAGGCCTAGGTACCGATTTAATTAAAGTTATTTTAGAACATCGACACAGATATAGTGCTTTCCTGAATCCACAGTTTGTTTCAGCTCCACCCCCAGAAAGGAAAATGTTCTACATAGACAGACAGAATCCCTTGCGAGAAGTACACCCGATCAGGAAGCCAGATGATTCACTAGAACGTGTATTTGTATACACACCGTTAACTAAAATGGAATTGTTAGAAATGAAGAAAATAGTGCCTAGTCATGATAAAGACCCAGCAGGCTTCCACCGTGAACTAAAAGACATGTTACTCATGGGAGACTATACCTACCCCGACATTATGAAAATATTGAAAGTACTATTGCCTGCCGGTATTTACGAGAAACTCAAAGAAAAAGAATGGGAGGTGGGAGACAAAAAGATTAATTGGGCTTTACTGGAAACAGAAGAAACTGGCCTAACCCAAGGTTTAGGTCTTGGGGACCATACTAAAGCACTACCAGGATTATTAGTACAAGTTTTGCCAAGGTTATTGGCAACTAAAAAGGAGGATTGGGATGCAATCTCAGCCTGCAAACAGAAACCCGATGAAGACACTAGTGATTTTTATTCCCGATTTGAGAAATGTTTTATTATTAATAGTGGCCTGAAAGCAAGTAGCGAGTCATACCCACACCTTTTTGTATCCAAATTAGTCGAGAATTCCCTGCCACAAGTTAAGAACCGTGTATTGAAAGTCGAGAGCACATGGCAAGCAAACACGCCTTCACAAATGTTACAAATGTTACAGTACCACCAGAACAGAATTAGGGAAGAACATGATCACGAACAAAGACGTATGAAAGACACGAAAATGAAAATGCTCGTTGCTCAGTCAGTTCCAGCTGACGGTCAGAAAAAGGGCATGACACAGTCCAATAATTCAGCAGCTCCTGTTAAAGGGACATGCAACTATTGTAAACAGCCAGGTCACTATGTAAACGATTGTGCAGTCTTGAAACACAATATATCTACAGGTAAAACTAAAGAGAGACCTAGTCCTCCTAGACAGGACCAGGCCCAACAACACGTTCCACAGAATGTACAGCCTATGCATGCTCCACAACAGACAGTACAGACCGTAGCGGTACCACAGCCACAACCCATTGCCGCAACACAACATGCAACACAGCAGATGTATCAATATGCACAAACTGACTATCCCGATTATCAGCGATACACATGAAACAGCCTAGAGAGGGAGGTTGGATTGCCTCTTATTGAGGTTCCTGTAGATCAAGAGGGTCCTTATGTACATAGTCAAGTATTAGGAAAGGATAGAAAGTTTTTGATTGACACAGGGGCAAGCAGGACAACAATCAGTCACGACGAGGTTCCAGGGGCACCCCTCTCAGGCTCACAGAATGTTTCCCTTGGATTTTCAGGAAAGCCTATTGTTAATGAAGTATCGAAACCAGTCCCCCTTGCAGTTGGTCCATTGTCTCGCACTACAGATTTATTGCTCACGAAGTCATGTCCAGAAAACTTATTGGGTATCAAGACACTGAAAGCTCTAGGAGCTGTAATTTGTTGTTCTCCGGAAGGAGTAAGATTGTTTCTGCGTGACTTTAAGGGTCACTATGTGTTGAGAGATATTGATTCCAGATTACAGAATGTTCCTGCACATTTATGGGCACAAGGCCCCACTGATGTAGGTTGTATGCACATTACACCATATCGAGTTACACTCAAACAAGGTGTTGTTTTACCACGAATCCGACAATACAAGTTACCACCAGATGCTGTAGTGGCTTTACTGAAAATCATTGACGAGCTCATTGCACAAGGAGTGGTTGTAGAGACCGACTCCAACGTTTGTAATTCCCCTATCATTCCGATTCTTAAACGCACTGATCTGAATGCACCTCCAGTTTATCGATTAGTGATCGATTTACGAGAATTGAATAAATGCATTGTACCACAGTACCCTGTGGTCCCAGACATCTCTTCTTTATTGACAGCTATTGATTCTGAGGCAACGTTCTTTACTGTAATTGATCTGAAGAACGCCTTCTTTAGTGTCCCCATTGATCCGGAAAGCCAATATCTTTTCGGATTCTGTTTAAATGGCCGAAGCTTCAAATTTGCACGCGCACCTCAAGGATTCACAGAAAGCCCCAGCATCTATAGCCAAGCATTGAAAAGACAACTTGACAGTATTCACATGCCTGACAACACTGCCCTACTTCAGTATGTCGATGATCTATTGATCACCGCCCGTAGTGAACCAGAATGTGAACAAGCATCACTGACAGTCTTGTATTTCCTGGCTGACAAGGAACACAAGGTGTCTCCTTCGAAGCTGCAATTCTGTGTTCAGCAAGTGGTATACCTTGGGCACTTGTTGTCCAAAGGGGGGAGACAGCTAACACCTGACCGTATCCAGTTAATTGTAAATATGTCACAACCCAAGACACAAAAGGAGGTACGGGCCTTTATAGGCCTCACTTCTTACTGTAGACAATGGATCCCTCAGTACGCATTTCTAGCCAAGCCACTCATACAGTTGACAACACAGGAGGCAGCGTCATCGACTGTCCTCCCTTGGACTCAGGAACATACACAAGCTTTTGACGACTTAAAGAAAGCCTTATGTCAAGCACCAGTTTTAGCGACACCATGTTACAGCAAGCCTTTTACACTTTTTGTCACAGAACGCGAAGGTACTGCATTGTCAGTACTCACCCAGGATCAAGCAGGTTCACACAAACCGTGTGCCTATTTTTCTAGTACATTAGATCCAGTAGCCCAGGCTCTGCCTGCGTGTTTGAAATCTGTAGCAGCAACAGCTCTAGCAATTAGACAAAGTGATTCCATAGTGTTGGGACACCAAGTGACAGTACAAGTTCCACATTCCGTGGAAGTTCTTTTAAACAGAACACAGACTCAGCACTTGACCATAGCACGACTGACAGATTATGAATTGACATTGTTTCAGCCACACATAGAAATCAGACGTTGCAATACATTGAATCCAGCTACACTATTGCCACTAAGTGAGACAGACCCTTTGGCACATGATTGTGTTGAAGTCATTACCATTACGACGAAACCTAGACAAGACTTGACAGACACCTCATTACCAGATCCAGACCTGACACTTTATGTGGATGGTTCATGTATGAGAACAAGTACAGGAGAGTTAGTGGCCGCATATGCAGTGACAACAGAAACTGAGGTCATAGAAACACATCGTATTGACACCCTGTCAGCTCAAGCAGCAGAGCTCATCGCTCTGACTCAAGCCTGTATTCGAGCCAAGAACAAGAAAGTTAACATATACACAGATTCCCGTTATGCCTTCGGAGTTGTACACGACTTCGGAGTCCTCTGGCAAGAAAGAGGTTTTTTAACTTCTCACGGTGCCAAAATCCAGCACGGACCCCTCATTCAAGCTTTGTTAGAAGCAATACATTTGCCTACGGCCATAGCTATCATGAAATGCAAAGCACATACGAAAGTTACAGATACCATTTCCCAGGGTAACGACCTGGCAGACCGAACAGCCAAGCATACGGCTCAGACTCATACTCACACAACTGACTTGACAAAGACAATAGTCCCGACACCGACACATTGCATGACAGTTAAGGATCCCGCCCTAGATGTAATTGATATACAGACACATGCTACACCAGACGAAATCAAGAAATGGACTGAACTAGGAGGGATCCAGACAGAACAGGGATGGATGACGAAGGGAAAATCTACATGGTTTCTCCCCGACTCTATGGTTCAAGTTATCATTAACACAGTACATAGTCCTGCACATTTAGGAGAAAAAGCCATGTTAGACAGTATTCAGAATCTTTGGTTCAATAAGCATTTACGAGCAGCAGCAAAACAGAAAGTGCGTACTTGCATGATCTGTTGTCAGTTCAACCCAGGTAAAGGCATTCCCGTAGAGCAAGGTGGATTTCATCCTCCCGATCACCCTTTTGAAGTCCTCCAGATGGATTATATCCAGATGGAACGTTGTCGAGGATTCAAGTATGTCCTCGTAGTTGTATGTGCACTTTCCCGATGGACAGAAGCATATCCAGTCCCAGATTACACTGCTCCGACCACTGCCAAGCAGCTGGTACGTGAATTCTTCCCACGGTATGGTTTGCCCCGTATCGTGTACTCAGATAATGGTCAGCCATTCTCGTCCGAGCTTATGAAGCAGGTATCAGTCCTGCTAGGTTATCAGTGGAAGTTCCACTGTGTCCGACATCCCGAGGCAGCAGGTCTCGTCGAGAGACACAATCAGACCCTGAAAACACGTCTCGCTAAAATATGTAGGGAGAAAGGCGTAGACTGGATAGTAGCCTTACCAGTTGCTCTTTTTTACATGAGAATGATAGCACACTCTAGAACAGGGCTATCCCCATACGAGGTGGTCTTTGGCAGGCCACCGAATATGTGGGGGACGCCTCTGCCTCGTAAAATCACAGATGTTGACTGTAATATGCTGACAGATTACCTTGCCTCCTTGATGTCTGCACTACAATCATGTCGTTCACAGGTAGCTGCAGCCTTTCCCGACAACACCGAGGTGAAGCCACACGAGATCGTCCCTGGTGATCTGGTTTTTATTCGGAATTTCGACAGGAGAAGTCTGCTGGAGCCCCGCTGGCAGGAGCCGAAGCTTGTTTTATTAACCACAAGGACAGCAGTGAAGGTGGAGGGCCGCAAGGGCTGGCTCCACTCGAGTCATGTAAAAAGACACTATGGACTGCCGCCAAAACTAGACTCCCAGCCCTGCCCCCTTCCAGAGACTGATACTAAACTCCCCCTGGTAGAGAAAACTCCTTCTCAAGAATTTCGCATGAAGTTGAGGTCTAGCAAGTCAGACAGTTTAATTGTTTAAGTCCTCCCCTAGGTGAATCGGTTAGACAAGTTCCTGACATGTACCAGTTAGACCCCAATAGAGAGAGAGATAGACAGAAACAGCTCAAGAAACGTGAATATTGTAAATCTCTCCGTAGTCACTGTATTGTGACATTATTGATTATGTTTTTTCTGAGTCTTATGATTATTGCTGCAAGTATACTGTTACACATATACTTTCCTATTTTCACACGTGCACATTCTTCTTCAAATGACACTGTCGAGCATACTTTCAGTGAATTACCCCCTCACGAGTTATCTTATCGACTTGCGCTGCGCAACAATACATTCATTAGTATGTTACACCATTCCCATCAGACCAGCAATGCTACAAATTGTTGGATATGTGGCCGACTCCCTCCCTATCAGAAGTACAAGGGAGTTCTGCCCCTCTTTCCGTATCCGTTCACACACAATGGTTCCTGTGGTGCATGGTTTAGTTTAATGAATTCTTTAAATTCTGATTCCATAGTTTACCAGGGCAACTGGGTATGGGGAAATCTGAACACAGTTTTGCATAAAGTATGTTTCCCTGACAAGGAGGGTCTTCCCCAAAGGACAGGGACCGATCTAGAAAACGAAGTATATGGATTAGGAAATTTTACACTTAACCTCATGATTCTGAATGTCCAGTCCGATACAAAACCAGACTTACCCGCTATGTCAGTATTACCAGTCAAAGGTGAATTATGTGTCAGAAAGAATGGTTCAGTACACCTAGGTCATAGTAAATGTACTACTGTGATTGAATTCAGTGATAAAGGCAAGTCTACATTCAAAGCTTCCCGTCATTCCTATTTCATTTGTGGTCATACAGCTTATATACGCCTACCTCTAGATTGGGATGGTACTTGTTACATTGCATTCCTTCTGCCACCTGTTTTTCTAGCCCCTCCGAATTATCATAGGGACTCCCATCTAGTACACAATAGATCCAAGAGAGATCTCCCGATTGTCGACTATACTGAAACAGCATGGGAGCAATACACAGACTTTAATAAAGGTTTCTTTCCCTATTTAGGTACTGTCTTTAATAGTAAACTGATACGTAAATTAACCAGAACCCTTGAAGCAGTAGTGAATGAAACTACTTCCGCCCTAGGCAACTTAACAGAGGAACAGTCTGCTATGAGACTTGTCGTTCTTCAAAATCGTCTTGTCCTTGACGTCATCCTGGCCGATAGGGGCGGAGCTTGTAGAGTCATCGGATCGAGTTGCTGTGTTTTCATTCCAGAAAACGCACCATCAGTATATAAAGCCATAACCCGTCTCCACAAGATTGCAAGTCAGATACACCAGAATCCAGGCACCTGGACTTGGTCCGGTTGGTTCTGGAGCGTGTTATCAGCCTGGGGATGGAAAGTCCTATCCTTCCTAGGAATAGGCCTTCTCATAGTATTCAGTTGTTGTCTATGTTTACAGTGTGGGCCAGCGATTTGCGGCTTGTGCGCCACATCATGTATTCCCCATCCAAGTTCACGTTCTAAATCCCGCCTGAAAAAGGAAGAGCAAATGATGTTATATGAACAAATTGATGGACTAATGAAGATTGATATATCATGAAGGGTCCGTAGGGGACAAGGAGGGAATGAGGTAATATGAATTTTTATGGTCAATTGTGTCCCCTACTACGAACCCCAACGGCTCCATGTACGTGCTTCAAGTACATGTATGTTCCCTCCACAACCAGCTATGAAGACGCAAATACATTTGCGTCCAACGTTAACATGTCCTCTTTCAGATCCACCATGAATGGATCGATAATTCAGTTCCTAAGTATGCAGTGCCACCGTCTTTACATGGTGCACTTTCACGTTTTCCTGGCTCTGGCGAGCTAGGCCCTGATTTCTGCCATCGAGCCCTTTCTGCCTTCTGCCTCTGAAAGCTGCAGCCTGGACCTGCATCCATGACCCTTGCCTTACTCCCTGCGCGGCGAGCGGTGCCCGGCTCGGCCTGCTTGCCTGCCAAAACTGTATTTTGCCTTCAAGTTATCTGCTCCGCTCCTCGAAAATACATTCCTGTCTAGTGTTTTAGGTAAACACCTCCCCAGCTGCAGAGCAAAGGGCCCGGCCTTTCTGTCTCCGTGCAAGTTAATTCATTGCTCCCGTTACCATGGTAGGCCGATGGCCCCCTCGCATTACACGTAGACACGTAGTCACATATGCATGCACTAACAGTCAGTATAGAATAGCCTCTGCCCGAGAGACCTTTCCTTCTAGATAATACAGTTCCTCAAACACAAGATATCAGATATGATTTGGGTTTAGGTTGTTCTGACACGCCAGACTTCTGTCTCCCCGTATAGTGCTAAATGTCAAGTCCCCTTCACCCTCCAGTCCCACGTCAATCACACGTCATGTTGCCTGCGCGCGCATCTAGCCCAACATTTCTGCTGACACTGCAGGATTCTTCTATGGATCCACCCACCTGTGACACTTTTCAGTGACGTTTCCAGCACACACCTCCGTGTACGCCCTTGTGCACGCCTTCTGTTACGCACATGTGTTCTTATCTCGTTTCTTTCAGCTGTTACGCCTTCTGTATCCATCGCCATTATATGCATTTACTATATATATTGTACTCTGTTAATAAAGCATTGTTATTCCCTTCCTGAACCTTCGTGGTGATGGAACATGATACCTGGTTCGAACCAATTCCATTTTATGGAATAAAACCCTTATAAACTCAGATGCCACGGACTCTGCCTCTCATTTTGATTGAGCTATTTTATTGAACTTTACCGCATAGAAATTCCGCATAGGTAAATCTTTATTTACCACATAGCTCACCTTTGTCAATACAGGAAGCTGATGTCAATTAACTGAAGAAAGGTGAAAATAGTTCTCAGCTTGGAATATATATATATATCTATAATATATATAGAGTATAGAACTAATATTACGAAAAGTTTACACCTCTAAGTTACAAACTGGTAAATTGAAAATCGATGATTATTGTGGTACCTTTTTAGCAGACGTCTTTCGGTGTACAAGAACAGACCTGATTCACAAAGATACTTGCAAATCTACATGACATTTTAGGTGCGAAAACTAAATTTTGTTTTTAACAAAACCTGAATTTGCACCAAAAATGGATTTACTACCCAGACCCAGTTCGCCCACCATTGGTATTATAATGTAAGAAAGGAGCCGAATTATGAATTTGAATGGGACTTGGCTCGCCCTAACCTGTTATACAAAGTCCGCACAAATATGCCACATAAGCCCCAAAATGAAATCCATACAATTGACTGCACTTTGTGGGCTTGGCCAAGATTGGCGGATATCAGTAAGATAATACCATTTTACTCACAATGTTTGCTACCCAAGCAAAACCCACACCTAAAAGTGACATGCGAGTCATTGGGAGCAACTTGGTTTACAATGAAACACTTCCATGCACTAGGGGAACTGTTCCCTAATACCATCTTCATAACCCTACAAGAATACAATGATGATGACCCCTCCACACCTCTTGATACACTATGATGTTATGCACGTCAGGGATAGATGAACTAAATGTGTAGGGATGCATTGATTGAATCGCTGGAGTGGAAGCTGCTATGATAACAACTAATCCCCCCACCAAAAAACGAATCACTAGAATGTAGAATGAAGTCATTACAAGTATGACCAGGAGAAATGAAAATGCCCAAGTAAGGAGGTAGGGAGATATGGGCAGTGGAATCACTGACCCCATATGGCTTTTCTTTTGCCAGCAAGCCAAAGGGATATCGTCAAATGAGAAATATAGATGAATGCATTACAAGTTCTTTGACAGGGTTTATTATACACCTGATATCATGGTAATATGGGCTCTCCAACAACTAGAGTACATGCACTGTACCACCCTGTATGAAGGATATCTACACTTGGTGTGGTCCTGCCCCAGGATTCCTGCATTCTGGCTGGAGGTGGAGAAGCCTCTAATAAAGATGACTGGTGTTAAACTGAGGATTACAATCATCCTTTACATAGCCACTACTGGGCTATGTAAAGGGATTGCCCAAAATGTATAGGAAATTAATTGCCCTGGTTTACTGTTGGAAAAAAAAGAGTAGCCAAGAGATCGGGGAGGGGTGCAGGTCCTAAAATGTCTGATTGGCTCCTGGACCTGACGTCGTGCAATAGACAGGTGGATATATATTCCACGTTGTTGCCAAGTAAATCCGGGCCCAAATACATTTGGGGGCCTCTCTGACAATACTTGTTGACCAAGGACAATAAGGAATCCACACCAGCCTGATGTAAACAAGATGGGAATGTCTGATAAGGGGTATAATTACATGATGTAATGCATTGTTGTACACTACCAATGATATAGCAACCTAAGTCACTGTGCACATGTTTGTATCTACTTTGCACCATGTGGGTAATTGGTAGCCTGTATTTTTGTTGTTGTTCTGGACCTGTTGTAAGTCTTCTATGTTCCTGGAATACACAGCTACCAGACTAGACGAACTCTAGGTATTTGACTATCCAAAGCAAAATTGAATCATACCACATCAGAAAAATTGCCACATCGTCACTAACGTAGAAAAAGAAGCAGGCTTACTCATCATTGGCAGACATGCTCAATCCAGGAGAGAGCACATGTACAAGGGAGATCAGCTCTTCTTTAGTTCCTGCACCATGGTGTCAGGAATCTGTTTTTTTGCCAAACTGATAGAGGGTTTATTGTGGCGATCTTGGCATTTAAAAAGTAAAAGCCTAAATTTATGGGTGCCATTTTCAAGCCGATAAGGTCACAATCCTAAGCTTTTCACACCCGGGGTCCATAGTCTACAGTCCAAGAGATTTAGGGCCCCATTAGGATGGCAGGCGGATAGCCCCCGCCGGGCCGGCGGTAGTCACTGCAGGCCCGGCGGGGCGATCCGCCCGCCATCCATACAGCAAAGATCCCCCGCCATGGGCTGGGAGGTCGGCGGCGGATGGAAAGACTCTCCATCGCTTTTCCACCCCGTCGACAAGTCGACCGGGCGGAAAAAGGATTCAATATGGTGGCGGTGTCTGTTAGACACCACCAGCCATATTACAATGGGGGCGGAAACATGCCTTTCCCCGCCGCGGAAAGGCATGCAGAGTTTTCTGGCGGGGCCAGTTGCGGGCCCCCATGAACTCTGCGGGGGTGGGGGTGCACATGGGGGGTACCTATGGTACCCCCCTGCATTTCAATGTACAACGTGGCAGGCACCGCGCATGTCACGTCCATTGAAAGGCAGAACTTGCCTTTGTGGCATTGACGCAATGTTCCAAATGCGCGATACACCCGCTAGTGTGGCGGACGCATCCTAATTGTGGGTGCCGGACCGCTACAAGCATTGTGGGCGGTCCCGATTCCCAGGGTATGGCGGGCAGACAAAGTCCGCCCGCCATACTAAGGATTCCCTGTCCCAGACCTGAACGTATCCTCAGGATCAAACCAATGCTTTATAGGGTCCACCTCTCAACAGCCCCAAGTCTGGATATGATAACACACAGACTAAAGGGTGGTTAAGCGGGGGAAGGGAAGGATGGGGACAGCAGGGAGGGAGACCTGTAACGAGACACAAAAGAGATGTAATTACTACTTGCTCTAACACTTCTCTCTATCTCTATTCTCCCTTGACACCAATACTTCCACTAACCTGTAAAGGAAAATACGCAGGCTGGAAATACAGGGGTGTTGAGGGTGCACCTCTAATTACCATACATAATGCTGGAAGACATAAAGAGGTCGATTAAAACAAGACCTACTATTGTATGACACTTAATACCACACCATGGTCCCCTTTGGTGTCTACCTGTGATAATGAGGTATCAACAATGGCTCAAACAAGACTCTCTGTCTTAGATACCCCTGTGGAGGAATACAAGAAAGGAACAGAACAACGATGAGCAGCAGCAGAGAATATCATGAATAATCAGAATATGCACACTAGGAATAGCACTCCAATAGACAGCAGTGCCCAAAAGCAGCAAGAACAGTTGGCACCAAAACATGAGAAGAGTTACGTCACTCTCCCCGCATGATCAGTACACACAAAATGGAACTGATAATAGGATCCCCTATACCAGTAAATATCTCTGTGAGGTAAAGACTTTCCCCCGCATGAACTTTGAGTACTGAGGAAAGTTCGCCAACGTAAGGAAATCTATACACACAGAATTATGCCAAGTAATGTAAATAAGTATCAGGCCAAGTAAAGTAACTGTATCTCTCCCTCGCATGAACTCCGTGAGAGCGCTCATGAGCTCAGCCAACGTAGGGAAGATAGGGTACTGAGCACTCCGGTAAATCAGGGTCACACAATGGAGCAAGCAAGCTTACTAGGACCGCTCGAGCCTGCCCAGGCGAGGTCGCCCCACCTACGACGCTCCTGCCTGCTACTGCCAGCACGCTGCCCTTCTGCCGGCTGCCCTGCTGACGGCTGCGCTCTTCCTGCTACCTCCGTCTTCACCGCTGCCTGCCTGCCTTCCACTGCGTGCCTGGTTCCCCTGTCGCCTGTTGCTTCCCCGTTTTTTTTTCTGTACCCCTGCTGTGTGCCTGTTGCCTCCCCCGCCCGCCACCTGGTCACCCTTCCTTCCGTTTCACTCTCCCCCGCTTCGGCTGCCCTCCCCCTCCGGGGTGCTCTTGCCGCCTTCTTCCCGCCACTGCCCTCTGGCGCTCCGCCCCCCCTCCTGCCCATTGGCCGCCCCGCTCCCGCCACCCAGCTGAACCGCCCTCCCGGCTCCTCACTTAAGGAGTCCCAGCACAGTTTTCTGGAGTGACCGCTCGAGCCTGCCCAGGCGAGGTCGCCCCACCTACGACGCTCCTGCCTGCTACTGCCAGCACGCTGCCCTTCTGCCAGCTGCCCTGCTGACGGCTGCGCTCTTCCTGCTACCTCCGTCTTCACCACTGCCTGCCTGCCTTCCACTGCGTGCCTGGTTCCCCTGTCGCCTGTTGCTTCCCCGTTTTTTTTTTCTGTACCCCTGCTGTGTGCCTGTTGCCTCCCCCGCCCGCCACTTGGTCACCCTTCCTTCCGTTTCCCTCTCCCCCGCTTCGGCTGCTCTCCCCCTCCGGGGTGCTCTTGCCGCCTTCTTCCCGCCACTGCCCTCTGGCGCTCCGCCCCCCCTCCTGCCCATTGGCCGCCCCACTCCCGCCACCCAGCTGAACCGCCCTCCCGGCTCCTCACTTATGACGCCCCCAGAGCGACCGTGCAGCGGACGCGCGCAGCTGGAGCGCCGAATGAGCGCCAAAGGTGCGCCAAAGGTAAGCCCGTCTGCGCCCGTCCGTGCCTGGATCGCGCCCAGTGCCAGGACCCCTGGACCCCGCAGACCCCAGCCCACCCGCCGGACGTACAACGCCGCCGCCCTCAACGCACTCAACACCGGCCGAATCCCGGGATGCTACCGAGCCACCCCGAGACGAACCCACGGACCCTTCAGCTGCCACGCCTGCAAGTTCACCTGCATCCGGACCTGCACTACACCAGCACCCACCAAGCCGAACAACAGCAGCAACCACCTGAAGTGCATCCTCCTCAACACCCGCTCCGTCCACAGACACACCATCGAACTCTGGAACCTCCTCGACACCACAGCTCCTGACGTCGCCTTCCTCACGGAAACCTGGATGAACGACTCCTCAGCGCCCGACATCGCCATCGCCATCCCAGAGGGCTACAAGATCACCCGAAGAGACCGCGACAACCAGACTGGAGGAGGCATCGCCATCATCTACAGGGACACCATCCGCATCAAGACCAACACCGACGGCACCCTGAAAACCGCCGAACACCTGCACTTCCAGATCCACACGGACCCCAAAACCACCCTCAGAGGCACCCTGATCTACCGACCCCCGGGACCACGCACACAATTCAGCAAGGACATCGCCGACTTCATCAGCCCGCATGCCCTCCCCTCCGCCGACTACATCCTCCTAGGGGACATCAACTTCCACCTGGAGAACAACAACGACCGCAACACCACCACTCTGCTCGACAACCTCGCCAACCTCGGTCTCAAGCAGCTGGTGTCCACCCCCACCCACCTCGCCGGACACACACTTGACGCAGTCTTCTCATCCTGCAAAGACATCGTCTTCAGCCACGCCACCGGACTCCACTGGACGGACCACAGCTGCGTCCACTTCACCTTCAAAAGAACGACGATCCACCACCACCACCAGCAACAAGTTGCTCGAAGAAGCTGGAACAAGATCACAGCCGACCAGCTCGCCGCTTCCCTGAGCCAGCACCCTCCCGCCAGCTCAGCGAACCCCACCCAGGCCGCCGACAACCTCACGAAGTGGATCAGCAACTGCGCGGACGAACTCGCCCCACTGAGGACCCCGCCCAGCAGACCCGGCAGCAAGAAGGCCCCATGGTTCACCGACGAACTCAAGAGCTCCAAGAAGAACTGCCGAGCCCTCGAGAAAGCCTGGAGAAGGGAACCAACACCGGACAACATGACCACCCTCAAGCTTGCCACCCGGAAGCACCACCAACTGATCCGCGCCACCAAGAAAACTGCATTCAAGGACCGGCTGGACAACAACGCACACAACTGCAAGGAACTCTTCAACATCGTGAAAGAGCTCTCCAACCCCAACGCCGGCAACAACGACATCACCCCATCGCAAGACCTCTGCAACTCCCTCGCCTCCTACTTCCACAACAAGATCGCGGACATACACAACAGCTTCAGCACTCAACTGACGCACGCCACGACCGAACCACCGCCCCCCACCACCACCCTCCGCGCCTGGACTCCGATCAGCACCGAAGACACCGTCCGCATGATGAACTCCATCCACTCCGGATCTCCAACCGACCCCTGCCCTCACCACGTCTTCAACAAGGCCGACGCTGTCATCGCACCCCACCTGCGGGACATCATCAACACCTCCTTCGACACCGCCACCTTCCCGGAGAGCTGGAAGCATGCCAAACTCAAGAACTATCTAAGAAGCCTACAGCGGACCCCACCGAACTGAAGAACTATCGCCCCATCTCGCTCCTCCCGTTTCCAGCCAAAGTCATCGAGAAGACCGTCAACAAGCAGCTGGCTGCCTTCCTCGAGACGAACGGATCCCTCGACCCCTCACAGTCTGGCTTCCGAGCCAACCACAGCACCGAGACCGCCCTCATCGCGGCCACCGATGACATCCGATCCCTGATGGACAACGGAGAAACAGCGGGCCTCATCCTCCTAGACCTCTCCGCGGCCTTCGACACTGTCTGCCACCGCATCCTAGTGCAGCGCCTCAGCAACGTCGGAATCCAGCAGAGGGCACTGGAGTGGATCATCTCCTTCCTCGACGGAAGAACACGGAGAGTCCGACTACCACCGTACAAGTCAGAGGCCACCGAAGTCATCTGCGGCGTCCCTCAAGGATCCTCGCTGAGCCCCACCCTCTTCAACGTCTACATGAGCCCCCTCGCGGCCATCGCACGCCAGCACAACCTCAACATCATCTCCTACGCCGATGACACCCAGCTGATCCTCTCCCTGACCAACGACCCCGCCGCCGCCAGAGCCGACCTTCACGAAGGGAGTGGATGACGACCAGCCGCCTGAAACTGAACTCAGACAAGACGGAGGTCCTCATCCTGGGCTCCTCGCCCTCCGCCTGGGACGACTCCGGGTGGCCCCCCGCCCTGGGCACCGCACCCAAACCGACAGACCACACACGGAACCTGGGCGTCATCCTGGACTCCTCCCTCTCCATGACCAGACAAGTCAACGCCGTCTCCTCGTCGTGCTTCAACATCCTGCGCATGTTACGGAAGATCTTCCGGTGGATCCCCACCGAGACCAGGAAGACGGTCACCCAGGCCCTCGTCACCAGCCGACTGGACTACGGCAACGCCCAATACGCCGGAACCACCGCCAAGCTCCAGAAGAGACTCCAGCGGATCCAAAACACCTCAGCCAGACTCATCCTCGACATCCCACGACACAGCCACATCTCCGGACATCTGAGAGACCTGCATTGGCTCCCCGTCAACAAAAGAATCACCTTCCGTCTCCTCACCCACGCACACAAAGCCCTACACGATCAAGGCCCGAGCTACCTCAACAACCGCATCAACTTCTACGCGCCCATACGCCATCTCCGATCAGCCAGACACGCCCTCGCCGCCGTCCCCCGCATCCGAAGAGCGACAACAGGAGGAAGGTCCTTCTCCTACCTGGCCGCCAAGATCTGGAACTCCCTCCCGACCGACCTGCGCCTGACCCAAGACCACCTCTCCTTCAGGAAGAAGCTCAAGACCTGGCTGTTCGAGCAGTAGCAGCACCCCCTCCCCCCCCCAAGCGCCTTGAGACCCTCCGGGTAAGTAGTGCGCTCTATAAATGTCTTTGATTGATTGATTGATAGGAGTCCAGAAAGGGTAAATGGATAGCAGTGCACAAGGCACCCTTACCCGACCATGGTAATCAGGAACTGCAGCCACAAGGAATCCCGAGCAAAGCGGAATAATCGGCAGCATCTTCATCCCGCACCTCGCTATGTCCGCATTTCCTCATCACGTGAGATGTGCTGGATGATGTAGCGTCTGACGCGATGCGCTGTGCAGAGGCTGCCGGGAATTGTAGTACTTCCCTGCCTCAGCGCGTGCCTGCGCGACTGCGGCCGCCATGACCCCTAACAGAACATCCCCCTCCTGGAAGGCACAGGCAGGTGCAAGGGCTGTCAGGGCAACACCTCAGGTTCCCAAGAGTACTCCTCTGCACCATACACCTTTGACACAATCAAAAACCAGAGTTTGTTATGTCTGACCCTGGAATCAAGGTTCCTCAACTCCTCATATTCCTCCTCTTGATCAATCCACACAGGTGATGGCCTAGCTTGTGTTGAACCAAAAACAGGCTTCAACAAAGAGGCATGAAATACACAGTGGATTCGCATATGAGAGGGCAAAGCTAAATTCACTGCATCTGGTTTAATAAGTCGCACAACCCTGTAGGGACCTATATACCTGGGATTGAACCCACTATATTGTCTGAAACTGATGTTGGGTGTAGAAAGCCACACCAAAGCCCCTTTTTTATATGTGGGCCCTGGACGACGACGTTTGTCAGCTTGTCTCTTATACAGAATTTTGGCATGAACTAAATGTTTCCTGGTGTTTAGCAATACTTGCTGTATCTGCCCTATTCTCTCATGTACTTCTGGAATATGCTCACACCTACCAGGCGCAATGAAGGGAACAAAGCGAGGGTGATACCCATAGGTACTATAGAAGGGGGAATTTTTGTGGAACTGTGTTGTGCGATTTTGTACGCTATTTCAGCCAGCCTTAACCATCCCACCCAAGCGTCAGTATTATTTTTAACTTAATTACGCAGATATTGCTGAAGGGTTTGATTCAATCTTTCTGTCTGCCCGTCTGTCTGGGGATGAAAACTAGTAGACAGAGCAGACAATATGTGTAATGCGGAACACCAGACTTTCCAGAACTTGGCCGTGAATTGGTAATCACGATCTGATACATTCACCTTCGGTAGACCATGCAATCTCACTACATGCTCCATTAAAAGAGTGGCTAACAGTCCAGCAGTAGGGATCGTTTTACAGGCTACAGAATTCCCCATTTTCGTTAAATAGTCAATGATGACCAGAAGGACTGTATGTCCTTGGTCAGATGGAAGTCCTACTATGAAATCTAAGGAAAACCTTTCCCATGGGACGTCTGGAGTGGGGAGGTTGCAGCAACCCTTGTGGTTTTCCTGGAAGTGTTTTGTTTTGAGCACACACTGTACAGGCTTTTATCCATTCTGGAATGTCTTTCCTGAGAGAAGGCCACCAGAACTGTTGTAAGATTCTTTCACAAGTTTTTTCTGTGCCATGACGACCTGCACTGGGATCTGTGTGACACCATTGGAAGACGGTCCGTCTCAGTTGGTGAGTGGGAACTAGTACTTGAGTCCCTTTCATCACGACTCCTTGCCTTCTCATCCATTCTGGATGGTGTTTTAACCAATCCTTCCATTTGAAGGTTTGAAGGCCTTTCGCAATGCAACGTAGGAAATGGTCACAATGTACTACCCCTTTCACCTTCTGTGGTTCCAATATGGTTCTTTCGGGGTTAACCAAAGGTACTACGGGGAACTCCTGTTGGGTCAAAGCATCAGCCTTCTTGTTCATGCTTCCAGGAAGGAACGTCAAAATAAAGTCGTATTCTTCAAAGAAGGTCATCATCTGAGTAACCTAGGCGTAAGCTGACAAGCTGTTTTTAGGAACTGAAGGTTACGATGACCCGTGTATACGGTGACGGTATGTTGAGTTCCTAACAGCCAATGTCTCCATTCTCCAAACGCCTCCTTGATTGCAAGTAGTTCCTTTTCTGTAATAGTGTAGTTCTGTTCTGCACCGTTTAGTTTCTTCGACATAAATGCGACTGGATGCATCTGCCCTGTGATGGTATCTCTTTGAAAAAGCACGGCTCCTAATACCACATCTGAAGCGTCTGCTTCAACTATAAATGGCAATGTGGGATTGGCGTGCATTAGTATTGGAGCGGTCACAAAGGCTACCTTCAATAGGTCAAATGCAGTTTGCGCTTCCTGGGTCCATTCGATAAGAACATCCTTTTTGGTGAGACTAGTAAGTGGGGCCCCCTTGTCTGAGAATTGAGAAATAAATAAAACGCCTATAAAAATTGTCGAATCCCATTAAACACTGGATGTCTTTCACACACTTTGGACAGGGCAGTCAGTAATAGCTCTCACCTTCAGTTCCGCCATTTCCTGTCTTGAGGGAAAGAGTATGACCCCCAAAAATTTAATGGTAGAAACATGAAACTCACATTTACTGAGTTTGCAAAAAGATGGCGTTCCCTCAAGGCCTATAGGATAAGACTCACATGTCTGATGTGGTCCTCAGTTTTCTTCAAATAAATCAGGATATCGTCGATATAGACTACGACTATCCGGTCCAAGTATTCTATCAGAACATCATTTTAAAAGAATTGGAACGCGGAAGGCACATTACAAAGGCCGAAAGGCATGACTAGGTACTCGTAAAGCGCATACCTAGTCTTGAAAGCAGTCTTCCATTCGTCCCCGGTGCGCATCCTTACCAAATGGTAGGCCCCATGAAGTTACAGTTTCGTGAATATCACGGCTCCCTTTACCTGTTCCAACAATACCGAAATCAGTGGGAGTGGATACTAATTACTTATGGTGATTGTGTTTAAGGCACGAAAGTCTATACATGTCCTTAATTCTCTGTTGGCTTTAGGAATAAAAAATAACAGAGAAGCCGCAGGTGAACTGGACGGACGTATGTATCCTATGGCCAAATATTTGTCCAAATATTGACGCGGGTGTTGGTTTTCGGGTTCAGTTAGCGCATAAACTCTTCCACAGGGTACCACTGAACCAGGTTTCAAGTCAATCCTACAATCTTAGGGCCTGTGAGGGGGCAACACTTCCGCCATCCGATCATCAAACACATCTTCAAATTGTTGATAACATGCGGGCAATACTGTCTCTTTCTCTGCAGCAGTGGCAATGTGAAATTGGTTTTCACAGGTGGGAGTAAACCAGTTGGAATCCTTCCAACAATGTTCTCTACAAAAATCAGAATCCAGACTCACTGTTTTTTGTCTCCAATCAATATTGGGATTGTGGGTAGATAACCAAGGTAACCCCAATATGATGCTGTATGAGGGGGCTTGAATAATGTTGTATGATAAGAGCTCTTGATGTCCTTTTAAGCACTCCACAATATAAGGTTTGGTGGCTTGACTTATAGGACCAGATTCAAGTTGCTTTCCGTCCACGGCAAACTCCACCTCAGGTATGGATTTGGAGGTTAGGTGTACCCCCAGTCGGTGGGCTTCTTGAGTATCCATGAAACAACAGGTGGCTCCAGGACCACCATGGCTTGGGTGGGACAGAGTCTTTTTTAATATGGATCACCAAAGGTATGAAAAAATGGTCTTAGGGATAAATGCTCTACTCAAAGACTCCCCTTCTACTAGTCTAGAGCTCATCAGTTTTCCGATAATGACTTTGTGCTGATCCCAGGCGAGTACGGTTTGATGGGACACTCTGCCAAATAATGACCCCTTTTACCGCAATACAGACATAATCCATTCTCTCTCCTATGATCCCTCTCGTCCATTGGTTCAGGGGATGACCCTCCCGAATCCAGGGATCTTGGTTTTTCAAAACGCTGCGGGCATCTCTCTCTCTTCTTGCCTTCTCCTCTTCACTCCCTCATTCTATGGTCCAACCGCATAGCCAGCTCGATCAATGCAGAACACATCTGGGGTTGTGGATCCACTTGTGCTATTAAATCTTTTAGGTCGTCTCTAAGGCCCTGATAAAGGATCGCTGATTGTTTGCCTTCTGGCCATTGTGTTTCCGCTACCAATCTTCGAAAGGTGTTCAGATATCCTATTAAATCTATGTTCCCCTGTCTTAAGTCGAGCAATTCCCTATCGGCTGAAAAGGTATCTGCTCTGCGGTCAAAAGTCTTTTCCAATTCTTCTCTGAAGGCATCCCAATCATGTAACATGGGGTTATCTTTGCGGACAAAAGGGACTGCTCATTGAGCTGCATCACCCCGCTAAGTAGGATATGAGAAAAGCTACTCTAGCCTGATTAGTAGAGAATAACTTAGGTTTACAATTGAAATGTAAGAGGATTTGTGTTATAAAAACCTGGACCTTGTGAATTTCTCCCGTGAGTTTCTCAGGGTGTGCAAGTGGTATAACCGTAGGGATTTCTACAACCATAGAACTGGGTTGGGGCTATGTTGGATGACTAAAGTCAAAAGGATTTCTTTGCATCCTGTCTACTCTTGCCTGTAAAGCAGCGTCTCATTACTTGAAGCCGAAAGCTCTACCTGAACCAGGGCCAGTGCCGCCATCACGTCATCTAAAGTTGCCATCCTATGATCAGCTCGATCGGGAGGATAAATCTATTCATGGGCCGATTATTCTGTCCCAGGCCTGAACGTATCCTCAGGTTCGAACTGATGCTCTATGGGGTCCACCTCTCAACAGCCCCAAGTCTGGACCGACCACTGTGCATCCACTTCACCTTCCAGAAACCCACCACACGCCACTGCACCCAACAGATCCCCCGCCGCTGCTGGAGCAAAATCACCGAAGACCAACTACATGCAAACCGTGCTCTCAGCCCATCCACCGAACCCTCCAACACCGACGTCGCTGCCCACAACCTGAGGTGTTGGATCAAGGACTGTGCCAACACCCTCGCCCCGCTGAAGAACCCCCCCCCCCCCACAGAGACACCAGCAAGAGGGCCAGCTGGTTCACCCTGGAACTCCTCGATTCCAAGCAAGCCTGCCAGAAACTAGAGAAGAAATGGCACAGTGAACAAACTCCGGAGAGCCACGCAGCACACCAGGACGCCGTCCGCAACCACCACCACCTCATCAGGGCTGCCAAGAAGACCTCCTTCAAAAACCGCCTTGACAACAACGCACACAACATCAAGGAGCTCTTCAACATCGTGAAGGAACTCTCCAACCCCAGCTCCAACACCAACGACATCCCGCCGTCGCAAGCCCTGTGCGACTCCCTCGCCACCTTCTTCCACCGCAAGATAGCAGACATCCTCGACAGCTTCAACACCCAGACAGCACCAACAGACAGCAACATAGCTGACCCTCCACACACCATCAACCACATCCCCTTGCTAGCCTGGACCAGCGTGAGCGTCCATGACACCATCAAGACCATGAGCACAATCCACTCTGGCTCGCCGTCAGGCCCATTCCCGCACCACGTCTTCAACAAAGCAAGCAGCTCCATCGCACCCCACCTACGCAACGTCATCAATCTCTCCCTTGGGACCGTAACCTTCCCAGAGAGCTGGAAACACGCCGAGATCAACGCCCTACTCAAAAAACTCAAGGCAGACCCAAGAGACCTCAAGAACTTCCAACCCATCTCTCTGCTCCCCTTCCCGGCCAGGGTCATCAAGAAAATCGTTAACAGACAGCTAACCCGATACCCCGAAGAGAACAGAATCCTGAATCCTTCCCAGTCAGGGTTCCGCAGCAACCACAGCACCGAGACCGCCCTCATCGCCGCCACCGACGATATCAGGACACCCCTAGACAATGGGGAGACTGCAGCACTCATCCTCCTAGACCTCTCCGCCACCTTCGACACCGTCTGCCACCGCACACTACGCTCACGCCTCCACGCCGCAGGGATCCAAGACAAGGCTCTGCAATGGACCACCTCCTTCCTCTCCGGCAAAACCCAGATCATACGCCTCCTCCCGTTCTGTTCCGAATCCTCCGAGATCATCTGCGGCGTACCTCAAGGATCCTCCCTCAGCCCAACACTGTTCAACATTTACATGGCCCGCTCGCACACGTCGCCCAACAGCATGACCTCAACATAATCTCCTACTCCGACGACACTCAACTGATCCTCTCCCTCACCAAGGGCCCAATCACCACCAAAGCCAACCTCCTTGAAGGAATGAAGGCCATTGCCAACTGGATGAAGATCAGCCGTCTGAAGCTGAACTCGGACAAGACGGAGGTCCTCATCCTCGGCTCCGACCCGTCAGCCTGGGATGACTCCTGGTGGCCAACGGCACTGGGGGCAGCCCCGAGCCCCACCGATCACGCACGCAACCTGGGAATCATCCTCGACTCAATGCTCTCAATGACCAAGCAAGTCAACGCTGTCTCCTCCTCCTGCTTCAACACCCTCCGCATGCTCCGCAAGATCTACAGATGGATCCCGACAGATACAAGAAAGACAGTCATCCAGGCCTTCGTCAGCAGCAGACTCGACTACGGAAACGCCCTCTACTTGGGAGCCCCGACCAAGCTCATCAATCGACTATAATGCATCCAAAACGCCTCGGCACGACTGATCCTCGATGTATCACGACACGGCCACATCACCCCGCACCTGAGAAACCTACACTGGCTCCCCGTCAAAAAGAGGGCTAAAGAGACAAGAAACAAGCGCTCGGCATGACGTTGACTTTTCTCTTTTTCTGCCGTCCCACTTGGACGGCCTGGCCTGCTTTCCTCCTGGCGTAAAAGGTTTCTTATCTTTATGGGGCCAAACACATGGCCCCATAAAGATAATCAACTTTTTACGCCAGAAGGAAAGCAGGCCAGGCCATCCAAGTGGGACGGCAGAAAAAGACAAACGTCAACCTCATGCCGAGCGCTTGTTTCTTGTCTCTTTAGCCCTCAAACAGGCCTCTCCTGTTATCTCCCCAGTGCTGCGTGTGTAGCGGCTGTATTAAAACAGAAAGCTATCAGTACACTGCCACAATTGTTGCCCAATACCAGGGAAAAACAGCAAGGTTGGGGGCAGATTTGAAAACCATTTGTAATAAAGTGTTTCTAGATGATTCCTTCTTTATTTGGTGGTATTTTTAATAAAATATTGGGATAAAGTACAGAGATGTTGCTGAACTACATTTTAAGACCAACATACTCACACCAAGATGAGATTTAAAAGTTGCGCAGAGAGAGCTGAGATGCAGTGCAAAAGCAAGCACGTGGCTGCCTTCCTCTTAGGTTTATGGTCCCAAAGCCTGACAAGAGACACCACTTTGACTATGGTGCACCTTTTGGATTGGGTGATTTCAAAGTGCACGAAATGGAAGCTAGGCTGACGTTTTCTGCTAGAACCCCAATAAGCACCTAACATGATATTGTGGATGAGTGAAGGCAGCACTGCTGGCTGCCATCTCCCACCCACTGTGTGCAAATAGCAGCTAAAACAAGCATTGAAATGCAATAGGTCTTGCCTTTCATTAAGTTAAAGCCATCTGTTTTGCTATACCATTAGCAAAGCAAATGGCTTTAACTTAACCAAAGACGAGACCTATTGCATTTTCAATGCTTGTTCTTTTAGAGTTGTAGCAATATCATTTTTGTTAATTTTTTATTTTCAAGAAAAATGCTTTTCCATGAAAGATCTCTTCTCTGTTACACTGATTCTAAAAATAGGGTAGAGTAAAGCATCACCACCATCACTACATTTATGAATCAGGGCCATAGTATATTACACTACTGTTTTGAATCCTAGCATGACAATAGCAACACATATCACTTTCTTGAAGATAAACTAGTGAAGGTGATTATGAATAAAGTGGCAGTGCACAATATTGATAACAGGAAATTACATAAAAATGGTTGATTAAATTAGGAAATACTGAATTGATGTGCTGCCTTTAGAGGAAAATGCTATAACCAGGTGCTAGATCTTTTTTTTTTTTTAAATAACCAACTTTATTGAAGAGTTTTGCAGCAAGACTTAGCATCTCCAAATGCAAGGTAAGATCGACAAACATGCTTGACATAGCAGCAGCCCAAGTATCACTAATATATAACATTGCAATATCAGATCGATAGACCATAATAGCCACAATACATTCATGCTTCTTAGGACAGCCACGAGCTTCAAAGGTTGACTTCTCCTGATGGACACACCAATACACCCCTGCACACCAACTCCTGAACGTCGGCGGCTTCTGTTGTTTCCATACGTGAGCTACATCTCGTTTGGTTACAAAGCAAGCCATCCCCAGAAACACATGTTCCGCTCTAGGGCCCCCTACTTCCTCCATCAGCCCGAGTAGCACAATCCGGGCGTTAACTCCAGGGAGTGGCCCAGGAACACGGACAGTATTTGACCCACCCCCTCCCAAAAGGGCCTCAGTTCCAGACACTCCCAGGCTACATGGTAGAAATCCGCAACGGGACGCGTGCACCGCACGCATACCGCTTGCGCACCAGGGAGCAAATAATGTAGGCGCCACAGTGTAAGATACGTTGCAAACAAATAGTTGAATTGTACCATATGCAGCCGTGTCAAAATTGCCAGCTATCTAGGCACCAACAAGCCTCCCTCCAATCATCTTCATCCAAGTCCCTTACCCAGGAAACCCACCTCTGCTGGACCTTCTCCAGTTCATCTGGGGCGTGCATCCCTAGCGGTTGATAGATCGCTGAGTTGCCCCTTTACCAAGCTTCCCTTGGAAAATCTTTGCCTCCAGTGTATTGTATTCAGGCAAAGTCTTACAGAAAATCCTGAGCTAGCAGGGTGCTGCGCAGTTGGAGATACAGAGAGAACTGTTGGACAGGGAGTACTTGGTCTTCAACTCTTGAAATGACATAATGATCCCCCCTTATAAATGTCTCCCAGGTATGAGATCCCAAGGCATGAACACCTCGAGGGTCAAGAGTTGACCAAGCCAAGTTCCCCGCTATAAGGCGGTCATCCCGGTCATGCAGTGGCTCCAACCAGTAAGCTGACGGGCTGCCCTCCAGCAAATGAGGGACACCCATGTGGAGGAAGGCAGGGTTCTTGGTAGATGCACTCCATATAGGAGACAAGTAGGCCATCTATCCCCAACAAATATATTTCCAATCGATATGCCGGATCATCCCACCCCGTGAACCAGCCATTAACCATCACCATGTGTGATGCAAGATAATATAAGTAAAAGTCAGATAGCCCCAAGCCTCCATCAGAGGGAGACTTATGTAATGATTGAAACGCCACTCTGTGTCCGCCCCCGCCCACACAAAATTGGTAACCTTTGTGGTCAGGGAGTGGAACCACTTATGGGGGATGGGATAGGGATAATTACTCAACACATACAAATAGCACGGTAGCACACGATTTTAAAGAGGGCCTTATGTCCCATAGGGTTCAATGGTAGCATGGTCCAGCAGCCTAGGTCGCGATCATGCCACAGGTCCAAATCACTGAAATTAAGGGCCCAAGCCAAATCCGGGATAGAAGACATGTGTACCCCCAGAAACTTAAAGGAATGGTGCTAAGTAGGAATGTTGGGGCACCAAACCCACCCTAGAGTGTAGCCTTTTGCCTCCACTGAGCAGCACTTCCTGATATTAACCCGAAGCCCTGACGCCTCACCATACAGCCGAAGGAGTTTTAGGTAGCAAGGCCCAGAATGCTGTGGATCTTTCAAGAACAGAATCATATCATCTGCTTGGCAACACATCGTATGAGCCGTGCCAGGGGCTCTATCACCAAGGAAAAAAATAATGCTGACAGTGGGCACCCCTGGCGCGTGCCATGCTTGATGGAAAATGCAGGAGGCAAGACCCTATTCACCCGGACCTGAGCTGTCGGGGAATGATACAGAAACCAAACCATTTTACGGAGCCCTCTCGCAGGCCAGCCTGCAGAAGAACCCCATCCATAAAGGCCCACAACACTGTTCCAAACGCTTTAGGGAAAACAACTAGCAAAAGGGCCAGTGTGCCATCAGAGGTGGGCGCCCTGGACAGCGCCACATGGACTCTCCTAATACAATGGCACGTGCTACGTCCTGACATGAATCCACTTTAATCTGGGTGGACTAGGTGGGGCAAGGGAGTTCTAACCTGTGCAGCTAACACTTTTGCATAGATCTTAATATCAGCGTTGCTCATCGAAATCAGTCGATATGTGGAACACTGGTCCCTAAGGAGACCTTCTATCTACTGCGATTGTGGCGCAATCCAGTTCTGGTGGAAAGGACCCTTTCTGCAGAGCAGCTGTGTAAAAATTCTGAAGATGGGGTATAGGATCTCCTGGAAGCGTTTGGAATATTCAATGGGATAGCCATCTGGTACAGCCGTCTTCCCAGCCTGCAACCCCAACACTGCAGCATTTACCTCCTCAAGCATCAGAGCTTGGTCCAGCTCTTCAGCCAAGACATTCGGTATAGTCAGCAGTGGTATACTGTCTAGCAAGGGATTTGCGATTTCCGCTGGTGGCAGAAGGCGGGAAACAGAGTTACATCGCATGTGATACACCGTATGCGATTACAACGCGGTCGTTACAACGACCGCGTTGTTACAATGCGAACCATTACATTGCAAGTTGTTGCAACGACTTGCTGTAGGGGGCGCGCTAAACTAAGGAATAGTATAATTTACTAATCCAACACCTTCCCTAATATTTCACACACTGGTTGGAATAGTAAATTATACTATTCCTAAGTCCAGCGCGCCCCCCTACAGCAAGTCGTTGATACGACTTGCGATGTAATGGTTCACATTATAACAACGCGGTCGTTGTACGGACTGCGTTGTAATCGCATGCGATGTATCGCATGCAAAGTATCATCGTATATTGGCAGAAGACATCACGAATATAAACACTGACAAAAATCCACAAAGGTTTGAGCATTTGCAGGAAGCTCCTCCTGGCGGTGCAACAATTTACCGGATGTATCACCCGGGGTGTACAGCCTCTGCATAAAGGCTCTCCACATTGTCTGGCTTCCTTCAAAGAAACTTGCAGCAGTTCTGTTTGGGCTGACGTGACTTCAACTTGTAAGATCTGGGCCTCTAAGTCAGTCAGGCATGCCATCCAAAGTGCCTCGGCCTGACCGACATAGCCTTTAATGTGGCCTCTCAAGGGAGGCTTAGCAGACGCCCACAGCGTCGCTGCAGAAGCTACCAAGCCCAAACTAAGCTAAAAAACTGCCACAATTCCTCCTCAAGAAGGGCCTCGCATTCCGAATTTTGCAGGTGCCAAGCATTAAACCTCCAGGCCGGGCGCAAGACAGCGGGTTGAGCTCCCCAAGTCAACAACAATAGGCCATGATCAGAAATACCACGTAGGAAAATGCAAACTGACTGAACCAAGAGAGGATCTGCTGCCGGGAACCACATTAGGTCAATGCGAGATTCTGCAGCATGTGTTGTGAACTGATGAGTGATAGAGCGCAAACTGAACAAAAATGCACGAGTGCACCATAAGCACATGTTAGTCGCACAATTATAATAGAGGTGCCTGTAAGGGTTGAAGATATATATTCACCTATACTTAGACGTGTGTAGTTAATATAGAAAATTCATATAGAAGTGGGACTGATGCAGAAATGTGTGGAAAATGTATTCTTATTAGACGTGATTAATCATGATCCATGTTATGTATGTAGCTGCTAATGGAGGAATGTCATGCTGCAAGGCATCGAAGGGAGCAGGCCTTATGGCCAGGGCAGAAGGGTTTAGAAATGAACACTCATACATAAACATGGATTGCACTAATGTTATAGTGATTTTGTTTACTCGTTAGATTTATATTCCATAGAAGTGTTTTCTTATTATCCAAGCATAAGATGCTAACATGTTATTTCAGTTTAACCTCTGAGAAAAGGGTTGTAGGCCTGAAAAGAGAAAAAGGGTTTTCTTATTTGCACGTGCTGATACATGTCGAGTTGTATTGAGAAATAAGTTGCAAACTTCTGTTAAAAGTCTATGAGAATTGGGATTCAAGTTGCGGATGTCTGTCTGCAGGTGCGAGGGGGTTTCGATTAAAAGTTTAATGAATAGAGCTCTGTTCAAGTAGACTGGTACAGACATGGAGGAGGATTCAGGAATGTTTAGGGGGTATCAGCGGGCCGGAGAAGAGCCTGAGAAGCAAGGTCAACGCTGAACACAAGGCCCAGAGGAAGATCATCATGGAAAAAGCCAGAATCGACACCACGTGAGGGGCATCTCGTGAGGGGCGTTTCAACTGTAAACTGTGTTTTGTATTAGGGTCAGCACCCCTGGGTGGAGTTAGAGCAGATGCCTGAGGACCCTTCAGAGAGCGGATGGGTAGGCAGAGAGGGGTCATGACTGGAGATCATAGGTTTTCACCTAAGGACTGAGAGTGGGTGATCTTCTTAGGAAGTCATTCACAGCTGACACCTTTGATAGGTTGGGACCTTGTTAAGGAGGGATACCATCTAGCACAGGGTAGGGACAGCCTAACCTGATTCTTTCCTTCCTTTGTAAATGTCGGATAGATCACAATTCGTGTCTATGCTTGCAACCCTGCTGATTTTAGAACTAGTTCTAGTAGTGTTCTTTGGTCGCCTAAGAGCCTTTAGAGAACACCTGTATGTATTAGTACCGATATATCTCCTGAATCTCGTTGTGAGATGCCTGTATTTGCAGTTATCATTGACTCTATAATAAACCTTTGGAACTTAGAAGTAGTCTGTGGTTTTTCCGAGTCGAGCCCATTATTGATTAAACTAACCTGGTATTGATGCACTTCTTTCCTCAATGACAGGCAATAAAGATTCAATCTACCAGAACGGGGTTTAGATCTAGAGTGATAAGTTAGAGATCAAAAATCCCGCCCTCCCAGTTGGTAGCTATAGAGGATGGTTGCCTTCTTGAGGAAGGTGATCTAGGCCAGGTTAGATTACCCCAAGGCCCCTAGAGATCGATGATCGGAAGAACCGCCCGCCGAACAGGGTGCTGACGGCGCGAGAAAGAAAAGCAGCAGTAACGGTCGAGAGTGAGTATAAAGGGTCATGCGTGTTAGATTGCGGTGTTTTTGTGTTGCATCTATGTTGTAATGTCTTGCGGAGATGAATGCCTGTAGAGTGACTGTGGAACAGGTTGTGAGCGCGCGCAACCGGTGCAAATCTTAAGTTCAAAAGAGAGCTCAAGTGGTTCGGGTGTATCGGACATCCAAAGTAATTGTCAACCAAGTGTGAAGGGGGTCATGAGGTAATATTGATCGCCCGCAGGACCGTGATAGGGGGAACGTAAGAGTGAGCGTGTGAGTAACGGACGCTGGTCGGAAGTTACTGTGTGTAAGCAACCTATCAGAGAGACGATTGCCTGGAAAGGTATTTCGTCAGTTGTGGTGACAATTACAGATAGACTGTGGACGTACAGTCAAGAAAAGTGATCGCTTTGTCGGAAGTAGTCATTTTTCGGTGTATGAATGGGACGCATGCGTGACCGGGAGACGAGCTGAGAAAGGAGGGGAACTGCTGCGAGAGGGAGACGAGTGACGTCAGGAAGTGCCGCGCTGGGATTGGCCGGCAAGGGTGAGACTGCACCGTGAGATGAGTGACGTCAGCAGGCGCTGTGCTGGGATTGGCCGGTACGGGTGAGACCGCGCTGTGATAGGCCCAGCTAGCAAAGCCGCGCTAGGATTGGTGGATTGTCACCAAGAAGTAAACAGAATAGCGAAGCAGGAAATTGTGCGTTTAATCATGAAATGTTTTAAATGGTTAAGAGCGGCGTTTAAGAGAGAGAGGCGGAGGTCTTACGATGGGGAGGAAGCCCCGCCGGAGGGTACGCCGGCAAACTATATGGCAACGAATGTTGGGTTGCATACTATATTGTGGATTTCAAATTGGTGTAAGATTACAGAAGGGAATGAGGAACTGACGTTCCCAAAGTACGGGACGTTCAGATTAGAGGTATTACATCGATTAAAAACAGTTATGACCGCAAAGAGACCTCTGCCTAGACCGACCCAGTTTGAAGCCCTCAATGCATGGATTGGGCGGCGCACGATAGAAACCAGAACAGGCGCCAAGAAAGGGTGAAAAGATCGGTAAGAGCAGTACAGGATGCCAAATGGGATGCGGATGCTAAAAGATGGAGAGTACATAACCTGGAAGTAAACAAACTGTACCCAGTGATAGAGGTGGCGGGAAACAAGAGCCCATTCGAGGAAGATGATGAGAGCGAGACAGAGGACAGCCTAATAAATAGGTTGCTAACAGATAGGCCACCCCCGTACAGGGGGGGCTGGCATAGGGGAGTATAAACCGCTTCCTAGCACAGATTGGGATCCCACTGCAAGTAAAGTATTGCCTCAACCTGGTCCGGTGCAGAGGGTAGTCGGCAGGTTTGTGGTACAAAAGGCGCCAGAAGCGGGGCGTGCCACATCCTATGCACTGCCAGACGCCCTGCAAGTACCTGTTACTATAGGTCCTATAGTATCGATTTATGACCCAGAGAGAGCCGGAGGGGAGGAACAGGTACGAGTGGACAGGGAGAGAGTAGAAGTGGCGAGGAGGAACGATACGATCAATTCCCCAAGACAGCTGCCAGGACCAAGAGATTGGAGTACCCCAGTACACACAGCAGTAGATCCCACAGGAGATCAGGGGGGCCCGAGGTGGCCGATGGATCTGGGGGGATCAGGACCGAAATCCTTCCAGGAGTTAAGAGAGTACCTGAAGGAATGGGATGCGACAGTAGAGGCTCACAAGAGCCTGATAGCAGCGGAAGCTGAAAGGGAAAGCCAAGATAGCAGGATTCGGACTCACTGCGGGGCTGGCGAAAGCAGTCCGGAGTGGGGCGGGAGGAGTCAGGAAAATAGAGAAGGTACTTGTCGCTCCAGAAGTGGAGGTAGACCAGTATTGGAGAACAGGAGCCAGGAGTGCGGGGGGGTATCCCGTCCCATTCACAGTGAAGGGGATAGGAGAACGCAGGAGTACAGAGACAGCTTTAAGTGTACACCCCATACGTCTGGCAATAGCGGACAAAATGAAAGTTGTGAGAGGTCTCGCCGTGACCCCTGTGATCACGGACATGGGCGGAATTCAGAGGATATGGGGAGCCGAGAAGGAGCTTACCAGATATTGAGCGACACTAGACAAAGAGGAAATAGCGACAGGCTGGAGAACAGCAGAGAGTCCTATCATGGGGCCAAGGAGAACAGTCAGGAGGGACAAAATGAAATTGGGGGAAACAGGGCAGTGTTTCACCACCCTCCAAGGGAAGATGGCCGAGCATGGGACTTAGAAAGATGGGAACAAGGGAGGACTCTCCTTAACGCCCCTGAGCCTAGGCGTAGGACTCGGAGCTGGGATGGGAGAGAGAGCAATGAACACCCTAGGAAAGACATACTGCGAGCCGAGATAAAAGCAAAGAGACTTGATGTCGCCAGTTTAAGATCAGATCTGGATGACATGGTAGATGGTACTTTGCCTTTGGAGAGAATGGACATGTACGAGCAGGACGAGATACTGTTCATGGCAAAGGACGTCACCAGGAAAGCGAGAGCAGCACATGAGAAATTAGTCGAACTGGCAGGAAAGTACATGGTAGACTTGTCAAGGACCAAAGCATTACAGGGTAACCACAGGCTACAATTTTCAGATCAGGACCTAGATGAGAGAAGAACAATCGGATTAAAAACACACATAAGGGAACTGATCACTGGGATAAGGACATGGAGAGCACTGGACAAATGGGAAGAAAGATGGTCCAAGAAAGGGACCGTCAGGAGGAGCATGCTTGGGATGTCCCCAGAGGGAGGGCTGCAGAAGATAGAGGCATACCCTTTGCGTGAGGTTGCAAACGGGAGCTACGTGCATGTGCCCTGGAATAGGGGGGACTTAGCTGCCTTTACCAACTCTTTTCCTAAGTTAAGGGAGAATCCAGTGGAGTGGTATAAGCAGGTAGAGAGGTTCGTAAAAATCTCCAAAGTACTCTGGATTGACCTGAACACCCTGTTTGACATTGTGGTACCAGGAGACTTGTGGTCAGCATGTAAAGTCAGTGCTGAATGGCCCACATCAGAACCAGAGAGAGATGCACAGACTAATGGGCCGTCCGAGACAGTAATGGCAAAATATGAGAGAGTGATGACTTGGCTGAAGGATAAGGTGCCAATGCAGGACATAGATTGGGTCAAAATAGATCGAACTAGGCAGGAACCCAAGGAGACAGTCCATGAATATTATGAAAGATTGCTGAAGGCGTTTAAACAATATAGCGGGTTGGACGTAATGGATCCTAAAGACATAGGGCAGTTTGTGTCTAAATTCGTTTTGGGCTTAAGACCGGATATTTGTTTAATGATTCAGCAACACTTGATTTGTTGGCAGAATAAACCATTGGACGAAATTTTGAGATATGCTAGGTACTGCAGCGATGAGATAGATTCAAAAGCCAAGAAGCTAAAAGAAAAACTGATGGTGGTGCAGATGCAGTCAGCTGGCAAGGGTGGACAACAGCAACAGGGAACAGGGACTGGGGGCAGGAGACCGAATAACCAGAACAAAGGTAATGAGGAGAACTCCAACTTCAGACCTAGGGTAGATATTGCGACATTGAAAAAGACGACCCGGTGCCACCAATGTAACGAGGTGGGACATTGGAAACGCGAGTGCCCCTACAACGTTGAGATTGGAGAACTAGAGATAGAGGAGGAAGGGGTTCAAAACACTCCAGGAAACGGGGCAACAGCATACCAAGGGAAGGTGGTCAAAGGGGGGACCCCAGCACCACGAGCCCAGTTCCCTCAGCCACCCCGAATAGCGACAGGGGGAAAGACCTATAGACAGATGCCTCTTTTCGTAGGAGGAGAAGAGTGTTACTACGTTGATCCCCTAACAGGACAGAGAGTGGAGAGGGAGGACTGTACCCTCGGGCCGTCTTAGAAGTAGATCAAAGAGGACCATACGTTGAGGCCGAAGGGCAGGGTGCCCCACGACTTTCTTAGTAGACACGGGGGCCACTCGATCCACGATAAGATCAGCCGTAGTTCCAGGTCTGCCCATGTCCGGAGAAACGATTCAAGTGGTGGGGGTCGCAAACCGGAGGATGACAAGCCCATTGACAGAACCAGTGATAGTGAAAATAGGGAAATACAGTGATGAGCATCAGTTTGTGGTATGTGATTCTAGTCCTGTATGTCTATTGGGAAGGGATTTATTGTGCAAGTTAAATTGTGCAATATACTGCACACCGCAGGGAGTGGAGGTACTGACCAATGATGATGACGCTGACTTTAAGGTCGCAAACTCAAGAACGTGTGTGGAGCTGTATCCAACACTGACAGTGGATGAGCTTCCCTGGGATCTAAGGGAGACAGTAGCACCAGAAGTGTAGGATTTCACTGGGGAAGAGATTGGACTAGTCAAGGGAGTGGACCCAGTGAAAATCATAGTAAAACCGAATGCTGAGTTTCCAAGAACACCCCAGTATAAACTGACCCCAGAAACGATTGCAGGTATAAAACCCGTGATCGAGTCCATGATTAAGCAGGGAATACTGAAAGAAATCGTGGGTAGTCCATGTAACTCCCTGATTATGGGTTTGCAGAAACCAAGTGGGAAATTCAGAATAGTGCAGGACCTTCGAAAAATCAATAACATAGTTGTCTCATGTTGTCCAGTGGTACCGAATCCATCAGTGATATTGTTTCAGATACCGTTCCAAGCCGAATGGTTCACCGTGATAGACCTTTGCCAGGCTTTCTTTTCGATCCCTTTGGACGAGGACAGCCATTTCCTTTTCGCTTTTAAGCTGGAAGGTCGCGTATTAACATGGTGTCGTATCCCACAGGGGTATACAGAGAGCCCATCGATCTTTAACCAGCTTTTGAAGAAGAATCTTGAAAGTCTAGTACTGCCCCAGAATTCGGTTCTGGTCCAGTACATAGACGACCTACTTGTCGCGTCAGAAACTGAAGAAGCTTGCAGGGAGGACTCCATTGCATTGCTAAATCACCTAGCAGTAAACGGGCACAAGGTGTCTCCGAGCAAATTGCAGTACTGCCTGACAGAAGTGCAGTATTTGGGGCACAGGATTGAAAAAGGAAAACGGAAGGTGTTGCCAGACAGAATAGAGGCGATCATGAAAATGAACGCACCTAAAACACAGAGAGAGGTCAGGATGTTCCTAGGGATGGTAGGTTATTGCCGACAGTGGATAGCGAACTTTTCACTGAAGGCAAAACCCTTGCAAAAACTGACGCACAAGGAGGTGAGTGATCCGGTACCATGGGACAAAGATTGTTTTATGGCGTTCCTGCAGCTGAGAGAGGACCTGTGTCGCGCTCCTGCTCTGGGAATGCCAGATTACGACAAACCATTCTTGCTTTACTGTTGTGAGAGAGAGGGTTGTGCCTTGTCAGTCCTGGTCCAAATCCATGGGAATGCCCGTAGACCAGTTGCCTACTTTTCGGCTACCTTAGACCCAGTAGCCGCAGCGTTGCCCGGATGTCTCAAATCCGTTGCTGCAACGGGTGTCAGCATTGAGCGGTGTGAGAATATAGTTATGGGACATCAGTTAGAGGTGTATGTGCCACATTCTGTTGAACTATTGATGACCAGGACCAAAACACAGCATCTGACCAATAGCAGGCTCACGCGCTATGAGCAAGTCATTCTTGCTGCAGAGAACGTGACCCTCAAGAGATGCTCTGTTTTGAACCCTGCTACATTGATGCCACTCCCAAGTGACATTGATGATGATGAATGTACAGACCACGATTGCCTTGATGTGACTGAACTATGCACCAAACCGAGACCCGACATCGTGGATGAGCCACTGACTGACCCTGATGAAGTTTTCTTTGTTGATGGCTCATGTGTAAGAGACGATGTTGGGCAGTTGAGAGCAGCCTATGCTGTTTGTACAATTACTGGAGTAGTGGAAGCCGCATGCCTGGAAGGAGTACACTCCACTCAGGTAGCTGAAATTATTGCATTGACGCGTGCCTGCCTGGCAAGCAACCAAATTCGAGTCACCATATACACCGATAGCCAATATGGTTTCGGGGTAGTTCATGATTACGGGCAATTATGGTCTCAAAGGGGTTACATGACCTCGTCAGGTTCCCCCATTCGAAATGGAGAGTTTGTACGCCTATTATTGGAAGCCTTGCAATGTCCGGCAGCTATTGCCGTTGTGAAATGTACCGCGCACACAAGAAACCAAGACTTCGTGTCACAGGGCAACAGGTACGCGGACGAGGTGGCACGATACTGTGCCGAGCAGGGATACTCTTTCACGGAGGTGGAAGTGGGTGGAATTAGTGTAAGGACTGAATTAGCTATGATATTGGAGACTGTAGATACTTGGGACGAGTTAAAATGTGTACAAGAGAATGCACCCGATTTTGAGAAAAGAACATGGGAAACTGCAGGATGTGTGATAGGCGACACCGACTTTTGGGTTTCATCCGATGGAAGGGCAGTGTTGCCAAACGAGTTGGTGAGCCCAATGGCGAGACAAATACATGGTCCAGTACACCTAGGGAGAGACGCTATGCTGAGAGTATTCAGACAAACCTGGTACAACCCTAAGTTCAGAGTAGCAGCCGAAGGAGTGTGCCAGCGTTGTGTGACCTGTCAGCAGCTGAACATAGGGAAAAGAACACCAGTTGCATTGAGTCACATAGGGAGGTCTGGAGGTCCATTCAATCGAATGCAAATCGATTTCATTGAAATGCCGAGGTGCAACCGCCTTCGATACGTGCTGGTGGTTGTTTGCATGTTTTCCAGATGGGCCGAGGCATACCCTACACGCAGGTGTGACACCCTCACAGTAGCCAAGTTATTGCTTAGGGAGCTCATTCCGCGCTTCGGGGTACCGGCCTCTTTGGAATCAGATAGGGGAACACATTTCAACAGTGAGCTTTTGAAGATGATTTGTGCAGCCCTGAACATAGACCAGAAATTGCATTGTAGCTATCGACCAGAAGCTTCGGGAATTGTGGAGCAGATAAACGGCACCATCAAATCCCGAATTGCCAAAATGTGTTCATCGACGTCTCTGAGTTGGCCCGATGCCTTGCAACTGGTTCTCATGAGCATCCGTAGTACCCCAGACAGAAGAACGGGACTATCGCCACATGAGGTGTTAATGGAAGGGCAATGAGATTGCCATCAGTACCGACTGCAGCCTTGTTGAATATCACAGATGATATGATCCTGGACTATTGTAAGGGTCTGTCCGACGCCATTCATTCTGTGTCCCTTCAGGTGCAGGCTGCCGAGGTCCCGTCGTGCCAGGACTTGTGTCATGACCTGTGCCCTGGAGATTGGGTACTGATCAAAAAGCACGTCAGAAGAAGCTGCCTAGATGTCCGCTGGCGTGGGCCCTACCAGATCATCCTAATATCGAACACTGCTGTGAAAGTGGGAGGTCTGCCTAACTGGATCCACGCGTCTCATACGCGGAGAGTTCCAGCACCTCTGGAAGAAACAGCTCCTCTCTCGGATGTAAGTCCAGCTGCGGACCGAGAAGCCACAGAGGGGGCCAGCCAAGCTGTAGAGGTGCAAGAAGAAGCTGGGAGTGTGTCTGACCAAGCTGAGGACGGTCAGTACAATAGTGAAACCGACGACGCCACAGAAGGAGGAAGTAGCTGGGAGTACGAATCAGACGCGGGCCGAGCTGAAAGTGAGCCCGAGCGAAGCAGAAGGACAAGGAAAGGAGGGGCAAGGCGTAGAGAGGCTAGTTGGCCCCAGAGGAGAAGGTCAAGCCTGAGGTCAACTCCAGAGAGGACTCTTGCTCCAATATCCGAAGACTCAGATCCGGACAAAGGTGCTCTGGGCGCTGAAGCAGCAGGTCCAAGAAGGTCAAGGTGAGTACGTGTGCCTAGCAGAAGATACGCCACTCCTGAGTGGACATATCTGGCGACAGATGTCTTGGGAACAAACGACAGGGAGAATAAGGGCGGTGCTAGTGGCCAATGTTGAACCCATCATCACAGTAGAAGTACAGCTGTTGGTGCCTGGAGTCGAAACAGAAGGGTCACTAACGTTCAAAGTCCCCAACCCTCCCTACCTGAGCAAGTTAAAGCACATGTTCTTCACCGAATTGCAATTCCCCGACTTTGGAACAACGATAACAAGTCATGAAGAACACATTCTTCGTTTGGAGCTATTGAACTATGCTATCCAAGCCGCTGGTCCAAGCCTCATTGTAGATGCTTAAAGACTTAGTAAATAAAAAGGAGTAAGAAGATAACCTAGCGCCTAGGAATGCAGAGAAAACTTAGGGGTTTCCTTTAAGTGGACGGAGAAGGGCTAGGGTTGTCTGAGATAAAGTTCGAAAAGACTTTTGCAAAAAGGAGATTGCCAGCTTCCGGTTGTGTGGTTCTAAAGACTGAAGACGAGATAAGAAAGACTGTAAAAGAACTCATGAGAAGGAACTTTGTGTTGAAAAAGAGAAAGGAACCATACCGTCTGAGGAACATGGAGGCCGGTAGTCCAAACCGCAGAGCCAAATGTATAATGAGCACACTTATAGTGGGAGTGATACTTCTTATAGCGTTAGTAGTTACTGTATCATATGTGATGGGACACGAGAGTGAGGCAGGGGTGCCAGATGCAAAATATGTAGTGACACCAAAACCCACTGCTGCTGGTAAGAAAGGTGAAACCGCACAGGAGAAAGCGTTATTGGCAGCAGAAGCCCGTAGGTTACACATGGATGAGTCCCAAGGCGACTATAGGTCAAATGCTTATGCCAAATTATTATATGAGTATGTCGATGCCATGGAAGTCAAAGACTGTTACGTTTGTATGCAGCTGCCTGTGTCTGTAGATGAAGGCATTAGATATCATCATCTCCCATTGACTTATGGCATTACATGTAGCTTATTGCTTAGCATATTTTATGGTAGAGATAGTTTTGAGTATTATTTTTCTAATTACGATTCAGTGTTACCTGAGGTCCCAAATTATAAGCAAATGAATAAGTGGGACTATTATAAGAGTGAAGACAGATTGGCAAAGTTCTTCATTCCTTGGGATACTTTAGATACTTCACATGCCCGCAGAAATAATCTGACTTGCAAAGTGTCAGAAGTCGAGAAGAAGTTTATAGGGCAAGTGGATGATCGTTATAGAAGGCAAAAGATTCTGAAAAAATCAGGACAGTGGAAGACAGATTGGACCGAGGAGGAAAAAGATCACAAGAGGAAGGGTAGTAGTGGTCCTATAGCTTTGGATAGAACTCAGAAAGGGAAGTTATGCCTTCACAGAAGCAAAACGTACTACGAAAATGTATTCGTAGGGGAGGTCAGTTGCGAACATGCTTTTAGATTAGCGTACTACACAAAGGACTTTTTGAAGGGAATGCAAGTGATTCCAAATGTATATTTTGTCTGTGGAAGAAATGCCTATGTGAGACTACCTGACAACTGGTACGGATCATGTTATTTGGCAATTGTCTTCCCCAAAATATACCACGCTCAAGACTTAGAGATCATAGAGGGCAAGGTCCAAACAAGAGGAAGAAGAGACGTAGGGGATGCAGAACTAGTTGGAAACGTATTTGGAGCTGCATTTCCTATTTTAGGACTGATCCTCAATGATGTCAAGATTAGAAGACTGGCAACAGTCGTAGACAGATTGTCTGCCAGTACTGCTACTTCCTTAATGCTGGTGGAAGGAGAGATGCAATCGATAAGGGCCATGGTGCTTCAGAACCGTCTTGCGTTAGACGTTCTGCTAGCAAAAGAGGGCGGAGTCTGTAAGGCTTTAAAGGTCCAGGAATGTTGCACTTACATTCCAGACAATTCAAAACCTCTGGAGAAAGTTATCATGAACATAACTAACATTCACAAAGAGATCGAAGACCTGACTAAAGTAAATGTTTGGGAAAAAGTGGGTCATGGAATGGGTAAAGTTGGAGGTTGGTTCGCCAACATAGGGAAGAGCTTTGTATGGTACATACTGAAACCTATCATCATAATACTGATCTGCGTGATCGTGTTGTGGGGATTGGTGAGGTCGTACCAATGGTACAGATCAAATAGGTTGGAGAGATCCAGGAGAGAACAGGAACGAAGATTAGCTGCCATGCAAGACAATCAATACAAGAGTCTGAGGGCTCTAGAAATGCTGAAACGAGAGAGGATGGCAACTAGTTCAGTTTGAATTTTGGTGATGACCACGAGAGGTCATCAAAGGGGGGAACTGATAGAGCGCAAACTGAACAAAAATGCACGAGTGCACCATAAGCACATGTTAGTCGCACAATTATAATAGAGGTGCCTGTAAGGGTTGAAGATATATATTCACCTATACTTAGACGTGTGTAGTTAATATAGAAAATTCATATAGAAGTGGGACTGATGCAGAAATGTGTGGAAAATGTATTCTTATTAGACGTGATTAATCATGATCCATGTTATGTATGTAGCTGCTAATGGAGGAATGTCATGCTGCAAGGCATCGAAGGGAGCAGGCCTTATGGCCAGGGCAGAAGGGTTTAGAAATGAACACTCATACATAAACATGGATTGCACTAATGTTATAGTGATTTTCTTTACTCGTTAGATTTATATTCCATAGAAGTGTTTTCTTATTATCCAAGCATAAGATGCTAACATGTTATTTCAGTTTAACTTCTGAGAAAAGGGTTGTAGGCCTGAAAAGAGAAAAAGGGTTTTCTTATTTGCACGTGCTGATACATGTCGAGTTGTATTGAGAAATAAGTTGCAAACTTCTGTTAAAAGTCTATGAGAATTGGGATTCAAGTTGCGGATGTCTGTCTGCAGGTGCGAGGGGGTTTCGATTAAAAGTTTAATGAATAGAGCTCTGTTCGAGTAGACTGGTACAGACATGGAGGAGGATTCAGGAATGTTTAGGGGGTATCAGCGGGCCGGAGAAGAGCCTGAGAAGCAAGGTCAACGCTGAACACAAGGCCCAGAGGAAGATCATCATGGAAAAAGCCAGAATCGACACCACGTGAGGGGCGTTTCAACTGTAAACTGTGTTTTGTATTAGGGTCAGCACCCCTGGGTGGAGTTAGAGCAGATGCCTGAGGACCCTTCAGAGAGCGGATGGGTAGGCAGAGAGGGGTCATGACTGGAGATCATAGGTTTTCACCTAAGGACTGAGAGTGGGTGATCTTCTTAGGAAGTCATTCACAGCTGACACCTTTGATAGGTTGGGACCTTGTTAAGTAGGGATACCATCTAGCACAGGGTAGGGACAGCCTAACCTGATTCTTTCCTTCCTTTGTAAATGTCGGATAGATCACAATTCGTGTCTATGCTTGCAACCCTGCTGATTTTAGAACTAGCTCTAGTAGTGTTCTTTGGTCGCCTAAGAGCCTTTAGAGAACACCTGTATGTATTAGTACCGATATATCTCCTGAATCTCGTTTTGAGATGCCTGTATTTGCAGTTATCATTGACACTATAATAAACCTTTGGAACTTAGAAGTAGTCTGTGGTTTTTCCGAGTCGAGCCCATTATTGATTAAACTAACCTGGTATTGATGCACTTCTTTCCTCAATGACAGGCAATAAAGATTCAATCGACCAGAACGGGGTTTAGATCTAGAGTGATAAGATAGAGATCAAAAATCCCGCCCTCCCATGAGCATACGCCCGTTGTGCCGGATGCCAGAAACCGCAGGCATCACAGAGGCCCAGCGAGTCAGTTGCTAGATCTTAGCAAATAACTGTATCGTTGATTGACTAACTAATCACAATATATACAATGAATGCAATATACAAATTATAACTAAAATGAATCAACAAAAGAGCTCATTTAACATATATTTATTACCAAGGCCAAAAGGCAATGATTAATCAAAGCAAAGATTAAGAATCATCATACCCAAGTGAACATGCACAGTAGAACTCTATTGCTCCGGCAATTGACTCTCACACTGCCCAGCTGAAATACTTTATTGGCACTAATAGAGGGACACTTAATCTTGTAACTTGGAATGTACCAGGATTGGTTAGGCATTTATTTTGGCTATAAAAGGATTGTCATACAAATAAAATAATCATTGCTGTACAGGAAATATTGCATACTTATACTATAGAATATGTAGATGATATTGCTTGAAATATCATCTACAAATTCTATAGATTTTGTGGGTTATATTGCCTGAAAGCTTATAAAGATGTTAAGGCTCAAGTATCTGGTGAGTCAATGACCCTGATCTTGTCTTCTATACCACAGGAGCAAACACAAATCTGTGTCTTCCATGATAAGTTTTTGACAATAACAATTCAGGGTTCACAACATGTGACCGATATTGTTGGTTAGAGTAAGTTGAGTGCCTTTATAACAATAAACTTGTAGATTAATGCTGGATAAAATTATGATATTTAGCGAACTGCATTGGTACATTTGTTTGGGGACATTGAAAAGAAATATAATGAGCTCTCTATTTTATTATTAGCTGACTACAACACCAAAGTACTGGCTGTTATAATTAAATGTGACCTCTCCAAAGAATAGGAACCACATTGTGGTATTCCAGTTATGATACCAAAGAAAGTTAAAACAGATACGAAAGAAAAGAGATTATCAAGTATCTTCAAATCATTTAATCTAACATTCCCCATTCGGAGACTTTTCACTGATCAACTTTCTATTTTTCCCTCTAGTGAAAGAAATGTAAGATAATATATGTGGAAGTTTTCATTGTCCAGAAAAAATCCAAATAGACCCAAGTTCAAATTTGCGCAATTTTTTTCTGGTGAAATATAGATTGGTGTAAAAAAGTGTATGGGTAAAAAAATTACATTCTAAAGTATTTTTGTAAAACCACTAGAAAGAGCTGAACTATTGCCACGAGGCAGTAGATTTATAATTGGGGAAACGGACGGAATAACGTGGCCACAGCAACACGTGCTAGAACAATGCATGCGCTACCACACTTGCCTTAACAACGCATAAGCCTTAACCATTCATATGTCTTTTAATTGATCTGAAACAAACACCTACCTCAGCTGTTCCAAATTTAAGGAGAGGAAAAATCAAGGGCCAGATGTATCAATCGTTTTACAGTTCTCAAATGGGCCAATTCACATAATTGGCCCGTTTGTGAACTGTAAAAAGCCTTTTGGGATGTATCATCCCAAAAAGCATTCGCAAAATAGGAAATCACAATTTTTACGATTACCTATTTTATGAATGCATTTAGGGAATCGCAATTTGCGATTCCTTAAATGCAGTGCAGGAAGTAAGAAAATATTGCGACCTGGCTTTAAGGAATCGCAAATTACCACCAACTTCAAGTTGGTGGTAATTTGCAAATTCCTAGAAAAATACAAATTTTTGCATTTTTCTATGTGCCGTGGGGCACACACACATGCCCTTAGTGCATGTATGTGCACCACATGTGCATACCTACCTCTTTTAGGGGTGCATCAGGGTGGCTTTTTGGCCCCCTTGCACCTTTGAAATTGCATGCAAATGCAATACTATTCATTCCTATGGGCCTGTAGGCCCATAGGAATGAATGGGAAGGTATTCCTTAATAGCGAAATGCTATTTATGATTCGCTATTAAGGAATAAGTAGGAATCTCAATTTTGTTTTGCAAATCCTACATACATTGGATTTTGCGATTCTTAAATAGCGAATCTTTAAAATTCGCTATTTAAGAATCGCAACAGCAGTTCTTGATACATCTGGCCCTAAGAATGATAAAAGACAGAATATTGAGACCTACCCTGACAAAAACAATCTATACAAAGACATAGATGAGGCATTTTATGGACATATGGACATAAAGATGACATTTTATTGAAAGCACTAACGATCACTAAAAATCAAGTCAATGAAAGATTTTGCTGGGAGGTTATTATTACTGTCACAAACAAATCAATAAAATCTTGGAATTTGGCAGAAAACCATTAAGGTTACTGAAGTTGATTTACAGAACCTAACAGCCATATGTACAAAACCTTTTTTGAGGTTGCAAATGGCCCGATTAAAGTTTGCGACCACAAAAAAGGGTTTTAAAATGTACAAACGTCTATGTGCATGAGTAAATGCACATTTGATTTTCCTGTGCTCTGTGCCTGTGAGTAAGGAGATGCCATGCAGCCAGGTGGATTGATGTGCTTAAACTTCTTGGGGTACTTTCTGTAATGGATGTATTATGTGGTAGCCATTGGTGGATCATGAGCTTTATAGGAAACACATTGCTGTACTGCATGGTGCATATGGGACTGGTTCTGTGGACCCTCAACTGTAGCATATAGGACATTGCGTCAACATAACTTCTGTATCATGTTTTTCTCTTTATGGACATTTGGAACCTGAGTTGTGTAGTAATATAGCACTGGGTCAGTTGTATGACGTTTCAACGCATGCTTTTACCACGCATGCCTTTACAACGCAGGTATTACAACGCAAGTCGTTACAACGACTTGCGTTGGGGGGCGCTGGATAGTGGAATAGTTTAATTTTCTATTCCAACTCCAGTCCCCGTGGATAGTAGGGAGGGTGTTGGATAGAAAATTAAACTATTCCCTATCCAACAGCGCCCTCCAGCGAAAGTCGCTGTAACGACTTTCGTTGTAATTCCTGCGTTGTAATGGTTGTGCGTGGTAAAAGTTTCATTGTAAACGATGTTCCCCCACTGGGTCAGTGTACTCGGGTACATGATGTGCCTTGCACTGGGTTAGAGGATGTTAGCATGCTTGGCGTCATGGCATTAGATCAGTAGACCACACATTCTCCTGTATGCATCTGGAAAAGATCTGTTGTTGGTGTATGAGGCAGACATTATTGACGAGTTGTGCATCCTTTGATCTGTGAATGTATCAGGAATATGAGGTGGATGCTCCCATTGTGGAAACTAGCTGCAATGGCTGTTAGCATCAGCTGAAGCCATTTTGTTTTTGGCAGCCATTTTAGTTAGCCATGTGCTCGCCATGTGCTTTCTCCCTCTTCATTATTGCCTGCCCTTGTATTCTGCTTGTGTCATCAGTTAGTTAACTCCTTCAGCACTGAGCCAGAGCACTGCACACACACAGAAAGACCTGTAGCTGCCAAAATGCATCTGTCTTAGTGTATAACTGTCATGCTGTTTTTACTGACGTAAGGAGAAATGTCACCCCTCCCACTCTGTTGACTAAGCGATTCTTATGTATCCTTATATGAAACTAGCTATTCATGTGCACACTTGCACTGCCTCTTTTTGAGTCTTTATGCTAACTCAGCAATAAACTGGGCATAAAAGACCCAGGGTTTCTGTCCTCATTGGACTGCCTCCTACAGTGAGGGTACAGTATTGACGCAGTCTCCCTCATGTGAGGTTAATAAATGCATTCTTTTGATATTACAGCTTCTGTGCCAATCTCTTCTTTGTTGGTTTAAGGACCGGGCATCAGTGAACCCCTAAAAAAGGCTTTTTATTCTACACCATCTCCTGTTACCATGAATATGTGGTCTTAAATGTTGAATGTACTTGGTGCCATATCTTTCCTTTTTCTGTCTGTGTGGTGTCTGTCATTGTATTGGTGATAGACACATGTGTGGTGTTATGTTCTGTGTGAGTGTGGCGTCATGTGGCTGTATGAGAGAGAGAGCCGAGGGATGTGTTGTCATTCTGTGTTTGTGTGTGTGCACGTGTGGGTCTGTGTGTGTGTGTGGAGGACTGTGGCCCTGCGAAAGAGTAGATGTAAAGGATGGGTGCTTCTTTGGTGTGTTTGGTGTCGTGTTTGGTATGGTGATGGATGACAACTGCCAGGCATTGGGGACTGAGATCAACAGCATTGGCAAAATCATTCTGCCAGTAGTGCAGTTTTCATACAGTGTGGTAAATTAGTATGGGTGCATGGATGGCTTGAAATGTTCTGTGTGTAATCAAAGTGTGGGTGCTTGGTGTGCCGAATAGTGATCGATGACATGCAGGTACACAGAAAACACTGATGATTGGGATATGGAGAAGTGATTCTCGGTTGTGTTTGTGAGTGTGTGCTTGTAGTTGAGGAGTGAAATGCGTCTGTATGCTGTACCTAAATGTATATTTAAATGTAGCTAAGTGGAGCACAGCCACAAATAACCGTCTTGCAGGTAACTTAGGGGCATATTATCAAGAACAGCAATAAAATTATCGCCGCTTTAACGGCAGGAAACTGCCACTAAAACAGCAATAATGGGCTCGATAATATGTCCTTGTGAATTCCCATAGCAGCCCAGTATCTGGTGTTAACCTGGGCTGCTATGGGAATTCACAAGGGCACATTATCAAGCCCATTATCGCTGTTTTAGCGGCAGTTTCCTGCCGGTAAAGCGGTGATAATTTTATAGCAGTTCTTGATAATATGCCCCTTAGTTTTTAACTATGTAGCACGATGAGTACATGATACTTACTGTGAATGGGTTACTTAATTGTAAATTGACTTGATCCAAGGAGGGTGCAGAGAGGGGGCTAGGGATGCACGCAGGTTTCAAAATTTGCTTTTAAGGTGAGACAGGTAAAAATACTATTTTACGATATGTGATTTTATTACTGTACAACGCCTTGCCAGATTTAACCGGTGTGATGTGCCTCCATGTCCTTACCTTTACACTGTGGCAGTACCACAGCTGATTCAGCATTTCTCCTGCTTCCCAGGTCTGCAGTGCCATGCATGGACATCTGCTTTCATTTGTCCAGTCTCACTAAATATTTTGCCTGAAGGCAGCAATTTAGAAGTTGCATAAAATTGGATGACTGCCTAATGGCAGAGAAAGACTGGAAAAAAAGACCTTATGGAAGTTATTACCGCACGTTTTCATCCTCCTTATCAAGTATGTGCTCGAACAAACATTGGTCCAAAACTGGAAATATTTTCATCTTGATAGAGGAGCTTTCAGGATAGCAATTTGCAGGCAACCAAAAATGCAAATTACTCAGGACAGCAAAAAAAATGCTATTAGTGGGGCTCAACAACTCACCATCTTTCAAAGAAATACAGCCATGCCGGGACTGAAGATAACACGCACGGAAAATAACTAGCAATCTCTTGAAACACATAAATAGCATTTGGGAACAAACCTGTTAATGGGTAAAAAAAAATTGAAGGCTATGCCTTAAAGTAAGCACATTCAGATATTTACCTCTTATACAGGTGTGTGAAAGGACTGCTCTTATATTTAATGGCCTAGTTAGTTAACAGTTAATCTTCATTGCTCCAACTTCAGGTCTTCCTCGTCACAGTCCTTCCTACTTGAGTCTTGCCTCGAACCCGAAGCTGAACACAGACCCTCAGTGAATTGTGAAAGACTAAAAGTAGTTTAAAGATATCCTCAAAAGTGGAAGGAACACTAAACACTTCCTGTTGTTTTGTCTGCAAACATGGCTCATTGACTACTGACATCTGGTGATTAAATTCCTGTTTGATTCATTTGGGCCCAGCTTCAGTGTTCCTGTAAGAAGGGTGTTTGTCAGTACTTAGCGATGGTCTGAGCATTATCATTTGTGTGCTGTATACTTTTATCAGTAAAACTGTATGTGAGTGCAAATGTAATGGTCATTTCAATTGAAGATGCGTTGTCTGTAATGGTAGTACGCTGCCATAGCATGCATACTCCACGTTACGCTCTCCACTCTACTCTGCACCGCTCCACACCACTGCACTGTCTCAGCACCACTCCACACTAAGCCACTCCACTCCACACTGTGTCACTGTATTCTTCTCTACACCACTCCGCTCTACTGTTCTCTTCTATACACCACTGCACTCTACTCTATGCCAATGCACTGTACCTCACACTACTCTACTATTCACCACTGCACTCTTCGCCATTGCACTATACACTACTCTGTGCCACTCCACTCTATGTCACCCTACTCTGCAACACTGCACTCGAATGCCACTTTACTTAAACCAATGCAATCTATGCCAATCTACTCTGCACCAAATCACTCTACGCCAGTATACGCTACACCACTGCACTCTACGCCACTCTATTCTACTCTGTGTCACTGCCCTCTATGCTACTCTGTTCTACTCTGCACCATTGTACTTTACGCCACTGCTCTCTACTCCACTCTACTCTGCGCCACCGCACTCTACACCACTCTACACTGCTTTACTCAAAACCAATACACTCTATGCCACTGCACTCTATGCCAATCTACTCTGCACCACAGAACTCTACATCAATATACTCTACTCTATGCCACTCTACTTTTTACCATTGCACTCTATGTCAATTTACTCTGCACCAACTACTTTGTACCACGGCACTTTATGCCACTATACTCCCCAACATTCTACTGTATGCCACTGCACTTTAAGTCACTGCACAGTACATCACTCTACACCACTGCACTCCACATCACTGCACTCTACTCTGCACCACTCTACAACCCTGCACTCCACAACACTGCACTCTACAACCATGCACTCTGACACTATTCTGCATGACTACCCTCTATGCCACTGCACTCTACTATGCATCACTCAACTCTTTGCCATTGCACTCTATGCCACTCCACGTCACTGCATTCCACGCCAATGCACTCTTCACCACTTTACCCAAAACCAGTGCACTCTATGACCATCTACTCTGCATCACTGTACTTTACACCACTTCACTATAGGCCACTCTACAACATTACACTCTAAGAAACTCCACACTATGATGCTCTACGCCATTAAAATCTGCTCCACTGACACTCTACTGAATTCTATGCCACTCCACTCAACAGGACTTTACTCCACTTTATGCCACTCTACAACACTACCCCACTCTACTACCTGCTATGCAACCCCCTCTATGCCACTCTGTGCCACTTTATTCTACTTTATTCTATGACACACTACTCCACTCTACTTCACCCCACTCCACTCTATGACAATCAACGCCGCTGTACGCCACTCTACTCTACAACACTCTACTCCACTCTAGGCAACACCCTCTATGCCACTCCACTCTACACCACTCCACAACACTCTATTCCACTGTACTCTACTCCCCTTTGACACTGTGCTCCACTCTACGTCACTCAACTTTACGCCTTTCCACTCTATGACACTCTACTTCCTCCATGACACTCCAAAACACTGTATGCTGCTCCGTGACACTCCACTCTTATCTACGCTACACAACTCTACTGTATGCCACTCCATAAAAATCCACTTGACTTTATGACACTCCACTACAAGCCACTCTCCTTTATCCTACTAACTTTTAGCCATGCTGAACAGCAGCCACTCTGTTGTGCAACAGTGCTAAAACATATTGGCGAAACATAGGCAAGACCTATTGGATTTGCCAATGCTTGTTGTTGTTTGCAGTCTCAGGAGATCTCTGGGCACAAACAGGATACCAAGTCTGTTTTCTTGGCCAGATCAGGATGTGTTATCATGAATGGAAGCTGGAAAGTGCACCTCCTGCACACTCCTACAGACATTTTACAATCCTACTCCTACAGTGGGGAACCGGAGCGAGGTTAGGATTGGAAGCAAGTTGCCGCCACCCTTCTCTCTCTCTTGCCTTTAAGGAGTGGAGCAACATTGTGCTCCCTATCATCCCCGTCGGGCTGTAGCTCCTGTACAACGGGTCTTCAACACGCCCAGTACAGGACTACTAGGGCCCCACACCAGGCTACCTTCAAAACTCTTGGAGCCTGTCTTTAGTTGTGCACCACATTTCACATAGGTCCTGACGAAGTGCCACCCGATTCCTTATGTACAACTAGGCACGAAATATGTCGACCCCACCTTAGAGACTGCCCGCTAGGAACATCACATTCCCACAGGGCGTCCATTTCATTTTTATTTAGGCAGGATCTACCTCAACCATTACATTTATTGAGAATAGGACTGACCCTGACCTATTTTAGATCACCCCTCACGTGCACACAACCCCCCACTGCCCCCACACCCACACGCACCCAACGGCTTCTTCTAAAAAGATCTCCGACAAAGAGCTCCAGAAACGGTGAGCCTGTCTAGCATTGCTGCGCCGGCCCGACGAGGAGCAAGGCCCAATGATAAAGCATGACATCTCTCGGGGTGTGTGAGGGCAACATGACAAAAGATTTGTCTTTTCCCCTTCCTCTTCCATCCCCTCTCTAGGAACTGCACTCCTTTTGTTACACACGATCTCCTCTGAGCCACGTGTGCAGGACCTGTTTAAATATTGTCTCAAGAAACATCTGTTGAATCATCTCCTTATATACCATTTATGGCAATGATTCAAAAGATGATTGAATCTGTTGGGGCTTCTGCTATGCAGGTTAAAGAGACTCTGTCACACCCAAAGCATCCAATACGTGTTGAATAGTCTCCATACATGCCAACAGACTTGATCCAGGTGGGAGACTCATGATTTTTAAAGTCAGAAATTGCCTCATTTTAGATGTCTCCTGCCTAAACTTGCCTATTACAATGTTAGTCAATGGGTAAAATACATTCCACTCATTTCTTTTCACTATCTCTCTCTCTTTCCTGTTTCAAAATGTTGGCACGTATTAGCCTAATCTGATGGAGATGACCTGGATGCAGACAAAGACAGTGGAGGACACTGTATTCTGGGTGCTGACCCCAAGGATGTGTTACTGCACCTTAGATTGACTTTTGCCTTCCCAGACCATATCACAGATTAGGAACATGATGCCTTTTTCCGATAGCGTTAGAGTAAATAACTGGACTCTTTACATTTGGCCAAAGCTGTTCGGAAACGTCTGTCGAGGGAACAGAAGGAACTTGAAAAAATTAATTTTCAAAATTCTTAACAAAGAGATATCCTCTTCAGTGTTTCTATGAGCAATTCCCACCTGTGGCGAAGGGGAATTTCCTTATTGCCATATTCCAACAATTGGTGAGTTAGATGCTTAGCGGGTTGAGTGGAGTCTTAGCATTATAAGATAATACCTGGGTATTTTTGGTGGGGAATATGCTGAATATGCTAAGAGGATGTGGTTGTTTTTTAGAGTGTTTAAATCTAAAGGCATTAGACTCAGTCAAGTGTGTCTCATGTGAGAGAAAATGAGTGTTTAAGACCTGTGATCACTGGACAGATCATAGCCACCAGACACTAGTATTAAAAAGCCACTGAGGATGCACATGGACCAGGAGATAAAGGGCAGATACTATCATTCATGGGTGTGTGCAAATTGCAGGGGCGGCTCCTCCGTTGGTGCGGGGAAGCATCACCCCACTTAAATGCCCCCAGCTGAAAAATAAAATGGTATTTCATCACCATTTTATTTTTCAGCCTCCTGTCCTGAACTGTGAGTCAGGACGGGACGGGGCTTAGTTAGAGCAGCAGTAGCAGGGAAGAGGGTGGGCTGTATGTGTACTATTCAAAGTGCGCATGTCCCTTTGGCCGGTCGTCTTGCGACAGCCAGCCAGACAAGCGCACTTTGAAACCTCTAACCCAGCTGTCTTAATAAAAGCAAGTGCAGGCCTCCAGAGTGCGTTGGAGCACCGAAACAGGCCACTTCCTCCAATCAGGGCGCTGCTTTCATGCTTGTGAGAGAAAAGCCAGGACTGGTCAAGGGAGTTACAGGGGCCTGCACTGCAGTTGTGACAAGTTCGAGAGCGAGGAGGTCCTGTAGTGAGGGAAGTGCTTTTTATATATTTTAATTTTATTTGCACGCACCTGTTTATGTTTATAAAACTTGCCACTGTCTGTGAACATCTGCACAAACTGTTGAAGAAAGGAATTAAGGGCCAGATGTTCAAAGCATTTTTCCGGTTGCAAACAGCCCAATTTGCAGAATCTGGCCAATTACGACCAGAAAAATGCTTCTTCAAATGTACAAAATGCAAAATGTGATTTGATAACCTGTTACAGAATCACATTTTGCATTTGGGATTCAGTATTTGAAAGGGGCGTGTTTAGGGCGTACCTTTTAAATATCAAATTGGTATGGTATGTGGTCATGTTTTCGATCAAATTCCTGCATTAATACTTTACCACCAGTTTAAAACTGAGAATATGAATAATAATATTTGTAAAGAGCAGGCACTGGTCCCAAGGACCACCGTCTACTCTTCAAAAATTAAACTTGAAGGTTTAATTTTTTCCTTTTTAAATGCATTAAATGCATCCCGTTGTCCTTTAAGGAGAACAGGATGCATTTAAAAAAAAAAGGGATATACTAAAAAACAATCACAGACATGGTAGTCTGTTGACCTCAGCCGGCCATTATCCCTATGATGGCTGTGATTCCTAATGGGTCACAAACTGTGACCTACCTCATTAATATTCATGAGGTAGATCGATTTGTGACCCGCAAGGAATACTAAATGAATCTGAATGAGTTTCATGTGTTAGGAATACCGATTTCCTAATGTTTGTACATCTGGTCCTACATTTGTTTGGGTAAATGAACAAGAGGAGACTTTCAAAACTGTCAAGGAAAGCCTAGTGCGGGCTCCATTGTTGAATTCACTAGTACCTAGATAAAAAATTGATGTCCCTATAGATGTAAGCAAGTAGAGATTGACGGCTGTGTTGTCCCAGAGGAGAAATGGAGCACAGTACACAATTGCATTTGCCTGTGTGGAAGTAGATTTCAGAACGTGGGGTTTAATTTGCAAAGGTAAGTTACACTTTTGAATGCATTTACACTTTGAAGCAAGTTTACTACTTTTCAATTCAATTCAATTCAATAATCCTTATTCGGATATAAAATATCCATAAAAGCGCAGGTCAAAAATACCAGCAACGGTACAATTTTGTAAAAAAACACAGCATAAATACAATAGCTAAAAAGTGGATTATCAAGTTACAAAGACTGGGGGGCGTGGCCACGAGCCGAGCATGGCGGACGTGCTTTAGAGCAGCTCCGTCCACTGCCCGGAAAATAAGCATTTTATCCTGATTTCCCCTGTTCCCCCGATCGCCACGATATTCCCCCTGGAACCTGTGAGGTAGCGCGAGCCTCCGACTGCGACCTGCCGATCCCGACGACTGCTGGGGAACCAACACGGCGAACGGCCCAAGCGCGGCCTGGATCCTGTGGCGCAGCCGCGGGCTAAAGTGAAGGGGCGGTCCGATGCTGACGGGACCGGTTGCTGGTGGACCACGGAGCGCTGGCAGGCGGTAAACCGATTGAGACAAGCTGAGAGACTGGAAGGGGACTGCAGCGGCGCGGACCTCGGGGGACGCTGGTCATTGTGAAAGTACAGCGGCAGTTGTTCACATGGGCCGACCATGAAGTCATCTTGGGCTGCGCGGAGGCCGCGCCAGGCATACTAGAACACTGAATGGGTGCGCCTGCCCTCCGAATACCGAACTAGAGCCCGGGTGGTGGCGGCCGCTGCTTCCCTGCTCTGGGAAGTTGAAGTCGGGAGGACTGTGGATAAGCGATAGACAGGCCGCGCTGAGCAGGGGGCCTCCATTGCTTCTGGGAGCACCGATCACAGTATCCTTCACACCGCCAGGCGATTGCTGCAGAGTAAGACGGAGGAGCGAGAGGGAATCGGATTAACGACGCTCTAGGGTGCGGCTGGCGCTACGACTGCGGTCTCTGCTCCTCCTGAATGCGCCGCTGCCCTGGAAGTGGCGCACAACGACCATTAGAGTGACTGGTGGCCGCCATTATCCTACTGACCACCATCGGCGCCATAGCGACTTGTGCCTCGAGGGTGCTGGCGAGACCTGCTGTTAAGGGAGGCCGCGGCACCGGCACATTGCAGACCACTTATTTACAACTTGCTACCAACGCCTGCACAACGACTGCATTTGCTGGCTATCAATAGCTTGCGGGACACCTTTGTATACTCTGACACAGTGGCAGAGGAGGAACACAGCGACTGCCACCCTGCAGACGAGGTCCATGGGCAGAAACAAGACCAAGGTACAGGACCACGGCGCCAGCGCCGATGTCCAATCTACCGGATCGGAGGATCCACTGGCCTCCTCAAACGCGGAGATGATTCCCCCAATGGGCAAGACTTCGCAGGACGCAAAACTGGACCTCATACTGGCCGAAATTAAGGCATCCAGGGAGGCACAGGAATCCCGTATGAACACTATGGCGACAGGCCTGTCGCTCCTCAGGGCAGACCATACCAAGCTGGCGGAGAAGGTAACTGAGCACAAGATAGCGCTGGACGACCTCATCCCGCAGCAAACGGTCCACTCCACGAAACTTGAAAATATGGAGAAGCAGATCAAAATGTTATGGGACAAAATGGACGATGCGGAAGGGCGGGCACGCCGCAACAACGTGCGCATCTTAGGCATTCCGGAACGGAGTGAGGGGAAGAACCCCACACAATTCGTGGAGGACTGGCTGGAAAAGACCCTCGGCCCTCAGGACCTCACTCCAATGTATAGTGTGGAGAGAGCGCACCGGATGCCGGCGAGACCACTGAGACCGGAGGCGCAGCCGCGCCCACTGATCGCACGCCTACTGCATTATAAAGACTGAGACTCTGTACTGAGAGTGGCGAGAGAAAATGCCCCACTGCGCTATGAAGACAAAACCATCTCGGTGTACCTGGACTTCACCCCCGCGGTACAAAGAGCAAGGTCATCATTCCTGGGGGTGAAACGCAAGCTGCGGGACAGGAACCTGAAATACGCTTTACTGTTTCCGGCCCGGCTTAAAATATTATACGAAAACAAGTCATACTTTTTTGACACGCCTGAGGAAGCAGCGGAATGGATGGAGATAACCCTGACACCCCCAAATACGCAGGACCCCTATGAAGAAGATCAGGGAGAGGGACCTTCTCACCAGGAAGAGCGGAGCCGGACTGGAGAGACTGGGGAATGTGCGAATAGACCTGCAGCCCCAGGTGGGTCACCGCCGGCCAGATCTGGGAGGACGACGGGTATTGGTCAACTGACGACGGCCGCCCAGGCAGAACACGACGCTCGGGATCCCACAGCCACAGATAGCCGATCAGCCACGCATACGGAGGTGTCGGGCTCGGCTGACAGCCTCCAATTGTTCCCTAAGATCACAGCACAAGAAGCGAATGAACTGTGAATACAGCAATAGAAGACTTCGGGTGGTAACGTATGAACTATATGTAAGGGCGATCGGGGGTGGGGGTCACACTTGCTGAGGGCACAACGGAGTGATAACAACAGACTCAGGACTGGTGTAAGTGGTCCCCGCTCCCCACCACATAGACATGTTTTGGTGTAATGCATGCCCACGTTGGGCAGTACTGTTTGGATCCTGAAGGGTTTTACTCGGGGACCTTGTAGTTGTGGGGTTGTATTTTGTTTTGGCACGGGATTCATGGTTGATTATGTGCACACACTCCATGGTGCAATGCTCACTGACTTTACCTGCTACTGACTGGAATGGGGACCCTTAAAGATTACAAAATGTGCACCTGGAACGTTTTTGGTATGGGGTCTGTCCACAAAAGGCATAGAATATTAGCTCAACTCAACCAAAGGAATGTCAAAATTGCCTGCCTTCAAGAGACCCATTTGACGAACGTAGAAAGTGGGAAGTTGCTCAAAAAACGGAAGGGACAATTGTTCGCTACCTCTTATTCAGCATTTTCGAGAGGGACAGCTGTATGGCTGAGGAACTCAGTCCCCTTCAAACTAGTGGAGCTGAGGTCAGATACGGAAAGCAGATATGTATTCATCAGAGGGTTGTTAGATGGCTCCCCTGTTGTGATAGGCAGTGTATATGCGCCGAACTCGGGCCAATCGGCCTTTCTAGTTAATATTAATGGAGTGCTAGCTGACTGGGCAGAATTTAATTGGCTAATAGGTGAGGACTTTAATGCAGCGCTGGATATCTCCCTAGACAGGTCCCACCCGCCCTTACAAGCAACCGAGAGCAGAAGACAGGCTGAAGCGCTGGCGCAGTGGGTAGAGGGATGGAACCTAGTAGATGCATGGAGAGGCAAACACCTCTTGGACAGGGAGTATACATTATACTCACCACCCCATAAATTACATACCAGAATCGATCATGTTTTTTGCACTACAACACTGCTGGGGGCGGTAACGACAGCGGAGCACATAGGCAAGACTTTCTCGGACCACAATCCGGTGGAAGTCACTTTCCAATGGGGTAGGATTCCAACACCCATACCAACATGGCGCCTCACACCAGACCTGCTAGAGGATACGACCTTTCGCACGGCACTTGCGGATGCAATCTCATCTTACTTTGCTGTGAATGATAAGTCTGCGAGCTCCTGCCAAATAGAATGGGACGCTTTTAAAGTATCGATTAGTGGAGAGGCGATGAGCACGTGGGTGGGTATGAGGCACAACGTGATGGATAGACTCCGGGAAGTGGAGGGGCGACTGGCCATGCTTGAAAGCGAGGCTGCCGGCACGAATGTGCCCTTTACACCACTGCAGGAAGCACACATCCAACACGCAGAACTACTAGAGGAGTTACGCATACTGGATTACAGAGAATACACAAGCCGACAGCATGCACAGGCAGATAGGGCGGGACTCTTACTGGCCCGATTGGTGAAGGATGAACCGGTATAACTACCAATACTGGAGGTACTTGAACACGGGGGGTCACTGGCAACGACACAGATAGGTGTTAACACAGCCTTTAGGGATTATTATGGAACATTATATGGCCCACATACTCCGTTACCTGATGAGGCACTTGAGGAATTCATGGAGGGGTTAGAGATACCACGACTAGAGGACCGACAAAGAAAAGAGCTAGCACGACCAATTGCGGTGGCTGAAATACGCCAGGCCATACGAGCACTCCCACGGAACAAGGCCCTGGGCACGAACGGCCTTCCTGTGAAATTCTATGGAGCCTTCATAGATCTTCTGGCGCCACGGCTCCTCGAGGTGTACCGGGAGGCACTGAAGACACGGGGCCTACTGCAGTCCACACTTCAAGCCCTAATAGTGTCACTGTTGAAGCCGGGCAGGGCAGGGACGGCTTACATATTGTGAATTACAGACCGCTGTCGCTCCTAAACACGGACTACAAAATACTGAGTAAAATCCTTGCGACGAGACTGGCCCAATATATTCCGACGCTAATACATCCAGACCAATGCGGCTTCGTGCCGGGCAGGAGCGCCGCCATGAACCTAAGACGGCTCAGCCAACATATGCTAGGAGAACCGGGGCGGTTGAGCGCGGAGGGATGCATCTCATTAGATTTAAAACAGGCGTTTGACTCTATCAAATGGGACTACATGCTTGCAGCGCTTGAATACTTTGGAATACCGCCAGAGTATATTGACTGGGTACGGCTGCTTTACACCTGCCCAACGGCACGGGTCCGCACGAATAGATGCATCTCTGAGCAACTGGACATAGCGAAGGGTACAAGACAGGGATGCCCATTATCCCCGTTATTATTTATACTGGCGCTGGAGCCATTGCTGTTCAAACTTCGCGGGTCTGCACAACACAGGGGCATACAGAGAGGCGGGGTAACCCATGTGGTGTCAGCGTATGCGGATGACATCATCCTCTACTTTGGAGACTTAGGGGAGGATTTGAGCCCTGTACCCCGGGAGGCGATGTATTAGCTTAAATAAATTGCAGCTCCTCACGAACGCGGGCGGTATGGGGGTCCCAGACCTCTGGGCATATAACTATGCCTGCCAATTGCAATGGCTAGCTTACTGGCTGGCAGGACGCAACCTACATGAAATTGACATGTCGGAAACGGAATGGAACAGGGGAGGTGTCCACACCCTGCTGTCCCGAGGGCGGAAGTCCCGAGGTCAACGCCCCCCCTGCTCCGAATAGCGATCGATTACTGGAAAAAGGCGGTGAAATATACGTCTAGCACGTCAACCTATGCCCCTACGATACCACTGCTAGGACTCCCGGTAGGACTCAGAACACTTTCGACTCTAATGCTCACAGAGTGGCATGATTCGGGCGTAACACAAGTGGGGGACCTATTTACAGATGGCAGGATTATGGCGTTCGAAGACTTCCGAAGTACGCACCACACGTCCGGAGGATCATTCCTACTGCACGCAGAGGTGAAACGCTATGTCACCCAAGTGTGGACTCCGGACGGGATGGAGCCACCCACAAACCCACTACTCACAATGCAATACCTGATGGGGGCGGGAAGCCACTTGACCAGATGGATAACACACGGTATAAGAGAGGGCAAGGCTATCTCCTTGCAACCTTTACGAGATAAGTGGGAACATGATGCTGGGAGGCCGCTCAGGGACAAGGAGTGGGACCGGATTCTAAAATACCCTAAGAAGGTGTCGAGAAACCAGAAATTCAAATTCATACAGCTCATGATCTTACACAGGGCATACCTGACTCCCCACCGCTTACACACAATGTTCCCCGACACATCTGATGCATGTCCCAGATGCGGTGTGGAGGTTGCACGTATAGTACACATGTTATGGACCTGCCCCAAAATAGGGTATTTCTGGACTACAGTACTAGATGACCTGGCCAGGCTGGTCCTCACCAAACCGTACACCACACTGGAATACACCATACTGGGGCTGGGCCCTACAGAACGAAAAAATAGCGTAGGCACACAATTCACTGACTTAGCCCTGATACTAGCGAAACGTACTATAACCATGAAATGGAAGTCACCCAGGCCACCAGATCCCGATGTATGGAGGGCAGAGGTGATGAGATGGGGGAAGGCTGAAAGCACTGCATTGCAACGCGAAGAACGTAGGGGGCTTAGAAGAAACACAATATCCCTGGATTGGAACGCGCTATTGGGATCATTTGAGACAGGAGACGACATAGAGTCCGACCACACCATAGATATAGTACGACAGGAGTAATGACATACACAAGGTATACGGTGCTTCTCAATGGACTTGGCCTGACCAAGATATGACCACTGCACGTAATTCCGGGTGCACGAGATGTATCCAGTATAAGTGAAGAATTCTGTGTAACTCTAGTACGGTTATAGCAGAGTCACGGTAAACAATGTTCATAAATAGAAGGAGCTCAGAACCATGGACGCACAAAATGTAAAATATGTCAGTGCCATGGGGGGGAGGGTGAGGGAGGGGGGCGTTATGTTTGGAACGTTCTAAAATATCAAAATGAAAATGATTGCATCCTAAATAACACGACGATTATATGTGAGTATGATGTATGTAAATTACGAATATACTAAGATGTCGATGATGATTTGAAATTATCCTGTTAATAAAAAGATTTTCAAAAAAAAAATCAAGTTACAAAGACTTAAATTATGAGAGTATATTCAAAAGAACATGTTATACAAAACAACAATATCATAAGAAGAGTTAAGAACAGGCAGATAACTGCATAATAGTGTTGAACACTTTCAGGGGTTCGGCAAACAGATAGCAGCATATTATAATAAAGTGCAGTCAATTGTAAATAGTTTTACCAGCATAATATGAGGTGCAATTAAATGTAATCTTTTAAGGTAGTCCAGTCCACAGGTAGCGCTTTTATTTGGTGTTTCATACTATACAGTAGAGGTAGATTCATGCAGTGAAGACAGTGTTGTGTGTTCAGGCACACTTAAATGCGTTACAAAGTGCTCATGCGAACTGCCACTCTCAGAAAGGAACTGACACGAAAAATCAAGTCGTCCCTCTCAAATCTGAGAATTTCTAAGTAGGCTGTTCTATAATTAATGTTTGCGATTGCCTTAAAATAGGGGATAAAGTATTGTTTTGTATATTTCTGATAAAGGTTACAGAAAAATAGAAAGTGTAACATTGTTTGATTGCTACGAGTGCCACAGGGACTGGGCATTTGCTCAAGATTAATATTAAATCCCAAAGGGAAGCAAAATGCGTATTTTAGGGTGCCATCCCTGAGGCGAAAGAGCAAACTTCTCTCCCAACGACTTATATACTTCAGAATATATTTAGATGGCGTATAGGTTAGGGGCCTGTTAGCCTCCACTAGCGACATATACCTAGCAACTGATGATTTTGAGAGCTCTGTGGCATATCTTGCATTTTTATAAGATGCAAATAGTGCATCCATAAGGACCTTTTTATTCATTCCGTCTTGGCCCAAAGGATTCAAAAAGACGTGCTCTAGATTCACACTAGTTAAACTTTTTCTAACAGCGGAAAGCCAGGGTATGCACCCTCCCTTGTTGCAGTTGAGGCAGTCAGCTATAATCTCCCTTGTTAAAGTCGCTGACGGATTTTGCCAAACTTTTAGGCAAAATATAGCTGGACAGGACCTGATAAAGTCTTCTATGTAGAACAAATTTAATTCCTTATGACATACGAAGTTAGGTGAGGAAATTTGGGCCCCTAGAAGTTTCCGACAGAACCTATTTTCCTCTCTCTGGATTCCACTGCAATTTATAAAACCCCAAACTTCTGCGCCATATGTGGCAGTGGGACTGCACTGTGTTTTATAAATTTTAGTACTACCTCTGCTAGTTTGGGTTGGGGAAGACTCAAGATCGAGTTTGTCTCTTTTATAAATTTACTTCTGCCATGGGCAACATGAGCTGCCCAAGATCCTGTGTCAGAAAATACTAGTCCCAGATATGGGAAAGTGCGGGTGCATAATAAGTGTTCAGGACCTGAGGTTATTGAATTAATACAATGGTTTTTTAGGACCAAAGGTCGTAATAAAAAAGATTTCTTAAAATGAGTGCAAAGGTCTAAGTCTGGCATAAAAACTACAAAACCCCTGACTACTACTTTTGGTATTTCCAAGTGTAAACTTACTACAAAAAGTGCAAGTTACAGGTCTCCTCACCGGAGTATTGTAATTGTCTTTTTCGTGTGTGGGTGGGTGTCATCCCTCTCTATGCCCCTCTCTCTAGCCTCCAACCAACTGTACTACTCCTTAAGCCAATCCCCTTTAGCAGGATGTCTGCCCCTTTTATCACCCACTACTCTGTGTCCCTCCCACATTTAATACTAAATTCTATACTTACATGCGCAGAGAACTCAGCACATATAAGTATAGAAAAAAATGCATTTTGTAGTATGTTTTTAGTATGTTTTGTAGTACAACAAAACCTTCTACAAAGTACAGATTGAGAATTGGGTCCTTGTAATTCTGGGTATTCTAATTATTACGGAAGAGAAGCAAATGCAACATTTGTGCTGTGTTTAATATATAAGGTTTTTAAAGTTGACATGAATGACCTAGTCGAGCTTCAATTGCACTTTCAAATGTGTGTGATGTTCAAAGCGCACTCTAAAGTTTTTCTTTCCCAGCTTGTGCACCGAGAAGCCTCAAGCGTGACCACCAGTATGTCATGAATTGTACCAAATTCAGCTAGCTTTACAATCCTGTTCGCACTGTATCACAAAAGTTTCTCTTATGTGTGTGTAATGTTCCTGAAGGAAGGAAAGTACAACTGTATTCAATTGAAGGCAATTTCCTTTGGCGGAACCGGTGTGTTTTTTATACTTGAGTGCTTTTGTTTTCTGTGGTAGGGAGTTGCAGCTCGCAGCAGGGGCGGCTCTAGGCTCATGGTGGCCCTGGGCAAGGAGCGTAGGTAGGGGGCCCCGGAAGAGGGGGTCCGGGCGGGGTGGAGCGCGGAGGCCAGTGAAGAGGGGGGGGGTCAGGGTGTTTGGAGGTGGAACCGAGCTGGAGGCCGCCAAATCCCTGCCAGGGGCTGCCACGCAAATATGTATCCATCCTCAGAGGATTATTATATTAAGGATATATATTGGTTTGGTGGCCCCTGGGGTTTGGTGGCCCTGTGCAGGTGCACAGCTTGCACATGCCAAAGGCCGCCCCTGCTCGCAGAGGGTGTGCTGCAGGGCGGTGCGGCGGAGAGGGTTTTGGCAGGGTGGGGGGTAGTGGAGTCAGACATACGATGAGCAGGAGTAGGGTAAGTAAATAAATAAATAACATGTACCTTGAGCTTGCTGCATTGCCAACTCGGCGATGCAGCGAGCGCAAGGTAAACATTTATTTATTTATTTACTTACCTTACTCCTGCCCGGCATATGTCCGACTCAACTACACCCCCCTATCCCTCCCCGCCCCGCCTCACCGCCCTGCAGCACTCCCTCTGTGAGCATTGCCACTGGTTGTAGGGCATAATACATGATTATTCAATAGAGGTAGAGCAAAAGTCAGTAAACCATGTGATATGTTTATTATTGCATAGCTCTATGTAACTTTTACATCATGCCACACTGACTGTAAGATTTGTCTGTCTAAAAACATATAAAAACTCTCAATTTTGGCGATGAAACAAGATTTATACTTTCTCTCCTCAGAGGCAGACTTCAAATCAAGCCTTTTATTGATCTGAACTTAGAATATTTTTCATGTTTCTTCTCTTCTGCTAAACAGAGCAGTCCCTATGACAGAATGCACTTTAACACAATATTTGCTTTGTGCTAGACCTTATTTGGTCCTGCTAACTAACTAGATTAGGGCTCAGCTTCCACGGCCAATGCTGTTTTACGTTTATTTGCATTCTGAATTGATTGACTAACAATTTTCTTTTTGCTATCTGAGAAGACTCTTAATTTTTAAATAGAACTTCATGATTTGTACTTTGGACCTAGTCTTGTGTGGATTTTCCAGTGTAGAGTTTCCCATGCAAATTCCTTGGGTTTACATTAAATACTGTATTTGTGTTTAGGGCTCTCATCTTTAAAGACTCACGCATGGCCCCATGCAGCAGTCAGCCCTTTCAGTGCGAAAAAGCACCAACCTCTGTTGCACACCAACATCAATACTGTGATCAAGAGAGAGTTTTTGGCATATACATGGCAGTATTACATTTTCAGACACTATGTGTAATCTAAACTGATCGAAGCCCGCTTGGGTTAGTTAGCTGGGGTTGGGGATTCTGCATGGGGCATGAGTGTCTCTAGCTCAAGCAGCACAAGACAAGCAAAGGGAGGTGATGCATGCATTAATTGTGGCTGCCTGAAGAGATGCCTTTGAAATTTAAACCAATGTTCTCTAACTTTCTTCTCTTAGAAAATAAATGTTCTCCTTTTGGTTTTTTTACGATCAGTTAGTTGGAGGGCCACACACACCACATTAAAATATGTGTATACTCCCATTTTAATAGGGAGTGTGTGATCAGGAAGAACAAGTAATCCATAGAATATCACATAACTCTTCTTTTTTTTGAAAGCGAGAAAGCACAACACAAATGCATAGAACTCCTTGCATGTTTATGTTTTAATGGGGGTGAAGCAGAGACTCTGCATTTATAATTTGTATATTCATTCTGAATTCAGCAGGGTCATTCTAACATGCTCCTTAGTCCTAACTCCTAATTCAAGAAACCGCTTTTATAATTACACATCTAAATGTACTTACTCATTTGATGGACCTTGCATGGCTGAAGTTTGAGTTTGTCCTGCCAGCATTCAAAGTTGTGATCTGCATGGCATACACAGATCTTAGCAACATAAAACACTGAACGAATTTACTTTAATTTGAACTTGTGATCAGCTCAGTACTAACGCATTAATGCAGTCACTCACCCCTAAGCCCAAAACTGTCCTTGAGTGATTGCTATGTGTCATATGCAAAGTAAAGCTGATCTTGCAGTCATAATAAACATATTAACATTTATGAGCTACTTTACTTCGATGATAACATATGACATGCGGTAAAGTAGGAAATTACCATCTTTTGTGTGATGTTCCCCCAGATTTTTGCCCTATCCTTTTTTGCTGGCTTTAGAAATCTGTGCACCTTATTTACCCTTGCTAACCAGTGCTAAAGTGCCGGTGCTCTTCATTAAAACATGGTTGAATCAGCATACTCCTAACTGCTATATTTAACTGGCCTATGCGTTCCTGGTGTATGTTACAAAAATGTACTCAGAGACTGGGTGTTAAATGCCCCTATTACACTGCGTACCTACTTAGACATCACTTCTTAGTGGCAGTGAAACATGGCTTCACACCTACCACAGCAGTGCGACATGCACTGCTACCTATCAAAATAAACCCATTTTGATAGATAAAATCTTCCTTTTAAATATTGATAAATCATCCTATGTAGGCCTTGTAGCCCACATAGCAGGTTGAATGCTATTTAAAAGTATGATTTGTAGAAATGTCAAGCTATTTTCAGTGCTGAAAGACTGGCTGGGGAGCAAAATTAAATATTAATTTTGCTATCTCGGGGTAGGGACCAACAAGGGAGATGATTAAACCACCATTTGTTATATTTATTAAAAGCCCAAATTAATGGTGACATCAGATTTTTAATAAATATTAAGGAAACAAACTTTTACAAAGTTACCTTTCCCCTGTTCGAAACTCATTAAGACTAATAGTAATTTATTTACTTGAGTTTGATATAGCGCTGGCTAGACCTGGAGGTATCAGAGCGCTTCACATGAGGAGAGTTACATAGGTTACAAGGTACACCTTGTTACAGAAGGTACATCAATTACGAGTTACATCCGTTGGTTCATGGCGAGTAGAAGAGTAAGGTGGTAATGTAAAAGGGCGACGGGGAGGGACATTAAACGGAGAATTGGCACAAGGAAAAATAAAGCAGGCAGGGGAGAGAGATTCAGGGGAGAGAGGAAAGGACTGGGGGAGGCAAGCAAAGAATGAAAGAGGGAAGAGGTGGGGAGGGGGTTGGAGACACAGTGAGGAAACGAGGAAGTAACTGTGTTAGATGTTCGGCTGGGTGGGGGATGGCTCCCCGCGGTAAAGGGATCGTTCCCAGTCTTCCATTTTGTGTGATTTCTTTGTCGCGGTGTACTCCCTCAGCGGGGTCTCTGAGACTCCAGGGCATAGATGCTGGATCCCTCCCCAACAAGGGGAGAGGAGTGCTTTGGTCATGGGCACACTTAGAAGAATGGAGGAGGGAGGAGGGAGGAGGGAGGAGGGGTAGAAAACCCAGCGTGAACACAGTGTCCTACTTCCGGCAGGGTAGGAAACGGCTCCCAGTGGTAAAGGGATCAATCCCAGTCCTCCACTATGTGAGACTCCCTTATCACTGTGGATTCTCTCAGAAGGGTCTCTGAGACTCCAGGGCGAAAATGCTGGATCCATACCCAACAAGGGGAGTACGAGTGCTTTGGATAAGGGCATACTAGAGGGGGCCTTTTTAGGGAGTCAGGCTAGTAGGGTTGCATACGTTGAAAGTGACACATTGTTACTGAAGATACGTCAATTATGAGTTACATCCATTGGTTCATGGCGTGTAGAAGGGTAAGGGGATAATGTAAAAGGGCGACGGGGGAGATAGAACAGAGCATAGGCACAAGGATAAACAAAGTAGGCAGGGGGAAAGAGATTCAGGGGAGAGAGGAATGGAATAGGGGAGGCAAGCAAAGAATGAAGGAGGGAAGAGGTGGGGGAAGGGGTAGGAGACACAGCGAGGAGACAGGGAAGCCCAGGCTAGACCAGGAGGTATCAGAGCGCCTTACATGAGAATTAAGACGTGCTACAGCTTTACATTAATTACAGTTACATTACAGTTGTATCCGTTGCTAGTGCATTCAGTAAACATAGAAAAACAAGATTGGTGGAGGGAGGGAAGGTAACATAACGGGGAGATGAGGAAGAAAACTATGTATGATGTCCAACTGGCCCCACTGCTCACCTTTGGGGACCACACAGGACATAGACCTGAAATCGCCTGACCTACGCCATTTTGATGATAGGCCACATCACCCACTATGTGATATTGGGCAAACATAGCAGGGACCAGGAGTGTGAGTTTAGGTAAAATTAATGACCACTCCAAGGTGGCCACCATAGCTTGGGAAGTGAGCCGGCCCATTTCTACTTCCATGCTCAGCAGATCCTCGAGATCAGGGAAGGGGGCGCCATCTTCCGAATCAGAGGTAGGAGGACGACATGGCAGTCTAATTATAGCAACAGGCCATAAACATACAAAATGGGCGCTGACGAATGCACACTTCAGCCCAAAAGGAGTCCCAATGACAGACTCGTCTTGTGTGGCAGCCACAAATCAGATACGTGTAACAACCATAAAGCCGGCATCAACCTCGAGCTTTGTGGTGTTGTCGTCGCTTCACGGCACACAGCGGCCGGTCCCGCCAGTCAAAAGTTCGGGTGTGCACCTTGCGGTTTTCTTCGGCGTTTTGGGGAGCCCGATTAGCGGCTCCGAGTCTCCCGCTAAGATTATGGCAGTGGCCTAGTCCCCCCCACCCCAAGGGACAAGAGTGTGTGCCGATCGCACGCTCTGCCTTACTGTGACTCCGTCAGCCGGTCGCCTTTTCAAAATTGGCGGCCACCCACCATGAGGACTTCTGTGATGGCTCCGCCGGATTGTCTGCTATTCCCACAACCCTGGCTCTACAGCATAGCAATGGTCAAGGCATCGCAGTCCAGTCTTGGAAGGTCCCGTTGCGGGAATCTTGAGCAATCAGAGCATCAGGTAGCCCATCAGTCCAGGGGGAGGCAGGTAAGAGAGTGTTTCTCTATATAGTGAGGCAGCCAGGAGGTCTGTTAACGGGGATAATCGCAAGAAGCTAATCCCCAGACCGGGAGCCTCCTACAGGCACGACCCTCCGGTGGCAATCTTCAATGTCACAAAGATCAACGTGGAGACAAAATCGGCCCCTCAGTGAAACGCTCCGCTTAATCTGCGGGCACAAGTTCAGCAAAAATTTTCCAAAACGCCTAGGTTTCTTCGTGCAGCACCCCAGGAGAAGATAAGACGATTTTCATAATCCGCCATTTTAGGGTCAGGCACTGTTAACATGGAGATCGTCTTGGAGATGAAAAACGCCCCGCAGTGAAGCGCTCCTCATAACTACCCAGCAGCATCAGCACAATTGACAAAATCGCCCAGACTTCAACGCGCAGCACTACAGGAGACGGTAAGCCGTTCTCAATACTTCTAACTAAGCCGCCATTTTAGAGTCAGGCCGCATTAGACACTGATCCCACAAATCACAAATCGTGGCTACAAAGGTGATAATACCATAACAGGAGATTAATCCAGTCAGATCCCCATGGATCGGGTGCTTGGTAAGGTAATCAGGAATGTTATTTTCCTTCAAAAATAACTGTGGTATTGTTGCATTTCATCCGCCATTTTGATCCATCGTAGTTCTACTGGCAGGTCATTATAGCGCTTATTTCTCGGCAGTTCAGGCGTATTTTCCGGTTATAATGGCATCTATCTGTTCCGCCGTATTTCCGATCACATTATTTGCAGTCAGATCGATTCGGCATGGGCTCTTTCAGCCGATAACCGCCGATAACCGCCACCAGCAACAGGCCGCCCGCAGAAGCTGGAACAAGATCACAGCAGACCAGCTCGCCACCTCCCTGAGCCAGCACCCTCCTGCCAGCTCAGCGAACCCCAGCCAGGCCGCCGACAACCTCACGAAGTGGATCAGCAACTGCGCGGACGAGCTCGCCCCGCTGAGGACCCCGCCCAGCAGACCCGGCAGCAAGAAAGCCCCGTGGTTCACCGACAAACTCAAGAGCTCCAAGAAGAACTGCCGAGCCCTCGAGAAAGTCTGGAGAAGGGAACCTACACCGGACAACAGGACCTCCCTCAAGCTTGCCACCCGGAAGCACCACCAGCTGATCCGCGCCGCCAAGAAAACAGCATTCAAGGACCGGTTGGACAACAACGCACAAAACTGCAAGGAGCTCTTCAACATCGTGAAAGAGCTCTCCAACCCCAGCGCAGGAAACAACGACATCACCCCATCGCAAGACCTCTGCAACTCCCTCGCTTTATACTTCCACAACAAGATCGCGGACATACACAACAGCTTCAACAACCAACCAACGCACACCATGACCGAACAACCACCCCCCACGACCACCCTCCACGCCTGGACCCCGATCAGCACCGAAGACACCATACGCACAATGAACTCTATCCACTCCGGATCACCGACCGACCCCTGCCCTCACCACGTCTTCAACAAGGCCGACGCTGTCATCGCACCCCACCTGCGGGACATCATCAACACCTCCTTCGACACCGCCACCTTCCCTGAGAGCTGGAAACACGCCGAACTCAGCGCTCTCCTCAAGAAACCAACAGCGGACCCCACCGAACTCAAGAACTACCGCCCCATCTCGCTCCTCCCGTTTCCAGCCAAAGTCATCGAGAAGACCGTCAACAAGCAGATGGCCGCCTTCCTCGAGACGAACGGATCCCTCGACCCCTCACAGTCAGGCTTCCGAGCCAATCACAGCACCGAGACCGCCCTCATCGCCGCCACCGATGACATCCGAGCCCTGATGGACAATGGAGAAACAGCGGCCCTCATCCTCCTAGACCTCTCCGCGGCATTCGACACTGTCTGCCACCGCACCCTAGTACAGCGCCTCAGCAACGTCGGAATCCAGGACAAGGCGCTGGAATGGATCATCTCCTTCCTCGACGGAAGAACACAGAGAGTCCGCCTACCACCGTACAAGTCAGAGGCCTCCGAAGTCATCTGCGGCGTCCCTCAAGGGTCATCTCTGAGCCCCACCCTCTTCAACGTCTACATGAGCCCCCTCGCGGCCATCGTACGCAAACACAACCTCAGCATAATCTCCTACGCCGACGACACCCAGCTGATCCTCTCCCTGACCAACGACCCCGCCTCCGCCAGAGCCAACCTGCACGAAGGGATGAAAGAGGTAGCCGAGTGGATGACGACCAGCCGCCTGAAACTGAACTCTGACAAGACGGAGGTCCTCATCCTGGGCTCTTCACCCTCCGCCTGGAACGACTCCTGGTGGCCTCCCGCCCTGGGCACCGCACCCAAACCGACAGACCATGCACGCAACCTGGGCTTCATCCTGGACTCCTCCCTCTCCATGACCAGGCAAGTCAACAACGTCTCCTCGGCGTGCTTCAACATCCTACGCATGCTACGAAAGATCTTCTGGTGGATCCCCTCCGAGACCAGGAAGACCGTCACCCAGGCCCTCGTCACCAGCCGACTGGACTACGGCAACGCCCTCTACGCCGGTACCACCGCCAAGCTCCAGAAGAGACTCCAGCGGATCCAGAACGCCTCAGCCAGACTCATCCTCGACATCCCACGAACCAGCCACATCACCGGACATCTGAGAGACCTCCACTGGCTCCCCGTCAACAAAAGAATCACCTTCCGCCTCCTCACCCACGCACACAAAGCCCTACACGACCAGGGCCCGAGCTACCTCAACAGCCGAATCAACTTCTACGCTCCCAATCGCCACCTCCGATCAGCCAACCACGCCCTCGCCGCCGTCCTCCGCATCCGAAGAGCGACTACGGGAGGAAGGTCCTTCTCCTACCTGGCCGCCAAGACCTGGAACTCCCTCCCGACCGACCTGCGCCTGACCCAAGACCACCTCTCCTTCAGGAAGAAGCTGAAGACCTGGCTGTTCGAGCAGTAGCGGCCCCCCCCCCAGCGCCTTGAGACCCTACGGGTAGTTAGCGCGCTATATAAGTGTCACTGATTGATTGATTGATTGATAAATTAGCAAATCGGCACTCCGCCCAGCAGATCAGCGCAGAGCAGCGCTAGCGCTAGGACTCCTTGGTGTCCAGCTTTCAATTAGCTGGTGAATGGCTCTGAATGAGGTGTGAAAGCTGCTCCAAGAGCAGAGACAAAGGCCTGGGTGTGGGAAGTGTTTCTGTTCCTCTGGCAGCATGTCAAATGACACTTGGACAGACCACCCAATCAGACAGGCATCAAACACAGTGGGAGGAACTGGTTTGGAGTGAACACCTCTAGGTGGGCACAAAGTTCTGCACAATGTGAGAGGGTTTCACCATTTTAGATTCTAGGAGTGAGGGGCTCTATGGTATTGTCTGCAGTAGGGCAGATAGGACAGGCTACAAAGTGGACAGGGTTACCCCTGGGACGTTTTACCTCACTGGTTGGGGAGGGGGGGGCAGGAGTCACCTTCTCCCACAAGCTAGTAAAGGCATGAACATGGAATCCCCTGGCACCTTCCTCAAAGCACTTCTGAGACCTGCTGAGGATCAGAAGAGGACTAGAGATGTTGTATGTGACTTGAGAGGTGCAGTGAAAGATCCCAGGCCAAAGATCAGTTGGCTGATCTCCTATGTGGCTAAAGGTAGACAACCAGCTGCAAGCAGCCTTTTTCTGGAAGTACCCAGTTGACCAGTGGCAACTGGACTGGACCTTGCTGTTGGCCTCTGCCTGACATCCTATTGGTGTTGGGTGGGGCAAGCTTCTATTAATGAGCTGCTAGCATGGCGCTGGACACAGCAGGTCCGCGTCAGGCCTACCTTTGGTGTTTTGCTTGAAAGGGTGGAAGGGTGGTCGGGTGGGTGAGTGTGGGCTAGGGGGCACACAGACAGTGCAGGGTGCACCATAAGAGCTGTGTTTCGTCTGCGTCCTAGACAGGTGGTGCCATCTTGGACTATTAAATAGCCCAATCTAAGATGGCGCCTCCCTTATTATTTCCTATAAGGGATTCCCAGTCTTAGATGGTGGCAATTTTCTTATGTATTTATTTATTTATGCGTTTATATATAGCGTGGACTTTACCCGAAGGCGTCAGAGCACTTCACAATAGGAACAGAAAATTACAAGTGAACAAATTACAAAAGCAGACGTTAACTTACATGAGGTAAAAGTGACAATTGTGAGCAAACAAAATACATGAGGTAGCAAACAGTGCATTACAGGAGGAAAAAGTGACAAGTGTGCAGGTTACAAGAGAAAACAAAGTACAATTAGAGGTAATATACTGCAATATATGCTAGACACTCAGGCACAAGAACAAACGTTACGTAGGCAATGGTGGCACTTGTGCAAGTATCAAAGGCAAACAAAATGTGAGAGGTAGCAAACAGTGTGTTACAAGAGAAAAGTGGCGTGCGCATGTTACAAAAGAGTACCAAACACAGGTACAAGGATAATACTGCAATAAATGGCAAACACTCCAACCACAAGAACACACTGGGAAGGCACTTCCATAGTCATGGAGAATAGAGTTTTCAGTAATGGGAGGTCTTCCTTAAGATAATAGAGAGGGTGTGAATTACTTTTGGAGGTGTCTTTGGAGGAGGAGAACTTTGAGGACCGTTTTGAAGGCCTGGGAGGAGGTGGTGGTCCGGAGCTGAGGCGGAAGTGAGTTCCAGATTCTCACCGCATTGCCTGAAAAGGATTGGGCCATCAATCTTTCCTTCTTGAAAGTGGGAGGTTCAAGCAGTAGATTTTCCGCATTACATGATGGTCTAAGCCTTCAGAGAGTTTCAGTTTATTCGCCAGGTAGCGAGGAGAGGAGGAGTGCAAGGTTTTGTGGGTGATACAGGCAGTCTTGTGGATAGCTCTAGCCTCGATGGGAAGCCAGCGGAGGGTGGATAACATCGGTGTGATGTGGTCGCTTCTTTTGGCCCCATAAATGAAATGAGCTGCTGAATGGAGAACAGATCTAAGGGGGGACAAGTGGGATTTGGGGAGGCCAGTAAGAAGAGAATTGCAGTAGTCCAGTCTGGAGAGGACCAGCGATTGCACCAGGGTTTTAAGGTCCTGCTCCGGGAAAAAGCGACGAATTCCCCAAAGAAGGCGCAGTTGGTATCGAGCAGATTTTGCAATGGAATTGATGTGGGAAATTAGATTGAGTTTTTTGTCGAGTATGACACCAAGGGATTTTGCGCTGTCGACAATGATTGGTTTATTGATCAGTAGATTCTTCTGATCCATCCATGATTGAACCAGGGGAGGAGAGAGTGAGGAGGAGAGGAGGAGGAATTCAGTTTTGGAGGAATTCAGAATCAGTTGATGAGTTGACATCTAGTTTTGAATTGAGTCGAGAGTAGAGCTTAGGATGGAGAGATCGCGAGTGGAGGCAACCTTGAGGTAGATTTGAGTGTCGTCTGCATAGAGATGATAGTGGATCCCGGATTTACTTAGGAGATTTCCCAGTGGTTCTAAATAGAGATTGAACAATGCGGGTGCAAGTATAGAGCCATCAGGAACACCTTGACCTACCACCACAGGAGATGAAAGACTGTTTGCTATTTTGATCATTTGGGATCTATCTGAGAGGAAGGAGGCAAACCATTTAAGCAGAGTGCCCTCCATGCCCATTCTCTGTTGCAGAGTGTTGAGGAGGGTGTTGTGATTGACAGTGTCAAAGGCTGCAGAAAGGTCTAGGAAATTTAGAAGACAGGACCCCCCCCTGAATCGAGTATCCTTAGCGCGTCATCAACCACTTGCAGTAGGCTGTTTCAGTGCTGCAGTTTTGGATGAAGCCTGACTGACAATTGTCAAGAAGATCATTGTCCTTGATATGAGAGAGTTGTTTCGCTACACATCTTTCTGTGATCTTCGCAAGAAAGGGTAGGTTAGTGATGGGGCGGAAGTTGTTGAGGTCATTCGCATCAGCAGTGGGTTTTTTAAGCAGAGGGGTGACCTGCCTAGTTTTGAAGGAGACAGGAAAGGAGCCTTGACAGAGGGAGAGGTTAACCAGAGTGGTCCAATAGGAATGGAAATGGGTATAGAAGTCAATGGCAATGGCACCGGGGATGGGGTTCAGAGAATGGTTGGAGGGCTTTGTTTTGAGGATGCACTTGAGAAGGGCATCTTCAGATATGGGGTCAAAGTTCTGCCAAATGGCTGAGGATTTGCGCTCCTCTGGAGGGGTAGGATGAGCGACCTGATCCACAAGTGATTTCACTTTTTCATCGAAGAATATAGCGAAATCTACTGCTTTCTTTGTAGAATCCTCCAACTTGGAGGTTGGGGGAGAGCAGTTAGGAATCTTGATGAGATCGAATAGTTTTTTGGGTCTATTTTTGGCTGAGTCAAGGAGGGTTTTGAAGTGCGACGCTTTCCCAAGGAAGATGTGCTTGTGGTACTTGGATCTTGCTGAACGAAGCATGGCCAAATTATCGGTGGAGGGCACTTGCCTCCATTGTTTCTCCAGGAATCTTAGCTGCTTCCTTTCTTCATAGAGAGATTTGTTGAACCAAGGCGCTGAGGGAGTGGGCCTTATCTTTTTGCTTTTGAGTGGAGCGACGCTATTGATTTTGGCTGCAAGGACTGTGAGGCATTGGGAGGTGAGTTCGTCAACATCTAGGTTCGGTCTAGCCTTGGAAGTGATAACAAAGCTGATTTACAGAGGGGACCGACATCAATATTTTTAGCATCACGGAACCAGGATGTAGCCCTCTTAGGTTGGCCAAGAGTTATAGAGTGTGATAGGTGAAGAGAGAATGGGATGAGGAGGTGGTCAGACCAGCCTACATGAATAGGGGTAGTGATAGAAAGCATGCCTGCTTTAGAAATACCAAGGTCCAGGATTGAGCCCTTAGAGTGTGTTGATTCTGTGCAGTGTTGGATAAGATCGTTTGCAGAGAGGAAGGTGGCCAGCGAGTTCGCAGAAGAGTCACGCGGTACGCCCCAGTGGAGATTGAAGTCACCCACGAAGGACTGATTGTCACTTCGCGAGTATTGGTCGCTGATGAAGTCAGTGAGTTCCTCCATAAACGAAGGGCCACTACAAGGCGGGCGGTAAATAACATGGAATCTGAAGGGTGAGCGGTGGAGCCATTGAAGCGCAAGAGAAAGGCATTCAAAGGTGTGGAAGGAGCTGATTGGAGAAGCCTTAAGTTTCTAAAGATGACTGCAACACCTTCCCCCAATTTTGTCAGTTCTGTCATTCCTAAATATAGAATAGCCTGTGGGTAATAGGAGATCAAACATAGAGTGAGAGGTATCGTTGAACCAGGTCTCTGTGAGGAAGATCATGTCAATATTGTGAAAGGTGATGGTATCGGAGATTTCAAGTTTGTGTTTTACTACAGAACTGCAGTTGTGGAGCAGACAGCGCAGCTCTGTCAAGACTGTTTTGGTGACGGGGGCACTTGGGCTCTGAAGGCTGATCGGGATATTGTCATTATGCGGGGGTCCTCACGAGGATTTAGGTGGATGCCTTGTTCTGAAAGAGGAGATGGTCGGAATAGTGTAGATAGTAGAGTTACTAGGGGATGCAGGTTGAAGAAGGGTGGCGTTCAAGGGCTTGTGTGAGTTAACGAAGTTTGCAGACGACAGGTTGAGCTTGGCTGTATTGGGGTGAGGGGGCGAGGTGCATCTCGTGGGAAGTTGGGAAGGAGTAGAGGTGCATGGAAAGGTGGAAATCTTGGAGCTTAAAAGTGAAATGGCAGCTACAAGCTGGGAGATGGAGGTGATAAGTGAGCCTAGCTTATTTTCCAGAGAGAGTAAGGCAGAGCACGGAAGGTTGGGTGGTTCAATGGAAACAGGAGAGGGTGGAATTGGTGGTGGAAGGCAGGGAGAGGTGGGGGGACAGGAGGTGAGTTGGGGTATAGGGTTTAAGAGTGGGGAAAGTTGGAGGTTGAGAGCGGGAGTTGGTGAATCGGAGGTGAAGGGAGAGTTGTCTTTGTTGGGGTTGCAAGAGGGAGAGGAATTAAGGACATATTCAGGGGGAGATGGGTGTGGAATAAGGCGGTAAGGTGGATGGACGGAGAGGGGAGGACTGTGCGGAGTCATGGGAATGTAGGAGGTTTGGGAGGAAATGAGGCGAGTTGGTTGTAGAGGTCCTGTCAGCTAGGAGAGGTGGCTGTGAGGGAACGGGCATCTGGTAGAGTAAGGGGAGTTGAGAGAAAGGGAAGTTGAGGAAAGGAAGTGGTTCTGCTGGGCCCAAGGGAGGGAAATGGAAAGGGTTACCGAGGGGGAAGGGAGTAGCACAGCATTGCTGGAGAAGCGGGAGGGAGGAAAGAGATGCAGTGGGTTTGTGGAGAAATCAGGGTGAATAACGACGGGAGGAGGGGGTAAAAAAGAGGGGGGAGGGAGGAATAAGGGGAGCGTAGGGAAAGTTAACTGGGGAGAAGGTTGGAGGAGAGGTGGACTAAAAAGGGGTGACAGGAAGGAATATAGGGGAGGAGAAGAGATTAGAGTACCGGGATGGTGCAGATTGGACGAGGAGCGTATTAGCTAGAGGTAAGGCTGAAGTGATGCGGGAGCATACTGTGAGGGGGGAGGAATAGGAGAGGAGGTCACAGGAGAGGGGGAGGGAAGAGGGCCGACCTGTGCTTCTCAAGAGTGCAGCCAATTGGAGTGTGGGGGGTCAGGGGAGGAGAAAGGGAGTAATGGGTGGAGCTAGAAGGAGAGTCAGGGGAAAACCCGGTATCAAAGGAGGGGAGTAGGGAGGGGAAGAGGTGGTCAAAGAGCGAGAGACAGGTGTCTTTGCCTTGGATCATGGCAGTCAATTGTTTTATTGCAGCTTTAGTCTGGTTGGTAGCATAATTGATTTTGTAGCAATTAATTCCAGCCTTAACTCGAGTGGTGGCCATGTTGGGAAAGTGAGGCGGAGGATGGTGGGGGGGGGTGATATAAGAAGGGTGTTACTGGAAAAGCGGTGGAGAGGAGAAGTAAAAGGGCATAAAGGGGGCACATATTCCAGACGTTGGGTGAAGATATCAGAACTAATGTGCCGTCCGGGAAGTCAGGTGGGTATTTGTTGGGCCCTTCATCTAGGAATACATGATGCCACCTGGCACTAGATAATATTTACAAGGGATTATTTACATATGATAGGATCAACTTGACCACTTTCAGAACCTTCACAAAGCAAATATATTTGAAGTAGAACAGAATATAAACGAACACCCAGTGACCATTGGTGAACACTGTACTTAACACCAGCCTGTTAACAGAACCACATTCGCCACCAACCGCATTGAAAGTCCATGATCTCAACAGACTACTATTGGACCCTAAGCTCCTGAGAATCACTAACATTAGGGGCAAAGAGCATAGGGTGGAGCAAAATCTGACTAGCAAAATCTAAATATGCACAACAACCTCGTCATCTTAAGACCACCTGTAGAGGTACTCAGAACAGTGTGCGGAAATCATATTACATGAAAACATTTCCTAGCACCACACATACGTACAAGGGCATGGCACACTACAAACCTCGCAGTCTCCCTGGCCAACTGGAAATCTCAGGGGACTCAAATGCCCTGAATCCATAGTGTCAATGGTGCTGCCAATGCAGCGGGAGTCCTAACTCAATCAGAACTGCCCCACGGATAAAGTTGCCTAAATGGTGCAGCTGGCATTACTTGCTGCCCAGCTGTGAAAGGCCTAAACGGTGCAATTGGCACTACTTGTTGCGCAGCTGTGAAAGGCCTAAACAGTGCAGCTGGCACTACTTGCTGCATAGCTGTAAAAGGCCTGAACAATGCAGCTGGCACTACTTGCTGCACAGCTGTTAGTGGCCTAAATGGTGCAGCTGGCATTACTTGCTGGCAGCTGTAAAAGGCCTAAACTGTGTAACTGGCACTACTTGCTGCGCAGCTGTAGATGAGGCAAAGGCTGCCAGGGCGCCGATACTACCATTTTCTTTCGCAGAACTTCTGAGGCTCGAAAATATCCTTTTGGCCCTTTTCTTCCCGGTGTAAACTCTTGGGATCGATGTTATTCTCCCCAGTTACACTGAGCCTCCGGGGCCCCTCCCGTCAGCATTCCTCGTGTGGGGAGGGGAACAGACACAAAGACACCAGTGCGCTATTATTTTGCAGAACTTAGCTTTCTCTAGCGTTTCAGCATGAGATTACACTGCAGACATGGAACATAGCAGGCCAAAGGCAGGTAAACACGCGTAGCTAACCAGATGCACTCTCCCTCTCTCCTGATCACCATGATTGCTCCGCCATTTTGGAAACAATTTTCCTTTTACCCTGATCGTTATGGTGCGTGCATATTATATGTGGTAGATTGCTTCTGGCAGATGTGTGGGCAACATCATGCGTTTAGACAGGCTAGCGCTGCTTTATAATGAGTCCGCTTTGAGTTATGGTGGCGAGTGCTACCGAGTAACATGTAGCAGATTAGGACACTCAGGCACCATTGCAGGGTCAGGCCTGACGAGATCGCTTCTGGTAGATTGCTTCTGGCAGATGTGTGGGCAACAGCATGCGTTTAGACAGGCTAGCGCTGCTTTATAATGAGTCTGTTTTGAGTTGTGGCGGCGAGTGTTACCGAATAACATGTAGCAGATCAAGACACTCGGGCACCATTGCAGGGTCAGGCATGACGAGATCTGACAAGCAAATCCTTCAGATTGCAGGGTTTCAGACTCAACGCTGGCCCCATCCTGAGCCTCCTGAAACCAGTGAGTTTACATTCTGGCATTCCAAGAAAATGTCCTTTGATAGACGTCCCCAACTCTTTTGTTTCCGGAGGACAAACTCAGTAGGTGCACCGGAAGTGCTGAAGGCAAATATAGAGAAAGTGATTACAAGATTCCGGTCTCTATCATATCGGCCATTGTGGCAAGAGGGTGAGTGTTTAGTATAGCAGCCGAATTTCATCCAAAATCATCCGTGCGTCGGAGCCTTCTGTAAACGTGGCAGTAGGCTTTCGTGTCCAGGAAAGACTGGAGCTTCTTAGGAGAGGTGGCATTTAGTGGGCCCCACGTTCTTCATGCATGATTGAGAGAGCCAGGAAGAGGCACCGCTGACCACGTACTAGGGGTTTGCTTCCTGTTCCTTGTCATTTAACAGTATATAAGGCTGCCAGCCCTCATCAGACGTGTGCCTCAAACATCCTTGTTTTGTGTACACACTCCTAGTTAGTTTCTTATGTTCTTAACTAGTCTTCTTGCCATCTGCCCCTTATTTCCAGGTTGGTCATCTCTGTTGTTTCCAGGTCTTGTGGATTTATCATCTTGGACGTTTTTGTGCCTTTGAGTTTTCCATCTCCAGAAATGGTTCCTTTTCTAGGGCATCTGCAGCTTCGGACATGCTCCCTGTTGGCAGGGTGGGTTTGACAAAAGGATCGCCCATTCCTCAACGTCAAGTTTTCCAGGATCTGGAATTGACCACCACGACCAGCGATAGACAGTGAGGTCTTTAAGTGCCTCACCTAAGGAACAGGGTGCTTTCGAAGTGTACTTTTGCGGTTTATTGGAACTTAAAAGACTATGGGCTTGATTTAGATATTAGCATTATCTACACTCCATCACATCTGTGACAGAGTATACATACCGTCAATATAAATGTCTACCCACCCGATTTAAATGCAGGGAGACCTTCAATTTGGCCACGGCGAAGACTACTCTGTTTCTGCTGTGGGCAAACTTCTCTGCGTAGTAAGGGCCTTTGGAGAAATGGTTACATGTCCACCTGCCCACATTGGATGGGCGGACAGGTAATCGTTTTTTTTACTGTTCCTTACCCCAAGTAAAACATGGCAGTAAGGAACAGTAAAATAATTATAATGCTCTTCCCGCCATGGGCGAAGACTCCCATCTCAAGGGGAGCATAATATTTTTTCATTTAAAAAAGAAAATCCCATTTTGGGATTTTCTTTTTGAAAGAAAATAGGAATACTCTGTGCTATGTCCTGCTGCCGCAGGCTCATAGCATAGTAATGTGCTTTGCCGGGAACTGCCATCACGGCGGTTCCTGGCAATGCTTTTATAAATGACTGCCTGCTTGGCAGACATTTATAAATTTGGTGGGCGGCCTTTCTACCTTGGGGACGTGGTAATTTACTCCATCCCCATGAGGGAAAGGTGGGACGCCCTCAGTGAATTAAATCGGGCCCTAAGTCAGAAGGTAAAATCTTTGACTGGGATGAACCTCGGTGGTGTATCTGACCTGTGCTCCATCACAGTCAGCCTAAGTCGCGGTCTACTGCGACAATAAATTATCATTAGCGCTTTGTGCTTATTGGTGCTATTTTCTTTAAAATCTTTTAAAAAGTTATACAACCAGTTCCACCTACTTGATTTTTGTCATTTTGTTTTTTTTTAATTTTACTCTGTTTTTCTATTTTAGTTCAGGATTTTTATTGTTTGGCATTTTTACTTTACTATTTTGGTACTTCATACATACTTTACCCATTGTACTAAGTTGAGCTAGTCTGCTCTGTGCCATAGCTACCAAGGGGCTGAACTCAGTTTAATTTAGTGACTTTGAGGGTTCACTCTGAAAAAAGTTTAGCTTATTCTTTGCACAGTCAACCACCTCTAAATTGAATCTTATTTATCCCAAGTAGCCATTCTCCTACACACATACAAATCTTTCTCTGTCCTTCTCTGCGCTGAAGAAACAGAAGGATTATAGGTAGGGAATAAGCATGGGCGAATTTTGCGAATCTCGCGTTCGCGAATTTTGCGGATTTGCGAACTCGCAATCCGCAAAATCCGCGAATTCCCGCGAATTTGCGGATTTTTTTTTTTGTTCGCCCGTGTTTCTGCCAGTTCGCGAGGGTTTTTACAATTTCGCAATTTGCGAACTTACCTGTCGGGTCGCAAGTTTTGCGAACTTGTTGTTTCTACGTGTCCAGCCTGTTTGGGACACTCTTCTTCATCACTGCCACTCTCTGTCACCACTGCCACTCTTTGACTACTCATGCCACCCTCTGGCCCACCCATGCCACCCTCTGTTTCATCACCACACCCTCTGGTTGTCCAGTGTACATTATTTTCGGCAAAGCAAAGCACACCTTCCCTGCCTCAAGTGACCTGAATTAATTTGGGGCTGATTAATGTGTCACAGAATATTTTTTTAGCTGGCACCTGCTTCCTTAGTGCGCCCTGATTAGTGATCTTTTGCACTTGCTAAGTGCTTTCATTGTTGCAAAATTAGTTACAACACCTGCCCTGCCCCAACTGACAATAATGAATTAGGGGCTGATTAATGGATTTTAACTTCCAGCCTGGCTCCTGCTTGTCTCCCTTAGCTGTAATTCAGGACCTTTGTGGCATATGTGTAACTATTCTGAGGTTCAGAGCAGGGTCACATAATAGTTGCAACTGGCAACTGAACTCTGGAGGGGCCCCTCAGGAAGCACTACAGGAAATGGCTACTAATGATGAGCCTGAACTTTTGAACCTGGTAAGTAGTTTCAGTTTTGCTAAGATCGTATTTCTGCAATTTAGCACTTATTCGCGGGGCGCGAAGTTGTACTGGGAAGCCGCGAACTCACGCGAACAGTGCGAGCAGTGCGAGCAAAATCCGCTGCATGCGGATTTGCGGATTTTGCGGGAGATTCGCGAATCTCGCGGATTGCGAATTTCCCGAAAATCCGCAAAATCCGCGAGCGAAACGGATTTTCCGCCCATGCTTAGTAGGGAAAACATATTTATAAAATGATGTCTCTTCCTGATGGTATTTAGTATTGAAATTAAAACGTGCCAACAGCCGATTCCACCACAGCAGGGGCATAAACCGTTTGTCTGTCCTACTCGCATTGAAAAATGCAACCTGCAGGTTACAAACACAGATGTTTACTACAGATATTTTACCCGATTTCTAATCTTACATCGATCAGAACCTGTGCCCTATATATTTCTCACACAAACACTTGCATACCACTTCTCTCTACATCAGGTGCATCAACCCTCCAAAGTTAATCATACTAGAGTTCAGACTTGCAGTTTCCACACAGATCTATGTTGTAAAGGAATAACCTCTGATTTCTGGTTAAAAACCACGTGGAAACCATATCTGCTCAAATTTGTTCAACAGGACCGTTTCAGGGTGCTGGGTACAAGATATTCTTCCATCCTTTCACAAAGAATTTGTCTGTACCTGATGGAGTAGTCAAGTTTACCAGCTGTAAATGGCAAGTTCCCTCCACTCTTCCATTTCTGGAAAAGTAGCTCTTTCCTTTCCCTTTCCCAATCTTTCTAAGGCCACTCTTACCCACTGCAAACGTATACGGTTAGACAGTTCAGCAGTGTTTCTCCAAACCCCACTGGTACTCAAGTATGAGCGCTATTAGAACTCATCAGCTAAGCCTCATGAAATGCAGCTGTCTCTTATAGATATCAGTCATATTTTTTTGTTGTTGTTGTTGTTCAAACCTGCTTTATTGCATAAGAAGATAAGCAATACACAGCTTCTGATGCCTACAACCTGGAGGCCGGCAGCGTGACAAACAGGGTAAACAAAGATATCAGTCATATTTGTCTCAATGTTTATCTACTGCAACATCCTTGCACCTGTGTCCCTGTCCACACAGATAACATTTGCTAATGGAAACTATCAGATGCAGTATGGTCAGTACAAGGGAACCTTAGCAGGGCTCAAGAAGAGCCCTTCCAGATGATAATAATACAACCTCAAGAAGGCTATTTTGAGCACAGCACTCAGTTCAACTTTGCCAATACCCACTCCCTAAATAGTGTCATTTTATCATCTGAGAACCACCTAAAATCTATGAGCCCGGTCCTCAAAACGTTTGTAACAGGGTGGAGCCAAGCAGGGGTCAAGATGGCACCCTTTTCTAATGGCTTTGCCATTATTTGGCCGCAGCGCCCCTCAAGAATGGTGGGCCTCCAGAGCGCCTCTCAGAGAATTGACTATTCGATGTTCACTTTATCAGACTGTCACATCTGAAGAGGTCCTGGAGTCCTCTGCCCCCTTTGCCATGTCACTGAGACCTTTCCTTGGAATGATGGTAGTTAGTCCCACTGACTGACTTAGATACCTGAAGGTGCACAGTTGGAGTGTTCTAGGAATGACAGATTCACCTGGCACGAGGGAGGGTCAGGCTTGAGCACCCGTGTGGCAGGGTCCCCAGGAGCCGTTTAAGTGAGCAGGTCATGTGACGCGTAGGAGATCGAGGAATCAGAAGTCCTGTCATGTTTGTCTCATAGTTGGCCCCCCTCTGTGGCCTCTAAACAGGCCTCAATTAAGTTAGATGAGAACTACGACTTTATTCAAAGTGGTTTTGTAATGCTGATGTCACTAGGGTGAGTAATGCGGCTGCCATATTGGAATAGCTTGGTGTAGCAGGCATCATGACCGATAAGAAGAAAAGGAGGAATTTCTTTAGCCGTATAACATTATTCATTGGAAAACAACAACTGAAGTTGGAGATGGATTTAGTAACATCCAGCAAAACAAATCCTATTGAAGTCTATAATTTCACACCACACAGACCTAAATTTGAAAACTCAATCTATCATTGTGGCTGTTACAACACAGTTGAGGGTTTCCAGTGTCGAGCAAGAGTGCAAGAAAACTGAGAGGGTGATCTCTCCACATAAGAACTTGGCATCTATACACTTTTCTATATGAAAAATGACTCGCCTATAAGCAGTGTGCAGTGGGGGTCCTGGGGGCATGATAGGATTGGAGTCACAAACAGAGATATAGGACAATTCGAGGATAGGGGCAATGCTGCAAAACCTGGAGGTACTGTGAGCAAAACCTAAACCAACAGAGAACCTGCGAGGTGAATACAGAAGCTACTAGCGACTGTGAGTGCCGAAAATGAATGCCTGATTATAAAGCAGGAGAGAGTCGAAGACAGATATATGGTGGGGGGTGGAGGGGGAGGGGGGCGGATATGTCTGAGATTGTCCGGAGATAAAGAATATTTCACCCTGCAGTGTGCCATACAGTGATCACATATGTGGACAGCAACATCCTCCCCTTTGTGAACTTGAACCCTGAGGCTTTGGTAATGAAATATGACTCATTGTTTACCAAAAGAGAGTTCAGTTGGGATAGTGAGAGTATAAAAGCTTCTCTGAGTTTCTACTTCGTTTGAAAGTGAAGCACTGAGGGGATGTGTGCACTGTCTCAAGACAAGGGAAGCTGCTGCCTTCCTGTTAGGAACTACTAAAGCGAGGCCATGGTTCAGTGGAGATCCTTGAGCCTACACTGAGTGGGTCTGGCTAGAGTAAGCTAACTCGCACTTTGTGAACAGGACTGGCTGGACCAGTTCCTCCAAGGAAAGGGGTGAACTTCATAATGTGCTGTTATATTCAGTGGTGATTGGCTGATCATACTTAGATTCTCTGGTTCTCTTTTCCTCCGGTTGTGTCATAGTTTATCCAACAAGAATTGTTCCACTGATATTGCTCCTCATTCGCATAATGTGGCGGTGACTAACAAGAGGAACTGTATGATATTTGCTGACTGCTAGTGCACCTTTTCTTGTCTACTGTGTCTCTTTCACTAATAAATAGACTTAAACTTAAATAAATTTGCAAATCTGCACCAGTAGGTGCACCCTTTCATGTGTACAGATTCACACATTTTTGTATTCACTAATGTTTCTAGGACTACCCCAGGAAACATTTTGGGAATTAAGTTTTCTGCTCAATCAAAAGGCAGTTCACCATGCACGGTTGTACATAGCAAGTCAAGTCAAGTCAATAAATTTATATAGCGCGCTACATACCCAGAGGGTCACAAGGCGCTTGAAGAAGGGTGGGGAATTACTTGTCAAATATCCACGTTTTAAGTTGCTTTCTGAATGCTAGGTGGTTCTGAGTGAGGCGAAGGTGAGTGGGAAGTGAGTTCCAGGTTTTAGCTGCCAGGTAGGAGAAGGATCTACCTCCCATGGTGGTTTTGTTGATGCGAGGTACAGTGGCAAGGCCTTGGTTGGAGGATCGTAGCTGGCGGGAGGGGGTGTAGAAGGACAGTCGTGTGTTGAGGCATTCGGGTCCGATTTCGTAGAGTGCTTTGTGTGCGTGGGTTAGGAGCCGGAAAGTAATCCTCTTATTGACGGGGAGCCAGTGGAGGTTTTTCAGGTGACCAGAGATGTGTTCTTTACGCGGGATGTCTAATATGAGCCTGGCTGAAGCGTTCTGGATGCGTTGGAGTTTTTTCTGGAGTTTTGTGGTAGTACCGGCGTAGAGGGTGTTTCCGTAGTCCAGTCGGCTCGTGACCAGAGCGTGGGTGACCGTTTTCCTAGTTTCGGTGGGGATCCAACTAAATGTTTTTTTGAGCATGCGAAGAATGTTGAAGCAAGATGAAGAAACGGCGTTGACTTGTCTGTTCATCGAGAGTGAGGAATCCAGGATGACGCCCAGGTTCCGTGCGTGGTCCGTCGGGGTGGGAGCTTTTCCAAGGGCCTCTGGCCACCAAGAGTCATCCCAGGCGGAGGGGGAGGTGCCTAGGATGATGACTTCTGTTTTGTCTGAGTTCAGTTTCAGGCGGCTGTGCTTCATCCAGTCGGCTACTTCTTTCATTCCTTCATGCAGGTTGGTTTTGGCAGTGTTCGGGTCTCTGGTGAGAGATAGGATCAGTTGAGTGTCATCGGCGTAGGAGATGATGTTGAGGTTGTGTTGGCGTGCGATGACCGCGAGGGGGCTCATGTATACGTTGAAGAGGGTGGGGCTGAGTGAAGATCCTTGTGGTACGCCGCAGATGACTTCAGTGGCCTCTGACTTGAATGGTGGAAGGCGGACTCTTTGGGTTCTTCCGGTGAGGAACGAGGTGATCCATTCCAGTGTTTTACCTTGGATTCCGACGTTTCTGAGGCGTTGTAGAAGGGTGCTATGACAGACCGTGTCGAAGGCTGCGGAGAGGTCGAGGAGGATGAGGGCGACTGTGTCTCCATTGTCCAGTAGAGTTCGAATGTCGTCTGTTGCTGCGATGAGGGCGGTTTCAGTGCTGCGCTTGGCTCGGAAGCCGGATTGTGAGGAGTCGAGGGATTTGTTGGTTTTGAGGAAGGCGGCGAGCTGGTTGTTGACCTCTTTCTCGATGACTTTGGCCGGGAATGGAAGGAGTGAGATGGGGCGGTAGTTTTTGAGTTCGGTGGGGTCAGCTGTGGGTTTCTTCAGGAGGGCGCTGAGTTCGGCATGTTTCCAGCTTTCCGGGAAGGATGCGGAGTTGAGGGAGCAGTTGATGACGTCTCGGAGGTGCGGTGCTATAATGGAGTCTGCTTTGTTAAAGATGTGGTGAGGGCATGGGTCTGTGGGGGATCCTGAGTGGATAGAGTTCATCAGACGGATGGTGTCCTCAGTGGAGATTGGCTTCCAGTCATTGAGGGTGTTCAAGGGGGGTGGGGGTCCTGCAGGGGGTTGGGTGGGTTGGTCTTCGGGTCGGTTGTCGAAGCTGTTGTGGATGTCTGCAATTTTGTTGTGGAAGAATGAGGCTAGGGAGTCGCAGAGGGCTTGAGAGGGGGTGATGTCGTTGGAGTTGGCTGAGGGGTTGGTAAATTCCTTGACGATGTTGAATAATTCCTTGCTGTTGTGGGCGTTGTTATCAAGTCGGTCCTTGAAAGCGGCTTTCTTGGCGTTCCGGATCAGTTGGTGGTGTATGCGGGTGGCGTTTTTGAAGGCGTCCTTGGTGCTGGTGGTTGGGTCTTTTTTCCAGGCCTTCTCAAGGGAGCGACAGAGTTTCTTGGATTTCTTAAGATCATCGTTGAACCAGGAGGCCTTCTTGCTGCCTAGTTTGATTTGTCGTTTTTTCAGTGGTGCTAGGATGTCGGCGCTGTTGGATAACCATTGGGTGAGGTTGGTGGCGGCTTGGTCGGGGTTTGAGGAGTGGGCTGGGGGGTTTAGAAGAAGCGATGAGGAGATATGGTCGATGGTGATTTTGTTCCAGTTTCTTTGCAGAGTGGGTTGGGGTGGTTGTTGGGGGTGGGCGTGTTGTAGGTAAAGTGTACGCAGCTGTGGTCAGTCGAAAGGAGAGCCGTGCTGTGGCCGAAGGAGACATGTTTGCTGGAGGTGAAGATAGGGTCGAGTGTGTGGCCTGCGATGTGGGTGGGGGAACTGACAAGTTGTTTAAGTCCGAGGTTGGCGAGGTTGTCCAAAAGGGTGGTGGTGTTGCGGTCGTTGTTCTTTTCAAGGTGAAAGTTGAGGTCTCCCAAAAGGATGTAATCTTCGGAGGGGAGCGCGTGTGGAGTGATGAAGTCTGTGATGTCTTCACTAAATTGTGCGCGGGGTCCTGGAGGCCTGTAAATTAGGGTGCCTCTGAGTGTGGTCTTGGGGTCGATGTGGATCTGGAAGTGAAGGTGTTCAGTGTTGGCGAGATTGACGTCTGAGCTGGTTGAGATGCGGATGGATTTCTTATGGACGATAGCGATGCCTCCTCCTGTGTGTCCGGTACGGTCCTTGCGAATGATCTTATAGCCTTCCGGGATGGCAATGGTGATGTCTGGGGCTGATGTGGCGTTCATCCAAGTTTCTGTTAGGAAGGCGACGTCAGGAGAGATGGTGTCTAGTAGATTCCAGAGGTCGATGGCGTGCCTGTGGACTGAGCGGGTGTTGAGCAGGATGCATTGTAGGTGGCTGGGGTCAGATATCTGTTGTGTGTTCGTAGATGAGGAGTTGTTCTTGGTGCCGTCGAACTTGCAGGAATTGCAGGAGAAGGGTCCATGGGTGTGTCCAGGAGCGGCTTGGACGCAGTAGGGGGAACGGCCGGGGTTAAGGGCTAGGAGGGTGGTGGCATCGTAAGTAATGCGGGAGGGGTGGGCATTACGAGGACCAGGGGGTCTGGCGCTGGGCGCGGTCCAGGCGCGGACGGGCGTAGACGGGCTTACCTTTGGCGCACTTTCGGCGCGGCCGTAGCGCGTGGACGCTGCGCGTTGGGACATTGGACATAAATGGAGAGTGGAGGGGGCGGAGCGTGGGCGGGGCAGCTGGGAGGCGGGAGCTGGGAGGAGACACGGGCACATACAATGTAAACAAACACTCCACAAAATGGCAGCCCGGCAGCAGAAACGAAACTGGGGCAAAGCCGGAATGCGAGACAAGGTACACCAATTGCTGAAATATCTCAAACACAGTGCAGGCGCTTTTAACCTTCCCCGCAATGCAGGCCAATGAGCACAAATTAAGTAGGCACTAGAACGATGTCAGGCGCGATACAAACGCTGCAATAGGGCAAGCAGGCACAAAATCAATATTAACGATACCAAGCGCTGCGCGCACCACGAGGCGCTCAATCAGGACAATCAGGCAGCAATCAGGGCAATCAGGTGGCTGGAAGCGAAGCGTCTGTAAGGATGCAAAGCGCGAGTGGAGCAACCGCTGTGGTTAAGGTCCAGCTGGTTACAGATTGCGAGAGGACGGGGCGAGGTAGTTGAGCTCGTGGGTGGGCGGGGCAGCTGGGAGGCGGGAGCTGGGAGGAGACACGGGCACATACAATGTAAACAAACACTCCACAAAATGGCAGCCCGGCAGCAGAAACGAAACTGGGGCAAAGCCGGAATGCGAGACAAGGTACACCAATTGCTGAAATATCTCAAACACAGTGCAGGCGCTTTTAACCTTCCCCGCAATGCAGGCCAATGAGCACAAATTAAGTAGGCACTAGAACGATGTCAGGCGCGATACAAACGCTGCAATAGGGAAAGCAGGCACAAAATCAATATTAACGATACCAAGCGCTGCACGCACCACGAGGCGCTCAATCAGGACAATCAGGCAGCAATCAGGGCAATCAGGTGGCTGGAAGCGAAGCGTCTGTAAGGATGCAAAGCGCGAGTGGAGCAACCGCTGTGGTTAAGGTCCAACTTCCACTAATCACCCGCCAATCTCATGGGGTTTTCGTTTCCATTCCCAATCACAAAACGGATTTATTTTTGCTCTTGCCAACTGTTTCCAGAGTTGGATTGAATCTTGTAAACATCTGTGCCTTAGAAAATCACAGAAAAGGCAACATTGCGGCCATAAAGTCAATCCAGCCCCCACACTTAATTAATTGACTATTAAGGTATCCAACACACTTATTGCCGTCAGCAACTTACCACATGCAGACCTATGCCAGGCAAACAGCACAGAAACTAACTGAGGAAATACATAATCAGCATAAACAGCTCCTCCATCTCAAACAAATTTGCACTTCAATAAAATGGCCATAACCTATTAACCGAGTAACCTTCATAACCCGGGCTCCCAAAAGTCACTGTGATGTCAAAGGAATGACAGATTGTGCACTATACAAATGTTAGTTAACAAATAAAAAAAAAAACACCTACAATCTCATCCAAGCCATGGGTTTCCCTAACCTTTGCCGGGCATCAGTGCCCTGGAATGGCCACTTCTCGAACACAGGAAAAGATTTATTCTTGCATAATATCACACTAGTGTGGTGTAATATCATGGAAGAGTAAATCAGGCCATTTGATAGGTGTAAGTTGAAGTTGCAGATGGCTATGTGAATGGGGTCTTAAATGATGAACGGTTTTAGCTGATGCTGATCTTGGTGATAAAAGCGCTCCCGCCCTTCTCTTCGCCGACGATACGCTTTTAATTTCTAAATTACCGCAGGGACTACAGCAGCTTTTAAATGATTTAATTAAGTTTTGTGATGCCCAAAGGCTGATGCTAAACAAATCTAAAACAAAGTATATGGTTCTTAAAAAAGAAGCGGCAACCTACACCAAAAGATCGATGTTAATTGGAAATACTAAGCTGGAGCGAGTTGACGCATTTGACTCCCTTGGCATCCGCTTGACATCAACAATCAATTGGGCTGCTCACATCGAGAAGTTAAAATACAATGAATACACCAGACTACTAACATCACCAAAATACACAGGAAAACCGTGTCCAGACTGCTCGCCCCTACCTTGGAAATCTATAACATCAAGGTATTAGGAGGGGTACTCTATGGAGCTGAGCTGTTGGGCACTGGTATCAATCAATAAATCAATCATGGTATTTATAGTGTGCACTACATACCTGTGAGGGTCTCAAGGCTCTGAGGGGGGCGGGGGGGGGGCTGCTACTGTTCGAAGAGCCAGGTCTTGAGGAGTCTCCTGAAGGTTAGGAGGTCTTCGGTCTGCCGCAGGGGGATGGGGAGGGTGTTCCATGTCTTGGCTGCACGGTGTGAGAATGATCTGCCGCCGGCAGTCACTCTTCGGATGCAGGGGACGGTGGTGAGCAGGGGCGGCCTTAGGCATGTGCAAGCTCTGCACCTGCACAGGGCCACCAAACCCCAGGGGCCTCCATGCCAATATATATCCTTAATATAATAATCCTCTGAGGATGGATACATATTTGCGTGGCGGCCCCTGGCAGGGATTTGGCGGCCTCCGGCTTTGTTCCACTTCCTAACACCCTGACCCCCCCCATCCTGAGCTCTGGGGGCTCTGCCCCACCCGGACCCCCTCTTCCGGGGCCCCCTACCTACGCTCCCTGCCCAGGGCCGCCATGAGCCTAGAGCCGCCCCTGGTGGTGAGGGCGTGGTCGGCAGAGTGGAGGTACGTTGAGGTACGCTGGTCCGGTGTCGTGGAGTGCCTTGTGTGCGTGGGTGAGGAGTTTGAAGGTTATCCTCTTGTTGACGGGGAGCCAGTGCAGGTCTCTCAGGTGGGGTGTTGTTAGACCTGACACCCTTGGCGGGGTTTTCCCCTATCTTTCTGCCTCTGCCTCCTGTATTTTTTATGCTGTGCTGGATTTCGTTTTTGCTGGTTTAGATGCTTTGGACACTCTGCCACTGCTGATCAGTGCCAGAGTGTAAGTGCTCCCTATGGAAATTATCATATTGATGGGATGTACCTAATTGGCATATTGTATCACCACGAAGTCCCTAGTAAAGTGCACTGGGTGTACCAGGGCTGGTGATGACAGATGCTACTAGTGGGCCTGCAGCACTGATTGTGCCACCCACATGAGTAGCCCTAAAATGGTGTCTCAGGACTGCCACCTCAGTGCCTGTGTGCAGTCAAAGAAATGCCATGTCCTCCTGGCCAGTGTCCCCACTGGCTGGGCCTAACCCTTCCCTTTATGTACACATTGGTCACCCCTATGGAAGGCTCAAGGTACCCCCCTAGGCAGGGTGCAGTGTATAGAAAAGGTAGAGCATGTAAAAGTGCAGGTAACATGCTCTGGTCGTGAACAGCAGCCATTTTGTGTGCTCACTGCTGCAAGGTTATCTTGCTCCATAGACTAACATGGGGGAGGCTGGTCCCCATGGATACCAGCCTATCTTCCCACAGGTAACCATTAAGAAAATGGGGTAACCCATAAGGCATGGACCTGGGTATATATTGATATAGAAAAACAATGGTCCTGAACCTATTAATTATGATGATTAACTTAATCAATTATAATACCCACAGTTTTTTGTATGTAGAGCAACCACACCCAGTCTGCTCTATTGTATTCAAGTTGCTTAGTACCACGAGATAAACCTACACCACGGTTAAAGAAAAATACTTTTAATTTTTTTAAACTTTTTAACTTGTTTTTCATTTTGTTAGTAGTTCATTTTATACATCAATATATCATTTCAAAATAGATAAAAACAGAATGGTTGCCCAAAAAGGAGCATGCAAAGAAAAAGCGTGATCAGAGGTGTAAAACAGGTGAGCAGAAAAGAAAATTCACAGTAGTGGACAGAAATTATTCACATTATTTGACAAGCAATATCGGACATATGATTTGCCGTATTGAGTACCTGGCCAAACCTTTTTTCAAACTTATTGCAATCAGAACATTATTACATACAGACATATATGTCTTAAGGTTTTTTGCACTATATAAAAAGGTTTAAATAGTTGGTCCAAGGTTATATGAGGATAGCGTCGACGTTTCGACTCGTCTTATGCCCAAACGGTGATTTGAACCTGGGGATTGCGAGTCTTCATCAGGACTGGAAAAACAGACGGGGGCAACCAAGGGATAATATTAACCCTATAAAAAATAGAGTTGGAGATTACTAACCGTGGTAGATGAAATTAGTTAAGAAACCTTAACCCATAAATGGGTACGGTCTTATTTCTTACCCTTCAAAATTGAGAGAGCAATAGGAGGTGGTCCAAAGTTACAACTTCCCATCAAGTATCCTGTAAAAACAAATGATACCTAGAATTTATCTAGGTCTGATAATTGGAACTTCTCTAACCATTACCAGTATTAAGGAAGGATTTTTACCTTAATGTAAGATTCTCTCCTCACTCATGTTGGGAGGGCACAATACTTCATGTATGCATCATGGCAAACTAATACCTACAATTAATTTATGATAGTATCAGTATACCATTCACCCTAGAAGGCATAAAGGTTAGGGATAAATTCCCAAAGATTTTACCTTGGTATAATTGTCTTTTTATCAAATTCTTGTATGAGGGGCTCCTGTTGATAATGTCAGGTAGCTGTATATGGAGACACAATAAGGTCTCACTTAAAATATACATTAGAACTTATTCTCCAGCCAAAAATGTACGTTTAAAATTAGTCACAATTACCTTCTTAAGGTGATTACGATGCATATAGGTAGACAGGCCTTGATTTAATATGGGCTCCTACTCGTGAAATCGGGTAGCTGTTTCAAGGGAGACACAAAATAATAAAGTCTCACTTGAGGCATGTCGCTCGTTTTAAATGCAAATTACGAAATTCTTTTTAGAACTTGTGTGTTACAATTAATCACACACAATATTTAACGGGGCTTACCTTATTGCTGATTTTCCTGCCCGTAAACAGGCCTTGATTTAATATGGGCTCCAACTCGTGAAATCGAGTGGCTGTTTCAAGGGAGACACAAAATAATAAAGTCTCACTTGATTTCAATGGAGGCATGTTGCTCGTTTTAAATGCAAATTGCAAAATTCTTGTGTGTTACAATTAATCACACACAATGTTTAACGGGGCTTACCTTATTGCCGATGTTTCTGCCCGTATATACAGCCAAGCCTCAGTGTGTACAAGGACGCCGCCGTACACGCTCCCGCATTTCCGCGTTCAAATGTACCCAGCCCACCTCTTCCGATTTGGCATAGAGAGAGGACTGGTTCTGGGATAGCGTATCGGAGTGTGTAAAACAAACAAACAAGCCAAATTTCTTTAATTATCTCGTGTGGATAATCGTATTCTATTTATTGTTATATTTGAGGAATTTTTATCGCGACATAGAATTTCGGTGATTTTTAAAAAAAAGAAAGGAAAAAAAGGGTAAAATCAAATTCCCGGGGCTAACTCATTATCCGCTCAGTATTATCTACGACAGTGAAGCCCTAGATTAGTGGCAAATTGATTGTGTGTCTAAGGGTTCGATGTTCAACTTCGTAATAGAAATAAACAAGGGACAATTCTTTTTGGACGTTATTGGTGCTTATTCATACAACACTATGCCTGTATATCAGCTCACCTGAAGGTGGCAATAAACCAAGTATGGGGTATGCCAATTGGTGTAACAAACACGATGGTCGTCCTATAAATAGGAAGCTCTTATTGTTATGGCTCATGTGGATATACGGCTACTTATCTAGGATTATCTCATTATAGTTTGAATGAGGGTAACAAAGGGCACAGTTATACGTGTACAATCGGTATGGGAATAATTCTCAGCAATATTCCTTATGTTTAGTGTATAGTATTTTCATATAAATGTCTAGAACAGTTACGTATAAGTGCATTAGGATGGTCATACAAATATGCAATTATAGATATGATGGCAATTAACTTAAATTTGCTTACATACAATTGATACATTCATGCATATATATCATAGCAATTAACTTGCATAAATTACAATGAATACAATCATTACTTGATACATAATTTTCATTGCATTGTTATGATCACGTAATACAATTCTTTACAAGTCGCCTAACCCCAAAGATTACTGATATGTTCAATCCAGAATATTCATATTCCCAACAGTGCCACTTGTTTATTAATTTCCTCAAGTTCATTGAGCCCCTTATTGACCGTATTCAGAGTATATATCCACTTACACTCCCTTCTATTCAGGGTGTTATGTAGATCACCTCCTCATGGGTTTGCTGTTATTTTTTCGATGACCCACCACCTCAAGCTGTTTTCTGGGTGTTCGAATCTACTGAAATGATCCACCAATGGGGCCCCTTGGACTTTACAACGTATCCGGCTCATGTGTTGCAAGATCCGGCATTTTATTTTCTGTGTGGTCTGACCCACATACAGAATACCACATGGGCATGAGACTACATAAATTACCCATGAGGTATTACAGTTGGTATGTTGTGTGAGTTTGTATGTCTGCTCATTGTGATTGAACATGTTACCTTCTATTGTAAGGGGGCAAGCTTTGCAAGATCCACATTTTCTGTGGTCGTTCACTGTTGGTGCACCCCACAACGTAGGTTGACTCAAAGACTGTTTTTTGGGCAACAATGATTTGACTAGGTGATCACGGATATTCATCCCTTTACGGAATGTGTGTAATGGTGGTGGAATCCCCCCCAGTTCGCCGCTGATCAAATGCCAATGACGGTTCACACATTTTTTAATAGCATTGCTTTTTGTCGTCACACAAACCAACCTTTCTTCCTTTAGTTTTGGGTTGATACAAAGTAAGTGCTCACGGTGATTATGCCATGCCCGTTTTCTGGCCTTTTTGAGAAGTCGAGTGGGGTACCCACCTTCACCCAATCTCGACATCAGGGTTGCCGATTCCTCTAGGTAATCCTCCTTCTTAAAACAGTTCTGTCGCAACCTCAGGAATTGCCCAAAGGGCAAGTTGTCCCTGAGGTTGCGTGGATGATGGCTGGTATAGCTGAGGAGGGTATTTCTTTCGCTACTCTTTCTGTACAAAGTAGTATATAGTTTTACTTCCTCAGTTTAAATTTGTAAATCCAAAAAATGAATGGACATCGCCTAAGATTCCAGAGTGAATTGTATATTGTTAGAACAGGTATTAACCCAGTCATGAAAATCTGTGAGTTCAGACTGCCTACCTTGCCAAATCAAGAGAACATCGTCAATATACCTTACCCACAATAAAATGTTATTGCGGTAAGGATTATATTGATTTAGAATGTACTTGTTCTCGTATTCACTCATGTAAATAATAGCAAGATTTGGGGCAAAGCTTGCCCCCATCGCTACTCCATTTGTTTGAATATAATATTCATTTTGGAATACAAAAACATTTTTAGTCATAGCAATTTTTAAAAGTTGGATAATAAATTCTGTCGGTACTCTATGTGGTGCAGTTCTCATATTGAGTACACGTTCTATGCAGGTCAATGCCTCATTTTGAGGAATATTAGTTTATAAAGATGCGATGTCCATCGCAGCTAATATACACGTATTGCAATCATATGGAAACCTTCCACTAATTGGATTGTGTGTGTAGTGTCTCGTACATATGTTGGAGTTGCAATAGCTATGGGCTTTAAAAATACATCCACGTATTTACACAAGGGTTCCAATAATGACCCACACCCTGAAATTATTGGTCTTCCCGGGGGGTCTTCTAATCTTTTGTGCACCTTAGGGAGGGTGCATATTGTTGGTGTTCTTGGGTTCTTGTTATTTAGAAAGTCATACTCATGTTTATTGATGATTCCCTGTTCTAAAGCTCCTTTGGTCAATTTCTGAATTGATTCACTGATGGTTTTTGTGGGATCTTTTTTCAAGTGTACATAGTTACCTGGTTTTTTGATAAAAAGACAATTATACCAAGGTAAAATCTTTGGGAATTTATCCCTAACCTTTATGCCTTCTAGGGTGAATGGTATACTGATACTATCATAAATTAATTGTAGGTATTAATTTGCCATGATGCTTACATGAAGTATTGTGCCCTCCCAACATGAGTGAGGAGAGTATCCTACATTAAGGTAAAAATCCTTCCTTAATACTGGTAATGGTTAGAGAAGTTCCAATTATCAGACCTAGATAAATTCTAGGTAACATTTGTTTTTACAGGATACTTGATGGGAAGTTGTAACTTTGGACCACCTCCTATTGCTCTCTCAATTTTGAAGGGTAAGAAATAAGACCGTACCCATTTATGGGTTAAGGTTTCTTAACTAATTTCATCCACCACGGTTAGTAATCTCAAACTCTATTTTTTATAGGGTTAATATTATCCCTTGGTTGCCCCCGTCTGTTTTTCCAGTCCTGATGAAGACTCGCAATCCCCAGGTTCAAATCACCGTTTGGGCATAAGACAAGTCGAAACGTCGACGCTATCCTCATATAACCTTGGACCAACTATTTAAACCTTTTTATATAGTGCAAAAAACCTTAAGCCATATATGTCTGTATGTAATAACGTTCTGAGTGCAATAAGTTTGAAAAAAGGTTTGGCCAGGTACTCAATACGGCAAATCATATGTCCGATATTGCTTGTCAAATAATGTGAATAATTTCTGTCCACTACTGTGAATTTTCTTTTCTGCTCACCTGTTTTACACCTCTGATCACGCCTTTTCTTTGCACGCTCCTTTATGGGCAACCATTCTGTTTTTATCTATTTTGAAATGATATATTGATGTATAAAATGAACTACTAACAAAATGAAAAACAAGTTAAAAAGTTAAAAAAATTAAAAGTATTTTTCTTTAACCGTGGTGTAGGTTTATATCTTCCCACAGGAACAAGATGGGACATAAGTGATTGATATCCCTGAACTCCGAATTTAATAACACATTTTTTAAATTCTGTGTTTGAGAACAGTACTTTTAGAAAGTGGCTGTTCTCTTGTTTAACCTTTCTGTGTGCCTGGGCCTGCTTGTGGGTTGACTGTCTGGCTTGAGGGTGACAGGGGCTGGGAAGCCCCCAGGAGGTTGTCTGAGTCAGTTGAATACTGCATCTGCAACTAGAGTGATGGGAGGAGATAGCACCTGGGAGTGAATAGGGCTGTGCCTGCCTGCCACAATGCTGGCTCCACCTCCTGCTGGGCGGCTGTCGCCTCTGCCCCTCACACTGAAAGGAAGGAAGAAGCCAGGAAGCCCAAGTGCTCCAGCAACACCCAGAACTGGTTTAGACCAGGATCAGGGCCCACTTGCACAAAGACTTCAAAGACTTTTAGGGGTATAAGAGAAGGACCCCTGACAACAGAAAATCAGATTCTACAATCAAGAGGAACCTCTGCCAGAAGAAGGACCGTTGAAGGAACTAAAGGAAGAATGCCTTGCTGTGTGCTCTAAGGGCTGACCTGTTCTGCTGTTCAACTGAAGGAGAGAAGAAGAGGGGCTTTGCTGTGTGCTGTGCCCCTACCTGCTTGAACTACCAAGACTTTGCTGTGTGCTGTGTCTCAGCAAGAATCTCCAAGGGCCTGAGAAGAGCTGGCCTCCTGTCCTGGAACCCAGGGTTAAAAGGTTCCCAAGAAACTGAACGTAGCTGCAAAGATCGTGCTGTTTTTGCCTGGAGCGTGAGTTTGTCAACTGCTGCTTGAGGGTTTAGATCGGTGTGCTCATCGGCACATGGTTTACGAGGGTCGGAGGTCTGTGGTGCCTCCCCTCATGAATTCTGCCCTAAAACAACATCTGTGACCCTGAGGGTGGCCTAGCCGTGGCCAGCGCCCACAAAACCTTGTTGCCCCTAAAGTTTTCCGCTGCCAGGGGACCGTAAATCGTCCCGTGATCTCGCCGTACCTTGCCGGCGCTTCAGAGACGAAGATCGAGCCCGCTGCTCTCCCATTGGTCGAGGGAGTCGAGCCCCCTCACTAACGCCGCGCTGGGATTGGCCCCAGCACCGCCGCGTCATCATCTGAGCTGTGCCGCCATTGGTTAGAGGCTACAGCATCATTAGAAGCTCGTCCCGGGAGCCGCACTGCCATTGGCTGACTACCGGGCGTTTGCGGAGGCTCGTCTGCAGAGCCGCGACCGGATTGGAGGAGAGACCCGTCCTCACCGAGGGAGCCGCGCTCAAGGCCGAAGAGAGACCCGTTCTCGCCGTGAGAGCAGCGCGTGTATTCCTTGCCCCTGCCCTCCCGTCCCAATCAAGAAGTGCCGGCTTAGTTCCCCGCCACTCGCTGGATTGTCGAGAGCGGGCGGAGAGCTGAAGGGACCGGCCGGGGCAGGTTTGAAGGCTTCTCGCACGCTGAGGCTTCCGAGGGAACAAGACGGTGAGGCGCACGTGTGAGGGCTCGCGCATATAGAGCGAAGTGCTGATTTTGATCGTACCGCCCTAGTGAACACTACAGTGATATTTTTGAGAGACTTGACAATTCAAATAAGTGAATAACTTCCTAGAACTAAGTGAAACCCTTAAGAATACGTGCAACCATTAAGAAGAAATGCAACTACCTTGTAACTGACCTTTTTACTTAGCTAAATTAGATACAGCTATATTTTTATATACCTACCTGTGTGGTCTCAATTTGTGGTGTACTGTTGGGGTCATTGTGGTTACTAAGTGCAAATACTAACGCATTGCCTTGGGGATAAGCCTGTCTGCTCGTGCCAAGCTACCTAGAGGGTGAGCAGGGGTTATCTACAGTGTGTGCCCCCTTTGCCCTGACTAGAAGCAAGGGTCCCTATTTGGATAAAGGTACTTACCTCTACCAACTAGAGACCCCCAGATCTAACATTGTTGGACAGCGGTGAGGATTTGAACTGGCATTTGCACTTGACCCACAGTGATTTTGCGTACACCACTAGTCTAGTTCAGCAGCCACATTTTGCACCTATTTATTTTTGGTGAACCCTATTTTTGGAAGCATCATGTCTCTGAAAGGAGCGAGCGAAGGAGTAGAATTGGAATTTGAGATTCAGGAGTTGCTCACATATAAAAAAGAGCAACTGAAGCAATTCTGCAAACAGCTTGGATGCCCAGTGAAGGGCAGCGAAAACAAGGAAGAGCTACAGAAAGCTCTAAGGGCCTGGTGGGAGGCCAAACATGTTGAGTCAGAGGATATTATTGGAGAGAGGGATGCACAGGAGATTGGTTTTGAATCCCAGGATTTACCAGTGAATAGGCCAGTTTCTAGGGCTGACAGCAACCATTCCAGTAGGGGCCTTTCTCCAGAGGAGCTGGAGGAAAATCAGAGGGTTAGGGCCCATGAGATTGAGCTTTTTAAACTCAAGGCTCAAGTAGAAGAGAGAAAGTTACGCCTTGAGTGAGAAGAAGGCGGAGGAGAGAAGGAATGCTCTCACTTTGGACGAGAAGAAACTCCAATTGGCTAATGAGTTGAGTTTGAGGGAGCTGGATCTTAAAGCTAAACAAGGGGAGTCCATTTCTAATGGTGGCAGCGCACAGCCAGTGCAGGCGGGTAAGGCATACATACCCAAAGATTTGGTGCAGAATTATCAGAGGGGTGTGGATATCTATGCATGGTTTAGATCCTATGAGCTTGCCTTGAAGATGAATGAAGTGCCTGAGAAGCGTTGGGGGGCAGGTTTGTGGAAGCATTTTGAGGCCTCTGGGAGGGATGTCTTGGCACCCTTAGAAGCAGCAGGTACCTTAACCTACCCCGCTATGAAGGAGGCTTTATGCCTCAGGTATGGTCTTACTCCAGACCAGTACCGCCAGAAGTTTAGAAACTTCAAGAAACTTGATTCTAGTACCTGGGTGGAGTGTGTGAGTATGTACACACGTGCACTGGAAGGTTGGATAAAGGGCAGCAAAGTAGCTGATTATGTGAGGTTGTGTCACTTGATTAGTTGGGAGCATTTGAGTAGTCTATGTGTTCCAGAGCTGCGCCAGCATCTTTTAGACAGCAAGTTAACTGATCCCAGTGAGCTTGCTAAGGAGGCAGACCGCTTGACTAGCACCAGGGTCCACAAGGGGGTGGTAAGTACCCCAGCCAAGGGTGGACAGGGTCCCCAGCAGAAGAGTGGGGGGGACAAGGGTAACCAAAAGGAGTTCTCTAAAGGGCCCCAGAATAGTTCCCAGGAGAAAGAGTCCCAACCCCCCAAGCCTAAGAAGTCCTGGCCCCATAAGGGCAGACAGGACAACAGAGCTCAGCCTACTTGCTATGCATGTAGAGAAGTGGGGCACATTGCCCCTAAATGTCCCAACAAACCTCCAGCACCCACTGGTGCTCCAGCCCCAGGGTTAGCCAGTGTAGCTTTGGGAGGGGATTTGATTTCCAGTGGGGAGGAGGGGTTAGCAGTGATGACCCTTGTCTCTTTAGGAGACCAAGAGATGGTCCAGGAAACCTTGCTGCCCCTTAACATTAAAAAATATGGGCAGAAGGTGACCATCAATGGAAAAGAGATAGAGGCTCTGAGAGACACAGGGGCCAGCGTGACATCTATAAGGTGTCAGTGGGTGTCTGAAGAGCAGATCATTCCCAATGTACTCCGCCCTGTGGTGGCAGCTGACAGTTCAGTGCGCCTCTGCAAGTTGGCACGTGTTCCTTTTGAATGGGGGGGAGTCTGTGGTCTTTTGGAAGTTGTTGTCAGTGATGCCTTGCCTGTAGACTGTCTATTAGGTAATGACCTGGAGAGTTCTCCATGGAAGGATGTAGAGCACAGAACTCATTTGGAGATGTTGGGCTTGCCTGCGTGGATCTGTGTGACCACACGTGCTATGGCAGCCAGTAGGGGTGAATCAGCAGAACTGGAGCCTGGAACAATGGCCCAGGGACCTGCCAAGAGAGAAAGAGGCAGAGGGTGTGGGAAACCAGCCCCCGCAGCTCTCACGGTCCAGGAAGAAGCAGAACCTGAGGGGGATGCCCTGGAACCTGCAGGGGAGCAGGTGGCCGAACTGGGGGAATTACCTGAGCTGACCCATTGGCAGCAAGAGGGTGGTCCCTCCAGGGAGGAGTTCTGCCAAGCGCAGAAGGAATGCCCTTCCCTCATTGGTGTGCGGCAGCAGGCTGCAGATCAGGCAGCAGGCCTAGGGTCCAATCAGCATTTTGTTTACTGGGAATATGACTTACTTTATAATGAGCCTAAGTTCTCTGAGCCCGGTGCAGCCCGTGTGCTGGTGATACCCGAGTGCTTCAGGAACTTCCTAATGGGTCTGGCTCATGAGGTGCCTCTCACAGGACATCTGGGGCAAGACAAGACCTATCACAGGCTTGTCACCCACTTTTACTGGCCCCAGATGAAGAAGCACGTCGGTGCCTTTTGTAAGTCTTGCCAAACCTGTCAGGCCAGTGGCAAGAGCGGAGGGAAGTGCCTGGCACCCCTCCAACCCTTTCCTGTGGTGAGCACCCCTTTTGAGCGGGTGGGCATCGACATCGTAGGGCCCCTGGACCCCAAGACCGCCTTAGGCAACAGGTTTATCCTGGTCTTAGTGGACCATGCCACCCGGTAACCGGAAGCAGTCCCTCTCAGGACAGTCACAGCCCCCGTGGTGGGCCGTGCCTTAATGGGGATCTTTTCCCGAGTGGGGTTCCCCAGAGAGGTGGTCTCCAACCGGGGTACAAACTTCATCTCTAGGTACATGAAGTCTCTGTGGGAGGAGTGTGGGGTGACATACAAGTTCACCACTCCTTACCACCCTCAAGGAAATGGGTTGGTTGAAAGGTTCAACCGCACCCTAAAAGGCATGATTATGGGCCTAAAAGGACCCATGAGACGGAAGTGGGGCGTCTTGTTACCATGCCTGTTGTTTGCCTACAGGGAGGTGCCTCAGAAATCCTTAGGGTTCAGTCCCGTTGAATTACTGTATGGCCACCCTGTCAGAGGACCTCTCACTCTGGTGAAGGAGGGGTGGGAGAAATCCCGTGGGAAAACCCCTCAGGATGTGTTCAGCTATGTGCTGGCCATCCGTAACCAGACCAAGCGCTTCAGGAAGCTCCCTCAAGAGAACCTGGAAGCTAGCCAGGAGGAAATGAAAAGATGGTACGACCAGAATACCACTCTGGTTGAGTTCCACCCTGGTCAGAAAGTGTGGGTGATGGCGCCGGTGGAGCCTTGCACGCTCTGTGACAAGTGGACCGGGCCATATGAGGTGGTAGAGCGCAAGATCGAAGTTACCTACCTGGTTAACATGAAGACTCCCAGGCAGCCCCTGAGAGTGTTGCACGTGAACCGCCTCAAACCCCACTTTGAGAGGTCTAAAGTGACTATGCTCATGGCTACAGATGCTGGAGGGGAAGAGGATAGTGATCCTCTCCCTGACCAATGAGCAAGACGGGTCAGTGGATGGTGTGGTCCTCTCGCCCACCCTGACCCCAGAGCAGCAGAGGGACTGTCGGCAGGTCTTGGGTCAGTTCGCCTCCCTGTTCTCCCTGACCCCAAGTGTCACCAACTGGTGCGTCCACGATGTGGACACTGGAGATAGTCTGCCTGTGAAGCAAACGTTTTACAGGGTGGCTGACAAGGTCAGTGCCAGCATCAAGGAAGAAGTTTCCAAGATGTTGGCGCTAGGGGTAATTGAGCCCTCCAGCAGCCCCTGGGCTTGCCCAGTGGTCTTAGTGCCTAAGAAAGCTGCTACGCCCGGTGGCCCTCCAGAACTCCGTTTCTGCGTGGACTACCGTGGGCTCAATGCGGTCACCAAGACTGACGCGCACCCCATCCCCAGAGCTGATGAGCTTGCGGATCGGTTGGGAGCTGCCCCAGTACCTCAGCACCTTTGATTTGACTTCAGGGTACTGGCAGATTGCCTTAACTGAGGGGGCAAAGGAGAGGTCAGCATTTTCAACGCCAGAGGGGCACTTCCAGTTCCGAGTCATGCCCTTTGGGTTGAAAAATGCCCCTGCCACATTCCAGAGACTGGTCAACCAGGTACTGGCTGGGCTGGAGCAATTCAGCGCCGCATACCTGGACAACAATGCTGTGTTCAGCTCCACTTGGGAGGAACACCTCTGTGAAGTGTTGAAGGCCCTGCAAAAGGCAGGCCTCACTATCAAGGCCAGTAAGTGCCAGATAGGGCAGGGATCAGTAGTGTACTTGGGACACCAGGTGGGGAGCGGCCAGGTGGCGCCCCTACAGGCAAAGATTAATACCATTCTGGCTTGGGAACCCCACAAGACCCAGACAGAGGTGAGCGCCTTTTTAGGCCTCACCTGTATTACAGACGGTTCGTCAAAGGATATGGCACCATTGTTGCCCCTTTGACAGAACTAACCTCTAGAAATCAGCCCAGGTAAGTGAATTGGACCGAGGCCTGTCAAACTGCTTTTGATGCCCTAAAAACTGCCATGTGCACAGCACCGGTGCTTAAGGCACCTGACTTTTCCAGTGAGTTCATAGTGCAGACAGACGCTTCAGAGCAAGGCGTGGGAGCAGTACTCTCACAGATCAACGACGAGGGCGGAGACCAACCTGTAGCTTTCATTAGTAGGAGGCTACTCCCCAGAGAACAGAGATGGAGTGCAATTGAAAGGGAAGCTTTTGCTGTGGTCTGGGCTCTGAAGAAGCTGAGGCCCATCCTGTTTGGAACTCACTTCCGTGTTCAGACCGGCCACAGGCCCCTCAGATGGTTAATGCAGATGAGGGGTGAGAACCTAAAACTGTTGAGGTGGTCCATCTCCCTACAAGGAATGGACTTTACGGTGGAACACCGCCCTGGTACAGAACACGTCAACGCTGATGGTCTGTCCAGATTCTTCCACCTTAGTGAAGAGGACTCCCAAGAGGTTGGGTAGTTCTCCCCACTTTCAGCTGGAGAGGACACGTGTTAGACCTGACACCCTTGGTGTGGTTTTCCCTTATCTTTCTGCCTCTGCCTCCTGTATTTTTGATGCTGTGCTGGATTTCGCTTTTGCTGGTTTAGATGCTTTGGACACTCTGCCACTGCTGATCAGTGCCAGAGTGTAAGTGCTCCCTATGGAAATTATCATATTGATTGGATGTACCTAATTGGCATTTTTGTATCACCACGAAGTCCCTAGTAAAGTGCACTGGGTGTGCCAGGGCTGGTGATGACAGATGCTACTAGTGGGCCTGCAGCACTGATTGTGCCACCCACATGAGTAGCCCTAAATGGTGTCTCCGACCTGCCACCGCAGTGTTTGTGCGCAGTCAGTGAACTGCCATGTCCTCCTGGCCAGTGTCCCCACTCGCTGGGCCTAACCCTTCCCTTTATGTACACATTGGTCACCCCTATGGAAGGCTCAAGGTACCCCCCTGGGCAGGGTGCAGTGTATAGGAAAGGTAGAGCATGTACTAGTGCAGGTAACATGCTCTGGTAGTGAACAGCAGCCATTTTGTGTGCTCACTGCTGCAAGGTTATCTTGCTCCATAGCCTAACATGGAGGAGGCTGGTCCCCATGTATACCAGCCTATCTTCCCACAGGAACAAGATGGGACATAAGTGATATCCCTGAACTCAGAATTTAATAACACATTTTTTAGGAAAGGTTGTTTTTAAATTCTGTGTTTGAGAACAGTACTTTTAGAAAGTAGCTGTTCTCTTGTCTAACCTTTCTGTGTGCCTGAGCTTGCTTGTGGATTGACTGTCTGGTTTGAGGGTGACAGGGGCTGGGGAGCCCCCAGAAGGTTGTCTGAGTCAGCCCGTGGTTGAATGACTGCATCTGCAACTAGAATGATGGGAGGAGATAGCACCTGGGAGTGAATAGGGCTGTGCCTGCCTGCCACAATGCTGGCTCCACCTCCTGCTGGGCGGCTGTCGCCTCTGCCCCTCACACTGAAAGGAAGGAAGAAGCCAGGAAGCCCAAGTGCTCCAGCAACACCCAGAACTGGTTTAGACCGGGCTCAGGGCCCACTTGCACAAAGACTTCAAAGACTTTTAGGGGTATAAGAGAAGGACCCCTGACAACAGAAAATCAGATTCTACAATCAAGAGGAATCTCTGCCAGAAGAAGGACCGCTGAAGGAACTAAAGGAAGACTGCCTTGCTGTGAACTCAAAGGGCTGACCTGTTCTGCTGTTCAACTGAAGGAGAGAAGAAGAGGGGCTTTGCTGTGTGCTGTGCCCCTACCTGCTTGAACTACCAAGACTTTACTGTGTGCTGTGTCTCTGCAAGAATCTCCAAGGGCCTTAGAAGAGCTGGCCTCCTGTCCTGGAACCCAGGGATAAAAGGTTCCCAAGAAACTGAACGAAGCTGCTAAGATCGTGCTGTTTTTGCCTGGAGCGTGAGTTTGTCAACTGCTGCTTGAGGGTTTAGATCGGTGTGCTCATCGGCACACGGTTTGCGAGGGTTGGAGGTCTGTGGTGCCTCCCCTCATGAATTCTGCCCTAAAACAACATCTGTGACCCTGAGGGTGGCCTAGCCGTGGCCAGCGCCCACAAAACCTTGTTGCCGCTAAAGTTTTCCGCTGCCAGGGGACCGTAAATAGTCCCGCGATCTCGCCGTACCTTGCCGGCGCTTCGGAGACGAAGATCGAGCCTGCTGCTCTCCCATTGGTCGAGGGAGTCGAGCCCCCTCACTAACGCCGCGCTGGGATTGGTCCAGCACCGGATGAGGACCTCCGTCTTGTCCGAGTTCATCTTCAGTCGGCTGTTTCTCTCCTGTCGGCAACAGCCTTCATTCCTTCGTGGAGGTTGGTTTTGGCAGTGTGGAGGTCTTTGGTGAGGGAGATGATCAGCTGGGTGTCATCGGCGTAGAAGATGATGTTGAGGTTGTGCCTTCGTGCGCCGTGGGCGAACGTGCCATGTAGACGTTGAACAACGTTGGGCTGAGCCTTGGGGTATGCCGCAGGTGATCTTGATGGCTTTGGAGCAGAAGGGGGGAAGGCAGATGGTCTAAATTCTGCTGTAGAGGAAGGAGATGGTCCAGGCCAGGGCCTTCTCCTGGATTCCAGCTTCGTGGAGGTGTGTTCGCAGTATGTGGTGGCAGACCATGTCGAAGGCGGCTGACAGGTCCAGGAGGATGAGGTCTGCGGTTTCTCCGTTGTCGAGCAGGGTCCTGATATCGTCAGTGGCTGCAATGAGGGCGGTCTTGGTGCTGTGGTTGCTGCGAAACCCGGACTGGGATGGGTCGAGGATGCTGTTCTCCTCGAGAAGCTGGTCAGTTGTTTGTTGACAGCTTTTTCGATGACCTTCGCCGTGAACAGGAGCAGGGAGATGGGTTGGAAGTTCTTGAGGTCCTTGGGGTCCGCCTTGGGTTTCTTGAGTAAGGCGTTGATATCTGCGTGCTTCCAGCTCTCCGGGAAGGTCGCTGTCTCGAAGGAGATGTTGATGGTTTTCTGGATATGGGGTGTGATGGTGCTGCTGGCTTTGTTGAAGATGTGGTATTGGCAGGGGTCTTCTGGGGATCCGGAGTGGATGGTGTTCATGATCTTGATGGTGTCGTCGTCGGTGAGGTTGGTCCAGGTGAGCAGGCGCTTGGTGCGGGTGGTGGTCGTGGGAGCGGGGGTCTCAGCGGTTGCCGGGGTGGTGATGGCGTTGAAGCTGTCAGTGATCTTGCAATGGAAGAAGGTGGCCAGCGAGTGGCACAGGTCTTGTGATGGTGGGATGTCTTTGGTGTTGGAGCTGGGGTTGGAGTGTTCCTTCACGTTGCTGAAGAGCTCTTTGCTGTTGTGTGCTTTGTTGTCTAGGAAGTTTTTGAAGGAGGTCCTTTTGGCGGATCTGATGAGGTGGTGGTGTCTGCGGGTGGCGTTCTTGTGGGCTTTGTAGCTTTCCGGTGTTTGTATGCGGATCCAGTATTTTTTTAGTTTTCGGCAGGTTCGCTTGGAGGCCTGTAGGTCATCTGTGAACCAGCTGGCTCTCTTGCTGGTGTGGGTGTTGGGGGGCTTCTTGAGCGGGCGAGGGTTTTGGCACAGTCCTCGATCCATTGTCTGAGGCTGCGGCGTCGGGTTTGGTTGGGTCTGCGGGTGGGCTCTGGGCGAAGGCGGTGGTTAGCTGGTACTCGGTGACCTTGCTCCAGTGGTGGCGAGGCATCTGCTGGGTGCAGTGGTGTGTGGTAGGTTTCCGGAAGGTGCAGTGGATGCAGCGGTCGTCAGTCCAGTGGAGTTTGGTTGTGTGGTTGAAGAAGATGTGGGTGCTAGCTGAGAAGATGGGGTCAAGTGTGTGGCCAGCGGAGTGGGTGGGTGTTGTGATGAGTTGTCTGAGTCCGAGGTTGGCGAGGTTGTAAATCAGGGTGGAAGAGTTGATGTCGTTGTTGTTCTCTAGGTGGAAGTTTAGGTCCCCGAGGAGGATGTAGTCTGTGGAGGCGAGGGCGTGAGTGCTGATGAAGTCGGTGATGGAGTCGCTGAACTGCGGTCGGGGTCCGGGGGGTCTGTAGGGTGGTGTTGGGGGTCGGTGTGGATCTGGAAGTGCAGGTGTTCGGCGGTATTGAGGGTGTTGTCGGTGTCTGTCGAGATTTTGAGAGTGTTTCTGTGGACGATGGCAATTCCTCCTCCTACTCCGTTGGTGCGGTCCTTGCGGGTGATCTTGTAGCCTTCCAGAATCTCTATGGCGATTTCTGATGCCGAGGCGGGGGTCAGCCAGGTCTCTGTCAGGAAGGCGACGTCTGGGGCGTTGGTGCCGAATAGGTCCCCGAGTTTAACGGTGTGTGTGCGGGCAGAGCGGGTGTTGAGCAGGATGCATCTGAGGAAGATAAAACAAAACCGGAGGTCAACAATGGCAACGTTGGGCAGCGGTAGAGAAGGGGCACAGAAGGAGAAATGGGCAGCAGTGGGAAGAGGCACAAAAGGAAGAAAATGGGCAACAATAGCGGAAGGGGTACAGAAGGAAAATGGGCAGCAAAAAAACAGGGTCACAGTAACAGCGAAAAAATACGGGCAACAGAATACCGGGTTACAGGAACAGAGACAACAGGCACAATCTACAGAGGAGGAGCGGCAAACTTGTGGCAGCAGCGGGGTAGAGGCACGTGCAATGTGGAGGTGCTGTGCGGCGATGGGAGCGGCCTGGCCTGTAAGCAGGGTCAAGGGTCGCTCTCACTGTTGCAGAGCGGCCTCCATATAAGGGGAGGTGGGAGAGAAGAGCAGCTGGGAGGCGGGGGCGGGGTGGCGAGTGGGCGAGTGAGGGGGCGGGCCGTGGGGAAGCAGCGTTGAGAACGGCACAGAAGGGAGGGGTCAGCAACCACACAGAGAGCACAAAGGGACACATAATAAGATAAAACAAAACCAGAGGTCAACAATGGCAACAGTGGGCAGCGGTAGAGAAGGGGCACAGAAGGAGAAATGGGCAGCGGTGGGAAAGGGCACAGAAGCAAGAAAATGGGCAACAATAGCGGAAGGGGTACAGAAAGAAAATGGGCAGCAAAAAACGGAGTCACAGGAACAGCGAAAAAATATGGGCAACAGAATACCGGGTTACAGGAACAGAGACAACAGGCACAATCTACAGAGGAGGAGCGGCAAACTTGTGGCAGCAGCGGGGTAGAGGCACGGGCACTGTGGAGGTGCTGTGCGGCGATGGGAGCGGCCTGGCCTGAAAGCAGGGTCAAGGGTCGCTCTCACTGTTGCAGAGCGGCCTCCATATAAGGGGAGGTGGGAGAGAGGAGCAGCTGGGAGGCGGGGGCGGGGTGGCGAGTGGGCGAGTGAGGGGGCGGGCCGTGGGGAAGCAGCGGTGAGAACGGCACAGAAGGGAGGGGTCAGCAACCACACAGAGAGCACAAAGGGACACAGAATAAGATAAAACAAAACCAGAGGTCAACAAGGCAACAGTGGGCAGAGGTAATGAAGGGGCGCAGAAGGAGAAATGGGTAGCGGTGGGAAGGGGCACAGAAGGAAGAAAATAGGCAACAATAGCGGAAGGGGTACAGAAGGAAAATGGGCAGAAAAAAAACGGAGTCAAAGGAACAGCGAAAAAATACGGGCAACAGAATACAGGAACAGAGACAACAGGCACAATTTACAGAGGAGGAGCGGCGAACTTGTGGCAGCAGCAGGGGAGAGGCACGGGCAGGTGCTGTGGGGCGATGGGAGCTGCCTGGCCTGCACGTACCTGGTACCACAAATTGCTTGTCTGTAGTTGAAAATCGCTTTCTTAGAACCTTAGTGGATTTACCCTCAAGTACCCCATTGGTGCCTCTTTACCTGGACCTTGCACACAGACAGCTAGTACATAAACTAAGCTACAAACTTTTAATATTTTGGCATAGGCTATGGTCAGTGGATGAGCTTGGCCGTTGCCGGGAACCTTTAATAGAGCTCCTGAGGTTACCAACGATATCCTTGATCCCCTGGTTCAGATCAGTTAGAAAGCTACTGTGGAGGCTGGGAATGGAGGGTTTCTGGACAAACCCGGAAAGCCTAGCCACCACTTCAAGAATAAAGCTGAAAGAAAAGTTTTGGGAAGTTACATTAAAAAAAGAACTGGTAAAAATCGAGGGTCGTTTGACTTCTGAATTTTTAGATTTTAAATCTGTTTACTGCTTTGAGGACAGAATAGATGAAATTGTTCCCCCAATGACACGTAAACTATTTTTTAAGTTTTGTTATAAGACCCTTCCCACAAAACTGTTTTGCTCAAAGTGGTGAAATGATATTCCTAATCACTGCTGTCACGCGTGCAACACCAGCTCAGAAACAATTGTAAGTTTGTTATTCTTTTGACCCCACTATAAATCCGCAAGGAAAAAATGGATAATCCCATTGTGTAAACTAGTTGGTCAGGGCCACTACCTCGAGGTGTTAAGAATGTTGATGACTGATACTCGTAGAGCAGTGGTTTTTGGCCTGTCTAGATACTGGAATGCACTTTAGATTAGGAGCACTAAATGCACTTTATGATATATTAAGCTTCTAGTCCCTGTGATTTTTATCATATTTTTATGACAATTGTGTTATTTAAGATTATCTTATTTCTGCGTTGTATTATATTGTGCTGTGTACTTTTATGATCTTTTACGATCGAAATAAAGCTGATGAACGAATGATGCTGAGCTTCCTAAATGGTCTATAATGAAGGGCTCCTCGTGCAAGATAAATGTGGACAAAATCCAAACATCTGTTTCTTGAGATAAACAATCTTTAAGCAGTTAGAAAGACAATGTCTTGCATTGCTCGCAGTGATTTAGATTTATGACTGTGGTAACGACTTTTAAAAAACAATTACAAACAAGCAGAGTCCTTGAAATGTGAAGCGAATTGCTAAATTAACCAGAAGGTCAAAGGTATAATGAGCCCTCCTAGTTGTGCTAATAATGGACAATTTTACTGCTTGCATAGAATAAATCTCCAGTGCCCCGAGTCCTCGTTTAACCTCAGTGGCCGTGCTCTGGCGGATGCCTTTTCTGCTTCACCAGCTACATCTAGTCCACCAACCAAAACTCTCATTCTTTCTCCATCTACCCTAAAATCCTAAGGAAAGCCTTAATTTATTCAATTTTCAAATAAAATCGTAAAAGTCTATGAATTGCCTTCTATATGCTGTAAATCCTGGGCCAGGGCTCTGAGCAAGTGAGTACCCAGAAAAGTATTGACCCCGAGGCCCGAGTAAGCAAACCAAGTAAACCAGCGCTTCCTAGAATAGTTTCTTTCACCCTTAAACCTACTCATTCATGCACCCACTCTTTCATCACTCATCCACCCTTTCACCTTTCCATCCATCTTTTAGAATTCCATCCACCCGTGCACACAATTATCTATACACACTTTCCAGCTTCATCATTCTATACTCTAATCTTTCATCCATCTATCGATGAATTCAGCATTCCATCCATCCATAAACCCACTCATCCATCCCTTCACTTTTCCAACCATTTATTTGCTCACTTTTCCATCCAGTACTTCATGCATTTTTTCAACCTTTCTTCCATCCATCATTTCTCCAAAGGATCCTGTCACCCTTCCAACCATCCAAGCTTTCATCCATTCATCAATACACCATTCCTTCCTTTTTCTTTCTACCTTTCCTTCCATCTCTTCATTTCTCTTCCTTTTCACCTCTCCTTCCTTCACTCTTTCTTCCTTCATTTACCACGCTTCCTTTCCAATTTCTATCCACCACCTTTCTTTTCTTATCTTTTTTACTTTCTTATCTTTCTATCACTCGTTTTATTAGCTGCCTTTCTGCCCTTTTTCGTTACTTTCATCATTTCTTCTCTGTTTCTTGAAGACTGGCAACACAAGGTGAAGGGATGCAAAGGGAAACATTATATTAAGTCTTTCGTACCTGCCTAGAGTTGCGCAGGCCCTCAGGAACCTCTAATACCGGGAAGGAAACAACACATATCGAGATATTGTGAACAAAGATGAATACGACTAATTGTCTTTTCCGTGAGCCCATTATTTTTGGCACGATTGTCTTTTCTGTGAGTAGATTTTTGTTCAATTTCTGGATTAAGCGGGAGAAGCTTCTGAAATTATTATAAATCTAGTAGTTTAATACATAGGTAGTGCCTTGGGAACCAATTTAATTATAATTATATTTGTCTAGGTAAATTGTGTTTTATACAGCTATTACAGGTTGGCCAGTCCAATTTCAAAGTACTCTTTATAATTTTATATTTTATAAATGATCATGAATTTTATATATTTTTGGAAATTAGGATGTTTTAATTAATGAAATAGATATGTAGAGATAGGAAAATTAATCTGAGAGACTCTCCTGATATTTCGAAAAATATAGTCGTATTGGAATGGCACTGCATATGGGCTGCTTGGGTGTTTTATGATTATGTTTTTTAATGTTTTATGAGACTATATGTATGTATTATGAATGTTGAATGAAGCAAAACTGTTTCATGTATTACATGGATATTTTGTACCTTTGATGGTTTGTACCAGATGAAATGATTTTCGAGATTGAGAGTGTGACTGTGTTTTTTTCAATAAATAATATTCATACCCAATGAATGAGACTGTACTCCAAGGCATGGGACAAGCATCCAATTAGAGAGTTGGTTATTGTTCCCCTCTGCTGTCTCTCTACCTCTTTGCCTCTTGTGCCAGACCCGATCAACAGTTGTCCACCTGCCTGATCACATGCATTTATTCCTATGAGCTCACTTGCATTCTGGTCCTGCAGGTTGTGCCTCTGAGAGACTTCTACTACTTCTGTGCACAGACACTGGAAACAGATGCACTACCATGAGAATCTTGAAACACAGGAGTTATGAATGTGTTTTGCAACTATAAGTTTTAAGATTCAAGATATCACTTCCAAAGAGTCATTCAAAAGAGATGTATCATTTGTGATTCTTCTAGAGCTTGAGTTGTGAGGATTTCGGCTCTCAAGTATCCCTTCTCTTTAGATACAATATGTTTTCATAGACATATTCCTCCCCATCTGCCTCAACGATAGCGTCTTTGGTTGCCAGGATTTTGGTGGCTGGTGAATTGTACTGCATGCTGCTTTTGTCCATGTCATGGTTGGCTTTCTGATGACCAAGGAGATCATGAAACCATTCATATTTCTATATAATTATATGATCAGAGGACTTATAGAGGGGGTTAAAGCAGTTTTTCATAGCACCTGGGGATGGGGTATTTCACATGTTTGTATTAGGTTCCATGGCCCCCCTAATACCCCTTGCCCAGCAGGACGTTGTCACTGTAATTAATTTCTTAGCATAGTCATAGATATGCCACAGGCAATTCCCCACCTCCCAGGAGAAATCCCACACAAGATACACAATGACCAGAATGCAACAATCCTGTGCGGTTACAACTCGGTGATCACAAATACCCCACAGTTCCTATCTCTAGACTAGTCCATCAGAGCCCATGGCTCTTCTATCCTTCTGCACAGGATACATTTTACAAGTGAAGACAAGACTGTGACTCAAAACTCCACCTTGAGGTTATCTGATCATCCTCCCACCACTCAGAGTTGTACGAGTACAGAGGTTGCAAAATTCTGGATTTTGTGAGTGAGTAGGTCATCCAGGCAATTATTTTTTTGCATTCCCATACTTTTGCTCCAGTTTCTCAAATATAAATGAAGGTGGCAGTTTTTCATCCAAGCAGCGACACTGATTATGCAGTTGGTGACATTTGCTTTGTGCTGGTTGAGTTGGTAAGAGGGAGGATGTGCTGTGTGTTGTTAGTGTAGTATACTATGTTGATGCCGTGGGCTCTGACAATGTCGAGATGGGCATCATGGAGACTTTGAAGAGTGTTGGGGTGAGAGATGATCCTTGAGGGACTCCGCAGATTACGTTTGTTGGGTTTGGAGGTGAGGGGATGGGGGAAGTCTGACTCGTTGAGTTCTGTCTGTGAGGAAAGATGATATTCACTTGAGTGCTGGTCCACAGATACCCAAGTTTTGAATTTTTCTGATGAGTGAGTTGAAGGAGACATTACTGAAAGCTGTGGAGAGGTCAAGGAGAATGAATGAAGCCATTTCTCCTCAGTCGAGGATGCTTCTGATGCCATCTGTTGCAACAATGAGGGTTGTTTCTGTGCTGAGATTGGTGCAAAAGCCACATTGAGGGCTGTATAGGAGTTGATGTAGTTCTAGGTGGTCTGAAACTTGGGTATTGATGGATTTCGCTGACTTCAGTTGGAAAAGGCAAGAGTGAGATGAGCCTGTAGCTGGTGAGGGTGTTGTGGTCTGCTGTTGGTTTTTTTAATAGGGCGTTGACTTCTGCTTTTTTTCCAGGAAGACTGGAACGTGGCGGTGGTTGTGAAGATGTTGACGATAGCGGTGAGTGCAAGGTAGATGATGGCTCTTCCAAGGTTTTATTTGAAGTGGGGGCATGGGTCTGAGGGTGCTCCTGAGTTGATGGTATTCATCAGGGCTGTGGTGTCTTCATTCGACAGGGTCTTCCAGTTCCTTAGCTACTGTTTGGTGATGAGGGAGGTATCCTGCTGGGAGTTTGTATCGGTATGCTGTGGGTCAAATGTGTTGTAGATCTTGGCAATCTTCTGTTCAAAGTTTGAGAGGTTGTTGTTGAGTGCTTTGGATGGTATGATGTCATTGTTGGCAGCTGTCGGGTTGCAGAACCTTGTGATGATGGTGAAGAGTTCTTTGCCATTGTTGAGGCTGTCTTCAAGTCTGAGAGTTAGGCCCTTTTTCTTTGCAATGTATGATTTAGTGGGGTCATACTTTGCTTTGTCCGCACACAATCCAGGTGTGAAAGTGATACCCAACTTTGCCACCCATAATGGATGGAACCTCTGTGACTCCAATTTCTACAGGCTAAAATGCCCTTCTGTGACCTGCAACGCCGTCACCTCCACCTGCTTTAACACCCTCCGCATCCTTCACAAGACCTTCAAATGGATCCCCCCTAAATTCAGAAAGAACGTCACCCAGGCACTCATAACAAGCAGACTGGACTACGGGTATGCCCTCTACACCAGAATCAACAAATCTCTGCTGCGCAAGCTCTAGACCATCCAGAACACCGCGGCAAGACTAGTCAGCAGGATCCCACTACATTATCACATCACCCAACACCTACAAGACCTTCATTGGCTCCTCATCGAGAAGAGAGTAACCTTCAAGCTACTCACTCACACCTACAAATCCCTCCACAACACCGGACCCCAATACCTCAACGAAAGAGTCTCCTTCCACGTACCCAGAGAGAAACCTCCGCTCCGCCGACCTCGTCCTCGACGAAACCCTGCGCATCCATAAAGCCTGAGCAGGTGGAGAGCCTTCTCCTACTTAGGGGCAAAGACTTGGAACGAGCTCCAGATCAATAACAGACGCTCCCCTGCTCTGCACACCTTCAGGAAGAGCCTCAAGACCTGGCTCTTCGGCTTACCCCCCCCCCCAGCGCCTTGAGGCCCTCACGGGTGAGTAGCACGCTTCACAATTCCCTGATTGATTGATTAACCTGAAAGAACTTTGTAAACTATCGTTGTAAAAAAGAACATGATGAACAGTTGATGAAAAAGAACTTCTTAAAAGGGAAAAATTGCCAAAACAGAGGTTTCTTAAAGGGGTCACAAATCTTTTCACTGTGACCGTTTGGCCGAGCACCCTGAGGCAATTTTGAACCATTACTAGAATATGAATATTAACGTGAATAACACAGTTGATATTTTGCATAAATCTGCCCTTTACAAGACTTCTTACAATTTAAAGCAAACACTGGTAAAGCCAAATCATCTAGCTTAAATGGTTTCTAAAACACAAAAGTAGACACAATGTGGCGACATTATCTAGGCTATTTGCCCACGACAGAATGGGAAGTCTTATAAAGAGTAACAATCCGCAATATCTCCTAGATCTGTAGCACAGCAGTATTATCATTAGCTAAGGCAGTTTGGATCACGAGGGGGAAGCTGTGACTGAAGTCCCTTACAGTAGATCGGGCAGCAGAGAATAGGTGCTGCCTGAATCCTGATAGCACTGAAGGAGTCACGACCTATAGTGAAAGGAGAAAATGGACGCTGGTGATACAGACACGGTGCAAAGAAGTTGAGTGCTGGAGTTTCGCAACACCAGACAAGAGTTAAGGAGCAAGTGCGCAAAGCCTTCTGATGCGGCGGCCTAGGAGCAGCTGCGATTAGTTTGTGGAGTATGTCCAAAGAATCCTGATTTGCTGACTCCCAGCCTTCTGGACTTATAATGTACCTGCTAGTGGGGCAGAGGCAGATGGGGTGTGCATACGTCTACCATCATGTGCCGCTAAGGTTTTCTGTTTAGAGGATTTGACAGACAGCCATGGGGTGTGCGGGGTCATTGGAGTTTTGATGAGGGGCTCCCGGTACCCCGTCCCCTAGGTGATGCTCTGCTGATGCCCATTTAGGCAAGGGCAGAGTAGTCACCTGTTCATGAGTGGCCTATAAGAGATTTGCAACTTAGAGAAATATCGATTCATTTATTGCAGTCCTGGCAGATAACCAAAAGACAGAGACAGTACACCACACCTTGGTTCATATTACCAAGGGCATTATCGCCGCATTAGCGGGACTTTTTCCCGCTAATGCGGCGATAATTTCATCGCCCTATTACCAAGCTGTCGCTAACACCAGTTAGCGACAGCTTGTAGGCGATAGCGGGCATTTAGGGGCCCACTTTGCATGTCAGCGATAATTATCGCTAATGGCATGCAAAGTGGGCGTGCCAAGATGTTAGCGACTGAAAACAGTCGCTAACATCTCTAAGCGCAAATATCTCCAAAAGCTAACGCCTGCTAAAAGCAGTTCTTAGCCATGTTATCCAATGGAAGGTGGATAACATAGCTAAGAGCATTGTCACGATAATGCATGAATATCGCTGATTTTTCAGCGATATTCATGCATTTCGCAGGATTTTTACCGCTTTTGAGATAAACCTTGATAATATCAAGGTATATCAGCGGTAAAAATCCTCGGTGCTCGGTGATATTTTTTCCCCGCTAACCAAGCAATAGCGATAATTATCGCTATTGCTTGGTAATATGCCCACTTGTTTATTTGTAAATGATAACCTGTAGCCTGCCGTACAGAGAATGCAATTGGGCTCCGGTGGTCCGTAGGCAAACTTCATCTAAACATATGAATAGTGCTCTCTAGGTCAGCGTGTCAACATTTCATCATGGTCAAAGACACATCACACAAGCCATCCCAGTACAAGAATTTCTTTTTTAATACACTTCTGCATCAGGGGCGATCACGGCAGAAACTGTTATGGTTGCAGCATGTGCGATGGGGTAAGGACTTGTGCTGAGGTGTGACCTTCCAATTTGATGTCTGACATCACTAAACGCTGTTCGGCGCTAGAACTAAAGGTAGACATGGTCTCAGTAGAAATGAATCTGCTGCAAGACCTCCTCAGCAAAGCGGCACTTATAACAGTGTGACTTAAATGAGAAATATAATGAAGGTACAGCATAGGGCGCATGCCCTGTATGCCAGGGTAGAATGTGTGTAAGGGAGATGCCAGGGAAGCAGCTGAATTTTTGGGTATTTCCAGGGTATGTGGGGGCCTTCCATGGAGTTCATTCATGTCGTTTTTTCTGCATCAATGGTTGTCAATCACTGTGCCATAAATAGGAATTCAATATAGACATTATATAGAGTTCTGACTCCTCCGCCCAGGGCCTGGTAGGTGCAGTTAATGCCAGGTTCGAGGCAGGGACGCTGCTTCGCAATGCCCACGCTAAAGGACCATTGTGCAATATGAAGGCTTCTTGATCACGGTCCTCCCACCTGTAAAAAGACATAAGTCATTCGATGCAGTGGTCTGAGATGTATTCTATTTTTCCCTACAAAGTTCTAGATTTTAAAAGATAAAAAAAAGCAACTTTGTTTGCTTCACATGAGACTGGATTGATAGCTAGGATAAGCTAAGGAGAGTACCAGGAGCATCTGCAACACATTTTGGGAATAATACTGGTGAAACACTGTGGATGAAACAGGATGAAGCTACTGGTATGGACAGTGATGGCAGCACGCTTTTGGTGCAGGGAGTGATGGTGGCCGAAGATGATTCTTTGAAAAAGGAAAATTCTGCGAAGGCACCGGAATTAGGGAACTGGACGCTGATTTGATGTTCCTACTCCACGTGGGACTGCACCTGAACCTTTAATGTTGCTTTTTAACACTGTGTGTAGTTTTGCTTCCCTGGGTGTCTGGGGAGTCACTGTTTAGATTGGATAAACAACGTTTACCACAAAACTTTTTCAACGCAGGGAATCAAAAAGCTGTCGCTACAACGACCGCGTTGTGATTCCGCATATCATTACTACGCAAGTCGGAACAACGACTTGCGAAGGGGGGGAGGTGTTGGATTTAAAATCCAACACCTTCCCTAGTGTCCACACAGACTGGAGTTGGAATAGTAAATTATACTATTCCAAATCCAGCCCCCCCCCCTCCGAAAGTCGTTGTTCCGACTTGCGGAGTAATGGTATGCGGAATCACAACACGGTCATTGTAATGACTTCGTTGCGATTCCCTGCGTTGAAAAAGACTGCGGGATAAGGACATGTGATACAGTACTAAAAGCAGTGGTGCTGTGGTGTGTGAGTGTGTTAGGTGCTATGACAATGAAGTGCGTTGTGGAGAAGAGTGGATGTTGGTTTGAGTATGAGTGGTTGGGAATACAGTTCTGTCTGTGGGGATACAGAAGTTGACGTGGAACATCAGCGGACTTAGCGATTTTGTCAGGAGATGCAGGGTGGTCTCACACCTTAAGAACCATAAGGTGAAACGGATGTTGAGGCAGGAAACACATCTGAGTACCACTAAGCCTGACCAGCTGGCAAAGAAGTGGAGGGGCCAGCTGTGCTCCGTCTTCTGCTCCTACTCTCAAGGAGTAGCCTTTTGAACAGTTTTTTGGGATCCAAAGTGGTTAAAGAGCAAAGTGGGAGGAATGTGATAATATATGGTGCGCACAATGCATTTGATATTTGATTGTTGAACATATATGCCCCTACTGTAGTCGACAATCCCTTTTTTCAAAGCATATTGGGAATTTATGTTGCATTGATGATACAGTCTTAAATAGGCAATAATCCAGGGACACAAATTCTAAGGTGCAAATGTTAGGCGTAGTGTTGGATGGGCGGAGTCTGGTTGAAATTTGGCAGAGACACCATTCTCAGATTCAGTCTTTATCCTTCTATTCTGCCTCACATGAGTCGTACAATAGACTGCAGTATTTCTATGCCAGGGAATGCATCGTTCACATTGTACTGAGGTGCAATATTGGAGTTGTCTGCGCTTGGACCTTTCATCCTTGATAATAACGGTTAGAGAGGATCTTAGAGGGCTTGCATATCAATATGGAGATTAAGTATGAAGGTCTTGGAGATGCTGGTATTAGATCAGACTCAAGGAGGGTGTTAGGTGATTATATTGCTGATAATTGGGGGTTCAGCCTCGTCCAGGGATATCGAATAGGAGGTCATACTGCTCCATGGCTTCTTCGGAAGGAAAATTTCAAGGGTCCAGACTCACATGGAACAAAAGACAACATTATTGGAAAGTGAGATTGAGAACCCTGAGAGACAGTTGCTGACTTCTCCTGACGTGACGTGATGTCATAGATAAGTTACGAGAGTAGCAACTGACTTATGAGAGACTTGACAAATTAGTCTACTTCTCATGTATGCATGGTTCTCAAGACTTGTAAACATCAAGTGTTACAAAGATGCAAGGAAAAGCTGCATGCTCAGAGTGCACAGTTGGATAAGGCTGATATTGATGTTTATTTGCTGAACTTGGTCTCTTGAATGAACAACAAACATTATCATAAGAGCTCCATATCTTCCTTTCGTGATATGAAGATATAAGAAACTTGAGGGATAAACATTCTTCCAACTGAGTCCTGTCAATGACTGCCTGAAATTGTGGTACATACGCTTCGAGAAGTGCATGCCGTAGTTTTAGATCAGTGTGGATTACCGGGCACCATGAGGTACTCTTTATTAGTGCATATCCTGAAACCAGGAAAAAGTTGTATGCAGTCCACTCCATCAGACATCTCTTTGCAATAAATATAAATGTTATCTTGAGCAAGTTATTTGTCGCTTCACTCAGAACAATCTGGGTTTATCCTCAAGAAGAATACAGCGATTAACTTGCGACTTTGATTCACATTTATCAGACACTCATGGATGATGTCTGTGAGTACTCTGTGGTGGTATGGTACGTGAATATCAACTCCAAATACAATTCGACTATAATATTGTATATTATTGAAGAAAAATGTATCTTTTTTATTTAAGTAACTAATATCTTAAGGAAATATGCCTTTCTTGTGTGGTCACCCAGGATTCTTTTTACCTCTTACTGAACTTTATATTTTTGCTGTTTTTAGAACTTTGTGCACTTTACTCCTGCTAACCAGGAGTGAAGTGCCTGCACTCCCCTTTTGAATCTGGTTGAATAGGCATATTCCTAATTTATATAGATATATAACTTACATATTAGTTCCTAGCATATGGTAGGAAATTTACCCAAAGCCTGTAAGTTAAAAACCACCAGTAGACTGCATCACCTATTGTTACATCCACTACAGTGGAAATGCAAACATGGTTTCAGGCCTATCCTGTGTAGCCTCACTATACCAATGTAAAAACTCCTATTTGACCTGTCAAAATAAACCCCATTCTCCCCCTACACACACAGCCTTCAGAACCGAATATCAGTATGGCCAAAGACTTTCGCCATCTTGAAAATGCCCAAAGTGGGTAGAGTTGGCCTCAGGAACTGTTGTGGTTAGGGCGCATTGCGGAGTCATTTCCATACACTAGCCGGTGCCAGGCATAATGGTGAGATCTCTAGGCACTCATTTCAGAATACTCCTGAACCTGAGGAAGGTAAGAAGAGGACTGAACCTGGTGTCTGCCATCTGAGTAGACTGCTGAAGGACTGAACCTACTATCTTTTGTACCCAGGACAAAGACGTGGATTCCATTGGTCGTACGGTCAAGCTACATGTATACCACAAACTACAAGAGGTCTTTCCAGAAATTGCCCAGTTGATCAGTGGCATTTGGACTTGGACTGGATCCTGCTGTTGGACTATGCCTGACACCCTGTGAGTTTCCAAGTGCCTCTCCTAGGGTCTTGGGGGCATTCGTAGTGTACTCCAGTGGTGGATTGGGACCTAGTGGACAAAAGTCTACAGTGACCATAGACTTTCACAGACACTTTATGCTTCCATTCCTACTTAAAACGTTTGTTTTTAAAATTGTATCTCCGATTCACATTATTGGATTTTTGTCATTTTTTTCAATACATTTTATTCTGGGGTTCTTATTCAGTTTGGGATTTTTATTGTTCTGCATTTAGATGCCATTACTGTTTTGGTACTGCATACATACTTTACACATTGCCTCTAAGTTAAATCTGTCTACTCTGTGCCATCGCTTCCAGGGGATTGAGCTCAGGTTCATTTAATTGCTGTAGTGTTTCACCCTGACATGGGTTGCGATTGTTAATTGAGGTGAGCACTTTCCCCCCTCAACCAATATCTCAACTTCTTACAATATTGATATTTAAAATAGTGCACCAAAATATCGTTGTACATAAATAATTAACATTGTTAGATTTTGTATGTTTTTCTCATAATTTTATATATTGAGATTGTCAAATAATTATTTTAAAATGTTATATTATTCTTATATTATTTTTTCAGGTTGTGGGCTATATTGAGAGATTGAATGGATTGTTATTTACTTTATAAATAACATGATTTATGTAATGTCATTTTTTTCTGATGTGTTACATTCAATCAGGTTTCTTCTTTTTTCAGGGTTCTTTCTGGGGTACTGTGTGGGCAGTGTTTTATTTAAAATATATATTAAATATCCTTTTTTAAATGGAAATTAATTCAAATTCTTATTATTTTATTTACTAAGTTACATTCATTTATAAGAATTGTTGAATAAATGTTGGGGTTATTTGACTTTTTTTTAATTTAGTTACATTTTAAATCCGATGTTTTATTGTATTGTGTATTTTGCTGCATAATTTATTATTATTGTGAAGAATACTTTACACACATACTGAGGAATTATAGCGATAGTTTTTCTATTCTACTTCAATTTTTCTAATGTATTAATGATGAATATTTACAAACAATTGGAGTTAGTATTTCACTTGTATATTCATATTTGGGTTACATTTAAAATAATATAGTGGGGTTCAGATTTCATTTGTTGTATGTGTTAGTATTTGTTTACTGTTTTAAAATTCCCCCGTACCCTTTACTCGCCTCCTGCCCCCATTCAAACTCCAAAACGCCAACAAACCAAAAAAAGCAGAATACAAGAATTGGTCTGACCCTCAATGTCGCCAACGAAGACAGTTCATTGACATCCTACTCACAGTGTGACTGCGAATCCTGACTATCTTTTCTCATAACTCTATCTTTGTGTTTAGAGTATAATAAGGCTCCCTCCTTCTCAGAACTCAAGCAGCAGAACATGAGCTATTTTGATGAACAAATGAGCCCAAGACCAACACATACAAAGGGGAATTTCACTCCATTAGTCCACCTCTCCCTTCTCCTTGTAAGGAATATGACCCCTTAGTATACTGGCCTCCTTCAGATTGTGCAATACATTTTTAGTCTCCACTATGGTTTCGGAAAAAACTGCCTGCCAGTTCTCAGTCGATTCCCTGTCCGCTATCGTGGGTGTATCTCCTTCTACTTGGGTTGTTGAACTCTGTGGATATCTTCCCCTTCCTCTCTGAGGCCTTAATCTCTCTCACCTAACTTAGTGACTGGACTATCACTTTATTGTGATTCCGGTGAATTGAATTCAAAATTGGTGCCCCTATGAGTGCTGGAAAAATGAGGGACTGTGCCGGATCCCGGTTCCGGCAGCAATTTCTGGCTGGATCAGGGATCCAGCTGACCCAGGAAAAGGTGCCAGGACACATTTCAGCAGCATGTGCATGTTGTCTGCATTTGCTTCAGGGCAGAAACTTTCAAGTGGCTTTCTTTTTTTTTTATAAACAGTTTTATTGCAATAGGCACAGTATACACAGCTGGGTATTGCCTACAACCCTGAGGCCGGCAGCGTGTGGTAGTCATATGGAAAATAAAATATTACACGGCCTGTGTGCCGACATCCCGGAGGCTCGGCGGCGATCACATCTCTAGGCGTATTACTATGACCAAGTAGACAGTCATAATAGAGTGAAATCAACTGTTTGGCATTTTCCTGTTTTTTAAACCAATGATAATTATATAACATGAACATATAATTAAAGAAAAAGCAGAGTCAAATAGTAGTCAATATTAGAGCATCATTGTCAGGGGGTCCCATGCTCAGCCCCGGCAGGGCTAACTGATTGTCCGTCTCCTCAACAGGCGGATTACTACGGGCCCTTTAAGGATAGCCTTTGTGTTCGTGACGGAGGCTTCGCATCTGGACCACCTGACTTTTCGGGCCTATCAGGAGTGGCCTCTCACCATATGAGGAGAGACCCGGAAGACGCCGTGTCTCCGTCGTGGGAGGAAGAAGTGAGATGCTAGGAGAACCACGCGACCGGGAAGGCGGAAACCACCGTGGAGACGGAGTCCTTGGACGTGGACGACACCAGGAGCAGAGAAGGTGCCGGACCGGTAACCGAGGAGGAGCGGACGGAGGCAGCTGTAAAGCCAGGAGGCCAACGACACCGCGTTTCGCCCAGCCACGCGAAGGAGGACGCGTGGCTCTCCCAGGTGCGTGCTCGTTTGGGTTCTTTGTTGAACTTTAAGAAGGGAGGGACCGGATAGGGGACCGTGCAAGCACCGGGGCACCTCGTTTAGCAAAGCCGTGCATAACTCACTGAATGTGGTGGTGGTTCTTGCTTTATCCCTCACACCCTCCCTATTCCGAGAGTTTCTAGTAAACGGAACAAACCACTAAAAGCCACGTTCTTTTCTTTTCTTCCATGTGCTGGAGTGTCCCGGACCCCGACCCAGGAAGTGCCCCGAGGATTACAAACCTACCACCGACCCCGTGTCTGACTGAAAGACTTTGTTTTGTTGTTCTACAGTCTGTAAACCGCAATAAAATAGATAAACAGTCGCCCTCTAGTCTTGGCTCCTTCCCTTCTTGTGACCGAAAGGTGACAAGTGGCGAGCCAGCCAGGAGACATTCCATCTGAGTTAAACAAGATGGAGACCTTACTAAATCAATTGAGCGAAGGCCAGTCCAAGCTAGAGTGGGCAATTAACCGATCTAACGAACAAGCAGACAGTGATAGAGCTACGTTCACTGCGTCCATACAGACACAGGCTGATCACCTTACTAAACTCTCAGAGGGACAAACGCAGCTGTTGGCTGTTTTGGGACAAAGTCGAGCCGCACACCCACCCGGGGCAGTCGTGCCGCTCCAAAAATATGTTCCCGGAGACGACCCTGTTTCCTTCTTCCTAAATTTTGAAAGGACAGCCCGCGCTAGTGCCTGGCCGGGTGAGAGATGGCCCTTTTATCTAGCACCTCTCCTTACCGGAGAAGCCCAGGCAGCTTATCAGTTGGCCAATAAGGACGGTACTGCGGCCTATGGACATGTGAAACAAATAATCCTTGATAGACTGGGAGTCGATGATGAGACTCATCGTTTACAGTTTCGACAGGAGAGGGGAACCCCAACTGATGCTCCCAAAACTCTTTTCTATAAGCTGAAAGATGCAGCAGATAGGTGGTTAAAACCACAAGAGGGGAATATCGATAATGTAATGAATAAGATTTATTTGGAACAATTTCTTGAAGCCTTGCCCTATGGCACACAACGGTGGCTCCGACAGCACGCAGGGTTGACTCTAAAGCACGCCATTGAAATGGCTAATTCCTATGCAAGAGCCCAAACCAGGCCTGTCTTCCGAGAATCCGAAAAACCTGTTGTGAACAAAAACCTTACGAAACCTGAGAAAAAACCATACAAACCTCAAAACGAGCCTCCTCCTATAAAACCTAGACCTTTGAAGCCCGAACCACCGGTCTTTACAAGTCCTCAGTGTTATGAATGCGGCGAGTGGGGACATATTGCCAAGTACTGCCGTAAAAAGAAAGAGAAGGAGGAAGAGCCCATGGAGGTGGGGTATGCTCCGCGTGCCCTCTTGTATGCACAAGAGACTGGTCCAGCCTTTTATGTAAGTGTCTTGGTAGACGGTAAGAAAACCCGTGCCTTGTTGGACTCTGGGTGTCGCCATTCGGTGATACAGAAAAACGCCCTGAACAGTTCCTCCTTGCTCTTGGACCGTAGTGTACGGATAAAATGTGTACACGGGGACGTACGTACTTACTCCCTAGCCAGGGTCACGATAACAACAGAAAAGGGAACCCAAGTACAGTGTGAAGTAGGAGTCCTTCCTAATCTACCCGAACCACTCATTATAGGTACAGACAATAAGTGGTTTTCTACTCTGATGACAGAAGTGTTAGAGAAACAAGGTAGAAGTGGGGTCAGGGAGGGTCTGTTAGCGGAAGAACCTTGGTCTACCGATACCAACTTTAGGGCTGCTCAGCTAAATGATGCCTCATTGGCCTCTGCCTGGCAAAACGCACAGGATAATAAGAATCAGAACCCCCCTACTTATCCCTGTTTTATTGAACAAAACGGTCTTCTGTATAGAGTAGGGCAGAGTCAGGCCACTCCACAGCTAATAGTACCTACCCTGTTCCGTGAGCAAGTAATGTTTTATGCTCATGCACATCTATTAGCAGGTCATTCTGGTGCCGAAAAGAACACTAATTCCATCATTGAGCATTTCTATTGGCCCGGGGTGTATGCACAAGTGAAGAAGTACTGCCAGGAATGCCAGATTTGTCAGAAGAGGAACCCGTACATCCCACCTAAGGTTCCCCTTGTTCCACTACCAATCATAGGGAAACCTTTTGAAAGGATAGGGGTAGACATCATAGGCCCTTTACCGAAGTCACATAGAGGTTACCAATACGTTATGGTAATAGTTGACTATGCGACTCGTTATCCAGAGGCGTTCCCATTACAAGCAGCTACCACTAGCGCCATTTCCCAAAAATTGGTTGAATTGTTTGCACGGATGGGATTCCCTAAAGATCTTATAACCGACCAAGGGACACCGTTCGTGTCTCGCCTCATGAAACAAGTGTGTAATCTCCTCAATGTGAAACATCTGCGTACCTCGGTGTACCATCCACAAACCGATGGTCTGGTTGAACGCTACAACGGGTTAATAAAAACCACTCTAAAGAAACTTTTGACAGGAGACGGTAAACAGTGGGACCAACTTGTACCGTTGGCACTTTATGTGTTAAGAAGCCAGTTCCAAAGCAGTTTAGGGACTTCCCCCTTCGAGTTACTGTTTGGTAGGAAACCCCGTACATTGTTAGAAATAACCAGGGATAGTTGGGAAAAGACAAGCTCAAAAGATGCTGAAGAATTGTTGGACTATTCCCAGCAGCTGAAATCCCGGTTACACAAGCTAAGGACCCTGTCCTATGAAACCCTAGAGAAAGCTCAAGACAGACAAAAGACCTTTTATGATAAAGGCAAGAAGTGGAGAGAGTTGGACATAGGTGATTGGGCTTTGGTCCTTCTTCCTACTTCTACTCACACACTTCGGAAGGAGTGGCAAGGACCTTTCCAGGTCGTCAGGAAAATAGGTAGGACCACATATGCGCTGAAACTATCTCCTTTCCGAACCCAGATTTACCACATTAACATCTTGAAGAAGTGGATGGGTGCCCCTCCGAGATCTCATGTCTCAGTGTCACTAGCGACAACGCCTGCTCATACCATCGAGCATGCTGTGGTAAATTCCGACCTTACAAATCTTAAGAAGTGTGAACTGAAGGAGCTGATGCTAACCCATCAGGCCATATTCTCGGATCAGCCAGGTCGAACTACCTTGGCTGAACACCATATCCCGACAGCTCCGGGGGTAGTTGTAAAACAGAAACCGTATCGGGTCCCCGAAGCACGAAGATCAGTGATAAAAGAGGAGGTACAGAAAATGTTAGAAGCAGGGATTATAGTCCACTCTAAAAGCAATTGGTCTTCTCCAGTGGTATTGCTGCCAAAGCCTGACGGAAGTAAGAGATTTTGCATTGACTTCAGAGCAGTGAACAAAGTGTCAAAACAAGACGGATATCCTTTACCCAGGGTAGATGAGCTGATAGAACGCCTTGGGGAGGCTCAATACATAACAACCATTGACCTCACCAAAGGTTATTGGCAGGTGCCTCTTTCTCCAAAAGATCAGGAAAAGACAGCGTTCACCACCCCTGATGGTCTCTTTCATTTCACTGTCTTGCCCTTTGGACTTCATGGGGCCCCTGCTACCTTCCAACGTCTTATGGACACCGTGTTGGCCCCTTATAGACACTTTGCGGCAGCTTACATAGACAACATTGTCATCCATAGTCCGGATTGGCAGACCCATTTACAACACTTGAGTCAAATCCTTACGGCTTTGGAAAAGGCAGGACTACACATAAATGCAAAGAAATCACGCTTTGCCTTTTCTAAAGTGAAGTACCTGGGGTACATGCTGGGTAACGGTCAGTTGTTTCCACAACAAGAAAAAGTGAAGGCTATACAACAACAGGAGTTTGCTAAAAATAGGCGAGATCTCCGGGCCTTTCTTGGTTTGGTTGGTTACTACCGACGGTTTATACCACACTTTGCCACGCTCTCAGCCCCTTTGACGGATATGTTAAAGAAAACTGCCTCTTCTGTTCCGTTCAAGCAACCCTCTTCCCAAGCTCAGTCCGCCTTTCAGGCACTGAAAAATGTTCTCTCCTCGTCTCCAGACCTGATTACACCTGACTCTGGCAAACCTTTCTATCTACAAACGGATGCTTCCGGGGTGGGACTGGGGGCTGTTCTATCTCAATTGGATCAGGAGGGGAGGGAACGTCCTATTCTGTACTTAAGCAGGAAACTTTTCCCCAGAGAGACGGTCTATCCTACGATAGAAAAAGAGTGCCTTGCAGTGAAATGGAGCATTGAAAAGCTTCATTATTATCTGGATGGTCGGCGTTTTACACTGTACTCTGACCATGCCCCTTTGCAGTGGCTCCAGCGGAACAAAGGGCGCAATGAGCGTATACTCCGTTGGTTTCTGTCCTTACAACCGTACGACTTTGAAGTATGTCACCGTCAGGGTACGGCTCAAACGAATGCTGACTACTTGTCCCGCTATCCACTTTCCCCCGAACGGGAAAAGTCTAGGGGAGGGATTTGTCAGGGGGTCCCATGCTCAGCCCCGGCAGGGCGAACTGATTGTCCGTCTCCTCAACAGGTGGATTACTACGGGCCCTTTAAGGATAGCCTTTGTGTTCGTGACAGAGGCTTCGCATCTGGACCACCTGACTTTTCGGGCCTATCAGGAGTGGCCTCTCACCATATGAGAGACCCGGAAGACGCCGTGTCTCCGTCGTGGGAGGAAGAAGTGAGACGCCAGGAGAACCACGCGACCGGGAAGGCGGAAAGCACCGTGGAGACGGAGTCCTTGGACGTGGACGACACCAGGAGCAGAGAAGGTGCCGGACCGGTAACCGAGGAGGAGCGGACGGAGGCAGCTGTAAAGCCAGGAGGCCAACGACACCGCGTTTCGCCCAGCCACGCGAAGGAGGACGCGTGGCTCTCCCAGGTGCGTGCTCGTTTGGGTTCTTTGTTGAACTTTAAGAAGGGAGGGACCGGATAGGGGACCGTGCAAGCACCGGGGACCTCGTTTAGCAAAGCCGTGCATAACTCACTGAATGTGGTGGTGGTTCTTGCTTTATCCCTCACACCCTCTCTATTCCGAGAGTTTCTAGTAAACGGAACAAACCACTAAAAGCCACGTTCTTTTCTTTTCTTCCATGTGCTGGAGTGTCCCGGACCCCGACCCAGGAAGTGCCCCGAGGATTACAAACCTACCACCGACCCCGTGTCTGACTGAAAGACTTTTTGTTGTTCTACAGTCTGTAAACCGCAAAAAAATAGATAAACAGTCGCCCTCTAGTCTTGGCTCCTTCCCTTCTTGTGACCGAAAGGTGACAATCATATAGGAATCAGTATCACATTTCAGACGTATCCCATATTAGCGCAGGAGTCGGCCCATAGGTCTATCACGTGACAAAGCTAATTCAGCGGTTGGAGAGTCACAAAGTTCACCCCTGTAGGCATTCCAATGGCCCCACTTCTTGTCCCACACCCCAGGGCAACCACGCACCTTGTATACTGTCTTTTCTGCGATCATGCATTGGTCCATCTCGGCCACCCAGCCCACCACCAGCGGTCTATCATGGGAGCCCCATTGCATTGCAATGGAGCGCACAGCCAGCAGAAATCCCAGTGCTGCCCATTGCAGTTCCTGACTGTTGAGGTCATTGGCCCCCATATATCTAGGACACAGGGCTTAGGCAGTGGTGAGAGCGGCTTACCCAAGGAGTCACTCATTTTCCTGAGAACGCCTTCCCAAAACTGCTGCACCCTCGGGCAATCCTACAGTATTTGAAAGAAGGTGCCAGGTAAATTACAGCCTCGCAGGCACAACTGGTCAGGGCGTCGTCCAATTTTCGCCAGAGTAGGAGCGGACATGTATGCCCTATGTAATATCTTTAGCTGAATCAGTCGGAACCTGTGGAAGATAGCCGATTGCCTAGGGGACATGAGGGCTGAGCGCCACTCTTCCTCGTCTAACGGGCCCAGGTCTGCCTCCCATTTGGTCCGCAACGACTGGAATAAGTTGGGGAGATTATTACATAGTTTACGATAAGTGTATGAGATAGCTTTCTCAGGGGAAGGCTCAGATAATAGTCTGTCTTCTAGGGGGGAGATAGGAGGAATGGAGGAGAGGTCAGGGATGGCGGTCTTGATGGCATGCGAAATTTGTAGATATCGAAAAAAATTGTGTGGATGCGAGGGAGTATTTAGTCTGGAGAGTACTAAAGGACAGGATGGCTCCCTTCTGAACAAGGTCCCCTACCTCAGAGATCCCTATCATATCCCAATTGTCGAATCCCTGGGAGAAGCAAAGGGAGCCTAGGCCCTGCGATGACCACAAGGGGGTAGCTTTAGAGATCGTGTCTGCCCATCCCAAACTCTTGTTGGCTTTGTGCCATAGTGTAACCGTGTGAGCCATGGGACCAACGTATCGATGTTTAGCGGGTTTACTGTAGAGGGCCCCCAGGTACCCCTTCCGCCCGGTTTGGCATCTGTCAAGAAGGAAGGCCGGATTGAGGGGCGGGCCGTGTATCCAGTGGTTAATAGCTACCAACTGCAATGCCCAATAATAGAGGCGGAGGTTGGGTAGGGCAATGCCTCCGTCGTACCAGCCTTGGAAAAGTTTACACAGGGCAATCCGAGCGGCTCCCCCATCCCACAATAGGAGGCGGAGTTCACTGTCTATCGCATGAAAATAGGAGTCAGGGATCAAGAAGGGACAATTCTGCAGGGCATAGAGAAAGCGCGGAAGAGCCAACATTTTGAAAAGCGCCGCCCTGCCTGGAAGGGAGAGCGGGAGGGAGCGCCAGTGGGCAACATCGCTGCGGAGTCTGCGCAAGGGGCCTAATAAATTACGATCATGAAAAACTGTTGAATCAGGCGTGATATAAATACCGAGGTACTGGAAGCCGTCCGTGGCCATCGTGATGGAAAATCCTCGGGGCAACCGGGGGGCATGTAACATATATAGTGTAGATTTAGTCCAATTGATCAAATAGTCCGAATATTTCCCAAAATTAGTGAGAACTTGGAATAAACTGTTAATGGAAGATCGGGGGGAAGATACATAAATCAGGATGTCGTCGGCATAGAGGGAGATTTTGTCCGTCACATCATCCTTCCACTGGAGACCTCTGATAGAGACATCTGTGCGGACCCAATGAGCGAGGGGCTCAAGGGTTAGGGCGAAGAGTAACGGGGAAAGGGGGCAGCCCTGTCTGGTACCTCTGTGGAGTCAAAATCGGTGAGGTGTGTGGTCGTTGACCCTAACCTGAGCGAAGAGGTCTGTATATAGGAGCCGCACCCAGCTGATAAATTGGGGTCCAAAGCCAAAGCGGGCCAGAACCTCGAAGAGGTAAGGCCATTCGATCGAGTCAAATGCCATCGTAGCGTCAAGGGATAAAATGGCCACATCTTGTTGGATAATGGATTGACGACTCATGACATTGTTGACCCTTCGTAGGTTCAATGCCGTATTGCGACCCGGAAGGAAACCGGACTGATCATCGTGTATGAGGGAGGGAAGCATGAGGAGAAGACGGTTAGCCAGCAACTTAGCCAGGACCTTCGCCTCCGCACTGATCAGGGAGATCGGCCGATAAGAGCCACAATCAGTGGGTGGTTTAGCCGGCTTGAGTATTACCACAATGGAAGCCAGTCGCTGGGCAAACGGGAGTATACTGTCGTCGCGGCTTTTTATAAACATATTTCGTATATGAGGGATAATTTCTCTGGCCATGCCCTTAAGGAATTTGACAGGGACTCCATCTGGGCCCATAGCTTTGCTAGAGTTAACGGCGAATAGTGCCGTAGTGAGTTCCTCCACCGTGATCTCGGCGTCAAGGGTCACCCGATCAGCGTCAGATACGACAGGAAGACGCATCTCCGCCAAGAGTTGTCTAGATTCGTCAGGCGTATAACAGGGACCAGCGGTGTGTACGCGCTCCAAGTGATCGGCGAAGGCTTCTGCAATATCTTGCGGGTATACCACAGCAATTCCGTCCGGTCTGAGGATAGAGGACACCCATCTGGAACACTGGTCTCGTCGCTCCTAACACGCAAGCATTTTACCCGCGGTATCCCCGAACTCATAAACACGGTGGCGTGTGTGGAGCAAGCGGGCCTGTGCTTTTTCCTGAGTCAACGCTTTATAAGCCAATTGCTGAGTACGGAGGTGGGCAGCAGTGTCGTCAGTGGGGGCAGCGTTATGTGCCGTTTCAAGGTGGAGAAGGTCAGATTCCGCCTGGAGGATCTGTTCATTATGTTTACGTAAATAGCCAGTGTTTAGTGTTAACGCCTCGCCCTTCACAACCGCCAAATATGCCTCCCAAAGTTTCACCGCCAAGTCAACTGAGCCGACATTTTCAGTGAAATAAAATTCGGTGCATTCAAGAAGGCAGTCTTTAATATCAGGGATCTGCATGAGCCAGGGGCTGATAAAAATAGGACCTCGGGTGTGTGGGCGATGATCGGTCAGATCCACAATGAGAGGTGAGTGATCGGATATGCCCCGTGGAAGACCCTGCGGTCGGACGAAGAATCCAAGATCAGTGATAGGACAGAATAAGTAATCAATGCGGGACATACTTTTGTGTGCATTTGAATAGTGTGTAAAATACAATGTGGTCGGGTAACAGTGGCGCCATATGTCTACCAGCCCCATGGCGTGCGTAAAGTCAGATAGATCTGAGCGCGACCGGTGAAAGCTGCACTTAGGACTGCGATCTAAATCATCGCACATTGTGCTGTTAAAATCCCCGCCAATCACAAGTGTACCGACAGGGAGGCCCAACAGACGTGTGCCCAGCTCATTAAGGGAGTCTTCGACTAGCGTCGGTGGAATGTATACGGAGAGTAAGTTCAACGGGCGGCCTTCCCAAGCAGCCTCGACAAGCGCAAAGCGGCCCAGGGGGTCATGCTATGTCTTGGAGTAAGTAAGGGGAAGGCTCTTCTTAATCAGGATCCCAACACCGCGGGAACCAGAAGTGAAACCCGCGTGGATCAGTAACGTATTACCACCCCATTGAAGAGCCCGACAAGTGTTAGCTACCAGGTGTGTTTCCTACAACACGATATCGGGGGAGTGGCGTCAAAGGTATTGGAGAACCACACCTCTCTTAACTTTGTGCCCTAGCCCATTTATATTCCAGGACAGAATTGTGAGGGTTCTAGAGTGAGAATGCGTCATAATTATGGACTAAATGGACCATCTGGAAGGAGAGGTGAAGGTGATGCTGGCGGAGTCGCCAGGGCGACAAATCAGGGCAACGCACCGGAATAAAAAGCCAGCAAAGCATTAGGGGATCAGGCAATTTCTGGGGTGAACAGCCAGTCAGCACGTAACCCACAGTGGGCCGAGAGTCAAGACCAATGTGACAAAAGAGGACTCAGCAGAAAAACAAAAACGAACAAAGCAAACATAATACTATACTAATGAAACAAACCCAATCCTCCCCACCACCAGTTCCCACCCCCCTCCCAGCTTCCCTGCCCGCGGACTTTAAACTATCCACACCCCAACTAGGCAGAGTGCCTGTCACCCTCTCAACCATGTCGGGGGTATTCGGTGAGCCGATGCCACCACCCGCCTGACATAAGCAGTGAAATGATTAACTTCCATGAATTATGCAAAATATAAACAGTTCCCAGTACAATATTCACATGGTAAAAAGATGACCTATTAGGCAGTCAGCATGTCTCGGCATGTGGCCGGGGGAGGCACTTTCTGAAATGAGGAGTGATCAGGGCTCGGAGGCCCAGCAGTCCGTGCCGGTTCAGCAAACAATTCCCATAAAACAAAGACCAGGTTCGTGAAACAGCGAGCAAGTCCTGAGCAAACCAAACATCTCGTAACAAGGGGTATCAATCTCCAGTAGCACTGACACCAGTAAAGAGTTCCTGACTTCCCGGCATCTGATCGTCATGGTTGCGGTCATCGTGGTCATCACGGGAGTCACAGTTTTTCGGAGATTTCCCAACCCGGCGCCAACCCTCCATCCAGTCCCACACTTCATCCGGTGAGAAGAAGAACCACGCCTTTCCGTCCATTTCTACGCGCAGTTTCGCTGGAAAGGGCATGGAGTATTTGATGTGTTTATCTCGTAGGGCTTTTTTAACCTCCAGGAAGCTACGGCGCCTGGCCTGAACCTTCATGGTGAAGTCCGGGAAGAGCGTAATGCGAGCATTGTCTAGGAGAAGAGGCGGGCCCGTCCGGGCAGCTTGGAGTATGGCATCACGGTCTCGGAAGTTGAAGACCCTTGCGATGATAGGCCGGGGGGGGGGGGGGGCTCCCGGTTTAGGCTTTCCCCCCGGGACTCTATGCGCCCGTTCGATGGAGAAATAGCCCGAGAGTTGCTTCGGCTGGAGATGTTGCGTGATTAGGTTTTCCACAAACAGGTCCGCGGCTGGCGCCTCCATTCGCTCCGGAACACCTAAAATGCGAATATTGTTCCGTCGCGCCCTCCCTTCATAGTCGTCCAGGAGATCGCTCATCTGCCTTTGTTGTTGCTGGAGTTGGGCTACTTGTTGTTGGAGGGTAGAAGTGTCTTCCATAAGGGCCGCAGTTTTAACTTCAACATCTTTGACTTTGGAGTCTATTTTACGCAGGTCCGCCCTTAGCAGTGTCACCTCAATGTTGACCGAGTCTATCCGAGTCTCTAGGGAGGATATGACTCCAGCAATCGCCTGGATGACGTCTTCTAGGGTCGGGGTCTTCGCTCCCGGCGAAGGGGATGTAAGATTTGGAGTCTCAGGAGAGGTCGCAGTTTTGTTGTCGCCCTTTGCGCCACAGGAGTTCTTGTTAAGCTGCCTCTGGTTGGTAGGCCTGGTCCCCTTATTTGACGCCATTAGGAACAGTAATGGCAAAGTGGCAGAGGATGGGGAGTCCCAGAGGGTGACAAGTGGTAACGATGAAAGCAGTCTCCAGTGTCCGAACAGGGAGCCCACGCCTGTCGGAGGAGGTGAAGTGGCGTGGGGGCCTCCAGCAACCGGGGGATAGTAACCACTAGAGGAGTGAACGTCCGCCAGCACTCCAGGGGCTACAAAGGTACTCAGAGGCACCAAAGGCAGCAGGCGGGCAGAAGCAAGGTGCAAGACGCACCACGGTGTGCAGGGTGGTATGTTAGGGGTTTAAGTCCACCCCGGCAGGCAAGGGCAGATATAGTGCAACAGAAGGGCAGCACGAGGCCTCCGCAGTTTCCCAGGAGGACGGGATCACAAACAGGGCCCGAGATGAGGTGAGCTCCCCAGCAGGTCGCACCGTTTCTGACGTGTGAGTTCGGGACGTCACATATGTAGCGTGTAGCGCAGGCGAAGCAAGTATTCAAGCTGTGCCTCGATCCCCAGCGGGCCCCCAATGGCGCTGATGGCCTCGTTGATGCAGAGGTCCGGTGTCCCCCACCTCTCGATGCATGGCGCAGTAGGCCCACAGTCCGAGCGTGCAGGGAGCGTCCACCAGGCAGGCAAAAGTAAGGGTAGCGCCTATGGGAGTCGTAGCTCTCACAGAGGCGAGAGGTTGCAGCACCGCAGTCAATCTGCAGATCAATCAATCAATCAAGGCATTTATATAGCACGCTACTCACCCGGGAGGGTCTCAAGGCGCTGGGGGAGGGGGTATGTCACTGCTCGAATAGCCAGGTCTTGAGCTGCTTTCTGAAGGAGAGATGGTCCTGAGTTCGCCGAAGGTGGGTGGGGAGGGAGTTCCAGGTCTTGGCTGCCAGGTAGGAGAAGGATCTTCCTCCGGCGGTGGCTCTGCGGATTCGTGGTACGGTGGCGAGGGCTTGGCTGGTCGATCGTAGCTGGCGGGTGGGCGTGTAGAAGGTCATGCGGTCGTTTAGGTACTTGGGGCCCAGGTCGTGGAGAGCCTTGTGTGCGTGGGTGAGGTGTCTGAATGTGATTCTCTTGTTGACGGAGAGCCAGTGCAGGTCTCTCGGGTGTCCGGTGATGTGGCTGTGTCGGGGGATGTCCAGGATGAGTCGTGCGGAGGTGTTCTGGATGCGCTAGAGTCTTTTTTGAAGTTTGGCTGTGGTTCCGGAGTAGAGGGTGTTCCCGTAGTCCAGTCGGCTGGTGACGAGTGCCTGGGTAACGGATTTCCCGGTTTCTGTGGGGATCCATCTGAAGATCTTGCGGAGCATGCGCAGGGTGTTGAAGCACGAAGATGAGACGGCGTTGACTTGTCTGGTCATCGACAGGAAGGAGTCCAGGTTGAAACCAAGGTTGCAAGCGTGGACCGTTGGCTTGGGAGCGGTGCCCAGGGCCAGGGGCCACCAGGAGTCGTCCCAGGCGGAGGGTGATGATCCCAGGATGAGGACTTCCGTCTTGTCTGAGTTCAGTTTAAGGCGGCTGGTCCTCATCCAGTCGGCGACGTCTTTCATCCCTTCATGCAGGTTGGCTCTGGCGGAGGTGGGGTCGTTGGTGAGGGAGAGGATCAGCTGGGTGTCGTCGGCGTAGGAGATGATGTTGAGGTTGTGTTGGCGTGCGATGGCTGCGAGGGGGCTCATGTAGACGTTGAAGAGGGTCGGGCTCAGTGAAGATCCTTGTGGTACGCCGCAGATGACTTCGGTGGCCTTGGATCTGAACGGGGGAGACGGACTCTCTGGGTTCTTCCGGCGAGGAACGAGATGATCCACTCCAGAGCTTTCTCTCAGATTCCGATGTTGCTGAGGCGCTTCACTAGGGTGCGGTGGCAGACGGTGTAGAACGCCGCAGAGAGGTCCAAGAGGATGAGGGCCGCTGTTTCACCGTTGTCGATCAGGGTTCTGATGTCGTCGGTGGCAGCGATTAGGGTGGTCTCGGTGCTGTGGTTGGCCCGAAACCCGGACTGCGAGGGGTCGAGGGATCTGTTTGTCTCGAGGAAGGCGGAAAGCTGTCTGTTGACGGTCTTCTCGATGACTTTGGCAGGAAAAGGGAGGAGCGAGATGGGACGGTAGTTCTTGAGGTCGGTGGGGTCCGCCGTTGGTTTCTTCAGGAGGGCGGTAAGCTCGGCGTGCTTCCAGCTCTCCGGGTAGGTGGCGGTGTGGAAGGAGGAGTTGATGATGTCCCGGAGATGGGGTGCGATGATGGCGTCGGCTTTGTTGAAAACGTGGTGTGGGCAGGGGTCGGTTGGTGATCCGGAGTGGATGGAGTTCATCATGCGGGCGGTGTCTTCGGTGCTGATCGGGGTCCAGTTGCAGAGGGTGGTGGTGGCGGGCGTTGGTTCGGTGATGGGGTGCGTGGTCTGTGCGTCGATGCTGTTGTGCATGTCGGCGATCTTGCGGTGGAAGAACGCGGCGAGTGAGTTGCAGAGGTCTTGCGAGGGAGTGATGTTGTTGTTTCCGGCGCTGGGGTTGGAGAACTCTTTGACGATGCTGAAGAGTTCCTTGCTGTTGTGGGCGTTGTTGTCCAGTCTTAGAGTGCCGACTTCTTGGTGGCGCGGATCAGCTGATGGTGTTTGCGGGTGGCGTGCTTGAGGGCAGTCATGTTGTCAGTGGTCTGGTCGAGCCGCCAGGCTTTCTCGAGGGTGCGGCAGTTCTTCTTGGATTCCTTGAGTTCGTCGGTGAACCAGGGGGTTTTCTTGCTGCCGGGTCTGCTGGGAGGGTTCTTGAGTGGTGCGAGGTCGTCGGCGCAGGCGGTCAGCCACTTGGTGAGGTTGCTGGCTGCTTCGTTGGGGTCCGTTGTGTTGGTGGGAGTGTGTTGGCTGAGGGAGGCGGTGAGCTGCTCGGCGGTGATCTTGCTCCAGCTCCGGCGGGGAACCTGTTGCGGGTAGTGGTGAGTCGTAGTTTTTCTGAAGCTGAAGTGGACGCAGCTGTGGTCGGTCCAGTGGAGTCCGGTGGCGTGGCTGAAGGAGATGTGTTTGCTGGATGAGAAGACGGGGTCAAGAGTGTGGCCGGCGTAGTGGGTGGGAGTTTCACCAGTTGCTTGAGTCCGAGGTTGGCGAGGTTGTCCAGCAGGGCTGTGGTGTTTCTGTCGTTGTTGTTCTCCAGGTGGAAGTTGAGGTCCCCTAGGAGGATGTAGTCGGCGGAGGGCAGGGCGTGCAGGCTGATGAAGTCTGCGATGTCTTCGCTGAATTGTGTGCGTGGTCCCAGGGGTCTGTAGATGAGGGTGCCTCGGAGGGTGGTCTTGGGGTCACTGTGTATCTGGAAGTGCAGGTGTTCAGCGGTGGTGAAGGTATCGTCGGAGTTAGTGGAGATGCGGATGGTGTTCTTGTGTACGATGGCGATGCCTCCTCCCGTCTGGTTGACGCGGTCCTTCCGGGTGATCTTGTATCCGTCCGGGATGGCTGTGGCGATGTTCGGCGCTGAGGAGGCGTTCATCCAGGTTTCGGTGAGGAAGGCTACGTCCGGTGCTGTCGCGTCAAGCAGGTCCCAGAGTTCCACGGCGTGCCTGTGGACGGAGCGGGTGTTCAGCAGGATGCACTCCAGGTGGTTGCTGCTGGTGCTCGGCTTGACGGGGGTGGTGCAGGTTCGAAGGCAGGTGAATCGGCATGTTTGGCAGGTGAAGGGCCCGTGGGTGCATTTCGGGGTGGCTCGATAGCAGGCAGGGTTCCGGCCGGAATTGAGTGTGTTGAGGGTGGAGGGGTCGTAAGTCCGGCGTGGGGGCTGGCGTTCTCGGGAGCCAGGGGTCCTGGCACTGGGCGCGGTCCAGGCGCGGACGGGCGCAGACAGGCTTGCCTTTGGCGCACAATCGGCGCGTCCGCTGCACGGTCGCTCCGGGGGTGTCATAAGAGAGGAGGAGGGGAGGAGGGGTCAGCTGGGAGGCGGGGGGAAGAAACCAATGGGTATGGGGGGTCGGGTCCGCACGGGAGGCAGCGGCGGGAAAACGGGGCTGAGGAGCCCGGCGGGCGAAGCAACGCACACGTGGGTAAAAAAAATAGATTGGGGCAGGCAGGCACACGGACACTCAGGCAGGGGTACAGAATAGGAAAATGGGGCAGGCAGGCACTCGGGCACTCAGGCAGGGGTACAGAGCCGGGGTGTCGAGTAGGCAGCCTCCCGGCATTCAGATGGCCGGCGGCAGTTCCCTCCGGGCGGTGAAGGTAAGGCCGATTGGTAACGGATCGTACCTCAGGAGGCTGGGGGAGGCCTCTGCTCAGCTCCGGTGCAAAGCTCTAGGGTCAGCTTTGCGTCTTTAGGCCCGGATCCCCCACAGTGGCACGGACAGTCAGTAGAGGAGCCAGAGCTCCGATGCGAGCGCCATCTTGCCCGCGACGGGACACACACTCAGGAGGGCTTCTTTGTTGTCTCAGCAGTAGGAGCCGGGTCGGCTCCGGTCTCACAGCAGGCACTGGGATGCACCACGGGGTCCCCCTAAGTTTGAGGGGTGTCCCGGTCAAAAAAGCGGATTAATGCGGCGGATGTGCAGGCGAGGGTCGGGAGCCGCTCTAAGCAGTGACCATTCCCGCCGGCTGCTAGCCACGCCCCCACCACAAGTGGCTTTCCTATTTACACTTACGGCTAGGCCCAAAAAGAAGGCCTTATTTAAAGGGCTATAGACCTCCTTTTGTTTGAGTATGATGCTTGATGACAGCTGTCTGGAGCCTAACACCCGGACGCCAAAGCAATGGAAGAAAACATAGGCACACACCATGTTATCACTACACAAGTCCTTAAGAGAAACTATGATTTGGAGGTGGGTTTTTACCTTTGTTCACCTCCCTATGTAAGAGATGTGCTTGCACTGTAAGAAAGAATGCAAGATTTAACTTTCTGAATGAGTATTACACAAATATTGATATTAACGGCACTCACTTTTTAAAAAGTTTTATTATAGCGCTACTCATCCCAATGTAGGATATCAGAGTGCTTTACATCACACAGAGAAGCACAATAAATCAAACATGTGTAAATCAATGTACAGATAATATTACAAAAGACAATGAAAGTTATAAGGTGTAGGAATCACATATCATCCATACTTGTAGATATATGTTAAGAGCGAAAGATCAAGAGAAATACAAAGTCAGGATATAAATTCTAATGCAGTGATTGTGGTTGTCTGTACTAGCAATACTTTATTACTTGCCATAGGAAACCTTCTTTGTCAGTGGGTAATTTGTTTAAAAATAAGTGCCGGGGCACTTGTCAGGAGGCAGCTTGGACCAGCCCATTTCTCCTGATGGCCCCTCCTAAAACAGAACCAACTGCTAACCATGAAAGTGAGCAGAGGATGTGGCGTACTGGCTAGAGCTACCAACTTTGGCACCTGGGAACCAGGTTCAAGTCTCGGCCTCGCCTCAGCATCCTGTGATTCTGGGCAAATCATTTAATCTCCCTGAGCCTCCCATAAATGAATGTTAACTGGTGCGCATGAAAAGCGCTGGTGTTGATGATTAAGTGCTGATTATGAGCACTGGAAAACAATGGCTCAAATTAAGCACTGTTCTTTGTAATCTTTAAATAACAACAGATTGAGAGAAAAAAATAAGGATCTACTCCCATGACTTACAGTTTGCATGCAGCTCCTTGGTGCTGGTAAATAGATCACTGTGCTACATTCGGAGGCTAACATTACAACATTGTTTATTCCACGATTTCCATTCTGCCTGTACCACCAGTTCCCGTGCATGACATAATATCAATGTGGATCAATCCAACCTGAGAGTTCATTTCTTTCAACAAGTTATCAATATCAATATCAATATGTTTCTGCGTGATCTGAGATTCTGGGTGCTTTGGCATTCCAGCATCCATTTCTTCGCTACTTTTCCTTGTTATGGGTTGAGCCCACAAGTCCATCACTGAGGGTTCTTTTTTCGACACCAACTAGCCCAAACATTGTCGTGAGTCCTTTGGGGCCATCTAGTTTTCCCTTATTTTAGCCTAACTGCAAGTTGTAGGCTGATTTGCACATTACACTCAGCACGTTTATTTTTGTGCCACAATATTATTTTAGCAAACTACTGCACATGTTTTTGTTATTGCTTCTTCTCTCTGGGACGCAGTCCGAAAATCTCGTACAAGGTCAAACAACACTCTGCTGGATTTACAACTTAGCTTGGCATTTAGACACAACATAAATTCACATCTGCTGTTTTAAAAAAAAGACACCTCATACCATATACACAGAGACATGCCGTTAGGAAACAGAGAGGGGAATTCTTGCAGAGGATAGGTCCTGAGACAAACCCGCCAGCCTTGCGCAACCTGAGATGCAGATTACTTAACAACAATACAGGTATGGGGTTCAGTTCTAATCCCAGAGATCTATGATATTTCACTCTGCCAATGTAGTGAGGATAGGCTGAGATAGATATATCCTTAAACATGGTAGGGGTTCTCATTATATACCATTTACTTGTGATGTTACACATTTTCCTGGCATAAATATGTTTTATAGTTGCAGCACAGTTGTTTTATAATAGAGCACAATAGTTTCAATAAATATTTTTTTTTTCTTTTCTGACATTTCGGTCGTTGGTATAAAAACATAGTCATTATACATGTTCTAAAGGAATAATCCCATAAAATCCCTAGCAGCTAAAACTAGGTAAAAGAGAGACATTCAGGAACTCAACACAGTTATCAGAGATTACCACTTCCCCTAGGATTCTCAAATTTCCTCCTTATGTTCCACATCGCTGCCAAAAATTTAGATACTGCGAAAACAATAAGGGGAGAGAGATCAGTTTTAAGTATTCTAAAAGCTTGGAGGCAGCGGCTAATCCCCAAGCTTCTACAAATGGGAACGATCCACTTCTTTCGAGGTAAGTGATAGGCGGGACAAAAAAACAGAATGTGTAATTCATTTTCGAGGTCTGATGTGCAAGCAGGGCAGTTTTTCAGTGTAGGTACACACCATTTACTCATGAATGCTCTAATCGGTAGGGAACCATATCTCCATTGGAGGAATAATTTTCTTAGAAGGACTGGACTAACATTGTCTAATACACTTTCGAATTTAAAAAAGTCCTTTGTTATTAAAAACAACCCAGAAAGTGATCCCACATTAGCATTCGATACAGAGGTACTGAGAGCCTTCTGATGATATAAATTAAGAATGTGCTTGTGCGAGAAAGTAGAACAAGCGCATTCCGGCTCAGACCACATTAAAGGAAGACCTAGTGTGTCAAGTTCCTTTTTAACATATTTAAACCATCTGATGTTCCGCGCATTAGGGAGGCTAAGCACCTCTAGCAACTCCTGTCTGTAATTCTTGAGTTCGGGAGTTGCCCACAGCCTCCTCCAAAAGATCAAGGGTTTAATGCCTAATTCCTCACTTATTGGGCGGAGACCCAGATCCATCCTAAGTGGCAGCAGTGGTGTTGTGGGAGGAAGTAATACCAGTTGTCTTAAAAAATTGTTCTCTGCGACAGAAATCGCAGACACACAATTGTAGCCCCACAGTTCACCCCCGTATATGACCGGACCTCGGGCCTGCAGTTTATATATTTCCAGGGGTGGGCCTATTGGTTTAACCATGGATTTGTTGTATAACTTTAGAATGGCACCCGCTTATTGGGCTAACTTCACTTGACAATTTCTTTGGTGTTGAACCCAAGTCATATTTTCGTTCAGGGTTAGGCCCAAATACACGAATGTCTTGACTCTTTCAAGTCGGACTCCGTCTATCACTGGACTTGGGTGTGTTGTTGTGGGGGGGTTAAAAATCATATATTTCATTTTTAGGGTATTGATTTCCAGTCCCCTATCCTTACAAAAGGACAGAAAACCATCAAGCACTCGTTGAATGCCCATAGGGTTCTTAGATAGTAATAAGGTATCATCCGCGAACATGATCGCAGAGATCCTAGAACCAGCAAGCTTTGGGGCGTCAGTACTGGGGACCGCATTCAGGTGCGCGATTACCCCGTTGACTCAGAGGCAAAACAGGGTAGGCGCCAAAACGCAACCCTGTCTTACTCCTCGGCCAACGGGGAATCTTGGTGATAGTAAGCCTTCCTTACCGCATCTGACCTGCACATAGTTTCCAGAGTGAAGGCGTGCTAATATGCCCAGAAGCGGAAGAGGAAAACCCATTTCCGAAAGGACACACCACAATTTCCGACGGGGAACTAAGTCGAAGGCGGCTTGCAAGTCGACAAAAACTGTATATAAGGAGCCCCCCTCGATTTCCACAGTTTTCCAAAAAAGCATGTTTAATCTAAAAATCTGGTCTGTGGTGGATACCTTCTTCCTAAATCCGGCTTGATAGGGACTCAAGATGTCAGAATCCTCCATCCAATCTAAAAGACGGTCTAATATTAGCCTCGCGAAGAGCTTCTGGGACACATCAATGAGGCTAATTGGCCTGTAGTTGGCTGGGAGCAGGGGTGACCCCTTCTTGAAGATGGGTACTATCTCCGCTCCCAGCCAAGTACTAGGAACCGCCATGCCACCCAGGACTGCATTAAATATAAGCTGTAAATAGGGCGCCCACACCCGTGGCTCGTGTTTAAAAAGGTCACCAGGGACACCATCGAGCCCAGGGGCTTTACCAGAGGGGAGTCTGGCAATAGCCGCCCTGACTTCACCCTCTGAAAAGTCAAAGGTGGACGTATCGGCCAAACAGCCAAGTGGTGCTCCTAGTGAAGCTGGGTCCTCCGAGGAATCCTCGCCAAAATACAAGGTATCGAAATGCACTTCCCAAACCTCTGGGGCGATGTTAGGTAGAATGCCTGGGGCGTCGTCGGCCGAGCCCGTGGTCACAATCTGCCAAAACCTCCGAGTATCTCTAGTTGCCAGTGCGGAAGTTAACTTTTCCCAATTCTGGTTCCCCCTCTCCAACTTTGCATGGTGAATTAGTTGCCTGTAAGCTAATCTTCTTTCTTTTATAAGTTCCCTATTATTGTTATGTTTCAGGGCCTCGAGGAGCTGTGATTTCACAACTTTGCAAGCCCTGTTATACCAGGTGGGCTTATTAACAGTATTTCTCGCTGTGAGAAGTTGGCCTGATATATGATGTCTCCAATTCTGGGGGCAACCTGTATCAGTCCAAACAATCCCTTATGGTGTCTGGTTGTAAGTCAACCTTATTAGACAAGCTATCCTAATGGTAGCATGGACTAAGCAGCCTTAAAGGCTTAACTCAAGAGGTCGTGTTAAGCGAGCTGTTTTACCAATCACAATCCTGTAATATCAAATGAAAGGACACCACACAAGTTATATATTATAAAAATATGGGCTCTATGTAGGTAGCCCTTTACCGATCGGAATCGGCCGAAAATACCGATTTTCGGCCGTTTCCGATCAGTAAAGGGCTATCGAGATGTAGGGGCACATTTTCGGTAATTTTACCGAATCGGTATCATTACCGAATCGGTAAATTTACCGATTCGGTAATGATACCGATTCGGTAAAATTACCGAAAATGCAATGTAGGTAGCCAATGTTCCATCAGCACATGGCTTACAGAATCGGTATTTTACCATGGAATACAAATCCATGGTAAAATACCGATTCCTGTGTACATGCACATCTGTGCATGTACACATGTGCCATGTGACAGATAGACGTGCCCTTAGGGCATGTCTGTGTGCCACATTGCACACATGCCCGTTTTGGGGGTGCTAGAGGGTGTCAAAGTGACACCCCCTGCACCCTTGTGAATTCTTTAATTACCGATTCGGTAAATACCGAATCGGTAATGCTTAATCATTCCTATGGGCTTCAAAGCCCATAGGAATGAATGGGTAATTAAAGAATTGTTAAGGATTCGGTAACGAATCCAGATGTTGGGACCTACATCCCATTTACCGATTTTGAAATACCGAATCGGTAGAATTCGGTATTTCAAAATCGGTAAATGGGATTTACCTACATCGGGCCCTATATGTATTTATTACTAGAATAATCCTCTATACTCTTTATGAGTCTAGAAGCACAAGCGTTTAAACAAAAGTACAGTAAAACATATGAAAGTTGCACAATTATGGATGAGGCCAGGGGCCACGCAAACCATATACTAAAATAGTGGTATAAGTATCACTAATCGAACAGTGGTTAGGCCTAGGGCCTAGGGAATCGCTGGGACCAATCGGGACTAGCAATGCTGAAGTCGGGAAAAGCCCGCGGGATTCGGGTGCAGCGCTTAAAGCACACGCATGCACCAATGAAAAGTCAAGGGTGCGTAAATGTTACAAAGTTAAAGGAACCTTCCGACTGACCTAGAAGGACGAAACTTTAGACATATACACTAGAGGTGTGTACCAGTGCAGGAGCACCGGCGTTGCTGAGTTACCTCACCCACAGGAAGCGGGTGCACAGGTGCAAAGTAGTGTCGGGTTTCGTCACGCAGGTCGATGGTGCCTGAAGATGAAGATGCTGCGGGCGTCGAGAAGAGAAGTGTCCGGTGTGATCCAAGGGTGGATCAAAGATGTAGAGTACCTGAAAGCAGAGGGGACCGAGTCTGGGTGACTCAGCAGTGACCACGGTGGAACCAGGAAGGAACCAGGCAATGTCGGGTGCAATCAGGTGGTTGTTGAGAAGCTTCTCTCCGCTGCCACGTGGACTCTGGGGCACCGAGGATGTCCAGGAGTGGATCACGAGCTGTCCCACAAAGGCTGTCGCTGTCGGCGGTGTCGGCTTCCGGATTGGAGCAAACAACCCTTGGCAAGCGCAACCCACGCAGGATTCGAAGATGGCTTAGTACTCGGACCAGCAAGGTCAGAGCGGGTGCTCCTTTTCAGGGGAGCGAGGGCCAGTCCAGAGGGACCGGACAGGCAGGTCAAATTCAAAGGTTCGTCGGTACTGGAGCCGCAAGCCAACAGGCAAGCGACCGGACCAACGCGTTGAGCCAAAAAGTGCAGAAGGGCCCCACGCTGCACTCAGTGAGTGTAGAGGGGTGAGCTTCGGTGCAGGAGTGGCTCAGGGCTGGGGCTTCTCAAACCCCAATGCACAGCTTAAGGGAGCCTTGGAAGCTGCACGGTCAGCACCTCGTGGTCTTTCCAAGATGGCCGGCCCCACGCTTCAGGTCGCCTCCACGGGTCTCAGCTCTGCAGGGACTGTGGATCGGGCTGTTCGAAGGCAGGAACGCTGGGTCTTGTTGAACTCTGTCAGTCGAGTTCTGGCGGGAACTGCAACAAAGCAAACGTTGAGGTGCTGGATGGTGCCTGTTTGCACAGGGTGGTCACTCCTTGACCACAAGGGAGATTCTTCAGTCTTCTACGTCGAGTAGGATGTCGAAGGGTCCAGAGTTTTGTTTCATAAGTTTCAGTCAGGATAATCTGATGTGCGTTGGCACTGCTCCCACTCTTATACCAATCTGGTGGGCTGGATTACCTGCTAGGTCCCTCCTATGGGTGGGACCCAGGAAGGGATGGTTACACCCCTTTCCCTTTGTCTAGGGTCGCGCTGGGACTGGGGCTGGTGTGCCCCAGAACCGGTTTGACCAGATTATGCAAGGGGAAGCCTTGTGCTCCCCAGGCACTGTCTGGTTTCTTTCAAACCTCCCTGCTACAATCCACTATCTCCTGTCTGGGGTGACAGGAAACCCTTTTCCAGGCCTCCTCTGCCAAGTTTCGGTCAGCAGCAGGAGGTCAGACTCGTGTCTGTGGCAGAAGCGTCCATTTTGTGATGCTGAGGCTCTTTTAAAAATCAACCGCGTTTCAGTAAAGTAACATGTCTTCTCCCTCTAGAAGGGTGGAATGCTACCCCCGTCGCCAGGACTGGCGAGGGGGTAGTATTCCAAAATGTATGACACCAAACACAACATGTTTTGATAATGTCAAACCAAAGTTAGCACATAACCGCGATGGATTATAATGCACTTAAGAGTATATGGTATGGCATTATCCCGGAACAGCTTAGGGAATTGGTCCCGACAGCTGCAGACAGGCTCAGCTCATGCTAGAGCACCATCTCACATAAAACCAAGCACTCTGCCTCCAGGATTGTTAAGGCCTGCCATAGGAGTGTCTTATAGTTGTATATGTGTCCAGACAGGTTTAGATATAGGTATACTATATCTAAGCAAGGGGTGATTACACCACCTTGCCCCAGCTGAGTGATCAGCCACTTGTGTCAATTTTGGATAGCCAGCCAGGGGTGGCAAAAGCTATGCTGCAGCCCCTGGTAGGCCTTGGATGCACCTATGCCCTGGGCACCTATAGTGCACTGTACAGGGGCTGATAAGGTGACCCAAGCCAATTTAGTTATGCACCTAGGGTACATGGAATCCATTTTAAAGAGAGAGCAGATAGCCTGGGGCCCTGATTAGCAGGGAGCCAGGCCAACTAAGTCAAAAACCAGCTAAACACAAGGCAAAACATGTGGGGTAACCATAGTCAGGTAGCCACCTCCCTACACAACCCCCCCCCCCCCAAACGAAAGGAGATAAGGCTATCCTTGGCCAGGTAAGCCAATATTGCCTGAGTGGCCATATAAGGAAGTTCCCGCACTAGCATGGTTACCCCCCTGTCTCATGGTCCACTAAGCAATCCCTCACCCTTGGGGTATTAGAGGGTCTCCACCATAGGGAATCACTACCTAGGGTGTGTTTATGCAAAGTAAAAGGCTGGTGTTGATATGGAGTTCTGAAGTGAGGCTCCACTAATGTAGGGCTCAGCTTCCAATTATCTTCCACCATGTGTCCTTTCTTTCATTGACTGAGTTGCACTGTGCTCTCAGGGTCAACCTCTGGCTGCCTAAAGCTGGAGGCTGAGTCCCTTTGGTTGGCTTACTGGAGGGACAGTTCAGGTTTGGGCCCTTTGGGTCCCAGGTTTGGCTGTGCCCAACAGAACCCTTCTGTGGGAGGTCCCTAACTCATTTTAAGGGGGATCCCTCAGGAGTTTTTAAAGTTTTCACCTGGCTAGGGCTGCTAGCTTCGGTGCCCCTAATCTGCTGATGGGGGTGCTTCATTTGACAGGGGCCCTTTGGCGTCTCACTGTCCTTCTTGTCCTCTGCAGCCCTGGGATGACTAAGGCAAGGTAGAGAGGGGCAGGTTCCCTGCTCCAGACTGGGTCCCACCTGAGAAGGGTCCACTGACATCAGAGGCTCTGTCAGGCTAGGCCTAACCACCTCTGGGGCAGTTCCTTCATCGGGGGTAAGATCGGTTCCTTGAGGAGGCTGATCCTTTCCTAGAGTCTGGTGAGAGGGAAATTTCTCTTCTTCCTCAATGCTCTCAGTTTGTGTGGAGTGATCCATTTTTTCAGGCTTCACAACACATGTATCAGTTTGAGTTTGGGCTGGGGCCATCACAGCCCCACCAACCTTTTCAGGAGGAGGGAGACTCAGTTTGGGTATGGGCTGTTACCATCACAGTCCTGCTATTCTGTTCAGGAAGGGAGTTAGCTAAAGATGGGGCTGAGTCTGGCACAGCCCTACCAACCTTTTCAGGAAGGACATCTTGGATTGGGGCTGTAGCCATCACAGCCCCACTAACCTTTCCATTGAGATTTATCATTTTTGAATGGATGTTTTGTTCAATCTCAGCCCAGGCTGAGATTTCCAAATCATTCCCCAGTAGACAATCTACAGGCAAGTTTGGGGACACTGCCACTCTCTTTTGGCCAGTGACTCCTCCCCAGCTGAGATTTACCACTGCTATGGGATGATTTTTCGGAACACCATCAATGTTTGTCACCTGGTATGTGGCACCAGGTAAAAGTTGCCTTGAGGGGACTAGATTCTCAGTCACCATAGTGATACTGGCCCCTGTGTCTCTGTAGGCCTCAACCTTTGAACCATTGATGAGGGGTTCTTGTCTATACTTGCTCAAGGTATTTTGGCAATCAGTGACATTGGCGAACCCCATGCCAGTCTCATAGACAAGATCAGTTGGGGACCTGGATAGGCCAGAGTCCTCCTGTGTTCCATAGGTAAACGCACCCAAATTCTTGGGGGTGCTCCCACCACCTGGGGGACCACTGCTAACAGTGACAGGGGGTGTTGAAGTTTTACTTGGAGGTGTATTTTCCTTATTACTATTCTTTGGACAACAGCTGTCTGTTTCCCAATGGCCAACCTGTTTACATGCATGGCAATAAGGCAGGTCTGGAGTAGATGTTAACCACGGCGAGTTTTGAGCCATTTAACCATTCTAAGATAACACATTGCACATCCTACGATGCTCTGTGCAAGACCCTGGCACTGCAACCCAAGTGGACGGCTACCCAAATTGTGAGCCCCCAGAAGGTCTTCCTCTCCCACCCCATTTTGCAGGGACTGAATTGGAAGCAAAGCCCACTCTAAATTGTTCTTCCCTTGCCCAAGTTTCCTGGAAGAGGCATATATCGGTCTTATCTATAAAGGAGCCCCAGTCAGAGCACTCCAGTTTGTTATTTAAACCAGCCACATTCCAGGAAAGAATTTTTAATCCAGTGCTAACTGGTTGTGAGCATTCGATTAGTGGGACAAGATCGTCAGCAGAAGGAGGGATAGACAAATCATTCAATACCTCTCGGGCTTCACCAGGGGTTTTGCCAGTACAACCTATTAAAGCAGTGGACGGGAACTCTGGGTGAGTAATCTTATTTCTAGTTGGTTCCAGAACGCTGCACCAAGGTGAGACAGTCTCCAATCGTGCCCTTAGTCCGATTTCATGTAGTGGTCAATCCACCTGGTCCAGGCAACTATATCTGTTCATGTGGGTATAGTCTTGGGCGACAGTGTGATCATAGAAGTTATTCCTATAAACCCTATAGGGATTCCCATATCCAACCCTTGTCCATCCTTCTTCAAAGTTTGGCTCGATCTGAGAGTTCGGGGTGGGTAAAAGAAGGCCAGTGGGAATGCCTGTATTACAGTGCCGGCCGTTCCGCCCACCCAGCTACAGATATGAGACACAATTCCAGTGTTCCTAAAATTTACCAATAGGCAGTCCCCCTTAATTTTTTTGGCAGTGTATCCCACCCAAGGAACTCTTCTAACCATTATAATTTCACTTGTGATTTGGGGGGGAAGTGGTCTGTACGTATTCAGCCAATTTACTGCCTTATTTTTCAAGGAAGAGAAGGTTTCTACTGTCGAATCTTTAAGCTCGGGCACACCTACTAAAACAACTACATAAGGAGCTGCTTCAGGGGGTAAGTTCACTACCTTACGGGTCTTTGGTCTATTTCCCTCAGCAGCAGTAGACTGGTGAGTCGAGCACCTCACTGAACTCGCCCCGGTATTAATAGCCACTGCACCATTCTCAGAGCTCTGTGCTGGGAGAGGAGGGTTTGTCAAAGCAGGGGTAATCACTGTAGTAGGCAATTTAGATGGATCAGTACCACCACCCCTAGTTCCTGGGTTCTTCTAAGTGGTGTCCGTTGCTTTAAACTGCTCTTCCAAACCCCCAGTAACCATTTCTATTTTGTTGAGCCTACGGTCAATGCAATCAAGTCTAGTAACTAGGGGGTTAATCAACCTTTTCATAATTTTTTCCAAGGATTGGACAAGATAGTTATCCCTAGTGGTCACAGCAACCCCGGGTGTAATTGCCTCATTCTGCAGCACAGGATGGGATTGGGAAGGTTCCTTTCTAATTCCCATAGGCAAGGAGATACTCGCCCTGGTTGCCACTGAACCAGTAGGTTCAGGGGCCGCGGCAGTCGGGGCATGAATAACTTTTGCCCTTTTACCACCCCTATGCTGGGTCTCTCTTTTCCTCTTGGGGACAGCGCCCTCCCTAGTTTCACATGATTGAGGGGTAGCAGCCTCATGTGCTACTTCGGGAGTCACACAGATCACATTTGGGGGTACAGGGTTAATCTCAGCAATGACCGATAAAGTCTGTTTGTGCCTTTCAGGAGTTAACATGAGATCCTGTAGCACACTGTCTATTGTTTGGTCAATACTGTCTAGAATGGAAGTAGGGAGAGCCCCGTCCTTCGCCGGGGTTTTAGCATTTGATATTAGTCCCAGTGATGATCTTCTGAGGTTTTCAATCCCCTGTGAGAGGCGCCCTTCTACAGTCAAAATTTCATTATTCAAGATGGAGTTAGCTCTCACCAGAAAATTGTTCAAAGTACCTACAACCATAGCGGTCGATGCCGTAGCTTTACTTCTTGTTTCATGCGATGTCATTGTTCTCAGGTCGGTGAAAGATCAGCAGCGGCAAACCAGTGGATGTTTGTGAGCGATGACAAATAATAATCCAGTGGAAGAGCCAAGAGGGGTGGCCCGGTCCGGTCTTACCCGGTCTGTAACGGGCTAGAACGGGCCCGCCCTTGGCCCGTGCTCCGTCCCGCGCGCGTCCTGCGGTCCACGGTAAGGGGCGTGTTTAAATAAGCGATGTTGGGGGCGGGAAGAGACACCAACTGCGCTCAGTTGGAATAGCGCGTGGAACGCTGGGTCTCGCAGTCCCGACCCTGCAGGTCATCGAGGTTGGCCCCAAATCGGCGTTGAAACAAAAGTCCGTAACAAACCAGGGATCCGGGCTGGATGCAGGCAAGAGAAGTCCAAAGGCCCACTGACCCACACGACTTGCGAGCGGCACCCTCCTGCTGGTACATCCATAGGTACGCCAGCTCTTCCAAACAACTTGTTTAGGCGGCAACAATAGTTTCAATAAATATTGTAAACTGTTCTTGTGTCTTTGTTTTGTTTACTATGGACATGCATGAGTGAGAAAAAGAAAAGGTGACGATCTGTTTCCACGGTTCTTTAAGAGAACTAGAGTGTTGTGTTCTGGGGTGCCAACTTACCAGTCGCTCAGGGATGGTTAGAAGGGCAGGTAAGGCACTGAGAGCTAGTCAGGAATGGAGTTCATAGGTATTGATGTGGTATGGTGACTCAGTCCCTACATACTGACTTCTGTGATCTCAGACACAGAATCCCTGCAACAACAAGTTGCACTACCCATGCCTCGCCTGCATGGCATACTGCTATGGAAATCACCCTGCTCACATACACAGTATTACTTTGCAGACTTGATTCTCTTGTTGTGCTACACTTCACCTGTGCACTTCTGCTGTGGTTTTTTCTCCCCCTTCAAATGGTTTTCTCTGCCTGGACTGTTTTGCTTGTCTCATGTTCTCCAGAGCACTACACTGAGAAGAATGGTTGCGCCCTTCACCTAAGCAGTTTGTGTAGGAGTGCCATATAGCCCATGAAACGGTCAATGCTTATTCAGGCCTTCTGGGGTGCTTCTTCTATCCTCTAGCATATTCTCCCTCTCTCACCTTGAAGAGTGAGTGGTGTCGCCCACATGGATGCCAATTGCCAGCTATAGACCCGAGATTAATGTGCTGTAGGTGTATTCTTCCACCCGTCACCTTATCTCCACTATCAGAATTTCATATCAATACCCTACTGACTGCAATAACTCTCGAACACTGCCCCTCTTTTGAGTACTGCTGTTAACAGTTGAATGCACAGACCTCTTGTCTGTTGTTGAACCGATTCCATGCTGAGCTAATCCCTGCGGATACCTTCACAGCAACGATGGCTCATCCCCCCTCCAACCTGGCAACGCTGCTGCAGTAAACACAGCAATCTGTCTTCATGCCTTTGCAGCAGCCCGGAGGGCAGATGCACACACTCTCTTGAGTGCTTTGTCAGAATAGCACATCTTCATGTTAATCCCCAGTCGGGAGACCCCCCCCTCTTTTTTTGCCTCTTCTGCTGCAATACATTATCTGGCCAGGTAGTGAGAACCTCTTATAACTGATGTATGCCTATCTCCCATTTTCTGATCCCACGTCTGCTGTGACTTCTCCCTGCTCCTATAGTTGATCAGACTGATGGATATTCAGTTGCTGCCTCATAGCTGTTAGGGGACTCTTTCCCACAGATGCAGGACAGGTTTAGCAGGTCGGTTGGCCAATGCGGGCCAGGAAGCTCCTTTCTAGCCAGATCCTTTGATTCCACTCACGACAGCATTTTGTATTCTGCAAAACCTCTTGTGCAGGAGCTCCAATCGCTCTGACGCATTGAGTTACTTACCATGTGGCTGAAGAAGGACTCTAGGAAACAGCAGAAAATAGAGGCAGAGCACGAACTGCCGAGATGTAACCCACTCCATGCCTGGCTGGGTCATGCATCCCCGTTCATCAACATTTTGTTCACCAGTTGCACAATTCACTGAGGTCACCTGACCCAAAAATTGATACTGCAAAGCAGAGACTGGACTGTTTAGAAGTACTGACTTTTGTTAGAGATGGTGTTATCCCTGTGAGGTCTCAGCACTATAGTAGCAGCAATATTTCACCCCACTTGTTTGTGTGTGTCTTGCGCCTTGATGCCCTCTGGGTTAAGTTTGCGCACTATAAATTCCCCATTCATTCACCTCTCTTACCCTCTTTAGGGCCAGGACAACTGTTTGCCCTAGTTGGCCTACCCTTCTTAAGGGTGGGCCTATAGCTTTAAGAAGCAGTGCCAGTCTACATTCAACAGCCATAGTCTAGAAATTCTATCTATCTATCTAAGACTCAAAGTGCCAAACATGCTTCAGGCCGTGCATCCTGCACTGGACTTTTAACACCTTAATCAAAAGCCTCAACTGTGACCTCTGGACCTTATGATCTGTGATGCATGAGCCTTTGCCAGAAACATCCGAAGGGACACCTTAATCCTGGCTTGAATCACCTGGTAAATAAACCTCTAGAAGGAGATACTGGGGGTGTGAGGGTAGCCTCATGCATCTCATCACTGCTCTAGTCACTGCATTTGTTTCATTTATGTCAGCGTCTGTGGACCCTTAAAGCGTTGCTGAGTGCCTATCGCTGTTTTTCCCACTTGGAGGTCACGCAGCTGGATGGATTGTGCAGGGCCCCCCGGACAGCACAGCAATGTCGGTATGACGGGCGCAGGACCTTCTTGTGCCTCGCAGACGAGTCCATCTCCTTTGAGTATACAGCCAATTGCTCCCCATTTCATAGAGATAGGGCCACCTCTGCATTAAGCAACTCAAACATCTCCAATGGTTGTTAGCAGATAATCTTATAATCCTTTAAGGCAGTTATATGAGACAAGGATGCACGTCTCAGTTACTGTTCATGATAGTCATAGAGGCTGTAGCTCTCCCGGTATGGATCCATGAGAAGATTAGGAGGAATAGTTTAGGTGGAAAGAGCTTATAACATTTATTTTTTCCAAAATGTCATGAACTCTCCTTCAGACTTTAGAATATATATCCTGGCCATATTACACCTACAACTTGTACTAGGTTTTAAAGTCAATCTAGAGAGTAGGACGTTTATGCAGAGCCAGTGTATTGAACTTTATGTGGGTTTCTAGGTTCAACTTTGTCAAATGGCCTTTTGAAACCATGGTAGGCCTCAACTCCATCATCAAATCAATGTACTCCCTGTCAAAACTGAAGAGTGCATTGGATTCAATCCAGAGGGATCTCCTGAAGTGTGTGTGACAATGGAAGGCTGTTGAATTAGACTGTCTCCTTGGCTACAGCATTGAAGACATCAGAGAGAAAATGGGCAACATGTAGCCAGGCAGAGCCAAATGGGATGTCTTGTGGGGATGCAGGAGATATAGGTCTTGCAATCAGTACCACAGCCAAGTTCCTAGCTAAATGCTTAAAGTGTGCAATTCAGAGGCAATGTGAAAACCGCTTCCTTCCCTCCCAACTCTGCTGCTTCCTATCCATTACAATCAGCAGCTCAGTCCAGTTAGCAAGGGGCAAGCACAAGCTGAATCGATGGAGGAAGACTGTACGATGGTTGTGGACATGTTTACCACCAGAAAGGTTGCTTGATAACTATGTGCTGGTTCAAACTGGTGGAGGTGGAATGTTTTTGCTGGTATTAGCTATACACTGGGATATGTGCCTGTAAAGTTGCTTTTCTGCTACTAAGAAGATACTGTTTAAGCTTTTTTATGCTAGTTTGTGAAGAACAGAGTCTGCTGTTGACTATTAAATATTTGCCTAAGATCACACAATTTAAGTGAAAAGACTGCGATGTATTCAGTTATTTTGGTTTCACTTTGTACAAGTGAGAGTCTATATGTGCTTAGTTTGACCTCTTTGTGCCATTTTTCTATAGCGCAAACTCACCCAAAGGTATTGAAGCACTTACATGAGCACCCGTTACATAGCACTAGGTCACATTCATTTTTACCGGCACCGGATCTTCCGTGATTTGCGCAAAATCACAGGGCAGTGAGCCGACGACAAACGTCGAGCATGATTCCCTAGTTACAAATGTTCGCATGCACTGCCTGTAACGCCACACCATGGGTAGAGAGAGAGGGTGGCAGGCAGAAAGAAGCCTCTTTTGGGCTCTAGGTTCCAACATGACCTCGAGCTGAGCCAGGCTTCAGGCCTGAGTTTTTAGTGGCATCCCCTCTAATATCTGGACACAATAACTGAAAGCTACAAGAGGCTCCAAAATACTGGTCAGGTGGCACGGGAAAAGAAACGCCCAAAATTCACCCCTGTGCAAACGCTCTCGATTCTTTGATAGCTGCCAAGATATCCAGATTTAAAGGTAGTAGAAATGCTTCACAGCGCTGGATTGTGACGAGCAAATCACTTCCCAACACTCTAGCCAAACAAAGCTTTTTATTAAAGGAGCAATAACTTGGATTAGATTACATTCATAAAGCGCAACAATTGCCCAAAGGGCATCTTGGCACTAGTGGCAGAACTGCAAGAGTCAGCAGTGCAAAAACAGAAAAGGAAGGAAAACATTAGTAAGGGGAGAAGAAAAGCCAGGTTTTTAGTTGTTTTTAGGTCTTGCCCTGGCGAAAGCGTGCAAAAGCGCGCTCTCGCCGCGAGAACTATAGCTGTCGGCTTAGCCGACAACGAGTGGAGACAAGAGCTGGCCACACGCGCAGCATTGTCAATGGCAGAGGCAGATTCAGACGCACGCCTTCGGATTGGGTGGCGCGCGTGAGCTTCTAACGTAGACAGCTCACGACGCGCGGCTTGTAGGTTTCTGTTTCGTTTCCCACGGAGGCATCACGACGAGCAGCAACGGAGGCGGCGGAAGTGCTGGAGGAAGGGGTAATGTTTGTTTTTTTATTCAATGGGTTAAAGTCTTGTTTTTGAGATTCTATTGTGGCTTTATTAACGTGTTTTCTTCAAAGCTTGTTAAACCCTAAATCAAATATCAGAATGTCCGACAGTGATATGTCAAATTTAAAACAATCTTTGCATTTGTACTTATTCTAAATTTGGCCCTTCCTACCTAAAAGACCCAGCGAAGCGCAGCTTTTCCGAGTGCTTTAGCAATAAACACTCAAACACTTTCGCTGGTGCACCCTGAAGATGTGTGCAGCAGTCTGCGCATGCTCGAGTGACTTCAGCATACAGGCGATCAACTTAAGTGTTCTCTAAAGAAGCTTCACACCACTCCTGAAATGCTTTGGACATATCTTCATTTGTTCGGATGTGAAATGTCACCTGAGTCAAAGAGAACTTTTGTCCCATTATAATGCCCCGGACTAGCGTGAAATTACTCACAGTAAATCTAAAGTAAAGTGGTCATGCAGGTATTCTTCTCTCCGTCAGGGTAGCTCAGTGGCTGCATGCATTAACAAAACCCAATTAGTAGTCATGTGGCCAGGGCTTTAAGTGGGATGAAAAAACTGGGGTTCTCTCAAAGAGGCGTGGCCAATGTAATTAAGGGTGTGGCTTAAAAACGCATGGGCCAAAAATCTGTGCTCAGCATAGTGTGCCGCCCGACTTCTATTTTGCTGTTTCTGTCATTGCATCCAGATATATGATACAACAAGTGCATCATACCAACAACAAGTATAAAAAAGAGACGGAAATGTCCATGATTCTTTGCGAGTCTGAGTTTCTTTGCAGTAATTGCTACTTCAAGTGTAGTGTTCTTGGACACAAACGTGTATTTTCATGAATCGTTAAGGACAACATTTTCATGACAAAGAACTAAACAGTCTTTCCACCTTCTTTATATTGTCCCGAAAACGTAACACCTCAACCAGTCCTTTAAGTTCGAATGTTGACACCGTCGTGGCAAAGTGTCCCCTCTCTAAGTACCGCATTAGAGCAATCAACAGCAGGCCATGGAGCTTATGCAAATTGTCCAACTCCCTATCTAGCGATTGTTGCTGCTTTTGATCAGCTCGGGCTGGAAATACACAAGAAAGGCGCAGCCTCACAATCCTGTTTTTCCAGTGCATGTTTAGAAGTGGCAAAATGAGCAAAGTGCAGCTGGCTAAAAAACCGAAGGGGATCTGTAGTAGATTCTCAGGATAATCTGTGACTGTGAAAATAAGTTCAATTTAAATTAACTGTTTGTAAACATTTGCAAGAGTGTGAACTATTGCCATTGTAAATGACAATGCCTTTTATTTCTGTTTTCAAAACCTGCACGTGGTGCATAAACACGCACTTTCTACTTGTAGTCGTTGCTTATGAGAAGCAAAGTTGCACTTTTTGACTGTCTGCCTTGCTTCTTATAAGCAAGGACTATAAGTACAAAGTGCGTGACTGAACACCGCTTGTTGACGTTACTGTCCCTCTTCTTATGTTGCTGTTCGGACACACTCGCTGTTGTTCCTTCCTTGGAACTAGTTACAAAGCAAAATGCAGTTGTCAGGTGTGAAAATGCAGCACGAGTAAAAGTGTGAGGGGCCAAAGAAACAAAAAGCCTGAAATGCTCAGGAGTAATTGAAATTAGGTCAGAATAAATGTGCAGCTACAGATTAAAACGCGCATTTAGACTCCAATGAAAACAAGCATTTGCAATGCAATAGGTCTCGCATTGACACAAGTCTGAGCTATTGACATTGTAAATAACAATGCCTTTTATTTATGTTTTTAAAAAGAAAACTAAAATAAAAGGCATTGTTATTTACAATGTTAATAGCTCAAACTCGCGTCAATGCGAGACCTATTGCATTGCAAATGCTTGTTTAAAACTGATCAGGTTTGGCTGAGACCTGAGGTTCATTTTTTTGTAAAATTTTTTTATTGGGTTCAGTTCAAAGCCACATACAAAAAAGATACAGAGCGATCATAACATAGCCAGAAATCGTATATACAAACACGCTTATGGTGCAAATACACAGTCAATGTCAGCTAAAAAGCAAGTGAAGTAAAAAAGGTTAAAAAAAAGAAAATGAAGGCAATATCAAAAATACAATGCAATAGAGAAACAGTACCATCATATATAACCAAGAAAAAGGTCATTCTTGTGGATCTAAATGGTCTATCATTGCCTGCCAAATTGTGCACCCCTTTTGCATTTTCCTAAGTGATTTAATCCGATAAAGATCACATTCTAAATAAAAAACATTATAAAACTTTGCCCGCCACATTTCATATACAGGTGCTTCTGGTTTCAGCCACATTGATGATATACATAAGCGAGCTACCGCCATAGCCATAAATATAGCATATCTGTTTTCATGATAGCCCAGAAACGGATCGGTGTCATTAGATAGACCAAAAATAATCATCTCTCTTGAAATAGCCACGTCACATTTTGTAATATGAGCCAGAAATTGTTCTATAGATACAAAAAAGGGTTTTAACACTGAACAATCTAAAAATATATGCACAATATCTGCCTGATCAGATTGACACCTAAAACATTTCCCATTATAAGCATTACACCATTTCAGCATTTTAAATGGTGTATGATAAAGATTAAATAACGTTTTATAATGCTGTGAGTATAAATTGGCAGACAAAATAATTTTAGCAGCTGTATTAATTGACTCTTGAAAGGGTACTACCGATGTACCCAGTCTAGTACACCATTTAGACTCCTGTGACTCCATGTCGTCCTGTTGTAGATTCAACAAATGATTATATAAAGTCCCTATACGCGATGGTTTTTTAAATATTTCGATAAAGTCATTTGAACATAACGGTAGGACATTTGGATGTTTAAGAATATAGTCACGTATTTGTAAATACTTGAAAAAAATCATATTGGGAGAGAGTGTATATATCTTTTAACTCCTGAAACGAAACGATTGTACCATCCTTGACCATAGTACCTAGAGATATCATACCTTTTCCCCCCATGTACACATAGTACAATCCCAAAATATTGAAGGGAGCAATTCTGTAGAATTATATGGAGTATAAAAATTAGTGCGTCCTAAAGAAATAAACTTCAGAATTGATCGCCATCCTTTAAAGGCAGACAATACTAATTTGAATCTAGTTCTTTTATAGTAGCTAGGTTCTAAAAAACGAAGCAGCATTTGTCGAGATTGGGGGCCAAGTAAAAGAGAAAAAATATCAGGGCTCTCAAATATAGGCGGAGTTCCTCCAATCGCAAAATATTTAATATTCTGCATAAGACACGCCAAATAATACAATGCAAACTTTGGAACCCCCCATGTATTTGGTATAGTTACAACGCAACAATTCTAAGCTGCCAGATACCTCTGCACATCTCCAAGAGTTATATTTTCCTTTTCAAGTATATCACCTATACAGTGGTTGTAAATGTGATCTTAAGTTCTGGTGCAACCAGTATCTTATACATATGCTCTGTTTATGTCTTACAGATCTCCCTCCCTGCTGTCCCCTTCCTTTCCTTCCCTGATCTGTTCCTTACTTTTCCCCTCGCTTGATCCTCTCAATGCTCTGTGCCATTACGGCTATTCAGGCGTTGAGTAGATCTAGAGGTGGGCATACTATTCAACAAACCGATCCTGAGGACGTTAACATAACAGAATTCCCGACCTACAAATATTAGTCCTCCTGGTCGGGTTGTGCAAGTATGGCCACATTGGAAGATGAGATAGAGTCTCTGGGTAACTTACAGTTGGAAGTATCTGCGTCTCGGTTAGAGACTGCAGACCTGAGGGCTAGTTTGGAAAGCATTCAACGCAATCCATTTGATGCAGGGGCTGCTCCTCCGTTGCAGCCCGTGGTCTTAGAGATGCCTGTGTCTATTCCATTAGCGGCACCAGAACGTTTTCATGGTGATTCAGACAAGGTTCAGGTGTTCCTCACTCAGGTAGCTCTACACTTTTCGTGTAAACCTAAAGCATTCCCTACCAATCAGGCCAAGGTGGCCTTTCTGATCTCGTATTTAGCGGGCAACGCTGCACAATGGGCTGTCCCGTTGGTTCAACGTAATAATCCTTTGTTGCACGATTGGGAAGCCTTCCAAACTGAATTCCTTAGAGTGTTTGATAGAAGGGCTGATTCCTACACAGCAGATAGGGAATTGTTGGGTTTACGACAAGGTAAAAAAGATCTGGTTGTATATTTGAACGCCTTCAGGCGTTTAGTGGCAGAAACCACCTGGCCCGAGAACAAACAGGCTTCTTTGTTTCATCAAGGGTTGAGTGATGAACTTAAGGATGTCATCGCACAAATCGATCCTCAACCCGCTACCTGTGAAGGTTTGATTCATTTGGCCCTGCGTTTATATCATAGACTGGGTGAAAGGAAAGGTGAGAACCGGAGAAAACCAGTGGTTGAGACACATGTCGCCAAGGAAGGGAGTCCGGCCTCCTCTTCTGAACCGATGGAGATAGGGGCGGTGAGAACCGCTTTGACACCTGCTGAGAGAGAATCAAGACGCAAACAAGGCCTTTGTTTATATTGTGGAAAAAAGGGTCACTATGTGAGGGAATGCCCGGTGAAGCCAAAAACAAATAGTTTTCGAAGTAACCGAGTGGCTTCCGCTGATGCAGACAAGGTAACGGAAAACTGATTGACTCTGGGAAACAGGAAGGGGTTTCTTGGAGTCCTATATATGTCCCTTCATTATGTGGCAGAAGGAATAGGGTAACAAATCATCTGTTTGTCTCCATAGTATTACTGCTTGCCGGTGAATCTGTAGTCACGTCAGCCATGGTTGACTCAGGGGCAACGGGTATGTTCATCGATATACAGGAGGCCCAACGCTTGGCAATAACACTAGTACAGAAAGAGAGGCCTGAAGAAGTGTATGCGGTGGATGGGAGGAAGCTCAGTATGGGTCCTATAAGCTATGACACAGAAGAAATTGAGGTGTTACTGGGAGACACACACTCAGAGTTTCTCACATTTTCTCACAAAATTGTTATGATTAAGGATACCATTCCGGTCACCCTTCCTGGCGCCTATTCTGTCACTCCCCCTCACAACGCTCTTTCCTTCACTCAATTTCCTCTTTTAGACCCCACATCCCTAAGCACTCTGGCCGTCCGTATTAAGTCTGGTTCTCCTGACGATCGCTGTCCGCCTTCCATACTCCGGGACATCTGCCACTCTTTACCTGACTGTATTCTTCCTTTGCTGAACTCCTCTCTTTCTTCCGGGACGGTACCCAGCTCCTTCAAGGAGGCCGTCCTAGTGCCTCTGTTGAAGAAGCCGGGAGCAGATCCTGCCGTCCCGGCGAACTATCGTCCTATTTCTCTCTTGCCTTTTTTCTCTAAAATTTTGGAAGCCCATGCCACCGCCTGTCTCTCAAGGTTCATCGAGAGCTCCAACTTCCTCGAGGCTAACCAGGCCGGCTTCCGTCCCGGCCACTCTACGGAGACTGTGATCCTGGCCGTCCTGGATGCCTTGAGAGACGGAGCTGACAAGGGTACCCCCCAGGCCTTGGTATTATTAGATCTGTCGGCCGCCTTCGACACGGTGGATCACAACATCCTTCTCCGCCGTGTCGAGCAGGCCGGCATCCAGGGCCTGGCACTGGCATGGGTCAAATCCTTTCTTACCGGGAGATCCCAGACCCTCAGCCTAGGCACTTTCAGGGCTCCTAGGGAGCACCTGCCATGTGGGGTCCCCCAGGGCTCCTCTCTATCCCCTCTTCTTTTCAATCTCTATCTTCGCCCCCTTCTTTTTTCTTTGAGGCAGTGGGACGTCACCGTTTTTAATTACGCGGACGACCTGCAACTCATCTTTCCTCTAAACTCTCCCTCTGCTATCTCTAACTTCCAGGCAGTCATGTCCCATATCCTTCAGTGGATGTGTCAGAACCAACTAAAACTGAACGCAGGAAAAACGGAGCTCCTCCTTCCTGGTAGGAGCTCTGCCCACTGGGGTTCGCATTTTTGGCCGGCAGAACTTGGCCCCCCTCCCATCCCGGTGGCCGCGGTGAAAAGTCTTGGGGTCACTATTGACGCCGGACTATCCCTTGGGCCTCAGGTGGGGACGGTGGTCTCCCCCTGTATGTTCCAGCTGCGCAGGATCAGGAAGGTGGCTTACCTTCTCACCCCAGATGCCCTGCTGCAAGTCATCATGGCCCTCGTCCTCTCCCGCCTGGATTTTTCAAATTCCATCTACTACGGTTTGCCTAAATCTTCCATCCATAGGCTGCAAATCATTCAAAACCAGGCGGCGAGACTGGCCCTCGGGATACCGAAATGGCAGTCTGCCAAACCCCTCCTTATCAAGTTGCACTGGCTCCCTGTCAGGCTGAGGGCAGCCTTTAAGTTGGCTGTCTTATTTTCAAATCTCTTTCCGGTTCTTGTCCTGCTTTCTTGAAATCTCTCATCCGGCCCTACTGTCCCCCTCGCAATCTCAGATCATCACACCTACACCTCCTGGTTGTCCCCCCATCAAACTTTGTAGATCTGGTGGTCGGAGATTTGCATACCTTGGCCCCAAGCTCTGGAACTCTTTCCCTTCCCCAGTCAAGACTTCCAATACTCTCATCCAATTCCGTAAATCATTAAAAACCTGGCTTTTCCCTCAATCTAGCTAAAATCCCTCTGTTCCCTCAGCATCCAATCAGCGCCAGGAAACCCACGGTGTCAGTGCGCTTTACAAGCACCCCCTTAACATAACATAAAATACCATAACATTTAGCGTGATCAGGGCTCCGCAATATGGTTTGATCTTTGGTTTACCTTGGCTGGAGAAACACAACCCTAGTATTAATTGGGACACCAGAACTGTTCATATGGGTTCGGACTATTGCATGAAACACTGTCATGTGGGGGTTATGAAACCTGCTCAAGCCTTGTCTGGTGGGTCAAGTATTGCCACGGCCGCAGAAAAAAGTGTTCAACTTCCTGCAGTGTATCGATCCTTTTGTAAGGTGTTCAATGAGGTACAGGCTGAGGAGCTCCCTCCTCACAGGCAGTATGCCTTCCAAACTGAATTCCTTAGAGTGTTTGATAGAAGGGCTGATTCCTACACAGCAGATAGGGAATTGTTGGGTTTACGACAAGGTAAAAAAGATCTGGTTGTATATTTGAACGCCTTCAGGCGTTTAGTGGCAGAAACCACCTGGCCCGAGAACAAACAGGCTTCTTTGTTTCATCAAGGGTTGAGTGATGAACTTAAGGATGTCATCGCACAAATCGATCCTCAACCCGCTACCTGTGAAGGTTTGATTCATTTGGCCCTGCGTTTATATCATAGACTGGGTGAAAGGAAAGGTGAGAACCGGAGAAAACCAGTGGTTGAGACACATGTCGCCAAGGAAGGGAGTCCGGCCTCCTCTTCTGAACCGATGGAGATAGGGGCGGTGAGAACCGCTTTGACACCTGCTGAGAGAGAATGAAGACGCAAACAAGGCCTTTGTTTATATTGTGGAAAAAAGGGTCACTATGTGAGGGAATGCCCGGTGAAGCCAAAAACAAATAGTTTTCGAAGTAACCGAGTGGCTTCCGCTGATGCAGACAAGGTAACGGAAAACTGATTGACTCTGGGAAACAGGAAGGGGTTTCTTGGAGTCCTATATATGTCCCTTCATTATGTGGCAGAAGGAATAGGGTAACGAATCATCTGTTTGTCTCCATAGTATTACTGCTTGCCGGTGAATCTGTAGTCACGTCAGCCATGGTTGACTCAGGGGCAACGGGTATGTTCATCGATATACAGGAGGCCCAACGCTTGGCAATAACACTAGTACAGAAAGAGAGGCCTGAAGAAGTGTATGCGGTGGATGGGAGGAAGCTCAGTATGGGTCCTATAAGCTATGACACAGAAGAAATTGAGGTGTTACTGGGAGACACACACTCAGAGTTTCTCACATTTTCTCACAAAATTGTTATGATTAAGGATACCATTCCGGTCACCCTTCCTGGCGCCTATTCTGTCACTCCTCCTCACAACGCTCTTTCCTTCACTCAATTTCCTCTTTTAGACCCCACATCCCTAAGCACTCTGGCCGTCCGTATTAAGTCTGGTTCTCCTGACGATCGCTGTCCGCCTTCCATACTCCGGGACATCTGCCACTCTTTACCTGACTGTATTCTTCCTTTGCTGAACTCCTCTCTTTCTTCCGGGACGGTACCCAGCTCCTTCAAGGAGGCCGTCCTAGTGCCTCTGTTGAAGAAGCCGGGAGCAGATCCTGCCGTCCCGGCGAACTATCGTCCTATTTCTCTCTTGCCTTTTTTCTCTAAAATTTTGGAAGCCCATGCCACCGCCTGTCTCTCAAGGTTCATCGAGAGCTCCAACTTCCTCGAGGCTAACCAGGCCGGCTTCCGTCCCAGCCACTCTACGGAGACTGTGATCCTGGCCGTCCTGGATGCCTTGAGAGACGGAGCTGACAAGGGTACCCCCCAGGCCTTGGTATTATTAGATCTGTCGGCCGCCTTCGACACGGTGGATCACAACATCCTTCTCCGCCGTGTCGAGCAGGCCGGCATCCAGGGCCTGGCACTGGCATGGGTCAAATCCTTTCTTACCGGGAGATCCCAGACCCTCAGCCTAGGCACTTTCAGGGCTCCTAGGGAGCACCTGCCATGTGGGGTCCCCCAGGGCTCCTCTCTATCCCCTCTTCTTTTCAATCTCTATCTTCGCCCCCTTCTTTTTTCTTTGAGGCAGTGGGACGTCACCGTTTTTAATTACGCGGACGACCTGCAACTCATCTTTCCTCTAAACTCTCCCTCTGCTATCTCTAACTTCCAGGCAGTCATGTCCCATATCCTTCAGTGGATGTGTCAGAACCAACTAAAACTGAACGCAGGAAAAACGGAGCTCCTCCTTCCTGGTAGGAGCTCTGCCCACTGGGGTTCGCATTTTTGGCCGGCAGAACTTGGCCCCCCTCCCATCCCGGTGGCCGCGGTGAAAAGTCTTGGGGTCACTATTGATGCCGGACTATCCCTTGGGCCTCAGGTTGGGACGGTGGTCTCCCCCTGTATGTTCCAGCTGCGCAGGATCAGGAAGGTGGCTTACCTTCTCACCCCAGATGCCCTGCTGCAAGTCATCATGGCCCTCGTCCTCTCCCGCCTGGATTTTTCAAATTCCATCTACTACGGTTTGCCTAAATCTTCCATCCATAGGCTGCAAATCATTCAAAACCAGGCGGCGAGACTGGCCCTCGGGATACCGAAATGGCAGTCTGCCAAACCCCTCCTTATCAAGTTGCACTGGCTCCCTGTCAGGCTGAGGGCAGCCTTTAAGTTGGCTGTCTTATTTTCAAATCTCTTTCCGGTTCTTGTCCTGCTTTCTTGAAATCTCTCATCCGGCCCTACTGTCCCCCTCGCAATCTCAGATCATCACACCTACACCTCCTGGTTGTCCCCCCCCATCAAACTTTGTAGATCTGGTGGTCGGAGATTTGCATACCTTGGCCCCAAGCTCTGGAACTCTTTCCCTTCCCCAGTCAAGACTTCCAATACTCTCATCCAATTCCGTAAATCATTAAAAACCTGGCTTTTCCCTCAATCTAGCTAAAATCCCTCTGTTCCCTCAGCATCCAATCAGCGCCAGGAAACCCACGGTGTCAGTGCGCTTTACAAGCACCCCCTTAACATAACATAAAATACCATAACATTTAGCGTGATCAGGGCTCCGCAATATGGTTTGATCTTTGGTTTACCTTGGCTGGAGAAACACAACCCTAGTATTAATTGGGACACCAGAACTGTTCATATGGGTTCGGACTATTGCATGAAACACTGTCATGTGGGGGTTATGAAACCTGCTCAAGCCTTGTCTGGTGGGTCAAGTATTGCCACGGCCACAGAAAAAAGTGTTCAACTTCCTGCAGTGTATCGATCCTTTTGTAAGGTGTTCAATGAGGTACAGGCTGAGGAGCTCCCTCCTCACAGGCAGTATGACTGCCAGATCGATCTGCTCCCGGGAGCCGCGATCCCATGTGGGCGGATCTATGCCCTTACGGAGCCTGAGAACTTACACCTTCTTGAGTACTTGGACAAACTACTGGGGCTGGGTTTTATACGTCCGTCTAAATCTCCAGCGGCCTCGCCACTTTTCTTCATTCTTAAGGCAAACGGCGAGCTACGAGCATGTGTGGACTTTAGGGCGCTGAACGCCGTTACTGTAAAGAACAGGTATCCTCTTCCTTTGATCAGTGTTTTGTTGGAGCAGGTGAAAAGAGCTACTGTGTTCACGAAACTTGATCTGAAAGGGGCATACCATTTGGTCCGCATGCGTAGCGGGATGAATGGAAGACCGCATTCAAGACTCGATATGGGCTATTCGAGTACAGAGTGATGCCCTTCGGTCTTTGTAACGCCCCAGCGGCCTTTCAATTCTTTCTTAATGACATTTTTAGTGATATCTTAGACAGATATGTGATCGTCTACATTGACGATATTCTGGTGTACTCGGAGGATTTGCACAGTCATCATGTGGCTGACGTGCTTACCATTTTGCAGGCCAACAATCTGTACTGCAAACTCAGTAAATGTGACTTTCATGTTCGTACAGTAGAATTTTTGGGGGTGATGCTGAGTCCTGATGGCCAAGAGATGGCAGAACGGAAGGTGGCAGCTGTGCGGGATTGGCCTGTTCCATGTAATGTCCGTGATGTACAATGTTTCATCGGATTTGCCAATTTTTATAGGTGTTTCATCAATCAGTTTTCCCTGTTGGTGGCGCCTATCACTCAGCTGTTGAGGAAAGCGAGCGCGTTTGTATGGTCTGATGACGCTCAAGCTGCTTTTACTGCTCTTAAAGACGCTTTTGTGTCAGCCCCGGTGTTAGCCCACCCACATCCTGATAGACCTTATGTTGTGGAGGCGGATGCCTCGGATGTGGCGATCGGGGCAATCCTGTCTCAACGCCATGCGGATACAGGTCAGCTACACCCGGTTGCTATATATGTCCCGTAAACTGAATCCGGCCGAGAGAAACTATCACATTGCTGAGAAAGAGCTTCTGGCTATTCGGGACGCATTTCAGGAATGGCAACATTTCCTCATGGGAGCCCGCCATGTGGTGACGGTCTACTCCGACCATAGAAACTTACAGTTCATGTCAGCTGCCCGGCATCTCACGCCTAGACAGCTCAGGTGGATGATGTTTTTCTCTGGCTTTAATTTTATCATCACGTTCCGCCCAGGTGCAGACAATCGGAAGGCGGACGCTCTCACTCGCCAGTCGACGGTCACCCCATGTGGGGAGAGGGACAGGGCTAGTATTGTGGAGCCAGCCAAAGTGGTATGTGCTATGCAGCCTGATACGTTCCTGAGGGATGTCAAGAAGGGGGTTGACTCCTTCGTTTGGAGGACATGGCTTGGTAGACACCCGGAATGGAAGGTGTATGAGGGCCTGCCGATGTTTCATAACAGGTTGTTGGTGCCTACGTTGGCCTTGAGGAAACGAGTCTACGTTTGGTGCCATGAGTCGCCGTGTGCGGGTCACCTGGGGTGTGCCAAGACCCTGGAGCGTGTACTGCGGCAGTTCTGGTGGCCTTCGGTGAGACCTGATGTTGGGCAATGGGTGTCCGCCTGTGCGCAGTGTGCAAGCATGAAATCAGACCATTCACAGCCGCAGGGCTTGCTGCAGCCACTCCCTACTCCCTCGATCCCTTGGGATCGGATATCAGTGGACTTCATTGTGGGTCTTCCTGCTGACCGGGGATGTACGGCAATAATGGTGGTGGTCGACTACCTGTCAAAGATGGGGCATATTGTGGCCTGTAAGCAGGTGCCTTCGGCAGGTCAATTGGCAATTCTTGTCATGGTCAACATAGTGCGGTTACATGGATTGCCGAGTGTGATAGTCTCGGGCCGAGGCTCGCAGTTTACTGCCCAGTTTTGGAGGAAATGGTGTTCTTCTTTACATATTGACACGGCCCTTTCCACGAGTTTTCACCCGCAAACAGACGGCCAAACTGAGCGGCTGAATCAGACCCTTAAGCAGTATTTGAGGTGCTATGTGGATAACAGTAAGGAGAACTGGGTGGACTACTTATGGTTGGCCGGGGTGGCTTACAACAACGCCACACACAGTTCTACCAAGAATACACCTTTTTACTGTTTGTATGGCAGACACCCCCAGTTTCTTCCCTTTGTGCACCCGAAAGCTGATTCTCTCCTTCCGGCGGTGGCTCAAAGAGTGGAACACATTAAAGACACGTTGTCCAAAGCACAGGAACAGTTGCAGGCGGTGAAAGTCAGGTACAAGGCTGCTGCTGATAAGCATCGGAGACAAGGTCCGTTGTACTGCAAGGGTAAGCATGGGCGAATTTTGCGAATCTCGCGTTCGCGAATTTTGCGGATTTGCGAACTCGCAATCCGCAAAATCCGCGAATTCTCGCGAATTTGCGGATTTTTTTTTTTTGTGTTTGCGCGGGTTTCTGCCAGTTCGCGACGGTTTTGTACAATTTCGCAAACGCGAACTTACCTGTCGGGTCGCAAGTTTTGCGAACTTGTTGTTTCTACGTGTCCAGCCTGTTTGGGACACTCTTCTTCATCACTGCCACTCTCTGTCACCACTGCCACTCTCTGACTACTCATGCCACCCTCTGGCCCACCCATGCCACCCTCTGTTTCATCACAGCACCCTCTGGTTGTCCAGTCAGTGTACATTATTGTGGCAAAGCAAAGCGCACCTTCCCTGCCTCAAGTGACCTGAATTAATTTGGGGCTGATTAATGTGTCACAGAATATTTTTTTAGCTGGCACCTGCTTCCTTAGTGCTTCCTGATTAGTGATCTTTTGCACTTGCTAAGTGCTTTCATTGTTGCAAAATTAGTTACAACACCTGCCCTGCCCCAACTGACAATAATGAATTAGGGGCTGATTAATGGATTTGAACTTCCAGCCTGGCTCCTGCTTGTCTCCCTTAGCTGAAATTCAGGACCTTTGTGGCATATGTGTAACTATTCTGAGGTTCAGAGCAGGGTCACATAATAGTTGCAACTGGCAACTGACCTCTGGAGGGGCCCCTCAGGAAGCACTACAGGAAATGGCTACTAATGATGAGCCTGAACTTTTGAACCTGGTAAGTAGTTTCAGTTTTGCTAAGATCATATTTCTGCAATTTAGCGCTTATTCGCAGGGCGCGAAGTTGTACTGGGAAGCCGCGAACTCACGCGAACAGTGCGAGCAAGCCATAAAATCCGCTGCTCGCGGATTTGCGGATTTTGCGGGAGATTCGCGAATCTCGCGGATTGCGAATTTACCGAAAATCCGCAAAATCCGCGAGCGAAACGGATTTTCCGCCCATGCTTATGCAAGGGTGGTGAGGTGTGGTTATCCACGAGGAACCTGCACTTCAAGAAACACAGTGTTTTCAACCCTAGGTACATTGGGCCTTATACTGTGTTGAAACGCGTAGACCCGGTGGCGGTGAAGCTGAAACTTCCTTCCCATTTACGCATTCATCCGGTGTTTCACGTTTCATTGTTGAAACCTTCACACTCGAAGGGCAAGCATCGTCCACCTCCTCTGATGGTACAGGGAGAACTGGAGTATGAGGTTAGAAGAATTTTGGATTCCAAGTATCGGAGGAGTAAATTGTGGTATTTGGTGTCATGGAAGGGGTATGGGCCCGAAGAAAACTCGTGGGAACCTGCTCTGGGGATTCATGCCCTGGTTTTGGTCTCTGCTTTCCATAAGAGATGCCCCTCTAAGCCTGGTCCGTGAACTTCTCTGTTGAAAGGGGGAATGTACTGTCAGGATCGCGATCAGAACGAACTACAATTCTCGGCACGCCCTGGGCAGAAACTACTGTTCCCATGATCCTTCGCGTTCACCACGATCGCACGAGAAGGCATTAAAGGAAGCCGGCGGCTGAGGTCGGTGTCAGGAATTCCTCTAGAGTTTTGGACTACGGTGATTCTGAGTACTCGTTGTGCTTGGTGGGGTAAGGGTGCCTGGCACCACAGCGCTTCTCAGCGGGATCGCTGAGTTTCCTGAGTCTTCGTATATTTTGAGCTGCTCGGTAACGGCTGTTACCGTGGATTGGGTTGAGACTTGTTTACAGTGGATTTGGCTCGGTTGGCGTGTTCGGCCAACGGAGTAGTCCCTGCTATAGTTTAAGGGTGTACTGGGAGCGCATTAACCCGTGTGGTTTCTTGTTGGATATACACTTTGGATTAAGTACTTAAAACAGATAAGGAGCATTATTTGAGTGAACGAGAGTTCCACTGGGATTCCAGTGTTTGTTTTCTTTGAACTGAATGCTTTAATCAAGAGGTGGCAGCGTGCATACAACATTGTGATTCAGGTGTTAACTATTGTATTTACCCTTCTACTTAACAGGGGTTCTGGAGGTGTATGGTTACACTCATTCCCTGTGAGGTATTTATCGAGGGATACTTAGGTAGGTTCTCATATCTTTGTGAGATGGTATAGAGAGCCTCATGAAGGAATGCACAATTGTCTTATATCTGTTCTATGCTTTTTGTAGTTGTTATAGTTACACCTCAACAATTCTAAGCTGCCAGATACCTCTGCACATCTCCAAGAGTTATATTTTCCTTTCCAGGTATATCTCCTATACTGTGGTTGTAAATATGATCTTAAGTTCTGGTGCAAACAGTATCTTATACATATGCTCTGTTTATGTCTTACAGATCTCCCTCCCTGCTGTCCCCTTCCTTTCCTTCCCTGATCTGTTCCTTACTTTTCCCCTCGCTTCATCCTCTCAATGCTCTGTGCCATTACGGCTATTCAGGCGTTGAGTAGATCTAGAGGTGGGCATACTATTCAACAAACCGATCCTGAGGACGTTAACATAACAGCTACAAGGAGGAATTTCAGACCGACAGATATGATCCAAAAAGAAGCACCTCCGTCTTATCGGAGTTTCATTTTAAGCAATGTCTGTCCATCTAGTTGCTTTTGGCAGACATACAGTTGTTTAACCTTTTACCAACCTCCTCAACATTGGAATGGATAGAGACAACAATTTGTGTGTCGTCAGCATAAGATATTGTGCTAAAACCATAAGATCTAATCAGAGCAGCATGAGAAGCTTTTAAATATTAAAGTGTGGGGCTTAAAATAAGACCCCTGCGGGACCCCACACAGTAAGGAAAACGTGCTGGAAGTAAAATCTCTGAGAATAACTGACTGAGTTCTATCACAAAAAAACAAAGTCAGAAGGTTAAGAGCAGAACCTTCAAGTCCAATCTCCCTTACCTTTGAAATAAGACTTGATGGCTCAGTATCAAAGGCCACGGAAAGGTCCAAAATGACCACTGCGGCCTTCCCCCTGCTGTCCAAAATACCTCTGATGTCCTCAGTTGCCACTAACAGAGCAGATTCAGTGCTGTATAATTTTCTCATATCAAACTGAGCTCCATCTAAGATTTTGTTCAGCTCCAGAAATTCTGAGGGAAAACCCTGTTTCTATTATCTTATTTAGCACAGTTGTGAATGGGGAAGCCACAATATGAGCCAGCCCATGAAAAATGTCAACCGGACAAAGGTTTGCAGGGGCCCCAGACTTGGTCTTTAATATTAACTGGGCCACTTCCTCCATTGTAAGAGATGGAAAATACTCAGAGGAGGGATCCTATCGATAGAAATTGTGGTGCTAACTATTTGGGAGTACATCCCATTCCTACCTTAAAAGCATTAAACACTATTTCAACTTTGTTTTTGAAAATTTGGCCAAATTGTCACAGAAGTGCTGTGTATGAGCTGCAGTGATTTTATTATGTGGATGGGGGAGCAGCTTTTCGGTAAAAAAGATTGTATTTTAAGTTGGGGCTTATTTACAAGCCCCTTGCACCGCTGGAGCATCACTTTTTGTGACGTACCTGCGGCACAACCTGCTGCACCATATCTACAGGGAAACTTAAAGTCACCCTGCGTGGCTTTTCTTGTTCTTGTAAATATGGCCCCTTTACACGATACAATTTGTGAAAGGAGCATTGCATGGGTGTTGCTGTGGGTGTTCCCACGCATCATCCATGGCTTCTGCCACATTTCCAGATGTACGAGGAATAATAAACCTGGAAATGACTCAGAATGGGAGGTGCAACGAGGAGAAATGTTTTCATTTCGCCTCATTTTTTTCCTCGTTCTATACGTGCTGCATTCTGCAGCACACATAGAACGAGGAAATCACCTGATTGTTTATGTGCAGGAAAGGACACTTTCGTGCACAAACATTCATTAAAAAAATGAAATTTTTCAACTTCTATGTGTGCTGCATTAAGTAGCACCATAGAAGTTTCAAAATGCCATTTCAGATTGTTTATGTGCAGGAAGGGAAACCTTCCTGCACATAAACAATCATTCCCCATAACGCAGGCAGGGTGCCTGTTTCGGCACATGGCAGCAAATTGTGCATCAGCGCAGGGGAGAGCAAAGGGATCCGTCATATCATTGTAGATAGGACACATCCCAGTACTTCGGAATTAACACAGCGCTGCGCCGCCCAATGGCTTGCTGCACCGCGCTGCCTTAATTCCTTGTAAATGAGGCCCTTTATTTCTGCTTTGTAAGTCTCTAAAAGCTTCCTATATTTTGCTTTTTCATCTAGAGCATAGCTATTCCTCCATAACTTCTCTTGTCTTCTGCAGGCTATTTTGAGCTCCTTGAGTTTGGGGGAGTACCACCCTGCAGTAGCACGAGCTGTATGGCAGCTGTCTAGCTTTGACGGGGCCAATACATTGGCACCCTCTGCAATCCAAGAGGAGACATTTTCTACTAAATCGTTCACATCCCCAAACAAATTGGGGGGTAAAAAATTCTGAATCAATGCAAGCTCATTTTTGTCCTTTTTATTCCAAGCTCGAACTGTTCTGGTAGCACCCCTAAACATACCATGGGTGGATGGCCTGGAATAGAGAATTTAATCATCATATGGTCTGACCAAGCGAATGGGTGTGTGCTCTCAGCACACACGCATTGTTCTTTATTGGGGGCCAAGAGAGCTTCACCTCCTTCCCTTGCCACAAGGCACCTCACACATTCTTGGCGTTGCTCCTTAAGTAATGGGTCTTATGTGGCACCTTCTGCGTTTTGTTCAAATATGAACACTGAGAGGTGAAACAGTAGAGTGCATCTATGCTAGAGTTCTTGTAAGACAGAGGTTTTTTTCTTTTTTTCTTTTATTTATAAGATTTTCCTTACAGAAAACAAATCACGTCTATATACAACATCAAGTCTATCTTTCACTATACCACATGCAGACAATGAATACGCACATTATACTACCCGGTAACGCCGTGCACAACGTTAATACATCCCAGAATTGACACATAACATTATTTTATACGTCAGTTAAACAGCAGTTGTAAGGAGGTCCGGATGTTCTCGTAAATAGGTGATCAGAGTGTAAGATTCCAGTTAAAATAAAGAAGCAAATCCAAATTCCAGGCAGGAATTTAATAGGGAGAAAGGCACAGTATTTCTACATCAAAATCTCCAGGCAGAATGTCCAGAGAACAGTAAGAGAAACAGTTTTAAACAGAATTATATAACTGAGCAGCATGTGCCACAGTTAAACGTATACAGATAATTAAAAGGGAAATGTACAAGGAAAATAAAAAAATTAAAAGGGAAATATTAAAATGAGAATATATTTGAAATGGCAATGTAACACATTTTTCCCCTAAGGAGAATTAAGTTCATTCATTAACACATTTTGTAATACGTCTGACGTTTCATAATTTACCATCTTGCGTAACAACACTATTGCGATTGACCTTAATGATTTTGATGGGTTTATCAAATGTATGTTCCCCTTTGGAAACAAAACCGGGTTTTCATATCCTTACCCATTCACCAACAGTAAATGAAGGCTCCTTGGCTTTCATTTGAATGTCATAAATACACTTACTCTTGTTTTGTTTCATCTCCACTTTTTGGGCTACATCATCAACAGAAACATCCGACTTTGAACCACCATGGACACAATTTGGAATTTGGATCTCTACCTCTCAATAAAGGAAAAGGTGAAACTTCAATGGTAGCATGGGGTGTTATACGGTACAACCAAAGTTTCTCTCTTAACCTCTCCTTCCATTGGATACCAAAATTACGTTCCCACAATATATCTTGTTTAAGCACCTAATTAAATCTCTCTACTTGATCATTCCCTTGAGGTTCATACAAAGCTGTGGTCATGTGCCTAATATTGTAAAATTTAAGAAACTCTAACATCTCAAGGGACTTAAACTGCACTCCATTATCAGAAATAATAACTTCTGGATAACCTTCTTGATCAAAGATCTCTTTAAGAAACAGAATTACACTTTCAGTAGTAGGATGAGGGACCAACTTGACCTCCGGCCACTTGGAATGATTATCAACTGCCACTAAGGCAAACTTACAGTCATGCGGTAAAAAATTGAACTGACCTGCAATATCTAGTCCTAATTTTTGCCAAGGTTGATCCGGCCATTTCACTGAAATTAGAGGAGCAGGATCACATTTACACATCTTATCACTTCTGATACAATCAGGACATTCTCTAACGAGTTTGTCTACAAACCTATCTATCCCAGGCCACCAGAAAATGGATTTAATCAACCTCTTCATGGGAGACATCCCTAAGTGGCTTTCATGACTCATAGACAAAATGTGATTAAGAAGAGATAAAGGAGGAATGCACTTTCCTTGCCTGAAGATCAAATCAGCTTCCATGAACAGCTCACCCGAGACATTCCAGAAAGGAACAACATGAGCTGGAATATCACTCTTAGAAGGCCAACCTGCCCTGATGCACTCACTAACTTTACACAAAACTTCATCTTCACTCATACCCTTCTTCCACATGTCCTCTGAAATGAAACCAAACTTTTCAGAAACAATTTCAGTGATATCAACAACTGTTTCCTCATCTTCACATTTATCATTAGAGGAACATGGAAGTCTCGACAGACATTCTGCCGTCACATTGATCTCCCTGGAACATATTCAATATCGAAACTGTACTCTTGCAAACGTGACATAAGTCTGGCGATGCGAGCAGTAGCTCTAAGACCACTGCCAGGAGACAAACGAGATACCAAAGGTTTATGATCTGTCCTCAAAACAAATCTGGCACCCCAAAAATAATTACGAAAATGTTCGACTCCCCAAACGCATGCCAACAATTCCCTTTTAATTACAGCATAATGCCTCTCAGTGACACTAAGGGAACGGGAAGCAAATGCAACATTCCACTCTTCTTTTCCTGCATGTTGGGATAACACACAACCTAATCCATAAAGACTTGCATCAACAGTGAGTACACATCATTTGTTCATAAAATATGGCTTAAGTGTAGGTGCTGCTACCATTTCAGCTTTTATGTTGTCAAAAGCTTCTTGTTGGTTTTTCCCCAAGTAAACTCCACATTTTTCCCAGACAGTTCCCTCAGTGGTTCCATTTTTGTTGCAAAATCTTTCATAAATTTGCTGTAGCACTCGCGTAGTCCTGAAAAGGAAAGTAGTTTGTCCTTACAATCTGCAGCTGGTGCCTTTAAAATAACACTAATAAGAGATTTTTTGGAAACACACCTTCCTTGGATATAGTATGTCCCAAATATTCCACGGAGTCTTGGTATAATTTGCATTTCCTACCTTTGAGAGTAAGGCCATACTCGTTTAGGACACTACACACACTCTTGAGAGGCTCTGTGTGGATCTCTTTGTTTTGAGTGAAAACCAGAATATCATCTTGAAAACACTTGACATATTGTTGCATGTCCTTAAAAATGTGGCACATGGACCTCGAAAAGACAGATGCCGCCGATGCTAGTTCAAACGGCAATCTCTTACATTGGAAAAGACCTTGAGGTGTAATGAATGCTGTCAAATGTCTCGACTCTTCTGCCAATTTCACTTGGTGATACGCTGATCTGAGATCAAGCGTAGAGAACACAGTAGCTCCCCAACATACTAACTACTTCATTTATATTCGGCAGTGGATGACAGTCAATAAGAATATTGGCATTTAGAGCCCTCAGGTCAATGCACAATCTGAAAGATTTATCCGGTCTTCGTGCAAGAACTACCGGAGAAACCCATTCTGAGGATTCTACTTCCTCAATAACACCATTACTTAACATTTCTTTCAATGCATCACCCAACTCTTCCTTGACATTGATGGGAGCGTTCCTTAATTTCTGTTTCACTGGCGATGCACCCTGTTTAAGTTTGATAACATGAGTGAACCGTTTAAGCTTTCCTATTTTTTCAGAAAAAACTTTAGGAAATTCACTTACTAAGGGCCAGATGTAGGTAATCCCAGATTACTGATTCTTAAATACCGAATCATACCGAACAGAACAGGCAAATGGGATGTAGGTAATTTTTCCGAAAAAATTACCGAATCGGTAAGTTTCGGTAATTACCGAATCGGTATTTACCGATTCGGTAATTGGGGGAAACATTGAAGGGTGGCAGGGTGTCACTTTGACACCCTGTTGCACCCCTCAATTTTGTATGGGTGCACAAGTTGCAGACATACATGCCCTAAGGGCATGTATGTCTGCAACATGGCACTGTTGGAAAAGAAAAAAAATGCTTTTTCAAGGGTTTTCATTATTTACCACCAACTTCTAGTTGGTGGTAAATAACGAATCCTTAACTGAGGAATGCACTAACTTGAGTGCTTCCTACATCCTGGATTCAGTATTTTCCAAATCGGTATGTTAAGAATTCAGTATTTTACCGAATCCTTAAATTACCGATTCGGTAAAATACAGAATCCTTAAACAATGCCACCTACATCTGGAAAGCCCATTACAGGTCGGCAACAACTGAAATTCGGTAATTTCGGCCATTACCGACCGGTATTGGGCGACCTACATCTGGCCCTAAGTCATTGTTCCCCACATTCTCTTCAACTACCATAACTGGTTCCTTTTTGCGAGGATTCAAAATAATACCCAATTTCCACTAGTCTCTCCAACCTAGTACATTAACTCCCTTCTGAGCAACATATAATTTAATGAGAGCAGACCTTCCTTTAAACTGAACCAATGAAGCAATATATCCAATAAAATCAATGGCAGAACCATCAAACCCTTGAGCAACAATATCAGGAGAGCACAAGTCTTGAATAGATTTCTTAACACCAAATATTTCATTGAAATGGCTCTCTGTTACAATGGTCCAAGGAGAACCAGAATCTGCCATGAGCTCAAGATCCTTATCTAAGAATCTGACTTCACACTTAGGAGAACTTAATGTCTCCCCTTCAACTACACTTATGTTCACCAACAAAACCACAATCCCTCTCTCCTTTTGGGAATCATCACAACATGAATGTTCACATTTGGTGCATGTACTCTCCCTGGGTTGATCATACCTTACACATGACACTTCACTGTTCTTGTTATTAGAATTTCTATTCTTATCAAACATTTTCTTCTTATCCTCTTTACAAGCTATTGAGAAATGTCCTATTCTTCCACACTTGTTACATACTTTTCCTATTTCAGGTACAACATTTGAATGAAGCCACATGGTTATTGCTCCCACACCTATAACATATTATATTCTTGCTAGTAACTCCTGCCGATTGATGATTTTAAACAATGTTGTTAATAGCACACACTTCATCACAAATCTTATCACTTTTCTCACTTTTGGTACTCACATCTTGTATGGTTTTCATCCATTTGTTCGATTGCTCAAATGCAGTGTCATGCAAGTTGGGATTACCTAATATCCACAACTGTTCTGTTGTCTTTTTACTTCTAACATTTACAATGATCTGATCTCTAATCATCTCATCTGTTATGGCCCCAAAATTACATGAAACAACAAGTGATCTTAGTGCAGTCAAGAAATCATCAAAGGATTCAGACTCTCTCTGCACCCTAGTGTAAAACTTATATCTGTTGAGGGCAATACTGGTCATAGGTTTAAACCTGGTCTCTATACATAACATTGCTTCATCAAAAACTCCCAAATCCCCTGAAACATTAGGAAGAGTTCTAAACACTGCTTGTCCCTCTGACCCCAAACAGTGAAGAAAGATATATATTTTTCTTTCATTACCCATTCTTTCTCCATCAATGGCTTTTAAGAAAGTTAAAAACTCTTCTTTCCACCTAACCAAAGGTATAGGAGGATCACCCTTACATTGAAGAAATTTAGTTGGTGAATCAAATTGCATAATGCTAACAGTAGTACTAACTTTAAGTGCCAAAAAATTGGTTAAAATATTGAATTCAACACAAGTTGCAAAACAGTGTTTACAATACAGTGAAGAAAAAAATATACATAGTTCTTTTTAGTATGAAATTAAGGGTGTTTCCAATGAGCTGTGCACATTAGCGTGATGTGCAGATGAATACTATTAAGGACGTTAAGCTCCTAATCAGTACCTTTTCTTCATCGAATTTGCCTAGATGACTTCAGCGTTAATATCTTGCTTCCGCGTGGGTAGAAACTTTCGTGAATAACGCTATATAAGTCTTTAAAATAATGCTGGTGAACAAAAACTACTAATAAAAGGTATCCAAAATGGCGGCAGATGACGTAATCGCGTTACGCTCCGTCCTTACGTCTGCGTGATGACGTAGACGCGTCGGAAGAATGAGTGCGTACATCCATTAAGCACCGGTACAATGACTTGAACGCATCACCGGATGACTTGGACACATTCCGTTTCCCTGGTAGCGGCGTGGATCACCTCGCGTTGTTCAAGATACGAAGACACTTCAGGTTTCCAGAAACGCCGATAGGTAAGAGCTCGTGCCGAATCCAGCACGCGTAGATAACAGTTGCCGATAGAAATTTACCAAAATGTGTAGAAAATTCACCAAACCACGTAGAAAATTCAAATTTCCAGTGATGAACTCAGGCAATGTTCTCCAAAGTAAGATGAAGCTGAAAACAATCCTCAGGCGAAGATATAAAATAATAAATTAATCCAAAAAACGGCATGTACCGCTCCTGTGCCTCAAAGAGTAGCAGGTATTTAGGTCCTTTGACCCTCGTCGCCAAATTTGTAAGATTCCAGATGAAAGCCAGAGAACAGTAAGAGAAAAAGTTCTAAACAGAATTGTCTAACTGAGCAGCATGCGCCACAGTTAAAAGTATACAGATAATTAAAGGGGAAATGTACAAGGGAAATAAAAGAATTAAAAGGGAAATGTTAAAATGAGAATAAATTTGAAATGACAATGTAACACAGAGGTTCCCAGAACTTAGATGGTTTTGCAGTTGTGGGCCCTTCCTCTGCAAATATCTGAAACTTGTCTTTACAATAAATGGAGTCTAGTATCCAATGAGCTACGGTAGGTGTCTTCCTGCTATCCCAATGCATGGCTACTCTACGTTTTGCTAAGAGTAACATTATGGTGACTAATTTTTTCTTGGCAGATTTCAAATGTGTTATGTGACCCAACAGGCATACTTGAGGCGACCAAACTAATTTACTATTTAAGATCGATCTAAGATGCTGGACCACCTTTTCCCAGTAGAGCTGCACTTTGCCACAATACCATGCTAGGTGCACAAAGTCAGCCTGATCCTTCTTGCGGAGTTTACATTTTGCATCTCTGCTTAACACATGCTTGTGCAAGTGGAGTGGGGTGTGGTAGGTTTGGTGCAAGTATTTAAAATGTATTATACGTAAATTCCCATTGGGTGTGAGAAGTTCCGTAAGTGCGCAGCAAGTTTGCCATTCCGCCACAGACAGATGCGTAGCTAGTAATACATTCCATTTATTGTGTGCCTTTTGTGTATTAACGCCAATTTCCCTCTGTAGAGTTGTGTAGAGTCTTGCCACTATGTGAGTATTGTTAGGAGCTGTGATTACTAATTGTAGCGTCTCCAGTGTGGGGGGTTCCATTGGAAACATGGGATACAATTCCTGAATCGCTGCACACAGCCTGTGATATACAAATTTAAATAACAATGTCTGATTGCTGGCGAATGATCGGTCAGCATGTGTGAGAAACTGTTTGTTTGGATATACGTACCCCATCACTGCAATGCTTATCTGTTCCAATAAACCAATGCTGACCTTTTCCTGTGTTACTGATAAGGCGGGGTGTTGCGCCAGGGGTAGACTTGGTGCATATAATGGAAGTTTGTTCGTGAGCTGGCCCATATACGATTCCACGCCATGGATGTGGTGCGTACTGTGTTGATTTCATGCTTGGTTAAATGTGGCCGCTGATGTGGCAAGATGTGTGACAATTCAATGGGATGGGCATCGCCATCCTCTACTGCCAGGTGTGGCAGGTATTGTACTGGATGGAACCAATAGTACGCATATTGCGCTTGAACGCATAGCTAACACAGATATAGATCCGGAACAGTGAATCCACCTGAGGTGTGCGGTAATGTCATTGTGTGTAGACTTATTCTTACTTGCTTACCAGCCCATAACAGTTTGTTCAAATTGGAGCGTAAGTGGTTGAATATGGGGGCCGGTGGCTGTATAGGAATGTTGGTGAATAGATATAGCAATTTAGGCAGGATCACCATTTTAATCAGGGATATCCTATTCGCTGGGGACAATGGCAATGTGATCCAACGGTCTATTTGCGTTTCTAGTTTATCAATCACCATGTTATAGTTGCTTCGAAGTACTAGATCTGATTCTCAGTGAATACAAATGCCTAGATATTTTATGAACTCCTACTGCCACACCAGTGGGAAATCCATCTGAGGCGATTTTGTGCTTGATTTTAGGGGTATCACCGCAGACGTGGACCAATTTATTTGCAGGCTAGATTGACGTCCAAATTTGATGTATTCCCTTATTATCTGTGATATGTTTACTTCGGGGTCTCTAGGTCTCTAATATATAATACCATGTCGTCTGCATATAACGATATGCTAATAGGGCGTAAATTAAAGTCTAACGCTGTATATGCATATTTCTGGCATATTTTACAAGCCCGGGGCTCCAAGTCAATCGCAAAGAGTAGCGGGGACAGCGGACAGCCCTGTAGCGTTCCTCTTTGTATCTGTATGCGCTCAATATATGTTTATTGACTTTTATGCGGGCAGTGGGGTCTGAGTAAAGGAGTTTGATCCAATTTACCATTCTGGGTGGGAGATCAATTCTTTGAAGAATGGTAAATAGATAAACCCATTCAACTGAATCAAAGGCCTTGGCCACGTCCAAGAGAACTGCCACAGCCTCTAATTATGGGTTCAGTTGATGTAGCAGGGCGAAGATTTACGTAAATTATGTGCCATTGAGCGGGATGGTATTAATCCTGATTGGTCGGGCAGTATGATAGTTGTTATAAGTGGCTGGAGTCTAGTCTCAATTATCTTGGCCAAGATCTTTGCGTCCATGTTTATGAAAGAGAGTGGTCTAAAAAAAAATCACAAAAGGCACTTCTAATGTCAGCATCTGCTGAGTAAGTCGCCTGATCTACGTTGATTTGAGCTATGTTATTTCTAACTCGGTCAGTTTTGGCTTTCCAGGCCAGAAGCTTGCCGGCCCCCTCTCCATATTGAAAATGTGCTAGCTTACTTGCCTCCCATCCCTGAAGGACTCGAGTATTTATAATTGAGCCCAGTTCTCCTTTTAGGGTAGATAACTTATCTTGCCAACGTTTCATAGTTTCCGGAGGAACGGCCGGATGTAACAAGATTCTCTTTTGCACCCTAGCCATATCAGATTCCAATAAGGTGACAGATTCTCTATAGATTTTGTTTTTATGTGAGACCTTGTTTGTTATTATGCCTCGCAAGAAGGCTTTAAATGTGTCCCAAACACACCCGGGGGAAGCGGACCCAATGTTGTTATCAAAAAAACTTTGTGCTTCAATTTTTAAAGCGGTAATTTCATCGGGAGCAGTAAGTAGTGAACGGTCAAATGACCAAACTTTAGGTGTTTTTTCCAGCAGCCCGCCCAGTTCTAGAGAGATGGTCGCATGATCGGAAAAATGGAATGGGAGATGAGAGATGTTTTGTACCTGTTTAACTAGTTGCTGACTGATTAAGATATAATCTATTCTCGACTGGTGGTGGTATTTATAGTTGTGAAATGAGACACCTTGTTGAAGCCCAGATCTTAATCTCCAAATATCTACATAGCCAAATTCCTTCATTTTGTCAAGTAAAAGGGCCCTTGTTTTTGAGGGGATTACTGATCTATTAGTAGGGGATTTATCCAGTATAGGGTCCAAAACTATATTGAAATCTCCAGCCAGTATCGTGGGCTCCGGATACGCAGGCAGGTGAGAAAATACCGTATTCAATACCGAGGGGTCATCATGGTTGGGCCAGTAGTAACCTACTATTGTAATCGGAGCCCCTGCCACCGTCACAGAAACAATTACCCATCTACCTCCTGGATCTACGAGTTTATCAATTAACCTTGATTTTAAAGATTTTTTGAAGAAGATCGCCACGCCTCTGGAGGTTAGAGATTGTGTAGTAGACACACAAAAATCTACCCATCTATTTTTTTTAACAACAGAGGTGATCTCAGTCTCTGTAAGATGGGTCTCTTGGAGTACAAGAATTTGAGCGTCTGAGTCTCGCAAATACTGCAATATTTTCCATTTTCTGGGACTAGTGCGTAGGCCATTTATATTCCAGGAGAGAATTTCTATCTTCTTCTCCATAGGAACATCCACCCCATCACCCCATAACCAGCACCTAGAGTAAAAGAACCCTTAGTATTAAAGCTAATGTATGCCATAGAATATATGGCTCTCCCCAACAAGGACATAAAAAGTAGAACTGAGCAAAAAATGAGGACTTTTTAAAGAAATTTTCCCCCCTGCCCCCCTCCCGTAAGCACCCCAGAACCCTCCCCCCACCCGTGGGAAACCCCTACTCTATCTATCTGGATATACCAGAAGATAGCACCCCTTCTGTGCTCCCGTCCTATCTGTAAATAGACCTTTAATCATGGCCAAAAAGAGAGGAAGAGATAAAGAAAAAAAAACAGTAAAACATAGGACTATTTCAAGTGGAAGGGAAGGAGGATTATAGATATTAAATTTTATATTAAGTTTGTTAATTAATATATTGACATAACCAATTGTGCAAGAGTTTTTTCCCTTTTTTTTAATTTATTTATTTATTTATTTTTTACACCTTTCTATTAATTTTTCCTCTCCCCCCTTTTTTTTTTTCCTTTTCTATTTCTTTTCTTTTTTCCCTTTCTAAACCTCCTTCACCAACTCATGGTTTAAGCGATCTTACCTATCCCAAATATGCAAATCTCCTGGGGACTAATAGATTAACTTGAAGAACCCTTGTTTTTATCTTTATCTTTTTCTCTGCCCAAGGACAGCAGGAGTTCATCAGCTGCCTGCACTGACCTGATGTTATGCATTGTGTTATTATGCATGACTTTCAAGGCCGCCGGAAAGACCAGATGGGCTACTGCCCCTAGGCTCCTGAAAGCTTCAAGCCTTCTACCAAACTCCCATTGTTTGTCTAGCGTTGCCCTCGAAAGGTCGGACCTAATTTGAAAGTTGAATCCCTTCCCGCTTAAGGATTTTTGCTTTAGTGCCAGACCTAATATAGATTCTTTGAGAGTATAGGTGTGGAAGTTTATTAATATTTTCCTCGGCTTGATTCTTTGAGGGTTCCTTCTGAAGGGATCTCTGTGGATACGTTGAATATCCACAGACAATTCTTCCACAGATTGATCTAGTTTCAAACAGTCTTTTAACAAATGAATGATATATTGCTTTATGTCGGACCCCTCACTGCCCTCTGGTACGTTAAGAATACGGAGGTTGCTTCGACGTGCGTTGTTCTCCAGTGACTCCAATCTTTCTGACAGAATCTGGTCCTCCTTCTTAAGCTTAACAATATCTGTCTTGGCTTCATCCAGATGCAATGAGAGACCCGACACTTTGTCTTCCAGACCTTCTGTTCTTGATGCAAGAGTGCCCACTTTCCTATCCAAGGACTCGCAAAAATTCCGAATGTCCGATTGAATGGAAGCGGAGTCCTCAAAGCCTTTCTTAATGTCAACTGACAAAGATGAAAACATTGATTGCAAATAGGAGGTCAAAGCCGGATCAACCCCACTACCGATGTTAAAATCTGTAAGGGCTGTTGCCCCCCGCTGCCCATCTTCTTCTATAGGCGCATTGTTGTTTGAGAGCCCAAGTTGCTGTGAAGCTAGGTGAGGTTCCAAATGAGATTCAAGCAGTGGTGTAGCTGAATATAATACTGGGGAAGGTAAAAGAGGTGCAAGAGTCAGTGACCCAGAGGGATGCAAGGGCTCCATCACCTGAGTAGTAGTCAAAGTTGGGGCTAAGGTGCCAACCTTAATGTTGACAGACCCCCCCTCAGTTTCAGCCATAATCGCTGCTCCATCTCCATCTTCAGACCCATTGTTACTAAGGGCTCCTCCCTCTGCATTAACCATTATATCTTGCATCTCGTTTACTGTAGAGGAAGCTATTTCTTCAGTTTCAGGAGTAATTTCTGAAGTAGTTGGTAGAATAAGCCCCGGAGACTCTGATGAAGCCATTAGAAGAGGAATATCCTCAGAAAGCTGTTGGTCAGGGAGGTGCAAAATCTGTGGGACTGCCTTAAAATAGGACCGCAATGACGGTGTTATTTTGGATCCAGAGTTGGTTGCTGATTTGATGTTTTTAGTGCTCTTTTTAGCACTCTTTACTGGTTTGGAGGTAAAGGCTCGCTTACCCTTAACTTCTCTGGATAAATATGAGGACTGTTTCTTCTTCTTTGAGAGGGCCCCCGGCGCTATCTGACATGGAGCTTGAGACTGGTGGCTACAATTGCTACTACAGGGGTCAGGGCTTATGCTAGTCTCGAAGCCTATTCTCCCAGTGTTTTTAGTCTCTTCTCTACTGGGATCCGGTGCCCCCCTTGTGTCTACCTGCTTAAGATTAGATTTGAGAGAGTTTTCTAAGACTAGCAACAGACCAGGATCCTCCAACTCTCCGCATGATGACTCACAGCCTTTAACAACTTGACCCACCTGCTGACTCTGAGCCTCAAGTAGTGCAGGTAGTGCAGCTCTAGTCGTGCCTGCCACCTTCTCAAGATCTGTCTCAATATCTTCCTCTTCCTCCACCCTCCTCAGCCGCCCCTTACCGGTGCGTGAAAAGAAGCTGGAGCCGGAGTCAGAACCGGACTGCCCTGCGCCGCCTCGGGGTCCTGGGAGGAGGCTGCGGGTCCTTCTCCCACGACGGAGCTCCAGCGCTGCCGAGTGCCAATGCAGCACGCCAGAAGCAGCCTGCCGCGTACTTTGCGTACTTAAAGCAAATATCGGCGCTTGCAATACCGGTTGCAATACCGGTGAAATCGTCAGCAGACTCCAAGTTGTGGCCGGCTTGAATCCAGTCTGGAACAGCTGTTCGGGCTGAGGGAGTGGAAGAGGCGTGGCTGAAACGCTGTGAGACTCCGAGCAGGACCGGCACGCCCCATCAATGCACATGCACATGACCCTCTGTACTCACGAGCTTCACCGTGTAATTACACGAAGCACGAAGCCACATCTATCACGAGGACAAACATGTTGAGGCTTGTCAGGTTGACGACTGGTTAAATAGGGTGTCTCTCCCCTCTCTTTCAGCTGAACAAAGAGCCACCTTAGATAGACCTATTACGCAGGAAGAGGTTAGCCGTGCCATCTTAGACAGCAAGAAGGGTAAGGCATCTGGTCCCGATGGCCTTCCTTCAGAGCTATATTTGACCTTGCTGACAATAATAGTTCCTCCTTTAACTTCGCTGTTTAATCAAATCTTTCAGGTAGGGCTGTCTCTCCCTAATTCGTGGAATGATGCTTCTATTACTTTGATTTTGAAACCAGGTAAACCAGCCTCAAGTTGTGGGTCTTATAGGCCTATTTCGATTTTAAATGCGGATTATACGTTTTTTACATCTGTTCTTGCCAATAGACTAGGGGTAGTGGCACCTTCTATATTACATCAGGATCAGAGGGGCTTTGTGAGGGGTCGCCAACTCTTTGAATTGACCTATGATCTTATTGGGGCCATAGATATGGCGACGGCGGACTCTCTTCCCCTTGCTGTCATCACATTGGACGCTACCAAGGCCTTCGACAGGGTCAATTGGATGTTCCTGTCGGGGGTCTTGGGTAAATTCAACATTGGGGGGGCTTTCCGCAGAGCGGTGAGTCTACTCTATCAGAAGCCTATGGCCTCTTTACTGGTTAATGGCGAACTGTCAGCCCCATTTAATATTACTCGGGGTACGCGGCAGGGCTGCCCCCTCTCCCCTCTCCTATTTGACTTATATATAGAGCCCTTCGCCCAACGTTAAGGGACGACTGTAACATCAAGTCTTTTTCATATATGGGTTGGGAGAGGAAAGTGGCCCTGTACGCCGATGACATTCTCATCTTCTCTTCGGACCTCCGTACTGCTCTTCCCTCTATAATTGCTCTGGCCTATGACTATGGGGAGGTATCCGGATACCAAATTAATGCATCTAAAACTGAGATGATGCAGTGGAATGACCCCGAGCCAGTGGCAGGGGTTCAATTGAGTCTTTCTATGCGTTATCTTGGCCTCACTATTACTAAAAACATAGACCAAATTGCAACGTTGAATTTTTCATTGATAGCAAGAGAATGTAGAAAACTTATGAGGTCTTGGTCTACACTCCCGCTTTCTATTCTGGGTAGGGTTAACCTTGTTAAAATGTCTATTTTGCCCAAAATTTCTTTTTTGTTTAACACTGTTCCGCTGTATTTTGAGCCTTCTATCATAGCAAAATTGCAAAGTGATATTAGCTCTTTTATTTGGAATGATCACACAGCTCGGATTTCATGGAAAAAAATCAGGCGTAGGAGAGAAAAGGGGGGTCTTGCAGCTCCAGATTTACAACTATACGCGTGGGCTTTTCAACTCTCCCACGCCAGGATGCTGCTTAAAATGCCCACGAATGTGGGAATAGGCACTATGTTCTCCGCATTACTTAGAGGAGAGGGAGTTGGCCAACAGGGTTTTTTGTTTAAATTTGGGGACCCTAAGTTTTTTAAAAAGGTGAAGCTGAAGGTATTATTGGGATTGACAAAAACGTGGGTTAAACTAAGAGGCTCCATAAAACTGGGATATTTTGCAGGCAGGTCTCCAATGTGGGATTCCCCGGGATGTCCAGGTTGGCTTCTCGATAGCCTGGCAACACCACTGAGGGAGGCCGGTTTTGAGGTTTGGGGGGACTTGTTTATAAATGGTTCTCTCCTCCCTTGGGAAGCTTTACTAGCTAGAGTAGGGCCGGGTCTTTCCAGATTCAAATATATACAGATCGCGAGTTGGGCTCACTCACAGCGTTCAGCTAGGGGTAGATACCAACTGGGAGGAGACAGTAGCTTAGTGGCCCTGATGCTGGACAAACCTTCTGTGAGTAAGGAGATCTCAGTCTGGTATAACTTATTATTGGAAGATGTTGACGGGGATTTCACCTTACCGGAGACACTGTGGAGCGCTTCCTTTATTGATCAGGACACTGATAACATCTGGCATGCCTCTTTTAAAATCTTGTGGGACATAGTGAAACCAGCCTGGTTGCGTAGGAATCATCTTTTTACCCTACACAGGGCATATTATTCACCACAGCGGCTGTCGAAATTTTCAATAAACTCCCCTGTAGCCTGCCCTAGGTGTGGGCTTCTAGCAGCCTCTGACATACATATGTTTTTTGAATGCCCACTCTTGTTCTCCTACTGGGATTCAATTAGTAAACTATTGACTACATCTTTAGGGGTAGCAATCTCAATCAATGCAATGACCGTAATTTTCGGATTATTTTCGGGAGTTCGAGGCCCTGCTAAGAATCTTCTTTTTTACTGCATGTTATTGGCCAGAAGGGAAATCTGCAGGAAATGGAAAGACCCAGCACCTCCCACGTTGTTAGACTGGCGTATCTCAGTCCTGCAAACATCCAAAGTTGACCTCGCAAGATCGGGCAATCCCGAAAAACGTAAATTTTGGCTTCTCCGAAATTTGAATTAGTTAGCTTTTGACTGTGGGGTTTTTTTTTTCCCCCCACTGTCCTATGATTAAGCTGCTTGGTCTATATTTTCCTTTTTGGTATACCCAATGGTTTCCCCAAACGTCAGTGGGTATCGAATTGCAGCAACATCTCCCTGCTACGGTTATATCGGGGTGCTTTATGGAGAGATGTGATAATGCTGAGTGTAAACATTGAATTATCGGTGAAAGCACTACCAGTATATCTGTGGCAGTATATTCCTCTCTCCGATAGCCTGATGTGATATACCAAGGGCGATAATGAGGACAAAAAAAAAAAAGAAAGAGAGTGGTCTATAGGACTCGGCTGTCTCCGGGTTTGTGTCCTTTTTTAATAAAGCAACAATGAGTGCTTCGCTTCGGGGGAAGAATTTTGGCATGATATGCTACATCATACACTGCTAATAAGTATGGGCTAAGTAGGTCTGAGTATGCTTTGTAGAATTCTCCTGTATAGCCATCCGGACCTGGAGTTTTGCAGTTGGGAAGTGACTTTATAGCATCTTGTACTTCTTCTATGGTTATTGGATGCGCAAGGAACTCACGTTGGCCGTCCGACAAACACACTAATGCAATATCTTCTAGATAGTCTAGAATCTCTTGTGCGTGTGCTGTGTCCCCAAAGCATATAATTCACCATAACTGTTCATAAATGTTTGTAGTATACCAGCCGTGTCGTAGTGTTCCGTATTAGTGTCATCCATCACTCGTAGAACAGTATATTGTTTGTGTTCCATGCGTATTTTTTGCGCAAGTATCCGGCCCACCTACCTCCCTCTCCCATCCTATGCGCTGTGTGGCGTCTTGTTATGTACTTTATTTCAAAGTCCGATAAATTATTGTAGGTGCTTATTTCATCCCTGATAGCACTCAATATGTCTGTACTGTGTGTATCATCATATTCCGCCTCTAAGTTTTTGATGCTTTTTTCACATTGTGTTAACTGGGTGCAGATATCCTTAAGGATACCAGCTGTTGTGCTGATTGCATACACCTTGTATTGTTACATTAAAGGCTTCCCACAGGGTGCCCGTGCAGTCTACTGATGTCTTATTGTTGGCGAAGTAATCTTCTATCGATGTGTGAATTGTCTCGTTATATAGTGGGTCTAGTACTGCCGTTGCATTAAAGCGCCAAAGGAAGTGCGGAGGGGTATATGTCGGAATCTGCAGGGATAATAATACAGGCTTATGGTCTGAGATCATTTTGGGAAGATGTTTGACATCAAGGGTCCATGTACATGCTTTTTCAGTTGGAAGCCAATAATAAATTCTTTACCTACTATTATGTGTGCTGGAGGAGTGTGTGCCATCGTGGGTTTGTGGGTTAAGCAGTCGCCATATGTCTTGCTGTCTAAATTCCTGTATGCTGTGTTGGAGGGTCGCAGCAGCTCGCAGGTGTTGTTCGGTGGTGTTTTTTGACCTGTCACATGTACTGTCCAGCGTTACATTCATGTCCCCACCCCATATAAGCTCCATGTTAGGTAGGTCTCTTATAGTTGTACTTATCTTCATGAAGAAGTTAGGGTTGTTCACATTTGGACCCTACGTGTTAAATAGTCCTACCCTAGTACCCCGTAATATACCTGTGAGTATGACGTATCGTGTGTGTGTCTCTGTTAGTGTACATTCAGGGAAAAACTGCGTACCTTTGCGAATCAGAATCATCACTCCACGTGCATATGCGGAGTAAGATGATGAAACCACTAATTCTGCCCACCTCTTCCCGAAACCATCTGCTTTATTTTTAAGTAAGTGTGTTTCTTGTATTAAGGCTATTTCAACTGTATGCCTGTCTAGGTAAGCAAGAACTTGTCTAATCTTTCTGGGATTATTAAGACCTCTTACATTCCAGGTGGCTAGTTTTAAGGGTTAGTAGACTTTGCCATACTGTCGAGAATTAGGCAGTGTGAACAGATGTACAGTGTGCACCGCAACTCCAGGCAGCGCTATCTGCTGATCAAAGATAGGAATAGTGCATACATGTAATTCAGTGATGAACAATAATACATGTCTAGAGACTCGATAAATCAATTGAGGAGCAGCCAGGGTTCTCCACCCCCAATTCCCCCTCCCACTTCGTCAACCCAATTATGGCGAAGACAATCCCAACTAGAAAACAAACACCCCTCCCACCCAGGAAAAGAAGAAAAAGATAATCTTTAGTCGTGGTTCACACAAAAGGGGCAAGAGCTGCCAGCCGGATACCTTGATGACAACGGTAATCTAGGGGGTCACTATACCATTATATAGCGAAAGTCCTGACATATATTAACCTGATTAGGGGCGTTTAATTGGAGGAGTATGTATTCAAATGGAACATAACATCTAATGCGTTTTACGCGCATATAAATGAAATCACAAATAGCACACATCAATGAGTTTTTAAAAAGGTTGTCTTACAGTTCGTTGCCCCCAGTGTGTCGGATAAGGCTGTTCAGCACAAGTTTGGTATTTATTCAATATCTGAAGTCCCATTGTGATCTTCCGGTTCACCTCTGGGGGATCTTCGGCGCGCGGCTAGAGTGCCTTTCTATTTTAAATTATTGAGAAGGTCTTTTGGCTCATTGTAGATTACGGTTTTCCCACCGTCAGTTATTTTCAACTGGGCTGGGTAAAGCATTGCATATGGACCTGGACCTGGACCTGTGTGGTAAAATCTGGGTAGATGGAGATGTCCATACCTTGGTGGTGTAGTTTACCCAATTTACGTGCTTTTCGGAGAGCTGCATCCCTGTCTCTGTAATTTAGAATTTTTGCGATGATCGGTCGTGGTCTGGACCAATTGGTAGTGCGGGGCCTAGGGATCTGTGAGCTCTTTCAACAATAAATACCTCTAAGAAGGTGTCTCTTCCCATGAGTGCTATAAGTAATTGTGTGACATAACTCTCAATGGGGCCTGTGTTGGTCATTTCCGCTACTCCCAGCAGGCGAATGTTGCTTCGCGGGAGCGTGCTTCAATATCTTCAGCTTTCGCCATTATCACTGTCACGTTTTTTTCCAAATTGTCTTGTTTGACTTCCATTTGGCGTTGAGTGGCTTCCGAGTCTGAGATGCGGCGCTCCGCCATATCAATCCGTTCAGTATGGTGGTCCAGGCGCTCGGACATGCGGTCTACACGGTAAGTGAGATTGTCAATTTTACTGTCTATGTTAGATAGAGCCATTTGTATCGTGGCGAACATGGCCCGTACATTTCCCGCAGCAACCCCATTTGCAGCTAGTACGGCTTGTTGAGCTCCGCCATGATCCTCTAGATCATTTTCTGTCTGTTTCTTTTGCTGGCCAAATGATAACTTAGGCCGATTTCCGTCCGGCTTCTCCATGTTATAGCAATATTATTTAGCTTAGTGGCAATATTAACTATGTCCCAGATCAACACCAAACCACCACTGTGCAATCAGTTATACAGGTGATTAAGTGGTCTATGGTGTTCTCAGAAAGTTATATAGTGGGCAAGAGCGCTCACACGCTACTGTGAAGATGGCTTCGTGAAATACCCCACTTCGTCTCTCATACAGGATAGTATTGGATAGCTAGCATTGCTGTGGGAGGGAGAGGGGGTAGTTTATCCAGTCTTCATTAAATGTTTGATCAGGGGCTCCGTAACTTTCCCAGGAAGACGGTTCCCGCTGTGGAGATATATGGGGGAAAGAGAAAAGAACTGCTGACTCTCGTGGCTGTGCAGTGTCCATAGGCCCAGTGGATCTAGCACTGCCTTCAGGTGAAATTATTTACTGCGTGCGGTGTAGTAAGATATGGCGGCGTATAACTGCAGGTCGATGTGGTCTCGGGGGAGTGTGCGAGGATTCTGCAGAAGGCGGTATATTTCCCAACATGCACAGCTCCAGGTGTCAATGTTTCTAGGCAGGTCTGAAGTGTCTCATATTAGGCTCCGTTGTCGCGCACAGATATATGGTCCCGGTTCGGGTCGGAATCAACTTTCAAGGCAGTTCTTTAAGTTATGGGGCATTTCTTGCAGAGATATTGGGTTGCGAAGTGCTAGAGAGCAGGCCAGAGAGCAGACTCGCTAACGCACAGACAGGTGGGTGGAGGTGGGGGGCTCCCAGGAACACCTCCGGTCGGGGGACTCTAGGCTTCAGGAGTGCAATCGCCGCATATGCAGAACGGCCTCTCCTCTCTGCTGCCGGCCTGAAGTCACAATGGGAGCGCCACGCGTTCCTCACCTACAGGATACTGAGCACCCACAAAGGATGTTGTCCTCAATTGCTGTTGCACCACAGTCCGCCCCGGCGGCCGCGATTCCAGGCACCGCGTCAGGCGTGGTCTCGATCTCACGTCCCCGGCTCAGCTCACAGCGCCGTCATGTTTACGTCCGTGGCGCAGAATTTTCAAAGTCCTCGTTCTCCCGCGTTAGGGCATCTGAAGGCTTGAAAGTTGTTTCTAATAAGTGCCTGAGGGTTCTGGTTTATTTTACTCATAATTTTACTTCATTAGCAGAGTTAGGGTGCAGGATAAATGCAGGATGTTCTGAGCGACTGAAGGAGCTCGCTCAACAAGCGGCCATCTTCAGGCGTGGCTAGCTCCGCCCCCCTCTTGTAAGACAGTTATAGGATCCTTAAAAGGGTTCCCTCCGCAGCATTGTTGGATTAATTTGTGACTGCAGAGAAGGGGGTGTCTGTTGTATTTTACTATGACTGTTAGCAAACAGTACTTACTTTTTCTCAGCTGCATGCATCATCATGAGACACTCTGCCCATGGAAAAAAAAAGGGACCTTTTAATGAGCAGACATTATCTGTCGCATCAGTGAATGTAATTGGGTTTACTTACCATCCTTAATCTAAAATATATTGAACTATTCAATGAAAAAGTTCCCTTGATTCATCTGAGCATGTCTGGCTATTGTGAGAATCAAGCAGTTCTTCCCTTAAACTTGAATTAAAGTGATAATCTCAAACAACATGTTTTGAAGATACTTTGCAATATAATACTGCGTTATTGCCCTGACTTGTGAGTTCATAATGATAACAACATTTTCTGTCTTATAGAATATTTTTGTCACTGAGAGGGTCGTAAACTGATTGGTATTCCACTTTCTTTTCCGACAGTGCTAAGATTTTCTCATACCTGTTATTTTTTTTAAACAGAAATAAGGGTTTTTGTGCAACTCTGAACACAACTTCGGATGGTAGCGGAGGTACATGAAGATATCATGGTGATTTTTTTTTCTGCCAGCAATGATGCATTTTAAATAAATGAATAACTTTGGGCACAACTGGATATTGTTTAATAACCACTTCACTGGGGGAGGGGGGTGTTGGGATTCTCCTCCTGGGATTTCTGTGTCAACAAAGAAAAACAATGAAAATCAAAGATTACCCTCTTACACTTTACCACACAGACACTGTGCTATTTCTCGTCTTTTATCTCTTGTGACATGTTTATTATGGAAAGGAGTGCAAGGGGGAAATAGCTTAGTGTCAAGGTTGCTGATTTCAACATCAGCAGACATTGATTTTGTGTGTCTTTTTTATTGGACCATGTGTCCAATAGGTGTTGTAACACAGCTTACACTAGAAAATTGATATTGTATATAATATTGATCCTACAGACTCACTACACTCTACAGCATAGGCATCTTTTAGTGAAATGAATGACTGAAGCCATGATTCTACAAATGTGTTAGTAAAAATGGCAAATGTGCCCTGTAACTGGCAGAGGTGAAACACAAATTGCCTTTTGCAAACCTACGGGTTCACATTAATGTATTACTGTAATGAGACCAGTGCTGACAAAGAGCCCCAATCACAGAATTGCAGTCCCAGAGCCATTTTAAATTCAGCAGCCAGAGTAAAACGCCTTTGCACCGAATAAAAGTCTAGCTGTTTGGATGTAGATTTTTTCTCCTCTCAAATCGAAAGGCAGTTGGTATAATCCTAACTTCTTAGTTTCACACTCTACCATTACCTGATGTTCGTCCAACCACACCCATCTCCTTCTGAGCCTTTTGTGGGGGAGTGATGGCTCCTGTTGGAGCCATCACTCCTCACTTTGTTGCACCACACATTTCAGTAAACATGGTATGTACAGGTACACAAGCAAGGACAAAACATGGCATCCCCATTTTCAAAACAAAAATTATGTTAGGTGCTTGCTCAGAAACACAAATATAACAAACTTCAAACGTAACTTCAACAAGACAAAAAAAAAATTAAGTCACAGTTACCTCAAAGATGTATTTGTACCAACAGAACAAAACTACTTAACAGCTTCTACAACTGCACTAATTTAATCACCTTCAAGTGACAAAGAAAACAAGTAGTCGAAAAAACATTATTGCATGGACAGAATAATAGAGTGATTGTTGGAAATGGCCCTTTTTGCAGGGTTATCCCCAAACTTTTTGCTTCTTCCTCCTATTTTTTACTGACCTGTTTGTGTTGGTTTAAGGACTCTGGGCACTTTACCACTGCTAATCAGTGCTAAAGTGCATATGCTCTCTGTATAAATTGTGTTATGGATTGGTGTTTCCATGATTGGATATTTGATTTACTTGTTAGTTCCTAGTAAAGTGCACTGAGTGTGCCAGGGCCTGTAAATCAAATGCTACTAGTGGGCCTGCAGTACTGATTTTGCCACCCAGGTGAGTTGCCCTGAAAAGGTAACTTAGACATGCCATTGCAGAGTCTGCACACAGTTTGTAACTACCATGTCGACCTGGCCAGTGCACATACTTGCCAGTCCCTAACCTTTCCTTTTCTTTCATGTCAGGCACCCCTAAGGTAGGCCCAAGGTACCCCTGTGGGCAGGGTTGCAGTGTGTGTGTGAACGGTAGGACATGCCCTGGTGTGTGTGGCATGTCCTGATAGTGAATTACAGCCAATTTTGTTTTTCACTATTGCAAGGCTAGCTGTTCCCCATAGGACAAAATGGGGAATTTGTTTATAACATGTTGTAAACATAACTGACCCGGATATTTAGGTAGGGGAAAATAACGTTTAGTATACCTGAACTCAGAATCTAAAGATGTATCTTTTAGTGAAGGTGATTTTTACATTCTGTGTTTGAAAACACCACTTTTAGAAATGAGGTATTTTCTTGCTCAGTCATCCTGTGTGCCTCTGCTGGAATGTGGATTGCCTGTCTGGGTTTTGGATGACAGAAGACTGGGGATCAGGAGTGGCTCCAGATAGTCTAGGTGGGTCAGGAAAAGACTGAATAGACCTGGGTTGCAATTGGGGAAGGGGGAGGAATTTCCTTGCACCTCAAAGGGCCTGGTCTGCCTCTGACAATGCCGTCTCCACCTCCTGCTAAGAAGTCACACCAGAGAAGGCAGAACTGGTTCTGGCTGGGCACAGACACTCTCTGCCTAAGAGATCAAAGGATTTTGGGATAAAAATATTGAGGCCGAAACCCCTGAACTTTAGAACTCTTTTAAATCAAGAAGACTGCCAAGAAGAAGAGCTGGAGAAGCTGTGAGGTGGAACTACTACGTTGCTGTGTGCTTTGCTGTGTTGGCCTGCAGTGGCTGCTTCTGTGTTGGGCAGTGAAAGGACTGGACTAAACTTTCTGTAATCTACTTTTGTGAGTTTCTCCAAGGGCTTGAGATAGAGCTTGCCCCCTGTTGAAGAAGACTCAGGAACAGCAAAGACGTCAAGCTCTTCTGCCTTCAGCACTGGGGACTGTGTGTTTTGTGCTGCAACAAAGGAAAAAGTAACTCGACGCCGCTGCTGACTTTGTGGCCTGAAGGCACTGCAGAGGGCACCACCGCAATGCCGCTGCGACCCTGAGCTCACTAACGTGGCTATCTAGCGGCTGCACGCACCGCGACCCGTTGTCACCGGACTCCACACCACCTCACGTCACGACGACGCCTTGGCCTCCCAGACGACGACGCTCCACGCCGAGATCGATGCTGCTGCTTGCACCATGGTTCGAGGGCACCGCTCGTAAAGTTACACGACGCACCGTAGCCTTAGCCTACTGACGCCGGCGTCATCAACTCCAGACAACAGCACTCCAGCAACGACAACACCGCTGCTTGCACTGCGACCTGCCAGCACCGCGACGAGCACCGCATTCACTTCCCACTGCAACCCTGGTCTCACCAACGCCGCCATCTGACTCCGCCACCGAGCCGCTGCTTGCTCCGCGATCTGAGGGCATCGCACGCCGCACTTCACCCCGCAGCATCCGACGCCTGCCGGCGACAGCGCTCCTGACTTCAACAGAGAGGAGTTTGATCTGCAACGGGTGTGACTTAGAGGGCCCGACAACTCCTGCTGATCTTTCAAGCAAGTGCAAAACATTTGGAAACTAAAGAGCTTAAAAGCTCAGGTGAAAAACAAGCTAGGGGCAAACACCTCCTAATGGTGGTCCCACTCTGCCCGATCTGAGCTTCCGCTTCTTTCTCTGTCATTAGACATATTTATATTTTAATTAATAGCTGAAAATAGAAGTCCAATCTGTGTTACCAAAGGAAGGGGCACACTACCCAGCCTCACTTCCTGGGGCTGAGAAGAAAAAAATGTGTGTTGGAAAGCAATTTATTTTTCAGGTGTTGGGGGGTTAATGGCCCCTGAGACTGTAGTTGGACCAATGGTGTATGCTCGCAGCAAGCTCATGTGACACTTAAAGCAACATGAAATAAACAGTTGCACCAGATAGATTATAGCACACTTAGATCTGCCTTGTCCTGATGTTTTCCCCCGGTTTTTGCCACCATCACTAAACCCACGTAGATATATTGTCCCTTGGCCCAGAGGGCAGCCTCAAACACTTGTATGCAGGGCTGAAGCACCATTTACCCATTAAAGGGCGGCAAGGCCAGCCTTGGACTAGATCTGAATAACATGCTGAACACACACAGCTACTGGAGCACTGCTGAGATACAAACATGTGTGCTGTGATAAAGTGTACCAGGGCTTGAAGAGGTTCTCTGCATTTCATTTGGCATGGTACGTAGACTTCTTGCTGTAAAGGCCATCCTTGTTATTTTCTGCCTGGAAATATCGAAAAGGGAAATTTTCATAAAAAGCTAAGTTTTCAACCAGAGTTATAAGACACTACTCACAAGCAGCTCTACTCTCACAAGACAAAGGGTTTCACTTGTCCTTCAAGTTTTTTTTTATCCAACTCCTGTGACACGTGAATCATCAAGAACACATTTCTGAGTGTTATTTTCCAAACCTAATTATAATCAAAAAGAGCTAGCTAAACTAGTAATGCTCATGTAGTGCGTGTCAGAAAAACATATTCGTGTTTATGAAGGCCCTCGTTGGTGGCATGCTTCATCATCAGGCCCCACCCAAGGCACGAGTGTGCCTCGGGTGTGCTGCGACGTCTGTTTACAGCGGAGTGGATAGGGTTAAGTGAGTGTGCGGTGATGGTGTTTGAGAGTGAAGTATAAAAACTGTCCTAAGGGGCCCAGTGTCCAAAAGGATAATTTATTTGTGAGCCCTTGGCAGTATTAAAAGCAAGGCTAGTGGATGTGGTGGGACAGACTTATTGTCTTCCACATCCAGTGTGGTTAACTAGTTTCAGCCAGGCCTCGTATTAAATCTGGCTTTCTTCCGGACCTATGTGTGAAAAGTGAGTTAACGAGCATTTACAATGCAATAGGTCTCGCAGCATTAAAGTTTGAGTTATTGGCATTGTGTATGACAATGCGTTGCATAGAATTTTTCGAAAACTCTTTATTGGTTTATAAAGATGGTTTGCAAACTGTCAGATGCTGCTGAAAAAAGGCGAGTTGGGAAATAATATTGTCTGCTAGTTTGTAGCTATGAGCATATATTGTAAGTATGTGTTTTTAGAGAATTTTACTTGATAGCTGTGCTAACAGCAAGAGGCTGTAAGTTCATTATTAGTTATTAATATACTTTGCATTTATAGATAAAGTTACCCGTTAGTTTGTATGTAAATATGTAAACATTTTATTTTTTTGGTACAATTTTTCCTTGTAAGAATTTGTCGTAAGAACATTAGCATTTGTATTGTATATCACCAAACTAAGTTTCAAATTACACACATTGTTAAGTTTAAATTGTATATGCATAAACTATTAAGTGAAAGTAAATATTCAAATTTCAAATTAAACACAGTGAAAGTAAACATTAAAGTGTAAATTGCACACATTTAGTTCAGTTTATGATGTTCATACATTAATTGGTAATGTAAAAGAATATTTTGCTTAAAAACATTTTTTGTTAACAAACCGTATTAAAGTCAATATATAGGCTAAATTTCTGTTGTTTTTCCGATTTTCAAATATTAATTGGTATTGTAAAAGAATATGTTGCTTAAAAACATTTTTGTATATCACTAAACTATTAAGGTAAAGTAAACATCTAAGTTTTAAATTGCACACATTGTTAAGTTTAAATTGTATATGCATTCACTATTAAGTGAAAGTAAATATTCAAATTTTAAATTGCACACAGTTAAAGTAAACATTAAATTGTAAATTGCATACACTTAGTTCAGTTTATGATGTTCATACATTAATTGGTAATGTAAAAGAATATTTTGCTTAAAAACATTTTTTGTTAACAAACCGTATTAAAGTCAATATATAGGCTAAATTTCTGTTGTTTTTCCGATGTAAAATAGTATTTATTAGAAGTTGCTTTGCATTGTAGTGTTTATTTATAATGTATTTTTTCTTTTTTAAGAAACATCAATACTTAAGTAGTATTTTACAGAAGCTATAATACACATGTAAACATTTGACTTATTATCTATATTATCATATTACCTAGGTGTGCATAAAAATATTTTGTAGCTTGTTGTATGCAATATACAAATAGTCACTTTACAGTTGGCAATGTTCTTTTTATATACATTAATAGCGCTTATTGTACATGTAAAAGGCATTTTTACATTTTGTATTAAGATAGGTAGATTATATCTTCTGAATAATGTTTGTGATACATCCGTTACAAAACGTTGCATTAAGAGATATATTGTAAGTATTCCACTAATGCATCTGCAAAGTCGTAAGTATCATCACTTATATCTAAGAAGTCCATCAAAGTGCTGTTGTGAATTTCCATTGATTGAAAATGTTCAGTTGTTTCAACTTGCACGGTTATAGTGCTTATTTCTTGTTGTGTTTTTTCCAATCCATATAGTGTTACATTAAGATTTTCTTGTGGTGGTTGTACTACCTGTGGAGATATTGTTTTAGTATTTATTCTATTTATGAGTTAGTTTTTACAGTATGATTAATATAAAAGGTGCTTACTTGTAATTTAGTATGGGAAGTTGTGTTTAAGATCTTCTCTTTATTAAATGCATGTACTGTCAAGTGCGTTTTTTGCACATATTGTCCGATTGGGAAGTCTGCTGCTTCCCTCCATAAAGTAATCTTGACAGAGTCGGTTGTATCTTTTATTGTGATACTTTTTAATTTAGTTTCTTGCCTCCAACAAATATATTTTTAGGTGGCTCTTCCTGTAATATATAATATGTTTTTGTTAGTGGTGTATTCAGATAAAGATGTACAATGTGCAATTAATGTATTTTGTTAACATAAGTTAGTGAAATGATACATGTAAATTATGCAGAACAATTATTTCTGAGTTCATATAACATTTTAGATCACATAGACATTAGAGGGCGGTATTGAAACATTAGATTATTTAATGTACTTATGAGCTTTGGCTGGCAGTGGGAGCAAATGCAGGTTGGTGATGTGGGGAGGGGGATGGCAGGGTAGGGGGGTAGCAATGTGTACATCATGGAGTTTTACAGGTAAGTAAACATTTAAATAACCAAAAAGGATTGCGTTCATCACACTGCATTTAAAAATGTGATGCAGTGCATGCAATGAAATGTCCTTTATTTATGTAAATGTTTACTCACTTATAAAATTTTAATCTATACATTACTACTCTGCATGCTGTTTTTTGTCATCTTTATGTTACTGCACTACATGCACTCTTACTGCTGGCTGTTGCTGGTACTTATTTATATGAAATACTTTTTACTTACCTTTTAATTGTTTCTTTTACGTGTGGTAGCAATTTATTATTAGTAACTTTAGTTGTTACTTGCAAATAGGTATAATTTACTTACCTTTAATTTCTTTTTATTAAGGGCTGTAAGTTTATTAGCATTGCAAATCTTATCATTTATATTTGCTAGACATTATTAATTATAGTTGTAGTTTACTCACCTTTTAAATGATATTAGGCATTAATATTTGCTGACTTTTATAGGGTATATATTTTCATAGTAATTTAATACTTTATGACATATATATGATAACTATTGTTATTATGATGTGTTATTTATTTTGTCTTTGGTTTCCAAACAATTGAGCGTGATGATAGTAGAGTTGTTTTGCGGATTTGGAAGATGAATGGTAGTGTAGGTGACAATATTGAGACTGAAGGCTTTAGGGGGGCTAGTGGTTTCATATTTTGAGTTTTATTATATACTAGTGCAACTGACTGTTTTGATGCAAGCTATTACAGTGTACTATATATGGTGGTAGGATTTAAGAGGCAGAGTAATTGTAAGATATATGCTGTTATTTATAGTTGTATAGCTAAAAGCCAACTTTTGGAATGTGTAATTGCTGGAGAAAACGTGGTGTCTATGTTACAATTGACGTTTACTTAATGTTGGGGTAATGCAACGGTACGCTTCTGCTGAATGATAACAGACTGTGATACAAGTATTCAGTGTGTTATATGGAGAGGGAGAATAGTGGTGTATTATGTACTGCAAGAGAGATAGTATGTCTTGGGTGGAAATCTTTGCTATATGATGCTGTGGTGTCTGCCATTAGTATACACTGTAGAGAGGTGTAAATTGAGTTTATAAGAACGATCTTATGACATTATGTAGTAATAGCAGTTAGGGACATGTATAATAGTTACTTGCCAATACTTTAGTATGCAAAATGAAGTATTATAGTTAATGGACATATTATGACAAAAATGGGAGATATCATGAAAAAAGGCCAAGGTATTGGTTGTGAGACCTAGCTCGTGATAGGGCAACTGGCCAATGTGGTCAGACAAAGCTCAAAAGAAAGATTTTTTTTAGAGTCCCCTCACTCACTGGGGTTAACCCACAGTGACATGCTTCATCATTGGGGCCATCCCAGTTCTCTACGAACTGGGGCGTGCTACGACTTGCGAAGTACATAGGAGCACTATATTGTGAAGGACTATGTGTGGTGCAAAGTGTAGTGGAGTCGGTGTAGGTGATTTTAAAAATACTATGCTAGCGGGCCTAAACAATTTATTCTTGCTCCTAGGTTGGTATGGTTTACAAATGGGGTAGAACACTGTGGTTAGCTTATAATGGAGATGGGATCAGTGTATGGTTGACATGTTTAAGCTTTTCCTACCTTTTCTTCAGACCACACAGGGATCAGCTCTGTGTATGGCACTCCTGTCTAAATGTAAAATGGAAAACAAATAATAAAGGATAGGTGGATGCTGTTACTAATAAAAGCATGTGTAATAATACATACGATTTATATTCTTTTGCAGTATATTTGTACAAGTGCCAAATAACACTTCATGGTTACTGGGGGGCCGGTATTTCTCTTTGAAATAGTCTTAGGACTGCGGGACGCCGTGCCGGAACACCTACTTTGCTGACCTGCCGGATTGCATCTTAGCGTGGGAGATAGATATTTGGTGGTCCATAGTAGTAAGTATGTGGCGACAAATCCTTTGCAAGGTCTGAAAAGGAATTAGGAATGTATTATCTAGCTGGTATACTTTGGTATACTGCACAGGACATACTTAATATTAGGTAAGTATTCATAATACTTTATAGAAGATACAGCATACGTTAGAGTGCAATAGGAGGGGTATAAGTGGAGTTTATGTTATGTTGATGTGTAAAGATAGGTATTAATGGAAAGTAGTTGTATATTTGTTGGATGCTGTCAGTGAATGACAGTTACTTTTAATAAGGCACATGTTTGCTACATTTCTTTTTCTCATATGTTAAAAATATAGATGAGCATTAAATTAGTAGCTATATGTTTACTGCTAGTACATAGGTCAATTAGATGCATTGTTAGTCTAAGGAGTGTTTGATTTATAAGAGATAGAAGGCAAGATCTGTAAATGGGCTATTATTGAATTTTTTATTAGATTGTAGTCATGACGTTTGGAAAATATAAAGGTGCTGGGAATCGTAATGGTTGGTGGAGATGTTGTCACAGCTGCTTAATGATTAACAGTCAGAAGGTGTATAAAAAGGAGAGTTGATTTAAAAAGAGACCTTGTACACAGCAGGTAAAGGTATGCTTGAGTTGCAGGTGTGTTTCCTGAGAAAGGTTTTGAAATTGACAATAAAGCTTATTAATTATAACTTTAGTTACTTACCTTTTAAATAATGTTAGGTATTTGTCTTTGATGTGTTTTATAAGTAATATATTTGTTATTACATTTACATAATACCTAATGTTATATATGTTTCTGAAAATGTATATAATATATGAGTTTATTTACCTGTTAATACAATTATTAATGTTTGTCCTTGATACCTAATCTGAAATGCTGTAAATGTTGTTTTTTATAGTCACAGTTATCATTTGGCCTCTTTTGCTAATGGGAACTTTTTTGTAACAGTCTAATTTATAAACATAGTTGTGGGATTTGTAATTAATTTGAAACTAGGTACTTATAGCAAATTATAGTTTGGCTAGTACTTACTTAATGTAACGTTTGTTGTTGTGCTGATTAAAGGCTGCATATTTATTTGTACATCAAATTTAATAACTAATAACTAATATTTGTTCAACATTACTATTTAAAGTTTTAGCTTACTTACCTTTTATGACTTTTAATAAGCATGTATGTTAATATTCACTGTAACATGAAATATTTCCACATTACAATAATTATACAGATTTAATATATTTTTTGATAACTTGTAGAATGGTCTGTAAGGTTACAAACTTGTTAATACATTGTTATGTACTTTTGTTGTATGACATTGTTTAGATGCCTTAATTGTTGCACTTTTTTAGTGATAGTGCTTATGCTGGTAAAGTGATATATATACATTTTTGTAAACGTTATGCAAACAGGTTATTGTTAAAAGTTTTAGATTACTTACCTTTTATGAGTTTCATTAGGCATGTATGTTAATATTCAGTGAAACAGGAAATATTTTTGCATTACATTAATTACACAGTAGTTAATACATTTTTTGATAACTTGTAGTATGGTCTGTAAGTTTACTTACTTGTTAATACTTTTTTATGTACTTTTGTTGTATAACATTGTTTAGATGCCCTAATTGTTGCACTTTTTTAGTTGTAGTGCTTACGCTGCTAAAGTGATACATATATATACTTTCTTATAAACATAATACAAACAAGTTATGATGCATTTTAGTATTACATTTTCCTTTAATGGGAGATTAGTATGCAGGTAGACTTATTCTATTAGCTTGCAAATGTTAAGTAGTTGTTGAGTTTGCTCTTTTTGAATATATAATTTATAGCACAGAGTAAATTAGACATTTGCATGACAAACTGTTTTGTTATTTATGAGGAGTAGGATATTTTGCAGTTTTGACTGTTAATACTAGATGAAACTTGTAAAATGCAAGCATATAAGCAGGTAAATTTTAAGTCCATCATAATAAGTAAGTGTAGCAAATACAATTATGGAGATGTGGAACTGACAATATTACATTTTAATAAACACATTTGCTAATATTAATAACAATATGGTGAAATCATTGTAAAGTACTTCACTTTTTACATTGCTTGTAATATATTTCATTGCAAAATACATTATAGTTATTAATATGTACATATTAATATGTATATATTAATAGTTACATATACATGCACGTATTTAAATATTATTTTATTTATTGCATATTACTTTGGTAAAGAGCAAACAATAAAAACAATAATTAAAAGTATTTAAATTTAGCTTACCTCAGTTGTTGTTGCTGACACGCTCAATAGTGTCTTCACATTTACTTCTCTTACTGTCTTTATCGGAGACAGTGGTGGAGGTGGTGGCTGCAAAATATTTGCAGATTCTTGAATGGTATCTTCAGTTATATGAATTGGTGGCATCCTTGATATTTTTATTTGTTTTGTTATAATTAAAACGTCGTTTTTGATAATATAATTGCGTATTATCAGGCCATGTTCTTCTTTTGTTTGAGTATGTAATCTTCATTATAACAAGTTGCTTTAATAGAGGCACTTTGATCTGCTAGAGCCATATGGTACATTACTTTATTTTCTTGTTTGGCATTCCGATAGTATGTTTTTCCTGAACATTTAATGATGTTTACTCGAACTGCCTTTTGGTATGGCTTTGTATCATCTTGTTTTGTGTCTTTTAATTCTTGAAGAGAAATTATCTGGAAAATAGAAGAAAGTAGTTAATAACAATCAATTAAAACATTTTTGGCAGTATATATAATAGTTTAACATTATAATGCATTTTAATTATATAGCCATCCATAGTGGTTTATGATCACTATAATATGACTCTAATGTGCCATAATGTTGTATGTTTGCAATTGTAAATATATGATCTAATAAAGAATTGTAATCTGTTGTAAGTGTGGTTATTTTTTGAATGCAGTTAAAGATTTTTGACATGTAGTTTAATAATATATTTGTATTGTGTGTTGTTGTTTGTAAATCAATATTAATATCACCCATTATTATATATTGATGATCTAGATAAGTTTTTAATATGTTAGTTAATATTTGCAGTAATATCTGAATTGGGACTTATGGTGGCTTGTATATAATTAATATAATGTAGTTATTGTCTTTTATTTGTTTAGTAAATTGTAAAATGTCAATATGCTGTTGTGTTGTGAATATTGGTTGTAATATGTGTTTTTTCTTGTAATATATTATAATACCATGGTTTATTTGTTGGTTATGTTATTTGTCAAATATTAGCATATGATAATGGGGAATTAGAAATATATCAACATGTGCTTTTTGTGTAGTATTTATTTCTGTAAAGCATTGAACATCAGCATTTAATATATTACTGTCAGCTAATATTAATTAGATTTTTTTTGTAATGAGCGTATGATTTGCACAATAATTGTAAAGTGGTTTGTAAATTGTGATATTTGTGTTATACATATTTCTAATAACATATATGTTCTTAAACGTAACATTTCTTCGTGTACCTTTGGGTGTATTAATATTTTAGTTTTGTCAAAGTTCCTTATATATATGTTTTTTAATGATTTTGCTCTACTAATACCTACATAATGTAAATGATGTATTTTGCTATTATTAAAGTGTATATAAAGTAGTTCTATTGCTTCGCTTTGTGTTCTATGTATATTGCGTGCTGATGATTGTCATAATGGGAATTTCTTTCGTATTATTGTAATACATTTTTTCGTGAATTGGAAATGTCTTGATATAGACAATATTGGTGTCCAGTTATGTGAAATATTTGTATGGTATAGATTTTTGTTTTGTTGCCTTGTAATTTTTCCCACATTGCAATTATCAACATTTATTAATACTACAATTGGTGTGTTATTTGTACTATCAACATATTCGACTATTCCTGTTGCTCCATTTGTCAATCCATCATTGACATTAATATTAGCAGTTAAGTCATACCGTAGTTTAATTGCAATATGCAGCATGTTTGGTAACCCTATTGTTTTTGTAGAGTCTGCTGGTAACTGTTGTAATATTTTTTGCTTTACTTCTTGACTTAAGTCTGAAGCAACTGTATCTATTGCTAATGTTGTATAAACTCCATGTTGTTGTATATGCCGCATTAACACTTTATTATTGATTTCATTTACTTCTTTGTTAGTTGACATTATATATGGTATACTTTCTTTAATACTTTGGGGAGGTTCTATTTGTTGTGATTTGATGTTTGTTATATCAGTTTTTGTGTGTTTACCTATTCTTAATCTATTGAGCATTCCTGCAAATGGTAGGTCATTTATCTGTCTCATTATTTTTGTTAGCTCATGAAATTTAAAATGTGTTTGCCTTAAGTTTGTGCTTAATGGTCCATATAAATGTTTTGAATTGTCAAATATGTATGTATCAAAACAGGTTTTAATTGATAGAAATCTCCAATTGCTAATTTAGATATTCCTCCAAAAGGCTGGTTAGAAGCTTTTATTTCTTGCAATCTATTGTGTATGAAATTAAACATATTTGCACTTACCATTGAAATTTCATCTATTATCAATACTTTTAAATGCATAAGTTGGTTTTGAAGTATGCTTCTGTTTTCATGAGTTAGTTGTTTATATGTCAAACTTTGTGATATTGGTATTTTAAAAGTACTATGTAGTGGTTTTCCATTTATATTCTGTGTTGCTTTACCTGTTGGTGCTGTAAGTAATATATGAATGTTTTCTGGATTCTCTCCTGCTTTAGTATTGTAGTAGCGTAATAAAGTTTGATAAAGTGCAGTTATAAGGAAGCTTTTACCTACACCTGCACCTCCAGTACAAAAAGTATAACAAGGTATGTTTTGTGTTTTAATTACATTTAAGTGATGATATATAAAGTTAATTTGTTCTAATGTTAAATTCTGCATGATATTGTATTTGTCTTGTGGTAGCATATTATTTATTAATGTTTCTTCTTCTGTAGTACTTCTAATTCCTAAATCTAATGATATGTCATATTGTAGTTCTTGGTGATATACTTGTGTGTCATCATCTATAGTATCCGGCACTGCTGCTATAGGTGATAATGTAGGTGTAAGCATTGGATCATTGTCTGTTGATATATTACTTTTGATAAGTATTTCATTTTGTTTATTATACATATAATGGTTTTCATCAACTATTGTTTGGACTTATAGATATCTTTCATAGTATGTCTCTTTTGTACCAATTATATTGTTTTCTATTCTCCATGAATAATATAGTAATAATAATTCTATGTAATAATTTTCTGAGCCATTTAGTTTGCTGAATCTGCAGTAACGGAAAATTTTCTGTTATTTACATTTAGTAAATATGCTGTTTTGTTTATTTCTTAACTTACTAATTTGAAGTTCTTCTTCATCTGAGCTATAAAAGTTAGTTTCTAAAAGTAAATTATCATATAGTTTCTGATGCCTTTTTGGTTTTGCTTCTTTATTTGTAGTTAGATGCATAGTCAGCAAGTGTACATTGTTCTAATGTTATTGGGCGTTGGCTGTATTCAACAATTATATTGTCAAATTGTAAATCAGTTGATGTGTCTGGTAATGAGTTAATTGTATTTATGTCTTTCATTAGGTATTTTCGTTTATCTGGTGTATTTGTATTTATAAATACAAATGATCGTGAAGCTTTCTGTAATGGTATTTGCAATATGAGGTAAGCTGCTTCTTGTGCACTACTTTCAGTACAGTTTAAGAATGTATTACCTATGTGTTTTAATTGTTCTTTAATGTTGGGATTGTGGTATACTTCTTTTGCAGCTTGTGCAATTATTTTACTTAACCCTCTTTGTGATTTACTAATATATGAAACAATATATACAGTAAAAGCATATGCATCTAATACATATTGTAAATCTATGTTAGCTTGCCATGCTTGTAATATTACATTGTTATAGTTATTTATAAAACATTCAGCTGGTGTTCTTTTTAGAACTATATTTGTTTTTTGTATAAGATATTGTATGCATGTTATATATTGTTCTTCAGTTAACTGCATTTGTTATAAAAAATAGTCAAATGTATAACTAATAAAGTCTTGTTTATTCACTGTTGTATGAATTAATTCTGTGTGTTCTTTTATGATGTCATTGTTTGTTTATAATTGCAATGGTTCTAGTATAACAGTATGTCTCATAGGATATTTAGGATATTGGTATTTACATGTTCTCTTATGTTTTATGCAACACTTTTTAGTATGTCCATGTTTTTGTAATGGTAGTAAAGGTTGTATATTTGGGTCTTCTGTTTTATTACATGTTATGTGTTTGCCAATAAATTGTATTACTTCTTCATCCTTTGATTTACCATACTTTGGTGCATTATCAATCCAAATTAAGGCATGTATATGTGGTGATCCACGTTGTTGGAATTCTACTCTGTAAAAGTAATCTACAATTTTTCCTATAGGATTACTTTTGTGTAATAATATACAATAAAAAAATTCCTTACTTGATAGTCAAAATGTTGTGCACATATAATTGGGTTTTGTTGTATTAGTGTGCATTTTCTTTCCCGTGACATATTTGCAAATTCTTCTCAAGTGCATTTATTGTTATTGTTAATGCGTAATAGTATATTAATTAAATGATACCATTTTGTTTCTGCTGCTGATAAAGTAAAAAAAATGTTGGTACTCCTAATTACAAAGCACTGAGGGTGGAGGGTCCTAGGGGAGGTTTAACGGCCAGTCCTGCTATTACCCCTATCTATACAATTACACCAACAAAATATAGCAGTGGGTCAGGAAGCTAACTAAATTATGTATCTGTGTAAAAAGCAGGAAAAAGTGTATTTTGTTCAAACACAAAAGTGAAATCTTGCCTAGGGTACTCCCTCAGTGTGAAAGAGTTCCCATCAGTCATCGATCGAGACCACCCTTCATCATCTGGAAACCTTCATGCTCTGAAGGTAGAGTACCCACAACAGATTGGCAGATGCTATGAACCTAATCTGAAGTGAGTATATCAGTGATGGATGGTTGAGTATGGGAATGTGTCTGTAGACAACTTGTTAGCAGTGCAAACTAAAGTGAACGTGAATCAGTGAAAAGTGAAATACTTTAAAATTTGGTAGTGACAGGGAATTTTTTTTTATTCGGCACCCCTTCAATCCTAAATCAATAAAAACAGTGCAAATAATAGTGTAACAAATAACTACTAATGAGTATCTTAGGTCGACATGTTTCTGCAGACAGACGGAGCCAGGTGGTCTCCTGCTGCTTCCTCAGGACCATTAATGCTACAATTATGAATATAAAAAGAAAAGAAAACTGACTTATATCACCTGAGAGTGTGATATATTTTCATCCTCCTGACTTCATGATGAAATAATCCATTGGGGAAATCCAGACACATAAAATAGAAAGACAAACAAACAAAGCACATTCAGTATCAGCGATCATGTGCTCGAATCTTTGGATTAATTAATCCGATTCCTACGCCAGCTAATACAAGCCAGCCACAAATGGGCAACCATGCCTGCCCCATGTAATTATTCATTCCATGCTCACTCACCTTTGTGGCAGGAGGGAACAGCCCCACCTCACCTGGCTTCAGCTCAGGTACTTGAAGCACCGCTCTGGCGGAAGGAAGGTAGACAAATGCCATTTGAACTGAGGGACTTCATTTCCCAGAAACAACAGTGCTCAGCCAGTCACTCACATAACTGCCGGGTGCTAATAACCTTTCATGCAATCATACTATGATAGCAACTGCTGCGTGTCAAGAACATGTTCAATACTGTCACAGATCGAATACTACCCATAGTATATTACATATAGTGAGTAACCACTCTCGGTCACATGTCTGCTGTTAGACATAATAGTATAGCAATAAGGGTCTCGCATCAGATAGACCTCTAGATACGTCCGGCGTTCAGTATAGTGTTAACCAAATGCTATCTGGGACTAAAGGTACTGTCAGATCGTTCGTTCGTTGAACAACATTGTCCGTCACTCGCTCGTGACCAAAACAAACTCTAAGCTAGTTACGCTCTACCACCAGTATATCTTAACCGAGATAATCAGACATCCATATAGACACTATTCCCAGAGATATAACCCCTCCTCACCTGTCCGTCGGTACTCCGGACGTCCCTCTGGGCTGTCTCTTGGGGAGGTGCACTCACGGCCATTATGTTCTTCCAAACACCAGAGTCGCCTGTGCGTGTGATGTCATCGGAGCGCCCCACACTCGGGTAGATGGGAAATGTAGTTCGGTAGGCAAACCCTTCATTCAGTACGTCTTCGCTGAATTAAATGTATTAACTCTACCCGATTAAGGCACTTGGGTAAAAGATCAACAAAGACGACGTCATGATTAAAAACAACGTCATGATTAAAAAACTAATGTCTATATCGTGTGTGGCTCAAATAATCTACGTGGTAGCAGAGAGTATTGAATCAGCAAACTTTATTTACAGCTTATCAAATAACAATGAAGAACAAGTATTGTCAAGGGCTTTGTGAGAATGTACCTCACACACAATCATGACTAAAAGCTTATATCTTTCCTAATTGCCTTAGCATTGCAAATATTTCTTTTTTACAATTTTCCCAGTATGGAGGTGAACTGCATATCGTTTTTAGAATTTTCAATCCTTCATTATACTGTAGTATGACTTGTAAATTGTCTTTTATGTCTTTCACTGTTATAACTTGCCCATTGTTAAAATGTTTTTTAATGAAATATATATATTTTGTCTTGTATTTGTTTAACTTGTAATGTTTTGAGTTTGAAAAACATATTTGTTATACATGGAGCTACTCTCCTGTCGTAACTTCTTAATTCACATTGACATATTGTACTGTAATGTACTGGTACATGTCTATCTTCATTTGATGGTCTACGTGGTCCAGCAAATATTGTTGGGAATGCTAAATATTCTGAATCTTTATCTTCATATAATCCATGTGGTATGTTATGTTCTGCAGGAGCTAAACTTAATATTTTAATGCTATCTGTTGTAATTGTTTCATTAGTTAACATTGTATCTAAGTTACCTGCTGGTATGTTATCTGTACTGCTTGATGTATTATTTGTTTCTGATGTGTTTATGTCGCTGTTTGTTTGTTCTGGTATGTATTCCTAGTCTTTGTTTATTGTTATTCCATATTCTTTGAACAAAGTGCTATTGGAAAGGGGCGACCACTCGGTCCCCCCGAACGTATGGCGGAGTGCCTCGATCCCCCCGGGAAGCCATTTTTGGGCGGGAGGCGCGTCACGGCTGGTATGCCCGAAGCGGCGTAGCCGGGGCGCGCTTTTTCCCGCCCTAGAGTGGGCTGGCCTAGACACCGACGTAGCCAGCCACGCCCTCGGGGCAGGCGGGGGCGGGTTTACGCCCGCCCTGAAGACGGATAAAAAGGGACGCAAGACCAGAAGACGTCCTCTTGTTCTTGTGCTCCGAAGCTGCACCTCCTCGCTACACGTGAGCTCGGGACAGAACGAAGAGCCAATTTTGAGCGTTTTGATCTTTTTCTTTGTCTTCTAGATACTTCGTCGGAGAGATGCCCAAGAAAGGCGCTAAGAGAATGACGACTGAGCAGATGGTTCGGGCCCTTTTCAAGGATATGTCCGACATAAAGAAGCGGCTGGCGGAGCGAGACGGGGAGGAGGGAGCGGGCCAACCACCGGCTGGAGGGAGACCTAAGAGGCCGAGAAGGGTTCCAGCCGGGGGAGATATCCCAGCTCCCTCTGCCCCGCTCGAGGTGCCGACCCCGCTACCGATGGAGGGGAATCCAATCCCCGTTGTTATCACCCCGACATCCAATGAGGATATGCCCCCTGAGCTGGCTGCACAGCTAGCAGCGTGGTTGGGCGATAGTACTGAGGGCGCCACGGCTGCCGAGGCACAGGCGCTGATAAAAAAGCTGCGTAAGGAGAAAGAAGCAGCCAAGGTGACCGCACCGGTGGCGGTGATAGAAAAGCCACAAGTGGCAGAAGCAGCATCCGGTTCAGGTAAGCGGCCATTGCCGATCGCAAGGGACGAGTCAGCACCCTCTCGTAGAGAAAGATTGGGGCAGCATGTTCCTTTAGCAATAAAAGAAAAGATTTGGGCGGGGGAATACGTGAATATATTCTCCTTGCTTGTCGATCATTACGAGATAGAGCATGTCAAGAGCCAGAAGGACCTAATGCATCCAAGTGTTTGGCGCGCAAAAATGGCCGCCTTTAAGGTAAATGAGAATATTGGCAACTGGGGCAATGCGTGGGGTATTTTTACATCGATTTTGGGGGAACGTAGGCCCGAGTTGCTTCCTGAGTTTTCCATTTATCAGTCACGAATTATGGGTTACTCGACAGCGTATCAAGGTAACCATTGGTTCTGTTATGACAATCTGTTCAGGAAAGAAAAGGAGCATAACAAGAGTTTGACTTGGGATTGTTACGATTCAGTGACATGGGATAAAATGAAAGAATCAGGAATGTTAAAAATGCCATTGGTTGGGAGCAATGTTGTTGATTACTCCCGCCAAAATGTGGGGACGCCCTTTCGGCCAACTACGAGCACCGACGATTATTCGAGACCCGCAGGCAGTACGGGGAAAAGGGGTTTCTGCTTTAATTTCAACAAGGGGAAATGTACCAGGCCTCCGGGATCGTGTAAATTCAAACATGAATGTAGTACTTGTGGGTCGTCCCATCCTGAGTCATCGTGCAGAGCCAGAACAAGTGAGAATGGGGGTAAGGGAGGCGCCAAACAGGTCTAACATAGTCCGAGGGGCGCCTTTACCAACCCCGATTGATACCTTGGCAATGATTCCCTGGCTCAGCGAATACCCGGATCGTACTTCTGCTGGGGTGCTGCGGAACGGTTTTACGCATGGTTTCCGCATCCCGGTAGGGGACTTTCAGGGTGTAGGGACGTGCAAAAACCAACTTTCCGTTTTACAGCATACATCTGTAGTGCAAGAGAAGATTCGGAAAGAGGTTAGCCGGGGACGGGTCGCCGGCCCGTTTAGTGTACCCCCGGTACCGTGTTTTGTCTGTTCTCCGTTAGGGGTGGTCCCGAAGAGGGACCCGGGTGAGTTTCGTTTGATCCATAATCTGTCTGCTCCACATGGTCTTTCGGTGAACGATGCAATTGATCCAGAGGTTTGTTCGGTGCGGTACGCATCATTTGATGAGGCTGTAGCCATCTTGAATCGCCTGGGGCCCGGGACGTTGATGGCGAAATCAGATATCGAGTCAGCGTTTCGGTTGCTCCCGGTACACCCAGACGACCAGCGTCTTCTGGGATTCAGGTTTCAGGGATCATATTACATGGATAGGTGTATGCCAATGGGTTGCTCTATATCATGTGCTTATTTTGAGAAATTCAGTACTTTCCTGCAATGGGTGTTCACTAAGAAAACGGGTTTCCGAAATGTAATGCACTACCTTGATGACTTTCTGTTTCTTGGACCCGCCGGAAATCCCGAATGTGCCCAGGCCTTAGCTGAATTCTGTGTGTTGATGGGTCATTTTGGCGTGCCATTGGCACCAGGTAAAACTATGGGTCCCACGACTTGCCTCGAGTTTTTGGGGATCGAGTTGGACTCTAGTGAGGGTTGTTTCCGTCTACCAGCTAGCAAAGTGTCGAAATTCAGGGCAGCCCTGCAAGTATGTTTAAATGCATCTAAGGTTACACTGCATCAGTTGCAACAATTGGTGGGGAAGTTGAACTTTGCCTTGAGGGTGATCCCAATGGCCCGCCCTTTTTCCCGGTCAATTGCCCAAGCGATGGTTGGCCTAAAGGAGGGTCATCATCGCACGAGGTTATCGGCTGAGGTCCGCCAGGACATGCGTATTTGGTTAGCATTTTTGGCGGACTTCAATGGTCGAGTCGTCTGGAACAAGCCAGCCGTGTCCTCCGAAGAGCTTGGGCTATGGACAGATTCAGCGGGAAGCATAGGCTTTGGCGCCATCTTCGGCACAAAATGGTCGGCACAAAGGTGGCCCCCATGGTGGCATGAGGAGGGGCTGACGAGTAATATTGCTTTCCTCGAACTGTTTCCCATTCTGGTGGCCCTGAGAACCTGGCCCGAAGGGTTCAAAGATCATTCTGTCGTGTTCTGGTCTGACAATATGACCGTTGTTGAATGCATCAATAGTCAGGCAGCCCGTTGTAAACTGATTTTGAGGCTGCTCAAAGAAATTGTCTTACTGTGTATGCAACTGAACGTGATATTCAGAGCAAAACATGTCCCAGGGGTGATGAATCAGGCGGCTGATGCACTGTCTCGTTTTCACATGCAGGCTTTCTCGGGTTTCCTTCCCTCAGCGGACCCAGAGCCGGCACCCTTCCCCGAAGCTCTCTGGTCTCTCGGTGCCCCGAACTTCGTCACCTCGTGGGAGAGAGTCTAGCACCCAGGACGAGGAAGGCATATGAAGGGGCGTTTCGGGCCTATTTAGCCTATTTGGGGACTGAGAGAGGGGGACTTTGGGGTCAGGAAGAGTGGGTAGTACATTTTCTGATGTCCTTACGTAGGGCTGGGAAATCGGTGGCTACGGCCCAAAGGCATCGTGCCGCCATTTCCTTTGTTGCCAGGGCCCATAACATCCTGGACCCGACAGCGTCTTTTGCAGTACAGAAGGCGCTGCGTGGGTGGCAACGCCTGGAGGGTCGCAGAGTAGATGAAAGACGACCGATAGGCCTGGATAGGTTGTCCCAGTTACTGGCCACTCTCCCTAGCACATGCTCGTCTCCTTTTGAGACGTGTTTGTTCCGGACTGCATTTACGCTGGCATTTCACGGGGCTATGAGGATAAGTGAGCTGGTTGCAAGGAACAAACAGGATGTGGTGGGGGGGTTGTGCCGGGAACACGTTCAGATCAGGGGTGATGCGATGATTGTCTCCTTTCTCAGGTCCAAGACCGACCAAGATGGGAGGGGGGACTGCACGATCATTCGCAGGATCCCCGGGTCCTCCATGTGCCCGGTACAGTGTTTAGAAGATTACCTAGCACGAAGGGTGGCATCATGGGGGGGGACATTGTTGAGGCATGCAGACGCCACCCCACTGACGAGGTTTCAGTTTCAGCGGGTGCTTGCAATGGCCATTGCCGCAGCGGGCTTGGACCCGGGCGAATTCGGGACCCATTCCTTTCGAATAGGGGCTGCCACTGAAGCTACAGCCAGGGGTCTTAATGTAGAACAAGTGAAACGAGTGGGGCGATGGTCCTCCAATTGTTATAAGAGGTATGTGCGATTGCACATGTTGTGAGGCTGTAATGATGTACTCACGCTTCTTGTCTTTTGTTTGTTTTCAGTTACGCAAGCCTACGAGGCAGGGCGGACTATGCAGTCGACCCAACACCAGGCCAGCGGTCAGACATCACCGGCTGTGAGACAGGAGGTGTGGGTCGTGGGCCACTCATACGTGAGACGTGCCGCAGACGTATTCAAAGCAGGTGACATGATTCACGTACCTGGGGAATACGGGTACAGAGTGTCCTTCTACGGAAGGGGCGGTCTCTGTATTGACCAGTTTCAAGCATTCTTTGAGGGTTTGTTAGGGCGGACGAGGTCACCGCCGTCTATAGTCATAGTACATTTAGGGGGCAATGATTTGGTCACCACCGGTAGACGACTTCTCCTAGAGGCAATGCTTTCCACAGTAAGTTGGTTAGCGAGGAAAGTTCCGGGGTGCATAATTGCGTGGTCTCATATGATCCCACGAAAAGTGTGGCGGGGGGCTATCTCGATCCCTGCTTTGAATCATTCTGTTAGAAAACTTAATAACAAAGTGAGTAGGTTGTTCCGTTCCAAGACATTGCATTCGATCTCGCATAGTTGTATTAACGATGATAGTATGTATTTGGGGGATGGTGTGCATTTGTCGAGGGTGGGAAATGAGTTACTCATAGGAGACTTCTTGGCTTGGTTAAAAACGTTAAAACATGACCTTTAGGTAGGGGTTTTGTGGGGGGTCCGGATAGCCGGTCAACTATCCGGACCTGTGGCGGTAAGGTCATGATCGGTGAGCACTAATTAGAAGATCCCTATGAGTGGGCGTCACCCAACACGGATGGGAGCGCTCGGGAGAGGTGGCCATTGGCCCCTCAATGGGGAGGCGGTCCCGTCTAAGGATGGGTCGCCGGAAGTAAAGGAAAGGCGGTCAAGGCCCCTTCCTTTGTAGGAGGGGTTACAGCCCCCTCCTGGTGAATTTCCCGGGGCCAGTGTCATCTGCGACGGCAGATGCTGTAAGTTGTGTGGGGTGGGGGGGAGGTCCACGATACCTTCTAGATACCTCACACGAGTCTTCGAACGACCTTTAAATGGCGTCGAGTCTTAAGTGCCCCCGTCAAGTCAAGGGAAATTGTTAGTAGTTGCACTTGAGGTAAGCCTCTGTGCTGTCGCCCCTCCCAAGTGGGAGGGGTAAGTCTGGTTAGGGATCTTGACACCGGTTATGACCTTGCCGTTGGCCCTTAAACGTTAGGATGTACAATTTCAGTATTTCTAGAGAATGTTTTGTAGGATGCTAGTTCGGCTAGGAGAACCTCTGTATTAGAGAATATGTTAAGGTTAGCCAAACTTCGCAATGTGATAATGAAATTGTACATAACATGAAACGTTTAATGTGTTAATTTTGTTTTAATAAATACGGCCAGGGATGGTCACTCCATCCCACTTCCAAAAACTTCAAGAACTGTTTCCGGTTTCCCTTCTTTTGGGGATTGTGTTGAGAGGGGGTGGCGGTTATCTCAGCCATATGGAAAGGGGCGACCACTCGGTCCCCCCGAACGTATGGCGGAGTGCCTCGATCCCCCCGGGAAGCCATTTTTGGGCGGGAGGCGCGTCACGGCTGGTATGCCCGAAGCGGCGTAGCCGGGGCGCGCTTTTTCCCGCCCTAGAGTGGGCTGGCCTAGACACCGACGTAGCCAGCCACGCCCTCGGGGCAGGCGGGGGCGGGTTTACGCCCGCCCTGAAGACGGATAAAAAGGGACGCAAGACCAGAAGACGTCCTCTTGTTCTTGTGCTCCGAAGCTGCACCTCCTCGCTACACGTGAGCTCGGGACAGAACGAAGAGCCAATTTTGACCCACCCACCAGCCCCTGAGGACAGCTAGTTGTTTTATAATAAAGTGATTTTATGAGTCTGTTTTCCGTTTCGTTTACAGGTTGTGATGGTATCAGTTGATGTTGATCATAATAAAGAATGGTGTATGTTTTACGATTAAAAATGATTTGATATAGTGTTGCATTTTTAAGCATGCTTTTTCGGTCGTAGCGACCAATGTTTTCATAGGTTTGAGTAGAATTGTCGTATTTATTTTTGGTAGGCGGTAAGGTCATGATCGGTGAGCACTAATTAGAAGATCCCTATGAGTGGGCGTCACCCAACACGGATGGGAGCGCTCGGGAGAGGTGGCCATTGGCCCCTCAATGGGGAGGCGGTCCCGTCTAAGGATGGGTCGCCGGAAGTAAAGGAAAGGCGGTCAAGGCCCCTTCCTTTGTAGGAGGGGTTACAGCCCCCTCCTGGTGAATTTCCCGGGGCCAGTGTCATCTGCGACGGCAGATGCTGTAAGTTGTGTGGGGTGGGGGGGAGGTCCACGATACCTTCTAGATACCTCACACGAGTCTTCGAACGACCTTTAAATGGCGTCGAGTCTTAAGTGCCCCCGTCAAGTCAAGGGAAATTGTTAGTAGTTGCACTTGAGGTAAGCCTCTGTGCTGTCGCCCCTCCCAAGTGGGAGGGGTAAGTCTGGTTAGGGATCTTGACACCGGTTATGACCTTGCCGTTGGCCCTTAAACGTTAGGATGTACAATTTCAGTATTTCTAGAGAATGTTTTGTAGGATGCTAGTTCGGCTAGGAGAACCTCTGTATTAGAGAATATGTTAAGGTTAGCCAAACTTCGCAATGTGATAATGAAATTGTACATAACATGAAACGTTTAATGTGTTAATTTTGTTTTAATAAATACGGCCAGGGATGGTCACTCCATCCCACTTCCAAAAACTTCAAGAACTGTTTCCGGTTTCCCTTCTTTTGGGGATTGTGTTGAGAGGGGGTGGCGGGTATCTCAGCCATATGTGTGCTAACCATAAAGTTGCATGTTTCACTATGTTAGGTCTCACATTTTCTAAATGTGTGTATGATTAATAACTTAATTTGCATTTTAATTTAATTGGTATTGTCCTGCTGTCATGTATTTGTCTTGGTAATATTGTAACAGTAGTCATAACATCAGCTGGTACATTAACAACAGCACCTGATAAACATTTTTGAAAACCACGAGGTAATGTCTTCATTTGCAAAAAAGGTATTCTTGGTGAAACTAATCTTTCTTCTAAGTTATGTAAGTACAGTTCAGGGGGTATATTTGGGAAATACATCCCATTAAATACAGAACTTGGGGGTGTTTTCTCTTTAATAATATATTTGTAGCATGTAGTGCATATATAGACTGGTTTTTGTGTGCTAATATCACATAGTATAACTGTATTGTTTTGTTTAGTGCTGTGTGTTTGTTTAACTGTTTGTTTATGCCACATTTGATTACAAATAGTACAAATATATTCTGGGCCATAGTGCATTTCTTTATGAAACTTGGCAATTATAGGTTTTTGCAATGTAATATTTTCTGTTTGATTACTGAGTTTATATGTATTTTTGTTTTGTGGTGAAAGGTGTTTTGTGGTATATTGTTTTTGTAAAGATGCTGTAACTAAGTTTGTTTTAGTTATATGTGATATTGTTGTAGTCTTTGTTGTGTGTTGATTTATATTGCTACTATTTGTTTTTGTACATTAACAATATTTGTGTTTTTACTTAAAGATGTAGTAGTTGAAGATGTTATTTGATATGCTTTAGCAGTATGTATAGACATGTGTTTAAGTGTGTTTACTGTATCTTTAGATTTATTTCTTTGGAGGCATTTTTAGAGAATTTTTTTAATATTAGTTACAATAATTGTTACTAATTGTAGTATGATATAACTTTTATCAGGAGGTAGTTCATTAAGTATAAGCTGTATTGTATGGTGTATCACTCTAGCTAATGTAGTTAGTTTTACATCTGTGCCTGTCCAATTAGCATGTAAATTTCCTATGATATCTGTTCTATGAGAATAATATATGAAAAAGGACTTGCTTGTTTTACCTATTGAAAATATTTTTGTATGTAGGAATATTATTGTAGCATTATATGTTGTCAATGCTGTATGTAATACTTGTTTAATGTCTTCTTGAAAAGTATTTTGTATTGATATATTATAATTGTATGGTTTGCTAAGTTTTAGAGAAAATATTGTATTATTGTATTGTATACTAGCAGCCCGTCCCGACGTTGTCTGGGTAGGAATTGCTGCCGGCCAGTAGTATATTGTTTTGTAGGACTTCGTTTTGATAGCATTTCTGATCTGTGACTGGCCTGTGAAACGCTCCGATTCAGTGCACTGCTGATGCACTTAAGAGTGCGCGTTCAGTACTGTCTGAACTCGCGTTTCCCTACTTTATTTTTCCTTGCAATATTATGTAGCGCAAACTCGACAACATGGCATGAGCACAATTTAAATTACAGAAGAACACATTCATTTGTGGTAGGCACGGGGAGACAAAGCGATTTGCCTGGAATCACAGGATGTTGAGCTGATGTCGAGATTCGAACGTAGCTCCCCAGCTCTAAAGTTCGCAATTCTAGAACTTGTGGCGGGAAGTGTGCCTAAAGTGTATGTCGGTACTGGCCATCAATTAGAGAGATCTGTGCATTTTGCAAATGGGTGGTGAAAAATATGAGTATGTTGCTGGAGATGTGGGCCGCTGTGCCACCGATGTACTTATCGGGGAGAGGGTAAACACCCATTATTCCGCAACTTTCTTTCCGCATGCCATCACTCCGCATACTTTCATTACGAAAGTACCATGACTCCGCAATGCCATTATAACGCGTGGCATTACATTTTATATGCTTTTACCACGCATACATTTACAATGAAATTCGTTGTAAATGCATGAATGGTAAAAGCATGTTTTTTTTAATGTTTGGATAAGGTAAGTATGGGCATATGGGTATATGTTTTGGGATACTGAGGTATACGTTTTGGGGTGTTTCAGTATTTTAGGGGTTCAGGTATAGTTTTGTGTTATGGGGTACAAGGGTAGTTTTAGGGTTTAGGGATAGGTTTGGGTTTTGGGGTACAGGGGTATTTTTAGGGTTCAGGGCTAGGTTTGGGTTTTGGGTTATAGGGGTATTTTTAGGGTTCAGGGGTAGGTTTGGGTTTTGGGGTACAGGGGTATTTTAAGGGTTCAGGGCTAGGTTTGGGTTTTGGGGTACAGGGGTATTTTTAGGGTTCAGGACTAGGTTTGGGTTTTGGGGTACATGGGTATTTTAGGGTTCAGGGGTAGGTTTGGGTTTGGGGTACAGGGTTATTTTTAGGGTTCAGGGCTAGGTTTGGGTTTTGGGCTACAGGGGTATTTTTATGGTTCTTTGGTAGGTTTGGGATTTGGGGTACAGGAGTATTTTAAGGGTTCAGGGCTAGGTTTGGGTTATGGGGTACAGGGGTATTTTAGGGCTCATGGGTAGGTTTGGGTTTTGGGGTAAAGTGGTATTTTTAGGGTCAGGGCTAGGTTTGGGTTTTGGGGTACAGGGGTATTTTTAGGGTTCAGGGGTAGGTTTGGGTATTGAGGTACAGGGGTAGTTATAGGGTTCAGGGCTAGGTTTGGGTTTTGGGGTACAGGGGTATTTTTAGGTTTCAGGGTTAGGTTTGGGTATTGAGGTACAGGGGTATTTATAGGGTTCAGGGCTAGGTTTGGGTTTTGGGATACAGGGTATATTTATAGGGTTAAGATGGGTTAGTGTTTAAGGGTGTTGGGGTACTTTAAGGAGTAAGGGTGGGTTATGATTATGGGGTGCAGGGGTATTTAAAGGGAGCAGGGTGGGATTAGCACACGATATGTGACATGGCATGAAGGACGGAACGTACCAAACGCCCCCAGCGTTTGTCACCGCACAGCACAATGCAGACACACCCACAAGGGACTACTTTGCTGGCACGGTTCTTTTAACTTTTTAAATGTATATGATGGGTGTCTGCATAGCCTATGTCCTTCTGCTGCAACTGCCCTTTCCAACGCTCAATTGGGTGTTGTGATTGTTGCTGTGGTTCCTGAGATTACCCGCCTCAAAGGTTTGGCCTCTCTCTTTATTATATTAGTATGGATATGGATGGATAATTAATATTATCATCTGCTTGTATTAATATATTCGAATTGCATGTAATTGTAGTGCAATCTTTTTTTATTGTATGCAATTGTTGTAAGTGTTGTTTATTTAAAAATGTATGCATTTGTTTTTGTATTATTGATGTTGTTAATATAGTGTCATTTTTTCTGTTAAATGTTTGTATTTGTGTTGTATTTGTTTGTGTATTATTGATTTTATGTGGTAGTGTATTATTTATTTGTATGCTATTTGCTGTTGTATGTAATTGTGTTTTTTTCCCTTTGAAAGTGCTTGTATTCTGTAATTGCATGTGTAAATGTGTTGGTAAAGGTATTTGATCTATGACTATATTTGTATGTGTGGCATTATCAATATCATTAATTGGTATATTACTATGTAGTGCTTTGTTTTTTAAAATCTTTTTTACTGTGTTATGAATAACAGGGTTTGTATTTTGTCTTTTAGTTTTTTTTGTATGCGCATTAGCAAAATGTGTAATGTCTGCTGCTGAAGTTGATGGCTGTTCTTTTGTAGTTGTTGTAGGATTTCCTTTAGCAAATTGTGGTGATATAGCTTGCTTATTATAAGTATTTGTATTAGCATTAAATTTTGTAGAAATGTTTGTGTTATGCATAAAGTATTTTGTTGTTGTATATGCTGCATTTTATTTTTATTTGTATTGCGTTTTCTGGAATGATTCTTTTTTTATTTTGTTTATATCAATTCCAGTTAATTCAAATGGGACATCATCTGCATTATGGAGTTTTATTGTTTGTGCTAAATTGTAAATATAGTTTATTACGTGAGTAAAGTTTTTTTTTTGTAGAACTATACATGTTCCATTTGGATGTGGCATTCCATTGCTGTCTCAACTATGTGAATCAAATATGAAATATTTATCTTCATTTATTATAATAGAAATAACATATATATCCATGCAAAGCAAAACTCCGGAATGTACTAATGATCTTGTTAATGCTGTTTGTATGTCTGGGTACAATGTATCAAAACGCTTCAATATGCTTCCATAATATGGTTGACGTATTGTAATAGAATATATATTGTCCATATGTACAATATATTTAGGCAAATCATCAGGATGCATAAGGTCTTGTTTATTAATAAAGTGCATATCTGTATATAAAGCATCTCCAAGGTCCATTATATAATGTAAATCTTCTGTGTTTCATATATCTGCTGGTTTTTCATAATTATGAATAATAGCAAATGTGCTATTTGGCAAACATTGTTTGCCTTTTGATGTGTTTGAAAATTTATCATGTCCTTGATGGTAATTGGCTTGTATGATTTTATGCATTTTTTGATGTGTTTGCGATTTTTTTTTCTTTTTCTATTTATTAATGGGGATGTATTATTACAAATGTATATTAAAAGTTGTCTTATGTGTTTATATACTTATAGTTGGTATTATGACTAATTATGTATTAGAAAAACAATTGAAAATATAACAATATTGTTTATAGATATGTATGAACTATTGTTATATAATATGCATACATAAATTGGGATTATAAATGTCTTACCTTTACAGTATTTTCTTTTGTAGTAAATATCTGCAAAGAAAAGTAAACGTCAATATACAGTAGAAAAGTAATGTATTAAATACATATTCAAATAATATCATTTTGCAAGTATTTTGAAAAAATAGTATTATTTATGGATTATAGTATAGCTTACAATTTGTACAAGTTACGATAGTATTTTGTATGTGTCGTATACCTTTGCTGTTTTTGAAATAAGCAGTGCTATTTATTTGTATGCTATGTTATAAATAGGATTTGTATGTTGCAATGTGAAAGTGTTGAGGCAAGGAAAGTTGATGGGCAGGAGTATTTATAACATTTGTAAGGTGATGTGACAGTATATTTGGTGATATAGCAATGATGATTAACAGTAGTAGTAATTTGATAGGAGGAGTCAAAGGGTATGAGCAGTAATTGTGTAGGCATTTTTATTAGATAGGGCCAGTGTATGTTATAAATTGCGAACTGGTAGGCAATGACATAGCAAGAGTAGTCATGTAGTAAGAGAGATGATAGTAAAGGAGTTGTTACAGTGTAGAAGCAATGATAAAACAGTATGCTAGATGGGGTAAGAGTAGTTATTTTGTGAACTTACTGTTGGTATGTATGTAGTATGGATATGAAAAATTATTCGTGCAAGTAAGGTGTCATGTATGCTATGTTATATATGGTATTTTTTTGCTTTAAATGTAAAAGTGTTAGAAGTAGTAAATATGGTACAGAATAGTCGACAAGGTAGGATGAATGATGATAGAGGATAGTTAACAGGTGAGGAGAAATAACAAGGTAGTGGAAGCGATGAGGTAGAAGTAGTGATGGGGCTACAGAATTGATGGGAGAGGACCAGGTATTATGTTTATTAGTGGTAAGTGAACAAGAGTGGTGAAGAAAGTGTAGTACTTAACAAATAGGAGAAGTGTAAATATAAGAGCAGTGAATAGATAAGGGCAATGAATGCATAGGGATAGTAATTAGATAGAGGCAGTGAAGAATGCAGGAGATATGTTATTAGAGAAAGTGATAATAATGGAGAAGTAATGGGAGGAGGAATAGAAAAATCGTACGTCTGTGGAGTGTACATGAGAAGTGAAGGGAGCAGGAGCAATTATTGTGAATGAGTGCTAGTGCTGGATAGATTGTAGAAGTAATTAGCAGTAGTAGTCATTGTGCATAAGATGATGATGGAGAATGGTGATAGTGAAGTAGTGATGAGATTTCATGAGTAGTGATGTGAGAGAAGCAGTGATGGGTTAATAGAAGCAATTAGAAAGTAAAAGTGGTGTGACAGAAAGAAGCAATTTTTAAGAGTTGCTAAGTTGTTGCAGTGAGTATTGCATAGGAGCAGTGTATAGGCAAGAAGCAAAAGCGGTGATTAGGTAGGAATGTTTATCGCGCAGGAGTAGTTTCCGAGCTGGATCATAGACTTGCGAGGAGTACTTTGTAGGAGCAGTGTGTGGTGCGCAGCAGTGTGAGCCGTGCAGCAGTGTGTGGCATGCAGCAGTGTGAGCCGTGCAGCAGTGTGTGGCATGCAGCAGTGTGTGGCGTGCAGCAGTGTGTGGCATGCAGCAGTGTGTGGCGTGCATTAGCGTGAGGCGTGCAGCAGTGTGAGGCGTGCAGCAGTGTGTGGCGTGCAACGTGTGGGGCATGCAGCAGTATGAGGCGTGCAGCAGTGTGAGGTGTGCAGCAGTGTGTGGCTTGCAGCAGTGTGTGGCGTGCAGCAGTATGTGTTGTGCATTAGTGTGTGGCGTACTGCACTGTGTGGCATGCAGCAGTGTGTGGCGTGCAGCAGTGTGTGGTGTGCAGCGGTGTGTGGCCTGCATTAGCGTGAGGCGTGCAGCAGTGTGAGGCGTGCAGCAGCATGAGGCTTGCAGCAGTGTGAGGCGTGCAACAGTGTGTGGCGTGCAGCAGCGTGTGGCGTGCAGCAGCATGTGGTGCGCAGCTGCTTGTGACGCACAGCAGCGCGAGGCGCGCAGTAGCGCAAGGCGCGCAGCAGCGTGTGGTGTGCAGCAGTGTGTGGCGAGCAGCAGTGTGTGGCATGCTGCAGTGTGCGACATGCAGCAGTGTACAACAGGCAGCAGTGTGCTGCGTGCAGCAGTGTGAGGAGTGCAGCACTGTGAGGCATGCAGCAGTGTGAGGCGTGCAGCAGTGTGAGGCGTGCAGCAGTGTGAGGCGTGCAGGAGTGTGAGGTGTGCAGCAGTGTGAGACGTACAGCAGTGTGAGGCATGCAGCAGTGTGTGACGTGCAGCAGTGTGTAGCAGTGTGTCGCGTGCAGCAGTGTGTGGTGTGCAGCAGTGTGTGGCACGCAGCAGTGTGTGGTGCGCAGCAGTGTGTGGCGTGCAGCAGTGGGGGCAAGCACCGACGTTAAGAGTGAGGCATGTGGTGAAATATTTGCAAATCTACTGTACTGATACAGAATTGGTTTTGGTCCTTTAAACTGCACTGTGCGGCTACAGAGTTGTGTTTCTGGTTCTGTAGACTACATAGCTGATGAAGGATTGTATTTTTGTGTTATTAGACAGCACTGTTCTGGTGCAGAATTATGTTTCTCGTTTTATAGACTGCTTTGTGCTAATGGAAATTGTGTTTTTAATGCTGCAGGTCTTTCTTCTTGTGCAGAATTATGTTTCTGGGTCTGTGAACAGCATTGTGCAAGTGCAGAAGTGTGTTTCTGTACACTCTACTGTAGTTTTGCAGAATTATTTTGGGGGTCCTGCAGTCAGCACTGTGTTGGTGAACAATGATCTTTTCTGTTTTATTGGTGTGTGTGTATGTTTGTGTGTGTATAGGAGTCGTAGTTTTTATTGTCTGTGTGTTTTGTGAGTGTGTTTTTATTTCATTGTGTGTGCCATTTTTTGTGTGTATGTGTTGTTGTGTGTGTGTAGATTATTTTAATGTTAAAGAAAATGGCGGATGCGGTAATGTCCCGTAACGATAGTGACGTTTTTGAGTGTTGCGGTGTAGTTTTTTTTTGTTTTGCGTTTATTATTCCATTGACCTGTGCCGCAGCCAATGAGATTGCTACGTTGTATTAAGTAGCGTGCCAATTGTTGCTTGTCAAATTTCTAGATTGTTAATCACGTAGTTCGTGGAAGGAGTGTCGGGTTTGCTGTGTGTTTCGTGCCTCGTCTTGCGGGTAAGTGTTTTTTTATTAACTTGGTAGTGTTCTGGCATGTATGTGTTCATATATTGTTTATTTATGGATATGTTACTGTTTGTTTGATTATGGATATGTTACTGTTTGTTTACGTAAGCGAAATTCTTTTTAAACATTTTGTTTCCTTTCGATACTTGCATATGTGCTACCATTGCCTACGTAATGGTTGTTTTTGTGCTTTACTGTCTGCCATACATTGCAATATTATACATCTATGTGTACTTTGTTCGCTGTTGTAATCTGCACATATGTCATTTTTTCCTTCAGTATTGCACTGTTTGCTACCTCTTGTATTTTTGTTTGCTCACAATTGTCAGTTTTGCGCCTTGTAACTTAACGTATGCTGTTGTACTTTTTTCACTTGTAATTATCTCCTCATGTATTATTACTGTTCCTATTGTTAGAGTTGGAAGTTGGAGTTGTAGGGTGGACTTGGAGGGTTAACTTGGAGGAAGGACTTGGAGGGTAGACTTTTAGTTTGAGGGTAGACTGAGTAAATGTAAAAGTGTAAATGTGTAAAAGTGTCATGTAGGATCTGTTTCTTAGTATTAATAGTGGCAAGGTAATATCGGCTGTAAGGTAGAAGCATTGATAAGACATGAGTAGTGATAATAAGGGACACAATATAAAAGGAGATGTGGCAGTGTAGGAGATGTGAATGTGTATGAGTGGTGAATAGGGCAGCAGTGATATTTGTATCTGACTAGTGAATATATAGTAGTGGTGTATGGAATTAGAGTAGCGACTGTGTAGAAGTGTTAATGAAAGAGTAGCGTTGAGCGTGTATAGGTTTTGAGCTGTTAGGAGTGCTTTGTGTGAGCATTTATTTCGCAGGAGGTGAGTTCACAAAAGTGGTGAGTGAGGTGTGTTGTTATGGTTAACGTATTATTCAAATATTATTAGTTAATTAAAAGCGATTTGTATTGTGAGTGTTTTGTGTAATATGTGTGTATTATGTGTTTGTAATGGTATGTTGTTGTGAATGCTATGTGACATATGGTAGCTGTTATGCTCTAAATGTAAAATTAATGGGGTAGTAAACGTGGTGGTGCAGGAGAGCTAACAGGGCAAGCTGATTGATGAGAGGGAATAGCCAACAGGAAAGGAGAGATAACAATGGTGTGGTAATGACGAGGCAATATTTGTTATAAGGGTACAGTGGTGATGTTAACGGGGCAGGTATTATTATTATGAGTGTTAACTAGTTGTAAGTGGTGATAATACTTGAGCAGTAATGAAATAAGAGCAATGGCTATATAGAAGTAGTGACTGTATTGGGGCAGTTAATGGTTAGGTGTAGTCATTATGTAGGGTAACTGAGCAGTGTAAGATTAATGATGCAACAAGAGAAGTAATTGTACAGGAGTAGTGATGGAAGCAGGGCAGGTACTAGGCAATCTTTATGACTGTATATGAACAGAAAACAGGGTGTAGCAGTTATTATGAAGGACTGCTGAGCAGTTTGTAGAAGTAAGTAGCAGGTGAAGTCAACAGGAAGTGATGTTGCAACATTGATGATAAGGAAGGAGGGTTTAAAATGCAAAGGTAGTGATTGGAGAGAAGCAGTGTTCATTTAGAGAAGCAAGTACAAAAGGATGGCGTTGGGCTAAGAAAAAGCAATGGGTAGAATTTGTAATTGTAGGAATGGTGATTGTATAGTTGTAAAAGTGATGGTGCATAAGAGTTAATAGGAGAGGCTAGATGATGACGAAAGAGAGGCAATAGTAAAGAATTAGTAATGGAGTAGTGTAAGTAATGAGGCTAGAAAGTAAGGGAAAAAAGAACTTATAGAGCAAGAGTATAGAGCATATCTATGAGTTGTAAGCGGTGAGGATCAGTGAACAAACTGTAGTAGTGAACAAATAGAAACACTGTGGATAAATATGAGTAGTGAATAGATAGAGGCAATGAAGAGGTAGTAATAGTGAATAATTAGTGGCAGTGAATAGAGTAAGAGCTAAAGTTATGACATGAGAGGAGTATTTTGTGGGAGGAGTAATTGGTGAGTAGCAGTATGTGGGTAGTATCTGTAAGTGGGCAATATTGTTTATTGTGTTATGTTAATGTAAGTATGATGTTGACGAGCAAACAAATATTATTGACGCAGTATGACAAGCGTGGATAATCACGACGCGCGCACTTAGGACCTGGCCTCTCCGGACCCCGCCCGCTCCGGTCTCTGGTGATTGGTCGGGCGGACGGCCCAATCGGCGTCCGACCGACCCATTTCCGCTCTGGCGATATCGCGTGACCCGAGGGTCAGAGGGTGGAGACTCTGGGCCTATTTAGGGTCAACTCCCTGTGACTGGGGTCTCTGTTCCCGCTATCACTCCTGGATTCCTGACTGCACGCCGGCTCCTGGCCATTCTCGAGACCCAGGCCGGCTTTCCGAAATTCCAGAAGCAGAAGGACTGAGCATCGTTCGTGTAGCCAGGTAAGGGGTCGAGTGCCTCGGGGGCATCGTGGGCAGCCGTGAGTCACGGTGGGTGCAGGGTAGGGATTGGAGTGTCGCTGTCTTACGGGGCTTACGGCTGTGTGCGGGGTTCTTCGTGGTACGGGCTCCTGCCGGGCGGCGTGAACGGTGCTTAGGGGTGCGGGAACAGGGAACTCAGGGCGCGTTAGGTGCTATAGCGAGGTAGTGCGAGGCATGCGATAGTTAGCATGGCGCCAAAAAAGGGTGGACAAAAGCGAAAGGACTCTGAACCTGAATTAGCGCAGATTATGAAATTGCTGCTAAAAAAGTTGAGCAAGGAGACCCCCGATAGCGGGGACGAGAGTGATTCTTCCCAGGGGAGCAGCCCAAAGTAGTAGAGCGGCCGCGCAGGGGGGTGCGACCGAAGGCTGCTTGTCCTCCATTAAAGAAGAAGGCCAAGGCGCAGCCAAAAGGGAAAGGGACGAAGAATAGGCCTAACCCTGCTGGGGGGAATCAGGACGAGGGATCAGTAGGTCCCGTCCCCACTCCTCCTCCAGATGCAGAAAGGGTCTTTCCTTCAGATCCTGAGCCGGGTGCGGACACACCAGCAGACCCAGTGGGGTCAGTTTTGTCTGAGATTAGGGAAGCGCTTAGGGCGTTGGCGCCGGGAGGCGCTGTACCATTGGTTACGGTCCATTCGGCACCGCTCCCGCCGCAGCCGGTGGCCGCAGTGGTAGCCGTTAGCGATCCATTGGATAGCTTGCTGGCGTCAGTTTCCTCCCTGGGCCAATTATCAGCCCCTGAAAGGGTATTAGAGAGAGCGAGCGCTGGGGCGGCAGAACCGTGGGTGCCTCCGCAGGTCACAGAACAGGGCGCATTGCAGGATGTTCAGAGGCAGTTGGCGCTTTTAGTTGAGTCGCGTAAAGCGTTGACCAGCATAGCGATTGGAGCACAGCCCCCCGCGACAGCGATAGCGGTGCCACCTACAGGAGGTAAGCCTGGTGACACTTCGCTAAGGAGCAGCAAGGTGGGAACTAGCCAGGGGAACGTGTTGTCCCAGTCAGGGATGTTAGTTACGCATGCTAGTACGGAAATGCGAGAGAAGATTTGGAGAGGTGCCTACGTGGATATATTCTCTCTTATCAGGCCGAAGAGGCGGGAAGAGGATTACAAGGACAGGGATGGGAAGGGATGTATGACATTACAACGCATACTTTTACTCCGCATACCATTACAACGCGGTATTCACAACGCATACCATTACAACGCATAGCGCTTTGGGGTGCTGGATAGTGGTAAGTATAATTTACTATTCTAACTCCAGTCCCCGTGGACCCTAGGGAAGGTGTTGGATAGTAAATTAAACTTACCTCTTATCCTAGAGCGCCCCCCAGCGCAATGCGTTGTAATGGTATGCGTTGTAAAAAATGCGTTGTAACAGGTGCATACCGATGGGAAGGATCATTCCTTCCGAGATCGGAGACCTAGGATAGAGGAGACTATAACCAATTGGTTGTTCGGCTTTCACGTCTATGTTACGGTGTTGTTGGAAAAAAGGCCGGAGTTGGCGATTCCGCTGGTGTTTTATACTAATAAGATTGTAAAGGCGCACGCCACTCATGTCGGTTCTGCCTGGCTGACATACGATAGGGAGTTTCGCTGGGCGAAGGAAGAAAACCCCTCCATTTGTTGGGATCAGGTTGAGGTCAATGCTTGGTTAGAGAGCGTAATCAATAGGGAACACCCGGCTAGGCAGCCCTTTCGGACTTCCCAGGGAGGGTCGGGCAAGAAGAAAGGTACATGATGGGCATTCAATGGTAAAGGGTGTACGTGGCCCCCGGGGCAGTGCAAGTTCAAGCACGCATGCGCCTACTGCGGTCACCAGTCCCATCCTGAGTCACGGTGCAATAAGAAATCCAAAGAGCGAGGGGGCAACCCCCCTAAGGATATCAAGCCTCCCCCAGCCTAATCTGCCTACTCCTGTTGACATTGAGAAACTGATCTTTTGGTTGGGCAGGTACCCAGATAAGGCAGCTGCCAGGATGTTGTTTGAAGGTTTTTCCAGCGGTTTACGTATACCAGCATCGCATGTCCCTCCTATTTCCCAGTGTAGGAACCAGGTTTCAGCAAGAACCCATCCTTCAGTAGTGGCCACAAAGGTAGAGAAAGAGCGGGCCTTAGGCCGAGTAGCAGGCCCGTTTCGGCTCCTCCCTGGGAGAACATTGTCTGCTCCCCTTTAGGAGTGGTCCCCAAAGAGGAGCCGGGACAGTTCAGGATGATCCATAACTTATCCGCACCAAAAGGTGCATCGGTAAACGATGCCATAGACCCGGCGGTGTGCTCAGTGACGTACTCGTCCTTTGATGCCACGGTTCAGAAAGTGAGGGAGCTAGGCCGAGGGGCGTTACTGGCAAAAACCGACATTGAGTCAGCATTCCGCTTGTTACCGTACACCCCGAGGATTATCATTTGTTAGGCTTCCAGGTCCAACAGCAATTTTATTACGACAGATGTATGCCTATGGGTTGTGCGGTCTCCTGCAAGTACTTTGAGACCTTTAGCTCCATGCTGCAATGGGTGTTTTCGCAAAAGTCAGGATGTACGGATGTGGTGCATTACTTAGACGATTTCATGGTAATGGGTCCCGCATCGTCGGATGCCTGCGCGTTGGCCCAAAGCCAGCTGGTGGCGATGTTGAAGGAATTTGGGGTGCCACTGGCACCGAGCAAGACAGTCGGCCCTGACACGTGCATGTCCTTCCTAGGCATTGAAATTGACACAGTGGCGGGGGAATGTAGATTGTCGATGGATAAAGTAAAGCCTTTTTCTGTAGCCATTGAGGCGGCATTGGCATGTCCGAAGGTGACGTTGCACCAGTTACAAGTGCTTGTGGGGCAGCTCAACTTTGCTTTGCGGGTCATTCCGATGGGACGCCCTTTCTTGAGGTCTATAGCCAGAGCGATGGTGGGTCTTACCCAGAAGGATCACCGGGTGAGGTTAAAGGCAGGGGTGAAGGAGGACCTCAAGGTGTGGCGGGATTTCCTGGCAGATTTCAACGGGCGGGTGGTGTGGCCTGCGCCGCCGGTGTCCAGTAAGGAACTAGGACTATGCACCGATTCAGCTGGTAGTGTTGGTTTGGGGGCAATCTTGGGCCTTGCCTGGTGTGGGGCGGTCTGGCCAGCGGAGTGGCACTTAGCGGGCCTGACTAAGAATTTAGCCTTTTTAGAGCTCTTTCCCATCTGGGTGGCAGTTACGGTGTGGGCAGAGCGCTTCAGGGACAGGGTCGTGACCTTCTGGTCGGATAACATGGCGGTGGTTCAGGTTATCAATCGGCAGGGGGCGACTTGCCCACACGTGCTGAGGTTGCTGAAGTTGTTGGTGTTGGCATGCTTGAAATTGAATTTGACTTTTAAAGCTGCGCATATACCTGGTGTTGATAACCATGCTGCCGACGCTTTGTCTCGTTCCGAATTGCAGGACTTCCGGAGGTTCCACCCGCAGGCGGAAGAGCGCATGACGACGTTCTCTACGTCACTGTGGAGAATTGGAGCCCCGCTTTAGCGGGGCTGGTAGGTGCCGCTCTGAGTGATCGCACCAACTGCGCCTATCAGTCGCAGTTTAATGTTTACAAATCATTTGTTGAACAGTTGGGTGGGGGAAGGGTCTTCTCAACTGAAACGATGTACGCCTTTTTACAGGTTCTGCAGGACCAGGGCAAAACAGTGTCTTATGCTAAGGCTTCCCTGGCGGCGATAGGCTTCTTTGCTAAACTGGCGGGGGAGCGGGATCCTGGGGCTTCATTCTTGATCAGGAAGGCCTTAGCGGGATGGGCCCGATTAGACGGGACACGGCGGGACTGTCGTAGGCCTTTGGATCTCCCGACCTTGATTGATATTTTTGGGGTACTGCCTGTTATTTGCCAGTCACCATTCGAGGGAATCATGCTGGGGGCGGCCTTCTGCCTGGCCTTTTACGGGGCCTTCCGCCTGGGTGAGATTGTGGGGGCCTCCAGAGTAGACAACGGGGGGGCCTGCAGCTCAAGGATATCTCCATTTCCCCGGGGGGCCTAGTAGTGCGGTTAAGACGGTCCAAAACAGACCAAACAGGAAAGGGGGTCAATATTCAGTTGCGGTCTGCCCCAGGGATAGCAGCCTGCCCCGTATCCCGTATGCAGGCATACCTAGCCCGACGCCCAGCAGGGGGGGGGGTCGGCTCTTTTCGTCCACGAAAACAGGGATTGCCTGTCGCAATACCAGTTTAAGGCAGTCTTTGGGTTGGCCCTGGGGAACCTGGGACTGGGAGCAGCGGGCTATTCTTCTCATTCCTTTAGGATTGGTGCCGCAACTTTAGCTGCTGGGGCGGGTCTCCCCCCCATAATGGTGAAAGGTGTAGGTCGCTGGACCTCTGATTGTTACAAACGATATGTAAGGCCTAAATTGTTGTAATGCATATGTGTGCAGTGTTTAACGGTTCCATCTCTCTCCTTTTTGATTAGTATGCCCGCTTCCGTGGTATGGGTAATCGGGCACTCTTTCGTGCGTCGCGCGGCGGTGCGCTTGCAGCGAAGAGAGGTGGTGAAACCGGCCGCATTGGGCGAGACTGAATTCGTATGGCATGGCGTTGGAGGGATGCGGATCAAACACTTGAGGCGGATCGGGAGCTCAGGGCACGAGAGCACAAATCGCCGGATTGGATTGTTTTGCATTTGGGAGGTAACGACATGGTTGACAGGGGGCGCTTGGCTGTCAAGGAAGCCCTACTAGCGGAGTTTGCCTGGCTGGGGCATATGTTCCCATCAACGAAACTAGTCTGGTCTGGCATGATATCACACAGGGCATGGGGCCCAGGAGTGCGTCCTAGATCTTTGAACGTCTCGGTGAGGCGATTGAACGGCGAGCTAGCAAGGTTGTGCTCAGTGAAGGGCCGCTTGTTCTACCTCCAGCACCGGATGATTTGCGGAGAAGCAATGTACCACCAGGATGGGGTACATTTGTCGGACTATGGAACTGATACGTTTGTCCAAGAACTCTGGTCATTTATTCTGAACGCAGGTGGGGAGGGTGTCAGACCTTTGGGCCTTGGCCACCCTTGTGGCGGAGAAGAGACCTGCGATCAGTAAATAGTGGCTAAACAAGATGGATGGGAGCCCGCTTGCCGGGCTCTATAGGCCAGCTCTGAGGGGGGATATGGCAAGCTCTCCACTGGGAGGAAGTGACCACCGGCTGGGGAGTCTAGAGCGACAGATTTCGAGCCTCCCGGGCGACCCTGGCCAGCCTGGTGGTCGAGAGGTGGGCCCCGGTAATGGCGGACAAGGATAGAAGGGCGGGACCCACCACTCTAAGGGGCAGGTGCACGGCACTTGGTGTAGGATACCCAGTTGCGAGATGCGAACCAGATGGTGTTCCTCCCTTAGGGTTGGGGAAGGTGATGGAGCTGATATGCTCATGGAGCTGATATGCTCATGGAGCTGATATGCTCATAAATGTAGTTATGTTATAACTTGTGATTTTGATATGCATGTTATTGCTTGTCATGTTTATACAATGTGTGAATAAACATGGCCTTTTTAACCCCACCTGAATCTCTGGTGATTTCAAATGTGGGGATCTTGCATGTCTAGGGTTGTTGGGCGGCGGGGGCATATCTGGAGGGTACGGGTCCTATGACAAGCGTGGAGAATCACGACGCGCGCACTTAGGACCCGGCCTCTCCGGACCCCGCCCGCTCCGGTCTCTGGTGATTGGTCGGGTGGACGGCCCAATCGGCGTCCGACCGACCCATTTCTGCTCTGGCGCTATCGTGTGACCCGAGGGTCAGGGGGTGGAGACTCTGGGCCTATTTAGGGTCAACTCCCTGTGACTGGGGTCTCTGTTCCCGCTATCACTCCTGGATTCCTGACTGCACGCCGGCTCCTGGCCATTCTCGAGACCCAGGCCGGCTTTCCGAATTTCCCACCCACCCGGCCCTTAGATTAATGGTTTGAGGGGCGTTCTGCGGAGAAGAGACCTGCGATCAGTAAATAGTGGCTAAACAAGATGGATGGGAGCCCGCTTGCCGGGCTCTATAGGCTAGCTCTGAGGGGGGATATGGCAAGCTCTCCACTGGGAGGAAGTGACCACCGGCTGGGGAGGCTAGGGCGACAGATTTCGAGCCTCCCGGGCGACCCTGGGCAGCCTGGTGGTCGAGAGGTGGGCGCCGGTAATGGCGGACACGGATAGAAGGGTGGGACCCACCAGTCTAAGGGGCAAGTGCACGGCACTTGCCGTAGGATACCCAGTTGCGAGATGTGAACCAGATGGTGTTCCTCCCTTAGGGTTGGGGAAGGTGATGGAGCTGATATGCTCATGGAGCTGATATGCTCATGGAGCAGATATGCTCATAAATGTAGTTATGTTATAACTTGTGATTTTGATATGCATGTTATTGCTTGTCATGTTTATACAATGTGTGAATAAACATGGCCTTTTTAACCCCACCTGAATCTCTGGTGATTTCAAATGTGGGGATCTTGCATGTCTAGGGTTGTTGGGCGGCAGGGGCATATCTGGAGGGTACGGGTCCTATTAGAGCTGATGGGTGAAGAGGAGTGTTAAGGTAGTAGTGATGATTAAGTTTGTGCATTAGTGTTAAGTAAGCTGCAGCTATAAAATTAGACTAGTATTGAACATTGTTGTATTGTTTATTTGTATGAGTAGTTTTGGGATAAAAGCAGTGACAGAATAGGAGTGGTAGCATGAAAAAAGTAGTATTGTGAGTCAAGAAATGATGGTAGGAGAATAGTAACAGGGTAAGAGAGGTAATTGTAAAGCAGTATTAAGTAGTTGGCAGTGAACAATATATGAAAGCGTATTTAAATTGAGTTGTAAAAGGGCAGGAGAATTGATGATGTAAAAGAAGTGGTAAGGTATGCTTAGTGTGTGTGCAAGAATATTGAATGGCATGAGTAGTGAATATGTTGGGAGCTGTGATTAGGCAGTAGTGCTTATTGGAGAGAGTAAATTAAAAAAAACTGCAATCAAGGGATTTGATTTAGAAGAATTTACAGAGATCGAATTTGCTTATCACTTATATTAGTAAATTCGACCCAACTTGATTGGTATCTGATAACAGTTTTAGTTTGTTATACCTCTATATCAGAGAGTAGTAATTCCACACAGTTATGGAAAATGAGAACAGCAACACAGGAATCTTTTTTTTATCAAAAAGTTATTATTTTCTTATTGTGCAAAATTTTTCAAGGGTACATACCAATCATAACAAAAATGCATTCAGATGAAAAAGGATTAAAACAATTTCTCCTATAGTACATCGGAATAGAAAGTCCAAACTAGAATACATAATACAATGCCTTCTAATTTTACTAGACGTAAGTCACTTGTGTCATCATTCTTAGATGGAGAATTGGACTTAGAAGTCGACGTTTCGGTCTTTTTTGTTTACTCCACAAGACCTTCTTCAGGATAATGTAAACTTGCATCTAACAATGACCCCCTACAAAAACATAATGTAACATATTACTACTGAATCCCTTTTATGTTACAAAAGACATAAATAACCCATGTGCACATGAAAGTTCTCTAAGTAAAGTTCTCTGCATACAAAGGAATCAATCTTCAAATTTATCTCATTTGTACAATCTGAACTGTGCATTAATATCAGTTTTTTGTACATTCAAAAGAGATAGTTATGGACGACCTAACAATAAATCTTCCACATTTTACTAAAGCACTGTGAACAATGCATCGTTTTCGACTTAAATCAATTAGATGTTAACTCATGATTTGATTGAACTTACTTATGATTTGGATCCCACCAGAGATTCCTAAAGGAGCGCCTGTATGACATTCCTGATTGTCTACAATTCAAAATTCATACATCAGAACTGGGTCGGAGATGTACAGTTTTCAACTTAACATTACCCCGATTCATTTTCTATTTGCCCTCCGCAGTCACGTTGATAGCTGTCTCTCACGTGATCACGCCATTGTAGAGCCTCTCCGTGATGAAAGCCTTGATCGGACGCCAATATACTACTTTTTCAAGTAAGCAAACCTCAGAACGTGGAGGTGCATATATTCACTAGGCCTGAATATTAACATCTCTCATGCAGGCACTCTTTAAGCATGCCGCCCGTGTAAGAAAGTTAAGATGCTTATTGATCAGTGTGTGTGAAACACGTCCAGGTAAAATAGAGAATGAATCGGGGTAATGTTAAGTTGAAAACTGTACATCTCCGACCCAGTTCTGATGTATAAATTTTGAATTGTAGACAATCAGGACTGTCATTCAGGCGCTCCTTTAGGAATCTCTGGTGGGATCCAAATCATAAGTAAGTTCAAGCAAATCATGAGTTAACATCTAATTGATTTAAGTCCAAAACGATGCATTGTTCACAGAGCTATAGTAAAATGTGGAAGATTTATTGTTAGGTTGTTTATACATATCTCTTTTGAATGTACAAAAAACGGATTTTAATGCACAGTTCAGATTGTACAAATGAGATAATTTTGAAGATTGATTCCTTTTTATGCAGAGAACTTTACTTAGAGCACTTTCATTTGCACACAGGTAATTTATGTCTTTTAAAACAATTTGTAACATAAAAGGGATTCAGTAGTAATGTGTTACATTATGTTTTTGTATGTAGGTGCAAGTTTACATTGTCCTGAAGAAGGTCTTGTGGAGTAAACAAAAAAGACCGAAACGTCGACTTCTAAGTCCAATTCTCCATCTAAGATTGATGTCACAAGTGACTTACTTCTAGTAAAATTAGAAGTCATTGTATTATGTATTCCAGTTTGGACTTTCTATTCTGATATACTATAGGAGAAATTGCACAATAAGAAAATAATAGCTTTTTGATAAAAAAGATTCCTGTGTTGCTGTTCTCCTTTTCCATAACTGTGTGGTATTATTACTCTCTGATATAGAGGTATAACAAACTAAAACTGCTATCAGATACAAATCAAGTTGGGTCGAATTTACTAATATAAGTGATAATCAAATTTGATCTCTGTAAATTATTCTAAATCAAATCCCTTGCTGGCAATTTTTTGAATTTACTTTATCTGCCCAAGCCCGCAAGGGTTTATTGGGTTTCCCACCCCTTCTTTTCACTTATTGGAGAGAAGCAGCAAACAGCTAAACGTATAAATATGTAAAAGGGTTACATTCTTAGTGGCTGTTATGACTAAGAGCTGTGATGGAGTAACAGTAGGGGCAGGGTATGAATAGTTGTAGGACAAGAATAGTGATGTGCTAAGTGAGGTAACAGAAAGGAGAAGTAATGTTGTATGAGAAGTGAATGTGTATTATTGATGAGGAGGCTAGCAGTGGCATTTGCTTTGACTAATGAACATGTAGAAAGGGTGAATAACGTCAGAATGGACATGAGATGTTAGTGAATAGCAGTGGTAATTTGGTCTGAGTTGTGAATGGGTTAGAATTATATTGTGCGCATTAATGAAAGGCATGTTATGTTTGCATGATGTAAGTTATAGTTGTACTAAAGAAAAGAATATGCTGTGCTTAGTAATGAAGCAATAAATGTCTAATGTATGGCACTACTAGCAAATAATAAATACACTTTAAGAAACACATTTTTTGAAGTAACACATATATGTCACTGTTACAAATAAGTAGAAATGTTTATAATGCATGAATATTTAAAAAGTTCCTAATGCGCTGCGGTGCCGCTTTAATTAACATTTGGAGTCTGTACATGATGCCAATTACTGAGGTGTACTGCCTTTTGAGCAGGCGATAGTTGTGTTGTATTAACAATTTGGCATACCATGGAAGCCTGAATATTATCTGGATGTGCTTAATAATGCTTTTATGTCCGAAGCTAGTGTTACGGATGTTTTAATGTGAGACAGTTAAATTGCTCTTAATAAATGGTGCTCTCTTTGTAAGAGGTCTGAAGGTTAGCATCTTGACTGATGGAGATGGTGCAACACTACTGCAACTTAGGTTTGTGGCGGGCGGGATGAGTGAGTTAGTACTGTAGATTGAGAAGTAGACTGTTACAGCTGCAGAGTTCAACGTGTTCTGCAGTAGCAATGCAGTCACGACAGGAGTAGAGTTTGAAGTCTATAAGTAAGTGTTTTAATACTTGTTTGCTAATACTATGAGTTTTAATTGTAAAATATATTTATACATTACAATAGCATTGATCTGTAGGACTCCTATATTTTATTCATCTTCCACGGTAAATAAGCCTTAGTGTTAGTTTTATTTTTTTGTAATATCTCGTGATATTGCTTGCGCTGGTTAGGATTTCTACTATTATTTAATTAGCCATGGTGCCACGCGGAAAACTGTCTGAGTTTACGCTGACGCTAAGAAATTTTCCACCTATAGTTGTACTTTTTGGAAGAGTACAGTTAATGAGCTACTTAGTAAAGCTGCATTGCCTATGTAGCCTTGTAGTTGCTGTGTGCCAGCAGCTATTTCTTGAGTGAGCTCTCGAGTGCAGAGTATAATTTTTAAGTCCTCTGCAATTGTCTACTTCTTTTATTTTTCAGATTGCTTAGTTGTTGTGTGCCATATACTTCAGCACCATGTTAAAAAGCCCTTTGAAGGCAGTTATGCTTAAATTAAGGGCAGTAACACAAAATAGCAAACACATAATGTTACTTAAACATGAGCACTTGCAAGAATACTTAAAGAAGTTCATGAGATAACATACTTGGCCCTAATTTTTATAGACACAAGAAGCTATGACTTATGTAGCTGGATGACTTAGTGACTGATCTGACATGAACTCGAACATCATGAAAAGTAGTATATTAAAATAAAATCAGGCATTCAACCAGTTATAGCAGCAAGAGCTGGACACACTTAAATTTTATAATAAGAAAGTGGTACTTATAGGTATCGATATGGCACTTATAAATGCACCAAAATATGTAAATGTCACACATGGACATTTGAAATGTTGGCAGCTATAAGGTAATGCTTGAAAGGTGCAGTTTGCATGCGAGATATGCCAATATTATTTATTGTGCATGGGTACATGCAGCTAACGGTACTTTGCTGTAGGCTTTTTCTGCATGTACAATAACATGGAACAGCAAAAAACATTTGTATACATTGGCGGCGTTACATTGGCGGCGTGCATTTGTGCCGTGTGCATGCGAGACATGCTAGTGCTTGTCATTGTGCGCGCTCCTCTTTAATTATTAGCAGTTTGCTGAGGACGTTTTTCAGAATATACGAGAAGGCGAGAGTACGTGCATGCGACACGTGCTAGTACTTGTGATTGTGCACGCGCCTCTTTAGTTAATAGCAGTGCTGACTGAGGAATTTTTCATAATGTAGTACATAGCGAGCATCAAGACAGGTTTGTATTTTAAAATATTTACTGGACTGTCTTTTTTTAAGACGGTCTACTGTTATGCAAGTGTAATGTTATGTTATGTTATGTTATCTTTTTGATTGAGCGCAACAGCTGCACCAGCAATGAGGCGTCCCGGCGCTGAAGAACCACAGAAGCTATACTAAAGAGGAAAGGGAAGGAAGAGAGGGAATCCTAAGAAGAGGGGAACAGATAGGTCTTAACAGCCTTCCGGAAGGCAGACAGATTTTCCAAGGAACGAATGTTTAGTGGCAAGGAGTTCCAGAGCTTAGCTCCCAGGACCCTAAAGGAGCGACCACCCATACGGCAGAGCTTAGTGTGGGGTACAGTCACTAGGTGCTGGCCAGATGATCCCAAGTTGCGCTGAGGCGCATAAGGTGTTAGAAGCGGGCGCAAGAGTTCTGGACGTCCGGATTTGAGGATCTTGAATGCCATAGTGAGGGTTTTAAATTGAATGCGAGATTCAACGGGCAGCCAATGCAATTTTCGAATGGTGGCTCTGACTGAACACCTGCTGGGAGACCCACCAAGGCTCTAGCCACAGAGTTCTGCACGCGTTGCAGTCGGGCTATCTCCACTTTATTGGCACCTAGAAGTAGAACACTGGCATAGTCCAGTCGTGAGAGGATGTTGGATTGAACAATGAGCTGGCGGATTTTAGAGTAAAAAAAAAACAAGTATCGGGTTAAGGCTCCTCAGCAGGCCCACACAAGTAGCAGCCACTTTTTACGTGTGGGTCTGGAAACTAAGCGAGGAGTCTATCCAGACGCCCAGATTTTTGACCAAGGATTTAGGTGGTGGGATGGTGCCCAGCGAAGAGGGCCACCAATGCTCATTCCAATAGCTGGTATCCCTCCCGAGGAGCAGCACCTCCGTCTTGCCTGCATTGAGCTGCAGGCAGTTGTCCGTCATCCACTGGGCTACTGCAGCAAGGCCATCCCTAAATCTCGAGGCCGAGATAGAAGGGCCTTCGGTGACAGTGATGACCAGCTGTGTGTCGTCTGCGTATGACACCAGCGTTAGGTCCCACTCCTTAGCCACTGCCACAAGTGGCTGCACATAAAGATTAAAAAGGGATGGACTAAGAGCAGAGCCCTGAGGAACTCCCTGGCCGATGGAATGGGACTAGGAGAGAAACGGGGGAGCTGATACCCGGAAGGATCTGTCCTCCAGAAATGAGCGGAACCATTCCAGGGCAAGACCGGTGATCCCTATTGTCTCTAGACGATTTAACAAGATGTTATGGGAGACCGTATCAAAGGCTGCGCTGAGATCTAACAAAATCAGCGCAGCACTCTGACCGGCATCGAGGATAGTCCGGAGGTGTTCGGTAGTGGACAGGAGGGCAGACTCGGTACTATGTCCCGGCCTGAACCCATTTTGAGATGGGTCCAAGATGTTGTTTTGAACCATATGGTGGGACAGCACATTGTTTACATGGGCCTCTGCAAGTTTAGACACCCATGGGAGCAGCGAGATGGGTCTAAAGTTTTCTAGTTTGGTAGGGTCTAGAGTGGGCTTCTTAATGATGGGGGAGACCCATGCTTGTTTCCAAACAGTTGGGACCCCCGCCGAGGAGAAGGAGAGATTGAGTATCGAGGCCAGGGGAGGTATGAAGAATTCCAAAGATTCAAGAAATTGGGCCGGCCTCATGGGATCTGCTGAAGAACCAGACTTGACTTTCCTGCAAAGTTTAGTTAGATCCTCGTATGAGATTTCAGGTATAAGTGTCAGTATAGTGCCATTAGTGATTGAGTTAGTGGAATTCGGTGGGTCAGGGAGGTGATGCAGGAATGAACTGTACATTTTTTTCACTTTTTCTATAAAGAAAATGGCGAGGTCCTCACACTGCTGCATGGAGGTGATACAGGAGGCAGGGGTTCTACTACTCTGCAGTTTTGCACCAATTTAAAAATGGTTTTGGTGGGATTCAGGCTGGAATTAATTTCTTCAGCGTAAAAGGAGGCGCGTGCGGAGCGAATAGCTTTATGGTAGTGTTTTAGTTTGGACAGATAGGATGTTTTATCCCTATAATTGTACTCCCTTCTCCAGGTTCGCTCGGCTTTTTTGCATTCTTTCCGCATGGATTTCAGAGTGTCGTTGTACCATGGGTTAGAGGGGGAGCAGCGCCCCTTAGTCCATTTGGCTGGAATGAGGGCATTTAGTCCTCTAGTGATCCAGTCATGCTGCTAACTGCTTTTGTAACAAAAGTAGCCCTAATCAGAAGCGCAACTAGTGCCCCATTTCTGTGGGGGGGGGGCTAAAAAAAAAATTCGGAGGAGGATGAAACTTTAAGCAGTAGGTAGAATGGCGCTGCAGGGGCCCTAAGAAGGGGCGAAACATCAAAAAAGCCTCTTTAACATGCACATAGTCTATTAAAGACTTGTGAAGTGCTCGGGTGAGGCTGTGTGTGTGCCCAAGACCTGTCTGAGCCTGGGCTGCCAGACACCAGGGGAGGGGGGGCTAAAGACATTTGATTCCAATTAATGTTGAGTGCCTAGCCCTGATACTTTGCAATGGAGCCGGTGTTTTAAAGACTTGTGAAGTGCTCGGGTGAGGCTGTGTGTGTGCCCAAGACCTGTCTGAGCACAGGCTGCCACACACGAGAGGGGGGGGGGGGAGCTGAAGTCCTTTGATTCCAATGGGTGTTGCGCGCCTGGTCTTGATACTTTGCAATGGAGCTGGTCTTTAAAAGAACTGTGAAGTGCTCAAGTGAGGCTGTGTGTGTGCTCGGGAGCTAACTGCTTTTGTAACAAAAGCAGCCCAAATCAGAAGCGCAAATAGAGCCACATTTCTGAGGGGGCAAAAAAAAATTCAGAGGAGGCTGAAACTTTAAGCAGTAGGTAGAGTGGCGCTGTAGGGGCCCTAAGAAGGGGCGAAACATCAAAAAAGCCTCGTTAACATGCACATAGTCTTTTAAAGACCTGTGAAGTAGTGCTTGGGTGAGGCTGTGTGTGTGCTCGGGAGCTGTCTGAGCCCGGGCTGCCACACACGACGGGGGGGAGGGGGGCTGAAGACCTTTGATTTCAATGGGTGTTGCGTGCCTGGCCTTGATTCTTTGCAATGGAGCCGGTGTTTTAAAGACTTGTGAAGTGCTTGGGTAAGGCTGTGTGTGTGTCTGGGAGCTGTCGGAGCCCCGGCTGTAACACACGAGGGCAAAGGGGGCTGAAGCCCTTTTATTCCAATAAGTGTTGCGCGCCTGGCCTTAATACTTTGCAATGGAGCCGGTCTTTTAAAGAACTGTGAAGTGCTCGGGTGTAACAAAAGACAGGCCTGCTTTTTGACCGTGTCCTTTTAGTGTTGCGATAAGCATCGTATTTTACATTTTAAGAAGACCACAAGCAAGGGTGCGTTTCGTTTGTTGAAACTGCAGCAAGGGAAATGAGCTCTGATGCTGTCAAAGTATGAAATGAGGTCACTAAATAGATCGGAACACACAAAACACACTGTTGCTTCTGCTGCGTTAAAACATGCAGCAAGAACGTTAAAACGTTAAGTCACAACCAATGCATGTTATTTTTTCAACAACGCTGGTTAAAAAAACACTAACAAAGGACAGTCCTGCTTTTTGTACCCGTCGAATGCTGCTCTCAGTATATCTCACGATGTGCGCTGTTTCGAAGGAATAATATAATGTTTTTGGTATATCTGAAAGGCATTTGCTTTACTGTACAGTTGAAGACAGTAAATTGCACAAAGCACTGTTCTCTAACAGGCTAACAATCGTTACTGGCGCCACTTCATTCTAAGAACAGGCCGTAAATTTGCAGAGCCAGCAGGACAAGAGTAAGAACGAAACTGAAACCTAAACGCTAATACAAAGCTAACGTCAACAACAATTCACAGTGGAAGCGCGCGTCCTAATCTGATTCCGGCATGCTGTCCACGGTCAGAGCTCACGCGTGCGACCTGATCCGATTCCTAAGGCTGCGTGTGCCCATCTCTTGTCTCCTGGGAAGCAGAGCCGTTGACTATAGGTCTCGCAGGCGAGACAGCACTTTCGCGCTGTAATCGCCAGGTGCGAGACCTAAAAAGGAGCTATATATATTGTATATGCATTCCTAAGTGGCGCACGTGCTAAGGTGCGGTAGCTGTAAGAGGAGGCTTTCCTCTAAGTTTGTACCTGTAAGGAAAGGTGGACAAAACAAGACATATAGACACACACATGTAAATGAGGACCATCTCAGGCACATTTATTTCAGTGACTTCATTGCGTTGTGACTAAGTGGTAATCGGAGGAAAAACCGGCAGTGTTTAGCGGTTCGTGCCGTCATGTGAATTAGGCTGCAGAATTGCGCTACTATGCGGTATTGTGCTATTGGTTAAAAAGCAGAATAAAATAACTTGATTGTGACCAAACTGTTGTAGTTTAAATAGCAACTCGGCGCCACAGCTGTAACGGGTTTCGCGCAAGGCGAATCTCTGTGCGTGAGTACCGTCTGCAGGGGAATAAGGAACAACACAAAGAACAGACTACCACCATGTAGAGGCAATGAGTGTAAATGCCTATATTGGGGAAATATTTGTCATGCAAAATGTTAGCGTTGTTTAATTGTAATGAGTCTCATAATTTCTGGTGTTGGGGTAAATCAATAAGACCTTTACAGCGAAACAGACAAAGGACTGCCACCAGACGGCAGTGCCGTGTATGAATGCTTCTGAACAGGAGTGTTCATCATGTAAATCCATATGCTGGATCTAGGGAAAAAATGCAGCATGCCGTATATATGTCCTGCAATCATTATGCCTGCAGGAAAGCTGGCTAGCAATACAAGGGGCCCGTGGCATATGGATGCATTACAAATATTTCCTAATATATAGGCATTCACACACGATGCCTCTACATGGTGGTAGTCTGTTCTTTGTATTGTTCCTTATTCCCCTGCAAACGTTACTCACGCAACAGAGACACGCCTTGCACGAAACCCGCTACAGCTGCTGCGCCGAGTTGCTATTTAAACTACAACAGGAACACCGCAATACCATCAACGGAGTTCCTGTTTGGCGACAGTAGGTTGAGAAGTGGGTCCTGACAAAGCACCAAGTAAGTGATACCCAGGGGGACCTTTGATCAATTGATGTGCCCCCAGGAACCGCCATGATCGAGCCAGACAGTGCGGCTCTCCCTCAATCGAAAATACCTCACGGCGCCCACGATTAGGCTCAGGGCGACACATTACCTCTCTCTTTCTTCTCTTTAAACCCTCTGTGTTCCACCAGAGTGCTACCCTTACTCGTACCCCCTCCAGGGACTCATGGAGTTTGCTTTCCGGAATCTGAAGGTAAGCACATTATTTCACCACAGTTGCAGTCACAACCTTGGTCACAATCAAGTTATTTTATTCCGCTTTTTAACCTATAGGACAATATCGCATAGTAGCGCAATTCGGCAGCCTAATTCACATGCCGACACGAACCTCTAAACACTGCCGCTTTTTCCTCCGATTACCACTTAGGCACAACGCAATGAAGTCACTGAAATAAATGTGCCTGAGATGGTCCTCATTTACATGTGTGTGTCTATATGTCTTGTTTTGTCCACCTTTCCTTACAGGTACAAACTTAGAGGAAAGCCTCCTCTTACAACTACTGCACCTTAGCGTGTGCGCTACTTAGGGATGCATATACAATATATATGGCTCCTTTTTAACTCACTTTTCACACATAGGTTCTGAAGAAAGCCAGATTTAATACGAGGCCTGGTTGAAACTAGTTGACCACACTGGATGTGGGAGACCATAAGTCTCTCCGACCACGTCCACCAGCCTTGCTTTTAATACTGCCAATGGCCCACAAATAAATTATCCTTTTGGACACTGGGACTCTTAGGGACAGTTTTTATACTTCACTCTCAAACACCATCACCGCACACTCACTTAACACTATCTGCTCCGCTGTAAACAGACATCGCAGGACATCCAAGGCACACTTGGTGCCTTGGGTGGGGCCCGATGATGAAGCATGTCACCAACTAGGTTGGTGAGTGAGGGCCTTAATAACAAGCATTTGCAAGGCAATAGGTCTCGCATTAGGAAAGTTTGAACTATTGGTATTGTAAATTACACATTTTTTATTTATGTGTTGGTTTTGAAAATAGCGAAATTAATAGCTTTGTCATTTACAATCCCAATAGTTTTAACTTTTGCAAATGTGACACCTATAGCATTTTTGATGCAATATGTGTTGTATGTACGTGACTTAGATGTATTGATATTACAAATAACAATGGCTTTTAATTTTTTTAAATAATTAATACTTAAAACTTATTGTAATTTATAATGGCAATAGCTTAAACTTTTGTAAATAAATTTTGTAAAGATTATGTTCTGTGTATTTTATTGTGACGAAAATCCAAGAACAGAAATTAGATATTAACATCTTTTTGTGACATTTTTAATAAAGCTTGAAACATTGAGAGGACATATTTGAACCAGTTGTTGTTGAATGGTTGCACAGATTGATGCTGTGGTGGTGCTGAGTGATGTTGTGGCGACGAGTGATGCTGTGGCGTTCAGTGATGCTGTGGTAGCGCATGTGAGGTTGTGGTGCCCCTGAGTGGTGATGCTGTGGTGGGGCTGAGTGATGCTGTGGTGATGCGATAGATTGACAGAGTGAGTGCGATAGATAGATAGATGGAGGGCGATAGATAGATAGAATGAGTGAGATAGATAGATAGAGTGAGGGTGATAGATAGAGTGAGGGCGATGGATAGATAGACAGAGACTGAGGGCGATCGATAGATAGACAGAGTGAGGGCGATTGATAGATAGCTAGAGTGAGTGCGATAGATAGCCAGAGTGAGGGCGATAGATAGACAGATAGATAGAGTAAGGGCAATAGATAGATAGAGGGCGATAGATAGATTGAGTATGGGCAATATATAGATAGAAAGATAGAGTGAGGGAGATAGATAGATAGATAGTTGTTAGAGCGAGGGCGATAGATAGATAGAGTGAGGGCAATAGATAGATAGAGTGAGGGCGATAGATAGATAAAGTGAGGGCGATAGACAGGGTAAGCGCGATAGAGTGAGGGCGATAGAGTGAGATAGAGTGAGGGCGATTGATAGAGTAAGGGCGATAGATAGATAGATAGATGGATAGAGTGAGGGCGATAGATAGATAGGTAGATGGATAGATAGATAGAGGGAGACAGTAAACATCCCATATACGAGGAATTTACTGTGTGCAATTTTAATTTTGATTCAACGTTTCAATGCGTCCCCTCGAGCACCTGTGTTATGCTACTAATATAAATGAATTCGCAGATGTTAATCACTGTAACCAAACAAAAGGAGGCAGACATGTGGCCTCTGGCTTCAAAGGCACAAAACCTGAGTTCAGATCTTAGTTCCTGCACATAGGCAAAGCGTCTTATCTGACAGTTTTGTGCTTTCTGAGCGGGCGGGCGGGCACAGTGAGTGCTGAGAAGCCGGACTACCAGTGTGCTCATTGTTTTGACTGCCTCCTTACAGTTTTTTTTCTATCCAGCCATGAAGTGAAGGCAACTCAGCAAGTTAACTACACCACATATTTCTGCGTGCAACAAGAAGTATCTGGGGTATGATTCCAGTCGGGGCGAGTCAGACGTTTATCCTTTTTCGACCAACAAAGTCAGTTTGAAATGGACAGTAAAATAAATAAAACACACTGCACGCCTTCTGCTGTGAGCTCAGAGACTAGAATGGACAGGGAAGGAAGGCCCGGCAGAAGAGCTGTTTTGTCTGATGTTTGTGGATGTCTGATGCTTGTGGATGTCTGATGCCTGATGCTTGGGGATGTCTGATGTTTCTGGATGTTTGTGGATGTCTCATGCTTGTGGATGTCTGATGCTTGTGGATGTCTGATGCTTGTGGATGTCTGTTGCTTGTGGATGTTTGATGCTTGTGGATGCTTGATGCTTTTGGATGCCTGACGCTTGTGGATATCTGATGCTTGTGGATGCTTGATGCTTTTGGATGGCTGACGCTTGTGGATGCCTGACGCTTGTGGATGCCTGACGCTTGTGGATGTCTGTTGCTTGTGGATGTCTGATGTCTGATGCTTGTGGATGTCTGATGCTTGTGGACGTGCGATGCTTGTGGATGTCTGATGCTTGTGGATGTCTGACGCTTGTGGATGTCTGATGCTTGTGGATGTCTGATGCTTGTGGATGTCTGTTGCTTGTGGATGCTTGATGCTTTTGGATGCCTGACGCTTGTGGATGCCTGACGCTTGTGGATATCTGTTGCTTGTGGATGTCTGATGCCTGTGGATGTCTGATGCTTGTGGATGTCTGATGCTTGGGATGAACGAGACAACACGCTCATCGGGACATTTAACAATTGCTATGCACAATTTATGTGACGCCGGATTCTCACAGTAGGAGTATCCCTTTATCCCACATTTGTGGATTCTACAGCAGCTGGTATGAGCAAAAAGGCTGCGTATAGTTAACATAGAACAAGTGTCCAACAGTGGTGTGGCAGTAAACTGTGCGGCCCTGATGAATCTGCCGAAATTGATATGGCAGTGAAACATGTTGGCAATAGGTAATGGTGTGCATGAATAGCTACCAACCTTTTTATCCTCACAGCAGACACCTATTCTCTATGAATAAAACTATACAGAGAAGCGTTTGTTGCTTTTAGCGCACTTTTTGGTTGTCACAAGCAGACTTTTTCTGCTTCTACCCCTTCACACACTGTCTTGGTTTGTTGTTTTTGGACACGCTTTTTCAGTTTCTTTTATGAACCGGGTGATAACCGATGATGAGACAGGGGTCCTGTCTGGAGATTGCATACCAGTTACCCCGTTGGTGGTGTTTCCGTGAGGTGTCATTCGGTTCTGTCACATTTTTTCTACACAGAATTTGTCCAAACTGATGAGGTGGACTTTTGTTATTGACTAATGGTGTCAGACATTCTGTGGGTTTTGTTCTGTGTAACTGTCAAAGAGGTATTGGCCTGTTGGTTCTGTTTTTATTGAACTCAGGACGTATAGCAGCGATTTATCCCCTCAGTAGAAATGAAGTAGATAGGGGAAGATAGCAGCTATCAGGACTCAGAGACGGTTCTGTTATTCAAGTAACTGACACAACCTACATCATTTGGATAGGGCTTTTGTTGAGTACTAGTGTTTGAGTGGAGGGCAGCCCGGTCCGTTATTTCCCTCTAAGCACCTATTTCTGACAGACTGATGCTTGTGGCTGCCTGATACTTGTGGACGCCTGATGCTTGTGGACGCCTGATGCTTGTGGACGCCTGATGCTCCTGGTTGTCTGATGTCTGATGCTTGTGTATGTCTGATGCTTGTGTATGTCTGATGCTTGTGGACGTCTGATGCTTGTGGGCATCTGATGCTTGTGGGCGTCTGATGCTTGTGGATGTCTGATGCTTGTGGACGTCTGATGCTTGTGGACGTCTGTGTATGTCTGATGCTTGTGGACGTCTGATGCTTGTCTATGTCTGATGCTTGTGGACGTCTGATGCTTCTGGATGTTTGTGTAGGTCTGATGCTTGTGGACGTCTGATGCTTGTGGACGCCTGATGCTTGTGGACGCCTGATGCTTGTGGACGCCTGATGCTTCTGGATGTCTGATGCTTCTGGAGGTCTGATACTTGTGTATGTCTGATGCCTGATGCTTGTGGATGTCTGATGCCTGATGCTTGTGGATGCCTGACGCTTGTGGATGCCTGACGCTTGTGGATGTCTGTTGCTTGTGGATGTCTGATGCTTGTGGATGTCAGATACTTGTGGATGTCTGATGCTTGTTGATCTCTGATGCTTGTTGATGTCTGTTGCTTGTGGATGTCTGATGCTTGTGGATGTCTGATGCTTGTGGACGCCTGATGTTTGTGGACGCCTGATGCTTGTGGACGCCTGATGCTTGTGGACGCCTGATGCTCCTGGTTGTCTGATGCTTGTGGGTGCCTGATGCTTGTGTATGTCTGATGCTTGTGGATGTCTGATGCTTCTGGATGCTTGTGGATGTCTGATGCTTGTGGATGTCTGATGCTTGTGGATTTCTGATGCTTGTAGATGTCTGTTGCTTGTGGATGTTTGATGCTTGTGGATGCTTGATGCTTTGGATGCCTGACGCTTGTGGATGTCTGATGCTTGTGGTGGTCTGTTGCTTGTGGATGTCTGATGCTTATGGATTTCTGATGCTTGTGGATGTCTGATGATTGTGGATGCCTGATGCTTGTGGACATCCGATGCTTGTGGACATCCGATGCTTGTGGATGTCTGATGATTGTGGATGCCTGATGCTTGTGGACATCCGATGCTTGTGGACATCCGATGCTTGTGGATGTCTGATGCTTGTGGATGTCTGATGCTTGTGGATGTCTGATGCTTGTGGATGTCTGATGCTTGTGGATGTCTGTTGCTTGTGGATGTCTGACGCTTGATGCTTTTGGATGCCTGACGCTTGTGGATGCCTGACGCGTGTGGATGTCTGATGCCTGTGGATGTCTGATGCCTGTGGATGATTGATGCTTGTGGATGTCTGATGCTTGGGATGAACGAGACAACGCGCTCGTCGGGACATTTAACGATTGATATGCACAATTTATGTGACGCCGGATTCTCACAGTAGGAGTATCCCTTTATCCCACATTTGTGGATTCTACAGCAGCTGGTATGAGCAAAAAGGCTGCGTATAGTTAACATAGAACAAGTGTCCAACAGTGGTGTGGCAGTAAACTGTGCGGCCCTGATGAATCTGCCGAAATTGATATGGCAGTGAAACATGTTGGCAATAGGTAATGGTGTGCATGAATAGCTACCAACCTTTTTATCCTCACAGCAGACACATATTCTCTATGAATAAAACTATACAGAGAAGCGTTTGTTGCTTTTAGCGCACTTTTTGGTTGTCAGAAGCAGACTTTTTCTGCTTCTACCCCTTCACACAATGTCTTGGTATGTTGTCTTTGGACACGCTTTTTCTGTTTCTTTTATGAACCGGATGATAACCGATGATGAGACAGGGGTCCTGTCTGGAGATTGCATACCAGTTACCCCGTTGGTGGTGTTTCCGTGAGGTGTCATTCGGTTCCGTCACATTTTTTCTACACCGAATTTGTCCAAACTGATGAGGTGGACTTTTGTTATTGACTAATGGTGTCAGACATTCTGTGGGTTTTGTTCTGTGTAACTGTCAAAGAGGTATTGGCCTGTTGGTTCTGTTTTTATTGAACTCAGGACGTATAGCAGCGATTTATCCCCTCAGTAGAAATGAAGTAGATGGGGGAAGATAGCAGCTATCAGGACTCAGAGACGGTTCTGTTATTCAAGTAACTGACACAACCTACGTCATTTGGATAGGGCTTTTGTTGAGTACTAGTGTTTGAGTGGAGGGCAGCCCGGTCCGTTATTTCCCTCTAAGCTCCTATTTCTGACAGACTGATTCTTGTGGCTGCCTGATGCTTGTGGACGCCTGATGCTTGTGGACGCCTGATGGTCCTGGTTGTCTGATGTCTGATGCTTGTGTATGTCTGATGCTTGTGTATGTCTGATGCTTGTGGACGTCTGATGCTTGTGGGCGTCTGATGCTTGTGGATGTCTGATCCTTGTGGACGTCTGTGTATGTCTGATGCTTGTGTATGTCTGATGCTTGTGGACGTCTGATGCTTGTCTATGTCTGATGCTTGGCTTGTGGACGTCTGATGCTTGTGGATGTTTGTGTAGGTCTGATGCTTGTGGACGTCTGATGCTTGTGGACGTCTGATGCTTGTGGATGCCTGATGCTTGTGGACGCCTGATGCTTGTGGACGCCTGATGCTTGTGGACGCCTGATGCTTGTGGACGCCCGATGCTTCTGGATGTCTGATGCTTGTGGATGTCTGATACTTGTGTATGTCTGATGCCTGATGCTTGTGGATGTCTGATGCTTGTGGATGTCTGATGCTTGTGGATGTCTGATGCTTGTTGATGTCTGATGCTTGTTGATGTCTGATGCTTGTGGATGTCTGTTGCTTGTGGATGTCTGATGCTTGTGGACGTCTGATGCTTGTGGACGCCTGATGCTTGTGGACGCCTGATGCTTGTGGACATCTGATGCTTGTGGATGCCTGATGCTCCTGGTTGTCTGATGCTTGTGGGTGCCTGATGCTTGTGTATTTCTGATGCTTCTGGATGTCTGATGCTTCTGGATCCTTGTGGATGTCTGATGCTTGTGGATGTCTGATGCTTGTGGATGTCTGATGCTTGTGGATGTCTGATGCCTGATGCTTGTGGATGTCTGATGCTTCTGGATCCTTGTGGATGTCTGATGCTTGTGGATGTCTGATGCTTGTGGATGTCTGATGCTTGTGTATTTCTGATGCTTGTAGATGTCTGTTGCTTGTGGATGTTTGATGCTTGTGGATGCTTGATGCTTTTGGATGCCTGACGCTTGTGGATGCCTGACGCTTGTGGATGTCTGTTGCTTGTGGATGTCTGATGCTTGTGGATGTCAGATGCTTGTGGATGTCTGATGCTTGTTGATCTCTGATGCTTGTTGATGTCTGTTGCTTGTGGATGTCTGATGCTTGTGGATGTCTGATGCTTGTGGACGCCTGATGTTTGTGGACGCCTGATGCTTGTGGACGCCTGATGCTTGTGGACGCCTGATGCTCCTGGTTGTCTGATGCTTGTGGGTGCCTGATGCTTGTGTATGTCTGATGCTTGTGGATGTCTGATGCTTCTGGATGCTTGTGGATGTCTGATGCTTGTGGATGTCTGATGCTTGTGGATTTCTGATGCTTGTAGATGTCTATTGCTTGTGGATGTTTGATGCTTGTGGATGCTTGATGCTTTGGATGCCTGACGCTTGTGGATGTCTGATGCTTGTGGTGGTCTGTTGCTTGTGGATGTCTGATGCTTATGGATTTCTGATGCTTGTGGATGTCTGATGATTGTGGATGCCTGATGCTTGTGGACATCCGATGCTTGTGGACATCCAATGCTTGTGGATGTCTGATGATTGTGGATGCCTGATGCTTGTGGACATCCAATGCTTGTGGACATCCGATGCTTGTGGATGTCTGATGCTTGTGGATGTCTGATGCTTGTGGATGTCTGATGCTTGTGGATGTCTGATGCTTGTGGATGTCTGTTGCTTGTGGATGTCTGACGCTTGATGCTTTTGGATGCCTGACGCTTGTGGATGCCTGACGCGTGTGGATGTCTGATGCCTGTGGATGTCTGATGCCTGTGGATGATTGATGCTTGTGGATGTCTGATGCTTGGGATGAACGAGACAACGCGCTCGTCGGGACATTTAACGATTGATATGCACAATTTATGTGACGCCGGATTCTCACAGTAGGAGTATCCCTTTATCCCACATTTGTGGATTCTACAGCAGCTGGTATGAGCAAAAAGGCTGCGTATAGTTAACATAGAACAAGTGTCCAACAGTGGTGTGGCAGTAAACTGTGCGGCCCTGATGAATCTGCCGAAATTGATATGGCAGTGAAACATGTTGGCAATAGGTAATGGTGTGCATGAATAGCTACCAACCTTTTTATCCTCACAGCAGACACATATTCTCTATGAATAAAACTATACAGAGAAGCGTTTGTTGCTTTTAGCGCACTTTTTGGTTGTCAGAAGCAGACTTTTTCTGCTTCTACCCCTTCACACACTGTCTTGGTATGTTGTCTTTGGACACGCTTTTTCTGTTTCTTTTATGAACCGGATGATAACCGATGATGAGACAGGGGTCCCTTCTGGAGATTGCATACCAGTTACCCCGTTGGTGGTGTTTCCGTGAGGTGTCATTCGGTTATGTCACATTTTTTCTACACAGAATTTGTCCAAACTGATGAGGTGGACTTTTGTTATTGACTAATGGTGTCAGACATTCTGTGGGTTTTGTTCTGTGTAACTGTCAAAGAGGTATTGGCCTGTTGGTTCTGTTTTTATTGAACTCAGGACGTATAGCAGTGATTTATCCCCTCAGTAGAAATGAAGTAGATGGGGGAAGATAGCAGCTATCAGGACTCAGAGACGGTTCTGTTTAAGCCTGGGCGTAGTTCGCGTAGCCGCACTCCGCGAGCTACGCGAAGATGCACTTGCACTCCGCGAACTACGCATAGCTCCGCGAGCATGCGTAGTAGCTTGCTTGACCCGTTCGCGAGCCATTTTTCGTCTTCGGGAGCGCCGTGGAACTCTGGAACCTGCTCGACACCACATCTCCAGACGTCGCCTTCCTCACGGAAACATGGATGAACGCCTCCTCAGCGCCCGACATCGCCGTCGCCATCCCGGACGGATACAAGATCACCCGGAGAGACCGGGTCAACGAGACAGGAGGAGACATCGCCATCGTCCACAAGAACACCATCGGCATCACGACCAACTCAGACGACACCCTCACAGCCGCTTAACATCTTCACTTCCAGATACACACCGACCCCAAGACCACACTCAGAGGCACCCTCATCTACAGACCCCGAGGACCTCGCACACAATTCAGCGAAGACATCACAGACTTCATCAGCCCGCACGCCCTCGCCTCCGCTAACTACATCCTACTAGGGGACCTTAACTTCCACCTGGAGAACAACAACGACAACACCACCACCACCCTGCTGGACAACCTCGCCAACCTCGGACTCATGCAACTGGTGAACACCCCCACCCACTACGCCCGACACACGCTTGACCCAGTCTTCTCCTCCAGCAAGTACATCTCCTTCAGCCACTCCACCGGACTCCACTGGACAGACCACAGCTGCGTCCACTTCAGCTTCAGAAAGACCACGACTCACCACCACCCGCACAGGTTCCCCGCAGGAACTGGAACAAGATCACCACCGACCAGCTCACCACTTCACTGAGCCAGAACCCTCCCGCCAGCTCAACGGACCCCAACCAAGCAGCCAACAACCTCACACAGTGGATCACCAATTGCGCTCGCCCAACCAGCCTCGACCACTCGCAGTCCGGCTTCCGCGCCAACCACAGCACCGAGACCGCCCTCATTGCAGCCACTGACGACATCCGAGCCCTGCTCGACAACTGGGAAACAACGGCCCTCATCCTCCTGGACCTCTCCGCAGCATTCGATACGGTCTGGCACCGCACCCTAGTGCAGCACCTCAGCAACATCGGAATCCAAGAGAAGGCACTGGAGTGGATCATCTCGTTCCTCCCCGGAAGAACCCAGAGAGTCCGCCTCCCCCCGTACAGATCCAAGGCCACCGAAGTCATATGCGGCGTACCACAAGGATCATCACTCAGCCCCACCCTCTTCAACGTCTACATGAGCCCCCTCACCGCCATCGTACCCCAACACAACCTCAACATCATCTCCTACGCCGACGACACCCAGCTGATCCTCTCCCTCACCAACGACCCAGGAACCGCCAGAACCAACCTACACGAAGGGATGAAAGACGTAGTCGAGTGGATGAGGAACAGCCGCCTGAAACTGAACTCAGACAAGACGGAAGTCCTCATCCTTGGATCATCACCCTCCACCTGGGACGACTCCTGGTGGCCCCCTGCCCTGGGCAGCGCACCCAAACCAACGGACCACACACGCAACCTGGGCTTCATCCTGGACTCCTCCCTCTCGATGACCAGACAAGTCAACGCCGTCTCATCATCATGCTTCAACATCCTACGCATGCTCCGAAAGATCTTCCGATGGCTCGCCACCGAAACCTGGAAGACGGTCACACAGGCACTCGTCACCAGCCGACTGGACTACGGAAACACCCTCTATACCGGAACCACAGCCAAACTCCAGAAAAGACTCTAACACATCCAGAACGCCTCCGCACGACTCATCTTGGACATCCCTTGACACAGCCACATCTCCAGACACCTGAGAGACCTTCACTGGCTCCCCGTCAGCAAGAGAATCACGTTCCAACTCCTCACCCACGCACACAAGGCCCTCCACGACCTGGGCCCCAGGTACCTCAACAACCGCCTGACCTTCTACACTCCCACCCGCCAGCTGCGATCGACCAGCCACGCCCTCGCCGCTGTGCCACGCATCCGAAGATCCACCATGGGAGGAAGATCCTTCTCCTACCTGGCAGCCAAGACTTGGAACTCCCTCCCCATCCACCTCCGCCTGACCCAAGACCACCTCTGCTTCAGGAACCAACTCAAGACATGGCTGTTCGAGCAGTAGCGGACCCCCCTCCCCCAAGCGCCTTGAGACCCTCTGGGTGAGTAGCGCGCTATACAAATATCCTGATTGATTGATTGATTGATTGCCTGCATGCTCGGGATGTGTAGCGCGCGAAGTTATCCATGAGGTTTGTCCCGCCCGCTCGCGTCCCCTTATTTGCGGTCACTACTAACGTGTTCGCGAGTTATTCTGTGCCAGATTGCAGTTTCTGCGTGTTCGGCAACTCTCACAATCTTACCGACAAGCATCCTCGCGCACGCGAAAATGCTATTGAGCGCGCGAGAACTACGCTACGCAGCAGTTTGCGGAGTATTCGACAACTTCGCGTTCTCCGCGGAGCGCGGAGTTGCCGAAACTCCGCAAACTCCGCGAACGGAGCGTAGTTCTTCGCCCAGGGTTAGTTCTGTTATTCAAGTAACTGACACAACCTACGTCATTTGGATAGGGCTTTTGTTGAGTACTAGTGTTTGAGTGGAGGGCAGCCCGGTCCGTTATTTCCCTCTAAGCTCCTATTTCTGACAGACTGATTCTTGTGGCTGCCTGATGCTTCTGGACGCCTGATGCTTGTGGACGCCTGATGGTCCTGGTTGTCTGATGTCTGATGCTTGTGTATGTCTGATGCTTGTGTATGTCTGATGCTTGTGTATGTCTGATGCTTGTGGACGTCTGATGCTTGTGGGCGTCTGATGCTTGTGGATGTCTGATCCTTGTGGACGTCTGTGTATGTCTGATGCTTGTGTATGTCTGATGCTTGTGGACGTCTGATGCTTGTCTATGTCTGATGCTTGGCTTGTGGACGTCTGATGCTTGTGGATGTTTGTGTAGGTCTGATGCTTGTGGACGTCTGATGCTTGTGGACGTCTGATGCTTGTGGATGCCTGATGCTTGTGGACGCCTGATGCTTGTGGACGCCTGATGCTTGTGGACGCCTGATGCTTGTGGACGCCCGATGCTTCTGGATGTCTGATGCTTCTGGATGTCTGATACTTGTGTATGTCTGATGCCTGATGCTTGTGGATGTCTGATGCTTGTGGATGTCTGATGCTTGTGGATGTCTGATGCTTGTTGATGTCTGATGCTTGTTGATGTCTGATGCTTGTTGATGTCTGATGCTTATGGATGTCTGTTGCTTGTGGATGTCTGATGCTTGTGGACGTCTGATGCTTGTGGACGCCTGATGCTTGTGGACGCCTGATGCTTGTGGACGTCTGATGCTTGTGGATGCCTGATGCTCCTGGTTGTCTGATGCTTGTGGGTGCCTGATGCTTGTGTATTTCTGATGCTTCTGGATGTCTGATGCTTCTGGATCCTTGTGGATGTCTGATGCTTGTGGATGTCTGATGCTTGTGGATGTCTGATGCTTGTGGATGTCTGATGCCTGATGCTTGTGGATGTCTGATACTTGTGGATGTCTGATGCTTGTGGATGTCTGATGCTTGTGGATGTCTGATGCTTGTGGATTTCTGATGCTTGTGGATGTCTGTTGCTTGTGGATGTTTGATACTTTTGGATGCCTGACGCTTGTGGATGTCTGACGCTTGTGGAGGTCTGACGCTTGTGGACGTCTGATGCTTGTGGACACCTGATGCTTGTGGACACCTGATGCTTGTGGACGCCTGATGCTTGTGGATGTCTGATGCTTGTGGATGTCTGATGCTTGTGGATGTCTGATGCTTGTGGATGTCTGATGCTTGTGGATGATGCTTTTGGATGCCCGACGCTTGTGGATGCCTGACGCTTGTGGATGCCTGACGCTTGTGGATGTCTGATGCTTGTGGATGTCTGATGCTTGTGGATGTCTGATGCTTGTGGATTTCTGATGCTTGTGGATGTCTGTTGCTTGTAGATGTTTGATACTTTTGGATGCCTGACGCTTGTGGATGTCTGACGCTTGTGGAGGTCTGACGCTTGTGGACGTCTGATGCTTGTGGACACCTGATGCTTGTGGACACCTGATGCTTGTGGACGCCTGATGCTTGTGGATGTCTGATGCTTGTGGATGTCTGATGCTTGTGGATGTCTGATGCTTGTGGAAGTCTGATGCTTGTGGATGTCTGATGCTTGTGGATGTCTGATGCTTGTGGATGTCTGATGCTTGTGGATGCTTGATGCTTTTGGATGCCCGACGCTTGTGGATGCCTGACGCTTGTGGATGCCTGACGCTTGTGGATGTCTGTTGCTTGTGGATGTCTGATGCCTGTGGATGTCTGATGCCTGTGGATGTCTGATGCTTGTGGATGTCTGATGCTTGGGATGAACGAGACAACGCGCTCGTCGGGACATTTAACGATTGATATGAGCGCCTAGAGACCTGCAGGTGAGTGGGCGCGATACAAATCAAAAATAACAATAACAATTTATGTGACGCCGGATTCTCACAGTAGGAGTATCCCTTTATCCCCCATTTGTGGATTCTACAGCAACTGGTATGAGCAAAAAGGCTGCGTATAGTTAACATAGAACAAGTGTCCAACAGTGGTGTGGCAGTAAACTGTGTGGCCCTGATGAATCTGCCGAAATTGATATGGCAGTGAAACATGTTGGCAATAGGTAATGGGGTGCATGAATAGCTACCAACCTTTTTATCCTCACAGCAGACACCTATTCTCTATGAATAAAGCTATTCAGAGAAGTGTTTGTTGCTTTTAGCGCACTTTTTGGTTGTCACTAGCAGACTTTTTCTGCTTCTACCCCTTCACACACTGTCTTGGTTTGTTGTTTTTGGACACGCTTTTTCTGTTTCTTTTATGAACCGGATGATAACCGATGATGAGACTGGGGTCCTGTCTGGAGATTGCATACCAGTTACCCCGTTGGTGGTGTTTCCGTGAGGTGTCATTTGGTTCTGTCACATTTTTTCTACACAGAATTTGTCCAAACTGAGGAGGTGGACTTTTGGTATTGACTAATGGTGTCAGACATTCTGTGGGTTTTGTTCTGTGTAACTGTCAAAGAGGTATTGGCCTGTTGGTTCTGTTTTTATTGAACTCAGGCCGTATAGCAGCGATTTATCCCCTCAGTAGAAATTAAGTAGATAGGGGAAGATAGCAGCTATCAGGACTCAGAGACTGTTCTGTTATTCAAGTAACTGACACAACCTACGTCATTTGGATAGGGCTTTTGTTGAGTACTAGTGTTTGAGTGGAGGGCAGCCCGGTCCGTTATTTCCCTCTAAGCTCCTATTTCTGACAGACTGATGCTTGTGGCTGCCTGATGCTTGTGGACTCCTGATGCTTGTGGATGCCTGATGCTCCTGGTTGTCTGATGTCTGATGCTTGTGTATGTCTAATGCTTGTGGACGTCTGATGCTTGTGGATGTCTGATGCTTGTGGACGTCTGATGCTTGTGGACGTCTGATGCTTGTGGACGTCTGACGCTTGTGGACGTCTGACGCTTGTGGACGTCTTATGCTTCTCTATGTCTGATGCTTGTAGACGTCTGATGCTTCTGGATGTTTGTGTATGTCTGATGCTTGTGTGTGTCTGATGCTTGTGTATGTCTGATGCTTGTGGACGCCTGATGCTTATGGACGCCTGATGCTTGTGGATGCCTGATGCTTGTGGACGCCTGATGCTTGTGGATGCCTGATGCTTGTGGATGTCTGATGCTTGTGGACGCCTGATGCTTGTGGACGCCTGATGCTTGTGGACGTCTGATGCTTGTCGACGTCTGATGCTTGTGGACGTCTGATGCTTCTGGATGTCTGATGCTTCTGGATGTCTGATACTTGTGTATGTCTGATGCCTGATACTTGTGGATGTCTGATGCTTGTGGATGTCTGATGCTTGTGGACGTCTGATGCTTGTGGACGCCTGATGCTTGTGGACGCCTGATGCTTGTGGACGCCTGATGCTTGTGGACGCCTGATGCTCCTGGTTGTCTGATGCTTGTGGGTGCCTGATGCTTGTGTATGTCTGATGCTTGTGGATTTCTGATGCTTCTGGATGCTTGTGGATGTCTGATGCCCGATGCTTGTGAATGTCTGATGCTTGTAAATGTCTGATGCTTGTGGATGTCTGATGCTATGTGCTGTAGTGGGTGAAGCAAAATGGGACTGACACAACAGACCAATGGATGAAGAGAGGTGGCTGAAAGCCATTATATGCAAGTATATCATACATATTTTAATAAAATCAAACGGTCTTGGAAAATGCCAGACCTAAAAAGAAGAATTATTTGTCAAAGCAAATAATTTGACCACAAAACTGAGCCCGACTAACATTGATGCTTTAAAATGTGTATAACAGCACCTTCCTGAATGACAAAGGTCCTAGAACCTGCTACATGTCCATTGTTGCATACTGCTGCTGATCAGTCCACCAAATATCTGTCTGTCTGTCCTAATGCCAGTGGGTGTAGAGAACCCACTCCATCCAGTGTAGGGAGGGCCATCAATGGCCGGCCACGCTACTTCCGGTTTGTAAATACAAGAGCAGACCAAGGGGCATCGCCTGTAATGCCACACTGCAAACAACATGGCGGCAAACAGGCAGATTAGAAGCAACTGAGCAACAATACATGTAGAACCCAAAGTCCTTGCTGTTAAATTGCTGCCTTGCAACAGGAGTAGGCACTGACCGTGCCGGTCTTTTTGTTACTTTATGGAAACATAATTTATAACACAATGCCTGTTTTGGGAGGAAGTGATGTCCTGTGGGGGCGACAGCAGGTCCACTTGAAACAGGAAGCAGCACTATGACCTTTCCTCTAATGTTACAGCTTTATCCGAAATGAATGGACCAATACAAGCCCCGGACATGCGTTTCAATTTTACAGCCAATGCGGACAGTTTTACAGTCCGTTGTGTGCAGCGAAGGAGAGAGAACAGAGCTTAACAGTTTCAGCGCTGGGAATATTCGAGCACTGGAAGCTACAGCGGTGCATTATTACCCTCTGGTGTGGTGAAAGGAGGAAAGGAAAACATGCTTAAGTCCAGGGCAACTCCAGCCGGGGGCAGTAATTCCACAACCTCCAGGGAGAGGAAAGGGGAGGGGAGCAGGAGATGTGTACCGCAGGAGAGGGCACACCGAGGCCCACGGAAGCAGAGGAGGCAACATAGGGAAAGACTAAGAGAAATGACGAGGAAGAGGCATGTATCTCATGAGAAGGCACTCATGTCTAGATACAGGAGGGAGTGACGTAATACAGGGGACACTAAGGCTAGATACAAGGGGGCGGGGATGCGCAGCACCGGAGAATACAGCAGTATGTCGATACAAAGGGGAAGAGATGTGTGACACAGGAAAAGCAGTAACTCCTAGATACAAGTAGGGATAGTAGGGATAGGCGAGCAACAAAGTAGACTGCAGTAACACCTGGATGCAAGAGTGTAGAGGCATGGGGCACGGCCCGAAGACAACAAGCGCGTGCTGGAGAAGCGTGAGCCTGGTAGGGGGGCGGGATAGAGCATTCCTTTGAAGTGTGAAGCTCTCGGCATTGCTGTGGCAGCAAACGGCAAGGCCGTGCACGGGCACATGCACTCTGCGTAATCCGCCTGGTTCAGCTTTCCTGTTTCCACCTCTATATGTCTCGACATCTGCAATGCAAAAGCGCATTGGCAGAGGTCGAGCCCTAAAAACTAATATGTTTTTCTGACACGCACTACATGAGTACTACTAGTTTAGCTAGCTCTTTTTGATTATAAGTAATACCTTAGGGGAAGTGAACTAGCTACCTCTGTTCCTCACTCTCCTTGATAAATACCATTTTCCAAACCTATGCATCATGCTTAAAGGATAAAGTGCCACGAAGTTCAGGAACTAGAAAAAAGAGCCTCATAAGCTGGGGACCCTTCGAGTACAAAGTGTGGTTAGCTAAATGGTAACCTCCACGTGCTTTTTACCTTTAATATATTTCTTGAGGTGGCGACTGGCTCATCCGACCATTTCATTTCTGAGTCACCCCTGACCTGATACGTGAAAGATGGCCAAATTGGAGAAAGTGCCAGAATAACACAGTTAAACAAGCATTGGCTGAATAGAAGCTGGGATGATAAGTGCCAGAGGAGCATTAGTATGACACAACTGGAGTTGGAGCTGAGAGGGGAGGGTTAAGAAGTTGAGGCCTGTGTGGGGCTGAGGCGGGGCTCGGAGGCAGGCCCAGCAGCAGCAGTTTGCTTTAGGCAAAGGTTGTCCTCTGGTCCTTCTTTCAAGTCAGTATCTCTGCCACGCAGCCAGCAGTCGGATTGCCGATTGTCGATCTCAGATCTCCGCCACTGCTGCCGCTTTTCTCTGCCGCGGCCTTTCCTGCTTTCCCTGACGGCTGCTGACTCCAGGTATCGACCACAGCCGCATCCCCGCAGCACCGCCCCTGCAGCGCCGCCATACCGTCTTTGATCGACAGGCGGGTTCGGCGTTTGGCGGTTTTTCTGGTGCTCGGAGCAGGACTGGTGACGGACAGTCAGGCTTGGAAGGCCTGGGAGGTGAGCCACTGCAGCGTGCAGGGTAACAGAGGTATCTACGCTCTGCCTTCTGGAGTAGCCCAAGGCAGGGGTGAGGTGGGGGTGCAGAGCGAAGGGCATCCCCTCAAAGCGGAAGAGGTCTGGGGGAAAAGGAGCAGCCCCTGGAGCAGTGAGAGCTCTCAACCCCTAACTCTCTCAGCTCTTGACAAAACACGACCCGGATCAGCAGAAGGACCAGAAGTCCCACTCGGCAAAACACACAAGGCATCCACTTTTGAACCTGTTTGGGAAAGTTCTAAAGGGTGTCTTTTAAGGAGTGTTTAGCTGCTGAATGCTGACTGTTGCTGTTGGCTATTGCCGACCGCTGCCGGTCACTGCGAGTTGTTCTTTCTTGTAGGCCTGTTATAAGCCCTGGGGCAAGTATAAGCAGCCGGGGCTCAGAGTACAGAGGGGCCGGAGCACAGAGCAGCCGAGGCTGGACAGGTTCGGCCTCAACCACAGCTTCAACCAGGAAATACTCTCTCTAGAACTTCGTAGATTAAAAGAGATAACCGGGAACCTTTCAGCAATAACTTCAGTGGCTGACAAGAGTTAATCCCAAGCATTTTTGATTATGAGATCAGGGAAGCCTCAAGGTGGTGAAGAGAAACCACAGGAGAAACCACAGGTGGAAGACAAAAAAGGGAAAAGTGGACCCACAGAGCAAAAACAAAGAGGCAGATGAAGGAGTACCTACGGGCAGGGGTAAGAACCTCCAAAAGTCAACATCTTTGAAAGAGTCACACAACAGCTCAGATGCACATAGAGACCCTCCGGACTACACCGAACAAGGGTCACAGAGCCCAGCCCCCGTTGCAAAGGACTCTCACAGGGACTCCATAGAATGCAGTCCCGCAAGAAACATCGAGGGGGAAAACGATAATGTTGCAATGGCCTCCCTGGTTTACAATGCACAAGGCCTAGACTACAAAGCCAGTAAACGGGCGCTAATCACCGATTTCCTCAAAGTATGCCATAGGCTCTCCACAGGGAGCGGTAAAGAACACCCGGAAAATTATGCTAGCTTTAACTCCAGCAATAATACACACAATACCCCCATGAAGGCCACAAATAACAGCGATAAATTGAAATCTTCCTTGCTCAAACTAAGGAGCCAAAGCGAGCCCAGTAATTCCCTCAAAACTAAAGCAAGAGGGAACCCAGGGGGCGGGGGCTCAGGTACCCCTGTGTTAGACGACTCGAGCAGCTCGCGACCAACAAAAGGATCGGACTTACCCTCGGCACAACCATTTTTCAAAGCTCAACAAGCAATCAATCCCCAAATGATTTATGCCCAAGTCCATCAGGTTCCTGATACAAGTAACGATTCGGTTTTTCTGCAGCAAAGCTCTTGGACAGCTCAGAGAATGACACTTAAAGCAACAGAAGGAGGCTTTGTTCAATCAAAGTCTCCAAAAACTGCTAGATGCTTTTGGGACCTTTATAGACCGGCTGGACCTGAGGGTTAATGCCTCTAAATCGCACACTATGGTCGTAGGTACACAAGGGAAAAGGGTCAAGAGAGGAATAAAAGCCTTTTTTTGTAAAGGGGAGATAGTTTCGGGAGTTCCCCTGTTCCCCTACCTGGGAGTCCTTTTTGACAGCAGGGGCTCCTGGGGCCCACAGATACGTGCAAAAAGCCTAGCGGTCACAAGAACATCTATGGCCATCTTAGGGTTCGCTAAAAGGCTGGGCCATAGACCTATGAAGGCCATCATCCAGGTTTATAATAGCAAATCCCTTCCCGTAGCTTTGTATGGTGCCTCCCTATGGGGTTATGTACGCCTAGACAAAATCCAGGTAGCCGAGAACAATTTTTTACGTTCAGTCCTGTCCCTCCCCCAATCCGCCCCGTTTTTTTCCATTCATACAGAACTTGGCATGGATCATATTCAGGACAAACTTAGACTGGCACCATTAATATACTGGCTTAAGACCTGGTTAAACCCTGAATTATCGTTAAACCACATGATCATGAAGGATGTGATGATGAGTTTGGAATACAGTCACACGATACCATGGCTGGCGTATTTGCACAAATCTTTTAATGAACTAGGACGCCCAGATTTATTCACCTCTCCCTCGTGTATCACAAAGCAGGATGTGAGTTTCATAAAAAAACTGTTTATGTCTAGGGCTTACATGTTGCGAGAAGAAGTTGAATTATCAAAACCATCTGTCCGAATGCATTACTTGTCACTCCAGTCACTTGCAATTGAGCCTTATTTATGTTTTGTCACAAATCCCTTCCACAGATTTTTGTTAACAAGGTTCAGATTTAACATTATTCATTTTTATTTGGGCAATTTTAATACCTGGACTAAACCTGAGTTAGCACCCCCTTGCACCTGTGACAATTTTTCTGTTCAAGACAGTTTACATTTTGTTATGTTTTGTGATTTCTTCTCCGCCCAAAGGAAAAAATACCTACTACCTGTCCTAAGAGAAGCGGGCTTCTCCCAGGTGAGACCAGCCATGCTATATTTAAAATCATTGGGCAACATTTGTATCACTTTCGCCATGGCCAATTTCCTTGTGGCAGCAACCAGAGCCAGAAGGAGCATGAATTTGGAAAACCGATGTACATAACGCGTTTTTTAAAATATTTTAATGCATCCATTTTGCCAAATTAACTTGTTTACAAATGAAATTGTTTAATTCCTTTTTAATTGTAAATAATACTGTTTTTATGTACTTTGTATGATTTTATCAAATCGAATAAAGTTAATTTGACTGACTGACTGAAAATCTCAATCAAGAACCGAGCCCACCATCAATGATGTACTTTCCCAGTCTAATGGGAGGCCAATCTACACCGGAACAAGCCAACAAGGCTGGAAACCGAAGCTTCCTCTTCGTAGGGCCAGAATACGAAGAAACCGAAGAAATTAAAATTCCCAAGTTACAAGAAATAAATGAAATAGTAAATGAACCAGCAGAAATCAATCAAAGCATGTGTCAGCCTCCAGCAAGAAATGAGACAAGCCCCGGAAAGGAAGAGGCCTTTCAAAACAGGACACCTCAGAGGCGCGATAAACGGCATGTGCACCATACCCACATTGATTATCCTGAGCATCTTGAATTTGCACCCCTATCAACTGATACGCAGGGGGAAACAACGGGAAGTACTCTAACGGCCACCATATGGCCGCAACTTTTGAACACCATGGACTCCATAGGCAGAGCAATGTCCTACCATGCAGACAAATTAGATACGCAAGTCGAATTGCTTAACGTCTTGGCCACCCACGTCCAGGGGATAGAATCAAACCTACAGGACCTTTACAGCATGATAACGAAGGTGCAACTCAACAAGGACACCACCTTTCATTCTTGTCACTGTTCCCAAATAATTGACAAACTGGCAACTGTACCCATGTTGATGACACAGATACTGGGGGTTGTCAAGGAACCATTCAATGAGACCAAGATAACCACCAGCCCAGCAAAAGCTCAACAAGACGACAAGGAGGGCTCAGGCAGGATACTCCATGCATTGAGTAGTGAAATAGGCCTAGAAATCTCAACAAATTCCACTCTCCCACTTCTCTCTCTTGGAAGAATTACCAGGCTTGCACCATTTAAAATCAGGAGATCTAGAGTCGATTGAATTTAAACCAAACCCTCACCAATCGGGCCCTGATTCCACGATCATAACATGGACCGAGTATAACTTTGCAGACCTAATCCTGATGTATAGGGAGGAATTTGCGTTATGGGGCATAGAGTTAAAAAAGGTGGAGCCTGCACGATATCCCAGTCCGCTGCAGAAACAAAGCCCCAAACGGAGCCTTTTAAAAAGCGCGAAAGGCCCAGACCAAAGTAGCCGCATCACAGAAGAAGGTCACCCTCCTAGGCAAATCACAATCCCTTTTGCCCACCAAGGAGCGGTCACATCTGAGAGGCATCAACAAGCCCCCCCGGTATCAATCCAGAGGAGTGGAAAATAAATTAACAGAAGACCAACAGCGGGAAAAAAGCAGGGCTGCAAGATTTGTTCATGGAACGTCAATGGATTAAACTCGAAGCTGGAGGAAGACTATTTCATTGAGTTCATCACTCAACATAACATACTCCTGTTTCAGGAAACATGGCAGACAAAAAACTCGCCTCTTGTGGGATATACAGAATATTTTATACCAGCACATAAGGGGGCACAGCCCGGTAGGGCTAAGGGAGGTCTATCAATCTTCATATCCACCGATTCCCTTTGTAGAGAGATTTGAATAGAACTAGATACCTCATGGATGCAATGCATCAAAATTGAAATTTCTCCCACTGTTGGTATATTGATCTTAAACTTATATATGCACCCAGGCGGAAAACATAAAGGGAAAAGGATTAAGCAACTTATATCTGCAATTACGACACTGAAATTTACTTACCCAAGCGACAACATGCTGATAACTGGAGATTTTAATATGAACTTAATTCAAGGGCAGGAGGGAACCCTACCGAACTTTATTGAGCCACGACAGGGCAATCAAAGTAGACAAGACGCAATGGGGAGGAAATGCGCAGCAGAATTGGAAGCCCTCTTCTTGTATACATTAAACGGAAGGGGTCCCTTAGACAGACCAGCCGCCCTTACGAGGGTTACTAGAAACACAGGCTCAACAATAGACTACAGCTTGGCAGACCCCGATCTATTTCCTCACATCAAAGACTTCCATTTTCTGGGACGGGTTGAAAGCGATCACTACCCACAGATATTCACATTATCAATTAAACCAATCAAGTCCGAGCAAGCGCATCCTCTAACACTGAATACCCAACTTTTCAACTTGCAAAGATTAAAATGGAATCAAGACAACATTTCAAATTTAATGGAGACTTGTCGCTCACTGCTTTCACCATCAGAAGAACCAAAAGACATAGTAACGACCTGTGAGTCCTTTGTAGTTAACATCAATATAAAATACAAAATCGAGTACAGAGGACACAAAATAACAAGAAATGGAGGAGGGAAATGGTACACGCCAAAATTGCGATTATTAAAAAAGCAACTCAATTAATATCTGAGGTCTGCACGAAAAAAGGATCCCCAACTATCACAACAAACTCTTATAACAATAGAACATTTTAAAAAGGAGATAAAACGTGAGACTAAAGCTGCCAGGCAAAAGTATAAGGAAAAACTGGAGTGCACCATACTCCACGCTAGCAAACAGCGGAACTCTAAAGATTTCTGGCCCAAAATTAATTTTATGCTAAATGGCAAACATCGTCAGTTCAATTCGGAGATGACAGACCAGATTTGGGGCGAACATATTGATTTAACATACAACTTCCCACAAAAAAACATCTGCTGAGAACTCATCCGCAACCCCAATAGAGTTTATTTCAACCCCAAGTCTGAGAAGAAAGGTAGAAGCGGGGAAACCCTCCTGCAAGCCACCTGTTTCGGACCACATAGGAGAATTACGTCAGATTACATCAAAGCAGGTTTTAAGGACTATAAACCATCCGAGAGCAGATGGGGCCCCCGGACCAAATGGCCTACCCAACGCTCTTTTCAGGCAAGACCCTACATTTTGGGCTAGTCACCTATCCCTCTTGTTCTGTAACAGCCTAAGGACAGGGAACATTCCAGACTCTTGGAGAGGCAGTATTCTACAACCAATTTTTAAATCAGGTACTCGCTCAGACCCCAACAATTATAGGTTGATAGCCCTAATCGATGTTGAGGCCAAGATTTATGCATCCAATCTATTGGCAGACCTGGAGTCTTGGGTCGACAGTAAAAACTTAATTCCATTGACACAAACAGGCTTCCGGGCCGGTATGGGCACCCTAACAAATCTATCAGCGTTAACTCTCCTTGCGAAAAAGACAATTGATAACTCCACCACTCTATATACATCTTTTTTTGGCTTGAAAGCGGCTTTCGACAAAGTGCCAAGATCTAAACTTTGGGCAAAAACAAAAGCTTGGGGTGCCCCTCCTAATTTACTGGGAGCAATCATACATTTATATTCGCATACCTGGGTTCAAATAAAAAAAGGAGATGGACGATGCCTAACAAAGAAATTTCAAACACTTAACGGGCTAAAGCAAGGATGCGTTTTGGCCCCTAGCCTATTTAACATATACACCGCTGACCTAGAGCGAGAATTACGCACAACCCAGGGAGATCCACCGAAATTGGGACAAACACCTATAGCGAGTCTGCAATACACAGACGACATTGTTCTCCTCTCACAAACCCTGCGTGGCTTACAACGGTTGATTTCTAAACTTGCGCTGTACATTTCCAATGCACAACTAACAATAAATCTAAAAAAATCAAACATTCTATGTTTCTCCAGCTCCCGAAAAAAACGACCTAAATTTGTTTGGAGGTTAAATTCTTGCCCCTTAACCCAGGTAGATAAATACAAATACTTGGGGATACTACTAGACCATCATCTAAAGTACAAATACCAGTTAGACCTCGAGAAATCAAAAGCCAAACAACTTCAATTTGCTTTCAAAACAGTACAAAAACATTTAAGTGGAAGCTCAACGGGTCACGTGCTAAAGGTCGTAGCAGAAAAATGTCTGCCCTCGCTCACATATGGCTCGGAATTGATGGCTACCACGGACTCTACAATGCTAAATCTTGCCCAATCAAGATTGTTCAAAAACCTCTTCTCGATTCCGCGACATTTTTCTCAAGCTTTAATACGTCTGGAATACGGGTTAACAAATCAGATTCCGACAAGACAAGGGGCCCTGGCCAAATACTATTGGAGTATGAGGGATGCTGAAGAAAACACACTTGCCCACCTCTGCTGGGAAGAAGTCGGAAAACAGGCTAGGCACTCCAACTTAACATGTAAGTCTCTTAGGCAAGCGCTTCTATCACTAAATCTGGAAGAAGCTTGGCTTTCACCAATGTCTTACAACGCTTTTAAACAGATCACCAAGATAGCTATTAAACAAGCATCGCTGCAAATGGATAAAGGCTTAGTGGCTGGCAAAAGCCACGCTTGGATTGTGATGCCAACATATAACCAACTGAAGCAACAACCTTACTTGCAAGAATGTTTTAGGGACCACTACAAGAGGAAACTAAGCCTCCTGAGGCTGGGTTGTTTCATGAGTAAAGACCTTACCCCCAGATGGCTACAGACCTGGCCAACTTCAGACTGCCGCCTTTGCGAGAAGGGTGATGAGTCGCTACTCACCTACTATGTATTTGCCCGGCATTACTAAACTTAAGGAAGACCTTGTTGAAACCCCACTTAAGAGAAGCTCAAGTCAGGACCTGCAGAGCGGCGGTGATAAAATGCCTTAGCCAGTCTTCAATACAACTTTCCAGCAAAACGATAAAATTCCTGGCTTTCGCTGCCCAAGAGCTAGAAAAAATACAGCAATGAAAGATGATCTGGGCTTCATGGTCTCGCCGCAGCCGGTCCTGGACTCTCTCTTATTTTCTTAATAGACATTTTCCTCCCCATTCTCCCTGTAAATGCACTTTATCAGTCTGACCATGTGACAGTTATTCTTAGTTAAATACAACCCCCTAAGCACTTTGTATCCTCTGCCACAGTATTCATTTGTTGGTCTAGATGTTTTAATGAGACAGTAACTCCTTCACAGAGGCATACCTGTGTGTTTTTTAATACTACTTTTATATTTTGTTGTATTTTTGTGCAATGTAGCTAATGATCTGAGTCATTCTATTGTGCCATTTTATGTTGTTTTTACGTTGATTCAAAGATGTTGATGTTCATCGCTTGGTGGTAAGATCCACCCTTTTATGATTTTTACAAATCAAATAAAGTAACATTATTATTATTATCACCCTCCCACCCCCACAAGATTAACAGCCGTTTACAAAGGGCATTACAAATAAGGGCAAGTCAGCAAGAATTTAGCGCAATGACAAAATGCACTCTCCTCGAGTCCTTATTAGAGAGGATGTGGCTTAATATACAGAGCTGCCCATGTAGGAACTTGGGAACAGGGTTCGAGTCCCGCCCAGCTCTCACTGTCTACTATAAAAAAAAGTAAACCATGGCGATTTTGAACAATTCAACAAAATTACAAATACCTAAAAGCTAACAGTATCAGGTGAGCATACCATCGGTGACACTACAGAAGGAAAAGCCTGCATAAAAAAACTAGCAGAAATAAATTGCTGGGTACCTTTCAGCTGCAGGAAGTAAACAAAACACACATGCATGAGCAGAAGCAGGCCAACAAAAATAAACAAGCATTGGTCAATGCAAGAAAATATACTACAGCCAATAGAACTGGAGGAAAAGTAAGTGTCTTGTACAGAAACCAATAAAACACCAAGAAAGAGAGGGGGCGGGATGAAAACCTTTTGCAGGCCATAAGCCCAATCTCCCTTAACAGGAAGCCCAAAAAAGCAAATATCCTACTAGAAAAAGCCCAACTGACTGTGGACATCGAAAAGTGCAAAAAGTCTAATAAAAAAAAATACAAGCAATGGAGCGGGAGACACAGTGGGGGAGGCAGCAGTAACACAACTGTGGCATTAAGAGGAGGTGGGAGGAAGAATGCTATATTTGAATGTAAGCAGCTAGGACACTGAAGTTAAACACAGACAAACAGTAACAGAGCAGGAAATGATAAAAAATAGTCCCCCAAAGTAAAGATAAAGAACCATACCAGAATGAGACAGTACTAAGTACCTGCCCTGTGGGAGGAACAGAAAAGAGAAAGGAGTGATGAAGAGGCAGGAATGACCACTAGCAAGCAAGGATTTTTAAAGGACACTGACATGGACAAATGGAAAGCAATGGCAAGAAAGGGGATAGACTAGAAGCCCACAGACTGATTACAGCAGGTCTCAAAGAAACAGCGTATGCACTGTCTAGCTCAACCTAAAAACAATCCCCTCGCCCCCTCCAGCACTTCAATGATTGAATGGTTTTATTGACTTTCAAGGTAACATAGTCATGCTTTGTTCTGCACATTGTCACTGCAGAAACCATGCAATGCACTTTAACATTGTACTTTAAAAAGCAAAACCACAAACCCCAAACCCTAAAGTGCTATTGGTGAAAACAGCTGGCTGGGTGACAGTAAATATTATCAAAATGGGACTGCTTGACAGTGATGATGGCAATCCTGTAGGTTTTGGTTTATTTAAATTTTGCTTTCTTTTTTGGAGGAGTCAGCAGCTGCTAGTTGCTACTGGACTACCCATATCAGTTGGATACCGTTCCAAAATGGAGTTTTTCTATCTTGGAACAATAAATTAACTTAAAAATAAATAGCATCATGATACATTCATGCACATGCATAATGATGCATGTTTGCATCCACTGTAGTTTTTGTTGCCAATGTTGCTCCACATCAGAAACAACGCATTTTATAACTTGTTTTTCAAGTTATACTAAAATATTTTCGAGCTAAATAAAATAAAAGCAAATAAAAAAGGACAACCATGTTATGTGAATGCATGCATGCATACTACAACTTTTTTTATTATTTAGTTCATGTTGTACTGGCATCCTGTACAGCATGAATTAAAGGCACTGCCAGAGCAAATAGGTTGCAAATGTGAGTGCTATTGACTTTGCCAGTGCTTGTCTTTAGCACCTAGGGCACATATCTGGAGCTTAGCTGCTACCTATTTGTTTTTTTCTTCACCAAAAAGGCAGAGCTATCCACACAGTTCCACGCCCCACAATTAAACTCCACACATTCCCAATCAATCCACACCACATAATTCAACACCAAACCACATAATTCAACTCAACAACACAATTCCACAACACCCCACATACATCCAATACACACCACAAAATTCCAAAACATGCCACAAAATTTAACAGGACACCACATAATTAAACTCAACTACATACCACTCCACAACACAAAATACCATTCCACATAATTACACTCCATAACACATAATTCCACTCCACATAATTCCAGTACACTCAATACTACATAATTATCCACAATTCAATTCAATAAGACTTTATTTCGGATATATTTCAATTCATAAAAGCACACAAATTCATTAAACAATTCACTATTAAAATCACATTTTCTAAAAGACATACAAATAAAATTAATGAGTAAGTAGGCAAGATCATGACTAAAGTGTGAATGGTACAGAATTTACAACAAGATGAATGAATACATCATCCTACAGAAATATATGATCACTCATCTTATTTTCACAGTCAATTTTAAAAATTCTATCACCTGAAGAACACTATCGCTGTACAAAAGCTGTAAGTACATAAGGGCAGGTCTTATTTGATTAAAATTTAGTTTCTTAAGAAGGGTAACAAGATAGCGTTTTCAGGGGTATTCATAGAGTTTACATTAAAATATAAAATGCAGCATGTCCTGTGGAGACTTCCCATCGCAGCCACAGGGCGCTGCAGTTTTATTAAAAATGTCCGACTTGGGTCTAATTAAAAGATGATGAAATATATTAAACCTGAACCTCGTCAGCAAAACATTTTCATGAGAAGTAAAGGAGCATGTTAGGTAAGGTTCGATAGTATCACAAGTTTTTAGCATGACTGTAACAGGGTGAGGCTGAGTACTGAAGAAGAGTGGTGGACACCCGGAAATGACCCAGTAATACCTCCTTCCTTGCAGATGGACACATGGGGTTCGGATCAGGACGAACTCGAAGAAGAGGAACGCGGCGCCTTTAAGTGGGCGTTCACGGAGGAGGAGGATCCTCCTCTTGTACACGTCAGCGATACCGGATTGGTTAAATCCCAGGAAGTGATGTTCGTGGCGTGTGACATCACCCCGGAGGAGAAGGTGAGGAGCGGAGTCGGAGAACGGGCGACTGGAGTTGGCAGTAACGAAGGAATACTAGGAGAAACCGAAGAACATCTGAGAGAAGGCGGAGGAGAGTCAGACGGAGAGCCAGGAGGCCAACGACCCTGTGAGCCGCCGTGCCACTCTCCCGGGGGAGGAGCGTGGCTTACCCAGGTACGGCGGCGTATGGCGGCTTGGGTGGGAAACAAGCGTGTGTAAAGTGTATAAAGCCCCTGTATGTGTTCCTCGTCTTCCCTCCCTCTCGTTTCCTTTACCCCGCGTTTACCCTCACCGTCCGAGTAAACCCAACCCACTTCACTGGCTTACGTTAGAGTTGCGTGTTCACCCGTGTTTCCCCTCCCAACTCACTACATCCGGTCCCTAGGTGCCTATTCCCCAGTAGACAGCGGAACTAACGGCTCCCTTTCTGTTGGTCTTCTCTTTACATGGGACACCGGAGCCAAGGGAATCAGCTTATTGCCCAGACCCTGACCAGACCTTGAGGGGCAGTGCCATAATCAGAAGAACAGGAGGAAGAATACCCGAACGCCAAAAACGGATCCCAGTCAGTTTGCCAAAGAGAGACTAACGTTCAGAACGAGGAGAACTTTAATGCTAAAATCAAACCGTGGAATACCAATAAAACCATCTTTAACCCCATGAACTGGTGTCCTACTCGTTCCTGCCCAACAACCTGGTACCTCCACTACCCCTGGTCCACAAGCCCAGCCCACAGTGGTGTCAGAAGTGGGATCTACTCGCTCAGAGCAAGACCCGAACATGGAACAAGTTATCCAAACGTTAATCGACGGGCAACAGAAACTGGAGTGGGCCATTGGCCAACAAATCAGCACCGCAGATGCAGATCGAGCCCTATTCCGCAGCACCATGACTCAACAAATGGACAATCTTCAAAAAGTGGTGCAGACCCCAGGGTCCGCAGTTTCGGTAGATTGAAGACCTTTTGGACCTCATCCATCGGGGGTCTCCCTACAGAAGTATGTCATAGGCGAAGACCCGGACGCCTTCCTGGTCAATTTCGAGAGAGCTACCCGCGCTTGTGGGTGGCCAGAGGAGAAATGGCCCTTCTTTCTCGCTCCCTTGTTGACGGGAGAAGCACAGACAGCATACCAGGTCGCTAACCATTCGGGGACCTCCACATATACCGAGATCAAGGGGGTGATATTGGATCACCTTGGCATGGATGCAGAAGCATACAGACTCAGGTTTCGGAAGGAAAAAGGAGTTACAGGGGAAAATCCAAAAACGTTGTATCTGCGTCTGAAAATGGCAGCGGAAAAATGGTTAAGACCCGAAACCCGGAGCAAAGAAGACGTAATGACAAGCATAATTTTGGAGCAGTTCATGGAAGCACTGCCCTATGGTACTCAAAGATGGTTGAGGCAACATCCAGGCCTGACCGCAGCTCAGGCGATTGAAATGGCGGCAAACTATACAAGGGCCGCACCTAGAACCTTTCCGTGGGAGACGGAGAAACCCTCAAAGACATCAGTCCCTCCACCCAAGAAGGAGAAAAAGAAGGCCGTCTTTGAACCCCTGAAAACACGGCCCTTCCGCCCGGACATAACTCCAATAAAAGGACCCCAGTGCTTTGAGTGTGGGGAGTGGGGCCACATAGCACGGTTGTACCCCAGGAAAAAACCAGCGGAGGAACCCATGGAAGTTGGGTATATTCCTAAGGCCGTGATGTACAGCGCAGAAATGGGGCCTTCCTATTATGTAAGGGTACGGGTGAACCACACTCCCGTAAAAGCTCTCCTAGACTCGGGATGTAGACAATCAGTAATACGAGAGAAACTCGTGTATCCCTCTCAGATAGGGCAGGAGGGCGAAGTGCACATTCGGTGTGTCCAAGGGGACGTCAAGACTTATCCCATTGCACGCATTACCATACACCCAAGAGGGAGGGAACCCTGTACAGTGAGAGTAGGAGTGGTGGGGTCTTTGCCCGAAGAACTGATCTTAGGGGTAGACAATCCACAATTCCTGGCCCTATTTAAAAGAGAGCTAGACAGGCGTCCTGCGGAGGCTTACCTGTCCACCGAACCATGGGTCATAGACAGGGGGTTCAAGTTTGCACAATCCAACGACCCTACCCTTTTGAATGCGTGGGAGGCCGCCCACATTGCCCAGACTACTAACATATCTCAGAGGTACCCCCGCTTTAGTGTTGAGAATGATCTTTTGTATCGGGAAGGGAAGGAAGGAGAGCCTAGACAACTGGTGGTGCCGAAAGAATTCCGAGAACAGATATTGTTCTACGCACACACTCATTTGACAGCAGGACACAGTGGGGCAGAAAAGACCACCCAAAACATTCTGCGCTTGTTTTATTGGCCGGGTATCTATAAAGGGACTGAGGCCTATTGTCAACACTGCGAGGTGTGTCAGAGGAAAAATATGACCAAACCCCCATCGGTGCCATTACAACCCTTGCCCGTTATCGGCAAACCATGGGAACGCGTGGGCATGGATCTCATAGGGCCCCTGCCTCGCACCTCTAGGGGACATACCTATACACTAGTGGTGGTGGATTATTCCACCCGATTCCCAGAGGCGTTTCGACTAAGCACCCCAATCACGAAGAATGTAGCAGAAAAACTAGCAGAACTATTCTCAAGAGTTGGGTTTCCCCGTGAGATCCTAACGGATCAGGGGACGCCCTTTGTTTCACGTATGATGAGAGAGATATGCAAAACCTTGGATCTTCAACACATCCGCACATCTGCTTACCACCCACAAACGGATGGTTTAGTGGAAAGATACAACAGGACGCTAAAAACTACCCTCAAGAAACTGTTGAGCTCAGAAAATAAGGACTGGGACAGAATGCTCCCGTTGGCACTATATGTGGTAAGAGCACAGGTCCAGAGTAGCCTTGGATACTCCCCCTTTGAACTATTGTATGGCCGGCAACCGAGGTCCCTTCTCGAAATAACCAGGGAAGCATGGGAAAAAGAAGAGGCTAACGAACAGCGATCCCTACTAGAATATACCCAGCAGTTGAGGTCACGATTAGGGAAATTGAGGGATTTGGCCTATTCAAACTTGTAGTCGGCCCAAAGTCACCAAAAGCGGTATTACGATAAGGGCAACGATGGAGATCACTGAACCAAGGGGACTGGGCTCTAGTGTTACTCCCTTCCTCTACACAAAAATTCAGGAGTGAATGGAGGGGACCGTATCAAGTACTAGAGAAATTCGGCAGTACCACCTATAGGCTACAAATGTCGCCCACCCGCAAGCAGTCCTTTCACATAAATCTCCTGAAAAAGTGGTTGGGACCAGTACCTCGTACTTCCAACCTGGCACTACCTGAAGGAAGTGATAAATCAACCCTAGCCTTTCTACCCATCAACCCGGAGTTATCCGATACGGAGAAACAGGAACTGCTGAAAGAACTCCGCCCTTTTTCCCCATTTGTTTCCCGACACCCCTGGCTGCACCCACTTGGCAGAACATGAGATACATACAGCCCAGGGGAGTATAATGAAACAAAGAGCATATCGCATACCAGCCGCAAAAAGGGCAGACGTGAGAAAGGAAGTCGCTAGTATGTTAGAGCTTGGTGTCATCAGGCCATCAAAGAGTAACTGGTCATCCCCTATAGTCATGGTACCCAAGCCTGATGGGTTGTAACGACCGGGTTCTAGACCAGATGGGATCAGCTCCTGAGAGCCCCTCCAACCCAGCCGGAACGTAACCACCTCCCTCCTCAGGACCCATCTATCCAGGCACCTGGGTACCTACCTGAGGATGGGGAACTCGCAATATACAAGCTCATATCATCAGAAACACCACTAAATCTATAGGGATACTAAGAATACTCACTGATTACTAAGGACATCCATGTCCTACACCACACTCATACCTCATAGTCTCGCGACCACATGGGTCCAGACTAATCTACCCTGGGGCAGGTCTGATTATCTACCATTACACACTGATTACCCTCAGTGCTCACTCGACACGCAATCTGGCGTGCCATACACACTGCTCACCCTCAGTGCTCACTCGACACGCAATCCGGCGTGCCATTCACACCCTGAGCTGCAGCCCCAGTGCTCTCTGTTTATCCGGTCCACAATCCGGCGGACCTAAACACCGTATCCCCACGGTGCTCACTCACTTACAACATGATCCACAATCCGGCGGGTCTACACACTGACCACAATCAGTGCTCTCACTAACGCCACTTACCAATGACGACCACTTTCCTATGAATACCTTCAGCTCTCTCTCTATGTAGGGAAGTCTCTCTCACTATTCACTAAGGGTTCGCTACTACAATAATATTATGGGATGGCCGAATCACTAGTGTCAATAATTCCCTAGCTCAAGGGCTCCTCTCGCTCCCTAATTATTCAGACTTACCGGATCAGGGGCAGCATCTGTTCTGGCTGTAACATCTGACTAGAAGAAAAAGGTTACCTGTGCTTTAAGAAGAATAAACACACACTGTATGCAGGAGTTATTCCCTGATTTAAACGCTCCTATTTCCTTTTGATCCATCAGTTGCTAAAGCATCTGGTTAGAAGAAAGGCTAGCTTTATCATAAGAATAACACATGCACACTAGTTCACTAAGAACTGGGGTTTCTTTATTACAATAATAGAATGCACATACACAAATCTGCGGGGTCTCTATGACTAACAGGAACTTTAACACACCGCTGAAAGAAAAGGATTAGACATACAGTGTGAGGACAAGGTTATCTGCGGGGTCTCTTGATTAACAGGAACTTTAACACACCGCTGAAAGAAAAGGATTAGACATACAATAGCCTAGGGAATAAAGACAAGATTAAGGTGTAAGTGTAAAGCGGACTACTTTAGACTACCTCACCTATTAGAAGGAAGATTTCTCTCTGTCTCTGGTGGGATCAGGGCTCTCTCTGTCTCTCCCTCTGTCACCATAGCTTCACGCCTCTGGCTCAATTGCTCCAGCTGACAGCCTCAACTCCTCCATCTGCTTTAATGCTCTCTTCAGCTTCAGTCATCATCTGCCTTCTTTCTCCATTCAAGAAAACCAATAGAACTGCACTGTATTCTGCAGCTCCAGCAGACATCCTACTCTCCACTCTTCAAGAACCAAACTGACCACTCCTCCTCTTCTGCACTTCGCTGATATGGATTCCACTCCCCTCATGGAAATTTCCAACAGAGGGCTGCCTCCCACCGAATTCCTGTGCTAGCTCCAGAGCTCTTTGCGCAACCGCAGTGGCCATCTGCATGTTACGTCTGGGCCCAAGAGACAAACACATTCTTCCGATAAGAACCAGTCCTGGCTGGTTTTCCCCTAGCACACAACAGCCTTAACTATAAACATTACCTTTCCCCTTGAAGCATCTCAGCTCTGCAGGGATAGAAAGCAAAATGGAGTCTCTCTAGTTCTGGGCCTTGTAGGCCTGAGAAGGATGAAATAACCCTTAGCTCTGTCAGAGTACTTACACAAACCATAATATAAAGTCAGGACCACAGGATCCACCCTCTACTATAGGCAAAATAATGAAAGGCAAAGCCAATAGGCAATAGATGGATTAGAGTAAGGGATCTATCATCATATAAAGCAGCTATCCTCTTCTAGGTCTGGAAGAAAGGGCTTAAAAGGGAAGAATACAGCCTATGGGTGTGAGCAAGCTTAAAGTCTTTATCACTCCGAAATAGAGCCAAAAAGCCTGTCAAGACATTCCACCCTTAGACTTTATCTTGCGAACATCTATAAACAACAACATCCAAGTAAACAAACATCAACATAATCTATCAACAAAACCAAAAACCAAAAGGCTCTCTAAAATAAATGACAACTTAAGGAAATTCCACCTGAACTTGATGTAGGGAATACAAATCTAACAACCAACTGAAAACAAATCAAAGCACCCTTGACCTGAATGCTGAAACATATCTAAGATTGATCTGATAACAACAGAAACTAACCAAAGCACCCTCGAACTAAATGTGCCTCAACTTCTAGTGATAACTGATGAAATCTATTGATGTAGGGACTTGTTGGTGGAATGAGAACAGCAAGGGGCCTAAATGGGGCCTTCCCACTTTGGTCAATTTAAGAACTAAATGTACTTCAACTTCTAATGATAACTCATGAAATCTATTGGTGTAGGGCCGTGTGTGTGGAATAAAAATAACAATGGGCCTAAATGAGGCCTACCTACTTTGGTCAACTTAAGAAAGGATTTGGTGAAATCTGACAAATAAACATGACAAAGAGTCCTCAAGGTCTGGGCAAACATTAATAATAGATGTAGGACATAACCTGACTAAAAGACACAACTTCCAGGATAACTTAAAGTTTAGGGTAACCACCCTTAGAACTAATCCCGCTGTTCTAATTAAGAGTTGAAAGTGTAATAACAGGAAAATAAGGATAACCCCATTCCTACAAAATAGCTGGTGTAGCACTATGCATATCAAGCAATAAATCAAAGAAAATTATCTAAATGTGGTGTATATATAAAAGATAAATTTGAACCATGCCAAAGGCAATAGGTAAAGGTCATAAGTCATCTAACTCAGGAAACAGTTTGTATCTAATCCTTCTGTATCGATCTGTGGAACACATGTGTGCACCACCATTTAAAAGATTACATTTCTTTCATTGGCAAAAACTGTTTTGCAGAAAACAGGAAAAGTATGGAATAGGTGAAAGATAAACCAGTGTAAAGTCAATCTGTAATAGAATAGCATACTAAAGGCAAAATATATATGAGCACTGCATAAACATAACAGAACTATGATATTTTCAATTGGGGCCTGTTTGTGGGAAATGCAAAAGTGGCATAATGTCCATCTGAAGAAAAAAAAACATGGGAAAAATGCAATGCTCAATTATAACCAAATAATCATAGCACATGACTCGTGCAAAATTTAATTTAGGGTTCAAGGCAGTCAATTGTGGATTCATCAGTGTAGGTCACCACCCTTCATCTTCATCTGTATCCGGTGCCAAGGAAGCACTTCCTCCGATCTGGTCATTAGTCACCAGCTTCCGTCGTTCATCCGCCACCAATCCGGTCTGGTCTGGTTCCATCTTCCAAGAACAACAAACTAACATAAAAAATGAAAACAAAAAAGTAAAATAACAAAGGGAGTGGGAGGGGGGTGGGCCGACGCACACACCAAACACCACAACCCAACAACCTGAAACGAAAAAACAAGTATCATTAATCTAGCAAAAATAAATTTTCCATTTAAAAAGCACCCCAAGTGCTCTTTTATTGTCGAAAGAAACCTCCTAATTAATAAAGGTAATTCTTCTAAATTCAAGGAATAATTTAAATCATATTCTTTTAAATTGGTTTGGGCAAAATCCAATTATGACATACACAGCCAGAAGGGCTGGGCCCTAGCTACTCTCAGCTCATCCGAGAAACAGTCCCTCCCTTCAGAAAGATGTTCGCGCTCAGAGTTTTGAATCCGATCCAATCAAAATAAGCAAGAGCCGAGCTACAGTGCGATGTAATTTTGAATCACTGCCAAGTGCTGATCTCATTGCAGGAGTAAGGCTGCTGCCAACCATTCTGTCCAAGCATCTCTAATCTCTAGTCAGGGAAGCTCACTTAGGCCTACTGTATTTATCTAACTCCAAGGGCCAAGCGTCTGCCAATTATTCTGCATGTGCAAGGATCCCTTATCTGAAGGCAATGAAGCTGTCTGCGCCGACAGCAATGAAGAGCGACTTGACCCCCCCCCTTACATAAACATTTCTCCGCGGAAATAAATTGGAATATAGCCAAGAATAACAAGCTGGCTCACTCTGCTCTCAGAAGTTACACACTGGGCCTCCTCCCTCACAAAGCTCCGAGCTGAGAACTGGTGCCTGGCTCATATCAGCCAAGGTCATTTCAAATTCTTTGTAACTCAAAACACATCTGTTCCCAGGCCAGAGAGCTACCATTATTCTCTAACTAACCGAAGTAAATGTAAAACGTGATGAAAAGCATCCTAAAATCAGTAATTAATAAGGACATATTTTTTGCAACTAAGTCACATGCTAGCATTTTAAAATAAATCTATCATAAAGACAGCTATTGGCTGAAAGGGAAAAAATAATTAGATACACATTTAATTTTCCATATTGAAAATAACATAAGAAGTAAAACAAGGGGTAACATGTAATTTTGCATTGCAGAACCAAGAATTGATAATTTAGAGTGCAAGCATGTATACACTACATATTAAAAAGGGCCAGATTCAACATCATTTATTTTTCAAATAGCCATTTTTTCAAACTGAGTGGGTTAACTTTCACACGCTATTCTAAGGGGCAGCTTGCATTGGGTAAAAATAATCATGTATATTTTCTAGAACACATTTTTTTTAAAAACACACGGTTGCATTTCACTAATTAAAAGCACATTCTATGATGGGTCTGTTTTTATATTTTCGTTCCTCGCAACCGCTAACGCACTAATTCTAAAACACTGGTTCGTGTGCCATCCACAGCTGAAAACCCTTATCTCAATCCGACTGGTTGATTTATAACTTACCGACCTTTAAGAGTCAGACACATTAAATCATGTGTTCCAAGGCAAACCCACACAAATACGTGGACGCATTTCAAAAAGAATGTTAAATGAACACAGCTTTTCTCTCTGGGCAAGATGTTACCATTCCGTCAGCAAGCTGACAAAGCACATAGGCAGAACCCAGCAACCAATGAAAGTCAAATCAAACCATCATTCATCTAAACACTCACTGACTTTCAGTGTCAGCTCAAATAACCATGCATGTTAAACAGCATGTTAAAATAAATACTGCCGTCACAATTCAAGATATTAACCCTTTGGCAGCTCAAACACAATCATTCCCCAATGTCTGCAGTACATGGGAAATTCAAGAACTTATCACTCCACGTTTTCAAATAACACGTGCGCACATCTACAAAACATTTTCCCCAAGCATTTGAAAGAGATCCAGCTCTCTCATGCCTAACGCAACAATAACATGCACTGTACAAGCCATATCCACATGGCGCTATTCACAAGCCATATTTACAAGAAAGTCAACAAGTCCAAAAAATGACATGCTCTTCACAAGGCATATATACAAGGCGCAATTCACAAGAAATACAGCAAGTCAAAATGAGAACATGCACCTCACAAGCCATATTTACATGGCGCTATTTACAAGGAACTCCACAAATCATATTACATTGAACACATTTCACATTGCACAGCATAAGCAGACGCAGCAAGCAATTTAATGAGCAATTTAAAAGCATTTTTTCACACACATTTGTACAATTGAATCATCACAAAGATGTAATTGGCTCCCTCATGTAATGTCACCCTTCAAGCCTGACAGTTCAAACACCAAGATGAAAAGCATTTCATCCACCCTGCATAAGTCAAATGCCATGATGTACTGCAATCTCCTTACACTGCAACTGTTCAAGCCCATAGGCCAATTTCTGTGCCAAGTGCAAACCATCAAGATAAAAACAAATACAGCGCACACAGGCTTTGTAAACTGTTCGTCGACGCCAGATGTAACTGGCGATTAGGGCACTCCCCCACAACTTATGGGAAACTCAACTGTCCAAGCCCATAGGTCACACAGGCTTCGTAAACTGCGCGACTACGCCAGATGTAATGACCGGGTTCTAGACCAGATGGGATCAGCTCCTGAGAGCCCCTCCAACCCAGCCGGAACGTAACCACCTCCCTCCTCAGGACCCATCTATCCAGGCACCTGGGTACCTACCTGAGGATGGGGAACTCGCAATATACAAGCTCATATCATCAGAAACACCACTAAATCTATAGGGATACTAAGAATACTCACTGATTACTAAGGACATCCATGCCCTACACCACACTCATACCTCACAGTCTCGCGACCACATGGGTCCAGACTAATCTACCCTGGGGCAGGTCTGATTATCTACCATTACACACTGATTACCCTCAGTGCTCACTCGACACGCAATCTGGCGTGCCATACCCACTGCTCACCCTCAGTGCTCACTCGACACGCAATCCGGCGTGCCATTCACACACTGAGCTGCAGCCCCAGTGCTCTCTGTTTATCCGGTCCACAATCCGGCGGACCTAAACACCGTATCCCCACGGTGCTCACTCACTTACAACATGATCCACAATCCGGCGGATCTACACACTGACCACAATCAGTGCTCTCACTAACGCCACTTACCAATGACGACCACTTTCCTATGAATACCTTCAGCTCTCTCTCTATGTTGGGAAGTCTCTCTCACTATTCACTAAGGGTTCGCTACTACAATAATATTATGGGATGGCCGAATCACTAGTGTCAATAATTCCCTAGCTCAAGGGCTCCTCTCTCTCCCTAATTATTCAGACTTACCGGATCAGGGGCAGCATCTGTTCTGGCTGTAACATCTGACTAGAAGAAAAAGGTTACCTGTGCTTTAAGAAGAATAAACACACACTGTATGCAGGAGTTATTCCCTGATTTAAACGCTCCTATTTCCTTTTGATCCATCAGTTGCTAAAGCATCTGGTTAGAAGAAAGGCTAGCTTTATCATAAGAATAACACATGCACACTAGTTCACTAAGAACTGGGGTATCTTTATTACAATAATAGAATGCACATACACAAATCTGCGGGGTCTCTATGACTAACAGGAACTTTAACACACCGCTGAAAGAAAAGGATTAGACATACAGTGTGAGGACAAGGTTATCTGCGGGGTCTCTTGATTATAAGGAACTTTAACACACCGCTGAAAGAAAAGGATTAGACATACAATAGCCTAGGGAATAAAGACAAGATTAAGGTGTAAGTGTAAAGCGGACTAGTTTAGACTACCTCACCTATTAGAAGGAAGATTTCTCTCTGTCTCTGGTGGGATCAGGGCTCTCTCTGTCTCTCCCTCCGTCACCATAGCTTCACGCCTCTGGCTCAATTGCTCCAGCTGACAGCCTCAACTCCTCCATCTGCTTTAATGCTCTCTTCAGCTTCAGTCATCATCTGCCTTCTTTCTCCATTCCAGAAAACCAATAGAACTGCACTGTATTCTGCAGCTCCAGCAGACCTCCTACTCTCCACTCTTCAAGAACCAAACTGACCACTCCTCCTCTTCTGCACTTCGCTGATATGGATTCCTCTCCCCTCATGGAAATTTCCAACAGAGGGCTGCCTCCCACCGAATTCCTGTGCTAGCTCCAGAGCTCTTTGCGCAACCGCAGTGGCCATCTGCATGTTACGTCTGGGCCCAAGAGACAAACACATTCTTCCGATAAGAACCAGTCCTGGCTGGTTTTCCCCTAGCACACAACAGCCTTAACTATAAACATTACCTTTCCCCTTGAAGCATCTCAGCTCTGCAGGGATAGAAAGCAAAATTGAGTCTCTCTAGTTCTGGGCCTTGTAGGCCTGAGAAGGATGAAATAACCCTTAGCTCTGTCAGAGTACCTACACAAACCATAATATAAAGTCAGGACCACAGGATCCACCCTCTACTATAGGCAAAATAATGAAAGGCAAAGCCAATAGGCAATAGATGGATTAGAGTAAGGGATCTATCATCATATAAAGCAGCTATCCTCTTCTAGGTCTGGAAGAAAGGGCTTAAAAGGGAAGAATACAGCCTATAGGTGTGAGTAAGCTTAAAGTCTTTATCACTCCGAAATAGAGCCAAAAAGCCTGTCAAGACATTCCACCCTTAGACTTTATCTTGCGAACATCTATAAACAACAACATCCAAGTAAACAAACATCAACATAATCTATCAACAAAACCAAAAACCAAAAGGCTCTCTAAAATAAATGACAACTTAAAGAAATTCCACCTGAACTTGATGTAGGGAATACAAATCTAACAACCAACTGAAAACAAATCAAAGCACCCTTGACCTGAATGCTGAAACATATCTAAGATTGATCTGATAACAACAGAAACTAACCAAAGCACCCTCGAACTAAATGTGCCTCAACTTCTAGTGATAACTGATGAAATCTATTGATGTAGGGACTTGTTGGTGGAATGAGAACAGCAAGGGGCCTAAATGGGGCCTTCCCACTTTGGTCAATTTAAGAACTAAATGTACTTCAACTTCTAATGATAACTCATGAAATCTATTGGTGTAGGGCCATGTGTGTGGAATAAAAATAACAATGGGCCTAAATGAGGCCTACCTACTTTGGTCAACTTAAGAAAGGATTTGGTGAAATCTGACAAATAAACATGACAAAGAGTCCTCAAGGTCTGGGCAAACATTAATAATAGATGTAGGACATACCCTGACTAAAACACACAACTTCCAGGATAACTTAAAGTTTAGGGTAACCACCCTTAGAACTAATCCCACTGTTCTAATTAAGAGTTGAAAGTGTAATAACAGGAAAATAAGGATAACCCCATTCCTACAAAATAGCTGGTGTAGCACTATGCATATCAAGCAATAAATCAAAGAAAATTATCTAAATGTGGTGTATATATAAAAGATAAATTTGAACCATGCCAAAGGCAATAGGTAAAGGTCATAAGTCATCTAACTCAGGAAACAGTTTGTATCTAATCCTTCTGTATCGATCTGTGGAACACATGTGTGCACCACCATTTAAAAGATTACATTTCTTTCATTGGCAAAAACTGTTTTGCAGAAAACAGGAAAACTATGGAATAGGTGAAAGATAAACCAGTGTAAAGTCAATCTGTAATAGCATAGCATACTAAAGGCAAAATATATATGAGCACTACATAAACATAACAGAACTATGATATTTTCAATTGGGGCCTGTTTGTGGGAAATGCAAAAGTGGCATAATGTCCATCTGAAGAAAAAAAAACATGGGAAAAATGCAATGCTCAATTATAACCAAATAATCATAGCACATGACTCGTGCAAAATTTAATTTAGGGTTAAAGGCAGTCAATTGTGGATTCATCAGTGTAGGTCACCACCCTTCATCTTCATCTGTATCCGGTGCCAAGGAAGCACTTCCTCCGATCTGGTCATTAGTCACCAGCTTCCGTCGTTCATCCGCCACCAATCCGGTCTGGTCTGGTTCCATCTTCCAAAAACAACAAACTAACATAAAAAATGAAAACAAAAAAGTAAAATAACAAAGGGAGTGGGAGGGGGGTGGGCCGACGCACACACCAAACACCACAACCCAACCACCTGAAACGAAAAAACAAGTATCATTAATCCTGCAAAAATAAATTTTCCATTTAAAAAGCACCCCAAGTGCTCTTTTATTGTCGAAAGAAAACTCCTAATTAATAAAGGTAATTCTTCTAAATTCAAGGAATAATTTAAATCATATTCTTTTTAATTGGTTTGGGCAAAATCCAATTATGACATACACAGCCAGAAGGGCTGGGCCCTAGCTACTCTCAGCTCATCCGAGAAACAGCCCCTCCCTTCAGAAAGATGTTCGCGCTCAGAGTTTTGAATCCGATCCAATCAAAATAAGCAAGAGCCGAGCTACAGTGCGATGTAATTTTGAATCACTGCCAAGTGCTGATCTCATTGCAGGAGTAAGGCTGCTGCCAACCATTCTGTCCAAGCATCTCTAATCTCTAGTCAGGGAAGCTCACTTAGGCCTACTGTATTTATCTAACTCCAAGGGCCAAGCGTCTGCCAATTATTCTGCATGTGCAAGGATCCCTTATCTGAAGGCAATGAAGCTGTCTGCGCTGACAGCAAGGAAGAGCGACTTGACCCCCCCTTACATAAACATTTCTCCGCGGAAAGAAATTGGAATATAGCCAAGAATAACAAGCTGGCTCACTCTGCTCTCAGAAGTTACACACTGGGCCTCCACCCTCACAAAGCTCCGAGCTGAGAACTGGTGTCTGGCTCATATCAGCCAAGGTCATTTCAAATTCTTTGTATTTCAAAACACATCTGTTCCCAGGCCAGAGAGCTAACTATTATTCTCTAACTAACCGAAGTAAATGTAAAACGTGATGAAAAGCATCCTAAAATCAGTAATTAATAAGGACATATTTTTTGCAACTAAGTCACATGGTAGCATTTTAAAATAAATCTATCATAAAGACAGCTAGTGGCTGAAAGGGAAAAAATAATTAGATACACATTTAATTTTCCATATTGAAAATAACATAAGAAGTAAAACAAGGGGTAACATGTAATTTTGCATTGCAGAACCAAGAATTGATAATTTAGAGTGCAAGCATGTATACACTACATATTAAAAAGGGCCAGATTCAACATCATTTATTTTTCAAATAGCCATTTTTTCAAACTGAGTGGGTTAACTTTCACACGCTATTCTAAGGGGCAGCTTGCATTGGGTAAAAATAATCATGTATATTTTCTAGAACACATTTTTTTTAAAAACACACGGTTGCATTTCACTAATTAAAAGCACATTCTATGATGGGTCTGTTTTTATATTTTCGTTCTTCACAACCGCTAACGCACTAATTCTAAAACACTGGTTCGTGTGCCATCCACAGCTGAAAACCCTTATCTCAATCCGACTGGTTGATTTATAACTTACCGACCTCTAAGAGTCAGACACATTAAATCATGTGTTCCAAGGCAAACCCACACAAATACGTGGACGCATTTCAAAAAGAATGTTAAATGAACACAGCTTTTCTCTCTGGGCAAGATGTTACCATTCCGTCAGCAAGCTGACAAAGCACATAGGCAGAACCCAGCAACCAATGAAAGTCAAATCAAACCATCATTCATCTAAACACTCACTGACTTTCAGTGTCAGCTCAAATAACCATGCATGTTAAACAGCATGTTAAAATAAATACTGCCGTCACAATTCAAGATATTAACCCTTTGGCAGCTCAAACACAATCATTCCCCAATGTCTGCAGTACATGGGAAATTCAAGAACTTATCACTCCACGTTTTCAAATAACACGTGCGCACATCTACAAAACATTTTCCCCAAGCATTTGAAAGAGATCCAGCTCTCTCCTGCCTAACGCAACAATAACATGCACTGTACAAGCCATATCCACATGGCGCTATTCACAAGCCATATTTACAAGAAAGTCAACAAGTCCAAAAAATGACATGCTCTTCACAAGGCATATATACAAGGCGCAATTCACAAGAAATACAGCAATTCAAAATGAGAACATGCACCTCACAAGCCATATTTACATGGTGCTATTTACAAGGAACTCCACAAATCATATTACATTGAACACATTTCACATTGCACAGCATAAGCAGACGCAGCAAGCAATTTAATGAGCAATTTAAAAGCATTTTTCACACACATTTGTACAATTGAATCATCACAAAGATGTAATTGGCTCCCTCATGTAATGTCACCCTTCAAGCCTGACAGTTCAAACACCAAGATGAAAAGCATTTCATCCACCCTGCATAAGTCAAATGCCATGATGTACTGCAATCTCCTTACACTGCAACTGTTCAAGCCCATAGGCCAATTTTCGTGCCAAGTGCAAACCATCAAGATAAAAACAAATACAGCGCACACAGGCTTTGTAAACTGTTCGTCAGAACGCCAGATGTAACTGGCGATTAGGGCACTCCCCCACAACTTATGGGAAACTCAACTGTCCAAGCCCATAGGTCACACAGGCTTCGTAAACTGCACGACTACGCCAGATGTAACGACCGGGTTCTAGACCAGATGGGATCAGCTCCTGAGAGCCCCTCCAACCCAGCCGGAACGTAGCCACCTCCCTCCTCAGGACCCATCTATCCAGGCACCTGGGTACCTACCTGAGGATGGGGAACTCGCAATATACAAGCTCATATCATCAGAAACACCACTAAATCTATAGGGATACTAAGAATACTCACTGATTACTAAGGACATCCATGCCCTACACCACACTCATACCTCATAGTCTCGCGACCACATGGGTCCAGACTAATCTACCCTGGGGCAGGTCTGATTATCTACCATTACACACTGATTACCCTCAGTGCTCACTCGACACGTAATCTGGCGTGCCATACACACTGCTCACCCTCAGTGCTCACTCGACACGCAATCCGGCGTGCCATTCACACACTGAGCTGCAGCCCCAGTGCTCTCTGTTTATCCGGTCCACAATCCGGCGGACCTAAACACCGTATCCCCCCGGTGCTCACTCACTTACAACATGATCCACAATCCGGCGGATCTACACACTGACCACAATCAGTGCTCTCACTAACGCCACTTACCAATGACGACCACTTTCCTATGAATACCTTCAGCTCTCTCTCTATGTTGGGAAGTCTCTCTCACTATTCACTAAGGGTTCGCTACTACAATAATATTATGGGATGGCCGAATCACTAGTGTCAATAATTCCCTAGCTCAAGGGCTCCTCTCTCTCCCTAATTATTCAGACTTACCGGATCAGGGGCAGCATCTGTTCTGGCTGTAACATCTGACTAGAAGAAAAAGGTTACCTGTGCTTTAAGAAGAATAAACACACACTGTATGCAGGAGTTATTCCCTGATTTAAACGCTCCTATTTCCTTTTGATCCATCAGTTGCTAAAGCATCTGGTTAGAAGAAAGGCTAGCTTTATCATAAGAATAACACATGCACACTAGTTCACTAAGAACTGGGGTATCTTTATTACAATAATAGAATGCACATACACAAATCTGCGGGGTCTCTATGACTAACAGGAACTTTAACACACCGCTGAAAGAAAAGGATTAGACATACAGTGTGAGGACAAGGTTATCTGCGGGGTCTCTTGATTAACAGGAACTTTAACACACCGCTGAAAGAAAAGGATTAGACATACAATAGCCTAGGGATTAAAGACAAGATTAAGGTGTAAGTGTAAAGCGGACTAGTTTAGACTACCTCACCTATTAGAAGGAAGATTTCTCTCTGTCTCTGGTGGGATCAGGGCTCTCTCTGTCTCTCCCTCCGTCACCATAGCTTCACGCCTCTGGCTCAATTGCTCCAGCTGACAGCCTCAACTCCTCCATCTACTTTAATGCTCTCTTCAGCTTCAGTCATCATCTGCCTTCTTTCTCCATTCCAGAAAACCAATAGAACTGCACTGTATTCTGCAGCTCCAGCAGACATCCTACTCTCCACTCTTCAAGAACCAAACTGACCACTCCTCCTCTTTTGCACTTCGCTGATATGGATTCCTCTCCCCTCATGGAAATTTCCAACAGAGGGCTGCCTCCCACCGAATTCCTGTGCTAGCTCCAGAGCTCTGTGCGCAACCGCTGTGGCCATCTGCATGTTATGTCTGGGCCCAAGAGACAAACACATTCTTCCGATAAGAACCAGTCCTGGCTGGTTTTCCCCTAGCACACAACAGCCTTAACTATAAACATTACCTTTCCCCTTGAAGCATCTCAGCTCTGCAGGGATAGAAAGCAAAATGGAGTCTCTCTAGTTCTGGGCCTTGTAGGCCTGAGAAGGATGAAATAACCCTTAGCTCTGTCAGAGTACCTACACAAACCATAATATAAAGTCAGGACCACAGGATCCACCCTCTACTATAGGCAAAATAATGAAAGGCAAAGCCAATAGGCAATAGATGGATTAGAATAAGGGATCTATCATCATATAAAGAAGCTATCCTCTTCTAGGTCTGGAAGTAAGGGCTTAAAAGGGAAGAATACAGCCTATGGGTGTGAGCAAGCTTAAAGTCTTTATCACTCCGAAATAGAGCCAAAAAGCCTGTCAAGACATGGGTCCACCCGTTTTTGCATGGACTTCAGGGTGTTGAACGCCATTTCCACCTTTGATGCGTTCCCCATACCCAGGGTGGACGAATTGATAGAACGTATAGGGGAAGCCAAATACATAACGACTCTGGATCTAACAAAGGGGTATTGGCAGGTACCCCTAAGGGAGGAGGACCGCCACAAAACAGCATTTGCCACAGAGGAAGGATTATACGAGTTCAATGTCCTTCCTTTCGGCCTCCACTGGGCACCTGCCACGTTCCAGAGACTTATGAATACTGTATTAACCCCACATACCAGCTACAGTTCTGTGTATCTTGATGACATCGTCATTTTCAGTCATACATGGAAAGATCACCTGGAACATTTACCCATATGGCCTCTTTGAGAGATGCCTGATTGCATGTTAATGCCAAGAAATCACGAGCATCTTTCTCAAAAGTGAAATATCTCGGGTTCATGCTAGGGGATGGAGTAATAGCACCCCAAGAGGAGAAAATCAAAGCAATTACAGAAACTCCTTTTCCTTCTACAAAAAGGGAACTCAGGGCCTTTCTGGGTCTCATGGGCTACTATCGGCGATTCATAAAGAACTTTGCCGATATAGCCACCCCCCTGACTAATTTACTCCCGAAAAATGTCAAAAACACCCTACCTCAACCTCCTTCCCAGGAAGCCAGGAATGCCTTCCTCCTATTGAAGAAAGCCATTACCACTAGCCCTGTGTTGCTACCCCCAGATTTCGAAAAGCCATTTACACTAGCCACAGATGCTTCGGACACAGGTATAGGAGCAGTCCTATCACAAATAGGGGAAGACAATGTAGAACACCCGATACTATACATAAGCAGAAAGCTCCACCCTCGGGAACAGAAATATCCCACCGTTGAAAAAGAGTGTCTGGCTATACGATGGGCAGTGGAGAAGTTGCGGTATTATCTGGAGGGGAAAGCTTATACCCTCTACTCAGATCATGCCCCTTTGCAGTGGATGCAAAAGAACAGGACACAGAATGCTAGGATACTGCGGTGGTTTCTCTTCCTCCAGCCCTTTGCTTTTACGGTGGTATATAGGAAGGGGAGGGACAATGGGAATGCTGATTTTCTCTCTCGCATGCCCATTCTCCCCAATCGGGAGAATCCAGGGGGGGAGGAGTGTAACAGGGTGAGGCTGAGTACTGAAGAAGAGTGGTGGACACCCGGAAATGACCCAGTAATACCTCCTTCCTTGCAGACGGACACATGGGGTTCGGATCAGGACGAACTCGAAGAAGAGGAACGCGGCGCCTTTAAGTGGGCGTTCACGGAGGAGGAGGATCCTCCTCTTGTACACGTCAGCGATACCGGATTGGTTAAATCCCAGGAAGTGATGTTCGTGGCGTGTGACATCACCCCGGAGGAGAAGGCGAGGAGCGGAGTCGGAGAACGGGCGACTGGAGTTTGCAATAACGAAGGAATACTAGGAGAAACCGAAGAACATCTGAGAGAAGGCGGAGGAGAGTCAGACGGAGAGCCAGGAGGCCAACGACCCTGTGAGCCGCCGTGCCACTCTCCCGGGGGAGGAGCGTGGCTTACCCAGGTACGGCGGCGTATGGCGGCTTGGGTGGGAAACAAGCGAGTATAAAGTGTATAAAGCCCCTGTATGTGTTCCTCATCTTCCCTCCCTCTCGTTTCCTTTACCCCGCGTTTACCTAACCGTCCGTGTAAACCCAACCCAATTCACTGGCTTACGTTAGAGTTGCATGTTCACCGGTGATTCCCCTCCCGACTCACTACACCCGGTCCCTAGGTGCCTATTCCCCAGTAGACAGCGGAACTAACGGCTCCCTTTCTGTTGCTCTTCTCTTTACATGGGACACCGGAGCCAAGGGAATCAGCTTATTGCCCAGACCCTGACCAGACCTTGAGGGGCAGTGCCATAATCAGAAGAACAGGAGGAAGAATACCCGAACGCCAAAACGGATCCCAGTCAGTTTGCCAAAGAGAGACTAACATTCAGAACGAGGAGAACTTTAATGCTAAAATCAAACCGTGGAATACCAATAAAACCATCTTCAACCCCACGAACTGGTGTCCTACTCGTTCCTGCCCAACAACCTGGTACCTCCACTACCCCTGGTCCACAAGCCCAGCCCACAATGACATATTTCCTAACATTAGGTTTCGTGAGCTCAACCTCTTCTCTATGGGCCATTCTATCCATATAGAAAGCCCGTTTAAATGCTGTAACATCATCTTTTAATATCTCACTCGGATTTTCAAATAAATTCAAAAAACCAAGCTTCAGAAAAGGAGACCTCAGATATTTTAACCAGGGCACACGCATTGAATTTTCCTGAGATACAAGGTCTTTCACTATCAGGTGGGTTAGCGGAATATCTTCATTTAACCATAATTTTACCCAACATGTCAGTGGTCTTAACCCAACAATATCAGATAGGTACTTACTGCCCAGCTCTTCGTGTACCGCCAGGTTTGATGTACTGGCTGGGACACAGAGCAAACGTTTTAAAAAGTTATTTTCAGTAACCTGTAGCTGTTCACCACTTACATAGCGCCATATCTCACTGCCATAAACTGCGGTGGCTATCGATTTAGCATTATAAAGTTTCATCATGGCAGAATTTGGCTTTTTGCCTAGTTTAGTAGCAAAATTAAAGATAGAGGCTGTAATAATCCAGGGAAAAGGTTGTAGTTAAAGATGGTTTATTGAACAGCACAGCATCCAGTCCTGACACAGCAGGATACAGGTTACAACTGATAAACAGCAGAGAATGCTGTGTGAGCAAAGCTCTGTTAAGAATATAGAACACAAGAGGAAACACAACATGGCACATGCAATTAAAGGAGTAGTAGTATAAATTACATAAGCACTGAAGTGTACAGGATGTAACACACCTCCCTCTTTAAATAAAAGAAGAGAAAATCAAACTAAAACAAAACATACTATACAAAATCCTGCAAGGAAGTGGGTCTTCTTCTGACTCGCTTATCATCTTTAATTCTTGAAGCTACTGAGTCAGAAAACGAGTCGGACCCACCATTAGGAGTGTAACCTTTGTCAACAATATCATGAGAATGGAATTGAGCAACACTTTGTGTAGGACACTTAGCAACCCTGCTCAAATTCCAGACTTTGCCATCCTGAGTAATAACAGAATTACTAAACACTCTTTTGATTTGAATTGGTCTACCAAACTTGCTCATGCCTTTGCTGACCATAAAAGGTTTAAGAATTCTGACCCAATCACCAGCACACAAGTCATGCTCTTTTGTTTTCCACTTCTTGTTGTACCAAACCGCAGACTTATTTTGTTTACCACTGACTCTCCTTGCAACTTCTTTAATATCCACTACACTCTCCCCCAGACCTTCACATTTTTCCTTGAACCACCAAGGACACGTGTCTGACGCAGGATCCCTTCCTTTAAGTAATTTGAACGGACTGACCTCTGTGGTAGTATGAGGATTATGCGGTAAGTCCAAAGTTTCTGTCTGATACAATTCAACCAATTTCCCTTCTCCTTGATAGCATCAGAGACAAAACCCTTCAGAACTCGGTTAAAATGCTCAACCTGTTCGTTTTCATGTGGTTCATATAGTGATGTACAGATATGTTTGATATTACAAGATTGTAAAAACAATTTCATCTCAGAGGAAACTAACTGCACACCATTATCTGAAACCAACACCGACGGACAGCCTTCTCTTGCAAAAACTTCCTTGAAAAAGGAAATGACAACCTCAAAAGTGATTTTAGCTACAAATTTCACTTCTGGCCATTTCGAATGGTAATCAATAATGACCAACGCAAAACGCGAACCTTCCGGTAAAACATGGAGCGGTCCCGATATGTCAAACGCTATCTTATTCCACGGAAACTCTGGCCATTTCACTGTCTTAAGGGGTGGAACGTGTAACTTTAACATCTTGTCACTGGTACAGCACTCACTGCATTCTCTAACAGTACGGTCAATGAACCTGTCCATGCCAGGCCACCAAAAATGTAACCTTATTATGCGCTTCATAGCTGAAATTCCCGGATGAGTCTTGTGCGCTAATTTGAGAATAAACTCTTGCACTCCACTTGGTGGAATACATTTCTCAGATTTGAAAAACAAATTTCCTTCACTCCATAGCTCTTCAGCAACGTTATAATATGGCAGCAAATCATCTCCAACCTTGGTTTTGCTAGGCCAACCCTCTAGAAGATATTTCTTTAGCTTAACTAATTTCTCATCCTTATTCTGGCATTCCATCCAAAATTGTTCAGAAATATCCTGATACTGAGAAGAGACCAGATCTATCAATCCTAATACAAAATCAACTTCACGAAGTCCCTTAACACTGTTTACTTCACTTTCACAAGGTAGACGTGACAAACAGTCAGCAGTAACATTTTTCTTCCCTGGAATGTATTCTACTGTAAAATTATATTCTTGCAACTTTGACGATAGACGTGCAATCCTTGCCGTTGAGTTCCAACCACCACCAGCAGATAAAATATGCACCAAAGGTTTATGGTCAGTCCTTAAAATAAACTCACTGCCCCAAATATAAATTCTATAGTGCTCAATGGCCCACACACAGGACAGCAACTCACGTTCAATAACCGCATACCTGCGCTCAGTCTCATTCAAAGTTCTGGAGGAGAAAGCTACATTCCATTCTAAAACACCATCCGTCTGAGAAAGCACACAGCCAAGACCATACAAACTTGCATCAGTAGTGATGATGCACTTCTTGCCCATCCTAAACGGTTTTAAGGTTGGGGAATTAACAATTTCACGTTTAATTTCAGTGAAAGCCTTTTCTTGTTCATCCTCCCATACAAAAGTATTACACTGTCTTAACAGTTTTCTTAGTGGTTCCATTTTGGTGGCAAAATTTACAACAAATTTACTATAATACTCACACATTCCAGAAAAGGAAAGGAGTTGTTCCTTGTTCTTTGGGGCTGGAGCACTGAGAATAGCATCAACATTAGATTTTTTAGGAACAAGACCTTCCCCCGATAAAGTATGGCCTAAATATTCAACCGATTTCCTAAAAAGTTTGCATTTATGTGCCTTGAGGGTAAGTCCAGATTTCTCTAATCTTTTGCACACAACACTTAAGTGTGAACTATGTTCTGCCTCGTTTTTTGAGAAAATCAATATGTCGTCCTGAAAGCACTTAACGAATTTATCAAGATCTCTAAAAATTTGGAACATGACGCGTTGGAAAACAGAGGCAGCGGATGCTAACCCAAACGGCATCCTTCTGTATTGAAACAATCCCATGGGAGTAAAAAAAGCTGTAAATTTCTTGGAATCTTCAGTAAGCTCAATTTGATGGTACGCAGATCTAAGGTCTAAAGTGGAAAAAATCTGCGCACCATCAAACAGGGAAACCAGCTCATTAATATTTGGAAGGGGATGACAATCTATAACGATATTGGAATTTAAGGCTCTCAAATCAATGCAGACCCTTAATTTTTGGTCGGGTTTGCGCACCAAAACAATGGGCGAAACCCATTCGGACGATTCAATGGGCTCTATGATGTTGTCTTTAAGTAGATCATCCAACATTTTTTTCAACTCATCTCTAACGTTTAAGGGAACCCCTCTTAGCTTTTGTTTGACTGGGACTGCACCCTCCTTAAGAACAATTTTGTGTGCAAAGTTTTCCAATTTCCCTAAACGGTCACAGAATACTTTGTTAAATTTTTCACTCCAGGATATAATGACATTATCTTTTCCATGAATATCAGAAATGGAATTAATCATATCTTGTTCACTACATAAGGAGATGGGATCCTTGGCACGTGGATTTAACGTAATACCAAGCTCCCACTGGTCATGCCAACCAAGTACATTGATTCCTTTGATAGCAATATAAAGCTTAATTTGAGCTGACCTTCCTCTGAAACATAAAAGTACATTAAAGAAACCTTCAATATCAATCTTATTTCCGTTAAAACTTTCAGCTAAAATATCTGAAGGTTGTAAATCAGATTTATCACATACAGTTGTTAATTTTTCATTAAAATACTCTTTGGTAATAATCGTCCATGGAGATCCAGATTCTACCATGAGTTCAATAGCGATAGATGAAACATGAAAAGTACATTTGGGAGATTTCCTACTGGTTGACCCCACACAATCACTTTGGAGAATAGAAACAACATATCCACGATCAACTTCATGTTTGACTTCATCCAACATGCCAACAGAAGATATTTTAGTGGGAGTAGGAATGACAGGTCGTCCAGTACGAGATTGAGGATTATACCTTCTTTCTCTACATACATTGCTAAAATGTCCCAACTTGTTGCAAATATTACATGTTCTGTTTATGGCAGGACATCCTTGAAAGGAAGCAATATGCGATCTACTACCACATCTGTAACATGAAAACGATGAGCTACCAAAATCTGATCTTCTGTTATTGAAACCACCAGCATTTTTATATTTAGACTGAAAGGGAACAACATTTTTTTCATCAACTTTGGGTTTAACAATACACACTTCTTCTTCCGCGTTAGATTTAATAGAGTTAGAGTTAGACGTTTGTTTTACTACTATATCCATCCATTTCTCTGACATTTCTGTAGACTTAGCAATGGCTATAGTTTCTTCCAGATTAGGATCACCTATACACCATAACTTATCCTGAACCTTTTTGTTTTTGACATGAACAATAATCTGATCACGAATCATTTCATCTGCCATGGCACCAAAATTGCAATGTAAAGTTAAAGCTCTTAGGGCAGTAAGAAAGTCATCAAAAGATTCTTCTTGTTTTTGTGCTCTGGTATAAAATTTAAAGCGATTTAACGCAATATTAGCGGTAGGTTTAAATCGTTTTTCTAACCTACCGAGAGCCTCAGTGTAAACGTTCACAGAATCACCACTACTACCCGGTACAGAAAATTGAGGCAAAGTCCTAAAGATTTCCTGACCCTCAGAGCCTAAACAATGTAACAAAATACTCTTTTTTCGCTCTGCACCCATACGCTCTCCATCAATAGCTTTCATATAGTTGAAAAACTCCTCTTTCCCCCTTGACCAAGGCATAGTGTCGTAATTTGACAATGGCCGAGTTAGCGCTTAGCTGTGCTACACGTTTTTCCCCTTAACTTGACTATACTTGGGAACGCCATTTTGTAAATTGCGGCGGCCATTTTAGAGAATGAGCGGCCTCGTCGTCAGCATGCCCTTTAGTCCGTTGTCCGTGCAACTGATCACTCGACTCTGCCCAGCAACAGGCTATTTTTAGCCACGGTCAGGCCCGCTCATGCGCAGTTCCAACTGACCAGTCACCCCTCAGGAATGTGCCGCCAAACTGACCAGTGGGGTTGTAACCCCTCCCATGAGTTGGCTGTGCTCCAAAAATGACCATATATGTACATAATCTCTGTAACCTTGTGCCGCCTATCTTTTTATTGCTTGTAAACTGTATAAAAGAGGGACTCACACCAACGTTCGGTGTGATACTTCTTGCATTGCCGAAGGGTGCTGTAGGAATGTACCACCACCCCATGGGGTCTTAATAAACTTGTTCTTTGTACTTTTCAGTTTCCGTGCCAACAGTTCTTTCAGTGTAAGTGGGTTATCTACGGAGCATATAGGCCTTGGGAACCCGATACTACAAATTGGCGACCACGAAGGGACTCATCGGCGACTCGGATGCCCGAAGGAGAGGTCGTGACGAAGGTTTGGAAACGCGCCATGGACGCGTACGCTGCCACCAAGTGACCCGAGTCTTGGCACCCACGGTGTTTCTTCCCTTCCTTCCGATCTGACCTTCCAGGTGGCGCCGACTGAGTTCTTGATCGTCTGCGTTGCTGGATAAGTGCCGTTTGGCTGATTCGATTAAAGACCTTGGCAGTTGGAATCTGGATCTTTGAGATTTGGGTAAGATTTGTGATCGGTAAGGTAGTCTGCGGACGCTTACTGAAGTTCTATGATTTGTGATCGGTAAGGTAGTCCTCGGACGCTTGCCGAAGTTCTATGACTTGTGTCTATGATTTGAGTTAGCTAACATTTGTGACTTTGTGACTTTTGTGATCTTTGAATTATATGTGTAGTGCACTTCACATAGGCAGGCATGTAGAGATGTTTCTCTAATTTTGTTTTTTTCCTTTGAGCGGGACATTTGTGTGAAGTACTGTAAGTGCCAGTTTATACGGTATCACGCTTTCGTGATACTTTTCGAACATGCCTGTTTTAAGCACACTCCGAGGGATGTGCTGTCTTGGAAATGGTACCACAATTAGGTTAGCGGAATCACAGCCGGCTCCCCCAGAAGGAACTCCGAATCGTGAAATGTACATAAAATTTGGCCTTCCCCCTATAATGTATAGCAAATTATAGCATAAATATACAAAAACCGATCCTGAATTGCAATGGCCACTACATGGGTCGTTCGATTTGCGAAAGGTTCAATTTGTGGAGCAGTGTTTGTTTCAACGTAGGTCTAGACAGAATATGTTTGATTGTGTACGAATGTGGGAGAAAGCGGTGCGTGAACGTATGAAACGTGAAATTGCCTTGGCGGACAAAGAGCAGCGCAAGGCTGCTCGAGATAAGGCTTTACAGCTTGAGGAAAAGGAAGCGCAGGAGAAGAAAGAAAGGGAGGAACGGGAACGTAACTTGCAAACGGCCGGTCAATTTCCTATTCGTCGTCCGCTTTATCCTGTCCTTAATAATGAAATTGATGATTTTTCGTTACTAGATCGCTCTCCACCTCCGTATGTCCACCCCACGCCTCCGTTCGAGGATTCCGGTGATGAAGGTCGGGATAAGTCGGATGGAAAGGACAATTCGAGTGTCAGGTTATCTGCGGAAAGAGCCACGGACTTGCGTGGTCTTGCTAGAAAATTAAATTTGGATCATGTAACTGTAGCAACGATTTTAGCTGAAAGGAAATTGTGGTCAGACCGAGAATTACTGTGTTTCATAAATACTTTAGCGCATGAAGTTGTTGCTCGCTTCCGTAAGTATTCGGAGACTTTAGAACCCAAAGCTGTGTCAGTTTATTGTGAGAACTTGGATAAAGGTTTATTTGCTCTTTCAGATACTGACGACCTTTTCAAACGACTACTTCATCTGCAGGATGAGGCGACCAGATTGCGGGATGAAAAGAAAAATGCTACAGGGTCCGTGCCGGGGTCGACGGAGGAATCCAAAGAGTGTCCTCTTCGGGGTTCAGATAAGAATACCAAAATGCATGTTATGCCTATGCGTGAAGCCGCGCCTTTGTATGTTCCTCCAAAGGGAGAGGGTACAGATGACGATAAAATGTCGAAGGATGCGAAGGGGTACTTTATATATAATTGGGTATATACGCCTTGGAATAGAGCAGATGTTATGGCATTAAAGAACTCCCTGCCCGATCTTCGTAAAAATTCAGCTGCGTTCTATGAAGGGGTTGAGGGGGCCATTTCCTCTTGTGTTATGACCCTTGTTGATATAGATCTCTTTTTTGGGTTAATTCTTCCCCCTGATATGTGGAGGTTGATTCGTAAAACTAATGATCAAACGACTTTTGGGGCTGCTTGGAAGGACTTAGAGCAGGCTGACTTACAAAGGGAACCTGCATGTAAACCGTGTGCTTTGATTCTAGATCTCCCGACGGCTATTTTGACTAAATTAAAAACTCTGGTGCCTCCTAAAAAGAGTGATTGGACCATGTTGGCTTCATGTAAACAGAAGCTAGATGAATCGGTATCTGATTTCTTTACACGCTTTGAAGAAGCTTTTCATGATTATAGTGGGCAATCATTAACAGACGATACGGGTAGGCATCTGTTTGTTGATAAGTATGTGGCTAATCTCCTACCGGAGATTGCAAAGCGATTGAAAACGAGCGAAAGTTCCTGGACCACGGCGACCCCTGCGTCTTTGTTAACCATGGCTCAGTATTATGAGCGGCAGGAATTGGAGGCTAAAGAAAGTGTTGATAAGAAGGCGAAGGAATTGAAAACGAAGGTGATGTTGGCACAGGTTCGTGGAACGCAATCTAGAGGGAATGATAGAGGCAGGCGAGGAGGGGGTAATGCGTCGTACGGGCGTACGGATATAGCGGAGGATCAATGTGCCTATTGTAAGGAGTTTGGGCATTGGGCTGATGATTGTCCGGTACTTCGTGAGCAACGTAGTCAGCGTGGTCGAGGAGGTGGAAGGTCAAGGAACAGTTATTCTGGGGCAAGAGGTGGCGGAGGTGATCGTGGTAGGTTTGAAGAGAGGGGCCGTGGCCAGGATGACCGTGATACTTTTGATAGGCGGAACCAGTATCAGATATCAGAGGGTGAGAATGTGGAGCATCAGGATTATGTGCATGCATAGGACTGCGTAGGATGGGGTACGGAATCAGTTGAAGTGCCAGTAGATCAGAGTGGTCCATATGTATCAGCGGGCATCTTGGGTTCTACTGATCAGTTTCTAGTCGACACAGGGGCTACTCGTAGCGCTTTGTCTAAAAACTTGGTTCCGAGGGCTCCCCTGTCTGGCGATATGATTACATGTATTGGGTTTGACGGCAAACCCACTCCTAGCCCATTATCGAAGCCTCTTGCACTTTGTCTCGATAAATTTTTCAGTTTTGGCCAATTTATGTTGTCACCTTATACCCCAGATAATATTCTGGGCATTGATTTGCTCAAATATTTTCGAGCGACGATACGTTGTGCTCCGGAGGGAGTGCGAGTTATTTTGAATGATAACTATCCGGATTCAGACAGATTTTTTACTATACAAGACTGTGAAGCATTAGCCTCTCTGCCTCACACGTTGTGGGCGACCTCAGATACGGATGTGGGACAGATGCTTTTTCCACCTATTTGCATTACTGTAAAGGAGGGAGTACTTTTGCCACGTGTACCACAGTATAAGATCTCCAGGGAAGGTGAAATTGCCCTGACACACATTGTTCAAGATTTGATCATTGCAGGGGTAGTGGAGGAAGTCCCCTATAATGTTTGCAATAGCCCTATTCTCTCGATCCTTAAGAAGGATACTGACGACAAAGTCTATCGATTTATTATTGATTTGAGAGAAATTAACAAAATTGTCATCCCCCAATACCCGGTGGTGTCTGATATCACGACATTGCTTACATTGGTCCCCCCAACGGCGACGACCTTTAGTGTCATCGACTTGAAAAATGCGTTCTTTTCCATTCCCATCCATCCTGATAGCAGATACTTATTTGGTTTTACGTTAAATAATAAATCATATAGATTTTGTCGTGTTCCTCAAGGTTACACTGAGAGTCCGAGTATCTACAGCCAGGCTTTAAAAAGACAGCTTGATTCCTTTCAATTGCAATCGGGAGTTGCCCTTATCCAGTATGTCGATGATCTTTTGTTAGCTGCTGACACTTATGCGCAATGTGAGGACAGTACGCTTGCTTTACTTTCCTTTCTGGCTCAGCACAATCATAAAGTTTCGAAGAAAAAGCTCCAATACTGTAGACCCAAGGTGACCTACCTCGGTCATCTTTTGTCTAAGGAGGGGCGTGCATTAACATCGGATCGAATTCAGGCGATTCTAGATACACCAGTCCCCCGCACACAGAGAGATGTACGTGCCTTTATAGGATTAACGTCCTTTTGTAGACAGTGGATCATGGGGTTTTCGCATATTATCAAACCTTTGTTAGCGTTGCTGTCCAAAACTACACCAATGCCCCTTGAATGGACAGAGGAATGTCAAAATGCTTTCGAACAATTGAGACAGGCCCTTTGCTCTGCACCCGTGTTAGGTACACCAGACTATTCAAAGATTTTTACATTGTACGTGCACGAGAAAGATGGGTGCGCGTTATCAGTGTTAGTGCAAGTACACGGGGATAAGCAGAGGCCATGCGCATACTTTTCAGCTATTCTCGATCCTGTAGCACGAGGATTACCTGGGTGTTTCCGAGCAGTTGCAGCAACAGCAGTAGCTATACGGCAGAGTGAGGGAATAGTGTTATCGCACAAACTGTTGGTGTTAGTTCCCCATGCAGTAGATGCCCTGTTAAATCAAACAAAGACCCAATATCTCACCAGTGCACGTTTAACAGGATATGAGCTTACACTTTTGGCGCCACATATCACACTAAAAAGATGTGCTACCCTGAACCCTGCCACTTTATTGCCCTATCCGGTTGAGGAGGGTCAGGAAGAAAAACATCATGATTGTGTTTTCCTGACCGAGGAACAGACAAAGGGTCGTGTTGACCTACAGGATATGCCACTTCCAGATGTGGATGGGGAGCTGTGGGTTGATGGATCGTGTTTGAGGCTGCCAGATGGTTAGACTTCCGCAGCATATGCGATCACGACACTTAAAACAGTGGTAGAAACAGCACGAATACCACAAAAATCAGCTCAGGCAGCAGAGCTGATAGCTTTGACGAGAGCCTGCAAATTGAGTGCTGGCCTTTGTGTGAACATATACACAGACAGCCGGTACGCCTTCGGAGTAGCACATGACTTCGGGCTACTCTGGAGAGAATGTGGGTTTTTAACTTCTCATGGAGTACACATTATGCACGGAGAATTGGTGCGTGATCTCCTAAACGCGTTGCTTTGTCCGAAGAAAGTAGCGATCATTAAATGCAGTGCCCATAAAAAGATCACTGATTAAGTGAGTCAAGGAAATGCTTTTGCAGATAGCATAGCGAGACAAACAGCTATGTCCCGAACTGACTCCCCCATGTACGTAACAAAATCACAAGCTGAGCGATGGTACGATGCTAGAGCGGAGATACTAGATATCCAAAAATCAGCGACTGAAGCAGAACTTGCGGCATGGGCAGCAGATGGGGTGCTAGATGATGAGGGTTGTTGGAGAAGCAAAGACATGGAGAAATGGAAATTGCCTGCAGCTTACTTGCAAGCGATGGTTCAGATGACTCACGGATTAGCACATGTGGGAGCTCTTGCGATCACTCGATTGTTATCACAAGTTTGGGAGCATCCCGAGATCGCCAATACTGCCAAGAGAGTAGTGCAGACTTGTCTGATATGTTTACAGCACAATCCTGCGAAAGGGACCCATACTCCGAAAGGAGGGTTCGTTCCACCATCTGCACCATTTGAGGTACTCCAAATGGATTACATCCAGCTTGAGCGCTGCAATAACCTTAAGTATGTCCTAGTGGTGGTGTGCGCTTTTAGCAAATGGGTTGAGGCCTTCCCCACGAAAGATAATACAGCTTTAACAACAGCTAAGGTGTTGCTCAAGGAGTACTTTCCTCGCTTTGGAGTTTGCAAATTTTTGTGGAGCGATAATGGGCCTCATTTTGTTGGGAAAATTGTGGAGTATGTGCTGAAGGGGTTGGGGAACCAGCAGAAGTTTCATGCTGTGTTCCACCCTCAGTCAGCAGGTCTTGTCGAGCGGTACAATGCCACGTTGAAACTAAAACTGGCTAAGATTGTAGCATCTACGTCATTGAAGTGGCCGGATGCTTTACCGTTAGCATTGCTCTCTCTCAGATCAGTGCCCCACTCTCGAACAGGCCTCACACCGTATGAAGTGGTGTTTGGAAGGCCTATGAATATTTGGGGAGTGCCTAAGCCGCGATTGATACATGATGTGCCCTGTATAATGATGAACGATTATTTGGCACGATTAACAAATGATTTGCTTTCTATTCATCAACAGGTTCGAGAAGCGCTCCCTGACAACTCTACTGGAGAGGCTCACAATCTTCGACCTGGTGACTTTGTCATGGTGAGGTCGTTTGAGAGGGCGAACAGCTTGGAACCGAGGTGGCGTGGCCCCGAGCAGGTCCTCTTGGCTACTCGAACAGCTGTACGAGTGACCAACAGAAAGCGGTGGATACACTCAACTCACTGCCGGCGTGTCTCTCCGGACCTGGTGAATCCTGCCGTGCTGACTGACTACAAGGAGATTCTGGAAAAAGAAAAGAGCCCAGCTGTGACATCGGCCGAAGTCGAGGGAGCCTTCTCGGACCACACTGTTTCTGGACGACAGCGTTACGATCTGCGGCCACGATAAGGAGAAGATTTTTTGGTTTTCGAGACTGGTTGGTTACCGCTCTGGGGTTTGTGAAACGGAAACCGGGAATCTCAAGGGGGGGGGGGGATCAGTTCTGCCAAGAGTAGAGGCGGTTCCTGTGCCTGGGCGTCGGGGCTCCGCCCTCCTAATTTTGTGAAGCATGTGGATGTTTTAACTGCTTAAAGCAAAAGCAATTACCATCCATCCACATGCCTAACAAAACAAATCAGTTCCTCCGTGCGGCCGTGCCTACCTTTCTATCACTCTGACTCTCACAAACTGCAGGGTCAGGCAACCAGGCCATTTTCCAGTGTGACACATGCACGCTGTGCGCATGTGCCCGACAAACTTTTCTTCGTTTTTTTGGCTACGCAGGGCGGACCTAGCGCAGGCCCTGGTCTGCTGTAATTAGGGTCCTCTGGGACCACCCAATTATGACGCGCAGCAGCGCCACATTTTAGAAGCAGCCCGGGCGTGCAGGGCATCAGCCCTGTACTTCCCGGAGCTTCTTGTCAATCATTGCTGAGACTGCATCACTGTCCCACCCTTTCCCATGTAGTCATAGGATGAGGTGGGGTCGGTAAGCGTCACTGACCCCACCCTCTGATGACCTGGGAAGGGGTGGGGTGGAGTTGCAGGAGGCTGCTTGGGATTCCCTCGCTTCGTCCCGATGAATGATCCAGGGATTTTTCTGAGCGAGCACTGGGCCAGGGCAATACCACACTGGAACACGCACGGTAAGCCCCCGCCTTTATTTATCACATCTGCCCCTTAACATACACTTGTCCATGTTAGGGTCACTGGTGAATTTCGTGACAAGTGCAATGAAAGGATAACGTGCTGCTGGCCTAATACCTTCGACGGTATGCAATACCGGCGGCATAAATTTAAAAGACTGGCATAATCCACCCCGACAGCAGGCAGTATTTTGCGTGACTGGGGCGAGTTTGTCACTGATAGCAGGCATTGGTTGACCGGGTGTCTCGGCCATGACCTCCTCAAGGCAGGTCACTTTGTGGTTTTTTAGACTGAATGGCAAAGCCACGAGCTGCTGTTACCAGATGTGGCCTGGCCAATACGGACAGAACGGGTGGGGGGGCTGTACCTACACAACACATCCACCACCACCGGTCAAGTCTGGGAAACGCTTTAGGTTTATGCGAGGTGCAGCTGGCGGCGTGCGTGCCTTTCTTTTCGTATCGTTATGTGACAATATTAAAAGAAATGTTGCACGCTCAGGGATAATTCGTGAGAATGCTCATACCCCTTCTAACGATGTGGTGACGTAAGAGCTCGAGAGAATGTTGAGAAGATGACACTTGTGACAGCAGCATTTTAATCATCAGAATAGCAAAACTGAAGAGATCCCTTCATCGCCCCCCAACCCCAAGAGCCAATATTTAAATGACCGTGTTTTAGGTCACAGAGGAACTAATTACCTAAGTCAAGTATTGCGTTGTGAGGCAGAATCTCCTTCATGATTTGACTGTTAGGAAAGCAATATGATACTTAATATTAATAGATTGTGGTTCTTCATTAGCGGCAACAGGGGCATGGTATTGTGAGTCATTATATATGAATGAACATAAGGGCAATAACAACACCTGGTATTCATTGAACACAGAATTAAACAAGTTCGGATAATTACATTTGGAACAGAAAATCAGTGGGGAAAAACCGAATTGAGCCCAATCACACATACATGCTATTAAGCAGGTATTAGTTCAGTAGAGTCTCTCCAATGAGATGCGTGTGCCTCACACTCCTCGCCTTCACTGCTCAACATTTCATCTTTAATACTTATTATCAGTGCTCCTTCGTTTTTCTTTTCTTCTCAGTGATACTATGTTTTCAACCATGCAGTGCAGAAGGCTGAGAGGACAGCTGAACACCCTTGTGTGCACTGTCAGTGCATCTTGCCCTTCGACTACCCCCACTCCCTGACCCTTGCCCCCTGATAACCACGCCAGGTCTTGTGAAATGGTGACAGCAGCGCCCTACAGCAGGTGCTCAGTATCTGCCCTTAGAGGTGGCAGTACTTTAATAATTAAAGTACTGCCACCCCTAGGGGCAGATACTGAGCACCTGCTAATACAGGATTATTGGCTCCTCAGCTAAGACTCCAGAAGTGGCGCCAACGACTTGTAACTGCCACCCACTCTTAACCAAGGAGCATTACAACTATCTTGTGAGGGGGTGGACGGCTATGACTTAGCAGCATTGGGGTGCATGTGTATGGTGAGGCGGTTCCGCAGTTTTTGCATGAGCACTCACACACACTCATAAACTTTTTCTAAAATAGCCTATCACACACACATTCTTGCACACACACATTTCTCTTTCACACATGCTTTCAGACACTGCTCCATTCTCTTACAGGCAGTTTCGCCTCCACAAACACTCACACTCCCTGGCTCAGACTCTCTCTCACCACACTCTCAGCTTACCATGCCTCAGCATGGCACCCTACCATATCTCGATTCCCCACACGCCCCATCGGAATATTATTGGAGGGGCCCTCCATTGCTTGCAGAGCAGCATTAATAATCATTCATCCATTAGTTTACCTTTTATATTGATGAAGAAGCAGTGTGTACTACAGCACAGCATGCAAGGCAGCATTATAATCATTCATTACCTTACATGTAAAATTAATAGAGGGGCGCACTGTACACCCTTGCAGCTTGCACAGCAGCATTAATATAGGCCTTTGATTAAGTTAAAGCCATTTGCTTTGCTATAAAATACCATTAGCAAAGCAAATGGCTTTAACTTAATCAAAGGCGCGACCTATTGCATTTCAATGCTTGTTAATTTTGCCTCCAAGTTGTCTAAGAGACTGATTGCAGCCCTTTTAAAAATATATCAGGCCAAGTAAGTTGCAACGTGCTCTTGTGCAGTGAGTCACAGTGTGCTTATATTACGGGCTCAGGGGTCCAAGTCCAACACTCCGGTTCTGAAATGAAATATTTATTTTAAATATTCAGTATTACAGTATTTTTAGTATATTTCAGTATTCTCAATTATCTAGCTCTGAAATATATCTTGCCCCATTCCTTTTCCGTTAGCTGTCTCCCCAGTTCCAGCTCACTTTGTGGTGATTCGTAGTCTGAAACCTGGGTAGACGAGGAGACTATGCATCCAAGAATGAAAGGTGCAGATTACTGTCAGACTGAGTAAATGTGAAAGGATGTTGCAATGAGAGCGACTTTGAAACTGTATAGAACATGAAGTAAGTTTGCGGTGATAACTGACTCGTTGTGTTCCTGCACTTATGCTTGTTTTGCTGATTTATGAAGGATTAAAGACTGAGTGACGCCACTGCAATTGGAGTCCATGACCATAGGTTCATCTAGTGCACGGGTACTCATAGTACGGCCCGCGGGCCAGGGCCGGCCCGGCAAGCCTTCCCTGGCGGCCCGCCGAGACATCGTACCCGTGTTTTTTTTTTTTTTTTAAGAATCTCAGCAAACACCCCTGCGGTAGCGCGATGCAGAGACTCTCTGTGAGGGCCGGGCGATTTCCGTCAGAGTGGGGCTGCAGGGGCCTAGGAGCTGAACAAAGCCTCATTAGCATGCAAATGGTCTCTTAAAGAGGTGTGAAGTGCTCGGGTGCGGCTGGCTGGCTGAGTGTTTGTGTGCCCAGAAGCAGTGTCAGCCCGGGCACACACAGGCATGATGAGATGAAGAGGGAGAGGGAGGGAGGAAGGAGACAGAGACAGACAGACAGAGCGAGAGCGAGGGAGGGAGACAGACAGAGGGGGAGCGAGGGAGGGAGACAGAGGCTGACAGAGGGAGAGCGAGGGAGGCAGCGCGAGGGAGAGCGAGGGAGACTGAGGCAGACGGGGAGAGCGAGGGAGAGTGAGGGAGGGAGACATGCAGACAGAGGGAGAGGGAGGGAGACAGGCAGACAGAGGGAGAGCGAGGGAGGCAGAGGGAGGGAGAGCAAGGGAGACAGAGGGAGAGTGAGGGAGGCAGAGTGAGAGAGAGCGAGGGAGACAGAGGGAGAGCGAGGGAGACGGAGGGAGAGCGAGGGAGGTATAGCGAGGGAGACATAGGGAGAGGGAGACAGAGGCAGCTAAAGGGAGAGGGAGGGAGGGAGACAGGCAGACAGAGGGAGAGCGAGGGAGACAGCGGGAGAGCGAGGGAAGCAGAGTGAGGGAGAGCGAGGGAGGCATAGCGAGGGAGACATAGGGAAAGTGAGGGAGGGAGTCAGGCAGACAGAGGGAGAGCGAGGGAGGGAGACAGGCAGACAGAGGGAGAGGGGGGAAAGAAAGAGCGAGGGAGGGAGACAGAGCAGACAGAGGGAGAGTGAGGGAAAGAAAGAGCGAGGGAGGGAGACAGAGCAAGTGAGGGAGACCTCAGAGTGAGTGAGGGAGACCTCAGAGTGAGTGAGGGAGCCCTCAGAGTGAGTGAGGGAGCCCTCAGAGTGAGGGAGACATCAGAGTGAGGGAGACATCAGAGTGAGGGAGACATCAGAGTGAGGGAGACCTCGTAGTGAGGGAGGGGGAAGGAGAAAGAGGGAGACAGAGAGGGAAGGAGAGGGAGGGAGGGAGAGGGAAGGAGGGTGAGGGAAAGAGAGGGAAGGAGGAAGAGGGAAGGATAGAGAGGGAGAAAGAAATAGAGGAAAGTAGAGGGAAACAGAGAGAGGGAGAGGGAAACAGAGGGAGAGGGAAACAGAGAGAGAGGGAGACAGAGAGAGGGAGACAGAGAGAGTGAGACAGTCAGAGTGAGTGAGGCAGAGGGACACAGAGGGAGAGAGAGGTAGAGAGAGGGAGAGAGGGAGAGAGGGAGAGGGAGAGAGGGAGGGAGAGAGAGAGGGAGGGAGGGAGACAGAGAGCGAGAGAGTGACAGAGAAAGAATGAGAGAGAGAGAGAGAAATGTGTGTATGCCGGGTCTGGTGGCTTAGTGGACGAAGGCGTCCGCTGCAGGGACCTGTGATCAACCTCATGGTCAGTTTTTTTCCCTCTAGCCCGCGCCCTCCCCCACTGACCCCACCCCCACCAGTGCGGCCCTCAGACACAAACCACACTGTAAATTTGGCCCCCGAGAGAAAGTTTGTGAGTACCCATGATCTAGTGAAACAAGGCCGATGTGATTGCATTGCAAAGGCATTGTGACCAGAAGCAGCCAGTCGTACTAATCCATTCATTTAAATATTCTCACAAATAGGAGGAAGTGAGTGTTTTTTGATGAAAACAAGCTTGCTTTTTTAATAGTGTTTAATATATATATACACCAATATAAACACACAGGCAGACACAGTGGGACCCCAGTGGGACTTTCACAGCCCCATTAAAGAAATGGCAGCGCTGAGGAAATCCGAAATCTCCATTCTCAGGGGTCTTCCTAATATCAATAAAGAACTTGGCACAGAAACTGAAATATGAAACGACATCTTTATTAAATTTAATAAATGAGGCCACGTCACACAGAAACCGTAGTAACTGAATGAGGTAGTCTGAGGAATACAGAGGACAGAGGCCTTTTATATGTTTTAGGGTTACATGACTCAGCACAAAAGTAAAGGGCAGTCCTAGCTTTTGCAAGCATGCAAAAACTCCAACATTCCTTCTTACACAAGCTGGACAAACCCATATCGTAAACAGGTCATAAAAAGAAGGAACAGAAACAGATGAGAGGTAGGATACTGGGTGTGCATGTGTATACCAAACTTTACAATCTCCTGTGCTCTGATCCTTAATCTTGATCAGCTACTGGGCAAGAAACTGGTCTAACAAGGTCAGCTTCAGGCAACAGGGTCAGTTCACTCAGGTCATCCAGCAGTCAGCTAAAGTCATCAGCCTATGTGAGGGCACCTACAAAATGGCTGCCATGCACAAAATGGAACCCATGGTTCAGAACAAAATCTTCAAATACACAGTGAATCCATCGGTGTAACGTGATGAAAACACTCATACTTGCTGAACTCACTGTTTACGGTTCACTGTTACCAAAATCGTAACAGAACCACGACCTTTATGACCCAGGTTCAGAATTCACGGAACCTCACCACCATTAAAAATTATCCAACGCCTTAATCCTGGCATAGTGAGATTGAGAACAGATTACTATAGGAATAAGTCTGTTATGAAGCTCTGTGGTTATACTGAATAAGCAGCTACCTATGTTATATGACATCTCTTTAATAATGTAATACCTGCACTTCCACAATTCCTTTATTAACCTTTCTGCTTTCTCAAATTTGCTTGAAAATGCACCATTTTTCCGCTATTTTTTCAAAATTTTCTCGGGGGAATTCCCCCCGAACCCTCCTTAGGGGGTTTGGGCTCGCTCGCTACGCTCGCTCGCTACGGTGCAGTATGATTATCATTTTACGGCCCACCACTTTCAAATGTCACCAGCCGCCACTGAGCGACACCCGTCTTGACCCCGGAGAAGAAAACAACGGCTACCTCGGAGCTCAGCACCGTATTTTTCTTTTTTAGGTATAAATATACACACATATGTACATTTGAGACTTTGTGAACTTTTTGAACTATTTGAGACATTGAGAACTCTTTGAACTATGGCGTCTTCTGCATCACGAGACAAAAGAATACTTGGTGCCATCCTTTTTGTCTTGACAATTGTGGTAATAGCAGTGATAGCTTGGGTAGTTGAACTCGTGGTGCCTGCACGTGAACATTTGCTGCCGACTACCCCGGCTCCATCTGAACATTTTCACTTCACCTTGCCCTATCATGAAGAACGGCACCGGCAGACCTATTTGAACAATAGCTTTATTCAGATTCTGCATCATACGCATAACATGACAAATACTTCCAATTGTTGGGTGTGTGGGATGTTGCCTGGTCATCAGAAGAAAGGGGGCACTCCACTCATTCCGCTCCCGTTTTCACATAATGGGTCCTGCAATGCCTGGTACACTCTTCTATCCACTTTGCGATGGCCAACGAAAGGGGGGGTGCTTTTCCGTTTGAATAAGATTTGCTACCATGACCGGGATGGGTACCTACGAGCTGAGGGTACTCAATTTGAATGGGAAGAATACCGCCCCGACAATGCATCTGCACCCCGTATTTACAGCAACCAAAGGAACATTAATGTATCCAGTTCGCATGTTATTAATGTTATTGCAACTAAAGCTGATTTGTGCATACGTAATAAAGGTACAATCCCGGTTGGAAAAAGTGAATGCAACACTACACTTACGTTCGACAGCCCGAATGGCATATCGTTTGTGGCATCTCGTAATACTTATTTTATTCGTGGAACTAAGGGCTATCATCAGCTTCCGTTGGGATGGTTAGGCACTTGCTATGTATCCTTTGTATTGCCCCCTGTATTCATTGCCCCACCAATGTATCATAATGACTATGAAATTTACCACGATTTCGTGTTAAACCGTGTTAAACGTACTGTTGTTCTGGACGATATCGACCAGACGGATACCGCACTGCAGCAATATGTGGACTTTAATTTGGGACTGTTCTCCTTTGTGGGGGCTGCTTTGAATAGTAGGAAAATACGACGATTGACCCGTGTTGTTGAGGCTGTAGCCAATGATACTGTTATTGCATTAGGAAATATTACCGAAGAACTTCAGATTTCTAGGATTGTTACACTTCAGAACAGAATGGTTCTAGATGTGGTTCTAGCTGATCGGGGGGGGGGGCATGTAGAATCATCGGAAGTAGCTGCTGTGTATACGTACCTGATAATTCGCCATCCGTTTATGATGCCATTTCTAAATTGCACAAAATAGCAGCTGAAATACACCCGGACAATGGAACTTGGACTCTTTCAGGGTGGTTCTGGTCAATGCTTACCACCTGGGGTTGGAAACTGCTAACGATTTTATGTATCATTGTTGGGATACTGTTCCTTGTCTGTTTATGTATACAATGTGGCCCAGCTTTATGTTCTATGTGTTTTTCGGCTTGCATACCATCAAGACGAGCTCTTGCTCACAACAAAATGATGCTTCATAAAGAAGTAGCCCAAATAATGCTAATTGATATTGAAGATGAACATCCCGATTATGTCCACTATGAGGTAACTTCAGCTAAACGCTAAAAGGGTCGTCTGTCGTAATTTGACAATGGCCGAGTTAGCGCTTAGCTGTGCTACACGTTTTTCCCCTTAACTTGACTATACTTGGGAACGCCATTTTGTAAATTGCGGCGGCCATTTTAGAGAATGAGCGGCCTCGTGGTCAGCATGCCTTTTAGTCCGTTGTCCGTGCAACTGACCACTCGACTCTGCCCAGCAACAGGCTATTTTTAGCCACGGTCAAGCCCGCTCATGCGCAGTTCCAACTGACCAGTCACCCCTCAGGAATGTGCCGCCAAACTGACCAGTGGGGTTGTAACCCCTCCCATGAGTTGGCTGTGCTCCAAAAATGACCATATATGTACATAATCTCTGTAACCTTGTGCCGCCTATCTTTTTATTGCTTGTAAACTGTATAAAAGAGGGACTCACACCAACGTTCGGTGTGATACTTCTTGCATTGCCGAAGGGTGCTGTAGGAATGTACCACCACCCCATGGGGTCTTAATAAACTTGTTCTTTGTACTTTTCAATTTCCGTGCCAACAGTTCTTTCAGTGTAAGTGGGTTATCTACGGAGCATGTAGGCCTTGGGAACCCGATACTACAATAGGTGGATCACCCTTGACTTGTAAAAACTTTGCAGGAGGATCAAACTGCATATTAATAGTAAAATGAAATGATAAAAAAATAAAAAATAAATAAATAAATAAATAAATGCAAATACGCACAGTATACACAAAGTAGACAAGGTAAAATGTAGAGAACTTATGCCAGCGTGAAATCACCGTAGTCTGTAGCGTATCAGTAGAGTAGGGGAATAGTTGTAGTTTAAAAAAAAATTTGATTGTAGAGAGCTTGACAAAATAAAATATGTAGAGCAAATCACAATAATTATAAAGACACTAGTTAAGTAGGACTTCAAATAATGGAAGCGCTAGCATTGTGGAACCAAAATTAGAGAAAGCGCAAAAGAAATGAAGAAAAACGATGAGTAAAAAGGATTTCTTCGTGTAAGTCGATTGCCGTGTAAACGTTGCTAAGCAACGAATATAACAAAATGGAGGCACGTAACGTGCGTGCAGACTTCTCAATGATGCAGGATTACGCTGAAACGCAGCGCGATGACGCGGAAATGCAGCGTGATGACACGAAGGCGTTGCTTGGAAGTACGGCAAGATTGTTGTCCGTTGCTAAGAAACAGCGTTGCATCCAAGGCGGCTTCAGCGTTGCTCAAAGCGGATTGTAAACGATGACGAATCCGTCTCCAAGGTGACGTGTTAACTAGGCAACTCGTGGTAGACAATGTGCAGCGTTACCAGGACACCAGATAAACGCTTGTGAAGACATCGCGCTGTAGGCAAACCACCAAATTGAAAGATGCCAAATGAGTTTACAGGTTAGAAAATGAAAGAAATTGTCTTAAAAACATCGAAATTGCAGGAAAACGTTGGCACAAACAGATACTTGCAGATATTTTCAAAGCAGGCAGTTCAGGATACTTGTAGATATCTTCAAAGCAGGCAGTTCAGTAAAAATTAGTAGAAAGTAGTAAATAATTCCAAAATGGGTTCAAACTCCGCTCCTGTGCTGTAGATGGCTGGAGTAAGGTTGTCCTCGTCGCCAATTTTGTAATAATCCAGGGAAAAGGTTGTAGTTAAAGATGGTTTATTGAACAGCACAGCATCCAGTCCTGACACAGCAGGATACAGGTTACAACTGATAAACAGCAGAGAATGCTGTGTGAGCAAAGCTCTGTTAAGAATATAGAACACAAGAGGAAACACAACATGGCACATGCAATTAAAGGAGTAGTAGTATAAATTACATAAGCACTGAAGTGTACAGGATGTAACACAGGCGTTTACCCTTGTCATTTCCCCTTTCTTTTTTGCCACGTGTGGGGCCCAGCTAAGCTTTGAGTCAAATAAAACACCAAGGTATGAGAATGTGTGAGTGATGGGAATCAAGACATCATCAAGTTTAAAAATGAAATTCTTTTTTGACTGGCGGCCAACATGCATTATATAGGATTTAGAATTGTTGATCAAAAGGTCCCTATTAGACATAAAGTTGTTAAAAGCATTCAAAAGTGCCTGGAGACCCTTTTCTGTTCTCGAGATTAAAACCGCATCATCTGCGTATAAAAGGACAGGAATACCCCGCCTGCCTACTCTAGGACAGTCTGATTTTACCTCCTGTAATGCAGCATCTAAATCATTAATATAAAAATTAAAAAGAAATGGGGCCAGGATACAACCCTGCCGCACACCCTTTTTAATATTAAAATTACCCGTAGTTTCCCCACTGGTTGAAAAACTAACATTAGCTCTGGTGTCACTGTGCAAGTCCACCAAGAAGTCCACAACCCCTCTGTCTACACCTTTCTCCCTTTCTCCCTCATGGTCTGCCACAGCCTTCCCCTGTTGACGCAGTCGAAGGCCGATGACAGATCCATGAAGGCAAGGTGGACGGTTCCCTTCTGTACAACAGTATATTTACTCAATATGAGAAACAGGTTGAGACACTGTGTTATAGTGGAACGGCCTTCACAGAAGCCATATTTGGAATTTGACAAAATGTTATTATCAGCTGTCCATGTTGTTAAACGCTGCAGTAAGATTCTCCCTATAATCTTGACCATAGAGTCTATTAATGATATTGGGCGATAGCAAAGAGGGCTGCCCCGTCTCCTTTCTTGAAGACAGGGACAATTGTTGACACTCCCCAGGACACGGGACAACCCAGTATAGTGGCGGCATTGAATACAGCTACCAGGATGGGTGCCCAGAAGCCTGGATCCGATTTATAGAGATCTGGCGATATTCCATCAGGTCCCGGGGCTTTCTTTGCTGTAAGACCTTCTATGGCATCCAGTACCTCGCGTTTATCAAAATTAATATTACCGCCCCCAACATAGGGAACGGCATCAACTATAACCGGATCAGCTGAATAGTATAGTTTTTTAAAATGAATTCCCACTCCTTCTTAGTTATACAGCAGTCTAGTCCATCACCCGGTTCACCTGCCAGGAACGGTTTTTTAACTAGAGCCTAAAATTTAGTGCTACAGTTTACGGTGGAGGGATCAAGTATTTCTTCCCAGGCTTCTTTTCTCAAAGACTCCTTGCGCAATGCAATGACAGCCTTATATTCCTTTCTGCGCAGTTTTACCTCCTCCTGAATCCTCGGGGTGGCTACCAGAGCAGACCTAAGTTTACGTGCAGCTCTAGTACAGTCGTGACTAAACCATCTGGGACCCACTTTCTCCACGTTCTTGTTGGGGACTGGCAACAAATTTGACACCTTCTCCGATATGTTTTGATAAGCGACTAGGACCAGCCTTGGGTCTCCCCCCTCAAAAGTACAATTCTTGATATCCTCTGCGCAACATTCAGTGATATTTTTATAGAGAATATCCGGGGAAACCATTGACCATTTGAGTCGCCTCCTCCCATCTGTTGTACCCAGCCTACCTACGCTGATGCTCTGGGGTACCTTTTTCGCCCCAAATCCTTTTAAACAGATTGTTAGAGGATTGTGGTCACTAAACTCACTTAAGACAATGCTGAACGACTCTAAAAAAAGTCTGCATCGGTAAGGAAACTAACATATGGTCTATGAAGGTGCCTCTACCGTGCCCTTTAAAGGTAGGAATATCAAAACATTTTACGGGTCCCTAAGTGACATAGCCAATGAAAGGTCAAAGTTATTCAACAGGTCATTGCACAGTTCACCCTCCACATTGTGTTCCATGTGTAGACCTCCCATACGTTCACAGTGCAACTCTGTTAGGCATTTATTGAGTGGATCACCATATGGGTGCACATTAAAATCCCCCATGATCATAAAATTGTGTCCAAGATCTTCTGAGAAAGTTGAAATAAAAGAATTTAAAACAGAGATTTGATTAGTGCCTGCACTCTCATAAATGGCATTATAAAAATTCACTAAGCCAGCCCGACAGTTTTCTCCATATAGAACTAAGCCCATCACTCCTGTGTGATGTAAATCAATTCTGCGCATCTTACATGGTAGTATAATGGAAACAAAAATTACTAGTCCCCCCTTTGGCCTGCCCCTTATTGATGGTATGGCTGGCACACAAAAAGCCTTATACCCTTCCAAGTGAAGATCACACCCCACTAGCCAGGTTTCTTGTAAGCAGATGATTTTAAATTGCTTTATATAAAGAACCCAATTTTCATCAGACATTTTGGCAGCCAGGCCTGCAATATTCCATGAAACAACATTACATCCATATTCTATAGTCAGTGGATTCTCTGTGTGTATAGGTTCAGCTGAAGTCCCAGCACCCTGAGCCGCAGGTACCTCCTGTCAATCACACATCTCCAATCCAGACAGGACTTCATACCTGTTCTGTGTGTTAACGTTAAATCCATGCTGGTAGCGTCCAACACTATTAGTCCTGTTGTAGGTTTCATTCATACTGCCAGAACCACAGGGATTAGTGATATTATATATGAATTGTGCATCCATAGCTGGCGTCTGTGGTTCAAACTCCCGCCTGGTTAACCTTTGTTGGGGTGTGGGTTTACATAGATGAGCATAAAAATAGCCTAATGGGCGCACACAAATACTGTTCTCGTTATAAACTAGTGAAGAAGCTCTCAAGAGACAGTTAGCAACAATTGGTGTACAGAGTTCCCCAAGGAGAGCTAGAAACTTTAGCCCAGCCAGTCTTCTCTCTCACTTAATTAGACAAGGGGTGGTGAGAGGGTCTAGAGTGTATGATGTAGACCCTTTTTCCAGAATGTAAGGATACCTCACACAGGCTACCGGCAGGACCACAACTGTAGTCCCAGCCGATGACCGTCCAGCGTCATCATCGGTATCCTGCTCCTTCGGCAGGCTGGCGGTGCAATGCCCGTCGGGCAGCAAGGGAAGCTGCACTTTGGCGGAGATCTTCTATTCTGGGCCAACGGGTGTGTGTGTGTGAGGGGCCTAAAGAAGTGCAATCGTGAGCATAGTGGTGTGGTTAAAAAAAAGTCAGTAGAGTCCTGTTGATGATTATTTTAATAGTCAGGCTCACTGCTTTGATTAAAAGTTACAGGGGTATTAAGGAGTGGTGGGCAATGAGACCAACCCTTATTCAACCCTTATTGTGAAAAAAAACGGTCGACATGTTTCACGCCCTAAGGGCGATTCATCAGGACCTTCGTGCTCATAAAATTGCTCGGATCCTCCAAGTTAGGAGGACACCAGTATACGACCTGTGAAAGTGTCGTTCAGAAATGGTTCCACGCAAGGGACTTCCTGGGAACCTTACTAGTTCCTCATGAAAGCCTCACGAGCTGTCCAGGTGGGGCCAGCAGCGAGTGAGGGGGTCCTCAAAGGTCGCTGAAGGCAGGCTTCTCTGCACCTACCCCTCCCACAGGAAATCAGATAACTGGACAACCGGCACGGTAGTCAGGCAATGGACAGCTCGTGAGGCTTTCATGAGGAACTAGTAAGGTTCCCAGGAAGTCCCTTGCGTGGAACCATTTCTGAACGACACTTTCACAGGTCGTATACTGGTGTCCTCCTAACTTGGAGGATCCGAGCAATTTTATGAGCACGAAGGTCCTGATGAATCGCCCTTAGGGCGTGAAACATGTCGACCGTTTTTTTTCACAATAAGGGTTGAATAAGGGTTGGTCTCATTGCTCACCACCCCTTAAATCCCCTGTAACTTTTAATCAAAGCAGTGAGCCTGACTATTAAAATAATCATCAACAGGACTCTACTGACTTTTTTTTAACCACACCACTATGCTCACGATTGCACTTCTTTAGGCCCCTCACACACACACACCCGTTGGCCCAGAATAGAAGATCTCCGCCAAAGTGCAGCTTCCCTTGCTGCCCGACGGGCATTGCACCGCCAGCCTGCCGAAGGAGCAGGATACCGATGATGATGCTGGACGGTCATCGGCTGGGACTACAGTTGTGGTCCTGCCGGTAGCCTGTGTGAGGTATCCTTACATTCTGGAAAAAGGGTCTACATCATACACTCTAGACCCTCTCACCACCCCTTGTCTAATTAAGTGAGAGAGAAGACTGGCTGGGCTAAAGTTTCTAGCTCTCCTTGGGGAACTCTGTACACCAATTGTTGCTTGCTGCTTCCCAGGACAAGTACATTGGACCCCACTAAAAATCGTCCACCCTTATTCCCCCTATTTGATATCAGCTCAAGAGACAGTTGCCACATGCTGAGGATGCTTAAAATTTACCACAATACAATCCCCACTTCCCATCTTTTTGGAAGGTCCTACCCAGTTCACCCTCCTTACTGCCATTATCTGTTCTGAATAAGAGGTAGGAAATCCACAATTTTTATTAAGCCATGCCACTGTCTTATTTTTCAGTGATGCATGAGATTCATCATATGGTGAGACGGGATGGGTCCCACAAGGTGGAACATTGGTTAATACTGCCACAAACGGTGCGCAGCCAGGTGGTAAATTCAGATAACGATTATACCTGGGTGATCTAAGGGGCGGACCACTTCGTGGGGCTGTACTGGGTTGAGTCAGCAGAGCAGTCACCACTGGAGCGGCTAATGTACTTAATGCCTCCTTCCTAGTGGTGGCTGTTGCAGCAGTACTCCCAGTAATCTGGTGGTCTGTTACTTTCACCACATCCCGACCTTTTCCGCCCTCCTTAACGCTACCATTACTTGGTGCAGTCATATGTGTAGATAACAAGCCGCCAAGCCTAGCCACTTCTGTGACCAGGATCTCAATCTGGCTGGTTAGTGGTTTAATTAGCTCCTCTATCTTCGTTGTGAGTTTTGCTTCTAGGTTTTTAATAAGAGAAGCAAATTGATCAGAAGTCAAATTAGGGCCATTATCATTATTTCCTGTAAACACGAAGGGGTTTATGGCAGGGCTATGTACTTCTTTCCCATTCATTTTTTTAGTATTAGCATTATGTTTCCCTCCCCGTTTCTGATGTGCTATCCTACATGTTCGCACCAGCCTGATATCAGGTGGAACTTCACTAGTATCACCTATTTCCTCACTTAGCAGGCCATGTTGGTCAGGGTGAACCTCTGGGTGAACCTCCACACTCACTATCATAGGCGTCGCTGGTTCTATTATGGTAATACCACTTGTATTAGCCCCTGCGTCTGTAGTCATCCTGGTAGGAGACAATTCAGGCAACTCCACTACCACAGTGCCCTTTCCTGAAGAAGCTTGTCTTTCACTGTTTATCTGGTTCACTTTCTTAACCAAATAATTATCAATAGTGCCGGGACCTTGTGCTGGTTTATCGCCTTTAGATTTAGACATCCTAGATAACTACGATGTAGGATATTAAAAACAAATAGAACCACTAATTACTCATCAAGCAAAAAAGAAAATAACAACAATATGAAATAAAGTCTCACGTGAGTCATAGACAGTATAGGACCAGATTAAAAGATATAGGGTTCCTTGCCCAGTCCAGTCTCTTCAGGCCTCTTCAGGCCACAGAGGGACACAGAGGGCCCGCCAGGGCGCTCCCGCGCGTGACTCGCGGGGCGAGAGGCGTTCCTCTCTTTTGTGGGGCCTCCGGGCGCAGAGGTGGCGTCAGGGACGCGACTCAGCCGCCGGGCCACCTGGGAGGTGTAGTCTTAAGTCCCCCCGGTGGCCGTGGACGAAGTTGCGGCGTGGGCGTGACAGCCGTTCCCCTCACGGCGTCTCCCTCGTGCTGGTGAGGCAGAAAGATGCAGCAGCCGTTCCCCTCACGGCAGGTTTGGAAAGATTCAGCGTCCCAGAGGGCGCTCGGCGCTCCTCTCTTTTGTGGCACCTCCGGGCGCAGAGGTGGCGTCAGGGACGCGACTCAGCCGCCGGGGCACCTGGGAGGTGTAGTCTTAAGTCCCCCCCGGTGGCCGTGGATGAAGTTGCGGCGTGGGCGCGACAGCCGTTCCGCTCATGGTGTCTCCCTCGTGCTGGTGAGGCAGAAAGATGTAGCAGCCGTTCCCCTCACGGCATGTTTGGAAAGATTCAGCGTCCCAGAGCGCGATCGGCGCTCCTCTCTTTTGTGGCGCCTCCGGGCGCAGAGGTGGCGTCAGGGACGCGACTCAGCAGCCGGGGCACCTGGGAGGTGTAGTCTTAAGTCCCCCCGGTGGCGTGGGCGCGACAGCCGTTCCCCTCACGGCGTCTCCCTCGTGCTGGTGAGGCAGAAAGATGCAGCAGCCGTTCCCCTCACGGCAGGTTTGGAAAGATTCAGCGTCCCCACACAGTTCCACGCCACACAATTAAACTCCACACATTCCCAATCAATCCACACCACATAATTCAACACCAAACCACATAATTCAACTCAACAACACAATTCCACAACACCCCACATACATCCAATACACACCACAAAATTTCACAACATGCCACCACATAATTAAACTCAACCACATACCACTCCACAACACAAAATACCATTCCACATAATTACACTCCATAACACACAATTCCACTCCACATAATTCCAGTACACTCAATACTACATAATTATCCACGTATTTCCACTGCCCACCATGCCATATAATCCCACTCCACAAATCCACTCCACACAACAACAATAACAATTCAACCCCCATAATTCCACTACACACCACATACGTACACTCCATGACACATAGATAAAAAACATTGTCATTTAAGCCAATAGCTCTTATTAAAGCAACTGCGAGACCTATTGTATTTCCAATGTTTTCAAATGTTGGCAACTATGCAGAACCAAAAGCATAGCTGGCATCAGGCGGCAGGGGGACATCCTCTCTCAACAGGTGGTCCGGTGGTGGTCGCAAAGCAGCCAGTATAAAGGAAGAAGTAGGGGATAAGACCCAAAAACTAACGGACAAAAAAGGGTATTGGGCGGTACCGGGGAAGTGTTGACTAAGACTACGCACGGGTCTGAACACGATTTGGTCAAACGAACAAAGAGGCAAAGTTAAGGGGACAGGTTGGAGATTAATGTAGGCCCCTTGCAGAAAGGATCTTCTCGCTGATCAAAATATTAATAGTCCTGCCGGTGTTACTGTGAGCAGACGCTCATAGAAATCAAGAGGAGGGGCGTGGTGAACCAATCCTGGGCTGGGCGGGAGAACGGCTGCGCAGTACAAGTCTCCGGTTCAGCGTTCACGTTTTATATAATCTGTCACTAGCAGTTCCATTGTTCACCCGGATGTAGTAGTCGACCATTTTGGGACGGGAAGACTCGTATTAGTGTTAGACATTCTTCCATCTTGGTTTGGGACGAAACACCTCCCTTCTAACCCACGTCGCTCTACGTTGTAGCACGGCGCCAGCAAATTGTCCTGGGAGCTGTGTTACAGTGCAGGAAGGGACATCCTCCCTCGAAGAGTCAGCAACAGGATTCGGGAACTGGGCTGTACGGCAGGTGAGAGAGAGCTCAACAGCACCCAGGGTCAAGCCGCCAGAGCTTGTGATACTGCATGGTGATCATCGTTCCTTAGACCCAGCATAATGTAAGAAGGGAAAACCCTAAATGTCTTCTTTTCGAAGCGAGGGTCCTCAATTGGGCCCATAAGAGGAAGTGGGAGAAGTGGACTTAGGACGGGAAGGGAAACATTTCATAACCGTAGTACCATTTAATAGCGGTTTCTTTGTTAAGACTACTGATAGCTGCATATTTTAGCACACATGTCATTACAGTTTTGTGTATCTATATCCATGCATATCGTAGTATGGCAAGATGATCCTCCTTACAATGTACCTGTATCTGATGTCGGCATGCTACAATGTCCTGAACATTGTTTCAGAAAAATCCGTAACTTTGGGACATAGAAGTTTATGCTTGTGCATAAATGACAATAGTCGACCTGATTGAGGCAAAAATAGCTTTCTTTTATGTCTCATCCTAAAACTGCCTCTGCTTGAATATAAATAATTGGGGTAAATCCATGCCCCCGATTTTTGTTTCACCAGATCTCCCACTTTCTCGTTCTAAAATGTTGGCATGTATGCTGGTGTATTTTGAAAACCATGATTTCTGGGCGACCTGTACTTTTGAGATGCCACCAGTGATATGCCAGAGGCCTGTGCGTCCGAAAGGGCAGTAGTTCTGGAGCATCTGTTATATGTCTGCTTCAGTTCATTTAATGGACTCTTCATCAGATTAGCAAGCAGAGATGATGCTGCCAAAAGCCCAACATTGAATCATATAGCTTATGTCAGATTTATTGGAGAACATCTTCAATCAGTCATTTGTTAAGCGCACTACATACCCGCGAGGGTCTAGAGGCGCTGAGGGGGGGGCACTACTGTTCGAACAGCCAGGTCTTTAGTGTCCTCCAGAAGGTCAGCAAGTCTTGGGTCTTTCGTAGGCTCAGTGGGAGGGTGTTCCATGTCTTGGCGGCGAGGTGGGAGAAGGATCTCCTGCCGGTGGTGGTTCTTCGGATGCGCGGGACGGTGGCGAGTGAGAGGTTGGCGGAGAGTAGCTGGCTGTTGGGTGTGTAGAAGGAGTGCTGTCTGTTGAGCTTGGTCGGGGCTCCCGCGTAGAGGGCGTTTTTGTAGTAGAGTCTGCTGCTGATGAGGGCCTGGGTGACTGTCTTTCTTGTATCTGTCGGGATCCATCTGTATATCTTGCGGAGCATACAGAGGGTGTTGAAGCAGGAAGAGGAGAAGCGTTGACTTGCTTGGTCATTGAGAGCATTGAGTCGATGATGATTCCCAGGTTGCGTGCGTGCGTGGTCGTGGGGGTCAGGGCTGCCCCCAGTGCCGTTGGCCACCAGGTCATTCCAGGCTGGCAGGTTGGATTCGAGGATGAGGACCTCCGTCTTGTCGGAGTTCAGCTTCAGACGGCTGATCTTCATCCAGTCTGCGACGGCCTTCATTCCTTCATGGAGGTTGGCTTTGGCGGTGATGGGGGCCTTGGTGAGGGAGAGGATCAGTTGAGTGTCATCGGCGTGGGAGATTATGTTGAGGTCGTGCTGTCGGGCGACGTGTGCAAGGGGGGCCATGTAAATGTTGAACGTTGTCGGGCTGAGGGAGGATCCTTGGGGTACGCCACATATGATCTTGGAGGCTATGGAACGGGGGAGGCGGACGCTCTGTGTTCTGCCGGAGAGGAAAGCAGTGGTCAATTCCAGAGCCTTGTCTCGGATCCCTGCGGCGTGGGCGTAGTGTGCGGTGGCAGACGGTGTCGAAGGCGGCGGAGAGGTCTAGGAGGATGAGTGCTGCAGTCTCTCTGTTGTCTAGCAGGGTCCTGATGTCGTCGGTGGCGGCGATGAGGGCGGTCTTGGTGCTGTGGTTGCTGCGGAACCCTGACTGGGAAGGGTCCAGGATTCTGTTCTCTTCGAGGTATCGGGTTAGCTGTCTGTTAACGATTTTCTCTATGACCTTGGCCGGGAAGGGGAGCAGAGAGATGGGCCGAAAGTTCTTGAGCTCTCTTGGCTCTGCCTTGGGTTTTTTGAGTAGGGCGTTGATCTCGGCGTGTTTCCAGCTCTCTGGGAAGGTCGTGGTCTCAAGGTAGAGATTGATGACGTTGCGTAGGTGGGGTGCGATGGAGCTGCTTGCTTTGTTGAAAACGTGGTGCGGGAATGGGTCTGACGGAGAGCCGGAGTGGATTGTGCTCATGGTGTTGATAGTGTCATCGATGCTCACGCTTGTCCAGGCTAGTAAGGGGACGTGGTCGATGGTGTGCTGTTGCTGTCTGTTGGGGCTGTCTGGGTGTTGAAGCTGTCGTGGATGTCTGCTATCTTGCGGTGGAGGAAGGTGGCGAGGGAGTAGCACAGACCTTGCGACGGCGGGATGTCGTTGGTGTTGGAGCTGGGGTTGAAGAGTTCCTTCATGATGTTGAAGAACTCCTTGCTGTCGTGTGCGTTGTTGTCGAGGTGGTCTTTGAAGGAGGTCTTCTTGGCAGCCCTGATGAGGTGGTGGTGGTTGCAGACGGCGTCCTTGTGTGCTGCGTGGCTGTCCGGAGTTTGTTCATTGTGCCATTTCTTCTCTAGTTTCCGGCAGGCTTGCTTGGAATCTAGGAGCTCTGTGGTGAACCAGCTGGCCCTCTTGCTGGTGTCTCTGTGGGGGTTACTTCAGTGGGGCGAGGGTGTTGGCGCAGTCCTCGATCCAGCGTTTGAGGTTGTGGGCAGCGACGTTGGTGTTGGAGGGTTCGGTGGGTGGGCTGAGAGCGAGGTTTGCATGTAGTTGGTCTTCGGTGATTTTGCTCTAGCGGGGGAACTGTTGGGTGCGGTGGTGTGTGGTGGGTTTCTGGAAGGTGAAGTGGATGCAGCGGTGGTCGGTCCAGAGGAGTTCGGTGGTGTGGCTGACGGAGACGTGCAGGCTTGAGTAGAAGACGGGGTCGAGCGTGTGGCCGGCGTAGTGGGTGGGCGTTGTGACGAGTTGTCTCAGTCCGAGGTTGGCGAGGTTATCGATCAGGATTGTGGAGTTGTTGTTGTTGTTCTCAAGGTGAAAGTTCAGGTCTCCGAGGAGGATGTAGTCGGTGGAGGTCAGGGCGTGCGTGCTGATGAAGTCGGCGATGGCGTCGCTGAACTTGGGGCGCGGTCCGGGGGGGTCGGTAGACGAGGGTGCCTCTGAGGGTGGAGTTTGGGTCTGTGTGGATCTTGAAATGCATGTGTTCGACAGAACTGAGCGCATCGTCAGTGCTAGTTGAGACCCTGATGCTGTTCTTGTGGAAGATGTCGATTCCTACTCCAACTCCGTTGGTGCGTTCTCTGCGTGTGATCTTGTAGCCGTCTGGGATGGCTATGGCGATGTCGGGTGCGGAGGAGTTGTTCAACCAGGTCTCTGTCAGGAAGGCAACGTCCGGGGAGGTTGTGTTGAGCAGATCCCAGAGCTCTTACCATCACTAATCGAAAACAGAAGGTTAAAGTTAAGGTCTTTAACTTGGCTAGGAGGAAAGATGATTATTTTTTTTTTTTTTGGAAAACCTTTATTTACCAAAACAAGTACACCGCTATTCAGCCGTACATCCCGGAGGCCAGGCAGCATCATATTGCAACTCGGAAACATGTACAAAAACAAGGCACAGGAGTGGTCAGGTTTAATTTTACAATAGAAAATACTAAAATAACAATAAATATGACCAAAGTCAACAGAGAGAAAAGTAAAGAGAGAAAAAGAGGAAAGAACAGAAGAAGAGGATGAAAAAGAAAGGAAACAAGGCTGAGGACAAAGAGGATATTCTAGGCATATATCACGGGGAGGGGCGGGGTTCGCACATCCCATCAACAACAGGATACATGACAGTCAAATGGCCGGGGAGCAAAGATTCAGGATACAATGCTTGGAACCTTGGGAGGGGGGAACTACGGAGACAAGTGGATCTCAGGCTGTGTCATCTCGGGGGGTGCACAGATGTCTCCCCTGTATGAGTTCCACGCTCCCCATATCGACCCCCACATCCTGGGTTTGCCCCGAGCCAAGTAAACAGTCTTTTCTCGGAGCATGCACCAATCCATGTTGGTCTTCCACAGGTCAACAGTGGGGGGCGGGGACGCATCCCATTTCTGGGCAATGTCCCTTTTGGCTATCATATTACCCAGGGTGACCCATCGGGTCTGAGCTACATTGTAGTCATTCGGGCCCCAAACGTTCAGAAGGCAGCGCCGGGCCTCAGCAGGCAGGGTCACGCCGGTAACAGCTCTCATCACTCCATGCACACGCCCCCAGTACGAGGCAATCACCGGACACTCCCAGATTACGTGCATAAAAGTTGCCACAACACCACATCCTCTCCTGCACAGTCCATCCTGAGAAAGTCCCATGTGTATCAACCTTGGGCCCGTGATATAGACCCTGTGGAGTATCTTCAACTGAACAAGTCTCAGCCTGGCCGAGATCGCCACCTCCTTAGGGGAAGAAACTGCTGACTGCCACTCCTCCTCATCCATCTCAATTCCGTCTTTCACCCAGAGGTCTTTCAGTTTCACCAGCAGGTCAGCCCGCACATTAATGAGTTTTTTATAGGTCAAGGAGATGGCGCTATCCGGCATATGGCCGTCTAACACCCTGTCTTCCAGCGGAGATGACTCAGGCACTTTCTCCCCCAAGGGTATAGAAGATATGAGAGCGTGCCGAAGCTGTGCATAACGGAAGTATTCCGTTGTACCCAATTGGAACTCGGCCTGCAGCGCTTCGAAAGATTTAACCTCCCCCCTAGCCATCATATCTACCACCTTTGAAATACCGATGAGATCCCATCTGTCGAACCCTTTGGAGTGCCACAGTTTCCCAAGCAGGTCGGAATCGTACAGGGGAGTAGCCATAGTGAGTTTGCCCTGCCAACCCAAAGTCTTGGTCACCGCCCTCCAGAGGTGCACCGCCGTTTTAGTAGGTCCAGTCAATTTCCGATCCAGAGATCTAGAGTACAATGCCCTGTAGTAATTCCCATCATTCGTAAGCCAGCGATCCATGGCATATCCAGGATTGACCGCCGGACCGTAAAAACCGTGGTTAACTGCCGCCAGCTGAGACGCCCAATAGTAGCGGCGCATGTCAGGCAAGGCGATGCCTCCATCATACCATGGAATAGTCAGCTTGGCAATAGAGATCCGCGGCCTGCCATCCCACAGCAGGGTACGCTGCAGGCTCTCAATCTCTCCAAAGTACTTGGCTGGCACTGGGTCTTGCGTATTCTGGAGTGCATAGAGGAACCGCGGCAGGGACATCATTTTAAACAATGCTGCCCGGCCCAGCAAAGATATCGGCAGTTTCTTCCAGCCCTCCACGTCTCGCTGCAACCTCACCAAAGGAGGGAGCAAGTTCTTAGTGTAACGAGCACGGGCATCCTTTGAAATATAAATGCCCAGGTACTTGAAACCATGTTGCGACATCTGTATAGAGCAGCCTCGAGGGAGGCGCGGAGTATCTCCACACAGCACGTAGAGGGAGGATTTGGACCAATTGATGACCAGGCCCGAGTAACCACCAAAAGTGCCAAGTAAATCAAACACCACAATCAAGGACCGGCAGGGAGAAGTAAGATATAAAAGGATGTCGTCTGCATAGAGCGATATTCGATCTTCAAAGCCAGGCGACTACGTGATACCTGCGACGTCGGGATGCACCCGGATCCAGGCAGCCAACGGCTCAAGTGCTAGAGCAAACAGGAGCGGCGACAGCGGGCAGCCCTGTCTAGTGCCCCTGCGCAAGGCGAACGAGGCAGACAGTCGACCGTTCACCGTCACGTTGGCAAGCGGGGAAGAGTAGAGGAGCCGGACCCAGCCGATGTATTCAGGGCCAAACCCAAGTTTAGTAAGCACAGCCCAGAGGTAATTCCACTCGAGCGAGTCGAATGCCATTGTCGCGTCGAGCGAGGCAAGTACCGTCGGCTTCGTGATCAGGTGCGCCCGCGCCACTACCGCATGGAGCCTTCGAAGATTAAGAGCCGTGTTACGGTGCGGGATGAAACCGGACTGGTCCGGGTGAACCAAGTCCGCGATCACTCCCACCAGCCGGTTAGCAAGAAGCTTCGCCAAAATTTTCGGCTCGGCGTTCAGCAGGGAAATGGGGCGGTAGGAACGGCATAGGTCTCGAGGCTTCCCTTCCTTGTGAATGACCACAATAGTGGCCAGTCGTTGATCAAATGGGAGCTCACCAGCCTCACGGGCCGCCAGGAACATATCTCTCAGAGGTGCAGCAATGGTATCAGCCCTGAGCTTATATAGTTCCACCGGGATACCATTGGGCCCCGGTGCTTTACCGGAGCGCAGCGACCTGATCGCCAGTGCTACCTCGTCAGCCGTCATGCCCCGGTCCATATCCTCCCGCGTCAGACAAGCAAGGGAGCTCGATCTCCTCCAGAAAGGAGGCCGAGTCAAGTTCGGACCGGTCGGAAACGGACGTATAGACCGTCTCAAAGTAGTCTGCAAACGTCTCGGCAATAGCAGCTGGGTCAGTGACGACGAGTCCGTCGTCACCCAGGATCTCTGGTACCACTCTGGACGCCAGGTCCTTCTTATCCAACCATGCAAGAAGCTTACCCGCCTTATCCCCCGCGTCATATATCCTGCCCTGCTGTTCCCTGCTCATCGCCTTAGCTGCGTCAGTAGCAGTGGCCCTCAGTTCCGACTGCTTCAGGGCAAGAGCATGGAGCAAATCCGGAGTCGGTCCCAGGGCCAGCTGGGAGTTTAGATCGGCAATATCCGACTCCAGCCGAACCAAGTCTTCATCCCGTCTTCTGCGAGCCTCGGCTATCAAGGAGAAGGCTTCCCCTCTGAGAACAGTTTTGAAGGCCTCCCAAAGGGAGACGGCCGAGTCGACAGAACCCGAGTTTTCAGCAAAGTACAGCTCAATAGACTTCGCCAGGAGATCGCGGGTCTTGGGGTTACAAAAATACCAGGGGTTAATAGGAGCCACTCTCGATGTCGCTACAATGTGGAAGTCGAAAGACACCCAAACCGGGGAATGGTCAGAAATACCCCTGGCCATGAGACGAGCGTTGGAAACCGACTGTGCTTGGGCCGCTGGGGTCAGGACATAATCAATACGGGAAAGACTACCGTGGGCCCCGGAGTGGAAAGTGTATTGTCTCTGAGCGGGATGGAAAAGTCGCCAACAATCAACCAAGCCCATGGTGGCAATGAAGTCTGAGAGCCAGGACTGTGCACTACGTAGATCTCTGGATGGGAAACGATCCAAATCACCTGAAACCACAGAATTAAAGTCCCCCCCCCCCCCCAGAATCAGCAGTCCCTCCGGGAGTCCCAAAATGGCGCCACTCAGATCTTGAAAAGTGGATGTTTGCAGCCCCGGGGGGACGTAAACCGAAACTAAAACCAGAGTGCACCCCTCCCACCTGCACACCACTGCAACGTATCGGCCCCTATCATCAACCAGGGTAGACTCCACCTCTAGGGGAAGGGACATGCGCACCATGATGCCCACCCCACGGGACCCCGTAGAGAAACCCGAATGGGCCACCATTTTAAAACCTCTCCTATTGAAGGCCCTACAGGTGTTCCCAACAAGATGTGTTTCCTGCAAAAGAACGACGTCTGGGGCACAACGTTTAAGCATCTGCAGGGAAAGATGATTTTTAACGACAATTTCATTTACTGTTTGGTTTTTATGTTTTGGAAGTGAAACATGTTCAACAGCAAAGTGGTATATATTTTGTTTCCTGTGGGCCCATTCACCCTTCATTCTCTGTGGCCCTGTATAGCCTTGCTCTCACTGCTGCTTGCCAGCGACAGTTTCTCCATATGAGTGTAGTAGCGTTGCCCCCTGCTGCAAATTCAGAAAGCGTGTAAAAGAAACCAATTGTATTACTATATTATTTTTTACTCTGCCATCCGAGCCTATGGTGAGGACGGCATGGGTCCAATGGACCATTGCTGCTGATTTGCAGTAAAGAGTGGTTACTTCAGTTTGATGTGCTTGCTACGGCCAGCCCAACGTGCACTTCAAACCTCCCCAACCTGAGCTGTCATTCAGACAGCTGGGTGGAGAGCAGGCACTGGTCTCAGGTGCCTGCAGGAGCTCTGAGCCAGCCCTCTCCAACCAAACCTGACTATTCTCTCATGCTGCTTAACATTATTAAATGCATAAGAGCAGTGTCTGGATTGGTTAAGGGAGTTGGCTGCTAGACCTTGTGGTCAAAGCTGCAGACTGGACAACTTTTGAGGAGGTGCTGCAGGCTGCTAATGGGTACGTAAACATTTAATTTTTCTTTATAAAGGTATGTTATAGAGTAATTTATTTGTTATGTAAATAATGTAACTGGTGCTCATGTTAAGCTCTCCAATACCCGAGTTTTCGATATATAAGAATTTAAAAATAAACCTGCTTGTATAGTGCATACTTTGAATGCCTGGTACCCCACCATCGCCATATGTCATCAACCACTGCCGCTTGCTCCCTTTTGAGGCCTTTTGTGGGCTAGGCTTTTAAGCCCTGTTGTACCTTTAGGGTACACTAAGTCTTCCTGTATGCACCATGGTTGAAATTAAGTGAGGGTGCAGAGTGAGGAGTTGGGGGAGAGTGCATTTCAGTGATAAGGAGCTATAAAAAGAAAAGGCATAGTGTATCCACATGTACATGGTTCTTCATGGGACTAGCCTGGCTGAGCTGTCCTTAATGTAGATAAGTCATATGATCCCATTTTTTTTTTACCTACCTTGACCTTATACAGAAGTCGCTGCCAGTGCCATAATTTGTAGTTTATTTAACTAATTTGCTTCCTGGGCCAGCTCCTGCTTTTGAATGTTTTGCTCAGTGGAAAACCACCTGAACTCACGGGCACTAGCGGATTTACTGACCACTTTGTTGCTTTCGAATTTCACTGCGATGCAGGCAAGTGCTTTTTGTTTACTTTTGCAGCTGCTAAATGCCATGGGGTGTATCAATTCAGTCCTCCAATTGTGTGTTCGACCCTAGGACATTAGCTGCTATATATAGAAGCTGCTGGGTAAACTTGGCACAATGTTGCACATGGCAATATGCACCAAACTGTTTATCAGAACAGGAGAGTTAGCATTGGCCACGGACTTCGAATTTATAGGAGCCTTTGAGGTACGGACAGTGGAGAGAAGTGAGTATTGGCCACAAACACTTAAGATTGTAAGAGGTAAAAATAGCTCAAGAGACAAAATCATCCCTCTGAATGTGGTCTACCCCAGAAGGCTCACTACTCGACAATTAGAGGAGTGTTTGGGAAAGCTAGCTGCTTTCTAGCAGGTGCAGACACTAGAGATCATCCCTAATTCTGAAAATATAGGATAGTTTGAAAATGTTATTTGTGAAGTAGGGCAATGTTTAAGGGTAGACCTAAAATGTCATAGCTGTAGGGGTCATAGAAAGGGGGGATCTCAGTGTAAAAACAAGAACTGGTTCAATGAGGAATGTAGGAAATTAAAATTGAATATAATGAAAAGGAAAAGACAAGACATCTGAGATTAAAGTATGATTTATAGACGTTCAATAGCCTACAGAATTTAAGGAAACAATATAAAAACGCTATTGGCACAAAAGAACATATAAAGAGAAATGCTTGGGAAGATTACTGGAAGCTATAGAAAAAAGAAATGCTAACATGTTTTGGAAATTAGTCCAAGATGGCTTTTCTAGGGACTGTGTGGTGACTGAAGATGCTTGGGAGAGTTGTATGGGAAAGGGTTCGGTCAAGAAAGACAGATAGATACATCATGGACAAAGGTGGAATAAGATATTTGGTTTCTTTTCACAGTATGCAATGTAAGACGAATTATGTCTAAATTAACACTAACCCGGGCAGCGGGTCCAGATAATTTTCCAGCAGTAATTATACAAACTAGATCAGACAGGCGGGCAGATTTTTTCACCAAAATGTAAAAAAAAGTTTTTGAACACCTTTATTAACATAGTCCAAGTCCAAGTCATACACAGCATTCCGCCTACAACCTCTTCGGGCCGGCGATGCGGTAATGATGAATGTAGTCTATAAACAGGCAATCCGAAGTACACAGCCTGATGCCGTCAACCCTGGGGTACGGCGGCACAATATCACTTTACGATGGGCAGTCAAATCATGAGCTATTGCTGGTGCTGTGATGGTATATATGTTAATGCCCCCACACTCACAGAGGTTGGTATATGTAGGTCGTATGCTGTAAAGCCAGAAATGTAGGTGTATTATTTATTATATAACCCCCCCCCCCCTGCAGCGGGCTCCCCCCGCTCAAACAGGAAAGAAAACTACCATGGAACTCCCAACCCCCCCCCCCCTCCCTCCCGCTATCCAACCCGTTCGCTGATCTATCCGTTGCTGGCAGTGCCATGCTGAATCTTGTGTCAGTGTCCACCTCTTTCGCCCCAAGTGTGTCTCCTTCGGAGTAGTCCGAGTGTATCTCGACCTTACCCTGTGCGACATCCCTTGTGCATTACCGCCTGTCTCTCGCCACAGGACAGCTAGGTTTCAATACTCCACCCAGCCGTCGCTATGCCTCCCCAATCGCTGACGTCCCTCCCGCAACTGAGGTCTCATGAGTGTATTGTGTAAGTGTCAGTTATTGTATATCCTCCCTCTCTTCCCGCTGCGTGTCCACTGTGTCCTCCCTAGCGTATCTGAAGGTGGCCGTAGCGATGTAAGCGTTCAGGAGTATAATACACTCTCTGTAAGAATTTGAAGTGTATCAACCTGTGTCGTCCATTCAGAGACACTTTTCTAGTGTTGGCACAACAATATGCCCACATCGAATCATCTATCTCTATCTCCAGGTCATTCTGCCAGGCCACTCGGGCCTTGGAAGGTTCCTGTGCTCTGTAGGAGACAATGCTCTTGTACAAATGCATCGTCAAATGCTGTGGGGATGCAGTAGCTATGACGTATGAGAGTTCCGGAATGTCCGGTGGCTCTGCCAGATCCGGGCCCAGGACATCTCTCAAGGCACTCCGAAGTCTGTGGAATTGGAACCGCTGTAACAGTGTCGGGCTCCCAACTCTTTGGGTAATCTGGTCCCACGTTTTGACCTTACCGTCCTCTAACAGTTCACCCGCAGTCTCAAGCCCCAGATCATGCAGCGTTCGGATGACGTTCCTGTCCCCAATGGGGGCCAGCCACTGCAGCCAATCCACTGCCATCGCGGGTGAGTATAGCAGCACTTCCTCTCTAGCCTTCAGTAATGCATTCCAGGCATGCTTTGTAGCCGTTATCGAGTCCAGTTCGCCTACACTACGATCTACAGGAGTACAGATCGTGGCTGGGAGTGGAAGAGGTTCCGCAAAAAGCTGCTCCATCCGTACGTGTGGGATGTTCCTGTCACCATGAATCCATGTGTGCAGGTGTGTGGCCTGGGCCACCCTATAGTATCTCTCTAGGTCAGGCGCACCGAGCCCACCCAGCTCACACGGGAGTGTGAGAGTGCTCCACTGAACACGCGGCTGCCTGCCTCCCCAGGCCAAGCGGGTCATAAGTTTCGTTAGGTTTCGGAAGAAGGCTTTTGAGAGTATTATGGGTAGGGTGGTGAACAGGAATAAAAATCTCGGGAGAATCACCATCTTCATGATGGCTACACGGCCCATCAGGGAAAGTGGGAGCTTACTCCACCGTTCTACGTCGTCTTCACATTTACTAAAAGCCACCCCATAGTTTTCATTGAATAGCACCTCCGGATCTGTGTGAATCATTATACCAAGATAAAGATATCGTACCGGGTCTGCAGACCAGTGTAACGGGTATTCCATTTCAAAGCGATCCGTCACCAGGGTCAGTGGGAACACCACTGATTTTTCCCAATTAACCCTTAGACCTGAGAGGGCGCCAAAACGCACTACCTCTCGGAGAACAGGGGCAAGTTTTGATTCCGGATTTTGCACATAGTCGTCGAGATGACTATTTTGTAGGACGGAAAGCTAACCCCCCGGTGCCAGTGGTACTCTCGCAGTACGCACGCGAGTGGTTCCGCAACGAGGGCGTATAGCAACGGGGACAGGGGGCAGCCCTGTCTCATGCCTCTGCTGATGGTAGAGGGGTCTGAAACTCGATCCCCCAGTCGCACCCTAGCCACCGGTCTCCAATACAGCGCGCCAATCATTTGTAAAAACTGCTCACGCAAGACCCTTAGCATGAATGGTCATTCGACGGAATCGAACGCCTTCTCCATATCCAAGAAGATTGCAACCGCTTTCGCATCCTGTCGCACATGCTGCATCGTACCCAACACTGTACGTATATTATAGGACAAGTTTCGTCCCGGTACAAAGCCGGACTGTTCTGGGGCAACTACCTCTGGCGCAATAAGGGACAGCCGGGTGGCCAGGACCTTGGCATAAAGTTTAGCGTCGACGTTTAATAGGGATATTGGTCTGTACGAGCTGCAAACATTAGGGGGTTTGCCCGGCTTCAAGATGGAAACCAATAGGGCCTCTCTCATTGTGCAGGGCATGCTGCCTTCCTCGCATATCTCGTCAAACAAGGACAACCGATGTGGAATGAGTTTGTCCTTGAAGGCTTTGTAAAACCCTACTGTCAGACCGTCTATCCCAGGAGAGCTGTGGACGCGCATGGTAGCTAAGGCCTCAGAGAGCTCGTCCGCTTGTATGGGTGACATGAGAAACTCCCTGTCGGACTGTTCCAAAAACGGTAGCTGTATATGCTCCAGGTAGTCGTCCATGTCTGCTTCCAGATCTTTTGTTTTGGTAGTGTACAAGTCAGAGTAGTTGTCACGAAAAGCGGAGATAATGTCCTCGTCTGTCGTGACCGTGTTCCCTCCCGGGGTGAATGATGACCTTGAATGCCTCCCAGACCGTGTGGAAATTATCCACGGAGCCCAAATTCTTCTCAAAGAAGAGGTCTATTTCCTCCGTCTGTCGTGACCGAGTTCCCTCCAGGGGTGTCGAGTTCCGTCAATTTGGGGGTTCTTTTGTCGTCACGCAATATTCTGGCTAACAGCGAGCTAGGGCGTTCGCTCTCACCGTAAGTTCTCGCCGAGGCATATTTCCCCATGTAACAGACCTCCCTGTCCGCCTCCTCATTGAATTCCGAGACGAGGGATCGTAACCTGTCAGCCACAGTGGGGTCAGGGTCTGTCAAGAGTTGCGTCTCCAGGTCAGCCAATTGGGATTCCAGGGTGCGGAGCCGCTGTCGTATGGCCTTCAGTACACTGGAATGTTTGGGCATAGCCATATCGCGAATGAAGACCTTGAATGCCTCCCAGACCGTGTGGAAATTATCCACGGAGCCCAAATTCTTCTCAAAGAAGAGGTCTATTTCCTCCGTCTGTCGTGACCGTGTTCCCTCCCGGGGTGTCGAGTTCCGTCAATTTGGGGGTTCTTTTGTCGTCACGCAATATTCTGGCTAACAGCGAGCTAGGGCGTTCACTCTCACCGTAAGTTCTCGCCGAGGCATATTTCCCCATGTAACAGACCTCCCTGTCTGCCTCCTCATTGAATTCCGAGACGAGGGATCGTAACCTGTCAGCCACAGTGGGGTCAGGGTCTGTCAAGAGTTGCGTCTCCAGGTCAGCCTATTGGGATTCCAGGGCGCGGAGCCGCTGTCGTATGGCCTTCAGTACACTGGAATGTTTGGCCATAGCCATCCCGCGAATGAAGACCTTGAATGCCTCCCAGACCGTGTGGAAATTATCCACGAAACCCAAATTCTTCTCAAAGAAGATGTCTATTTCCTCCGCCATTTCCCCACTAAAAGTGTCATCCAACAGGGCATATGGAGGGAAGCACCAGGTGAACGGGGGGATCCTGCGTCTCCAAAACCAACAGTATCGGCGAGTGGTCGGACAGTGTTCGCGCGAGTACTGTGCATGCTACAATTTGGCTAGTGATGGAACGAGAGGCCAACCAGTAGTCAATCCTGGTATGTATGTCATGAAAGGAAGAGTAGTGTGTGTACCCACCCCTGCCCGCATTCCTGCTTCTCCACACATCAACCAGATCTAGTGTCAGCAGCTCAGCTTGAAGAGTCACCGCCGCCGCAGCTGGCTTCCGCGCGGGGCCAGAAGACCTATCCAACCCGGGGTCTAGCACTAGGTTAAAATCTCCCCCCCCCCCGCCGAGCATGTGTGCCGAGGCATACGTTCTACAACAGAGGGCCAACCGGGCATAGAAATCAGGGGAGTCATAATTCGGGCCATACACATTAACCACAATTAAGTCATGTCCCTTTCCCTCGCACCTCGAAATGAGATAACGGCCCTCGGGGTCTGCTTTAAGCGGCCGCAGGACCAACTTAGAGCTCTGGTTCACCCATGTCAATACGCCCCTAGAATGTGTAGTGTAGCCCGCCACTGTAGAGTTGCCCAATAGGCCCCTGTGCTGCAGCATCCTGCTCGTGAGTGGTAAATGTGTTTCTTGAATGAGAGCTAGATCTACATGGTGCCTCTGCAGATAATGGAGCACTTTCCTAAGCTTCCTGTGATCATGGAGACCCCTAACATTCCAGGTTAACACTCGTAGGGTATCAGCAGGGTTATCCAAGTTCGTCACCTGGGCGCTAGCCATCGGAGTCGACATAAGGCAATACAATAGTACACTGCTACAATGCCACCAACATTTCTCGAGTCATCGGAATGGTACAGCTAACATTCTGTGAACAATCCCCTTCCTCCCCCACCTCCCACCCTGCCCATCCTCCCCAGAAACAGTAACTCCCATAGCATCACACTCCATCCCCCCATCCACAGCAGAGCATTCCATCCCCCCACCCACAGCAGACCCACCCCAACCCGGTCCGACAGTAGTTCGCCCACCCCACACCCCAACAGTCCTGCCCCAACTAAGTTCAACCACCACAACAGTGTGCTTAACGCGCGGGGAATCGGGTAGCCAAGTAACATAGTCGCTACCTATTTCTCAGAACGCTTGTGTGGCCCTCCACCCGCTCCCGCCATGCACAATAACCATGAGTAGCACAGCAGTTCATAACTGTAAAGATTGTCTGTTACGCGCCTCGCCCTACCATAGCGTACTCAGGACCATGTCCGGCCAAAGTCCCCAGTTCCAGGCCAATCATCACCGAATGTCAAACAAATAGACTCATGTATTAAACCCCAGAGTGAACAGGGACCAGATGAGTATCAAACTGCAACCAGAGTGGCTACCCTTGCCTTGTACACCCCCCGTCCGTACCACTTATCTGTGTAGCCAGTAATGTTCATATGAGGCGTCGATTGTCCCAACTCTCCTCCAGGAGAATGCTGCTCACTTCCGTCCCGGCCGGGGCATCGGTGTTCAGACGCAAGGGAAGCAATCAGACGAGGATAGAGATCAGTCCTGATCGTCCAGTCGGCTGTCGGCCTCTTCGTCCTCGGGGTTCTTGTCAGAGCTCATTTTCTGTTCCTTCGCCCATCTCTTCATAGCCTGTTGCAGTGCCTTGGGGTCCGTGAAGATATGAGAATGCCCCCCCTTGTTGACGCGCAGCTTGGCTGGGTACAGCAAAGCATAGTCCAGGCCCATCTCTCGGAGACGCTTCTTGTGTGGGATAAACTGTTTCCGCTCCTCCTGTACCTTCGCTGTGAAGTCCGGATACAGCTAGATGGCGGACCCCTCATATTGCAGGTGCTGTTTGGACCTCGCCAGGCGGAGCGCAGTGTCTCTATCCCTGTAGTTGAGAAGTTTTGCTATTATAGGGTGCGGTGGCGCTCCAGGCTGCGGCCGTGGGGCCAACGATCTGTGCGCCCTCTCAACTGTGAACATGGCTGAAAACACTCCGTCACCCAATAGTTTCGTGAGTAGCTGCTCCACAAATCGTTCCATAGGACCGGTGGATGTGCTCTCCGGAAGGCCCGTATGCGCAGATTGCAGCGTCAAGAGCGCGCCTCCAAATCCTCAGTCTTATCACTCAGGGCCTGCATCATCCTATCCATCTTTTTCTGCGCCATGTCCAGGTCCGTTTGCGCCTCTTCCACTTCCGTCATCCGTCTTTCTGCCATATCATGTCTCTCTGCGTGCTTATCTACTCGTTCCGCCATCCGGACCATTCTGTATGACATGGCGTCTATATTGGACGCTAGGGCAGAGATGCTAGTCTGTATGCCCTGTTCCATAGCGAGCAGCATGGCTTTAATGTCCGTATCAATGCTCCGAGCCTCCTCCGCCCGCGTCGCAGGGCCATCTTCAGTATTCGGGCTTTGCTGGAGCAGCCGCTTCTGCGAGAAGGGCAGCTTGCTTTGGGCTCGATCACCTTTGCCCATCGCGCCGCAGCGACCGTCAGCAATTTGCAAGAGAGCGTGGGGTATCAGGAGCAGGATGCAGTGCAGTTAGACACAGGGCTTTATTACTCGAGTTCGCCTCCGCACCCCCAATCTGCCTTCTGTTGTGAGCCAAAGGGAAAAAATATCCAGACCAACGCTCTCACCGCGTGGTCCGAGTGAACCCTCGGTTCAGATCAACCTGGTGCGTGTCTCAGCCTCCATGCGGAGCGGGCCAAGGCCCCGAGTGGAGGTCCAGCCAATGGAGTGATGGGATGGAGGGCCCCACGCGCTTCTCAATCGCCAGGATATCCTGCTCTATTCCAACCAAAGGGCTCTCCGCACTCTAGACGCGTTGGCCTGGTCGTCCCCGAGATAGCCCTGGGTCAGCGTCTCACCATGCGTGCACCGGGAGGAAATGGCGCGAAACTACTCCAGGGGACAGATCACCTCGCCCCCCGAGTTCACTGGGGTAGGAGCCCTCAGAGCGGCCCCCAACGGCGTTTGCTCCACAGTGTGTCCCCCGTAGTCTGCCAAGATCGAGCCTCCGCTCGTCAGTCGTCCCAAGAGGGGCCACGGCCCCTCTCCGCCCCGCAGTGATAGATCGTGGGCGCGGGGGCAGTCCACTCGGGTCCCGCTCCGATGAGCCCCGGCGCCAGAGACGCAGCGGTATTACACAATCCCTCCTGAGTGCCCCCCGCACACGGGCGAGGGGAGGACTGCTGGACCGGCAACTTGTAGAGCCCGCAGCCGCACGTCTCGTTACGCCGGCCGGGCACTGCGGCAACTCTAGCCCGCGGCTTCCTGACCTGGTCCCTCGGAGACGCGAGCACCGTTCCGCCCAGCCGTGTCTTCTGTTCCTCGCCGCCGTCGGGGCGCCCGCACTGTCCTCACGTGTTGGGGAGCTTGTGGGACCCGGAGTTGGCGGACTATCGATGCTGGCTAAGGATATTGTAGGATATTAATGCCAGTGCATGGCGGAGCTGCGGGATTAGGCAGCCATTTCGCTTGCCGGCTAGCTCCGCCCCCCAAAATGTAAATTGCAACCTCGATTCTTGGAACATGCTGCAAAATTGGAGAGGGCAATCATTGAACCTATCCATAAACGAGGAGATAAAATTAATTCCAAAAATTGCAGGTTAATTAATCTATTGGCTATTAATGAATAGGTGTTTTCTAAAATAATCTTAGAAAAACTTAAGGAGTGGGCTGAGGAAACCTAAATTGTGCCTCCAGAGCAGGGTGGCTTCAGGGAGAGCCACTCTACAATTGATCAGTGCTTTGCGTTCTGAGCAATGGCTCAGAAATCGATGGAACGAGGAGTAATCTGTTCTTCTGTTTTGTAGACTTCCGGGTCGCATTTGACCTTGTTGATAGAGAGAGGCTATGGAAAATGCTAGGTGACTTGGATATTTCAAAGGGTCTCCTATCTATATTTCAAAGGTTCCATAGTACGAATTGGGCCCAGGTTATCTTGGACACAGAGGGAACACTGTCACAGAAGATACTGATTGAAAATGGGTTACGGCAGAGATGTGTCTTGGCCCCGTTACTTTTTTCCTTATTTATAGTGGATTTGCCAGCCATTCTGAGAACGGTGCAGGGTGCTAGTCCAAAAATAGATGGGAAACCTATTTCATGCTTGCTTTATGTAGACAATTTGGTTATTTGTGGACCAAACTGAGATGGGTCTTCAAAGAAAGCTTAAAGTGTTTGGTGAGTACTGTAGTCGTAAGAACTCAACAGTAAACTTGCAACAAACAAAGATTTTGTGCTTTAGCAAAAAGAGGAAGATTTTCGACTGGTTCTTAGGCTCCAAAAAAATGGAGACCGTTCAGGAGTACAAATACCTAGGAATTTGGTTTGAGAAATCTATGAAGTAGAAAGTACATTTGGATGCATTACAACTGCAGGGCATTTCCACAGTTAGTGGCCTGAAGAAATTCAATAATACCTATGGAGAAATAACGGATAGATCAGCTCTGAAGACTTACACGACTATGGTACCACTTCAGTTCTTATATGCTGTTCAATTGCTATTCCAAAGTGGGATGGGGAACAGGGAAATGTGTAAAAAAAAAAAAAAAAATTTTAATTACTGTCCTTCCCAGATCCTCTATGATCCAGGCAATAGAATTAGAAACCAGAATGGTTTTTGGGAGAAAATGGCAAGCATGGTACTAATAAGATTCTGGCAATGCCTGGGCGGTGGAGAGGAGCAAAAAGTTTCCTTTTGGTGTAAACGTGAGATCCTACAGAGTGAAATGAAGTGGGCAAAGGGGATCAGAGAAACGGTAGCTACGGTGTGTAGTCATTTGAGGGGTGATGTATACCAGCAGAACTTTCATCCTACCATAAGCAAAAAGGAATTTAGGACAATAGGGAAAAAAAGGTATCCCAGGACCAGGATAGACAATACTTGAACGGGAAAAGCTCAGTATGCTTTATGATTAAATCTTGGCAAGACGGTCAACAGTTCCCATATATGGATATGCTTCCCAATCGTTGGATAAGGAGAGAATTATTAAAAATAAGGATTGGGATAAATCCATGTTATGAGTTTGATAGGTTTAAAAGGGCCATGACTGACTACGAAGGGAAATGTACCTGTAATCTAGGCGCAAAATGTGATATTTCGCACATCTTATTAGATTGTCTAAATATTCTTGATGAACGTAAACTGTGGTTACGACCAGTCTTCCTAAAATATGAGGTTAGGAATCGCACACAGGCAATAGACTTGCTAACTGAAATGCACTCATTAGATGTTGCATGTGCAATAGGGAAGTTTATTCTTGAAGTTAAAAAAAATAGTTTTTAAAAATGTGTAGAATGGATGTTTTATTATTGTTATTTTTTTTAAAGGAAATGTACTCCAGTTTTTATAAATGATACTTGGAATCTAAATAATTGTTATATAGAATATATTTAAGAAGACTCTTCTAATGGATTTGGAGTTTTATACAGGTATTTTATAGCTCTTAGTTCTAGGTGGTTTTTAAATCGAAATTTTATGTTTGTATGTCTGTACATGTTTAAGGACCTAAGGTCTAAATAAACCATATTTTGACTGACACTGGCTACTGTTCACATTACCTTACTGGTGCTCTCAGACTGGGCCCTCATTCAAAGAAAGCATCTTGCATAAACAGGGCCTGGATTTTCCGTAGAATAACCCACTGCCTGCTTATGACGGAACCACGCTGTCACGAGCCACGGGCGGCATGGTTCTGTCATGCTGCGGCCGCTCCGCCCACGCGGCATTAATTTCCCTTCTGTGCGGGCGAATTATTGAGTGGGCGGGGCCGTGACGGAACCACGTCGTCATAAGCGCACGCTGCCCATGGCTCATAATGGCGTGGTTCCGTCACGAGCGTAGCAGCGCCGTCTGATTCAGGACCTAAAATGATGATGAAGCAAAGGTTTCAGATAGCACCTGTCTCACTGAACCATTAATACAGTTGTGCTCTGTGTCCATGGACTCTGAACAAAACTAAACCTGAGATGTTCCAGACTGTAACAACTTCCACAGGCTACCTGAAGGACTTGTAGTTTAATTTTTAGGTCGAGCCGGCAACAGCGCATGCGCTTTCGCTTGCAAGATATATTGTTTACAATAATGGGCTTTTGTTCTGCCCATTGCTTCCCATATTTTGGCTTCCTTGTCACTCTTCTCTGCTACCTTATTATTTGTCAGCGCCACTTCGGGTTTTTTTCTGTAGCGCAGGGAACAAGCACATATAGATTCAACCTGTTTAGTGCCAGTTTGCTGCTTGTGCTGTGATGGGGGTACTATTTCTTCTCCCTTCATTCCCCTGTGTGCGAAGTGCTTCTTTCTCCTCCCATCCCTTCTCTGTATGGCCTTTCTCCCACATGCCCTCCTCCAGTTGTCCATTATTGCTGCTTCCTCCCTGCACCTCCCTCGTGTAGCTTTTCGCCACTTGTTTTGTAACCTATTGCACTGCAGCCCACTCTACTGGGCAACATGGCTTATAACGAAGTGCTATTATGTGATCAATGCTATCCGTGTCATAGCACTTTTTCCATGACTTTAAGCCATGTTGCAAAGCAGCTTAGGCTGCTCTGCAACATGTCTTAAAATAAATAAACGACAAAGCCAATTGATTTCGCATAAGCAAGACCTATTGGCCTTGCCAGTTCTTGTTAACATTGCAAGTATAGGCACAAAAAATCCCAGCATGCAAAGTGTTTTTCGGCTAAAAATCCAGAACTGAATGTACCGATCATACATGACTTGGAACTAATTGAAACCTATTTATGATAATGTGAAATAAGGCAGTAATTCACATAATTATTTTTTAATACTCTATAAAGGTTCAAGTTATAGGATTTATTCAGAGAAAAATGTTACACAAACGTTTTCTCTTGGGCTCCTCATTTAGAATGCCCTCTACCATGCAAGTTCACTTGATATATTTGGCTGGCTTGCTATTTTTGTACTCCATGTATTTTGTGATAAACTGAAAATCTCAAGTCTGCTTCGTTTATGGCCATATTTGTTAGTGTTGCTTCATTTTGTACTAAATGTCTTGAACGTGCTTGCAGTATTTGTACATGTAACGGAACTGGTGCTATGTAAAGCGCTCTGATAACCTAATCGGTTCAAGTTCGCGCTATAGAAAACTCTAAAAATAAATAAATAAAATAAATAAATTTAACATTTTATAGAATTGACATAAGTTTGTCATTTTTGAAGGGGAGCAGTTAAATTATATGAGGGGATGCATAGCTTTAAAATATTTGCAGACGATTGATCTATGATGACTCTACTGAAACTGGATGTCCTATGAAATCTCACTAGTTTATAAGACTTACAGCTCATTGGAAGTTCATTTTATTATTCAACACATGAAGAATTCCATAACAATTTAGAAACATAGAGTACATTTATAAAATGAAATGACACCAAATGACAAAATGTAAATAAGGGAAACTGTAGATATCATTACCATAAAGTTTAAAGTTAAAAAATAGCACCAAAAACTGTTAAGCTCCAACCGCCGTCAGCTGGTTGCGGTATACCAGAACCAAAGCATAATTTGAGGCCAACTGTGAAAGAGTACGGGTTAGCTGCAGAAAACAGGCTCATCACTGTCGTAGGTTTTACCTTCAGACTTTAGTCTCTGAAATCGAGGTAACAAATCTTTAGCGGGGCAAGTTAGCATGCTGTGGCCGAAGAAGGTTCCAGAACCGAAAATAGCCCTTGGATGAGGTCATTGACTTTTGGTGGGAAAGTTCAGAACAGGAGAAATGCGCATTTTCCACCCACAAAAGGTCCCTTGTCAGCCGGATACTTTTGGCGCCTTTGCTCATCTAAGGTTTCTACGTTCAGACGTAGTCCACTTTTTTTTGGAGCTTGCCTTCCTCCACCAGGGCAAAGCTGCTGGCTGTAGCCAAAGAGGACTTAACAAGGCAAGATACCTTTTCTGCGAGGTTCTGATGAAGTGGATTTGCGGCTGTGGAAAAGTTCAGTGTGGGAAAACGTAGTCTTCATCCAAGTGGCACTGCACTTTCATCTGATCCATTTGACTGATTTATCCCAATCTTCTGGTAGTCTTTGGAGCCAGAGGTTTCTGAATCCCGGGTTTCTCAGGATATTTGGGGAAATACACTTTGACACAGCCCAGGGTTCCAAGACCCCAGGAATAACATTTGGGGGCCAAGATTCGCTACAGCAGAGCCACCAGCCGGGTCCAGTTGGAACTAGTCAGCAGGGCAGTTGCAGGAACGGCCTCTTGCAGCTTGTTGTGACCCTGTAGCTTGAACAGCAGGTCAGTCTAATGAACCTTGGAGTCTACTTCTTTGTCCCGGGTAGAAGAGAGAAGCAGATTCAGTCTTCAAGACTCTTCTTGGTTCTCTAAAACAGCAGTTGTAGTCCTCTTCTGATCTTCCACAGGTCCAGTAGTTTTCTGAGGAGGGTTCTGTGGGCACTACACGTATGCCTGATACCTGCCTGTCAGTGGTAGTGGCTCATGGTCCTTCCCTAAACAATAGGTTGAAACTTTCTTTGGGTCATCCTACTCATTTTTGTATCACTTTGTGTGCACTCTGCTGCAAATAATCCCACACTGCCCCTCTTTTACCTAAATCCAAAATGAAAAAAATCTTTTTTCCCTGTACAGAGTCTGTGTGCCCTCCAAAGAGACCTGGCCAGGGAAATGAGCAACACCTCTTCCTATGGTAACTCTAATCTAGTTCTAGAGGCAGCTCCCTTTCACTGTGATTGGAGTGTGTCTGGCTCGGGGAATTAAGAAGATCCCTGTCCAAATGTCAGCTAACGTTTACCTGTGACAGGGTAGGCCTCCTTTAAAGTTACTCAAGTTCCTGGGCACAGCCAAGGCTGTTTTGTCCGCTCTTGGAGCAGTTTTCACTCCCCACCCAGGGGCTGTTCAGCTGCTGGGTAACAGTGCTCATGCAAATGAACCTCTGGAGGATTTATTCAGGGAAAATGTAACGTTCTAAAAGTACCTTTCCCATAATATTGAATAAAAAGTCTACTTCAGCAGTCAAGTGGGCTTTTAATAAGTATCTCAGAGTCCTAAAACAATATTTCTAGTTATTTCTGAGCCGGAGATATCATTATTAAATGTAATATTGTATCTCAATGTTTTGTTATGGAACAGCTAGGTTTGTTACAGTGAAGAAAGATTTTGTATGTGTGTTTTTTTTTTAACTGCAAGGGTATGTTTGACATTAAATTGTGATGTTTAAATTAAATTTCGGTTTCCTACTTTTAAGGACCATGCACCATGCCTTATGGACAATAAGGTCTTCTTAGGAGTGACTTATTTTAATTTAAAAGTAAGATTTAGGCCTGTCAAAATGGTTTATTTTGACAGGTTGAATTACAGTTTAGATGCTGCATTAATCAGGCTACACTTTGTACCACAAACTAGGTATTTATGGGTAGTTTAAATATGGCAGTTAGGGGTATTCCCATTTCATCACATTGAAAGGAGAAACACAGACACGTTCTCTGTTTAGTAGAGGTAAAGTGCACAGAGACCGACAGCCACAAAAATAGTTAAAGGAAACATCTGGAGTTACAGCACACAATAGTCATTTCGTTCAGAAACTGTTAATCTGTCATGACTGTTCAGCACCTGACTTTCACAGTGTTAGTATGATATCTTGAAGCTTTGTCTGTATTATCTGCGCTCTTCAGACATTGCAGACTCTCCCGAAAGCTGAAATGTCGCTGCACAGAAGTAAATACAAATAACCTTTTGTCCTAAAAAGATAACTACCTTCAACTTCGCATACAAGAGCCTCTTGATATAGATGTACTTTGAGCTCTGATTTCTTTATAGTGTAGCAGATAAATATTCCACATTATTTAACCCCTTCCATGCGGCAGCGATTCCCCTGGTGTGCTGTAAACAACACAAACAGGGGCGGGCCGTGACGAACTCCAGCCGTCATCAGCACACGAGCACCGTAGTGCATGACGGCTGGGGTTCGTCATCAGCATGGAAGGGGTTAATGTACTGCAATTCTTAATCTTCACATATGTATTGCTTTACTAATATCGCTAGTACCATATAGGTTAATCGTATACGCATGTCATAACGACATTCTGGACATCAGAATTCCTATTGTTACTTCACAAAGTTAATTAATTAATACAATAGACCCAAAGTCTTTGACTTGAAATTCTTGAATAATTCTCTGAAAAGGCATAATTAGTTTTTCACATCTGTACATTTTCTGCAGTATTAATATAGTGCAGACTCGACCCAAAGATGTTGGAGCGCTTTGTGGGCAATGGTTACATCACATAAAGTCACATTCATTTTTAAAGGGATAGGGATTTCAAGTGATTTGCCCAGATTCTCAGTATGCTGCGTCAACGTTGAGGCTTGAACTTTCAGTGGCCCTCCCACCGATGTGTGTTGGTTTTGCCACTACTACGTTTCCTGCTGCACCTGTTCAAAAACTCAGGCTTGTATGTATTGTTAGTTCCTAATAAGCCTAACACTGGAGAGTGACTTTCCCTCAACTTTTGTAGGGCACGTCCCAGCATGCTGTGTCTGATTCAGTAATCATATCGGGACAGGTGCCAAAGACAAAAAGAATCATTCCATAGCTATTATGTTAAAACCTCAAAAAAACATTCCCTTGCTTTTGGAATTATTATATACATACCTTTTTTAGCTAGGTCATTTTTGTAAGGCTCTGGCTGTCAAGTCCTGCAGTTGGACGAAAGGCAAAGAACTTCAGGAAAACCACTTGACATGAATGCAGGAGCTACCCCTTTTCTTTGTCATTGATTTAAGGCCTTTTGATAGGAGAGTTGGCTTATTAACTCCTTTATCTTAACATTTTACTATTTGGGATTGAAGATTCTGAGAGAGACGCATTAAAAACTTTGAAACAATGAAAAATCAATGATGACTAGGGAATCACAGTTCATTTGGATGATTAATGTGGAATCTCAGTGATTCTGGTAGTAGCATTGTCAGCCACTCATCAAATTTGGGGTGAACGTTGTTTAGAGAGACACCAGGAGTATGCCTTCTTGCCATAGATTATAATTATAACCCTGATTCTGAGTCGCCACATAACTAGTCTAATGATCCTTGTAAACATCAGTGGAATTGACAATGTGAAAAGAGTGCAGCGAACACCCAAACCATTCCTACTATGGTAGATAAAGCCAAGAATCCTAATATCACTGAGATGGACTGGTAATCATTCTTTTCACACGCTTTTGCAAACCAGTTACCCTTGAATAGCTTGTACTTGAGGAATATGCCCTCAATCTTCAAACAATTGTGATCAAGGAGGCTGATCAGCTCTGCAGCCAAACAGGAGACGTTGTTACTTTGAGTTGGAGTCTGGAAATTAACTGGGTCTACGAGGTTTATTTGGACATGTAAAAGGTTTATTGATGATCACATTGTTCATCTTATTTCTGTCATCTTATTTCTGTAATGAAGCAGTATTGAACAGCCTCCAAGCCTTTGTGAGCATGCCTTAAAATATTGTGCTTTTGTGTACATGGATCTTCCTTGTTCGTTCTATCCTGACATTATCTTTGAACATGCCATCTTTGTCACCAGTGCTGCTGGGGGTTCAGAATTCCATACCTCACTGATTTATTCATTATACATTGTATGTAAGTCTTGTGAAGGAGATTCTATTGCGTTCCTGAATGTGGGTTTGTTAGTTGGATATTTTACTTTGCAGTGGTGTTTCTTTCTATAGATGGATAGCTTATTTAGATCTTCCTCATGAAGTCTGTGTATTGAGCACATTAGGAATGCTGGATTGTTTGATGAGTGAAATATAGTGTTCTGTGCCGGATGAGATTCTGCTTTGCTCTAGAGAAGCTGCCTGATCGTTTTTAGGTCGAAGCCTGCGTTGCAGCGCATGCGCTGTTGCAGGCGAGAGTTCTTGTAAGCAAGAAGGGGCATGAAAACACGCCCCTTCTGCCATTGGCCGGGGTCGCGAAATGGAGACCTGCCATTGGACAATTCCCCTGTTTGGATGATTTGTCCGCTATACTCCCTCCTTTTGAGGACTCCGTGACCAGACTTCTGGCGTCGCAAGCCGATTTTCTGAAACATTGCTATGGCAATCACGAGGCCGGTCTAGGAGGCCTGGAGGGGAGGGATTCAGTAGCTGTTTCCGCCCCCCCTTTTTTTTTTGTGCGTGCGTTTTTTTGTCATTGTTACTGTGAGAAGTTGGCCCGATATGCAACGTTCGCTATTCTAGCGACCGCTATGTATCGTTCCAACGACCCTTATGGTGTTTGGTTGTAAGTCAACCTATAGACCAGCTATCCTAGTAGCGTGGATACGAGCAGTCTAAGGCTAAAGACTCGAGAGGGCGCGTTAAGCCAGCTGTTTACCACACATGTACCCCTTGAATACCCAGTGAAAGGACACCACACAAGTGTTATGAAAATAAACAGTTTATTTATTAAGAATCACAACAGCCCTGTACTCTTTATGAGGACAGGGTACTAAGCACAAACCAAATCTCTTTAGCAAATACTTCAAGTGCACGTTTAAACAAGTGTCCGAGGACACGGAAAGGTTAAGGCAAGTCGGAAGCGAGGGACTCGGGACCCTAGAGTAAGGAGGCTATGCAGGCACCGAAATGCCGAGTTACCTAGCCACGAGGGCTGCGGCTGCACAAGTCTTACAGGCGTCGGGGTCTTCGCTGACGAGCCAGGAGCCGGAAGAAAAGGAGTTGCTGGCCGGCGACCAGTGCTGAATAGTTCGTAGAGATCCAAGCCTGGATCGGAGATTGAAGAAACCTGAAAGCAGAGGGGACCAAGTTCGTACTACTAGCCAGTAGTCAGAGGGTACCAGGAAGGCCCCGGTTGGCCGTCACCTCGACCAGGTGAGTGGGCGACGCTAGGCTCTGCAGTCTCACGGACCAGGAGGCGTTGTCGGCGACCACGGTGGAGGTGCGAGCTGTCCCACGAAGGATGATGCTGTCGGCGTCGCTGGGCCCAGGATGGGGCAACAAGCCTCGGCAAATCTCAGGGCCACGTGGTGGGCCTAAGATGGCGTCTTGAGTGGACCAGGAGGGTCCGGGGTCCTTCTCGAAAAGATGGAAGCAAGGGCCAGTCTGGAGCAACCAGACCGGCGGTGATGATTCTCGGATGTCGTCACAGAAGGACACCAGCCAGCGGCTAGTGACCAGACAACGTGCTGAGCAGCGAGCAGAAGGGCCCCACGCAGATCGTGGAGATGCTGGGAGACTGCACTTCGGAGCTGGAGCGGCTCAGGGTCGGGGCTTCTCGGACCCCAGAGCACTCACCAGAGAGTTACCTCGATGGTCGTGCTGGTTTTAAGAGCGTGCAGGTTCTGATGATGACCGGTCCCTCGAGGTCTCGTCGCACCCACAGATCACAGCTGAGCTGATGACGTGGGTAGAGGTCAGAGGTGCCAGGGAAGCCGGTTCTCGTCGAGCTGGGACGTCGGATTCCTTGAGGAAGGACTTACAGCAACCCGCAGAGTTCTTAGATGGTGCCCGCTGATGCAGGGTGACTACTCCTTAGCCACAAGGGAGAAATCTTGAGAAGAGTCTTGAAGTCCTTTCGTAGAAAGTATTCTTGATTCAAAGATGATCTAATTTGGAAGGGTCCCCGCTCCGGTCTTTATTCTAAAGAAAGGGGTGGGTACATGACTAGGTCCTGCCCTAAGGGTGGGACCAGGAAGGGGGGTAGTTACACCCCTCTCCCCTGCCGGACTTTCCCCAGGCCAGGGCTGTCGCCCCTGGAACTGGTTCTAACCGGCAGATGCGTAGTGAGCACCGGGGTGCCACTCCGCAGTCACCTTCGCGCAAAAGCCCTACCTACCCAGAATACACAAACCCTGTCTGGGACGGTGCGAACACCGCCCTCGACAGGAAACCCTTTGTCCAAGCGCTCCTCGCTGGAAGGACTCCCAGCAGCAGGAGGTCAGACTCTTGTGGTGGCAGCATCCATTTTGTGGAGCTGAGGCTTTCGTTAACTTTAACCGGGGTTCACAGTTACGTACATGTCGTGTCCCTCTAGAAGGGCGGAACGCTAACCTCGCCGCCAGGGTTGGGGAGAGGGCAGCACCCCGATTCGTATGACACCTTACTCGACATGTCTTGATAACGCGACACCGAAGTTACCGATGTGGTACGCGTTATCCTGGAACAGCCATTGGGTCTTTTCTCCGCAAGCTGCAACCGGCTCGGCTCGGGCCAGAACACAGTTCACACGAGCCCATGCACTCTGCCTTCAGGATTGTCAAGGCCTGCCATAGGAGTGACTGATAGGAACTCGGGTGTCCATTGTATGGTTAGATATAGCTACTATATCTAAAGCAAAGGGTGATTACACGACTTCGCCCCAGCTGTCATGCAGCCAGTTGTGTCAAATTTAGGAGGCCAGCCAGGGGTGGCATAATACATGCTGCAGCCCCTGGCGGCCCTGGGTACACCTATGCCCTGAGTTACAGGGTCTGATAAGGTGGCCCAGTACCAATTGGTAAATGCACCTAGGGTACATATCGTAATTTAGAAAGAGAACAGCCAGGCTGTGGGTCTGATTGGCAGGCCCACAGCCAGAGAAAGTCGTAAACCAGTGAAACAAAAGCAAAAAATCTGGGTGATCATAGGATTGCAGACCCTACTCTCCTACATGACCCCCCCCCCCAAACGTCGGAACAACTAGCTAACCTTGACCAGGTGAGTCTTCTTGTTCTAAGTGGAAATATCTGGAGAGCCCATCGGCATTGCCATGATCAGTACCAGGTCTATGTTCCACTGTGAAGTCCATCCCCTGTAGGGAAATGGACCACCTAAGCAATTTGGGGTTTTCACCCTTCATCTGATTTAGCCACAAGAGGGGCTTATGGTCGGTCTGAATCTTGAAGTGAGTGCCAAACAAGTATGGCCTCAGCTTTTTCAGGGCCCAAACCACAGCAAAGGCCTCCCTCTCAATAGCTGACCAATTCTTCTCTCTAGGGGTCAGCCTTCGGCTTATAAAAGCAATGGGCTGGTCTTGACCATCAAAATTCAGTTGAGAAAGAACAGCTCCCACACCCAACTCAGAAGCATCTGTTTGGACAATGAATGGTTTGGAGTAGTCCGGACTCTTGAGGATAGGCGCCGTGCACATGGCCTGCTTTAGGTCATCGAATGCTTTTTGACAGCTCACTGTCCACTGAACCTTTTTTGGCATTTTCTTACTTGTCAGTTCGTTTAATGGTGTCACGATGGAACCATAGTTCCTGACAAACTTCCTATAGTAACCAGTCAGGCCCAAGAAAGCTCGAACCTGAGTCTGGGTGGTTGGAGGAGCCCAGTCCCTGATTGACTGTATCTTGCTCTCCAGTGGCTGAACCTGGCCTCCACCTACAAGGTGGCCCAGGTATACAACCTGTGTCTGCCCTATCTGGCACTTGGTGGCCTTGATAGTGAGGCCTGCTGCTTGCAGCGCCTCTAACGTCTTCCGCAGGTGGACCAGGTGATCCTCCCAGGTGGAGCTAAAGACAGCAATATCGTCAAGATACGCCGCACAGAAGTCATCCAGCCCAGTAAGGACTTGATTCACCAACCGTTGGAAGGTGGCAGGTGCATTTTTCAGACCAAAGGGCATCACCACGAACTGGTAATGCCCACCAGGGGTTGAAAATGCGGTTTTAGGCTTGGCGTCCTCAGCTAACCTGATTTGCCAATACCCAGCTGTCAGGTCAAACGTACTTAGGTAGTTGGCCGAAGCCAATCTATCGATAAGCTCGTCTGCCCTTGGTATTGGGTGGGCGTCAGTCTTAGTGACTGCATTGAGACCCCTGTAGTCTACGCAAAACCTCATCTCTCTCTTACCACCCTGGGTGTGAGGTTTCGGCACTAGAACTACGGGACTAGCCCAAGGGCTATCCGAGGGTTCAATGACTCCCAGCTCCAACATTTTCTGCACTTCACTTTTGATGCAGTCTCTAACGTGATCAGGCTGCCTGCAGATTTTACTCTTTACGGGCAAGCTGTCACCAGTGTCGACCTCATGGGTGCACCAATCGGTCTGGCTGGGTGTCAGAGAAAACAGATGTTGGAACGACTGAAGAACCTGTTTACAGTCGCTCTGTTGATGTTCGGAGAGGCTGCCAGAAAAGACAACACCATCTACCGAGCCATCGTCAGGATTCTGAGTGAGCAGGTCGGGGAGAGGGTCACTCTCCTCTTCCTGTCCCTCATCTAGGGCCATGAGCAAACTCATGTCCTTCCTGTCGACATATGCTTTTAGCCTGTTGACATGAAGCACCCTGTGGGGGCTCCGGGGAGTTCCCAGGTCGACCAGGTAGGTGACCTCTCCCTTTTTCTCCAGGATGGTGTGGGGTCCGGACCATTTGTCCTTGAGTGCTGCTGGGGCCACTGGCTCCAACACCCACACCTTCTGTCCGGGCTGGTAAACAGTCAAGACAGCCTTTTGGTCATGCCAAGCTTTTTGGAGTTCTTGGCTGGCCTTAAGGTTTTCGGATGCCTTCTCCATGTACTCAGCCATCCGCGAGCGGAGGCCAAGCACATAGTCCACTATGTTGGCTGCAGGCTTTTTGAGAGGTCTCTCCCATCCTTCCTTCACCAAACACAGGGGTCCTCTTACAGGATGCCCATACAAAAGTTCAAAAGGGCTGTAACCAACCCCCTTCTGTGGGACTTCTCTGTAGGCGAACAAGAGGCAGGGGATCAGGACGTCCCATCTACGCCGAAGCTTTTCCGGTAGTCCATGAATCATCCCTTTTAGGGTCCTGTTGAATCTCTCAACAAGCCCATTGCATTGTGGATGATAGGGTGTAGTGAACTTGTAGTTGACACCACATTCCTTCCACATAGCAGTTAAATAGCTCGACATAAAGTTTGCACCTCTGTCGGAGACGACCTCCTTAGGGAAGCCCACTCTGGAGAATACTCCAACTAGGGCTCTTGCCACAACAGGTGCTGTAGTGGTCCTAAGGGGAATAGCTTCAGGATACCTGGTGGCATGATCCACTACCACCAGTATAAACTTGTGCCCTGAGGCTGTCGGTGGTTCCATGGGACCGACGATGTCGATCCCCACCCGTTCAAAGGGCACCCCCACCACAGGCATTGGTATAAGGGGGGCCTTTGTCGTGCCACCTGACTTACCACTGGCTTGGCAAGTGACACAGGAGCGGCAAAACTCCTTGGTATCTTCGTTCATGTGAGGCCAGTGAAAGTGCGAGACAAGCCTGTCCCACGTTTTCGTCTGGCCTAAGTGACCTGCTAAGGGAATCTCGTGGGCCAAGGTAAGTAGGAAACCACGCTGAGACAAGGGTACGACCAGCCTCCTGGTCATGCCAGGCTTGGGGTCTCTTGACTCAGTGTACAGGAGTCCATCTTCCCAGTATACCTTTTGGGTACCTGTGGCGTTCCCAGCAGCCTCAGCAGCAGCCTGCTGTCTGAGGGGTTCAAGAGAAGGGCAGTCTAACTGGTCCTTCCCCAGGTCTTCCCTTGAGGGTCCCCCTGAACCCAGGAATTCAACTTGATCAAGTTCGAATTCCCTAGGCTCAGTTTCCCTCAATTCCTGTAGGTCAGCCTCCTCTGAGACTTGATCCACGACCTGGGGCAAGGGGGAAGGCGCAGCCTTAACCCTACCGCTCTTTTTCTTGGGAGTGTCTGGTCCGTTGTTCCAGGATCCAGCACCTGTTCAGTGGGGCATTTCCTGACCTGTGACCTAGTCACAGCGAACACATGTGCTGGCAAACCTAACATTTCCATGTGAGTCCGGTGCTCCACTTCTGACCATTGTGACGACTCCGAATCATTGCCCAACAAACAATCCACTGGGAGGTCTGGACTAACTACAACCTTCTTTTGGCCAGTTACCCCTCCCCAGGAGAAAGCTACAATTGCCATACTGTGATTGGTAGTGACATTGCTTGCATTGGTCACCAGGAATTCTGTGCCTGGCATGATCTGTCCAGGGTCCACAAAGTTAGGCGTCACCATGGTGACGCTGGCACAAGTGTCCCTATAGGCCTGAGCCATCTTTCCATTTATGAAAGGCGTCTGTCGGTATTTGCCCAAAGTATTGGGGCTTACGTCAGGGGATACGTCCGCGTCCCCTGTACTGACAAGGACAGCCTGAGTGAGTGTGCCAACTAAGTTGTCACGCCCCTCAGAACCCAGGGTTAACCCTACTAAACCCTTGGGAGGCGCACTACCACTGCTGACTGTACTAGGGGGCACAGGTGCCTTAGGGGCTGCAGTGGCAGGAGTCTGCCCTCCTCCTTTCTTGGTGCACTCACTAAACCAGTGAGATTTACTTTTACAGTACTGGCACCATCTTTTGGATTGGCCTTCTTTCTTCTTTTGGGGAGCCTGACCCCCACCCTCTTTGGGTTGTTGGGGACCTGTCGAAGACTTCTGGTCATTTTGTTCCCCCTTTGAATCTTTACCCTTCTGGTCTGCTTTCTTCTGACCACCTTGATTCTGGCCCTGGTTCTGTTTAACTCTCGTACGAACCCATCTGTCTGCCTTCTTTCCCAATTCTTGGGGAGAGGTCAGATCCGAGTCGACAAGATGCTGATGCAACAACTGGTTCTGACAATTGTTTAAAATTTGTTCTCTCATCATCAAATTATACAATCCTTCGTAATCAGTAACCTTACTGCCCAGCAACCAGCCCTCAAAAGCCTTAGTGGCACAATCGACAAAGTCAGACCAGTCTTGAGACTGCGTTTTCTGGGTATCCCTGAACAGCACCCTGTACTGCTCAGTGGTTAGGCCGAACCCTTCAACGAGTGTATTCCTCAAGACTTGGTAATTGTTAGCGTCCTCTACCCTTGTGGTGAGGAGCTTGTCTCTTCCTTTTCCTTCAAAGGAGAGCCACAAGATAGCTGCCCACTGACTCTGGGGAACACCCTGCACAGTGCAGGCCCTCTCCAAAGCAGTAATCCATTTGTGGATGTCGTCCCCTTGTTTAAAGGGGGGCACTATCTTCCCAAGGTGTTTCGTATCGAAACTCTTTTCCCTACTACTAGGTACATTGCTGCCACCAGTGGGGACTACCCCACTTAACTGTTGCTCTCTAGCAAAAGCAAGCTTTTCCTTGGCCAGGGCAAGTTCTTCCCTTTCAATCCTCAGATTAGCTGCCCTTTCCTTCGCTTCGTACACTCTCCTCTGAGGGGACGTCATCCCTCTTTGAGAAGAGTTGTGAGAGCCATTGGTATGAAGGGATCTGCCAGAGTCTCTTGACAGAGATCTGGCTCGTCCGTTCCCCATGTTAAGCGGACCTGACAGCTGCGCCGGGGTTCCCCCAGTACCGCTATCATGTTTGCTTAAGTTGGACCGTGTTAGTCTGACGACTTCTACCTGTCCCTTATCTGCCTCGTCCCCAGAGAGATCCTCATCCTCATCCTCCTCCACATCCTCGTTCTCGGTTGCGAGGTGAATGAGGTCAGGATCGTCTCGGGTTCCCTCGAGGGGAGGCATGTCTCCTTCTGGATTAGAAGAGCTACGAAGTTTCTCAGCTCTCCTGGCATCATAAGTCTCCAAGAGACCAATCAGAAAGGACGTTGTGGGGTTAGACCCCTGCTGAATCTTCCTGGAGTGACACAGTCGTCTTAACTCCTTGAAGCTCAGCACAGTATATCCTGAAGGGATGACCTGTGGAGGGTCAACTGACACAAGGGGAGACTCAGAGTTTCCTCCTTGGCCCGACATACTGTTTCTAGTGTGGTGTAAGTGATGCACCCTACCTACACTATGTGTTTACCTACTGTTCCCTTGCTAAGAGTTGTAGCCAAGGTGTGCTAAGCCTTGAGGAGCTACAACAGCTGGTTCAGTAGAACTCAGAGTATTCTAAGCTTTTAGTTATATGTACTAACAGTACTTGTGCGATCTTTCAACAAGATATTCTTAGGATACGTGTGGTAAAACAACAGCAAGCTCAAATCCCAACCGCTGCTCACCAATGTGAGAAGTTGGCCTGATATGCAACGTTCGCTATTCTAGCGACCGCTATGTATCGTTCCAACGACCCTTATGGTGTTTGGTTGTAAGTCAACCTATAGACAAGCTATCCTAGTAGCGTGGATACGAGCAGTCTAAGGCTAAAGACTCGAGAGGGCGTGTTAAGCCAGCTGTTTACCACACATGTACCCCTTGAACACCCAGTGAAAGGACACCACACAAGTGTTATGAAAATAAACAGGATATTTATTAAGAATCACAACAGCCCTGTACTCTTTATGAGGACAGGGTACTAAGCACAAACCAAATCTCTTTAGCAAATACTTCAAGTGCACAATTAAAACAAGTGTCCGAGGACACGGAAAGGTTAAGGTCTCGGGCGGACCCGATAAGGCAAGTCGGAAGCGAGGGACTCGGGACCCTAGAGTAAGGAGGCTATGCAGGCACCGAAATGCCGAGTTACCTAGCCACGAGGGCTGCGGCTGCACAAGTCTTACAGGCGTCGGGGTCTTCGCTGACGAGCCAGGAGCCGGAAGAAAGGAGTTGCTGGCCGGCGACCAGTGCTGAATAGTTTGTAGAGATCCAAGCCTGGATCGGAGATTGATGAAACCTGAA